>NC_073224.2:224902500-226255000 GCF_029281585.2 Gorilla gorilla gorilla | reverse complement strand
GAGGTTTCGGTGGTTGTTAGCTTGGGCTGAGGTGGAGGATCCTTATGGCAGGGGGACAGCGGTTAGCGGTGGACGCCTTAGAGTGGCACACAGAAAGCAGCCAGACAGGCTGTGAAGTCTTGTAAGGTTGGCAAGTTCTAATCTTTCTTGCAATAATTTTAACCAGGAAAAAGGACGTAAGTCTTGTGTCAGGCGGTTTTCTTGTCGCTGGATATTTCTATGGACCAGGGGCCGTACCTGCACTAGACCCCGCCACAGATAGAGGTGACTGCTAGGCCATGTGGAGACCGTGGAGTAGTATACAGCCCCGTGTTGAGGCGTGGTCTAGCGGGAGTTCTAGGGGTCTTTAACTATCCATGTATATGAAAGGTCTTTATTTTGTCTGCGATGGAAGGGCCATCTGGGATCTATCTGTTCTTTTCCACCTCACTATTGGTATTTATGGATGTTACAATAGTTATAAGGGCAGCCGGCACTTTGGTGCCACTAATAGTGTTTACAATTGTATTCAGTCTGATCATACTTGAAGCATATTATTGGTGTCACTGGTTTGGCTACTGGGAAATCGGTAAAATTTAGTAAAATTGGGCTATTGCATCTTGAGGAGGGGCAATCTGCACTGGCCACTAATTTCCTGGGCTTATGAGGTTGTCCAGGGTGGGTTTGGTTTTCATAAAGCCAGAATCTCTAGACAAAGGGATTAGGAGCTGGCTTTATGTTTTTCTTAGCGGCCACTAGGGCGACTAATGTTAGAGTTAGACTACTTAACTGCATGTTTGCAGTGAGCTATGCTGCCGGCACAGGGTGAGTTTTAAGGGGTTGTTCTTAGCTCTGTCCACAGTCTACGTGTCCGGTGCTTCAGCCGCCGCCGTGATTGGCCTCAGAAGGTCGGAGGTTGGGTCTACTGGCTTGACATGGGTGTAGTGGATCTACGACGCAATGCCTTCTACTTTTAGGGCGGTGGGTGTGGTCAGGAGTACTTGGAGTGGCCTTTTCTACCTGGGCTCTAGGGTCTTTTGTCGGTGTCACTTAACTAGGACCTAGTCTCCTGGCTGGTACGGATGGGGTGTCGGTGGGGGACTGGTTTCATATAGCTCTTTTAGCTTGGGCCAGATTTCTTGGTGAATTTTCTGTAAGGCTTGTAAGGAAAATAAGAATTCAGAGACATTTTCTGTTTCAGACTTAAGCAGGTCATCTTTTAAGCTAGGAACTAGGGGTGGAGGTCTGCCATACATGATTTCGTAAGGGGTAAGGCCTAGTTTGTAAGGGGTGTTACGGGCCTGGAACAGAGCACAGGGGAGAAGGACTACTTAATTAGCACCAGTCTTTATAGTCAATTTAGTTAAGGTCTTTTTTAAGGTCCGATTTATCTTTTTTACCTGTCCTGAACTCTGGGGCCTGTAAGCGCAATGTAGTTTCTAATTTGCCTTAAGGATGGAAGCCAAGTCCTGACTTACTTTAGCGACGAAAGCGGGCCTATTATCTGACTTTATCTGGATGGGGAAGCCATACCTGGGAAGGATATCTTCTATAATTTTCTTTGCTACAACCTGAGCAGTTTTTCTTTTGGTTGGGAATGCTTTAGTCTACCTTGAAAAAGTATCTACAAAGACAAGTAAGTACTGGTACCTGTACTTTCCTGGCTTTATTTCGGTAAAATCTACTTCCTAGTAGATACCGGGCCTGGTTCTTTTCAGCCTTGTTCCTGCTGCAGCTTGAGATTGGGGGTATGTGTTGTTAAGCTGGCAGACTTTGCAACTTGTCACGATACTGCTGGCCGTCTCAGCTATATGTCTGATTTTGAGCTTGGAGCATCTGATCAGGTCTATCATCCGCCGGGCCTTCAGGTGGGTGGTTCGGTGGATGTGTTCTAACACCTGTTGTCTTAGTTTTTCTGGTAGGATGATTTGGTCATTAGTATCAGTCCACCACCTATTCTGGATTTGTTTCAGGGGAAGTTTGTTAATCTACTGGAGATCTTGTTCTGAATATTCAGGGAAATATGGCAAGTCCTGGGGGCCCGGGTCAGGGAGCTGGAGTGCAAGGAGTTGGCTGGGAGCCTTCGCCACATTCCTTGCAGTTTGGTCTGCCAGAAAGTTGCTTTGAGCAGTTGGAGTAGTTAGTTTCTGATGCCTTGGGCAATGTACAATGGCTAACTCTTCTGGCCTTCATAGGGCTGTTAGCAGGGCTAGGATCTTTTGCTTGTTTTTTTATCTCTTTTTTTTTAGCCGTCAGTAACTTTCGCTCTTTGTAAATGGCCTTATGTATATGCGCCGTTGCAAAAGCATATCGGCTGTCTGTATATACTGTCAGCTTTTTCCTTGCCTTTAAGGTAAGAGCTTGGGTGAGCGCTATCAGTTCGGCCTTCTGGGCCGATGTCCTCGGGGGCAGGGGTTCCGCCAAGATTGCCTCAGTCTCTGAAGTTACTGCCGCTCTAGCGTACTTCTGGCCTTGATGCATGAAGCTGCTCTTATCAGTGAACTAGACGAGGTCGGCGTCAGGAAGTGGGCGGTCCTGCAGGTCTTCTCAAACTCCGTGCACCTGAGCTAGTATCTTGGTGCAGTCATGGAGTGGGGCATGTAGGTCCGGGTTGGGCAGCAGCGAGGCAGGGTTCAAGGTCGTTGGGGGCAGGAAAATTATCCTGAGAGGATTTAGTAGTAGTCCTTGGTAGTGGGTGAGCCGGGCGTTACTCATCTTCTAGGTTTATAGTCAGGACGGACACAGGTCGATTGTGGGGGTTGGTCACTACGGGCCTCTCAGGGAGGAAATGGATCTGTGCTCCTATTTTAGTTAGCAGGTCTCTCCTTAATAGGGGACAGGGGCTCTCAGGGATGACCAAGGAAAGAATGGGTTACATTCTTGGCTCCAAGGTTTACTGTTCTTTGTGTTGTCTATGGGTATTTCTTAACTCCTGTGGCCTTTTGTACTTACGAGGATTTGGAGGATAATTTCTTATTAGTTTTAACTAAGACCGATTGCTGTGCTCCTGTATCGACTAAGAACTGGACTGGGGACTTCTCCACTTGCAAAGTTATTTTAGGTTCGGGGAGGGGGTCTGAACTTTGTCTTCTTTAGTCTTCATCTTGAGTGACTAGTACGGGTGTAGACCTAGGGGGTCCGGGTCCTTGTCTTCGTGGTTTCTTTTTGGGGCAGTCTCTTACCTAGTGGCCAGCCTCCTTACAATAGGCACATTGGTCTTTGCTCAGATTATCATGCCGGGGGGGCCGCCTAGGTTGGGTGTACTCTGGCTGTAGATGCTCTTTCTGTACTACTGCTGCCAGGACCTTGGTCATTTTTTCAGTGGCCTTAAATTGCTTTTTTTCTGGAGTATCTCTGTTATTGTAAACCTGCTGGGCTATCTGAAGGAGGTCCTGAATCCGCTTCCTCTCCAAGTCTTCTAATTTCTGGAGTTTTCTTTTAATATCTGGGGCTGCCTGGTTTACGAAAGACATTACAACAGCTGCCTGACTTCCTGGAGCCTCTGGATCTATGGGGGTGTACTGTCTAAAAGCTTCTATTAATTTTTCTAAGTAGGTAGCTGGGCTCTCTGTCTTCCTTTGCAGAATAGAATATACTTTAGCCAAATTAGTGGGCTTGCGAGCAGCTGCCTGGAGACTTGCCGTTAGAGTCTGGCGATAAAGGTGTAGCTGTCCTTTACCTTCTGCCGTATTGTAGTCCTACACTGGCCTGGTCAGAGGAAAGGTTGCATTTATGAGGTCGGGGTTGGCAGTCGGTTGACTGTCATCCTCCGGGACCAGCTTTCTAGCTTCTATCTGTATTCTTTCTCACTCCTCTGTGGTGAACAAGATTCAGAGGAGCTGCTGACAATCATCCTAAGTGGGCTGGTGGGTGAACATGACACTATCCAGTAAAGCCAGTAAATCTTTGGGGTTGTCTGAAAACTGAGCACTCTGAGTCTTCCAGTTATACAGATCACTGGTGGAGAATGGCCAGTACTGGAGCCTGGGGATTCCTGTGTCATCTGGGGGTCCTATTTCCTGAAGGGGTAAAGCCACCGTGGAGTCAGGCGGCTGAGGGGGGCTAGTCCGCGAAGTGCGCCTTCGCGTCTGCCCTGCCGGCCTTTCAAAGTTACTTTTTTTTTTAGCGGGCCTGTGTGTGCCGGCCGCCTGCTCCTTCCTGCAGCTCAGCCAGGGGGGCTGGGGCCTGGGGCCCGGAGAGGTACGGAGGAGGTTCTGTGAACAGTGGGTCTTTGCTGTCAGGTAGAACAGGATGGGGGGGGGGGCAGTTGGCTGCTTGGATTTTAGTGGTCGAGCAACTAGTGCTTTACAGGGTTCAGAGGCTAATTGGAAAGGGGACAGCCAAGGAGGTGGGTTCTTAACAAGGTCTTGCTATATGAGGATATATGGGATTTGATCTAAGTGGCCTGCACGCCTAGGTAGGAAAATCTTGGACTTTAGTGATGACAGCAAGTCGGAAGGTCCTTTTGGGTGGCCACTTTACATCAAAGGCAGGCCATTTGGAGCGACACAGAGTAATTAGCTTTCTTTTCCTGATTTCTATACTAAGATCATGGCCTTTTGCTTTAACTTCTTTGAAATTACTCGTAAGGAGAGATAGGGGAGTGCTCTGGGTATTACTTATCCTGTAATAATTTGTAGTCTTTTCCTATAAAGGAATGTGGGTTTGAATCCTTGTAAAGGAAATCTGATTTGACTTCTTAATGATATCTAATCGCAGGCGCACTTTGGCAGCCTTGGTCAGAGTTAGCTGCCTAGATCGTAGTCGTGCTGAGGCAGCCTAGATCAGAGGCAGCTGCTGCCCGCCAAACCGGGGCAGTTCAGATCACAAGTGCGCACCGGAAGCCCGGGTCAGAGTTAGCTGCCTGGGTCGCGGTCGCGCTGAGGCAGCCTAGATCAGAGGCAGCTGCTGCCCGCCAAACCGGGGCAGTTCAGATCGCAAGCGCGCACCGGAAGCCTGGGTCAGAGTTAGCTGCCTGGGTCGCGGTCGCGCTGAGGCAGCCTAGATCAGAGACAGCTGCTGCCTGCCAAACCGGGGCAGCTCAGATCAGAGACAGCTGCTGCCCGCCAAACCGGGGCAGCTCAGATCAGAGACAGCTGCTGCCCGCCAAACCGGGGCAGCTCAGATCAGAGACAGCTGCTGCCTGCCAAGCCGGGGCAGCTCAGATCAGAGACAGCTGCTGCCCGCCAAGCCGGGGCAGCTCAGACCGCAATATAGATCAGATGAGAGCCAGGAGACGTCTCCTACCGGTCTCTGCTGGCCGTCCTATAGCGCGTCTGCCAGGACTGTGCCAGCTCCAGTTTCAGACCTCGCGAGTCACAGATTCGGATTCAGAACAGACACAGACAGACAAACGGAGATGAGCCAGCTCACCTATCAGTAGATCGATCCTAGCAGATCCATTGACCAGGGGTCTGGTGGGCTTGGGGAATCCCGGACGAGCCCCCAGATGTTATGCCTAGACTATTAGTTCCTTAAAGAAGACTACCAGAGTCTAGAGTCAAAGCCAAGCGGCAAGGATCTTTATTACAAGTTCGAACTTGGTCTTTCTATTTCACAGCATACAAAAGGGCCTTGAACAATGCGAGTGTTTGCTTTTTATAGCCTGAGAGTTACAGGGGAACAAAGGAATTCTTTTGGTTCCTGCTTTTTCACTAAAACTTTGAACAGCTGTCTTCTTATCGGAGACTTTCCTGGTGGTGTTTGTACTGGGCTTAGGAAGTTTCAGAGATATATGGCGATATGTGGTGAGATGGGAAGATGGGATGTGTTTGTACTGGGCTCAGGAAGTTTGAGAGATATATGGCGATATGTGGTGAGATGGGAAGATGGGATGTGTTTGTACTGGGCTCAGGAAGTTTGAGAGATATATGGCGATATGTGGTGAGATGGGAAGATGGGATGTGTTTGTACTGGGCTCAGGAAGTTTGAGAGATATATGGCGATATGTGGTGAGATAGGAAGATAGGATGTGTTTGTACTGGGCTTGTTTGTTTTGAGCCTAGGGCTGAGGAATGTGCCTGGCTCTTTTCAGGGCAGTGGAGAAGGAAACGTGGGATTGGAGCCCTCACACAGAATCCCCACTGGGGAACTGCCTAGTGGAGCTGTGGGAAGGGGATCACCTCTGCAGCAGGCTTCTGCCTGAACACCCAGGATTTTCCATACATCCTTTGAAATCTAGGTAGAGGATGCCAAACCTCCTTCACTCTCTGTGTGCCTGCAGGCTTAACACCATATGGAAGTTGCCAAGGCCTATGGTTTGCACCCTCTGCAGCATGAGCTGTACTTGGGGTCCTTTGAGCAACAGCTAGAGCTGGAGCAGGAGGGTTGTGGGGAGTATCCTCTTGGAGTGACACAGGGCATTGGAGCCCCAGGCCTTGCCCACAAGGGAATGGAATGGAATGGAATGGAGTCGAATGCAATAGAATAGAAATGAATGGCATCAGATGGAATGGAATGGAATGGACTCAAAGGGAATGGACTTGAATGGGATAGAATCAAACGGAATGGCATCGAATTGAATGGAATGGAATGGAATGGAATGGAATGGAATGGAATGGACCCAAATGGAATGGACTCGAATGGAATGGACCCAAATGGAATGGACTCAAATGGAATGGACTCAAATAGAATGGACTTGAAAGAAATGGTGTCGAATGGAATTTATTCAAATAGAATGGATTCGAATGGAATGCAATAGTATGGAATGGAATCGAATGGAATGGTATCCTTGCCTTCCTCCTAAGGCCTCTGCCTTGTGATCTCCAGGCTGCCTTGCAGATCTTTGGAGTGACTTCCAGGTCTCTCCCCATTGTCTTGGCTATCAGCACCTAGCTCTTTTTTAGTCATGCTAATATCTCTAGCAAGTGGTTGCTCCACAGCTCCCTTGTATTCCTCTTCTGATAATGCTTTGTATTTCTCTGCCATTTAGCCAGATTGCAAATTTTTAAAACTTTATATTCTGCTTCCTGTTTGAATAAAAATTCTAGCTTTAAGCAATTTCTTTGCTCCTGCATCTGAGTGAAGGCCACGTTTTTAATGCTTTGCTGCTTAGAATTTTTTTCCACCAGATACCCTAAGTCATCACTCTTAAGTTAAAACTTACACAGATCCTTAGGGCATGAGCACAATTTCTTTGCTAAGGCATAATAAGAGTGACCTTTGCTCAAGTTCCCAATAAGTTCTTCATTGCCATCTGAGACCTTGTCAGCCTGGACCTAATTGTCCACATCACTATCAGCATTTTGGTCACAACCATTTAACCAGTCTCTAAGAAGTTCCAAATTTTCCCTCATCTTTCTGTCTTCTTCTGAGCCCTCCAAACTCTTCCAATCTCTGCCTGTTACCCAGTTCCAAAGTCACTTCCACATTTTCAGATATCTTTATAGCAATGCCCCACTCCTGTTTTAGGCTATTCTTGTATCGTTATGAACAAATACCTGAGACTGGGTAATTTATAAAGAAAAGAGATGTAATTGGCTCATAGTCCACAGGCTATATAAGCATGGTGTTGGCATCTGCTTGGCTTCTGGGGAGGCCTCAGGGAGCTTTCACTTATGGCAGCAGGCAAAGAAAAAGCTGGCACAAAACATGATGAGAGTGGGAGCAAGAGGGTGGTGGGGGAGGTGCCTCAGACTTTTAAACAACCAGATATCATGAGAACTCGCTATACTGAGGATAGCACTAAGAGGATGGTGCTATACCAATCATGAGAAATCTGACTCCATGATCTAATCGCCTCCCACCAGGTTCCACCTCCAATGATGGGGATTAAAATTCAACATGAGATTTAGAGGGAACAACATCCAAACTGTGTCAGGGATACTCACCTGTAGTTTTCTTTTTTTGTTGTATCCTTACATGGCTTTGGTATTAGGGTGTTAATGGTTTCATAGAATGAGTTAGGAGGATTCCCTCCTCTTCATTCTTTTGGAACAGTTTCAGTAGGATTGGTACCAGTTCTTCCTTGCACATCTGATAGAATTCAGCTGTGAATCCATTTGCTCCTGGGAGTTTTTCTGTTGGGAGATTTTTTTTTTTTGATTACTGATTTAATTTCACACTTGTTATTGGTCTGTTCAGTATTTCTATTTCTTTCTGGTTCAGTCTTGGGAGGTTGTATGTTTCTATGAGTTTATGCATTTCTTCTAGGTTTTCTAGTTTGTGTGCATAGAGATGCTCATAGTAGTCCCTGATGATCTTTTATCTTTCTGTGGTGTCAGTTGTAATGTTACCTTTATCATTTTTGATTGTGTATATTTGAAACCTCTCTCTTCAGTTCTAGTTTTCTGATGACATATACATATCAGATAATTTACCAGAGAAGTAGAATACATAAAAAAGAATCAATGACAACTCTAGAGTTGAAAAAATACCATAACTGAAATTAACTCAATATACAGGTTAGACACAACAGAAGAGATTAGTGAACTGGAAAATTAATAGGAAAAAAATACGTAGTACCTTGTATATGATTGGGGTTGAAAAAAATTTCTGCTGCTACCCTTACTGGGACATTGCTTGGGTTCCATTTTTTTAAACTTTTACAGTGAGTTGTTGCAAAGATTCTTAAATTAATTAAAATATCCAAAGAATATGAATTATATTTATACCTAAAAGTTCTGAAATGCATCTATAATATTAAATGGGAAAAATCTGGGCTGGGCATGGTGGCTCACACCTGTAAACCCAGCACTTTGGGAGGCCTAAGTGGGTGGATCACCTGAGGTCAGGAGTTCGAGACCAGCTTGGCCAACATGGTGAAACTCGTTTTTACTAAAAATACAAAAATTAGCCAGGCATGGTAGCACATGCCTATAATCCCAGCTACTCGGGAGGCTGAGGGGGAGAGAATCACTTGAACCTAGGAGGTGGAGGTTGCAGTGAGCCAAGATCGCACCACTGCACTCTGGGCAACAGAGCAGGACTCCATCTAAAACAACAACAACAACAACAACAAAAAACAAGAAAAAGGAGTAGGGGGGAATATCTGCATAATCAATGACTACTACATAGGAAAGCTAGGTCTCTTTCATACCTGCTCACACACGCTTTCAAACAGTTCCCTTCCCTTTATCAAACATTTATTGAGAATCTACTGTGTGCTGGAGATGAATAGGGAACAGCTCAGGAAGCCTGTGGTCCTCAGCTACATGTGGTCTCCCAGACTATGACTCACATTTAGGTTGGACAGGCCTCCTCTCTGCTTACCTCTCACATCAGTAACCCAAACCTTGGCAAGTCAAGTCAGGGGTGGTGAATTTTTGGTGAGTGCCTATGTAAAGCAAATGGGATTGGTGGATTCTGTCCCAGGAAGCATCCTCTCCTGGGGGTTCTTTATTCTGAAGTTTCAGCAGTAAGTAGCACTTTAGAACAAGCACAGTTGTGTTTCAGATTTTCTTTCTGTTAATGGAAGAGAAACTTGTTGCAGAAAAATTTTCCTACTGACAACAAGTAGAAAAACTGGCCCCAAATAAAACAAACCAAACCTACCACCATCACCACCACCACCAACAGCAACAACAAAACTCATGTGTGTGAGAACACCAAAGAGCTACCAAGGCAGCCAGAACTTAGGGAGGCAGCATCCAGAGGGAGGAGAAATCCAATGATGTTAGTCCAATTTTCTGCTGTGTCTTCTCTTTTAAGGCATTTGACAATTGCAACCTGTGTGAGGCTAAGAGTTAAGAAGTTGAACAGAACTCAATAGTCAAAACAAAACAAAACAAGGAAACAAAGCAGGAATTTTGGAAGTCTTATGGTTCTGAGCCGACAAATATTGAAATCAGGGTCTGCTAAGGAGGAAGGTCCCTTGTAATTCCAGTTAGCGTTCTGAAATGGCTGTATTTTAGGAGTTAGAGTGAATTGAAAATAGAGCATCCCTCAGAAAAGATTAAAGCCCAGCTTCAAATTCCTCAATTCTCAACTGGATTGAGGTGATTTACCTTCACTCTATCTCAAAGCAAAACAATTTTTTTTCTGGAGAAAAATATAATTCACCAACACCTCAAATTCTCTTTATAATTGTTCATACACAATCTCTGGCATTGAATAAAAAACAATCTCAGGCATGCTAGGAAATAGGACAAAACAACAAAAAAACCAAGACAAAGACTTTAAGTTATTTACACATGGACATTAAAATAATTGTGATTAATATGCTTAATAAAATAGATGAGAAGACAGATAATTTTGTCAAATAACTAGAATCTATAAAAATTAGATAACAACTCTAGAACTGAGAAGTACTTTAGCTAAAATTAATTCAATATATGGGTTTAACAACAGATTAGACACAACAGCAAAGAAGATAAGCAACCTGGAAGACCAGTAGTAACCTACATAGTGAAGCATAAAGAGAAAAAGGGTAAGAGACATATGGACATGGTAAAAAAGATCCAATAAGTATCACTGAAGTTCCAGAATGAGAAGAGAAAGACAGTGAAGCAGAAACAATATTTGAAGAGATACTGGCCAAAATTTTCCAAAACTGATTAATATCATCAAGCCATAGGCCCAAGAAGTTCTATAAACCACAATCCAAGTAAGTACAAAGAAGACTACTGTAGGCAGATCATCACAAAACTTATGAAAATGAAAAAAGGAAGTTAGAGAGAAGAAGATACTGCTTTCAAAAGAGCAACAAGACAAACAATTGACTTCCCTAAGGACCTGATGAAAGCCAGAAGACAATGGAATGGCATCTTTAAAGTGCAGAAAGAAGATAATAGTGTCTGGGCACAGTGGCCCATACCTGTAATCCTAGCACTTTGGGAGGCTGAGTTGGGAGGATCCCTTGAGGCCAGGAGTTCAAAACTAGCCTGGGCAACATAGCAAGACCCCATCTCTATGTTAAAAAATTTTTTTAAAAGAAGATAATAACCACCTAGAATTTCATATTTACAGAAAATAATCTTAGGACACAAAGCTTAAATAAAGGTGTTTTCAGACAAAGAAAAAAATCTAGAGAATGTATTCTAAAATACTAAAAGAAATACTACCAAAGGGAGTTTTCAGGTAGAAGAAACATGATCCCAGAAGGAAGAACAAACATGCAAAAAGGGTTCAAGACCAATGCAAAGAGTAGTTATTGGCAAATCTAAATATTCACTGATTTTCTAAAACAAATAATATATATAAATAAAAAAGAAGCCTATATGGTATATACAAATGGCTAATAAGCCCATGAAAAGATACTCAACATCATTAGTCTTTAGGGAAATGCAAATTAAAATCACAATGGTATACTATTTCACATTCAAAAGAACAGCTACAATAAATAGAAAATAACAAACTTTGACAAGGATATGGAGAAATGGGAACCTTCCAGTATTTCTGGTCAGAATGTAAAATGGTGCAATCATTTTGGAAAAGTTTGGCACTTACTAAAAAAGGTAAAGGTAAAACTATCATAGGAACCAGCAATTCCACCTCTGGCTATCTACCCAAGAGGAATGGAAACCATTGTCCCCACAAAGACTGTCATGCAGATGCTAATAGCTGCCTTGTTTATAATAGCCCCAAAGTGGAAATAACCTAAGTGTTCATTAATTGGTGAAAGACGGAGAAGTGTGGCATATCATACAATGGAATACTATTCAGCAACAAAAGGGAATAAACTACGGATACTCATTACATCATAGATGAACGTTGAAAATAGCACGCGAAGTGAAAGAAGCCAGACACAAGAGACCAACCACACACTGCGATTCCATTTCTATGATATATCCAGAAAAGGCAAATTTATAGGAACAGAAAGCAGATTAGTGGTTGCCTAGGTCTAGAAATGGGAATGGAGATCAACTGTAAATGGACATGAAGGATTTTATCGGGGGGTAAAGTGCTATAAAATAAATATATGGTGATAGTTGCACCACCTGGTAAAATGTAGTAAACATCATTGACTTGTACACTTGAGATGAGTATTATGATATTTAAGATATACCTGAATAAAGTTGTTTCAAATGTATGTAGAATTAAAATACATAACTACAGTAGCACAAAGGCAGATGAAAGTAAATGGAGGTAGTGTTTTAAATGCCTTGAAAGGCCGCAAAGCAGTAAAAGTAGTAATTTATATTAGACTGTAATAAGGCAAGGATGTGTGTCATTATCTCTATGGTAACCACTAATAGAAGGGTGAAAAATGTGTAATTAAAAAGCTACTAGAGGGATAATTATAATTAAAATACTTGATTAATCAAAAAGAAGACAAGAAAAGATAAAATAAGCAACATAAAATAGTTTTGACAAGTAGAAAACAAATAGTAATATAGTTGATATAAACCTGGATGTATAAATAATTATATGTAAATAGACTAGATGTTCTCAGTAACAAAGAAAAAAATCCAACACTATGAGCTTACAAGAGATATCCCTTAAATATGTGATACAGGCAGATTTACAATAAAAGGAGAGAAAGAGATATCATTGTAAACACTAATCAAAAGAAAGCTAGTGTCATTTAAAAAATATAAAACAAAGTGGACCTGAAGGTAAAAGACATTACTAGATATAAAGAGAAACATTTCATAATAATAACAATAACAGGCCCAATCCACCTGAAAGATATACTATCTGGAAGATATGAATAAAAAATTTATGTGCAGGCTGGGCGTGGTGGCTTACACCTATAATACCAGCACTTTGGGAGGTCGAGGCAGATGGATCACCTGAGGTAAGAAGTTTGAGACCAGCCTGGCCAACATGGTGAAACCCCATCTCTACTAAAAATACGACATTAGCAGGGAATGGAGGCCCATGCCTGTAATCCCAGCTACTTGGGAAGCTGAGGCAGGAGAATCACTTGAACCTGGGAGGCGGAGGTTGCAGTGAGCTGAGATGGCACCACTGCACTCCACCCTGGGCAACAGAGGGAGAGTCCATCTCAAAAAAAAAAAAAAAATTAGAATTGATCAGGGATGTGAGACTCCATCTCAAAAAAAAAAAAAAAGTTCTGTGCACTTGCTAGTATCACCTCACAATATATATATAGCAATGAATGGTAAAACTAAGAGTGTACCCACAATCATAGTTGGGAATTTTAACACAGCTGTTCCACAGGATGATTTTTTTAAATGATATTTGCTCTCAGCTGTGTGTGTGTGTGTGTGTGTGTGTGAGAGAGAGAGAGAGAGAGAGAGAATGTTTTTAAACCTCAGTCTTTAGTACATTTTTTTATGAACCCGGTGCCTGGTAGATGGGGTGAACTGGGATATTGGAATGCTGGTTCTGGCAAGGGTCACCTGAATTGGGGAAGATGCAGTGGTGTGGTTTTCAGAACATCCGAGATGGCTCCTATGCCTGCTTCCCTTCTCTGCCCAAGTCCCTATTGCTGGACTTCTGAGGAAGCACAGTTATGGGTCTTGGTTGTTTCCAAAAAAGGCCTCTCTCCAGCACCAAGAACTGCCAGATGGCAGTGGTTAGAAAATCTGGGCTTCCAAGTCCTCAAGAGAGTCACTCAGACAGATGAAACTACCTTCCTATTTTTAAATAAACCCAGAGTTAGCTTTTCTGTATTCTTTCCCTGGTCAGCAATTTCTGGTGCTTTTCTATTAAGAAGTGCATTCTTTTGGCTAACCCGAATCCCTCATGTCATGATTTAAGTGCCTTTATTCTCATATGCTTACCACAGTCTTACTGATAGAAGAGGAGAAACATCACACAGCTGCCTTCTAAAGCACGGTTTTTGTTTTCTCAATCACAGAATGCATAGAGGCGAAGAGTTCCGATTCTGGAGCCAGTCTTCCTGGGTTTCAAAACAGGATTTTCCTCTTATTATCCATGTGACCTGGGACAAATTACTTTTCCTTCTCCCCATCCATAAAATGGAAATAAAGTGAGCAATTTGAGGATTAAGAAGAATCAAGAGCACAGAAGTCTGCCAATACCGTGATCAATACTAATCATTATGGTTATACTCACTGTAGAAAATTGGGAAGTTCCAGGGAGTACGAGGAAGTTTAAAAATTCCCTATGACATTGTTTCACAACTGTCCCCTGCTCCAGTACCTAGGACAATCCTTGGGATCCTTAAGAAACACTTGTTGAACTAATATTCCAAAAGGGTCATGATCACCTGCCTGTGCCCTATAATGTGTGTCAAAGATGCTAGATGGCTAAGGTATTATGATCCTGAGGTCACCTGACACTTTCTTTATCTGTGTTACTCCGTAACCCTACTTCCTAGTACTGCACCTGAGCCCTGTAAATGATGCCTCATATTTTAAAATTAGGTAGTGTACGTTCATGTGTGTGGCTGCTGTTACGAATGACCACAAACTTAGTGGCTTACAACAACAGAAATGCATTCTTTCATGGTTCTGGAAGCCAGATGTCCAAAATTAAGGTATCAGTGCGGCTGCATTCTCTCTGGAGGCTTGGGGGGAGAATCCGTTCCTTGCCTCTTCCAGCTTCTGGTGGCTGTCCCATTCCCTGACCTGTGACTGCATCCCTCTGATCTCTGCCCCCATGGTCACTGTATTAGTCTGTTTTCACACTGCTATGAAGAAGTGCCTGAGACTTGGTAATTCATAAAGGAAAGAGGTTTAATTGACACACAGTTCCTCATGGCTGGGGAAGCCTCAGGAAACTCACAATCATGGCAGAAGGGGAAGAAGGCACATCTTGCATGGGAGCAGGTGAGAGATAATGAGCAAGAGCAGGGAAAACTGCCTTCTAAAGCCATCAGCTCTTACGAGAACTCACTCAGCAGCTTGCCTAGGGTCACTCGGGTAGCAAGAGGCAAAATCGTGAGTGGACTCAAGATGCATGTTCTCACTCATGAGAACAGCATGGGGGAAACCGCCCCTGTGATCCAATCGCCTCCCACCTGGTCCCTTCCTTGACACCTGGGCATGTGGGGATTATGGGGATTACAATTTGAGATGAGATTTGGGTGGGAACGCAGAGCCAAACCATATCAGTGACATTGCTTCCTCATCTGCAGTGTGTCTGTGTCAAGTCTCCCTCTGCCTCCCTCTTGTCAGGGCACTTGTGATTGCCCTTAGGGCTGTATTAGTCTGCCCTGGCTGCCGTAACAAATACTTCAGACTGGGGGCTTAAACAACAGAAGTTTATCGTCTCACAGTTTTGGAGGCTGGAAGTCTCAGGTCAAGGTGTCAGTGGTGTTGGTCTTTTCTGAGGCTGTTCTCCTTGGCTGTAGACAGCCGTCTTCTCCCTGTATCTTCACGTGATCTTCCGTCTGTGTGTGCCTGTGTCCTAATCTCTTCTTATAAGGACACCAGTCATGTTGGATCAGAGCCCATCCTCAGGACCTCATTTCAGTGACCTCCTTAAAGACCTTATCTCCAAACACAGTCTCACTCTGAGTTAGCTTTTCTGTATTCTTTCCCTGGTCAGCAATTTCTGGGGTTAGGATGTCAACATATGAATTTTGGGGGGATACAGTTTAGCTCATACCAAGGGCCCACTCAGATAATTCAGGATGATCTTTCCCATCTCAAGATCCTTAACGGCAAAGACTGCTTTTTCATTTGAGGTAACAGTCACAGATTCCAGGGGTTAAGAACTGATTTCTTGGTATGGTTCTATTTCATCCTACTACAGGTATAGAAGAGAAAGAGTGAAGGATTCTGGAAATGTCAGGCTGCTGAACCACCTTCATATGGTTTGGCTCTGTGTCCCCACCCAAATCTCACCTTGAATTGTAATGATCCCCACGTGTCAAGGACAGGACCAGGTGGAGATAATTGAATCATGGGGGCAGTTTTCCCTATGCTGTTCTCCTGATAGTGATCAAGTTCTCACAAGATCTGATGGTTTTATAAGGGGCTTCCCCCTTCGCGGGGCACTCATTCTCTCTCCTGCCACCCTATGAAGAGATGCCTTCTGCCATGATTGTCAGTTTCCTGAGGCCTCCCCAGCCATGCAGAACTGTGTCAATTAAACCTCTTTTCTGTGTAAATTACCCAGTCTCAGGTATTTCTTCATAGCAGTGTGAGAACGGACTCATATACATCTGGTGTGGGGAAAGGGGGCAGTGGAGAGGCTTCTGCAGGATGGAACCTTCCTGTGCTGAGATCCGGTGTTGGCTTCTTGAGCCTTACCCCCAAGACCTCTTTGTGGCCATGAATCGTTCTTTTTTTTTCTGCAAACAATCTTTTTCCTGTTGCAATGATGCTCAGTCCACCATCTCCTAGTTTTCATTCTGTATCTCTGGAAGCTTCTCCTCAGAAGTATTGCTGGCTCCTGTTTTGCTGTTATTTTCAGGAATGAAAATATGGCTCAAGGTTCTGCCCTAGGCCCCTTCCCATGTTACAGACATGAAAATGGAGGCTTAGAGAGCTAAGTAACTTGGCTAAGGTCACTCGGGTAGCAAGATGCAAAATCGTGACTGGACTCAAGATGCATGACTCAGATGTCCCAGCATCGCCTCTCTGATGTACCCAGCATCCAGCATGTACTCTGTGTTCAATAAATACGCTGATAAATGCTGAGTAAAACAGAACTCAAACCCAGGTTTTCTGGATCTAATCTATTATTCTTTCCAGCCAGCATTCTGGTAAGAACATCATTTCCCCTCTCCTCTGTACCCAGAGGGAGCAGCTGTCCCAGAAATTGCAGTTACTCTCAAGATTTTTATTTTCAGCAGCTCTGATTTTTATGTTCAGGGACCACACTTAATTATTGCAAAACATCTGCTGGCACAAAATGCCGTTTTGTTACAGAATCATTCCCAAGAACATCCCAAGAGCTCTTGTACTTGGAGACACAATTTCTGCAGGGGCCTGGGCCAGCAGAAATACCTCCTGTTTAAGAGGCAGCAGGGGAGACTTAGGGTTGACTGGCTTTGAAAGCAATCACTAATTAGATTGTTCAGGGCTTAAAAAATGATAAGGCTTCTCAATATCAGACAGTGGTCCTTATCAAATATTTAATAACCTCTGCATGACTTTCCGTGAGCATCTCTGTGTGAGGAGGTGTTTTTAGGGTGAGATTTTTTTCCATGTCTATGGGGTTCCATAGTGGCGATCATAATAGCTCACACTTTACTGAGCCCTTTTTCTGTGCCAAGCAGCGTCCTTAGCACTCCTTGAACTTCATTACATTCAAAAAGGTCTCCTATTATCCATATGAATATACCTTATTATGGAGAAGTAGTCTGGGTCACCTAGAAGTTGTCTTTCCCAAGGCTGAGCCAGCTGGCAAATGTGTGACAGAATCTAAACCCAGACAGGCAGACCCCAAAGCCCCATTCTCAACATCCATCCTCCAAGGTCAAAGGTAACGGGGAAGCTGCTGCTCAAAACACAGCCGAGACACCATCCAGTTTGGACCTGGGAGAATTCCCACTGCAACTGTTGACTATAAGACTGAGTTTGATGTGAGGAGGAACCTCATGGCTAAGATTTGGAGACACTGGGCCCAAGTAAGATTCAAAGGCCTTGGAATGGCGGGTAGGGGCCTTCCAGATCCCGCCCCTGCCTTGCTCTGCAGCTCCCTCTTCCAAAACATCCCCACACCCCAGGGCTGGCCTGCTCCCTGAGCCTTGCTCACTCCCAGGCCTCTTCCTTTGCTTCATGCACCTGTTGCTTTGTTTGGGCTGCACTTCCTCCCTCTTGGCCTTTGTCATTGGGTTCCAAGGCTTTTCTCTGTCCCCGCCTCCTCCGATGGTCCTGTGCAATGCTTCCTTGGTGTCCCTTATGCCTTCCAGACCTCCCTGGCCAGGCCAGTGCCCTTCCAGGTCACCTCTTCTGGCATCCCCCATTGCCCCCACAAAGCACTTCCAGCTGTCCTTTTGTACCCATTTCTGGGATTTGATGGTCTCTCCTATCAGACTGTCAGCTCCATGAGGACAGGGACTGTGTCTATTTCTCCTTATTGTATATCCCCAGCATTCAGTGTACTGCCTGGCAAATAGTTCATGTTCAAAATATTTTTTGAATGAGTTGTCTGAGTTATCTACTTGCCTGTGGGCTTCCTTACTAGACTATCAGGAAACAGCGTCTAGCAGGTAGTAGTTGATGTGTTCAAATTGGGATTTTTAGTAAAGATACAGCTTACAAAGGCAGCGTCAGGACTGTAGGAGTTATTATAACCCTCAGGCCTGAGCAGACCAGGAGAGGGAAGGGCTGCCTAGAAGGAGCTGCGGCCTGGAGAGAGCAGAGGAACGAATACCCCAACCTCAGTAGCCACTCATTCTTTGACTTCCCTATGTGCCTCCCATTGACTGAGCCCACAGGGCAGCTAGAGGTCAAGGGGGTTCAAGGATGCAGTTCCCACCGGCTGCCTCTTGGGGCGTTTCAGGGGCAAGGTCGTCTATCCAGTACTGTGTGTTAAATAGGTATACAAAGGAAGGAATCGCCTTCCCAAAAGATGTGATAGTGTTGCAGTTCTTGGGAAACTGTCAAAGGAGAAGATAGAATGGGATGTTTCTGGTCTTGTTGGGGAATGACCCTGCCTGGAGTCCATAGGATTCCTCTTCCTTTCAGCCTTTTTTCTTTGGCTAATACCCAGCCCTGTATTAAGGATTTGGAATTTGCAGGCGATACCATTGCATTGTCAGGTAGAGATTCTTTGAGCGAAGACTTTAGAGAGGAGACACTGGGGGTGTGTCCAGTGCACAGTGTTGGGGGTCAGCACGTTTGAGTGAACATCCTGGCTCCCGGAGAGGCAGCAAGGCATGGTGGTAAGAGACATGGGACCTGGAGTTAGCCTATCCAGGTTCAAATCCTGGATCTGGGTCTACCACTTCACAGCTGTGTGGCTTGACTTTCCCATCTGTGAAATGGGGATAAGGGTAGATGAGGTTAAGATGAGCTAGTCCACACAAAGCACTTAGACCCATGCCTAGCTCATGGTTTGGGGACCACACTTCCTGGTGCGCTCAGGATGGCCCCAAAGTATGCCTGTCATCCCAGAAGAATTATTACTAATGTCCCCTTTATTCTAAAAAGGGTTCTGGTTTGGAGATGACTCACGTGGTCTTACACACTGTAGGGTGTTGTTATGTCATGCTGAATATTTGGACAAGCCACTTCACTGCTTAGAATCTTAGCTCTAAAATGGAGATAATAATAATAATAATAATATCTGCTCTTCTGGGTTGATTTGGGATGATAGGATGAAACAGAATGGCCAGCACAGGGTTGCTGTCCATGATGATCATGCTCTTTGTGTTTCTCTAAGTCCAGGCAAGCCATACAGACATAGATGGATTCCCACCCCCTTACCACCCACTTTCTGCTTTTATAAAAATCTCTCAAGTAAAAGTGCCTTAAGACACGTGATGCCAAGGTATGACCCACAGTGCTGTTGCCTTGGTGGTTATCTGGCCTGCCCTAGCTGTGCTATTTATTATCAGTTGGGTAGTTTTGGTAACAGTTTCCCAGGGAAATCTTGAACCAGGTCAGGCCTGTTTGCAGTAAATAAAGGGTGGTGTCTTAACCCAGATCCCTGCAGGCCTATGGGAGCTGTTGATTGTTTGAGGACTATTTGTTGCATAATCTCCTTCCTTTTAGCAGCTTCTTATTTGAGTAGGAAAAGGGGTTTCAGGACTCCCTAGAGCTTCTACTTTATTTGTTATTAATATTATTTACTGGGCTGCCTTTTTGTCTTCTAAATTGAATTACTCTCAAAAGGGTTCTGGTTTGGAGATGACTCATGTGGTCTTACATACTGTAGGATGTCATGTCATGCTGAATATTTGGACAAGCCACTTCACTGCTTGGAGTCTTAGGTATAAAATGGAGATAATAATAATAATAATAATATCAATATCTGCTCTTTTGGATTGATTTGGGATGATAGGATGAAACAGAATGGCCAGCACAGGGCTGGACAATTGGCCTGGGAGGCTCAGAGCTTCTGCAATTCTTCTAGGCACTATCTTATCTCTCCTCTCACCCCTTACATGTTGGAGGTGAATTTTGGCTTTATTGACTCAGGGAGGAGTTATGGTTACTTCTTGGGCCCTGTGCTGAGCCTTTTAATGAGGAGGGAGAACAAACAGCAGCAAGCTGGGGCAGGGTCTTCTGGGAACTGTTATAAACCTCCTGATCGCTTTCAGAACACCTTATAAAGTCAACCTGTGTGTACAGGGACGCATGACATTGAAAGGTCCCCCCGGCCAGATCACCAGGAAAGCTCCTCATGTTGCAAGGCCACTGGCCAGCCGGAGCTCAAATACCAGTAGTATCAGCTGGACCACAATTGTGCTGTGTGACCGTGGGATGTCCCTATCCCTCTCTGGATCTCCACTTAGTCGCCTTTAAAATGAGGAAACTGAACCAAAGTTCTCTATGATTTTCCTCCTAGTTATGATTCTTTATTTCCTAAGATATAGGGAGATACATTTTTAGCTCATCATAAAAGGTATTCGAACAGCCAAAGCTGCCTAATGATCAACAGAATGGGCTGCTCTGGAGTAGTGAGAAACTTGTGGTTAGAGGTATTCAAGTAGAAGCAACAGAACAGGCTGTGGTGGGAACTACAGAAAGTCCCCCGAATTCAATAGACAATTGGCCTGGGAGGATCAGAGCTTCCGCAGTTCTTCCAGGCACTATCTTATCTCTCCTCTCACCCCTTACATGTTGGAGGTGAATTCTGGCTTTATTGACTCAGGGAGGAGTTAGGCTACTTCTCAGGGCCTGGAATGGTCTAAAGTAACACCTCTCAGAATCTGGAGATACTTTTTGGCCCGTGGAGTACTTCATGCTGTAGAAGTCAATCTTGGTTCTGCACTAAGCCTGACTACGGGAGAGAGGCTTTTGCAAAGATCATTATGAAGGACCCCAGGATGAACTGAGTGAGTTCCATGTCCAAGTTTTATCTTCACCTCAAAATTGAATGGTAATTTGTCTGATTAAAGAATTCCTGATCCAAAATAACGTGTTCTCAGAAATTTCTCCCACCAGCCCTTTTCTTCTAGCATTTAGTGTTGCTAATGATAGTTCTGATCTCAATTTGATTCTCATTTCTATGTTGGTAACCCTTTCTTTCTTTCTTTTTTTTCTTCTCTGGAAGCTTTTAGAGTTTTCTTTTTAATTTGTTCTGAAAGTTCACTACTGTATTTCTAAATATGGGTCTATTTTCACGAGCGTGGTGGGCTCTTTTAATCTGAAGATTCATGTCTTTAGCTTGTTTTTTACATTCTAATCATTTTCTTCTAAAGCTCTTGTTAGAGTTGCACCATCCAATATGGTGGCCACCAGATTGGTACCAATCATAATCTTGAAAGACAAAATTCCAAATGTCATTTTCCTGAATATTGAAATCCTTGAAGATCAACATTTCTAAAGTTGAAATCCCTTAATTCTAAAATCACTAATATTTAATTGAATCCCCAAACCATGGCAGGTTTGCCATTAGGTGTGGTCAAGTCTTCAAAAAGTGAATCTCAATGTATTATCAGTAAACTTTGTTTTTCTCCATTCGGCCCCATGCATTTGTTGGAAAATTCAAATGAGTGAGTGGCTGCACAATACACCCACAACAAAAACTGCAGTTTAAAAACGCATCACCCAGGAGGCGGAGGTCGCAGTGAGCCGAGATTGTGCCACTGCACTCCAGCCTGGGCAACAGAATGAGACTCTGTCTCAAAAACAGCAACAACAAAAATAAAACCAACCAACCAAACAAACAAACAAAAAAACCAACAACACAAAACCGCATCATGTGTCTGCATTGGCATTCCTTCCAGCTGATGACATTCTGGGAGCTATTTTGTCGAATTAAAACCACACTTACTTTCCTGAAGAAGCCAGCAAAATCACTGACTGGCTCAAAAATAATTTTGTGCATGACAGGATAAGATGTGATGGGGTTGCTGTTTTGATCACCAGGATTGTTTCTGCCAAATCTGTGGTCTGTGTATGAGTGCATGAAGAATGGATTTTTATATACTCAAAACAACATAGAAGCATGGCAAAGAAGATGGGAAAATTTCATAGGGAATGCTTGTGTTCATGCATGTCAACGCATAGAAGAATTTCAAAAAAGCAGTGCCATGTAGAAAATGAATGTGAACATATTCTCTGAGGACAGCCATGCCCTAAAAGAAAAGCAACCATTCATCACCATGCAAGACTTCAGAAGTCGGCCAGCTCTTATGCACTGCCTCCATGCAATTGCCCATAATTTATCCCTGTAATACATTCTTCCATATGTTGAGATTTCTTTTTAGTTTTTTTGAGGGGGTTGAACTTTTTTCTTTTTTTACTTTCTTTCCCACTATTTTAAATTGTCAGCATTAGTTTTTATGAATTGCTATGCTGTGTTTTTCATCTTCACCCTCTTTCCAATGCTAGAAGTATAAATTGTGTAAAGACTTTTAGAGAGTTCTAATTCATCTTAGGCTTTTTTTGTTGCAAATTTGACTCCTCGAAAGTAACATTTTCACTTTGACTGTGTATAAGGCACTGTGTGTGTATGTAAAAATGTTGAAAGGTCCTCAGAAAATGAAGCTATGTCATTTTTGCATACCTGCACTTGTGAAAGATAAAATTTCTTGACATATCAGCTCTTTGGGTGACTGTATATGGGTGGTGAATTGTGGTGGTTTTTGATTGATCTCATCAAAAGATTTAGGTTGTCTGTCGTGGTATTTCAGATGACCACAGTTATATAAGCTATTTCTTTATTAACATGGTCCGTCTGCTCATAACTGTTATACCCGTATGACTGTCATTAGTATACCTGAGTGTTAATGATTAAAAAAAAGTTTTTATTGCCTATTTTACTGTGTAAAGTGGCCTATGAGGTGTTCTATCAAGTTTTTATATAAATAAATCTCCTTTTAAAATATAAATAAATGTCCTTTAAATAATTTTAAAATTATTATTTTTTTAAAGTATATTTTTGGGATTTTGGTCTTTTGGGATTGTGATTTTCGGGATTTTAGACTTTAGGGATTTTGGTCTTTCAGGAATTCAACATTGGGGATGATGGCATTTGGGGTGGTGTCTTTTGGGATTATGGCCCAAACTCTTCACAAAGATGATCTCCTCCTCAGGAATCTGGGAAGGAGAGGACAACTGGACAAACCACAGGTGTGTGAGCCTTAAAGCCAGCTTGCTTTTCTTAAAAATTTTCTACCCTTTTGGGGCTCATTAAAAATTCTCTACTATTAGATCTTAATATAACTAACACTTTCTCTTAAAAGTTCTCACATTCCTACTATGTGAACATGACCTTCCTAACTCCAACCTTTAGGGATAAATGAAAGAAGAGGCACTGAGGAAAGTCCTTGGGACTTCTTAGTACCCCTCCTCTGGGGTGGGCCATCTTCTCCAGAGGGTTACAGCCTGCGGCCCATGATTGTGGAGTCATGCCAGTCATTCTAAGAAACGTCCTTCTATTGGACTCGTCACTGGTGTCTGCTCATCATGAGCGCCCATCATCCCAGCACCTCGTAGGACCTGTAGTGAGGATTCTGTAAAGGCTGCTGGATGAATGAGTGATGAGTGCATTAATTAATCCCAATTAGAACCGGAAACTCAGTTCCCATTTTTTATTAACTGAGATGATGTTGTTTTGTATTCATTTTCTCTAAATCATTATTACGTTCCCTTGCTGGCGTTCCCTCTTTGTCATTGTCACTAATGTGTACAGTCTTCAAGTTGAGTCTTCCTTACTTGGAATGTCAACCTGCAATAACTTTTAGGGATGTCTGTAGATGTTACTCCATCATTTCTTTTCTTTTTTTCTTTTTTTTTTTTGATCATTTATAAAAATGTCAGCTCGGCCAGTTCCAGCCCCAAGTCTCTCAGTGGGCTTACTGTTTATATTTTTGCATCCAGAGACATGTCCCTTTGTCTCTATCTTTAATTCCTGCCTGTTCCTGACCTATGAAAAAACTGTCCTCCAATTCCCTGCCAGCTCATGTTTCAAAAGGAACTTTTAGGAGAAATATTTCTTAGGAAGTATTCTGACATGCATACGATTATTCTTTTCTTTCTGGGCATCCCTCCAGGAATCTCGTGACTAAGTTTGTGTACTCCAAGCATGGCCCACCTAATGGTATGGTAATTGCTTTGGCTCTCGCAGGAAGTCTGCACTCATAATGTTATGCATATGCTTGGAGCATGATATGCACCCACTATTTTGTTGTTGGGAAAAAATTATTACTTTCAGATTAAAAAACAAAAACCGTGGACTTGAAGGATGTATAGAGAAGATGTGGGAAGAGATTGAGGGAGCTGCTCACCTGTGTTTTGTTTTTTAGATAGATGAGTAAATAAAGACCCAAGGAAGGGAGGAATGTTTCCAAGGACATGAGAGTTGTTGGTTACTAAGTGAAGCTATGGCATCCCAGGTCAGGAGTCTAATTGTATGAATTGTATTCATTTTGTCTGTATGTTGGTGGGTAGCTGAGGGCATGATGAGGCTGGGGAGACCATTGTGAGTCTTCTTTATGAGATGATCTTGCATTTACTCTGAGCCTTGTAGGGAAGCTCCAGCAGTTGGGGTAGAAGAAGAAATCCTGCCTTGTGTTGGAGCCTTGTGACCTGCCAGGATCCCGGAGAAGGTTATGAATCAGGGAGTAAGAGACTCGGATCATTGCTACTTGGCCAATGACTAGCCTGACCTAGGAGTCAGGTTGCCTCCCCAGACTTCTGTCCCCTCACTCGTAATGTGTGGGAATGCAAAATAAAATGATATATGCAGACTCTAAGGCCAGTGCCCCTGGATATGGGCAGTGAGAGAGACAATCCAGATCCCTGCTCTTCTGGGACAGGGAGACAGGAAACAGCTAAGCAAGCTAAACTAAGATAATTTGACAGTAACGAGTGCCCTTCAGACAGTAAAAGGTTAATCAGACATGGAGTGACTTGGGGATGGGTTTGGGTTGGGTACCCCTGTGTTTTAGTCCATTTAGTGTTGCTATAAGGGAATATGTGAGGCTGGGTAATTTGCATAGAAAAAAATTATTTGACTCCCAAATTCTGATGGTTAGAAAGTTCAGGATTGGGCATCTGCATCTGGTGAGGACCTCAGGCTGCTTCTACTCATGGCAGAAGGCAAAGGGAAGCCAGGTGTGCAGAGATCGCCCAGTGAGAGAGAAAGCAAGGTGGGGATGGGTGAGATGTGAGGCACTTTTTAAGAATAAACTCTCACTGGAACCAGTGAGTGAGACAGTGAGAACTCACGCTCTGGGGGATGGCATTAATCTATTCATGAAAGATCCACTCTATGACCCAAACACCTCTCATTAGGCCCCATCTCAAATTTGGAGACCAAATTTCAATATGAGACTTGGAAGGGACAAACATCCAAACCACAGCACTTTGTTTCTAATAGGACAGGGGTGGCTACTACCAGTAGAAGTATGATGATGACATCCAGGGAACAGGAAACAGGGAGCAGGGACGTTCAGTGCTGGACATTCAAGGATGGGAATGTGATAGTAATTCAGGTTATTGAATAGGCATGTGCCTGAATATTCACCTCATTCGTTCATTCATATATTTATTAAGCATTTACCATGTGCTGGGCATTGCTCAGGCATTAGGTACACAACAGGGAACACCTAAACCATGATGTGTGTGCACCCAGAGCTTATAGTGGAATGGGGAAGACTGAAGTTATTGTAATTATGCACACGTAGATGTTCAATTGCTAATTTTTAAAAAATTTAGCCTTATACTTTTCCTTAATTCCACTTCACTAAAAATTAAAAATTGGCTGGACGCGGTGGCTCACGCCTGTAATCCCAGCACTTTGGGAGGCTGAGGCGGGTGGATCACAAGGTCAGGGGATAGAGACCATCCTGGCTAACAAGGTGAAACCCCGTCTCTACTAAAAATACAAAAAAAAAATTAGCCAGGCATAGTGGTGGGCACCTGTAGTCCCAGCTATTCGGGAGGCTGAGGCAGGAGAATGGCATGAACCCGGGAGGCAGAGCTTGCCATGAGCCGAGATTGCACCACTGCACTCCAGCCTGGGTGACAGAGCCAGACTCCGTCTCAAAAAAAAAAAAAAAAAAAAAAATTAAAAATTAACATATTGGGGGAGAAACTAATTTGAAGGGCAGATCAGGGAAGGCTTCTCTGGGGTCATATTTAAGCAGAGACTGGGGGGTTACGTAGGAATCATCCAGCCTGGGAGAACTAGTGGTGACGAGGACCTGTGGGCAGATAGATACATCTATGGGAGGCAGACCTGGAAGAGCCAAAGGGCATGGTAGATTTCAGAACAGAGAGGAGACCAATGTGGCTGGATCCAAGGCGGGAGTGGAAGTGAGTTGGAGGCAGAGATGAGAAATGCAGGAGCCAGGCTGCTCAGGTCCTTGGTAAGAATTTTAGGCTCTACTAGATTGGTGAGGTCTGACTGGAGCTGAGAAAAGCCAGGTGTGAACATCCATCCCACCCATCCTGGTTAGCATCTGCCCTGTTGATCATGCCTGTGGTCTAGGCCCACCCACAGTCTTGCTTTCCATTTTCACTCCCACCATCATGAATCTCAACCCCTGATTCCACCATGTCCACGTGATTGCAGGTGTCTCCCAAGTGATCCCTCTAGAAGCCCCTGGGAGGTGATCAGGAATTAGTGCCCTTACAGAAGAGACCCCAGAGAGCTAGCTAGCACTTTCTACCAGGTGAGGATGTAGCCGAGAAACACTTCTATGAGTCAGAAGATGGTCCTCACCAAAACCAAATCTGCCAGCACCTTGATCTTAGACTTCCCAGCCTCCAGAGCTGTTGTTTATAAGCCACCCAGTGTACAGAATCTCTATTGTAGTA
Source organism: Gorilla gorilla gorilla (assembly GCF_029281585.2). Taxonomy (NCBI): domain Eukaryota; kingdom Metazoa; phylum Chordata; class Mammalia; order Primates; family Hominidae; genus Gorilla; species Gorilla gorilla. The sequence goes on along the minus strand of NC_073224.2, from coordinate 226,228,319 downwards.
GCTCACAGGAACTCAGACAAGGACCATACCCTATCTCACCTTGAGATGCTCTGGGATGGACTGTAAGTTGGCAGGGAGGAATTAGCAGCCAGGATCCACATCTAATTCTCTTTATCCTCAGTCCCCAGCACACTTAGAAATGCTTCAATAGAGTAAGGTCACATTGAATGTGAATGTCAGAATTGATTGGCAGTCCATCCCTCTGATCCTATTGGAACATGGCCCTGCCCTCTCGCACCCTCAGGGCCTTTGCACTTGTTCCCTTTGCATGGGATCATTTCCCCATCCTTCTCACCACATGAGCGCCTATGCATCCTTCAGTTCTCAGCATAGATCACAGATGCTTCTTTCAGGAAACCTCACCTGACCAGGTGAGATGTCCACATCATACCCTCAATTTATTTACCTCCACCCTGGGAAATTACCAAATTAAGGCAGCCTTTCTCATTAGATTGTGAGCTCCTTGTGCACAGGGCCAGGGTCTGATTCACTCTCTTTAGATTTGCTGCCCAACACCCTCCCTGGCTTATAAATAGCACCTAATAAATGGCCATTCATTGTCGAAGGACTATAATGCAGTGGGCACTACATTTGGAGCTGGGGAAGGAGGCAATGATGAATAGAAACAGATACAGCCTATTCCTTCTATTTTCATGTGTATTTGAAGTTTTTCATAATAAAAAGTCTAAAAAACATGTAAACCCCATCCCTGCCTTCACAAAGGGTACAGTCTAATGAGGAAAAATTAATAAAATAATCACAGGATTTATCATTAAAAATCATGTTTAGCCATATGGAGGAAAAGCAATAATAATTCACTTCTACAATTCTTGAGTATATGCCAAGCATTGTTTAAAAGTTCTGTGTGCATTACTCATTTAGTCATCACAAAATCCCTACAAGGACGGCACTATCATTATCCCATTTTGTAGAAGGGGAAACTGAGGCAGAGAGCTTTGCCCAACATCACACAGGCAGGCAGAACTGGGATTCTAACCCGGATAGCCCAACTTTAGAGCCGATCGTTTGATTGTATCTATGGCTTTTATAAGGACATACCTTAAGTCATGTACGTTCTAGTAATGCCAGCACTAGTCCCAGAGTTGTTCTTGGAAGGTGCCGTTTTCCCACTTGCCGGGCCACAGAGATGAAGGTGAAATCAGAACCACAAACTCACACCTAACCAGGGCCATCTTGGAACGCTACGTGCAGCCACAGTGACCTCTGGTGGTCAAAGCATGAATGGCATGAATGCATCACATTGACGCCGGGAGACCAAACCTCAGGATGATTTCCCAAATCGGCTTGTATTTGCTAAGGCCTCATTCATTCGGGTCCTACTTGGGCTAGTGTCTCCCAGGACACGAGGAAGGATAAGTTTCCAAAGGCGGACTGTCAGGGCTTGGTCAGTGGCTGGGGGCTGCTCGGAGTCTGTGCTCCTGTGTTCTGTCCAGGCCTTCGGAAAACCCTGGCCTCAGCTCCATCCAGCTCCCCTCTCCTGGGGCTTCAGGACCTGGGGCTTCAGAACAGGGGGTTGCATGACTCTGTCATCCAGGTTCAGTTGGTAACATCTTTTGCAGGCACCGTGTCCCTGGCTGAGAAGGGGACAGTTACTCATTCATTCATTTGATCAAATATTTGTTGAGCATCTACTGTATGCCAGGCACATTCTAGGTGCTGAGAAGAAAGCAAAGAATAAAAGAGACAACGTTCCTGCTTTCCTTCTCCTCTATATTAGGGGCAGAGCCCCTTTTTCCCGCCTCCCTTTTCCCTCTCCTGCCCCCACCCTCTTCTTCCAACTTATAATTTAGTGTAATGATTTCATTCCTGGGGTTCGCGTGTGTGTGGAGTCTCTGTGTGTTGAACAAAAGGAACTTGACTTCTACTGCACTCAAAGAATAAACCATAAACTGCACTCAAAGAATAAACCATAAACCAGAACAGACAGACAGACACATGTATACACACACACACGCACATGTACAAATTCCTGACCTCATGATGCTTGCATTCTAGTGAGGAGAGACAGACCATAAACAGGTGATCATAAATGTCACAGAGAAAAGTAAAGCCACAGTAAGAGGGTTGGGAGTGGAGTGGTGGATGGGAGTCATTTTGTTTGGGCTGGGTTAGGATGCCTTGATGATATTTAATGAAAGCCCAAGGTGCCTGGTAGGGGTGCAATTGGTTTGTTCCCTTTCTCTCTGTCTCTTTCTCCACTGCAATTACCCAGAAGTTAATATATACAGTGGTACAAGTAGGTGTTTTCATGTTTGAAAGTCAAAGATTCTAGAGGCAGTCACTCAGGGTGACACTGAAGTAACAATTTTCTACTACTTTGTTATAGTACCCCACAGGGACTCAGACAAGGACCATACCTGACCTCACCTAGAGATGCTCTGGGATGGACTGAAAGTTGGGAGGGAGGAATTAGCAGACAGGATCCACGTCTAATTCTCTTTATCCTCTGTCTCCAGCACACTTGGAAATGCTTCAATACAGTAAGGTCATATTGAATGTGAATGTCAGAATTGATTGGCAGTCCATCCCTCTGATCCTATTTGAACGTGGCCCTGCCCTCTTGCACCCTCAGGGCCTTTGCACCTGTTCCCTTTGCCGGGGATCATTTCCTCTATCCTTCTCACCGCGTGAGCTCCTATGCATCCTTCTCACCTCAGCATAGATCCTAGATACCTCTTGCTGGCTGGAGCGTTGGCCATGCAGGAATGAACATTTGTCCTCTTTGTCCTGTTGTGCTTCACACTTGGAGAAGTGGATGCAGGGAGGTGAGCTGTGTGGATATCTGGGAAGAACATTCTGAGCTGTGGGAACAGCCTGTGCCAAGGCTCTGGGCTGGGTGCTTGAGGGACAGTGAGGAGGCAGATGTGGCTACAGGTGCAGTAGGGGGGTCGGGGCAGAGCAGGAGGTGAGGCCAGAGAGTTGGCGGAGGTGACTGTCACAAGGGGCCTTAACAATACCTTGTCCCTATCTCTGGTGGGGCTGATTTTGGCCTTGATGATGAAGGCAACACCTTCTCAGAATGCTGAGCAACTTTGTCCACACAGTGTGGGGGTGGAGGAGGTGAGCTCTTGACTCAGGTGCCCTGACACCATGTGAGGCTCTCTGGGGCCAGGCATCCTCAGAGGCTCTCACTTGCATCATTTCTTGTTTACTTTCCCAACAACCCTGGGTGATAGGCCTTATCCTACCCATTTTCTTTTTTCTTTTTGAGATGGAGTCTTGCTCTGTCGCTCAGGCTGGAGTGCAGTGGCGTGATCTTGGCTCACTGCAACCTCCGCCTTCCAGGTTCAAGCGATTCTCCTGCCTTAGCCTCCCATGTAGCCGGGATTACAGGAGTGCACCACCACGCCTGGCTAATTTTTGTATTTTTAGTAGAGTGAGGGTTTCACGGTGTTGGCCAGGCTGATCTTGAACTCCTGACCTCAGGTGATCTACCTGCCTCGGCCTCCCAAAGTGCTGGGATTACAGGCATGAGCCACTGCGCCTGGCCTATCCTACCCATGCTCTAGATGAGAAAACTGAGGTGTAGAGAACTAGAGAAGAGAGTTTTAGGTGGTCAGGACAGCTTGCTTGAAGCTGTGGTGAATGGAGGATTTGGGGGTGTTCTGGTGACGGAGAAGTCTTGGAGAAGCTAAAGAGACAAATTGGGGCCAGTTTGTAGGGACTTGTGTATCATTATAGGAAACTGGAACTTTATCTTGGTGTCAGCCAGATAATAAAGGGATATGATAGGAAGGGATATGATACTACCTGTGTTTAAAAAATCTCTCTAATATCTGTGGTGATGGGGAGTGGGGAAAGAAGGGTTGGATAGACAAGGAGATGGGAGATTTTGTGAACCATGTAAAACAGGCTGAGGGCTACTTTCAAGAGAGAAACTACCTGATTTAGAAACATCAGAAGGTGGAAGTGAGCGAGGGAGGCAGGTTAAGGGAAAGTATGCATTTTTTATTTTCTATTTTTCCTTTATTTTCTAGAACATTCAGCTCCATTTGGGGACGGTAGTGGGCACTGCAGAAGTGCTTGTTGGATCCAAATCCTCTAGCTACGTTGCTGGCTGTGTCCTTATTTAGTTCCTTACATGGGTAGTGATTCCAAATGGGTCACATCCTCTTCAGACCTAAGAAGACAGCATCTTCTATACACTGGGCATTTTGTGTTAGAAGATATTGCTTTAATTATTGTTCCTCTGGCTCCTTTATGAATGAGTGAATGAGTCTATCATCCAGGCAATTATAGAATTTTCTAAGTAAGTAACAACCACTTCTTATCTCCCTTAAAATTCTATTCATGCACCAAAGCCTAGCTCAACCATCATCTCCTCCATGAAAAAACAAAAAAACAAAAAACCTCCATCTCCTTCTGTGTTCCTTTAAAGGGTTAAATGTTTCTGCTCTGGTCTATGTGTGTGTGTGTGTGTGTGTGTGTGTGTGTGTGTGTGTAGGGGTAGTGGATGACAGGGCAGTATACTGGATGTCATAATAGGCTTTGGAGTTAGATATCATACCTGTGTTTTAATCCTGCTTCTGCCAATTGCCAGCTATGCTATCTGGTTACTTAACCTCTCTGAGTCTTAGCTGTGTCATCAGTGAAATGGGGTAAGAGTATCTACCTCCTAACGCTGTTATGAGAGTTAAATAGGCTGATTGATCACAGAGCTTGGCACAATGTCTGCCATTTGCAAGTGCTCAAATAGTGGTGGTAGGGGTCATTAACACTCTTCATCCATTTTTTAAAATTGTCTTGAAAATTTTTTACTGAGTATCTACTATATGCCATATACAATCCTAGGCATATTCTATGTGCATCAGTGAACAAAACGTATGTCTTCCCTGGAGGAGATACTATAATTCTATATAGTCTAGATGGGGGAGATAGAAATAGACAATGGTGTTTAACAACGAGTAAGTGTATTTTATAGTGTATTAGAAGGTAATAAGTGCTGTGGACAAAAAAGAAGAAAGCAGTAGAAGCTGGTTGACAGTAATCGGGCAGGTAAATCAGTCAGCTACTGCTACGTAACAAACAGTCACACAACCTGATGGCTTAAAACAACAACTGCTTATGTAGCCCCTAGTTCTGTAGTTCTGTGAGTCCACAATAGGCTGGGTTCAGCTGGGCAGTTCTGGTCGTGGCTCACCTGGACTGTGCTCATTCATGCGTCTGTGGTCACTGGTTGGTCTAGGGTGGCCTCAGGACAACTCTGTTCTGTTAAACGTAGTCTCTCATGCTCCAGCAGGCCAGCCCAGGCTTGCTCTCATGGTAGAAGCAGGGTTCTGAGAGAGGGAAGTATCCCAGCCTTCTTGAGGCCTCGACTGGGAGGCATGACATCCCTTTTGCCGCATTCTGTCAGCCAAAGCAAGTCAAAGCCAGCCAGCTCTTGAAGGAAGGAGCTAAAAAGTTTACATCACAAAAGGTGTGGCTATGGGATGGAAAGTGAGGGGCGATAATTGTGGTCACTCTTGCAGTCAATCTACCACAGTGAGAAGGGTGCAGGTCGCAGCATTAAACAGGCTGGCAGGGAAAGCTCTCCCTGAGAAACTGACCGTTGGACAAAGACTCGAAGCAGATGAGGGAGCTGGTGAGGCAAGTGGTGTAGATAAGAGGGTGCCAGGCGGAGGGCATGGCTAGAGCAAAGGCCCTGGGGCAGGGACGCACCTGGGGCATTCCAGACAGAGCAGGAGAGTGACGCTGGAGGGCAGAGTGAGAGCAGCAGGGGAGGACAGAGAGGCCACCTGATGAGTGCAGGTCAAGGCAGGGACTCTGCCTTCCACCCTGAGTGACATGGAGGGGTAGGCGCTAGAGAGGTTTGGGCAGGAGGTCAGGACCTAACTTGCAGTTTTAAAAGATGATTTCAAGTTCTGTGTTGAGACTAGATACTAGCGGGCAAGGGTCCAAGCAGGGGGACCTGATGGGAGGCTCTTGGGGAGGAGATGGTGACTCAGGCCCTGGGAAATTCACAGCACCTGCCTCTAGATGCTGTGGGACGTCACATTCTAGGGCTGTTTTGAGGCTTGAAGAAGATGCTGATGCCAAGTGTGTAGCTCGGTGCTCAGGATATGACAGATGTTCAACAATGGAAAGTGGATGGTGGTGTTTTGTTAGGGTGGGTGCTTTTAATAATTATTACATCAGAAGGAATCACTTCCTGATATTTTGGACCTGATATTTGGTAAGTGTGGCACTTAACACCTTGCAACTTGAGTATTTATTCCCATTGCTATTTCCCAGCAAGACTGGGAGCTTCCTGAATTCAGGGAATACATCTGCAGCCTGATATTCCCAACTCTCAGCATCATGCCCAATGCACAGGTGAATGGAATGAATTCACTCCGCTGCGACTTCTGCTGTGAAGTCAAGGAGGGCTGGAGCTGCATCTTAATTATCTCCATTTCCACAGGGCAAAGTCTAGTGTCTTCTCATAACCGGTGGGTCTATCCAATTGAATTACATCGTTTCCATGTCGTCACCTGAATGTAAAATGTTTTCCTCTGAATTAGGAAGCTCTCATGAGCCCTCCAGTGTTCATGATTCCAGCTGGTTTCCTGCCAAGCTGAATGTCCTCCTGCAGGAAGGGCTGGGTCCTCCCTGATTTACATGGTTATTGGAGATGGAGCCCAGGAGGGGGAGGCAGAGGACAGCAAAAAGCAGGGAGAGGGAGCAGCACAGTCCAGGCGGCTCTCCAAGTCCTTCTTTCTCATCAGACACCGAGGCGGGCCTGAGCTCTCCTAAGCCTTTGCTGCTCCTTCCCTTCCTCAAGCCCTACCTATTTCTCTCCCCTTCATCTTGCTTTCTCTCCCTGCCTCCTCTTCCTTCCCTCTCTCCTCTTCCTTCCCTCCCTCCTACTCCTTCCCTCCCTCCTACTCCCTCAACACACCTGAGTGAGAGGCTGCTCAGGGACCAGGTAGGAAAATGGCAACAGCAATAGCGATAGGAGGCAACGAAGACCACCTTTCAGGGACAATGGGAGGGCAAGTGGGGGCACCTTTTGGACCCCAGAGCTCTTTGCTTGAACTTCTTCTCAGCCCTGGCTCTGACCTGTCTTTACCGTGGTGGCAGCAGGTCCTCACAGTGCTTTCTGGGGGTGGGGTCCTGCGGTCTTGATGTGTGAAGCAGATCTCACTATCCTTGGAAGGACTCCGTGGGATGGACAGGATCACTGACAAGGAAGCCCTGGCTTAGAGTGGTGACCTGACATCTCTGGGGCCACATGGCTGGTGAGTGGTGACACCAGGATCTCAACTCAGGAGGACCCAGTGTAGTCTCTTGGTGTCTACCACAGTAGCCCCCTGGCCACAGGAGGCTGGCTTGGGGTGCTCCAAGTGTGGCTATACCATAGTAGCCCCCTGGCCACAGGAGGCTGGCTTGGGGTGCTCCAAGTGTGGCTATCTAAGTTGAGATATGCTGTAAGTGTAAAATAGACACAGGAATTCAAAGCATTAGAATGAAACAGTATAATATATGGCATTAGGAATTTTTTATAATTTTTTATATTAGTTACTTCTTGGCCTGGTTGTTTTTTGATATATTACGTAAAATAAAGGTTGCTGAAATTCATTTGACCTTTTTCTTTTTACTTTTTTAAATGCACTATCAGAAAATTAAAAATTACATATATGGTTTACCATATAGTACTATTGCACAGCACTGGTCTACAATGTATGTCTTAAATCACTGTGTTCTACTGTGTCTGTATAACTGGTCCCACCCCACCCCTCAGCCCAGCTAGACTTTAAGCTTGCTAAAGGCAGGATTCAGGGCTTACTCACTGTTTTATTTTCTGTAGCACCTTAGATGGGATGCAGCACAGATTAAAGTTATTTTTTTCAAAGCTTTTTATTTTGCAGTCATTAAACTCTCAGGAAGTTGTAAAAATAGCACAGAAGGTACCTGGTAGTTGGCTTCCCTCAGGACTGACATCTTACCTAACTGTGGTTGGCTGTCTAGGTTTTGGACAAATGTGTGTGGACTGACTTAAGAGTGCATTAATTAAGAAGGTGCCTACTCTCGCCTACCCTGCAAGGAATGCAAGTCTTCCAGAGCTGGAAACTGAAGGACTGATTGAGAAGGATTACTTCAGCGAGGCTTTGGAATCTCCCCACCCTTCCCCAAGTGCACCCAATAATACATTGAGGCGACGCTTTGGGAATCACTGGTGGCCAGCATCCAGCAGTGTAGACATCGAGACAGTGTGGCCTGGGGGGAAATACAGAGGCCTGGGGGTCAGACTGTCCCAGTCAAGTCCTGCCTTCACCACTGAGGACTGGTGATCACTGCACTTCACTCCCCAAGACTCATTCTCCCCATCTGAATGGAGCCAATGACAGTGCGTTGCCTCTGGGCTGGTTGTTGGGATTGGCTGTGACAGAGTAGGAGAAGTGCCTTCATACATTCCATGGGTGGAGACTGGGGCAGGGGAGTGAAATGTGGCTCACCCAGCCCGCCAAGCCTTAAGATCCTAGTTCAGATCCCGGTTCTCATTTTCATAAGACCAGAGCGGGGCTTCACTGGGCGGGGCTGGATCTGCTCTCGGCTGTCAAGAACAGATGCAGTGGGACTCTGCACCCGCAAGGCCTGGCATGGCGTCTCTCCCAGGTGGCCTCCAACACAGATAGGCAGCAACCCTGGCATTGGAGCTCCTGCCTCTTTGCAGCTGCAGTGGGGACAGAAACCATGGAAACCACAGATTGGGCAGTGCCTCTCCCTTGGTCTCTAGGGGCCTCCTCCTGTTCCCCAGTGCCATCACCCCGGGGCGGTCATTTCTCACTGATTTCTTGAGGGAGGAAATGGCTAGTTTGAGAGCTGAGTTTCTAAATGGTTCCCAGGTGGCTCCTGGTACTGGGAAGCCTGGGGTCCTGCAGGTGTGCAGCTCAGGCAGCCAGAAGGTGCGATCCTTTAGGGCACTCTGGGACTTCAGATTCACTTCTTAGGACATCTGCAAGGCCACCACTGAGGGAACTGAGACCAATGGAAAGGGTGATTTAAATCAGGGTGCTTTCTAGCAAATAACCTCTCACTTTCCTGATGTGGGGGACAGACCTCCTGGGTTTGTGAAAAGGTCCAGATGGAATAGTGCCTTGGAACTTCCACTGTGGATCCCCGACAGGCAAAATGGGCTTGAAGCCATTGGCAGCTACTGTACCCACCTTTAACTCCAGCCGCTAAAAATCTGACTTTGACTCAATCTGCTGTTGTCCTCTTACTCCTTCCCTGCAAAACTCCTCACGTGACGGGTCTACAGTTCCTGTCTACTTCCTCATTGTCCATTCTGTCTTGAATCACTTCCGGTTGGATTTTGTCCCTACTGTGGAGGCTAACAAGGACCTTTGTTTTGCGAAATTCCATGGTTAATCCTTTCACGTGACCTTTCAGCAGCATTAGACCTCTTTGAAATCCTTTCTTTTCCTAGCTTGTAAGACACTGGATTGCTCTGTTTTGTTTTCTTTTTTCCTAACCATGCTCACCATTTCTCAGTATCCTTTGCTGGCCCCTCCTCTTCCATTTGAACGTCTACTCTACATTCTGTCTCTCCAGTTGATCCCATCCAGTCTCATATCTTTAAATGCCATGCACTTGCTGATGACTCCCAAATCTACAAGTACAGCTGTGACCTGCTTGCTAAGATTCCATATTCAGTTGCCTACTTGACATTTCTACTTGGGCTTCTAATAAGTATCTCAACTTATCAAGTCTAAAATGAGACACTTTATTTGTACCTGTATGGATTATTCTTCACGAGTTTTCCCTGTACATTCATTAATTCATCAGATATTAATTCAGTATATGCCATGTGCTGAGGAGTCTTCTAAATACTTGAGATATGGCAGTAAACAAAAAACAAGTTTCTGCCCTCAGGAAGTTTATATTCTAGCTGGGGGATGTTATGGGTTAAAGTGTGTCCCTGAAAAATTAATATGTTAAAGTAGTAGTCCCCATATGTTAAAGTAGTAGTCAGAGTGCAAATTTATTTGGAAATAGAGTCATTGCAGATGTCATTAGTTAAGTTAAAATGAGATCATACTGGAATAGTGTGGGCTCTTAATCCAATAAGTCCTTACAATTGGGAGAGATTTGGACACAGACATGCACATGCTGACAGGGAGAAAACCAAATGAAGACGGAGGCAGACTTTAGGATGATGCCTCTACAAGCCAAGGAATGTCAACCATTACCAGCAAACCACTGGAAGCTAAGTGAGAGGCATGAAACAGATTCTCTATCACAGTCCTCAGAAGGCAGTGACCCTCCTACACCACTCTTTTCCCTGGTCACTTTGCTTCAGCCACACCAGCTCTCTTGTTGGGTGATGAAGCCTGCTCCTACCTTGCATTTCTTGCACTGGCTGTTCCTTCTGCTTGGAGTGCCCTTTCCCCAACTCTTTGTGGCACTCAGTCCTTCACATCATTCATGGCTCAGATGCTACCTGGCTGAGGTTCCATGCGACACCAGTCTTCACTTGGATAGAAAATGACTAGGATGTGTGCCCAGCACACACCACAGATAATTATTTTCAGGTAGGCTCCATGTGTGATTTGAGAATTGTGGACTGCATTATCTTTTGAATTCAACTATAGAGACCTATAACAGCTAAACATTATTGATTCTTAAACTGATTCTGTGAGGTAGGCACCGCCCATTCTATAGAAGAAGAAGCCAAAGCTGAGAGTAGTTAAGTAGTTTGCTAAAGGCACAGGCCTGGTGAATGCAAAAAGCAAATGCAAACCTTGGTTTATTTGATGCCCAAATTCATGCTCTTTCTATTCTACTAAATGCACTAACATTCCTGTACCTTTGTCACTCATATCTTAGATTCCAGGAATATCTAATCTAGAAAAAAGAGGCTGAAAGGTCAAATAAGTATATTCTTGGTTTTTAAGCAAAAGGAATATGCCAAATACCATCTGTTCTCAGCCTCTCTTATGACGGCAGAAAGTGATATCTGTCAGTGAATGATTAAGGCATTAAATATTAGCAAAAAGTGCTGACAAGGACTGATAATAGCTCACATTTATTGAGGGTGCACCATGTGCTAAGAACGGTGCTGAGCCCATCTGTACTTTATGACAACTCTGGAAAGATATGCTCTTATTATTCTCATTTTACATGTGAGGAAACTTAGGATCAGAAGCGTGTATATGATCACATATCTGTGATCATGCAGCCTGGCCATGGAAGAGTTGGAGTTTGAACCCTGAGGGTCTGACTCACAAATGTTCATTCATTAATAATGAAAAAGGTGGGCTTGGAACCATGGAAGCCTCTGATACTATCTGTCTGTGATGGATCAGGTGTGATTCTGCTCAAAGGCAGGGGGATAGAGGATTTGATCTCTTAAGATTGTTCTCTTTTAAGAGAATTCTATTTTTCTTGACCAAAATGTCAAAACATCTCTTTTCCAGAGCCAATGCCTATTCTTAACAATGACTTTCTTTGGGAGACTATAGGCTTTCCCTGGTTCTTACTTCTATTCTGATTTACTGGCATGGGCTCCAAACCTTCTTCTGCTAATCTTTATCTAAAATATGCCATCTCAGCTCTTTCATGGAGTTGTGGATTTTGTCTAAGCCAATCAAAATACTCAATAATGAAGAAAAGACCTTCAGGCATACAGATTTTCTTATTCTGATGGTTTTAATGAGAACTGAAAATGAGAGTGACATATGTTGTGTATCAATTATTTATTTCCCCAAACCACCCAAAACTCTGTGTCTGTCACTCAGCTTGCTTTGGGTAGGTGATTTAGGCTGTGCTCAGCAGGGAGGTTCTTCTGCTCTGTGCTAGACATGTCTGGGAGTTGGCTGGCTGGTGTCTAACTTAGGGTGGCCTTGGCTGGAAGGACCACTCAGCTCTCCTCCACATAGCTCTCACATTTCTCCACCAGCCTAACTTGGATGTGTTCTTATGGCCTTACAGGGATATAACAGTGAGCAAACCTAATTGTAAAAGAGAGCAAGTGGAACTGTTTACATAATCTTGATGTCTCTGCTTGCTTCACCTTTACTAACATTATTTACGCCATACCAAGTCACAGGACTGAGTGAAGAATCAGAATCAGAATCAGACTGTGTATGTATAGGGTGGACTAGAGTTACAGCTCAATGGGCATTGAATTGGAGGTTCAATAATTGGGGTCACTAATACTATCAATCTACCACATTTCATGGTTTCATATGCATGCATTTTCAATGTAGGCCTGAATGTGCATCTTTCTGGCCATCTTCACATGCCTTGGTTACCAGAACAAAACACAGTGTGCTTCTCCAGTTTAAGGGATGCATATCCACTGAGTATCTTGTGAGGTTTTTTTTTTTTTTTTTTTTGGTTGTTGTTGTATCTGGGAAGAATTTCACAAAGCATGGTGATATGGCTTGAAGCTGTGTCTCCACCAAAATCTCATGTCGAATTGTAATGCCCAGTGCTGGAAGTGGGGCCTGATGGAAAGTGATTGAATCATGGGTGTGCATCCTTCACAAATGCTTTAGCACCATCCCCCTTGGTACTGTCCTCATGATAGTGAATTGTTGTAAGATCTGGTTGTTTAAAAGTGTGTAGCACCTCCCCTCCTCCCTCTTGCTCCTGCTTCCTCCATGTGAGATGCCTTCTTCCCCCTTTGCCTTCCACCATAATTGTAAGTTCCCTGAGGCCTCCCCAGAGGCTGATGCTGCCATGCTTCCCGTACAGCCTGCAGAACCATGAGCCAGTTAAACCTCTTTTCTTTATTGATTACCCAGTCTCAGGCATTTCTTTATATTAATGTGTGAATGGACTAATACACATGGCTTCCAAACACATGGCAAGATAGAGAATTGTTTTGTGTTAAATCAGAGTGGAAAAGGCATGTGCAAAGGAGAAATAGAATATTTCAGTAAATAATACAATTTAAGAAGAAAAAAGCAGTCAGCAACCATGAAGAAGACTCCAATAAAATACTAATGAACATCCATGTGTAAAATGCCACCCTACTTTTTTTCTTTTTTCTTTTGAGACAGAGTCTTGCTTTTTCGCCCAGGCCGGAGTGCAGTGGCGCTATCTTGGCTCACTGCAAGCTCTGCCTCCCGAATGCCACCCTACTTTTTAAAAATAAACAGAGATGTGAAGATGCTCCCAGCATCTTGTGGGATGGAAAGGAGTTCCACTGTCTGTCAGTTGTTATGAGCCCAACAGCCAGTGTTCTGTGCTGCCAGAGGACAGGCAGCTACATATCTATCCAGAGCTCTATGATCCATGATTGGGTCTGTATTATTTCTATAACACCAGGATTAACAAGCTGCTGGTGAGTTCGGAAGGAAGACCCCCAGCCTTTTACTCTGATAGTTTTGGAGATAGGCGAGGACCAACCCATCTCTCAGCCTCGATGCTGGATACAATGTAGGGGTTATCAGATGGACATCCCTGGAGGCAGACTGGCTGTATTTAAAGAGAACTGGACTGGAATCAGAACATCTGGATCTTGCTGTCAGCTCTTGCTTGAACTTACTGTGTGTCTTTGGGAAAGTAATTTCCTTTCAGTTAACATCTGTAAAATTAAGGTTTTGACTAAGGACTCCCACCAGTTATTCTGTGTCTCAAAGACCAAATCCCTGTGTTGAGTCAAGGTTTAGAATCTGGATATAAGGACCCTTATATAATGCAATGATTTAACATATTTATTATCTATCACATGCCAGGAATTGTTTTAGGTACAATAAAAATATTCTTGCTCTCAAGGGGCTTCTTTCTTTTTCTCATTTTCCCTCCACCTTCTCCTCCTTGTCTTCCTTCTCCTTATTCTTCTCTTCATCCTTTTCCTCCTCCCCTTCATCTTCTTCCTCTTCATCTTTATTATCAACATCTATAAAACAGTGATCTGGCATTCACATTATTCCAGATGATGTACTAAGTTCTCCCTTGACATGTATCATCTCATGTAACCTTCATAACAACCTCATGGAGGTAGAGGCTATCACCACCACTGTGCTGGGTATTTCCCCCTTTCCCCTCTAGATCCACTGTCTGCCCTTCTCCACCCTGCTTTATTCCCTAGGAGGCTGACCCCTGTGGACCTCATTAGCTGTCTTCCTTACTTTCAGGTGTCTAGTTGGGCTTAACCAATGGAAACCACTGGCAGAAGAGTAGAGGATCAGAAGAGAGTGAGGTCAGAACACGTATTTACCTGGCTTGCTTCTCACCAGGTTGCCATGATCTCTGGCTCTGATCAGGCAGTCCACTTCATACAAATGCCTTCTCTGGATTCAGGTAACAACTCCCTCAACTTGCCTTTCAGGCCTACGGTGTTACCAGCTTTCCAGTGTTTGTAGCTCAAGGGTACTGTATCATCCTATGTTGGTTTTCTTAAATCCTGACCACACCTTTGTGCCTAATCCCTTTATGCATTTTCCTCCAATAACCCAGTTTGACAGTGTCGTGCATCTTCTGCTGAGACTTTGTTAACATCCCCATTTTACAGATGAGGAAACTGAGCTTTAACACCAGCCCTATCAGAAATGGGCTGTGTGATCTTCATCCTGGGTCTCAGCTCAAATACCACCTCTCTGAGAAGCCTTCCCTTGTGCCTCATTAAGTAGACCCCTGCATCGGGTGTCCCCACGACCACCCACAGGTCTGTTGGTTCACCAGGAGGGTTCCTAAGACTATGCATATCGTCATACTCACAGCTAGGACTAGGATGATCCAAGGCAAAATCAGCCAAAGAAAGAGATGCATGGGGCAAAGTCTGGTGGAAACCAGGCACAAACTTCCAGGAGCTTCACTCAGGGGAGTCACATGGGATGTGTGTCAATCCTCCAACACTGGATTGTGACAATGTGTGTGAAATGTTATCAAGCCAGGAATTCATAAGAGATTCGCTGCCAGGGTTTTTAATGGGGGCTGGTTATGTAGATCTTCTCTGCCTAGCATGTACCAAAACTCCAGACCCAGAAGAACAAGCAGCTGCCTAGAATAAACCACATTGTACAAACAATCTAGGCATAATGGGCCACTCTTATCATTTAGGGAAAGTTTATATCAGTGTAGGGAACTGTTTAAGATGTAAGTTGGCAGATACCAGCTGTAGTGAGTTGAAAAATGGTGCCTTTAAAGATCTGCCCACATCGAATTCTCAGAACCTGTGAATGTGGCCTTATTTGGACAAGGGTCTTTGCAGATGTAATTAATTAAGGATCTTGGGATGAAGACATCATCCTGGATTATCTGGGTGGGACCTAAATCCAGTGACAAGTGTCCTCATAAGAGACAAGTATCCCTTATAAGGAACAATTTGACAGACAGAAGAGGAGAAGACAGTGTGACCATGGAGGCTGAGATGGGAATGCTGCTGCCACAAGTCAAGGAGTGCCTGGGGTTGCCAAACGCTGAAAGAGGCAAGGGACGGTTTCTCCCCTAGAGCTCCCTGAGGAAGCAAAGGAAGCAAGGTCCTGCTGGATTTGGGATTTCCAGCCTCCAGAACGGTGTGGGAGTCAATTTCTGTTATTTTAAGCCACCTATTTTGTGGCAGTTTGTAATGGCAGCCGCAGAAAACCACTACACCAGCCAAGGGCCAACCTTGTAAACCTTAGAGACCCTGAAGGTCTCACACAGACCTTCAAGGCTGCTTTGTTAACTCTTTTTTACATCCGCCCTTTCCCTACAGTGTAATTTGCTATCAGATGATCTATTTATTTTTATAGCACTTTTCTTATCCTAATTATGTTGTTTTCTAGTTGTTCACTTCACATGTATTTATTGATCACTTTCCATGTTCTAGGCACTGTGCTGGATTTTGGGTGTAGAGTGATAAGAACAGATGGGGACTCTGCTCTTAGAGATTTTACGTTGAGAGCCTACGGTAGGAAGAGAGATCATAGAGTGTGTCAGGGTGGTGGCTGAGTCAGCTGCCCACCCCTGCCTCCACATGTATTTGGATCAAATTTGGCACTTTCTGTCATTACTCAGAAGGCAGGAGTGGGGCCTGGGGAGGCCTTTGATTGTGAGGCACATCAAGGCTACTGTTCAGAACACTTGGTTACTTCATCACAGCCCATACCAAGCATATAAAAAATGTCTCTTTATTCTAAGAGTATCTTTGAGTGAGAAAGGAGCTTCAGATATCAGTGGGCTGAGAGGTGATGCTTCAGAGGCTCGACTCTTTCCTTTGCACTTAGAACCATGTGTAGCGGAAAAGAGCTGCATGTGCCTAATTTGCAACTTGAAACACAATTGGACTTTCTCTGTGTATTTGTTTATCATATGTCTGTTAAATTATAGCTACCCAAACATGCTCTTGAGTCCCCAGTGCTGAGTAAAAACTTAGAACAGAATACTCATCAAATATTGATCAAATGAGTGGATGAATGAGCCATACATTTCCTTAAACAAAACTTAACACACCGACAGGTAGGTAGTATTGACTCAATTGTCTCCCCTACCAGATCATGAACTAGTTGGGAACACGAGTCACGTCATAATGTTTTTTGTGGTCCTGGCACATTGATGGGGTCAGTCAAGGCTTGCTGAATGAATGAATGAATGAATGAATCAAAAGGAATAAATATGAGTACACGCACAGTAAACCCAGCTTCTGAAAGGTGTTTTGATGAAAAAGTAAAGCAACATTTCTCAGAGTGCTTGGGAAGTCTCTCCTAGATTTAGGCCACTTTTTCTCTGTGTTTTTGGTGTCTAGGACAATTAATTTTGTTCAGTCCATTGCACCCTGCCTTGAATTCAGATGCCTGGGTGAGTTTTCTAAAACTTTGGCTGTTTATCTTGTGAGGCTGGTTCTTCCATTAATATACCCCATCTGTTCTGCTCTCCAAATAATGTCTTTGTGAGAATTCTTAAAGTTGGCCTGTAGAATACTTAGTTTTCAGATGATTTTTCCATTTACAATAATGACCATTCTGTCTAATTTTTATTCTTAATATTTTCTGATGGACTTTCCAAATGCATCCATGCTTTTGATTTTCGAAGAGAGCAAATGGGAAATCGACTAATAAAAATCTGTAATGTAATGGTTTTAATAAGTCAATCTGTCCTTTGCTGTCATAGAACCAAGCTTCCATTTCACTGTTCAAGAACTCATCAGATGAAATGACCTCCTTGTCAAGAAAAATTACTCCATATGGTAATGTAATCACAAAGGAGAAACATTATTTCCCTATATATTATTCCCTGCAGAAATTGCAGTAAGAAAGCCATCATATTAAAAATATCTAGGATGCTGAGGTTCCTGTTTGCCAGCCTGATGGAGTTCATTTTCTTTATAGGAGAGGCAAACTCTGTTCTCATTGGCAGCATTTTATTTTAAAGGTTCATTAGGCAATTGTACATTACACTGGAACACCTGTGGAAGTGCAGATTATATCTACATAAATATAAATGCATTTGTTATGACTCACGCTATTACGGTCAATAACAGATGTCTTTTTAAGAACAGGCACTTAAAAAGAAGTGTGTATCGATGCATCCACCTATCTTCCTTAAGATGCTAGTGGCAGCACTGTGTGTTTTTTTAATTTAGAAAGTCAGCATAAGGAGAGATTAAAGCATCTCTACTGTATTAAGCATCACCTTCCCTAAAAAGTGCAGTGCTAGTCAGAAAAATGTATATGTTTAAATAGCATCTTACTTAATGAATCCTCTTCATGAACCACATTTACTGCACAAGGAAATATTTTTCTTCATCTTAGTAGGGCCATAGAGACAATTCATCCAAGGTTGAGTTGAGCTGGGAACCCTCCTGTCTTATGAATTATTCAGCAATTTCCCTCTGTTGAATACAGGTTGGTTCTCCATTGTTGGTGAGGATCAGAGAGGAGGTAGAGAGATCCTTACCTGTGCAGGAAGAGAGCTTAGTCTACAGGGAATTCATTCTTTGTTCTTGTTTTTTCAACTGAGTTCTTTTGTTCTAGATATTATCCGTCTGATGCCACTGGTGAGGTATCAGTGGTACATTGGAAAGAACATGAAATTTGAAATACAACTCAGTTCTGTGACTTCAGTGGTTTTTCTTGTGACATAATTTAAATCCCCTATGACTCAGTTTCTCATATGTAAAATGAGGATAATTTTACTTATTGCATAGGATTGTTTTGAGCTTTCAATGGAGTAATGTAGGACTTCTGGTTCTGCTGAAATAGCTTAGATAGACTAAGCCTTCCTTCTGTCTGAGATCAATTGTAAAATCAGATAAGATATGTCAAAGAGAGGGGGAAATAAAGCTCCCTGAAGACAAAGAGAAACCAAATGAACAAGAACTTGAGAGGCCAAATTTTGGAGAGAAGAAAATCTTATTCATGTCAACTCCACTTTTTCTTCTGGTTTCTCTTTGCAGGGTATTGCTGATTCACAGGAAGGAAAAATAGAAGTTGAGTAAAAACAGGCAGCCTGGATCTTATAACAATGTTGCTAACATGGGGAGACAGAGGTTAGAATTTGTTGATGCCTGGACAGTTGAGAGTTGAAGGGCCAATGTTCTAGAAAGGAGGAAACTACAGAAAAATGACCTCAGGATTCTATGTACAATTTCACCTTGATGCAATTGTTGGATTCTCTAGACTGGGCACGGTGGCTCACGCCTGTAATCCCAGCACTTTGGGAGGCCGAGGCGGGTGGATCACGAGGTCAGGAGATTGAGACCATCCTGGCTAACACGGTGAAACCCCGTCTCTATTAAAAATACAAAAAAATTAGCCGGGCGTGGCGGTGTGCACCTGTGGTCCCAGGTGCTGGGGAGGCTGAGACAGCAGAATGGCGTGAACCTGGGAGGCGGAGGTTGCAGTGAGCCGAGATCGTGCCACTGCACTCCAGCCCGGGTGACAGAGCAAGACTCCATCTCAAAAAAAAAAAAAAAAAAAAAAAAAGGGCAATTGTTGGATTCTTAAGTTGCATATGTGCGGGGCAAGACTCAGAAAACAAAGAAGTGTGAAGCAGTTGCTAGAAGACTAAAGAGCTAAGCAAAGATTTTGGCAGTTAGCTAGAGCCTATGTAGTTTTCATCTTCACCATGTCTGGCATTTAAGAAATTACCACACATCCTAGGAAATAGGACCTGAAAATCACAAGAGGAAAGATCTATGGTGATCCCAATATTGAAATTTTCAGACACAGACTTTAAAATAACTATGGTTCACTTATTCAAGAAAATAAAAGAAGATAAATAATTACATTAAAAAAGCAGAATATATAGGTAGATGGATATAGAGATAAATATATATATATATAAACTATATGAAAATGCTATACCTTAAAAATAAAGGTAAGTTAATTCAACAGAGAGGTTTAAAAGTAGATTAGACACAGTAAATATGACTATTAGTAAACTGGAAGATAGGTGAGTAGAAAATATCCAGATGAAAGTGTAGAGAGAAAAAGATAAATTTTAGAAAAATCAGAATTTTTTTTAAAAAAGTGAAGTGGGAAAATGTTGAAAAGAGCTTAAGAGACAGGTAAGATGTGTTGAAGAAGTCAAACATATGTGTAGATAGAATCCCAGAAGAGAGGATATAATTAATGGAGCAGAAGCAAAATTTGAGCTGATGTGGTGGCATGCCTATAAGCCTAGCATTTTGGGAGGCTGAGGTGGGAGGATCGCTTGAGCTCAGGAGCTCAAGACCAGCCTGGGCAACACAGGGAGACCCTGTATCTACAAAAACAAAATTGCCAAGCATGGTGGCACATGCCTGTGGTCCCAACTACTTGGGAGGCTGAGGTGGGAGGACTGCTTGAGCCTGGAAGGTTGAGGCTGCAGTGAGCCGTGATTGCACCACTACACTCCAGCCTTGGTGACAGAGTGAAATCCAGTCTCAAGAAAAAAAAAAAAAGCAAAATTTGAAGAAATTACTGACTGAAAAAATTTTTATGCTCATTGAAAGCATCAAGCCCCAAATTCAAGAAACTACAAACCTCAGGGGGAAACCCGCCCCCCAAAGCTAAAAGAAAACTTAAAAAGCAAAACAAAACCTCCATCACATACAAAAAGGAAACCTCAAGACATAAAAAATTAAAAAGGTGTTTTAGCTTGAAAGAAGCAACAATAAAACCAATAGCTAATTTCTCAACAAAATGATGAAAACCAGGTGACAATAGAATGACATCTTTAAGTCAGTGAAAGAAAATAAATGTCAACACATAATCCTTCATCCTGCAAAAAATACTTCAAAATATTAAGATAAAGATATTTTCAGAAAACAAAAGCTGGACTGCCCTAAAAGGAATATTTAGGTCAAAAGGAAAGGACTTCTAGATGGAAGCATGGTTATCCAGGAAGGATTAGAAAGAATATATGCAATGGTAAATGTAATTTAAATCTGTCAACTGAAACAATAATAGTAATACCATGTAGAATTTAAAATATGTGTCCGGGCGCGGTGGCACACGCCTGTAATCCCAGTACTTTGGGAGGCCGAGGCGGGCGGATCACAAGGTCAGGAGATCGAGACCATCCTGGCTAACATGGTGAAACCCCGTCTCTACTAAAAAATACCAAAAAAATTAACCAGGTGTAGTGGCAGGCGCCTGTAGTCCCAGCTACTCGGGAGGCTGAGGCAGGAGAATGGCGTGAACCCTGGAGGCAGAGCTTGCAGTGAGCCAAGATCGTGCCACTGCACTCCAGCCTGGGCGACAGAGCAAGACTCTGTCTCAAAAAAAAAAAAAAAAAAAAGAATTTAAAATTTGCATATAATTAAAATACATATAAAAATAGCCACACAAGGCAGGAGGTCCATAAATGCCTTTAAAGTGTTACACGGTTCTGACATTGTCCAAGAAGTGTCAATGTCCTAATTTAGGTAGATTTTTAATAAACCAAGCAAGCATGTTGTAATCTCTAGGTTAACTGCTAAGACAATAATGAAATAATATACACATGAGAATCTAATGGAAGGAGAAAAGTGAAATAATAAAAAATACTTTAGTAATTCAAAAGAAGGCAAGAAAGCATAATAAAAATTGAACAATAAACAGAAAACAGTGAAGAAGTAGTTTTCATTTCAATACATTAAGAATTACACTAAGTATGAATATACTAGTCAAATTAACAGCAAATATTGTCAGACTAGATTTTTAAAACATATAACTATATGCTGCTGACAAGAAATATACCTTAAATATAAACGTATTTAAAAAGCTAAAAGTAAAATGGTAGAAAAAGATATACCACAAAAATACTAACCAACAGAAAATGGTATAGTAATATCAAGGTAGACTTTAAGATAAAAAATGTTACTGAATATGAAGAGAAAATTTCATAAGAGTAAAAGGGTCTTTTCAGTAGGAACATATAGCAAATATAAATTTGCATGTGCTTACTAATATAGCCCCAAAATATATAAAGCAAAAGCAGGCATAACTAAAAGGAGAAGTAGATACATGAACAATCAGGGCTAGAGATTTTAAGATACTTCTCTCTGTAATCGATACACCAAGCAGACAAAATTCTGGCTTGGGATCTCTGATGTGGTTGTAGTCAGACAGCAGTTGGAGCTTGGCTCACCTTGAAGCCTTCTTCACTTCCATGTCTGCAGCCTGGGCTGAGATGTCTCAAATGATTGACGGTTGGAGTAGCTGGGCTCACTGGCATCTTTCTGTCTATGTTGTCTTTCTGGATGGTCTGTCTAGCATGGCAGACTCTGGGCAGTCAGACTTTATGTATAGCAGTGAAAGGCTCCTAGAACGAGTGTCCCAGAACCTGGGGGAAGCTGTATAACATTTTATGACTCAGCTCATGCATTTTTGACAAAGATGACATTATCCCTTAAGGGGCAAAAGTTGGTTCTTGGAGAGGTATAAAAAATTACTCTTTATATATATAAACACAGATTATATATAGTACAAGTAATACATATGTGGAATTAAACTATCATGGAAGTGGTTAAATGATAAGAAAAAGGCCTAAGAAGACTGTATGGAGGTGATCACAATTTTTAAAAAGTTAAAATTATTAATTTAAAATGTTATAAATTATAATGCTTAATGATTAGAATTATTAAATTATAATTTAGTAATATAAATTATATTTAAACATGATTTAAATATACATTTAATATTTATATTTTAAATATTAACATATTGATATTTTAATATTACAGTGAGCTGGCCTTAGAAGTTCCATGATGTCATTTTAGCTATTGGTCAAAGCGGTCATAACCCTGCCCAGATTCAATGAGGGGAATACTAAACCTGCCTCTCAATGGGATGCGTGTCAAAGATTCTGCCGCCATATTTAAATCCACCAGAGTGAACATTCTATAGATTCCTGCAATTACAGAGCTCTGTCAGGTACAAAGTTTTACTAAGCAGACCGTGCAAAAACCATGAGAAAAGGAAATCTGGTAAGAGGCAGAGTGAACTTGAACCTGTGACAAAGCAAGAGGTCTTGTTTATGGGCTCATGTGAGAACTTTCATCTCCAGTGTATGAATGAAAAAGAGGTCAGGGAAGCTAAGAGTTCTCTTCTGGCTCTCGTTCAGCAGGGGGCCCCTGTGGAAGCATGTGATGACTGTGGATGCTTTTACAGACCCTAGAAGATGCTGTGATATGTTGTGGTTGTGACTGTGTAGTGATGATTGCTGACCTGAATGCCCTAGTCTTAAACATTAGAGGGTGGGACTTTCTCATTGTACAAACCAGAAGACTGACCTGGTCAGGGAAAGCCACTTGGCCGAAGTCACACACAGAGATGGGGGGCTGTCCTCTTGGTTTGCTAAGTTCCCACTTCAATGTTGATTCCCACGCCTTAGAGAATAATTAGAGGAATATTAGTAACTGATTTATTTCCATTGTTATTGGGCAAAGGTCCAGGGCCTAGAGGGACTCCAGTCCGGACAGGGCCTGAATCCAGGCAGGGAAGGACATCCTGGGCTCTGCTCAGGCGGATCGTGGACGTGTTTTCCCTTCTCAGCAAGAGTGGGCTGCCTCACAGTGCCCACCTCAAGGTGTGTCCGGAATTGGTGGGTTCTTGGTCTCACTGACTTCAAGAATGAAGCCGTGAACCCTCACGGTGAATGTTACAGTTCTTAAGGTAGCGCGTCTGGAGTTTGTTCCTTCTGATGTTCAGATGTGTTCGGAGTTTCTTCCTTCTGGTGGGTTTGTGGTCTAGCTGGCTCAGGAGTGAAGCTGCCGACTTTTGCGGTGAGTGTTACAGCTCATAAAAGCAGTGTGGACCCAAAGAGTGAGCAGTAGCAAGATTTATTGCAAAGAGCGAAAGAACAAAGCTTCCACAGCATGGAAGGCGACGCGAGGTGGTTGCCACTGCTGGCTCGGGCAGCCTGCTTTTATTCTCTTATCTGGCCCCACCCACATCCTGCTGATTGGTAGAGCCGAGTGGTCTGTTTTGACAGGGTGCTGATTGGTGCGTTTACAATCCCTGAGCTAGACACAAAGGTTCTCCAAGTCCCCATCAGATTAGTTAGATACAGAGTATCAACACAAAGGTTCTCCAAGGCCCCACCAGAGCAGCTAGATACAGTGTCCATTGGTGTACTCACAAACCCTGAGCTAGACACAGGGTGCTGATTGGTGCTGATTACAAACCTTGAGCTAGATACAGAGTGCCCATTGGTGTATTTACAATCCCTGAGCTAGACATAAAAGTTCTCCAAGGCCCCACCAGAGCAGCTAGTTACAGAGTCTCCATTGGTGTGCTCACAAACCCTGAGCTAGACACAGGGTGCTGATTGGTGGGTTTACAAACCTTAAGCTAGATACAGAGTGCCCATTGGTGTATTTACAATCCCTGAGCTAGACATAAAGGTTCTCCAAGGCCCCACCAGACTCAGGAGCCCAGCTGGCTTCACCCAGTGGATCCCACACAAGGGCTGCAGGTGGAGCTGCCTGGCAGTCCCGCGCCCTGCGCCTGCACTCCTCAGCCCTTGGGTGGTCGATGGGACTGGGTGCCGTGGAGCAAGGGGTGGCGCTTGTGGAGGAGGCTCGGGGGCACAGGAGCCCACGGAGGGGGTGGGAGGCTCAGGCATGGCGGGCTGCAGGTCCCGAGCCCTGCCCCACGGGAAGGCAGCTAAGGCCCAGCGAGAAATCCAGCGCAGTGCCGGTGGGCTGGCACTGCTGGGGGACCCAGTACACTCTCCACAGCCACTGGCCTGGGTGCTAAGTCTCTCATTGCCTGGAGCCAGCAGGGCCCGCCGGCTGCTCTGAGTGCAGGGCCCGCCAAGCCCACGACCACCTGGAACTCTAGCTGGCCCGCAAGCACGGCACACAGCCCTGGTTCCCGCTCGGGCCTCTCCCTCCACACCTTCCTGCAAGCTGAGGGAGTGGGCTGTGGCCTTGGCCAGCCCAGAAAGGGGCTCCCACAGCGAAGCGGTGGGCCGAAGGGCTCCTCAAGTGCCGCCAAAGTGGGAGCCTACGCAGAGGAGGTGCCAAGAGCGAGCGAGGGCTGTGAGGACTGCCAGCACGCTGTCACCTCCCAAAGGGAACCTCTTTTCCTTCTTTTGATATCTGAGGATGCTCATTGATTATCTCTCCATGCACTTACAAAACTAATGCCTTTTCATTTTTGTTTCGAAAGTTATACATGTTTATTTTTGAACCTCCTCTTTTCAAAATCTAAACTGGTGTGTGGGTTGAAGGTGGGGGAGGTGGAAAGGGGGAGGTTCTTATACTTCTCAACTTAAGCTTGGTTCAGCTTCAACAGATGTTGAAAATAATGGTAGAAATTACTTGTTTGGGGCCGCATTTATTTGGATTATTTTTATTTTCTATTTTTTTTTTTTGAGATGGAGTCTCGCTCTGTCCCCAGGCTGGAATGCAGTGATGTGATCTCCGCTCACTGCAAGCTCCGCCTCCCAGATTCACGCAATTCTCCAGCCTCAGCCTCCCCAGTAGCTGGGACTACAGGCGCCCGCCACCATGCCTGGCTAATTTTTTGTATTTTTAGTAGAGACGGGGTTTCACTGTGTTAGCCAGGATGGTCTCGATCTTCTGACCTCGTGATCCACCCGCCTCGGCCTCCCAAAGTGCTGGGATTATAGGCATGAGCCACCGCGCCCGGCCTATTTGGATTATTAATCAGAAAGTCTTGGAAGCTTCTAGGAAACGGGCAATGGGCTGTTCTTTACTGGAATTGCCAACAGAAGTGACAGTATTTCTCTCATATGTCGTGCATTGAAGTGTAAATTCAAGCAACTCCCTAGAAAGCAACTTGAGCACAAATAAATTCATATTTTGACCTAATAATTCTAATTTTTTTGGAATCTCTTCTAAGAGAACAATGAGAGAGATGGATGAAGATGATAACCTTGTAAGGGTGGTCATCTCAGTGTTATTTATGGGAGGCAAAAAGTGGAAGCAGTCTAACATTTCAACAGTAGGGAGTTTGTGAAATAATTGTGATTTTATGTATGTTTATATAAGCATATATGGACATACTAGGTAGAGACTGAGTTTGTCTTATTTATATGTTCAGTGATGAGCACAGAGCATGGCATATAAGTGTGCAATATATATTTTTTTGGTAAGAGGTTCACTGAGATTCACTTACCATATACATAATTCACGTGCCATACAATTCACCCACTTAAAGTATACAGTTCAATAGTTTTTAGTCTATAAGCAGATATGTGCAACTATCACCACAATCAATTTTAGGATTTTTTTTTTCAAATAGAATGAAGTTTATTGTGAATAAATATAATTTCTCTCATTTTGGGTATGGACAAATAAACACTAAAAATAAAATTAACTGTAGGATAGGAGAGATGGAGTTTAGCAGCAGCATGTATAAAATTGGCTTGCTGTATTGGTTAGGATTCTCCAGAAAAACAGAACCAATAGGATATATCTCTGTCGATCTCAATGTCTTAATGTCTCTCTATTAATTTATATATCTATCTAGGGAATTTTTTTTTTCAGCAGAATTTTTATTCTTTTTTTTAAAGCTGAATTTTTTAAAAATTATTATTATACTTTAAGTTTTAGGGTACATGTGCACAATGTGCAGGTTACATATGTATACATGTGCCATGCTGGTGCGCTGCCAACCCGAATGTCCAACAATGATAGACTGGATTAAGAAAATGTGGCACATATACACCATGGAATACTATGCAGCCATAAAAAATGATGAGTTCATGTCCTTTGTAGGGACATGGATGAAATTGGAAATCATCATTCTCAGTAAACTATCGCAAGAACAAAAAACCAAACACCGCATATTCTCACTCATAGGTGGGAATTGAACAATGAGAACACATGGACACAGGAAGGGGAACATCACACTCTGGGGACTGTTGTGGGGTGGGGGAAGCAGGGAGGGATAGCATTGGGAGATATACCTAATGCTAGATGACAAATTTTAGGATATTTTTATCATCCCTCCAAAAAAAAACCCTGTACCTGTTAACAGTCACTGCCCATTTTCCTTCAACTGTCAAACCCTAGGCAGCCACAAATCTACCTTTCATTTCTATTGATTTGTATATTCTGGACATTTTCTGTAAATGGAATTATACAGTGTGTGGACCTTTGTGACTAGCATCTTTCACTTAGCATAATGCTTTCAAGGTTTATCTGTATTGTAGCATGAATGAGTACTTTATTCCTTTTAATTTCCAGATAATATTCCATTATACAGTATACCATATGTTGTTTATCCATCCATCAGTTGATACATATTTGAGTTGTTTCTACTTTTGGCTATTACGAATAGTGCTATAACAAGTTTTTGTGTGGGCATAAGTTTTCATTTCTCTTGAAATACATATTTAGCAGTGAAGTTCCTGGGTCATATGGTAACTCTGTTCAAAACTTTCAGAAACTATCAAACTGTTTTCCAAAGTGACTTTACCATTTTACATTTCCAACAGCAGTGTATGAGAGTTCCAATTTTTCCATATCCTTGCCAAAACATAAATATTTGCTGAATAAATGAAAGGATGTCAAAATTTGATCATGACATAAGATGATAAAACTGTAAATATGATTGTATTTTTTCTTTTACAAATTTGCATTAGGAACAAATCTTGTAGGAAATTTAATATGTTGTTTATTTTTGGTTTGATGAGATTGGGATAATTAAAATGTTTGTTATAATTTTCACATTCCTTAACTTGCTGCAGTGAACAAATGTTGCTTATATAATAAGAAAAAATATTTACAAAATGTTGTTCTGTAAAAGTTTACATCAGAGAGAAGGAAAAATTATCTCCAAATTAATTTTTATAGGTCCTAGTTAGAGTTAGAGACCTTTCTTGCATTGAGACTTGGAAATGGATAAAATACATTAATTTGACTTTGCCTATTTTTGGCTAAATGTAAAGATTAAATGACTTGGTTGGGGGTATACATCAGTAAGCGTTCTTGGTTGCAAACAATAGAAACCAACTCCAGTTAACTTAAAAGGAAAAGGAATGTATTGGAAGGATATTGATTGGTTTGCAGAAGGCTAGAGATCCAGGCTTTCAAAAATGAGCAGAAGCCAAGGAAGGATGGGTAGAGCCAGTATCTCTATAGAGGAAGGAGAAACCAGCCACCGGGGCCCTCGTGTCTAGACAGCAGTGCCAGGACATTGGGGTTGTCCTCATTTAGACTCGTGCTACTCTGTCCTGGACCTGAAAATCTGCTACAGCCTTGTGAGTTCATGTCCTTCTGGTTCCTTCCTCAACCTTGAGAGCATTCAGTTGCCTGAGTGTAGGTTACATACCTATCCACAACTGCTAGAAGCCAGGAGATAAATTCTTCCCCCTAATGCTGTGGAAGAAAGAAAGTGTCTTCCATGGTAAGGTATGCCCCTGCCTTTTACCTGTTGTGGGATTTATCTGACAGAAGGGTTCCTGGGTGCTCAGCAGGCAGAATTTTATGACAGGAGAGACTGTTTTGTTGTTGTTTTTTGGTTAATTTTTTTTTTAACTTTAAGTTCTGGGATACACGCACAGAACGTGCAGGTTTGTTACATAGGTATACATGTGCCATGGTGGTTTGCTGCACCTATCAACCTGTCATCTAGGTTTTAAGCCCCACATGCATCAGGTATTTGTCCTAATGCTCTCCCTCCTCTTGCCCCCCTACCCCTCAACAGAACCCAGTGTGTGATGTTCCCCTCCCTGTGTCCATGTATTCTTATTGTTCAACTCCTACTTATGAGTGACAACATGTGGTGTTTGGTTTTCTGTTCTGCAGGAGGGACTTTTGTATCTTGTAATCTAGATTGCAATGTCATAGTCATAAGCTTAGTCAATTTCATGCTGCTATAACATAATACCACAGACTGGGTAATTTATAGTGAACAAATTTTTTTCTACAGTTCTGGGGGCTGGGAAGTCCAAGATCAAGGTGTTGGCATCTGGGGAGGGCCTGCTTATTGTGTCATCATATGGCACAAGACATCACATTGTGGAAGGGCAAAGAGAGGGAGAGAAAGAGAGAGAGAGAGAGAGGAACTCATCCTTTAATAATGAACCCACTACTGTGATAACAGCTCTTAAAAATCCCATTTCTTAATAGTGTTACAATGTCAATTAAATTTCAACATGAATTTTAGAAGCATCTTAGTCTATTTTGTGTTGCTATAACAATACCTGAGCCTCGGTAATTTACAAAGAACAGAGATTTATTTTTTTACAGTACTGGAGGCCAGTCAGTTCAAAATTGAGGGGTTGGCATCTGTTGAGAACCTTTGTTCTGTGTCATCCCATGGTAGAAGGCAGAAGGGCAAGAAAGGATGAGAAGGAAAAACAGAAAACTCACAACTTCAAGCACTTTTATAATTGATGTTGATCCATACAGGAAGGTGGAAGCCTCCTGATCTAAACACCTTCTATTGTACTCCACCTTCAAACACAGTTGCACTGGGGATTAGGTGTCCAAAACATGCTTTTGGGGGGACACAGGCAAACCATAACAGAAGGAGACAAATATTCAAGTCATAGCACAAGCATTTGGAGAATAAAATAAATTATTATTTCTTGAATAGGTGAGAAAGACCAGACTACCAAATCATTCATATTTAAGCAGTAAATAGTAGAAATAAAAATGCCTATTTCTGCTATATAGTCGGGGTAAATAATGTTAGCTGCTGTAACACACAACTGGAAAGTCTTGGTGGTTTAACACTGTAAAATTTTATATCTTGTCCAAGTTATTGTCCAAATAGGTATTCAACAGGCAATTTTCCAAGAGACCTAGTAGGATTCTTTTACTTATGATTTCATCCAACTCAAGGCAATTTTTCTAGGACCTCCCTTGTCTGGCAGTTAACAAGAAAAGACAGCGCATGGGGTGTCATCTAGGAGATTTCAGGGCTCAAGTCCAAAAGTGGTGAACATTATTTCTCCCTACATTCTACCAGCTAGAACTCAACCATAGGGTCTCATTTAATCACAAGAGAGACTGGGAAATACAGTCCAGCTATGTGAGTAGGAAGACATGGGAATGGGCTTGGTAAGCATGTAACAAGTCTCTAACAAAATCCTTTGTTAATAAAGAAAAACAAAAGTAGCTATTGTCAAAATTCACTACAGCAATTCTTAATATGTTTTGGGGTCACTGATCCCTTTGAGAATGTGTTAAACTCTTCACCCTAAAAAATACACTTGTGAAAACATTTTGCAGACAATCTCAGGAATTCAGGCTACTCCTGATCTGAGGATCCCTTGGCATCTTACTTCATTTTGTGCTGCTATACAGAAAACCTGGGCCTGGGTAATTTACAAAAAACAGAAATTTATTGGCTTACAGTTACAGAGGCTAAGAAGTCCAAGATCAAGGGTCTGGCATTTGATGAGGGCCTTCTTGTTGTATTATCACATAGTGAAAGGTAAGAGGGCAAGAGAGAGAAAAGGGGACTGAACTCACCCTTTTGTAACAAACTCGCTTCTGTGATAACAGCATTAATCCATTCATGAAGGCTGGAGCCCTCATGGTCTTCAGCTCTCATTAGGCCTCACCTCCCAATACTATTGCATGGGAATATTATGTTTCCAATGTAGGCTTTTGGGGGGACACATTTAAATCATAAAACTTTGGGTATATGGCAAGCAGAGATCAAGTTGGCACCTACTATATAAAAAGCACATTTCTGGGTACTGTGGGGTTACACGGATGAACTAGACAAAGCCCTAAACCTGGAGGGCTTTACAACCTTCAGGTGGGAATCAGAGAAACAAGCATCACATGAGACCAAAGTATAATAAATGCTGTGCTACAGATACAAAGTGGTGACCAAGTAGAGACCTCAGGCATCTGCCTACATAGACACAGGCCAATGCAGAAGTTAATTTTTCAGGGTTGGGTTATAAAGTCAAAATGGAGCAAAGCATTCATTCATTCATTTATATATGCATTTGTTCAGTTTTTACTCTATGTAGTATTCTAGGTGGTGGGGATAAATCAGTGGATGGGAAAGGCAAGATTCTGTACTGGGGGAGCTTACATTCTATTTGGGAAGGCAGAGAGGGAGATACTAGTAAAGAAATAAAATGGCCATCCAGTGACCACAGGCCCTTGGTACACCTCATCAAGCTCATCTTTGATTCCATGGAGAAGGATTGAAAAGAATTGCTGCCTGCTCAGAGGCCAGTACAGTTGACTCAGACTTTGTGGTCATCTTGTCCTCCATCCTTGAAGAAGACCTGGCAACACTGAGCTAGATGCCATGGCCCTCGGTAGGGCATATCAAGCCAGATCAAAGAGCTGGCATCATCTGAGACTTTTCCCTTGCAAGAAAAACTACCCAAGTGAGAAAGTACAGAGAATGTGTTACAGATATGGCATTGCCAATAGGGAGACTGAAACAGAAAAGAACTTTTCTGAACTCTTGACAATCAAAAACAAACTTTACTTTAGAAAGATCCCTGGAAGTTTGGTATAAAACCAAGCATACATCTAGTTTTTGAACCAGAAATTCACTTCCTAGGTATCTACCCAAGACAAATGAAAACATACATCTATAAACAGACTTGTACAAGAATGTTCATAGCAGCCTTATTCACAATAGCCACAAACTAGAAAGAGCCCAGGAGTCCATCAAGAAAAGAATGAATAAACGAGTTGTGATATATTTATACGAAGGAAGACCATTCAGTAATAAAAGAAGTGTATTCCTGATGCAGGCACCAATATGGATGAATATCATAAACATTATGATGAGTGAAAAAAGCCAGATGTAAAGGAGAATATAGTGTATAACTTTCCATTTATGAAATTCTGGACTAGTAAAGCTAATCTGTAGGTAGAAAAAAAATCAACACACTAGCTGACCATGGTGGGTAGGGGAAAAGATTGGCTGAGAAGGGACACAAGGGAGCTTTCTCATTGACAGTAGTGTCTATATTTTGATAGAGGTTTGGGTTACATAGGTGCACACATTTGTTAAAACTCATAGGATGATACACTTAACAGTTTTCGTATTTCATTTTATGCACATTTTACCTCAAAAGAAAAAAATCTGAACTTAATCATAAGTACACTGTGGCGTTTGGAGTGAAATGTACTGATGTTTGCAGCTTTGAAATGCATGACTAAATGAAATGAATGGACAAACGAATATACCTGCGATAAAGCAAGTGCAATAAATGTTAATTGTAGAATGAAGGAGGTGGGTCTATGAATAAGTGATTACTGTAAATCCTTTCAACTTTTTGTTTGAGTATTTTCATAATAAGATATTAAGAAAATAAGCATTGCTGCCTAATAAACTATCCAAAAGTTTGGTGACTTATAACAACTATTATTTTTCCTAGCTCTGTGGTTTGGCACATGTAGATATGGGTTTTGATAGCAATAAAGAAGCAAAGACAGGAAAGAATAGCTAGCAGGTATATTTAACGCATCCTGTGAAATCAGTGGTGTGCTGGTAAATGTTTAACAGCCAGCTCTTGGTGGGAGGAGTGAAGGGCAGCGAGGCTTCTGTTGTGTAGCATTTGCTGGCTTCCATGGTGTAAATACCTGCACTGTGACTGATTTCAAGCTACCAATATGCCCTTACTGAACAGCGAGTTGGAAAATGTAGTGTTTCAAATATCACATACCAGGGCCTGTTGGGGTGTGGAGGGCTAGGGGAGGGATAGCATTAGGAGAAATACCTAATGTGGTTGATGGATGCAGCAAACCACCATGGCATGTATATACCTATGTAACAAACCTGCACGTTCTGCACATGTATCCCAGAACTTAAAGTATGATAATAAAAAAAGAGGAAAAAAAGAAAATGTAGTGTTTCTACCATACAGATAAAATAAATGTAAATACCTCAAGGACAAAGATAATAGTAAAATTCAGTAAAATAATTAGGGAGTGATGCATTTTGAGTATTTATTGCCTTTGTTTTTAATATCCTAATTCATTTAATTGGAAGTTTATGTAATTTAATTTATAATAACCATTATGTTTAACTACTGGCTCACAAAATTCTGGAACAAGTAATAATTGTAAGCTGGCTTACACTGGTCTGGTGGGATAATTTTAATGACCATTAGGTAGAGCATTTTCACTCTTCTGCACCCCTGCCCTCCTTTCCTTCAACAAATATCGTGGTTGACATGATGCTTCCCAACTTGCTTCTCTCTCCAGGCTCATTTTCTGAGTGCACTCTGAGCCCCAGCCACCTTGAACTATAGATACAGATGCAGTGTACCTCCTTCCCAACCCTCCGTGCCTTACACAGTCTGTCTCCATCTTTATCCTCTTCCTGGATGCCTTTTTCTCCATCATAGTCCTCACTCTCTACTACCCCACCACCACTACCTAGCACTACCAACCAGATAACTTGCAGTTCCCCCAGCTAACTTCTATTCATCCTTACCTCTGAATTTAGCACCTACAACAACTCCCAAGTAGTCCCAGACTGGATAAGTGTTCATCTAATTTGTTTTAAGAAAAATCCCACTTTCTACACTTCATGAAAAATATTTTTGTCTCCCTGCTAGACTATAGGCACCCCAAATACATGGGCTGTGTCTGTTAGAGCTGCTTCCAGGACAGCACGTCACTTTATGTAGTAGAAGATCCATAAATGTTGCTGAATTTATGAATCTTTATTTATTTTTTTTTTTTGCTCACCAAAATTATTGTGTGAATGGCTTCTCAAGTCATCTCTTCCATTCCTATTTACACAGACTGAAGTTGGGAATCTCCAGATTCTTCTCTCTTTACTCTCCTCTTTTGCTGTCACTTCTTCGTCTCTGAAAAGAAATTCTCTCCCCTTAAGTAGTGAGTCATGGAGGAGGGGAGAGAGAATTTCCTGCAAATGGTGGCTCGAAGGAGTACCTTCTACTGGAAGGTTAAAGCTGACTACCGTTAGCCAAACCAGCTTGACTTAAGATAATGGCCCTGAGATTAAAGGCTTGCAGGTTCCAGATTTCTGCCTCTTTATTAGAGGCAAATTGTACATGACAGAAAAAGGAAAGCCTCCAGGAGGCACTCTCAGCTCTCTGGGAAGGTAAAGAGCAGGGGAACGGGGGATTAACGAGCATCTTCTTTACTGATGCTGCCTTCTCATTGGGGGTGGACAATGTGGTCATCCGAGGGCTGCTTCTGAACATGTTAGAGGAGGAAAACCAGCTCATCTCCCCTGTGCTTTTTTATAAGTTCAGAATTGGCCAAACGTGGTTCCCCAGCTGGCTTTCAAAGGTAAAACAAGAACAATTTTTATTTATTTTTCTTTTTAAGTTTGGATCTGGAAATTCCACTGTTTTCTCTCTCATCATCTCCCAAGACTGAAACCACAGCATGATAGAGTCTATGACTGGTGGACTAAGTATTTCATTTCTCTTCTTGCTGTGCCCCTTTGCTCCAGTGATGTCAGGCTTGACCGTGTGATTTCCTTTAGCTAAGGCCATGTGAATAGAAGTAGTGTGTGTCGTATCAAAGTCAATGCACAGTTTGCCATCTCCTCTTTTCTCTCTCCCATGGGCAGGAAATAATCCCAGAAAGAGGTTGCTTCATCAGCCTGGGTCTCACAGTGAAGGTAGCATTGCAGGGGGTTGGAGGGAGTTGCAACTGACCTGGGTTACACATGTGGCATAAATGAGAAAGAAAACTATTAATGACTGTAAGTCCTAGGCTGATTGATACATATACAGTCAGTTAAAGGAGTTTACCAGGTTTTAGTAAGAATGTAAGAGAAAGAGCATAACTTAAAAAAAAGGCTTTAGTTGACATTAAATTATTTGATATTTATTTTTAAAAGAAGTGAATTATTCTATAATAAATAAACAATTTCAACTGTATAGAATTTTATCTGGCATTGTCTTTCCTATTTCAACAGGTGGACTGAATGGTAGTTGGTTTAGTCATTTGTTGAATTGATATGTATCAAGTACTGATTAGCATCTAAAAACTACATTAGGTCTTGAGATATAGTGGCAGTCAAAACAGAGAAGATCCCGGCCTTCGTGGAACTTTCTCTCTTGTTGGGCTAGGTGAATTCAAAACAAAATGAAATATCAAATAGTAAACATGATAATTTCAGGAAGTTACTAGGTTACAAGAACAATTAGATGGGGTAAAGTGATGGAGAGTGACTGTGAGGGTCAGGGGTGGGCATGGCGCCACCTCAGAGTAGTTTGACTTCTCAAGCTTTACAATACTGAGAAATTGAACTGATATGTACAAATGACTTTTTAAAAATGGAGTCATAGTTTTATGTCAATCCCTTTAATAAGCACATTGGGTGAATTTAAAATTGGGAGCCATTTTGTTTTACAAATGAGTCTTTTTGTGGTGCAAACATTTAACTTCAAATCCATCTGGAATTAAGTCTGAATTTTTATCCAAAAAGGACCTCGTCCCACTGTTGAAGAGAACTCTTCTTGGAGAACATCTTAAGGAATTTGGTTTCTAAAGTAGCCAGGGAACTCCATGACAGGGCAGTTAACTTTAATTTGGTTCCAGAATATTATAAACCCATGTGTGCTGTGAAGCTCTGACCCAGGGCATGGCATTTTTTGTCCCTTCTGGACAAAGCCCACCATCTGCTTCCAAAGAGCTTACGATGAGCTCAGAGAGCCAAGGATTGTAGGCACAAAAGCATACCAACTGGCTTTTATGTTTTCAAACTCAGCAGAGCCAATGGGACCAGAAAAGTAGAGAATTGTTCACATTCATCGAAAGTTGACTCATGTCTTTTGCACCAATTCTGTTCTCCAGTTAAAATCATAAAGAGTCAAAGGCAAAAGAAATGAAGCTCATCATTTTACAGTTGTGGGAACTGAGACCAAGTTAGATTAAAATGAGTTGCTGAAGTTTGTGTGTTCAACAAATATTTATTGAGCCCCAACATGCTTGGAGCTGGGCACTGTGCTGGAGCCTGGAATTTCAATGGGGAACAAAACAGTCTTTGTTCCTAGGAAGTTTATAGTCTGGTGAGTTGAGTGGAAGTTGGAGTATAAATGTAACCAGACGGTTCTATGAGAATTTATCCCTAAACAGCCTGACCTATTTGGTGGGGCAGTGTCCAGGGAAGGTTTCCTTGAGGAAGTTACCCTCAAGCAGGTGTCTGAAGGATAAGTAAGGTTTAACAAGGAAAAGGGCCTGTGAAGAGGATGCTGTAAGATCCTTCCAAGGCTGGAGATGGAAAGCATGCACAAAGGAATTCTGGTGGATGGGAATGCAGCATGCTAAACAAACAAACAAACAAACAAACAAACAAACCTTGAAAGTAATTGAGGTTGGAAAGTAGAAAGCAAGGAGCACCAAGTTTCTGGGTGGGGGGACTGGGGCTCTAGAGAGACTCATGGGCATAATGAAAACTTCTAAGGAGGAAGTGACATGATTAAATTTCCTCTTTGAAAAGAACATGCTGACTCAGAGTAGGAGAATATTCCGTTAATCCAACAAAGATCTACAAAAAGCTTACAGCAAATGTCATACTTAATGGTGAAATATTAAAAGACTTTGCCTTTGGGACCTGGAATAAAACAAGGATTTCTCTTATCATTACTTCTTGGAAGTCTTAGACAGTGCAATAAGGCAAAAAAAAAAAAAAAAAATCCTAATGATTGGGAAAAAAGACGGGTTACTATTTGCAGATGACCATGATTGTGTATGGAGAAAATCTAAAATAATCTATACACAAATTATTATCTGTCATGCATAAACTTGGCAAGGTTAATGGATATAGAGCAAGATGCAAAAATAAACTGTTTTATATGCTAGCAGCAATAAACAGAAAGTGAAATTTTAATAAAGATATTTTTACAATAGCATAAAAACCTGACTACTTGGGAATAGATCTAACAAGAGTTTTTTTCTGAAAACTGAAACAATATTGGAAGAAATTGAAGAAGAAAATAAACAGAAACATCTTGTTTGTAGATCAGAAAACCTAATATTGTGAAAAATTTCATTTTTTCCTAAATTGATTTACAGATTTGACACAATCCCAATCAAACCCCGTACCTTTTTAGGTGTAGAAATTTCACAGTTGGGAGACTGGCCTAGCCTCTCAGCCTACATCTTTCTCCCGTGTTGGATGCTTCTTGCTCTTGAACATCAGACTTCAGGTTCTTCAGTTTTGGAACTCAGACTGACACTCCTTGCTCCTCAGCCTGCAGACAGCCTATTGTGGGACCTTGTGATCATGCCTCAAGCATTTTTCCAGATTTTTTTTCTGCTAAGCTCACCATTGTTTTGGCTTTGAAGCTCAACGTGATAGAGGCAGTGCCAAGATGGCAGACCAGAAACAGCAGCGATCAGAGGCTCCCATGGAAAAGAACCATAATAAGTGAAAAGAACCATAATAAGCGTGTGAATCCTTTACCACTAACCAAGGTATCCAGGTTCCGTCATCACAACTGACTAGGAGGCTGGCCTGATCCACGGAGAGGAAGGAAGAGCAGTGTGGTGCGGCAGCCCACCTGAGAGCCACACAGGGCAGGGGAGCCCTCAACCCCAGCCAAGGGAGGCAGTGAGTGAGCGTGCTACCCAGCTGGGGAAACTGTGCTTTTCCCACAGAACTGTACAACTCACAGATCGGAAGATCCCACTCACAAACGTGTGCCACTGGGGCCTAGAGTCCCAACCCCCGAGCCGCGCAGATTCTCAACAGCCTCTCAGCTGGAATCCCCTTAAGCCTATGGAGCTCCCGGGGAGGGAGGGGCAACCAGCACCATAACTGAGGCTGCCTGCTGTCTAAGCCATTTGAGCTCCTCGAGGGAGGAGCAGCAGCCAGCACTAGGACCCACAGCAGCCTAACACACTAAGCTCCCTGGGTGGGGGAAGGGCAGCATTCATCTCTATAGCTCCAGGCTGTGCTTTTTCCCTGCTGAAGTCAGGGGAGGGAGGGAGGCTGGATGGCTTGGTCCCAAGATGTGTCTCCCACAGCCCAACACACCAGCTGTGGCAGACTGCAGCCAGAGTGCCTCTTCAGGCCTGACCCTGACTCATCTTTCCTCACTGGGTGGGGCTTCCTTGTAGGAACTCCAAGAACTCCAGCCAAAGGCTCAGGGATAGAACTCAGGTCTCCCTGGGCCTAAGCCCCTAGAGGGAGGGGTGGCCACAGTCTCTGCAGACCAGCAGACTTAGCCTTTCCTCCTGATAGTTCTGAGGAATCTGGGCAGCCCGGATGAGTGGGTTTCCCCCCAAGCGAAGCACACCCCCCTCTGCAAAGGGACAGTCAAAGTACTTTGTTAAACAGGTCCTGTTCCCTCTGCCACCCAACTGGGCGAGACCCTCCAACAGGGGTTGTAAGATACCCTGTACAGGAACAATCCTGCTGGCATCAGGTTGGTGCCCCTCAAGGTCAGAGATCCCAGAAAAAGGAGAAGGCATCTGTCTTTGCTGTTCTCCAGCCTCCTCGAGTAACATCTCTGGGCTTGGGAGCAAACCAGATGAATAGGGCCTGAAGTGAACCCCTAGCAAATTGCAGCAGCCCTACAGAAGAGGGACTTGACCATTGAAAGAAAAACAAACAAACAGCAAAAACAACACCATCAACAACAACAACAGCCCCCACAAAAACCCCATCCAAGTGTCAGCAGCCTCAAAGATTGAAACTAGACAAACTCACGAAGATGAGAAAGAATCAATGAAAAAACGCTGAAAACCCAAAAGGCCAGAGTGCCTCCTTTCCTCCAGATGATTGCAACATCTCTCCAGCAAGGGTGCAGAATGGGACGGAGCATGAGATGGATGACAGAAATGGACTTCAGAAGATGGGTAATAAAAAACTATGCTGAGCTAAAGGGTCATATTCTAACCTGATGCAAAGAAGCCAAGAACCTCATAAAAGGTTAGAGGAGCTGCTAACTAGAATAACCAGTTTTGAAAGGAGCATAAATGACCTAATGGAGCTGAAAAACACAGCATGAGAACTTTGTGAAGGATACACAAGTATCAACAGCTGAATTGACCAAGCAGAAGAAAGGATATCAGAGTTTGATGACCACATTATTGAAATAAGGCATGCAGACAAGACTAGAGAAAAAAGAATGAAAAGGAATTAACAAAGCCTCCAAGAAATATGGGACTTCATAAAAAGACCAAACCTATGATTGATTGGAGTACTTGAAGGAGAGAGAGAGAATAGAAACAAGCTATAAAACATATTTCAGGATATTATCCAGGAGCACTTCCCCAACCCAGCAAGACAGGCCAACATGCAAATTCAGAAAATACAGAGAACACCACTAAGATACACCACAAGAAGATCAGCCCCAAGACACATAATCATCAGATTCTCCAAGGTCGAAATGAAGGAAAAAATGAAAAATGTTAAGGGCAGCCAGAGAGAAAGGCCAGGTCACCGACAAAGGGAAGCTCATTAGACTAACAGCGGACCTTTCAGGAGAAACTCTGCAAGTCAGAAGAGATTGGGGGCCAATATTCAACATTCTTAAAAGAATTTTCAACCCAGAATTTCATATCCAGCCAAACTAAGCTTCATAAGCAAAGGAGAAATAACAAGTTCTAAAATTGAGACAATAATTAATAGCCTACAAACAACAAAAAAAGTCCAGGACCAGACGGATTCACAGATGAATTCTACCAGAGGTACAAAGAGGAGCTTGTGCCATTCCTTCTGAAACTATTCCAAAGAATTGAAAAGCAGAGACTCCTCCTGAACTCATTTTATGACACCAGCATCATCCTGATACCAAAACCGGGAAGAGGCAACAAAAAAGAAAACTTCAGGCCAATATCCCTGATGAACATCGATGCAAAAATCCTCAATAAAATACTGGCAAACCAAATCTAGCAGCACATCAAAAACTTATCCACTATGATCAAGTTGGCTCTATCCCTGGGATGCAAGGCTGGTTCAACATACACAAATCAATAAATGTAATCCATCACATAAACGGAAGCAAAGACAAAAACTACATGATTATTTCAATAGAGGCAGGCAGAAAAGGCCTTTGACAATATTCAACATCCCTTCATGTTAAAAACTCTCAATAAACTAGGTATTGATGGAACATATCTCAAAATAATAAGAGCTATTTATGACAAACCCACAGTGAATACCATATTGAATGGGCAAAAGCTGGAAGCATCCCCTCTGAAAACCAACAGAAGACCAAAGATGCCCTCTCTCACCACTCCTATTCAACATAGTATTGGAAGTTCTGGCTGGGCAATCAAGCAAGAGAAAGAAATAAAGGTATTCAGATAGGAAGAGAGGAAGTCAAATTGTCTCTGTTTGCAGATGACATGATTTTATATTTAGAAAACCCCATCATCTCAGCCCCAAAACTCCTCAAACTGATAAGCAACTTCAGCAAAGTCTCAGCATACAAAATTAATGTGCAAAAATCACAAGCATTCCTTTACACCAATAGACAAGCAGAAAGTCAACTCATGAATGAACTCCCATTGACAATCATTACAAAGACAATAAAATACCTAGGAATGCAGCTAACAAGGGATGTGAAGGACTTCTTCAAGGAGAACTACAAACCACTGCTCAAGGAAATAAGAAAGGACACAAACAAATAAAAAAACATTTCATCCTCATGGATAGGAAGAATAAATATCATGAAAATGGCCATACTGCCCAAAGGAATTTTTAAATTCAATGTTATTCCTATCAAACTACCATTGACATTCTTCACAAAATTAGAAAAAACTACTTTAAATTTCATATGGAATCAAAGAAGACCCCGTATAGCCAAGACAATCCTAGGCAAAAAGAACAAAGCTGGAGGCATCACGCTACCTGACTTCAAACTATACTGCAAGGCTACAGTAACCAAAACAGCATGGCACTTGTACCACAACAGACATATAGACCAATGGAACAGGACAGAGACCTCAGAAATAACACCACACATCTACAACCATCTGATCTTCAACAAACCTGATAAAAAGCAATGGGGAAAGGATCTCCTATTCAATAAATGGTGCTCAGAAAACTGGCTAGCCATATGCAGAAAACTGAAACTGGACCCCTTCCTTATACCTTATACAAAAGTTAACTCAAGATGGATTAAAGACTTAAATGTAAAACCCCAAACCATAAAATCCCTAAAAGAAAACCTAGACAGTACCATTCAGGACACAGACATGGGCAATGACCTCATAATCAAAATGCCAAAAGCAATTGCAACAAAAGCCAAAATTGGCAAATGGGATCTAATTAAACTAAAGAACTTCTGCACAGCAAAAGAAACTATTATCAGAGTGAACAGGCAACCTACAGGATGGGAAAAAATTTTTGCAATCTACCCATCTGACAAAGGTCTAATATCCAGAATATACAAGGAACTTAAAGAAATTTACAAGAAAAATCAAACAACCCAGTCAAAAAGTGGGCAAAGGACATGAACAGACCGTTCTCAAAAGAAGACATTTATGTGGCCAACAGACATATGAAAAAAAGCTCAACATCACTGATTGATATGGTTTGGCTGTGTCCCCACACAAATCTCAACTTGAGTTGTATCTCACAGAATTCCCATGTGTTGTGAGAGGGACCCAGAGGGAGGTAATTGAATCATGGGGACTGGTCTTTTCCATGCTCTTCTAGTGATAGTGAATAAGTCTCACAAGATCTGATGGGTTTATCAGGGGCTTTTGCTTCTTCCTCATTTTCTCTTGCTGCCACCACGTAAGAAGTGCCTTTTGCCTTCTGCCATGATTCTGAGGCCTCCCCAGCCATGTGGAACTGCAAGTCCAGTTAAACCTCTTTTTGTTCCCGGTTTTGGGTGCGTCTTTATCAGCCATGTGAAAATGAACTAATACACTCATCATTAGAGAAATGCAAATCAAAACTACAATGAGATACCATCTCATGCCAGTCAGAATGGTGATTATTAAAAAGTCAAGAAATGATAGATGCTGGTGAGGCTGTGGAGAAATAGGAACGCTTTTACACTGTTGGTGGGAATGTAAATTAGTTCAACCATTGTGGAAGACAGTATGGCAGTTCCCCCAAGGGTCTAGAACCAGAAATATCATATGACCCAGCAAACTCATTACTGAGTATATACCCAAAGGAATATAAATCATTCTACTATAAAGACACATGCACACGTATGTCTATTGCAGCACTATTACAATAGCAAATTCGTGGAACCAACCCATGTGCCCATCATTGATAGATTGAATAAAGAAAATGTGGTACATATATGCCATGGAATACTCTGCAGCCATAAAAAGGAATGAGATTATGTCCTTTGCAGGGACATGGATGAAGCTGGAAGCCATCATCCTTGCAAACTAACACAGGAACAGAAAACCAAACACTGCATGTTCTTACTCATAAGTGGGAGTTGAACAATGAGAACACATGGGCACAGGGTGGGGAACATCACACACCAGGGCCTGTTAGGGGGTCGGGGGCAAGAGGAGGGAACTTAGAGGATGGGTCAATAGGTGCAGCAAACCACCATGGCACATGTATACCTATGTAACAAACCTACACATTCTGCATACGTATCCTGGAACTTAAAGTAAAATTAAAAAAAAAAAAGAAAATTACAAGTTGAACCTAAAATGTATGTGGAAATGCAAAATGCTAGGACTTGTCAAGGCAATCTAGCCAGCACTTACACTTTTATATAGAAAGAAGTGAAAATAGATGAAGGACTTAGACTACTAGATACCAATTCCTATTTAAAAACATAGTAATAAGAGTATAATACTGACACACGGATGGACAAAGACAGGCCATAAAAAAAGAAAGTCCAGAAATATACCCACAAATATACAGTCGTTTGATTTGTAAGACCACACACTGCAGTGTGGTGGTGAAATTATTTTTATTTCAATAAATGCTGCCAAGTTAACTGGCTATTTATATGAAAAAAGATGACAGGTGCATGGTAGACCTAATTGTGAAAGCAAAAGCAAGCAAAAACAAAACAGAAACAAAACCAGAAACCAAAAACCCTCCTAGAAGAAAATGTAGGAGAGCAGATTTATGATTTTGAGGCAGGCAACATTGTTTTAAATGAGATCCAGAAAGCTCTAACTATAACAAAAAAAGGAACTGGTAAATAGGACTACATTAAAATTGAGAGCTTCTGTTCTTCAACAGATACTATTAAGGGAGTTAAAAGGCAGTTCATGGAATGGAAAAAGACATTTGCAATACATTTGACAAAAGACTCATTTACATAATATATAAAGGCCCTTACAAATCAATAATAAGAAAGCAGGCAACTTAATAGAAAAAATGGGCAAAGGGTTTTAGCATTCACCTCCCAAAAGAGGATATCTAAATTGCCCCCAAAAAAGCAAATGTCCAACCTCATTAGAAATCAGGAAACCGTGAATTAAAACCACAGTGATATACAACTATGCCCACACCCAATGGCTAAAAATGGAAAATGACAGATGATATCTAATGTTGAGAAAAATGTGGCACAACCGAAACAATCATATATTGCTGATAGTGGTGTAAATTGGTGCAACTATTTTGGAAAAGTGTTTGGCAGTATCTACAAATGTTGAGAATACATTCCTATAGACATAACCATCTGAAATGCATATGTATGTTCACCAAAATACATGTGCATAAATACCAGTACATTTACATAGTACAAAAATGTACAATGTCAATACCAGCACTATTCATATTAATCCTAAAGTGAAAACAACTCAAATATCTATAAACAGAAAAATGAATAAATATAAATCATGATATAGTCATGTAATGGCACACTGCAGCAATGGGGTGCTTAGTGACTAGAAGAAGCACGATGAGAATTTCCTAGGGGTTACTGGTGATGTTCTGTTTCTTGATCCAGGTGCTGGTTTTGTAGGTGCATTCACTCAGTGAAAGCTCATTGAGCTGTTCCTTTATGATTTGTGCACTTTTGTACATAGTGTTTGCTATGGTTTGAATGTCTCCTCCAAAACTCATGTTGAAGCTTACTTAATCTCCAGTGTGGCAGTATTGAGAGATGGGGCCTTTAGGAGGTGATTAAATAATGAGGTCTCTGTTCTCAGGAAAGGATTAATGGGTTAATGAATTAATGGGTTATCACGGGGGTGGGGAACTGGTGGCTTTATAAGAAAAGGAAAAGAGAACTGAGCCAGCATGTTAGCACACTCAGCCCCTCGCCACCTGATGCCCTGTGCCACCATGGGATGCCACAGAGAGTCCCCATCAGCAAGAAGTCTCTTATCAGATGCACTCCCTCCGCTTTAGACTTTCCAGCCTCCATAACTGCAAGAAATAAATTTCTTTTCTTTATAAATTACCCAGTGTCAGGTATTCTGTTATCAGCAACAGAAAATGGTCTAAGACAGTGTTATACTTGAATAAAAATATTACTTTAAAAAAGAAAATAAAAATAATTACTGCAGAGTAGAGCCAGACAGTGGAGTGAGCATTCTGGATGTGGAGAGGGAGTTAGGTGGTTCTCGCAAGAGTTCTGGTGCAAGACCAAGCTGATGGCCGCAGAGAAATAGCAAATTAGGTTCAAGACAGACTGAGGAAGGAGAACCAAGAGGACTTGAGAATGGGTTGCCTAAGGCAGGATACAGAAGAGGGAGATGTCCACGTTGATTTCAGGTTTCTATCTTGTATAACCAGGTAGAAAGTGTCTCCCTCTCCAGAGAAGGGGAGTGCTGGAGGTTATTGGGCAGGGAGGATGTGAAGAACATACATTTGGAGTTGAGGTTCTAGAGATATACAAGTAGAATCATGGTGTAGACAGTTGGGTATGTCCGAAGTTCAGAGGAAAGGCGAGGGTTGAAGACATAATCTGTTAATAAACTGACCTCTAAAAAATGGAATTTGAACTGACTCTTTTAGATAAAGATACCAATTATCATATGCCAGGCACTACTGGGCTGAATGCTTTCCCTAGAGGATCTTTACCTATAGAATTAGAGAAGGTAAGCAGATTGCAGATGCTTTGAGCTTTAGGAAGGGGCAGGAATGAAGACA
This sequence comes from Gorilla gorilla gorilla, assembly GCF_029281585.2. Lineage (NCBI taxonomy): Eukaryota > Metazoa > Chordata > Mammalia > Primates > Hominidae > Gorilla > Gorilla gorilla. Next base: position 226,184,040 of record NC_073224.2, on the reverse strand, counting down.
ATGGGGCTCTTCAGATTCAGATCTTCTGACTTAAAGTTCCAGGTGTTGTTGCTGATTCACACTGCTCCTATCAATGGACTCACTGGCCTGTAGTGTTATAGATCCTGGATGAGCAAACAAGGGCACTGTAGCATTCCCACTAGGAGAAAGCTTTAAACAAAGACTATATGTATCCATCTGTCAGCCTGAGAAGGAGCTCAGAGGCTTAAACTCCATGATTGCCTCATATAGGGTTTAGTAGATGCATTCTCAGGATTCAAATATATATATTTTGGATATTAATCTCTTATCAGATATACATTACACAAATATTTTCTCCCAATCTGTAGGCTGCCTTTTTATTTTGTCTATCACTTCTTTTGTTGTACAAAAGCTTTTTAATTTGTGGTCCCACTTCTTATATTTTTGCTTTGTTGCCTGTGCTTTGATGTACTGGTTAGTCTGTTTTGCATTGCTATAAAGGAATATCTGAGGCTGCATAGCTTATAAAGAAAAGATATTTATTTGGCTCAGGGATCTGCCAGCTGCATTACAAGTATGGCACCAGTGTCTGCTTCTGGTGAGTCCTCAGAAAGCTTTTACTCATGGCAGATGACAAGGAAGGGGGAGCTGGCATGTCACATAGTGAGAGAGGGAGCAAGAGCGATGCCAAGCTCTTTCAAATAACCAGCTCCCAGGGGAACTTTTCTACGAATTTTACAGTTTCAGTCCTTGTGTTTAAGTCTTGAATTCATTTTTAGCTTATTTTTGTGTAAGATTAGGGTCCAGTTTTATTCTTTTGCATGTGAATATTTAATTTTCTTAACATCATTTATTGAAGAGACTATCCTTTCTCCAGTGTGTCTTCTTGGTGCCCTGGTTGAAAATTAGTTGACTGTACATGGTTGAGTTTACTTCTGAGCTCTATATTCTGTTTTATGTGTCTATTTTTATGCCAGTACCATCCTGTTTTGATTACTTGAAATATAATTTGAAATCAGGAAGTGTGATGCCTCTAACTTTGTTTTTCTTTCTCAAGATTGCTTTGGCTATTTGGGTATTTTTTTTTTTTTGTGGTTCCATGTGAATTTTAGAATTTCTTTTTCTATTTCTGTGAAAAATGCCACTGGAATTTTGATAGAGAATGCAGTGGGTCTCTATGTTGCTTTGAGTGTTAAGGACATTTTAACAAAATTCATTCTTTCAATTTGTGAACCCAGACTATCTTTCCATTTGTCCGTGTCTTCTTCAATTTCTTTCCTCAATGTTTTATTGTTTTCAGTGTACAGATCTTTCACCCCCTTGATTACATTTATTTCTAAGTGTTTTATTCTCTTTGATGCTATCATGAATGGTATTGTTTTCTTGATTTGTTTTTTTAGATAAGTCTTGATTGGTGTAAATAAATGCAGCTGATTTTTGTGGGTTGATTTTGTATCCTGCAACTTTACTGAAATTGTTAATTAGTTCTAAAGTTCTTTTGTGTATATGTAGTCTTTAAGGTTTTCCATATATAGGATTATGTCCTCTGCAAACAGGGATAATTTGACTTCTTCCTTTTTGATTTGGATGCCTTTTATTTCTTTTTCTTGTCTGATTGCTCTTGCTAGTACTTTCAAGTACTATGTTGAATCAAAGTGGTGAGGGCGAGCATTCTTAATTAACTGTCTGTGGCCAGCTTCCTCCTGTGCATTTAAAACACAATGCCATTCCCAAGCAGATATGCACACCCAGCTGGACAGGATGGCACATTTGGCAAAAGGTCAGGCAGATCAGTAACCACAGGTTGGCATTGTAAAGAGCGAAACACTATCCATGTCTGGCACTAAAATACAGAAAGTCAGTGCTTCCACAATCTGATGGTGTATCTATAGTCACGTTTTTGCAGATATATAAGCCACAATTTTATCACACTAGTTTCCAAATCACTAGCAGCATCAAGGTCATGTTGAAGTTCAAATACTGGCTCACTTGGGTGTGAGTGCAAATCATCTGCTTTTTTAGTCATGGACAAATAAAACACGTGTTCTACTTGCTGTTGCAAATCAGCAGGTTTAACAGACACTGTCCGATAATGATTTTTAACTCTAAGTCAGCGGGAGCTAAAGGAAAGGAGTGTTGGAACAGGATTCAAGCGTCCTAGGTTTGAATCCTGATTCTACCCACAATGATCCCTGTGCTGTTGGTTCAGTTACGTCCTTTTGGCCCTCAGTTGCCTCATCTGTAAATAAGAGGTTTTACTGTTTTGTCTCTAGGAGTCTTCCATCTGATACATTTCTTTGCTTCTAAATTTAAGTGGCATATTGGACTTCTAGTTCTGCTGGAAGTAATTGGCATTGTGGTCTGCCTCACTTCTTGTAAAAAGGTCAAGGCATGCTGCTCCCAACCCCTGTGTTTAATGTTCATTTTCTGACCTGAAATTTGAGTTGATCATGCAAAACCCTCCTGTGCCTAAAGGCATCTGGGGATAAAAATAACTTCCCATGAATTCTCCCCTGGGTGAGCAATTTCACATGCAATGGTACCCTTAGCTTCCACATGACTTCTCGCCACCGTCCCTATTGTTCTAGTAAAAGGTATGCATTCATAGAATGCTAAAATGTTTTATGAAAAGGAGACTAGGGTGGCAAATCAAACCTACTTGATGAAAAAAATCTGCTGAAGTCATTATATTGAAAGGGGACTTCCCTGGATTTCAAGACATGGATTATCTGTTCATTTATTAATTAATTTGTTCAAAGACCAACTAATCATTTAGTAAGAAACTAATGTGTGTAAACCCAGAGTCGAGTACTGGGGATACAGCTCTGAAAAGGGTCTTAATCTTAGTGAGCATAAAGTTCAGTGGGATGGGCAAGTAAAGAGATAATTACACACACATAAAATCAGATGACTGGTGACATTACTGCTTTAAAGCTATGCTTTCATTTTTTTGGAGGATGAGGATGAAAATGTTAATGAGGATGGTGGTACCGATATAGCCAGGTGCTATTCTAAGTGCTACACATATATTCACCCATTTAATTTTCTCTTTTCCCAGTTTTTAAATTGTGTTAAAATGCATATAACACAAGTTACCATCTTAACCATTTTTTAAGTGTATAGTTCAGTGGTGTTAAATACATTTATAACATTGTGCAACCATCACCACCATCCAGCTCCATAGCTCTTTTCATCTTGTAAAACGGAAACTCTGTAGCCATTAAACAGTAACTCCCCATTCCCCACTCTCCCAGCCCCTGGCAACTACCGTTCTATTTTCTGTCTCTATGATTTTGGCTACTCTGAGATTTTTGCATACAAGTGGAATCACACAGTATTTTATTTTTGTGACTGGCTTATTTCACTTAGCATAATGAGCTCAATGTTCATCCATGTTGTACCATGTGTCAGAATTTGCTTCCTTTCTAAGGCTGAATAATATTCCATTGTGTGTATAGATCACCTTTTACTCATCTGTTGATAGACATTTGGGTTTCTTCCACATTTTAGCTATTATAAATAATACTGCTATGAGCATACCCATATGTACACATAAGTCTTTGAGACTGTGTTTTTAATTTTGCTAGGTATATACCTGGAGGTAGAATTGCTAGGTCATATGGTAATTCTATTTTTGATTTTTTGAAAGACCACCAACCAGTTTTCCATAGTGGCCGTACCATTTCATATTCCTTCCCATTGGAACAGTGCATAAAGATTCCAGTGTCTCCACATCTTCATCAACACTTGTTTTCTGTTTTTCTTTGATAATAGCCATCCTAATGAGTGTGATAGCTCACTTAATTTTCCCAACAACCCTTTGAGATAGATACTATTTTTAATTCCCATTTTATAGATGAAGAATTTTAGGGCACAGAGAGGTCAAGTTACTTGTTCAAGCTCACATAGTCAGTGGTCAGGTCAGGAGCCTAACGTGGGCAGTCTGTTCCTGACCACTCCCCCATATCTGATCTGCTGTTCATTCAGTTGGCATTTACTATGCATTTACTGTGGGACAGAGAATACAACATAAGCATTATGTCTTCTGCCCTGGGCTAGTTCACATTCCACAATGTGCAAGTATACCAGGATATGTGCAGAATGTTGCAGTCATAACTGAAGGAGAACCCACTCTGTACACACAGGTGGGAGGGTGTGTACATATTCACATTTGTGCCTCCATGTGTACACACTGGGAAACTGGGTGGTTTCCTTAATGGCCAGAAACACACTCTCTCCCACACCCCTGTTTACTTTTGGCAGAAGATGTTGCCCAAGACTATTGTAGACAATCTATAGGCATTCAATTAACACATCAACAATTCTGTTGTTGTCATATCAGTATCATCTGTGCTATTATCTAAATAATACTAATTAAAAAAATTAGCTATAATTTTTTTTTTACTCATATTTATCCTACCATGGGTCTGAGATGTTAGTTATCTTTGTTCCTGGTGCACATTAAAGTAAATGCATAACACTTCAAATAAAACCATCCATGCTTCATAGAAAATCCTCCTAGGCCTACTGTAGAGGAGCTGCCTGCTGTACTTTGGTCTTACTATATAAAACCTCTGTTGTGTTACAAATGATACATCCTCTTCTGGACTTTACATTTTTCTAGGAAGAAGGGCTGGGGCCAACTCAGAATATGAGTGTTGAAACTGTAACATATCATTTTAATTTCTGATCAGCATTCTATATTGAAGAAAGGATGCCAGCGATGAAGAAGTCCGGTATGGGAGGTGGGAGGGGTTCAGCAGAAGTATTTCTTGGTTGCTCAACTCACTGTCCAAGTCTTGCAATCCTTTGCAGCCAAAAGCAGCCTCTCCACCATCTGCCCCATGGCTCAGCTTGAAACTGGTCTTTGAGGCTTTGTCCTGCCCTTTTATGAGCAGGGCTGAGACTCATATGTCATTGTCAGAGAGTTTTGTTAAGCATCCTCAGGATGTTTTGAAAGGTATGCTTTGATGCCAGGTGGCCAGACATGTACTCAGGGTGGACAACAATAAAAACAGAGGTGTCAAAGCCCAAAAGGATCTGAGTGACATAAGAGAAAGCCTGACAGCTTCATGGGGGAAAACTCTGTTCCTCAGGTTGGGTTAAGTGTCATGTGGCCAGAGGAAAATATCTGCATTTAAATGGCCATTCTTAAGAGTGTGACTCTTTGCCAATGGCAGAAAATACCCTGTGATTCTCACAGCCTTTAGCCTTGCTTCCCCTTTTTTTTTGGACCTTATCTCCCTTCCCCATCTTCTACCTCCCCTATTTCCTCTCCTTACCTCTTTCTTCCCTCCCCTCCTCCATTGCCATCACTATTGCCATAGTTCAGCATCTGCCCACATCTCACCCCATCTTGGGAGCCCCCAGACCAAGAGGCAAGATCTACATTTCTTCCTTGGGTAGATATGAGATGTGCCCTTGGTGTCCCAGGATGGAATCGACAACACCTGAGAAAGTTAGACTTAGAAGAAAGTCCGAGTTGCTACCTCTGGTTTAGAAGATCCCACGTGATCTGGTGGCTGCCTGATCAGATTCGTTTCACACTCTTTCTTGCTCACCATGATCCAGCTCCAGGTCTTCTTTCTGTTCTTCCACTGTGCCCAGCTCATGCCCACTACAGGGCCTTTGCAGCTGTTGCTTTCACGTAGGATGTTTTTCTTCCCCAGCCTTCACCTGGCTGCTTCGTTTGCATCACCTGACAACAAAACCCACCATGCACTGCCTGGCTTTTCTCTTGAGGTCACCTCCTGGAAATCATTGGTCCCATCATGGAATACCCCCAGAGACAGTGAGCTCATTTCTTCCTATGGAAGAGCTTTGTGCCTTTGGGCAGCCTCCTGGTTGGAATGCTCTGAAATTGCAGACTCTGTCTAGGGAGGGATTGTGTAGGGGTTATGAGCTAGGAGTGTAGAGCCAGACTGCCTGGGTTTAAATCCCTGTTCTTCCATGAGCTCTGTGACCTTGGGCAAGTGAATGAACCTCTCAGAGCCTCAGTATTTCATTTCTGATGTAATCAGCGATAAGGAACTTACTTCATAGAATTGTTGCAAGGATTAAATGAAATAATACATGTATCAATACATGAATTAATACATGTATCAATACATGAATGAATACATGTATCAATACATGCATGAATACATGTATCAATACATGCATGAATACATGTATCAATACATGCATGAATACATGTATCAATACATGCATGAATACATGTATCAATACATGCATGAATACATGTATCAATACATGCATGAATACATGTATCAATACATGCATGAATACATGTATCAATACATGCATGAATACATGTATCAATACATGCATGAATACATGTATCAATACATGCATGAATACATGTATCAATACATGCATGAATACATGTATCAATACATGCATGAATACATGTATCAATACATGCATGAATACATGTATCAATACATGCATGAATACATGTATCAATACATGCATGAATACATGTATCAATACATGCATGAATACATGTATCAATACATGCATGAATACATGTATCAATACATGCATGAATACATGTATCAATACATGCATGAATACATGTATCAATACATGAATTAATACATGTATCAATACATGAATTAATACATGTATCAGCGTTTCCCAGCACAGAGTAAGTGGAATACAGGCTGGCAGATGTTCTCATGATCACCTTGAATCACATCTGTCTCCTGCAGCAGTAGTTCTCTTTGGGCATGGTTCTACCTGTTAGGGGGTGTTTGGAAATGATTGGGGATATGCTTGCTTCTCAGAATGATTGAAGGAGGCTACTGGCATTTTGTGGGTGGGGAGAAATGCTAGATGTCTTGCAATTCACAGAGAAGAATTTCTCCACACCCTACACTTGCCAGATGTTCATGTATGTGAGAGACCTGACTGTAGGACTTTTTTGTATGGTTGAATCTACACTGAGTTTTTAAGGAATGTAACTACATGTAAATCAAAGAAACATCATGTCTTGTTTTATTTGGATTTTTTCCAGGAGCTGTGCCCCATTTTGAAAATGTTCATTAAAGGTACATATGCCTCATGGTATTTGAGTTAACAGAACAACCACCTGAACCAGTGTGCAACTTATAGCCATTGCAGTCATGGTGATTCTTCATATTTGTACAAATGCACTTATTTAATTCTTATTCCAAAATGCTAAATAGAAAAATCAGTGTCAACAATATCCAATTGCTTATCTCTTGACTCCAAATGAAAATGGGCTGAAAAAATAAGTAAAAACATTGGCTGAGGTCACTAGTCTTCTAGTCCAACCCTGCTTGAGAACCTACTTTTAAAAATACATATTAGGCTGGGCAAGGTGGTTCACACCTGTAGTCCCAGCAGTCTGGGAGGGCGACGCGGGTGGATCAGGAGTTCAAGACCTGCCTGGCCAACATGGCAAAACTTCATCTCTACTACAAATATAGAAATTAGCTCGGCGTGTTGGCACACACCTGTAATCCCAGCTACTTGGGAGGCTGAGGCACGAGAATCGCTTGAATCCAGGAGGCGGAGGTTGCAGTGAGCAACCACTCCAACCAGTTAAATGGTGGAGATTGCACCACTTCATTCCAGTTTGGATGGCAAAGAGAGAACCTGTCTCAAAACAAACAAACAAACAAACAACAAACATATTTACCGTATGCTCCTTTCATTTTCTCCTTTACAATTTATTTCATTTTATTTCTCCTTTACAATTAAGTTAGGATAGTAAAAGGGGAATTTCAACATATGTTGTAAAAAGAAGGCTTCGAGCCTGATAGAGACCAGCATCCCTGCCCTGAGACACCTCTTAGCGGGTCCTAGACCTGCTTCCTAATTTTTCTTCCCTGTGACAGCTCTTCAGATGTTTAAAGATGGTGACAACATTCATCTGTGCACCCCTGAGTCCACTTTTCCAGAACCTGCATCCTCACTTCCTTCAATGTTTTCTCTAATGATGTGGTTTTCAGACTCCTCATTAGCCTGGTTACCCCTCTACGAATTTTCTCTGGTTTCTCTAAATGCCTCCTTCCAAAGAAACCAACTAAAGAGTACCCTGTAAACTATTTTTATCAAATATGCAGGATTTTTTCAAAGAGGCAGGAACAAAGTTGTTCCTCGATCTAGGTTTTGTGCACAATAGTCAATGTTTGGATTCCCATTGGGCAGAACAGTGAAGCCTTGCGATGAAAACCTTTTAATGAAAGGAGAATGAGAAACAGGGTTTTTTTTAACCCCAAAATGACAACCCCCCAGAGATTTTCTGTTGTGTTGTTTTGCTTTTTCCCTTGGTAGCAGCAAGGACTTGGCTGCTGTGTACCCACCACTGTCAGAGGATGGTCATGATAGCCTCAAACTCCATAATCATGGGATTCGTGCTGTATCTCAGAGAAAGGCACCAGAAAGGAAGGGTTCGATGGAAAATAACCTAGGAATATGGGACTTTAGTACCGGGCCTCTGCTATTAGCTTATTTTCCTGACACCGTAATCAAACTGAAATTGTGCCAACCTTTCCATTGTCATGGTTCAAATGGAAGCATTCCTCCTTCAGCAAGCTTGTGTCCGGGGATGGCTGCTAGATGTGGGTTTCTCATTCTGTAAAGAGTCTTCTCTAGAGAGACAAGACTCTGATTTGACCAGGGAACAGATTCCTTGGAAGCCTCCAGATCATGACGATGATGGCTCTGGAATTTTCAGGGCCTTTTGCCAAACTGGGATTGGTCCAGTGAAATCTGATTTGAATGTGACCCTTTAACTCAGCAACAATATTCCCAACAGGTCTCCCTTAGGTCCTCAGGAGGAACGGGTGTTGCTTGTCCTTGCATTAAATAGCTTTAGGCTGCTCCATTGAAAAGTGTTTCATACCTGCTTTTTGTAATTTTTCTATTTCTTTCTCATGAGGACTCTATATGCCACCACCCACCATTGATGATTTTTTTTCGCTATACCACAATATATCAATAACATTGTATCCAGGAGGAAGGCTTGGTGCCATGTTGCAACTGTGTCTGTTGTAATTGTTCTGCCTAATCTGGAATTTCCTGAACAACCCAAAACAGCCAGAGGCAGAGTCTCTCAGAGAAGCATCTAAGTCACCTAGACCAGGGTGCTTGGGCAATGACATGGAAATGTCCTCTTTCCAAGCAGAGAAGACAGAGTCCCCTGTCAAAATGACAGAAAAGGGTGAGGATGTCCAGCTGTCCCAGGGCCCTGGTTAAGAAGGAGAGGATGCCTGGATACTTAGCTCTTGGTGTTCCTGCAATTATCCAAGCAGAAACCATTTCAGAAGGCATAGAACAAGGGTCCACAAAGAGCAAGAGTCCCATGGGTCAAATCCAGCTTACTGCCTATTTCTCTTAGCCTGCAAGATAAGCATGGCTTCTCCATTTTTAAAGGGTTAGGAAAAAAATCAAAAGAAGAATAATATTTTGTTACATAAATGATGTGAAATTCAAATATCAATATTCATAAATGTCCTTAAAAATCAATGTCCAACATAAATGTTGGAAGGAGCAAGATGCAGTGTCTAATAGAAAAAGTACATCTTGGAGAAAAGTCTGAGAGGGTGAGAAAGTGGAGCCCTGTTTAAAATAAGAAGCCCCTGCACAAGTTAATAAGATAACATTGTCAAAATGGTGCTACCCTAATCCGATTTGCACTAGAGCCAAGGCCAAAATGCATTTTTTGCTGGTAAGGAAATGTAGCCTCAATGATGCTAATATTCAAGCAATTTACCCAGTGATAAGACTAAAGTAATTTATTATAATTTTATGATGAGATCTCTTTTTCTTGGCTTGGGAAAGGTTTTTATTGCCTCTAGTCTTGCAATTTCACTGTTGCTAATATTGATTTTACTATAATCTCTTTCCTTTTTTTACACTTCTCAAGTTATTTCTTGATTTGGACAAAATCCACATTTTAACACAGATGATATAAAAACCAACCTTTGAGAAAACGTATTATGATAATTATATTTTCCTGCTGGTGGCCAACATTATGTGTGTGCCAATAGAGAAAAATGCATTTTGAAGTCACCAGACTTTCCTCTTCCTTTTGTCTTCTTTGGGCTTAAAGGAGAAGCCTAAGAGGACAAAAATGCCGTTTAGGTGATAATGGTTCTGTCTGTTGGGAAGGGCTTTATAAGACTTCCTGGAAAGATGACCCACATTCCCTCAGTGGACCTAGGCCTGGCTGGAAAAACACTTTAGTGGTTCCCTATTGTCCTAAATTATTTTATAAAGACAAGTGTGTTACATCTACTTTTTTTTTTTTTTTTTTTGAGATGGAGTTTCGCTTTTGTTGCCCAGGCTGGAGTGCAATGGCGCGATCTCAGCTCACTGCAACCTCCGCCTCCCGGGTTCAAGCAATTGTCCTGCCTCAGCCTCCTGAGTAGCTGGGATTACAAGGGCCTGCCACCACACACCAGCTCACACCTGTAATCCCAGCACTTTGGGAGGCTGAGGCAGGTGGATCATCTGAGGTCAGGAGTTCAAGACCAGCCTGGCCAATGTGGTGAAACCCTGTCTCTACTAAAAATACATCTACACTTTTATGCAATCCTGGGAGGTCAGTGAGGCTCTTCCCATCTTTCCACTGGAGGGAAATTGGATTCATAGAGTAGAAATACTTTGCCCAAGCCCCAACAGCTGCTAAGAGGTGCAATGGAAACTCAACTTGAGGCTGTCTGATTCCAGAGCTCCACAACCTTTTCACTGCACTGGGATTGAGGGCCTCCCTAGAAAATACCTCCATATGACCAGAGACCACAGGATTGTAGAGGCTTGTAACACAAGGGCAACAGGCACTCGAAATGGAAAGCTCTATGTCTCTTTAAGAATGCAATGGTTCTGAGCCTTGTTGCTAGGCTAGCTGTGTTTCCAGGCAAGCTCATTAGAGCATATCTTGGTTCTGCACATCTCAGGGTGGGGTGCTCATTTCTTTTCTCTCCCAATGCACGAAGCATTGCCAAAGCCTGGTGTTAAATAAAAAGGACAATGTAGGGCTCCGAGATTAACTATTGCTGTATTTATTAAACACTTTGCACACATTCCGTGTTGTGCTAGGGAAAAATGCAAGAACAGTTCCTACACAATGTCGGTGATCTAATACTCACTTTTATGGGTACAGGACTCTATGGCTTACAAAGCATATTCATAAACATGACCCTATGTAAGCTTCTCAAGAGGAAATGCTATACCCATTTCACAGGTGGGGAAACTGAGGGACAGTTGACTGAATCTGTGGGATTCAGATCTCTGGGAGATCAGAGCCATGGGGATAATTTGGGCCTCTTAGCTCTCAAAGGATCAGTGTTGGGGGCATGTTTATGAGATTGTACACGATCCACTGTGGGCTCCCAGTGAAATTTCAGAATATCTCGGAGGCTCACTTTGGGATGCATCGTCCTAATTTTCTTTTAGAGGCTTCCATAAGCTGCTCCCCAGATAGATTTTTATTGTGGTTTTGCTTCCTCTGACCTTTGTTTTTGTGTTAATGGCCTTTATTTCCCATTAGCTTCTCAAGAGCTGGTGTGTCACTGAGCACGCATATTTTACAAAACACAAAAACCTACAGTTTCCATGAAGATCCACAAAGAAAACAGAGAAGCAGGGTGTGCCTTTGTGCTGCTCTTACTGTATTAAAAAATAAATGTGGTAATTTTTGTATGTGCATTTGGGATTCTTACTTTCTGGGTTAATTCAGGAGCAGTTACCATGAATAAAAATGTCTTTGCTGCTTTGGCAGAGTTTTGGGACTAGCTTACCTGGATCAAACTTGTCTCTTATAGGTTCTTCAAGAAGTGCCTCTCTGAGATGAGTTGGCAGCGATTCTGGTCTATGTCCTGTCAGCCTAATGGAAGACAAGTAGGACATGCATCTTCGCTTCTTGTTCTCAGTATTAGGTAGCATGTTCACAAAAATAAATCTGATTCCTTCTGCTTTTTCTCAATGACGTTCTGCCAATTCGAGGTAGAGGCTTGGGGTCCTTTTCAACCTGTCTCCCAGCTTCTATTGCAACTGCCTTCCTTACGCCTACACCCACTCACTCTCAGTTATTTGCAAAAGACTCAGAGCCCTCAAATCTGGGTCCATAAACATTTGCCTTCTGACTCAAGACTAGATTCAGGAAGTAACTTGTACAGTGCTTGCAATTTCAGCATAGAAACTGAACATTTTTCCTTTCTAAGAAAGGCAGAGGGGCAACTTACATTGATTGAACACTTGCTATATTCCAGACACATGCATTTGTTCTTTTCTATGACCCAGTGCATTCTCTTAGCCTGTTTTGACCGGCTCAAGGGGGATGCAAAGTGTGACCTGCCCAAGGGCATCACGTAAGAGGTTAACTCAGAGTTAAACCCAGCCTGTCTGACCACAGAGTGTATTCCATTACACCCCAATGCTTCACCAGGCTGCAGAGGCTCTGTCGGGTTCAGTGCAGCTCTTGAGTAAAATCCTTTGCTGTGTTCTAATCCTTTTGTTTTCTCCTAATTTGAAAAAGCATTGAGCATGCCCTGTGGAAATTTTCCAGCATGAGAAAAGACCGTGTGTTGGAATTCTGTTTCCGCTTGTGGAGCTACCACAAAGCATGCTTTATTTTCATCCAGAGCTGTCATGCCTGGGTACTTGGCCCAGCCCCCTCGCCAAGACTCCCTGAGAGCCACGTGTTGTTGCTAAGCTTTGGTCACCTGAATGCTGGAGAGCAGCCAGGGTAATGATCATCATCATAACAGCTGACGTTTACTAAGCATGTATCTGCCAGGCACTGATCAAAATGCTTTATGTGAATGAACTCATTTAAGCCTCAACGCCTCCCTATGATTAAATTATTATCCCCATTTGGCAGCTGAGGAACCTGAGGCACAGAGAGACTAAGTTCGCATTTATCACTGGCTAGCTAGCATAGAGTCACCTTACACTTCACTTATCTCTTCTAAATAATGAACTCAGAGTAAAACAAGACTTTTATAATGTGTCTGAGCTGGCTAGTCCACTGCCTTTACACTCAGTTTTTCTAGTGCTTATCTTCATTGTGAAGTTTGTTTCAACAGCTTATGGCCCAATCCACTGTGGGTAAATTGACTTCGTGAGAAGACGACGTTTGATTCTAGGCAAAATTTACTGACAAGCAAAGTGAAGACAGGGTACAGGGGGAGAAGGAGGGGTCTTATCAATCTCCCAGTGTGAACTTGCTGATCTTCGCCCTTTTGGGAGACATGGTAGAAAAATATAACAGCTATAATTTATAGGGATGATAATTTGCACATGTGATGGTTAATTTTAGGTGTCAACATGACTGGATTAAGGGATGCCTGGATGGCTGATGAAGCACTGCTGTTGGGTGTGTCTGTGCGGGTGTTTTCAGAGGAGACTGGCATGTGAGTTGGTGGACTGGGTGGGGAGGGTCTGTCTTCCATGTGGACAGGCACCATCCCATCTACTGGGGGCCTGGATAGAACAAAAATGCAGAGGAAAGATGATTTTCTGGCTCTCTCCTGGAGCTGGTGCTTCTTCCGTCTCCTGCACTTGGGTGTCAGAACTCTAGGTTCTCTGGCCTTTGGACTGCAGGACTTACATACACCATGGTCCCCCTGAGTTCTCAGGCCTTCAGTCTCGGACTAAGAATGACACCATTAGCTTCCCTGGCTCTGAGGCTTTAGGACTTGAATTGAGCCATGCTACCAGCATCCCACACTCCAGCTTGCAGATGGCCTGTCATGGGACTTCTCAGCCTCCATAATCACAGGAGCCAAGGCCCCTAATAAATCCCCTCTCATCTCTGTCTCTATGTACATATCCTTGATTCTGTCTCTCTGGAGTCAGAACAACACATGTGGCCTTTTAACTTTCAAAAGCTCTTTCTAATATATAGATTTAATTAGTACTGACCAACAAAAGACCAAGAGAAACTTAATTCTTCCTTGCAGACTTACTAATTAGAAATGACTTGTTTTGTGTAACATGATTTGAAATCTATATCAGATGCTTGAAAAACACCATATACACCAGATATTTTTTATTAACTGCCATGTTCCTGGTGTGTTGGTGTAATAAGAACCACACACTCAATTCCAATACCCTATGATAAATCCCATGAGAAAGCTATGTATCAAGACCTGTTGGGAACACAAATGAGGAAAAGGCCATTCTTAGAAGGCAGGGACATTTGAACCAGGCCATGAAGACCGAGTACAGCATGTTTGGCATGGGGCGGGGTATTTATGGTCACTCTTTTCCTAGCCGTTTCTTCTTTGCTAGTTATCCCTTTATCTTGCCCAGAAGCTTCTATATATACATCTTATCCAGGTCCCCTTTCCTCCACCATGACCAACACAACTTCATACAACAGAACCTCCACCTGCCAGCAGATACTGCCAAGAACACATCTGTTGCACAGCAGGTGAGAACTCTAGTTGACCTCAGGGTGTTACATTGCCCTACTCCTGACTAGCAGGTATTTTCCAGGGTTTCTAGGTCAATTCTTTCCCTGCAGCCATGAGATCCTTTCTGCAGCTTATTCTAACAGGGTGGAGCCCAGAACAAAGACTGTTGTGTCCCCAAGCTATTAAAACTCATTCCTTACTCTACAGCAGTGGTCCCTGATCTTTTCAGCACCAGGGACTGGTTTCACGGAAGACAAGTTTTCCATGGATGGCTGTTGGGGGGATGGTTTTGGGATGATTCAAGCACATTACATTTATCGTATACTTTATTTCTATTATTGTTACATTGAAATATATAATGAAATAATGATACAACTCGTCATAATGTAGAATCAGTGGGAGCCCTGAGCTTGTTTTCCTGCAACTAGATGGTCCCATCTGGGGGTGATGGGAGACAGTGACAGATCATCAGGCATTAGATTCTCATCAGGAGCATGCAGCATAGATTTCTTGCATGCACAATTCACAGTAGGATTTGCGCTCCTGTGATGACCTAATGCCGCCACTGATCTGACAGGAGGTGGAGCTCAGGTGGTAATTTGAGCAATGGGGAGCGGCTGTAAATACAGATGAAGCTTTGCTTGCTCACATCTCCTGCTGTGTGGCCCAGTTCCTAACAGGCCACGGACTGATATTGGTTCATGGCTCAGGGGTTGGGGACCCCTGCTCTATAGGACACTAATCAGCTTGAGTAGGAGTTTCTGCCTACATGTTGAAATGTCTTAGGCTAGATGATCACTCTCTTTTTTCCCCATTTCACTTCACCCCCATCCCTAGGCCCACAGGATAGAGCCTGTTTTCACCCTTGTACGGGATGAACAAAAGGTCTTGTTTCTTCACAATATAATTGAGGAATCCAGCCCTGTAGCATAATTCTTGCTGTAAAACTGTGTTAAAGTGACTAGCAAACTGTTTTGTGTAATTACACAATGGAATCTGAATGCACTGTGCTGAATATGCATGGTAAGTGTCCAGTTTGTTTCTTAGGACGATCTGGGAAAGACAAGATAATTCACCTTGCTGTGTCTGTCCTTCCTAAGATTTTAGTTTTAACTAATTGAGTCAGCAGAACAATTTGAAATCTGAGTTCCAGCAAAGTTTTCCCTCTGTGAGCTTATATGATTTTGTGATATCTGGATAGAAAGTAAAACATTTAGTCCATCTTCTGGAATTCTCAAAACAGTAGGATATTTTAAGAACACTGATGGTAGCCAGCATTTGTCACCGTTCCTTTAGATGAGTCTTTGGAACCCGAGGGTGAGGCACGTAGGTTTCTTTTCAAAGTCTATAAATCATGAATCCTCTTGTGGCTGCATTTGTGAGGGAGGGATATTAACTTTATCACTCTTTCTGATTAAGCAAGGTGGTGATTTTGGCATTTTAACTCTTAGCTAAGCCAGGTTTCTCACCATTTTAACCTCCACACTGCTGATGTTTTGGGCTGGACAGTTTTTTGTTGTCTGGGATGTGGGAGCTGTTCTGTGCATTGTAGGAATGCTTAGCAGCATCCCTGGCCTCTGTCCACTAGATGCCAGCACACCACTCCCCAATTATAACAACCCCAAATTTCTTCAGACATTGCCAAATGCCCCACGGTGGGGGAAAGTCCTCCCCAGTTGAGAACCATGGTCCAAGAGCCTTGCTATAAAGGCTACCTGGATCAGTAGCATCTGTATCACCTGGGAGTGGTCAGAAATGCAGAATCTGAGACCATAAGCAGACCTATAGGATCAGTATCTGCATTTTCATCCAATTCCCAGGTGATTTGTTTGCATGTGGAAGTTTGAGAAATTTGGTAGTTCAATGACTTAAAGCAGTAATACTCAAACTTTGGTGTGTATCAAAATCCCCTTGACAGCTAATGAAGAACACAGATGCCAGGGTTGTGGAAGGAGGAGAGGGTCTAGGTCTCTCTATTTTTTCCAAGTTCCCCAGGTAGTTGTGATATTGACCAAAGCTTGAGAATCATTACCTTAAAACCACAAGATCAGAACATAGACTGCCTTTGTCCTGAGGTCAGTGCCCAAACATTATTTTATAATTTTAGAAGAAAAATTTTAGATGCAATGATCTTGTAGAAAGACCCAAGCAAAGTGTCCTGGTGGTCAGCATCTTATCACTTCTCAAGTATTGTAGGAGATAGACTCTTTATGTTCCCTGGGGAAGCCAATTTGTTCCAACAGCTGCATTACAAATAGAAATTCACAAAGAAGTATTTGCAATTATGAGATGCAAACAGGAAATGATTTTCTCTGGGATCAATATTCTCCAAGAGGAAATGGGATGTGAATGAACATGCTTTTTTTTTTTTTTTGTAACGACTTCTCAGGTGCAATGCATCAGTGTGTTCCATCAGTCTATTGGATAAGCACTGATGTCAGCCGGATTACCCATGCCGTCCCTGGTAAATAAAGAATGACAATTGATTTCAAATCTTGTTGAGTGGTGATGAGGGTAGGTGAGGACTGAATAATGACTAGGAGCTTTGGATCTGGGGTGTGCGTGTGTATGTTGTGTGCATGCATGCTCTTTCTAGCTTGTTCTTTATACATGACAAAAATTGACTTTTCTTTTTCTCTAGTTCATTAAGTTCGGTCATGGTGTTTATATCTAATCTGAGTGGTTTAAAATCTTTTTCGATAACTTCACCTTTGTAAATCCACTGTAAGCTTTGTATAAATGTTAGCCTGAAGGCTTCAATTATAAGAGAATTGCAAGTACACAATAAATGATAACAATCTTGATTATTAAGAAGGCTTTGACCTATACTGAGTATAGGTCTTGAAAAGACCACAGTGCATTATAGCTTTCACGTATTTAAAGCAAAAAAAAAAAAAAAAAAAAAGAAAAAAGATGTAAAAATAACAAACAAAAACTGTGGATTTTATATGTCGTATGATGCAGCGTTTCTATAATATTGTTTTTGTATTATTATATATAATATTCTGTTTGTATTTGAAGACCAAAGACCTTGAGTAGTGGTCTCAAGTGGTCTCATTGATAATGTGAACACAGAGCTGTTCTCTTTACATCTCTCCATGATTGTGCCATTTCCCATCATGACCTTTCTTCTTCCAAATGGCTTAAACAGTTAATGACAGACTACAGTAATAGAGTTTTCCAGATTTTCTTGAAAGAGAGCTAGGTGGGGTAGTTCAGTGCAAAGACACTGATTAGGGAAGTGATTGGCCTGGGTTTAAACCCCATTTCTACCATGAAGTGTCTCCATGACTTTTGAGCAGGTTTCTTAACCTCTCTGGACTTCTGATTGTTCCCTTATAAATGGAATACTATCTCCCACCTGGTATGATTCTTAAGGGGATAAGCAACAGCCAAAATGTCAACAGTACTCATTGGCTGGGTATGGTGGCTCATGCCTGTAATCCCAACACTTTGGGAGGCTGAGGTGGGAGGACTGCTTGAGCCCAGGAGTTGGAGACCAGCCTAGGAACATAGCAAGATCCCATCTCTACAAAATAATAATAATAATAATAAAACAGCCAGGCATGTTGGCATGCGCCTGTAGACTCAGCTACCTGGGAGGCTGGGCAGGAGGACTGATAGAGCTTGGGAGGTCCAGACTGCAATGAGGCAAGATTGCTCCACTGTGCTCCAGCCTGGGTGACACAGCGAGACCTTGTCTCCAAAATAAAAAACAAAAATAAAACAAGAAACAATACTTTTTGAGTACACATCAGGTGATATATTCTACTAGGTGCCTTATGCATATTAATCACCAAATCTCTATGAGGAGGTTTTATTAACATCATCATTCCATTTCTGCAGATGAGGAAATGCATCTCTCACCAGGGGTAACACAGCTACAAAGTGGTCCAGGCAGGATTCATAGCTGAGTGGTCTGGTCCTGAATTTGTGATCTAAACCCATAGGCTGCGCTTCTTCCTTGGGTGGACATTGACTGTAAAGTTACCTGCATGTGGATTTCATAGGAGAGGAAGAAGGAAGAAATACCAATAAAAGGAAAATCAAGGAATGGTAAACAAACAAACAAAAAAACGGGGCCATCTTAATAAGCAGTAGGAGGTAGAATTGAGTGACAGGAACCAAACCCTCAGATGCCAGGAGGGGAAGTGGGTGAGTGAGGATGAGTTCCGGCTCTGCTGATCTGCACACACAGCGGACTCTCAAGACCTCTCCTGTCCTGAGATTTCCTTCTGAAGAACTCTGACCAAAGTCTGAGAAATCAAGACAGAAACCAATGGGCAACGTGTAGAGGTTCACCAGACCCAGCTTCTCAGACCACTGAGGGCTTTGGGTTGGCATCTAATGGACAGTACACGGATCCCGAACTTCTTACACAGTAAAACCTTGTCCCACCCAAAGAGCCAGAGCACCCCACCGAGAAGGAAATTCTGCTTAGGATTATCTTGTTAGGGATCGTGTGACAAGGAGAAAGCATGTGGTGGCTGAAGTAGGAAATGCAAATGGTGCTGACAAGAGAAAACCTTCAGGCTGGTGACCCAGAAAAAGTTCGATGCAGAAAGATATTCAATACAGCCTTGTTTATCAACAGCCACAAATTGGAGGCAACCCAAATGCCTGACAACATGGAAGTAAATTATGATTAACCATCTTCATGAAAGTTTATGCAGTCATTTAAAGTGATGGACATGAAAACAATGTGGTGTCCTGGGAGATGTTGCTAATATAAAACTCTTTCAAAATATCAAAATTATTTGAAAGATCACATATACTCACACACAAGAACTAAAAGAAAACAGAAAAATAAAACAGCCAGTTCCTTAGTGGCAGTCAGGCTACTGTTTCTTTTAAAAATAATTTGCTGGTATCATGTTCATTTAATTAATTTAGAAAAATCAAGGGATGCATTCTGCCCCTCTCCTTGTGAAAACAGTCAACAGGAAAGAAGCAGGAACAGGGAGAGGGTACCTCTGACTTGTTGCCTGGGTGCACAGCACTTGAAGGTCATTCCTGGAGGGCTATTCTGGAGCAGGTGTGGCACTCAAAGCAGATTCAGATCCAAGCTGGTAGGGTTTGGCAGTCAAGGTGTGGGATAAACCCAGGGGAGGGAGTGGCACGTTTGTATAAAGAAGCTGGGCTATTCAAAGTTGAGGATCTCAACCTTGGCTGCATATTAGAATAAACTAGAGAATGCTTGAAAGGCACTTAACGCTTAGGCTTTGTCCCCAGTCAGTTAAACCAATTGCTGGCGTGGCATTTCTAATAACATCCCCAGCTGACATTAATATACACCAAGGATGGAAGGCCAAGAATCCAAAGAGGCAGGAACAGTATTAGAAAGTATCCCAATGAGATTGGTGATTTGATAATTAAGGAAAATTAGGTCAGATCAAAGCACATCTTTTTTGTCTTAGGGTTAAAAGCATTTGGAACAATTTCCCTGTCCTTCCACTAAATTTTGTCTTGGTTCCTCCCAGAGTTCCAAACAGAACAGGTCACTGGTTAGTTGGCCCATAGGGGAAGACATTTTTTGCATCTGAATTTGGAGGCTGGGGTGGCCGAGAATATGAATATCATGCACTTCACTCAACAGTCACCGCTAGAGTCTTACTGTTCCTCTGAAGACCATCAAGTGCCAAAATGAGCTACAATCTATGAGGCAGCTCTACTCAGTTCTGACTAAATAAGATTTGGAAATTCTTTGTATTTGTGTCTCTGCCTCTTCGTTATGAGGCTAGATTCTAGCTCCTCAAAATACAGTAGTTAGACCAGCATCATCAACATCACCTGGGAGTAGAAATGGACCATGTCTTAACCCTAAGACAAAGAAGACATGCTTCGTTCTGACCTAGTCTTCCTTTGGTATACCACTGCTAATCTGCTAAATCCAAATCTGTATTCTAACAGGATCTCGGGGTTTTCATATGCACAAATTTGGAGAAACACTGATGTAGACCAACACTATCCAATAAACCTTCTGCCATGATGGAAATATGTTATATTTGCACACTTCAATGCAGTAGCCACCGGCCACATCTGACCATTGAGCATTTCAAATGTGGCTCATGTGACTGAGGAACTGAATTTTAAACTTTATTCAATTTTAATTATATTAAATTTAAATAGCCAATATGGGTAATGGCTACCATATTGGCTCCAGATCTTTCTAAAATTTGGCTCCATTCTTACCTCTCCAATGAACCACCTGCATTATGGTTGCTTGTCTTTCAAAATAAAAAAGTGAAAATACTGTCCTCTGTTTAGAGACTATAGACTCTTCAACTGGATGCAAACAGTATGGAGCTATACTATGAGAGGAATGGTCTTTGTTCTCACTCTCCCGCACTTCCTTTTCACCCCAAATGAGTTCACCTTAAGCTTATGCCAGCAAGACAGTACATAATTATGAATGTAAAACTCTATTTGAGGAAGTGAAGCAAAAATGTTTATATGAAGGAAAAGGGCATTTTAAAGAGCTTTAGAGATGAAGAATGATAATGTATTAAATCTTCTCTGTGTTCCATGCTAAATTCCTTATATATATTATTTCATTTAATCCTCCCAACGAGAGCTCAGGGATTTTTGTCTTTTTGTTTCACTGATAACTCCCGAGGGCTGGCAACAGTGAGTGGCACATTGTAGGTGCTCAAGGACTACCATTGAATCTCATCCCCATCTTATAGATAATAAAGTTGAGGCAAACGGTGGTTAAGTAATTTGCTTGAGATTATAGAGTGGTAGAGCCAGGCTTGAAGACCCTATGGTGGGGGTTCCAGATTCCATCTTAGCCCCGTGCATGAACACCTAACTTATTTCACTAAATTAATAAACAATGGCCCTGCTGCTTGTTTCTCTGAATTCATCTATGCTACCTGAGGCAGGGCAAAGTCTAGATATAAAGAAGCTTGATTTAAAAATAATTTGTCGAGTGCCAGCCATTTGCCCTGCTCCAGGAAAGCAATGGTGTAGAGCAGCAAGTTTTCTTAGCCTTTAATGTGCTTAGGAATCTCCTGGGGATTTTGTTAAAATACAGATTCTGATTCAATAGATCTGCACTGAGGTCTGAGACCCTGCATTTCTAACAAGCTTTCTGGTCCAAGAATTGCAGCTGGAAAGTGAATAGCACAGCCCTGCTCTCAGGAAGCTCACAGTCCAGAAGGGAAGCAGATGAAGGAATTCATGGTGAAATTGCAGAGTGGTAATTGCTTGGATAGGAAACAGTGGGTTCTGTGGGGGATCATGGAGGAACAGCCAGATGGGGGCAGTGACATCCAAACCGAAACTTGAAACAGGGCTGGAGGAGAGACAGGTGAAGAGAGTAAGGGAAGCCTGGTCCAGGAAGAAGCAACAGCAGAGACAAAGAATGGGAAGGTAAAACTAGGATGGGGCATCTGGGGACATGAAAACCGTCTTGACATCCTATCAAGAACCTGCTTCTCCTAAGGTAAACACTTTATCCAAAGGACAGCATATCGTATTTCAAACTTTGCCTTTTCTTGGCTGCAGGCTGGAGCCCAGTTCACCTGCAGACAAACAGCCTCCTCTGAATCCCATGCACAAAGCACCGCTTGGTTCTCGTTTATATTTCTGATTTTCCTTTTGATGTCTGGAATCCTTTGCCCACTGCTCCTCAGCCCCATGCGATGCGCTGGCTTCCCCTGGAAGCCTAATGAGGCAGTTGCCATGGTAACCGGGTGACATCCCTGTAGCTGATGCTAATGCCATAGCTCCCTAAACCCCATGCCTCTTTCTGTTTGGTAAATTAATAACATTTAAATTAAACATATTAATTTATTTCATGTCAATTAATTTGTATGTTAAGTTGCATGCCGGCTTCTGCCCCCCCCCCCCACCTCCCAACACCCATTAATTAACTCCAGCCAAATTGGGAGCACATCAGAGAAGGCTGCAATAGCTTCTAGCAAACTATAATTACAATACTGTGTTCCTACATAGAAAGTAATCAATGTCAAAATAATTGCTTTTCACAGGTCTACAGTCAGCTGTCTCATCGTATAGTTAACTTACAGTTATAACCATTTACATATTAAAAAATAAAAAATGTAGCCAAAATATTTGAGGGACAAGCAGTGGCTGCCAATACAATGACTTGTGTTTAATGTTTCCCTTTTCTCAATTGATATTTTTGTTATTGTTTTTCTTTGACACACAACATCTCTCTCTAAGGCTGGTGATGATGCCACCTACAACTTTGCCAGGCTGGTTTCAGGAATTGCAGTTTCCAAGAGGGTTAGTCATAGAGAAGAGTCATTGGGCATGCCAGTGGGTTTATCTGGTTCCAAATGAGCCAACTTTTGCCTTTCTTTATTCTGTCTTTGTAGAGATGGTGGGAAAACTGGTTCCTCCAAAAGAGATTATGTTCCCAGAATCCGCTCCTCACTGGTGAGGCATGCCTGCTGCCAAGCTTAGTGTGAGCCTTGCTAATCTTATTGGAGTAGCTTCTGTCCCCCCAAACTCTGCACAGCTTTTTAGCACTTAGTAGCCTCTTTCTTCAAGCTTTGGGGTGCAACTCTTTATTTATGGTAAAAACTGGTGTCTGGGAAACTGTACGTAGGTGAGTGTTGCTGGCTTGTTTCTTCATTCTGGCAAGAAGTAGAGTTGATGGAAGGTTGATGGGTATGCACAGATTTCTACAAATGATCCAGCGTCATGCTTTTCAAATTGGGCGTGCCAGACACCTGCTCATATTGTAGCCTGAGATGTGATGCATTGTATCCTGGTAGATCCTGGAGCTCGAATTTGTCTACTATCTAATCACCTCCTCATGCATAACCAGCCAGCCAGCCGGATGTTAACAAAGTGCATTTCTGTCACATACTCACCTCTGCGTTAGGCTCTGGGAATTGAGAGGGGAGCTAGGGAAGTCTGTCCACAGCCCAGCTGGGTTAGAGCTGAGACACGACCAGCTCCTATCTTTATCTTTTTTAAAAAATTCAAGATCAATACAGGTTTATCATTTCTGCTCTTCATTTATGAAGACCTCTTTTGACTTTTTACATTCCTTAAGGACATTTATCTCTCAATGTCAAATACGTCCATTGTAAAAGCTAGCTCCTGTCCATAGTTTCAAAAGGTTTGCCTTTAAATGTGAAAGAAAGAGAAAAAATTGGCAATGTACACAGATACACACACACACACACACACACACACACACACACACACACGCCAATCTATCCATTTCCCTCGAGTTACAACCTCTTCTCTGCCAGCTTGGACAGATGGATGTTTATTACCAGGGTAAAGAATTGCAAGAATGGAGGCTTCCACAAGTTACTAATGACTTAAGGACAGGGTGCTAAAATAAAATGACTTTGCAGGTTTTACAAGTATAAGGGGGAACTGCCTGTTTTATGTGCACAGGAAAATGGAATTTACACCTTCCCTTAAACCAGCAACTATGTCTCTTGACCCAGCAACTGCTGCACCATAGGCATTTAATGAATATTTTAAGGTCATGAATTTCTTTATGTCTTTATACAAGCCTATAATCTGTTTTGTGCCCACAGTTTCTCCTGACTTGAAAATAGATGTAATACCGTCCTTCCTCAGAAGTTGGTTGAAGGGTCAATATAGGACTTCCATGCACCACCAACCTGTAGTACTAATATTTGGAGATTTGACAGTTATTTACTTATAAGCTAGTTGCAATTAACAGGCATTTATTTCATATAGTGACTTTTGGAGGCACATGAAAAGGTATGTCCAAATACCATGTGAATATCAACAATTCAGACTTCAATAGGGACCCACATTAACATAATTATATACAAAAAATGATTAGTAGTACAGGCAGGATTCCCAGAACAAATAATTTTTGTTTCCTTCCCATGTCATAAGGATTCATGAGCTAATTCCTACAAATTGGCTAGCTACCCAGATGAAGGATGCTTGCTGAAGATGTTGCGGGCAACCAGCACTGATTTAATTCGTCGCTCCATGTAGACAGTGAATGGTTCTCCTTGTTATAGAAATGCTTGGGGAAGTTGTTGCTTTGGCCTTGTTGAATTTTCAAGGAAAATGAAAAGATATGTTTTAGGACATTCACCATTTCCTCCTATGAATGAGAGGCAGAAGCTTCCTGCTTTTATTCAGTTCTGTTGCTGGCTAGATTCTTGCCACAGGATTTGAAAATAATGGAGTTGGGTTGTCATGGCAACACATCCCACGTTGTAATTTTGATATTTTGACCAATTCTTTGATGCTACTTTTATCTCATGAATTGCTTAAAGTTTCTTGAGACTCTGCTTCAAGGGCAGGAGGATTGACAGCATTCGATTCAGATGAAGAAACAGGTATTCAGTTTGCTTTCCTTCCTGGACATTGTATGAAGTGGAATTCTGGAGTTTGTGTGCTTGAGAGAAAAACCCAAAGAAACTTGCTTTTCTTGTTAACAAAACCATCTTCATACCCTTAACATCTGCCTGAATTGCTGGGACAAACTGTTTTTTGCCCAAACAAAATAATTCCCCAAATTGGTAACTTGAATGTTATGTCTGGATGGCTGGCTGGCTGTTAAAAGATCATCCATACCCTCTCTTCTCTTCCTTCCCCAAACTTGGTACTTCTGCTGGAGTCTCCCCAACAACCTCAGAAAACAACTTCCCATCCCCTGGCTACCCAATTCTTCTTGGACTCCTCCCTTCTGATCTGTTTAATGGGTCAGGGAACCCAATTATTTCTCATAACAATAAGCAACACTTGCTGTTTGCTTTGTGTTAGACACTGTTCTAAGTGCATTACATGCATTAACAAACTTAACTTTGACATCAACCAACACTGTGAGGTCGGTAGCATTCCTTATTATCTTCAATATACAGACAGGAAAACTGAGGCATCAGAAGGTAGAATTACTTGCTCCAGGTCACATGAACAGGGATGGCAGAGTTAGAGTTCCAATCCAGATTGGCTGGCCCCAGAGCCTGTGCCCTTAACCACTGTACCCTGCAGCCTATCTCAGAGCCTTCTCCTTACCTGTAGAATCCACCAACCTCTGTCTGTCCCAACACCTCTGCTTTGACCTAGACCTCTATTGTCTCTTGCTGAAATGACTGCAGCAGGTTCCTGACTTTTTCCTCTCTCTCAATCTGGTGTTTCCCATCCATTCTGCATGCGCTACCAGAGTGATTGTTCTGAATTTCCGACATAGTTACACCCCTCCCATCCTGGCTCAGCTCTTCCAATGGACTGTCGATGCCTTCAAGGGTGTACCCTACCTCCTTAATGTGTGTAACTCCTGTGTGTTCTGACCCCTGCTTAAAATGATAATGAAAATCACTATGATCTTGGTAATGATGAGAGCTGGCATTACTAAGCATACACTAAGTGCCAGAGGTACTGCAGGAATCATCTCATTGCATTCTCCCAACATCCCTGATTGAGGCTGGAGAGGCTTCAGATGATGGCAGTGTGAGTCCAGGCCCTGGACTCTTCACCAGCGACCCTGATTCCTGTGCCTTCTGCACCCTGGTCTTACTGAGCAACTTCCAGGGTCAAGCATTTTCTCACCTCTGGGCCTCTGCCCTGCTCCTCTGTCTGCCTAACCCTGTACTTGGCACAAAAAGACATTTGTTGAAGGAATGGAAGACCTTCACAGAAGATGCCACATTGTTTGGAATCCTTTTCTGCTACTAATGCAGCAGACAAGAATCAAACCCAGTAAAACAAGGCAAAGCCAAAGGAGAAGCCAGTGATGAGGAAGTTTGACAGCCAGCATGACCTGGGAGGAGGAGAGAAACCAGGGTGGCCAAGGATAGCACTCAGGAGCCACAAGTGAGCAATTTGGTTTTGTCTCCAGCTGGAGAGGTGACACTAGAAATAGACAGCAAAGTGACTGGCAAGGTCAGAGTCAAACCAGGAGGCTCTGAATGCCACAGTCATGGGATGGGGGCTGCTGAGATTCCTGGAGACAGTAAGGCAGCATCGTTGATACTGAGGACTTGCTTCCTTCCCACTTATTGAATCTCAGGCATTGCCGTCTCCTGGCTGTGCAAATGCCAAGCTGTACCCTAGGGACAGGGCTGCAAGCACAGGCGTTTGCAAAACCTTGCTTAAGAACTTGTGACTTTATTTTGTAAGCTATGTTCAGCTACTGGAAGGTTATTTAAAGTGAGGAAGGCATGCTCACTCCTTCTTATCTTGCTGCTTCTTAGGAATGGGACAGAAACGAAACCTTTGGAGCCACACAAGGCTCCCCAATCTATGGTGAAGTTTAAGTGTTTGCCCAATTACTGCAGCCACTACAAAACTTCTAGAAGCCCATGTCAAGCAAAGCAAGTGAAATGGGAATCGAATCTTTTCCTAGGAAAACGGGTTCTCTCCACTTCTTCCATCCTCAGACACATGCAAAGGAGGCTCAGAATTTGTAAAGGGAAGGAAACCTGGGAAGCAGCATTTAATTCTGTGTTAATCCAGTCCACACTTCCCTGGAGCTGAGACCAGCAGACTGGCACATCTTCCAGGCAAGACAGGACAGTCAAAGGGAATGTATGTGGAAACGTCTAGCCTGGAACAATGTTGGGCGCAGCAAGGCTGTTGTGCCTTTGTACCTATACTAAGAATGTCATCTAAATGTAAATCTCCGCTATGGGTAATAGATAAATGTTCCTTTTTACCTTGATTCTTCAAACAGCCTGTATCAGGTGGCTATACATAATGGCAAATCTAGACCTGGATCCATACCACAAAAGAAAAAGAAGTGTTCATTATCACAGCCAATTTAGATGTAGGAGGATACAAGCTGGTGTTTCCTTTTAGCTATTTTTTTTTTTTCTGTGCCTTTGCAAAGACTTTGCAAGGGTCTCCAGGAGACATCCTCTAGTGAGGCTGTTTACAAGAGTCCTGTTTAGCCAGGGCAGAATTGGTTAATTTTAATATTGCATCATTAAGGGAAGTGATTTCTTTTTCATGGGGCCAAATTGGATTAATTATATGCACATAGTATATATTTAACAAACGGCATAATTCAAAGGTGTCGAGCTGGGTCACGCACAATTTGGTTCTTTGTTTGTCAAGTGAACAAGGTGTTTGCCATTTGCACCCTGAATTAAATGTGCTAGGTTTGAAAATTCTAGTGGCCATTAATGTTCCTTGATGGGTTTCAGTGCATTTATGATCTCCTCCACTAGATTATACACATAGTGCTACAGATGACCACAGGCAGCGTTAAAACATAACCAGAAGAGAGAGTTCATGGTTCGTTGGGTGCACTTAGTGCCTGATCAGAATGCAAAGCAGCATCAATCCAATCCAATGATTCCTTGATTATCAGTGGGCTCTGTGTAATCAAGGAATGAGGCCTGGCTCAGCTGCCCTTTCTTCGTGCGGTAAAGACTGGTGGGAAGTATTGAGCCCTGAAGGCAGGTGGCTTCCGAGGAACTGCAGAGATCTGTTAGTGGGCCACTTGCAGTGATGGGGGAAGATTCTGCACTCCCAGCCTGGCAGAGGCAGCATGATAAAACTCTCATTTGATGTGATTCCAGGTGAGAGGTGACAAAAAGGCAGCATTCCTCAGTTTGGCATTCCCTTTTCCCAACACAAAAGAGCAAAAGAAGGTGTCTTCTTTTGTTCATTCTATAGCAACATCAGGAGGCATAGCCACATTGTCCTGTCAGGTCTCACCAGAACTTAACCTGGTAGGAAGGGCAGATAGGCAGATTAATCTACTACAATGTGACGGGGAGATCCGTGGTTGCCGCAGTGGAATTGTGTTGTGATTGACAAAAAATTGCAGTAGATACCAGTTGAGGATGTATGATTTCCCTAGTGGTGAAGGCTCCAGTTTTATAAAACAGGAAATAACAGTGTTCCTAGATGGAGGGAAGGCTTCCCAGAGTCCCCAGATAACCCCTGGGGACATATAGCTGAAGATGAGTCACCTGCCTAAAGCAAGCATTTGCCCAGGTGTGAGAAGTTTCTTTTGCCTTTTTTTTTTCTTTTTTTTTTTTTGAGACAGGTTCTCATTCTGTCTCCCAGGCTGGAGTGCAGTGGTGTGATCTCAGTTCACTGCAACCTCTGCCTCCTGGGCTCAAGCAATCCTCCCAGATCCTCCCACCTCAGCCCCTCAAGTAGCTGGGACTACAGGCATGAGTCACCAAGCCTGGATAATTTTTGTATTTTTTTTTTGGTAGAGATGGGGTTTCCCATGTTGCTCAGGCTGGTCTCGAACTCCTGACCTCAGGTGATCTGCCCGCCTCGGCCTCCCAAAGTGCTGGGATTACAGGTGTGAGCCACCATACCTTGCCTGTTTTGCCATTCCTGTAGGGGTTTTTGGATTCTGTTATCTCCCTACTTACTCAACTAGAGTTTCTGGTTATATGTCTGCCCACCCTTCAATTGCAAATGTCTTTTAAGAAAAAAAGAAGTCTTCAATATATTTATTGTGAGGTGGAGAAAATCATTTCCTAGGATTATCCCTTGGCAGGCTCAGGCTTCAGGCTGAGGTAAATACGAAGGTCTTAGGAAATGAGACAGTCTGAAAAGGCTTTATAGAGGAGGTATCATTTGAGCTGGGTTTGAAGCATGAAGAGAAGTTTTCTAGGCAAACTGTGGAAGGCAGGAGCATCCCTGGCAGGGGGAACAGCACATGCAAAAGAGAGGAGGCACAAAAGTGCACCTTTTGAACAGGCTGGAGTTTCTCATGGTAGCTGAGGAAGCTGAGCTGAGCAAGGAGGTTTCTCTTCCAACGTGGCCCAAGACATGTGGGGACTTCAGCAGTTTTGGGTGGGAGGAAGGAGGCTGGGATGGGTAAGACCTTTATTGGGAGATGCTAACTCAGCTCTGGAGGCCAAATCGTGTGGCTGTTCAGGCTTCGTTTAATTCAGGCAATGCCTCAGTGAGTGGAATGTCTTCATGTTCTGCACAGGCTGGGTGAAGGTGTTATTCCATGGTTGGGCAGGACCCTTTCCACAAATTAACCTAAAATTTGCATGTTGAACTCTTTTTGAGAAAATTATAAATGTTGCAGAAAATTTAGAAAGTGCAATAAAATAGGCACATTGGCTTGTGCATGTAGCCCCAGCTACTCAGGGGACTGAGGCAGGAGGATCACTTGATCCCAGGAGTATGAGGCTGCAGTGAGCTATGATTGCACCTGCACTCCAGCCTGGATGACAGAGTGAGACTCTGTCAAACAGAATGGAAAGTAGAATAGAATAGGAGTAAAACAGGTATTTAAATCACCTAGAACCTGATCATCCAGGGAGAATTACTGGTAATCTTTGGAGTCTATTTATTTATTTATTATTATTATTATCATTATTATTTTGAGACGGAGTCTCGTTCTGTCACCCAGGCTGGAGTGCAGTGGTGCAATCTCGGCTCACTGCAACCTCCGCCTCCCAGGTTCAAGCAATTCTCCTGCCTCCGCCTCCTGAGTAGCTGGGATTACAGGCGTGCACCACCACGCCCAGCTAATTTTTGTATTTTTAGTAGAGACGGGGTTTCACTGTATTGGTCAGGCTGGTCTCAAACTCCTGACCTTGTGATCTGCCCGCCTCAGCCTCCCAAAGTGCTGGGATTACAGGCATGAGCCATTGCACGCAGCTGGAGTCTATTTATATACACACATTTTCTGAACAAAAATGGGATCACATAGGATGGGATTATTTTATAGCCCACTTTTTCCACTGAATACATCATAGACCTCTCTCCATGCCAATAAATACAGTTCTACAATACTAGTTTTAATGGCTACATGGCAGTTCCTTGTTAAGATGCATGATCATTTATTTATCCAGCTGCCTATTGGTAGACATTCCATTTGCATGACAGGCTGCCCTCTCCGTTTGCCCTTACTCAAAGTGTTTGCCTCTTACCTCTCTAAATTCACCTAAAGCTATCCCCTACCAGTGTAGAAACAGCATTTCTGATGCTTTCGTGTAAAGCGGAGAAATCTCTGCACTGACTCTTGTCTGAAGCTATTCTTCCTTTCTGTTGATTCTGTCTTACCTCCCTTGTTGGTCAGTGGAGGAATAGGGACCAAATTTAGAACCCTGAGTCCTGATGTGCATAGCCCAGCTCCTCAGGCAGCAGCTATCGTGTGGCTTGCAGGGAGAAAGAACCTTTGATTTAGAAGTGTCTGTTCCTCTCCTCCAGCTGTTTTCAAGAACTCCAGCACAGAAGCAGCTGTCAGCATGTCACAGTAAATTTGGCTTGGTGGCAGCCTGGTCACAAATAAGCTGCCCACATCATGAAGAAATGGGGTTCAATTAAGCCTCTGAAGTCTCCCAGCCGTGCTGCCTGAGTTGGTTTCTTCATTTGTGTCCACACCCTGCAGACTTTGGCTGAGTAGAATAGTGTTTCTGCACCAGTGGGTTTGTTTAGGCTGCTCTCTAATGGTCCCGTGCTTTACTAAAAGCCTAGGATGCATTGCTTGCCTGCACTGATGCATATGTAGAACCCTGAAAGCTTTGGGTTTTAGGGGGTGAGAGGCTGGCTACCTGAAAAGCTTAAGGAAGGGATTAAATTCACTCAACCACCCACCTGTCCATCCATCCATCTGTCCACCCATCTATTCCTCCATTCATCCATCCATCCACTTATTTATTCGTTCAGTAAGGTTTGTTGGGCACCTCCTATAAGCCAGGCTCTGTTTTAGGCACTTAGGACCCTCAGTGAACAAAAGCGACAAGCAATACTCTATGAGCACAAGTAAGTTACATAGTATTTAGAAGGTACTAAAGGATATGAGTAAAGCAGAGCAGGAGAGGGATCTGGGGGTCTGGGTGGGGCAGGTGCAGTTGTGATTTTAAGTAGGGTGGTGAGGTCGGACATCATTGAGAAGTTAACCCTTGAGGGATGATTCGGAGAGTGAAGAAGTTAGCCATATGGTTCTCTGGAGGGAGAAAGTTGCAGACAAAGGGAGCCCCCAGGTCAAAGGCCTTATGCAGGAACATCCTGCACATTTAAAGGACAGCACCTGGGACAGGTGACCTCGGAAGAATAAGCTTGGGGGAGAGCAAAAGGAAATGAGGTCTGAGGGCAGGGCTCCAGGTTGCCCTCCTTTTCAATATACCTTTCACTGTAGGACTGCAGTTGGGTCATGAAAGTGGGATGCTGGGAGCTGAGCGACAACCCTAGACACCAGTGCCTTCCTCCCTGGACTCCACTGAAGAGAGTCCTCGGGAGGGGTGCAGGGTCTCTGCCTTTCAAAGGACGCAGGAAACCTTGCGTTAGGTCATACCTGTGATGAAGCTGCAGGGGGTTCAGGAATCCATGGAAGCAGTGCAAAGCGAAGCATGGAGTTGAAAATGACATAAACAGATTTGGGTGTGAATCCGTTTTTCCAATTCCCTTTACAAATAACTCACTCTCTAAGCCTCAGTTTCACCTCTGTAAAAGTAGGGATTAAAGGCCAGGTGCAGTGGCTCACGCCTGTAATCCCAGCACTTTGGGAGGCCGAGGCAGGTGGATCATGAGGTCAGGAGATTGAGACCATCCTGGCCAACAAGGTGAAACCCCGTCTCTACTAAAAATACACATACAAAAAATTAGCTGGGCATGGTGGTGTGTGCCTGTAATCCCAGCTGCTTGGGAGGCTAAGGCAAGAGAATCACTTGAACCAGGGAGTAGGAGGTTTCAGTGAGCCAAGATCGTGCCACTGCACTCCAGCCTGGCGTCAGAGCGAGACTCTGTCTCAAAAAAAAAAAAAAAAAAAAAAAGTAGGAATTAAAGTAATAGCTATTTGAGAACAACATATCTAACCCTGAAATTAAGTTGCCTGCTTCCAGACAAGATGGTAAATTGCAGAGCCAAGACTTCAACTCTCTATGTCTGCCTCCATGGTCTCCCTATGAGCTGCCCTCTTATCAAGGCATACAGCAAGGACCAAGTCAACCAATAAAGTGTTTGAAAGAGGCTGGCAAATTGTCAAGTGCTGTATCGATGCACTTTGTCATTGTTATTAAAGATGGGACTTGGGGTTAAGTTCTGAGACGACCCTAGCATCTAGCAATGCAAGATTGTCCACATGAGTCGGCAGTGGGCTTTGAGTGACAGCTGAAAATTCTGCTGCTGAAGGTCACGGTAGAGCTTGGCAGGGCTGAGCATGGTTAATAGATTTGATCATCATGTTTTATATTTAAAACTTTTATTTACACAGTATAGTTTAGCAATCGCTGCTGCCTGAGCATTTTACTAATTGATTTATGTTAACTTCCATGCATGCTGTTGATCAATATAAACAGCCTTGTAGTGTTGCATCCTTGGAGATTTAGAGAAAACTCTGACATTCATGCACTCAGTATGCTGGGCGACCTCTCCAGCCCTCTTCCACAGGGGAAAGGAGCACAGATAACTGTGGATTATCTAGATTTTTCTACATTGCCATGTGTGCCTGTTTCCAATCGATTCCAACAGACAAGCTTGTACAGCAAATCTTTTTTAACATCAAATTGCTAGCAACGATACTGACATGCATATCACCCTTAGGCTGGGGATTTTTATGAAAATGTTAGATAAATCTTACTTGGGTAATAAATTCATCTGGCTGAACTTGGTGGAAAAGGATGTGTGTGTGCACATGTGTGTGTGTGTGTGTGTGAGAGAGAGAGAGAGAGAGAGAGAGAGAGAGAGAGAGAGAGAGAGAGAGGTTTTTTTTCTGCTTGTGATATTTTTAACTGGAGGGATTTCATGTTTACCTGGCTCAGGCAATAAACCCAACCTGGGTGACTCATTTCCACCAAATGTGAGCACCCTAAAGTAGCACTTACATCTGACCTTTTCAGTTTGAAAACAGCTGACTCTGTAACAGGAAATTGAAGCTTCTCGGGGAGAAAAGGCCAGGCTGAATTAGGTGGAAGGAGTCAGTATGGGAGCCTTCAGATCTCCAGTATATGTGGCCAGGAGTGCTGTGGGAGGTCAGCGGGGGATGGAGGGGATTCCTTCCATTAGACTCGAATAGGCTTAAAAGCCTGAGCAACTTTCCTAAGGGTCTTTAAGAAAGCATTGCTAGGCTGGGCACGGTGGCTCATGCCTGTAATTCCAGCACTTTGGGAGGCCAAGGCAGGCAGATCACCTGAGGTCAGGAGTTTGAGACCAGCCTGACCAACATGGTGAAACCCCATCTCTACTAGAAATACAAAAATTAGCCAGGCGTGGTGGCGCCCGCCTGTAATCCCAGCTACTCAGGCTGGGGCTGAGGCAGGAGAATCACTTGAACTCGGGAGGTGGAGGTTGCGGTGAGCCGAGATCCCACCACTGCACTCTAGCCTGGGAGACAGAGCAAGACTCCATCTCAAAAAAAAATAAAATAAAATAAAAAATAAAATAAAATAAATAAAATAAAATAAAATGAAAAGAAAAGAAAGCTTTGCTATTCTTGTTCACTTTGGAAAACCAATATTTTCCTGAGCTATTAGGAGTTAATATAATAGATATAAAAATTAAATTACATTTTTAAAGTACAGAGAGAAGCCATTTTTTACCTTTAAAATAACTTTTATTTTAACCAAGTAATGCACATGTATAGTTTCAACATCAAATAATGGTGAAAGGCTTCTAACAGAAAACAGCAGTGCCCCATTCCCTCAGCAGCTTCACTTTGCTCCTTAGAAGCAACCACCGCTGAATTCTTTTAGCTGTTTCTTCTGGCATTTTCTCCATTATTTTCAAATCACGTCAGTGTATTATTTCATGCATGATCAATTTTGAACAATGTCTGTTGCTTTCATATTATACCTAGGTGAGGACTTCTGACTTTCTTACACCCCTCTTTCTTTTCTCCTTATACCCCAGTAGTATAATTCCACGTTTTGTTGTAATTACTATTGTTTCCATTATTATGACTATGCAGATATTGTTTACTTCTAAGCCAGGGAATGTACTATGATTATACCTTTATGATTTTATTTCCTTTCTTCTCAACTTACTTATAAAATCTTCATTTTCCTATTTCCTGAATTTATTTCAAGTCTTCATCTTAGTTTTCTTGTATTCTCCAACAGCTGTATAGAATGCTCCTCAATGCAATTTTTCAACTCAGCCAAACCTGTCAGATAACCTACCAGTTTTATTTATTTTTTCTCCTTGATTTCTCTCTCCTGGAGCCCTCCCTTATGCTCCCTTTTGGCTTGGTTCTTCTCTAAGACTGCTGAACAGATTTTATCCTGGGGTCTCTCTTCCATTATCCTGGAATTCCCTTTACCTTTCTACTGTGCTAGATTCCCTATTTCTTTCATCCAAAGTCTTCTTTTTCAGTAGTTACTTCCCCATGTTAGTGGACCTCCTTCCCTTGTAGTTTCCTACAGAGTACTAGAGAATTAACTTCTTGTGTGACTTTGCATGTCTGAAAATGTCTTATTTTACCCACACCCCGATGGATAGTTTGGCTGGGTATAGAATCTTTCTCTTACAATTCTGAAGGTATTGTTTAATTTTTTTCTGGCTTCTGGTTGTTGAAAAGTCCAGTTCCGTACTGTTACCTGATCCTTTGTGACATTCCTCTCTGAATGCTTTTAGGATCTTCTCTATCTGTGATTCTAGAATAATTTCATTATGATGGGTCTTAGTGTGGGTTGGGCTTATGTCTGGTACTGGGAAATTTTAAAATGTTTTTTCTTTGTTTACTACCTATTGTTTTCTCTGTTCTCTCTCTCTGGAAATCTCTTAGTCAACTGTAGGACCTCCTGGATTGACCTAATTTTCTTTTTTTTTCTCTTCAGTTTTTTTTCCCTTTTGGGAAATTTCCTCAGCATAAATTTCTACTCCTTTTACAGAACCTGCTGCTCTTGATTCCAGAACCTTCTAGTTTATTTCTTTGGAAAATACACCCCCATCTACTATAAGTGTAGAGGAGAGGGAAGTCACTTCCTATGCTGGGTTACAGGAGGGCAAGAATACTATGAGTCCAACAGCTTCTCATCCAGACCTGTAGAACATTCTCCCTGCTTTCAGCCCTCATCTTAGTCTCAGCTACCTCTGTGCCTGGTACTTCAAGTTCCTGAGCAGGTCTAGGGTTCCCAGGGCAAATCGGCTGGCTTTTCTGTATTGTCTCCCTCTGCCAGAACTTAAATTTAACTTTCTTCTGCTCACTCAATCTATTTTATCACTTCATATATTGTGGGTTAGTGATACAGATGGCATCTAGTTTCGCCCAAATTGTACTTGGGTTTCTTTTTTTTTCCCTCCTATTTGTTGTGAATTGATTTTTTAGAGTAGAAGGGGACGGATATTTCTTCATTTTGCCATCTTGGAACTGGAAGTCAAGCTGTCTATTTAAATGGTTTCTCAAGCTACTCCTTTGTATAATAAAGTAAAAGATCATTTGATGTATCATCTTTCCAAAACTTTGGCATGTTACTGAATACTAGCAGTGAATGAAATCAGTGTTTCTGCTTACATACCTGGCCTTAATTATCTCTTGTCATAATGATCATTATTGACTTAAACATTTTTTTCTTATTGTGGTAAAATATACAAAACATAAAATTTACCATTTGAACCATTTTTAAGTGTACAGAATGGAATTAAGCACATTTACATTGTTGTGCAACCATCATCTCTGTAACCTTTTCATCTTCTCAAATTGAAACTTGGTACCAACTAAACTCCTTCAATCCCCACGCAGTCCTTGGCAATTACCGTTCTACTTCTGTCTCAATAAATTTGACTACTTTAGGTACTTTGTATATGTGGAATTGTACTATATCTGTCCTTTTGTATCTAGCTTATTTCACTTAATGTCTTTAAGGTTCATCTGTGTCGTAGCGTGTGTCAGAATTTCCTTCCTTTTTAAGGCTGAATGATATTCCATTGTATATATAGACCAATTTTGCTTGTATATATAGACCAATTTTACTTATCCATTAATCTGTTGTTGGACACTGGGTTATTCCAGCCTTTTGGCTGTTGTGAATAATTATGCCATAAACATGGGTGTACAAATATCTGAATCCCTTATTTCAGTTATTTTGGGTATGTACCCAGAAGTGGAATTGCTGGATCAAATGGTAATTCAATTTTTATTTTTATTTTTTTGAGGAACTGTAGTACTGTTTTCCATAGAGGCTATACTATCTTACATTTCCACCAGCAAAGCAAAACTGTCTCAATTTCTCTATACCCTCTCCAACACTTGTTATTTTCTGTTTTTTTTTTAATTAAATATAACAACCAGTCCAATGAGTATGAACGTAATAGACTTTTCAAAGGTATGTGCTTACTTTTATGGAGTATTAGGTGAAGTACTGTGCATGCGTTATCCTCTTTAATCCTCACATCAACTTGGAGGGAGGTGCTATTTCATATGTAACATATCCCCATGTTACATATGAAAAGCTGATGTCCAAAAAGGTTAGGTGACTTGTCTGGGTTAATAAAGGGCCTAAGAGGCAGAGCCAGTGTTCCAATTATGTATCAGTGTATAACAGAGCACTCAAGCCCTAGGGGCTGAGAAACAACAATGTATTGTTAGCTTGGACAGTTCTGTGGGTTGACTGGTCTCAGCTGGGCCATTCTCCCCTGTGTCTCTCATGCAGTTGGACCAGATGGTAGCTAGGTCTAAAGTCAATTGAAGACTTTACTGGGATAAACACTCAAATGGCTTCTTCAATCATGTTTGCCTTCTCTGTGCTTCTCCATGTGATCTCTCTCTCTCTCTCCCTCCTCCAAGATTGAGTCTCCATCTGACTCCAGAACCTGCTTGCCTAATCACCCAGCAATACTGTGTTTCTGTTGGTTTATCTTTATTTTTGGGGTCATCAAAGTCTAAAGTAGAATCATTAGGGATCACCTAGTTCAGTGGCTTTTAGAATCATTTTCTAAAAAAAGAAAAAGTCGAACCCTTTCCTCAAATGATAATTTACCAGGTATTTAAGAGTACAGTGAGTAAATTAAAGACACAGGGTATGGAAACTCACTGTTCTGCCCCCCACCAAGCCATGTGACCTTGAACAAGTTATTTAACCTTGATATGCTCTATATTCTACTCTGTAAAATGGAAATATTTCCAGTAATAATACCTACTATGGGATACTGATGAAGAGCAGATGAATTAATATATATAAATAAGTGCTAAGAAGAATGACTAGCATGTTGTAAGGACTCAATGAATGAAGCTTTATTATTATTATTATTATTATCATTAAGAGCGGTAAGTAATATGAGATAAACCAGGCAGTGTTCTAAAATGGGAATTGGTAAATGAGACTCCTCTCTCACCATTAACTGTGTAGCCACTCTAGCAGATGAATGTGCTTTCAACTTACAGCTAAGGCAATGTCATGGAGTAAGGATACCTGCAAATTCTTTGCAACTCCTCCTGCTGAGAGGTAATTCTCTTCTCCCTGAATCTGTTGTACCTTTAGTGACTTTCTGGACAATAAGATGTGACAGAAATGATGTTATGAGATTTCTGAGGCTAAGTCAGAAGAAGCCTTTCAGCTTCTGCCGGGGTAGATTAGACCACATACTCTGGGGAAAACCAGTAGCCATATAAAAACGCCATCTACCCCAAGACCACTATGCTATGAGAACCCTGAGCCACTCAGGGAGGTCGTAGAGGATGAGATGCAATGTGAAAAGAGAGAGGCCAAGGAGCCCCAAGGGGCCAGTTACACAGATGCCAAAGCCATCTTGGAAGTAGATCTTCCAGCCTCAGCCACCTCAGCTGAGACCACTTGGATCAGAGATGAACTGCCCAGAAGAGCCCTTCCTGAATTCCAGACTCACAAAATCAGGACCCAGATGAAAGTGTTGCTTTCAGCCACTAAGTGTTGAGGTAGTTTGCAACACAGACATGGAACAGGAAATGTATCCAGTGGCTTCAGTATATACCTGAAGAGGCATTGGTCTAGCAAAAAGAGGCAACTCACCAGCATCATCCATCAAGGACAGTGTGGTGTGAGAATTAAAACTAGGGACTCTGAACTCAATTGACTTTGCTCAAATCCAAGCTCTGTCATTTGCTAGTGGAGAAAGATTTCTAACCTTGAATTCCATAACCCAATTGTAGGGATCAAATGAATATTATATTTGCAAGTCACTTAGAGCAGTGACTGGTCCATAGTAAATATCTACAATTATTATTATCAATGACAACTGACAGCAGATTCTGAATCAGAATCCATGTTCCCTGATTCCAATTTGATGGATTCTCAGGGAGCCAGCCCATGGTGGGGTGTGTATATGTGTGAAGTTAGAGACTTTGTTACTTCCTAGTTTGCATTTCCTCAGGCAAGTTGCAAGCTGCTTATTACTGAGCCTTAGTTTCCTCATCTGTAAAATGGGACTAATAATAGTAGGGTTGTCATTGGACAGGTGAACTATGATAATTGTGTAAAGGATTTAACA
The DNA here is from genome assembly GCF_029281585.2 of Gorilla gorilla gorilla. Classification (NCBI taxonomy): domain Eukaryota; kingdom Metazoa; phylum Chordata; class Mammalia; order Primates; family Hominidae; genus Gorilla; species Gorilla gorilla. Next base: position 226,145,377 of record NC_073224.2, on the reverse strand, counting down.
TAGTACCTATAAAATGGTAAACATTCCACAATGGATAACCATTACTCCTGTACTACCACTACTGCTACTAAGAGTTCTGTTTCCACAATGCTATTATTTTCCTACACACAAATGAGTGTGATATATAACTGTGAGAAAAGCCAGGAAAACGTACAATTGAAAGAGAGCTTGGAAGTTTTACCTCATAGTGCAGAGAACAGACAAGGTCCATTTACTGTGAAAATCCTGCTTCTAGAGGAGCACTTTTAAATGTAAATTCTCCAAAAAATTACCTTTAACCATCTAGTTGGAAATCACCAGCAGTTTGATAAAAAATTTAATAGGAATCATGGATGGTGGGTTCACGTAATGATGACTCTGAAGCAACAGCATCTGTTGCAGATTCACTGAGAATCATTTTCAATATGACACACTCTCTCTCACCAAATGAAAAATTAATTTAAAATCCTAATCCCAGATGCAGCCAGAACAAATATTCTTGGAGCCAAAAATAGGAAAAATACATCTGAAGACTGGTCAGGGGATGGTGCTTTTGTGATTTTATATCCATATCTGTTCAAAATTTAGGCAGGAATCGGTACATACATATATATAAATTTATTAGCAGAGCAAAGCAAAACAAAACAAAAATAAAAACATAAGAAGAAAGATGAAAGAAGCCCAAGGGTATATGTGTACTGTCCAAATACACTCCAACATCCCATCTTGTTTGCTGGCTTTTGACACAAAACAGGTCATTTTTCCTCCCGCATAGAACTTGCTTGCAGAGATTATTGGAGAGAGCTACGTGGATCAGACCCATGAGTGAACTCTCAGACAGTCCCTGCACTGTCATGACCCTGAATGGCGGAGGTTTATTGAGCAGGATGGAGGCGTACAGTGTCCAGGACCAGGCATGCCCTCTTCCTTACCTGCACTCAGTGAGTTTCTCAGGAAGAGGGTATGATCAGGGTCCAGGGACTTGGCTCTTGCTTCTCTCAAGGTCATCTGGCAGCAGGCCCTGTGTTTCCCGATTGGAGTCTCTGAATTGCCCAATTAACTCCTGAACAAACATTACCCAAGGAAGACATTTTGGCAGAATTTTCATCCCTATCAGGGAGGGACAATCTGAAGGCAATCCTGTAATCTTATGGGGTACACCTGGTTGGGGGTTAGGGTGCCTGGGGCACTTTATGAGCCTTTTGAACCAAAGTCTTTTCTGTCCAGTGGGTCCACTTTATTTATTCCTTTGTCTGCCCAGCCATCTGTCCATCTGTGCATTCGTTCATCCTTCCATCCACCTGTCATCCATCCTTTCATCCATCCATCCATCCATTTGGGCATCGATCCATTTTAAACTCTTTGTTTAGAAGCGGAACTGGTGGAACTGTTACCTGAATCCTGGTGCTCTTCACTGGTAGAAGTAGGGGTGGGAAGGGTGTCCATACACCCTCTCGGTTCCTGTTGCTGGCTCCTGAAGCTTCTCCCCAGGATCCTAAGCTCTAATGAGCACATGTCTTTGACAACCACTAATCTCAGCCATATGCTTAATCTTCAATATTTATTCCTCATTTTATTCCCAAATATTGATCTGGGTCCTCCTTGACCTCTTGCCTGGACACCCAGGAGCCCATGGAACAGCACCCCCTGGAAGTTTCCACAGGCTGCTCAAACAGCACTTCAAAAGGGAACTTATCAGACTCCAAAAGGGAACTTATCAGACTCCAACCTCACTCCAAACAAACAACCCTTCTACCTTAATGGCACCACTGCTCGCCTGGTTGCCCAGGCTGCTTGCAGTACTTCTGCTGCTTGGAAAGAAAAAGTTTAGTCCGGGCATGGTGGCTCAGCCTGTAATTCCAGCACTTTGGGAGGCCAGGGTGGGTGGACCACTTGAGGTCAGGAGCTTGAGACCAGCCTGGCCAACATGGTGAAACCCCGTCTCTACTAAAAATACAAAAATTAGCTGGGTGTGGTGGCACACACCTGTAATCCCAGCTACTCGGGAGGCTGAAGCAAGAGAATCACTTGAGCACGGGAGGTGGAGGTTGCAGTGAGCCGAGATCACACCACTGCACTCCAGCCTGGGTGACAGAGCGAGACTCGGGAAAAAGAAAAAAGAAAAAAAAAAAGAAAGAAAGAAGGAAGGAAAGAAAGAAAGAACAAAAGAGTTTAAAACCATCAAACTGGAAGCTCCATGAAGGGACACAGAATTCAGGTTCAGTGTGATTCTATTTAATAGAGATCTCGGCATCTCTCTGACCCAGTGGCTAAGGGTTTAGGTCTGGAGCCAACTCTTCCACTCTCCAGCTGTGTGATCTGGACAAATTACTTAACCTCTCTCTGCCTCATTTTTCTCTATCACAAAGGTGGGAAAGTACCTACCTTGTTGAGTTTTTGAGAATTAAATAGCATCATATTTGCAAACCTTTAGCATGATAATACCCAGCATGGAGGAATTCTCATCGATTCCCAATCAACAATTCTGGCCAAATGTATCTCAATGTTTCTTAAACCCATCTCCTCTTCTCCATGCCTACCATCCTGCCCTAATTCAGGCCTCCATACTTTCCTGATTGGACTATTTTAAGAGCATTCTGCTGTTACAGCAACCAAACTGATGTCTCTAAAATACTTCTTTTTTTTTCTTTTTTTTTGAGATAGAGTCTTGCTCTGTCACCCAGGCTGGAGTGCAGTGGAGCAATCTTGGCTCACTGCAACTTCTACCTCTGGGATTCAAGCAATTCTCTTGCCTCAGCCTCCTGAGTAGCTGGGATTACAGGTGCCCACCACCATGCCCAGCCAATTTTCATGTTTTTAGTAGAGACAGGGTTTCACCATGTTGGCCAGGCTGGTCTCAAACTCCTGACCTTAGGTGATCCACCCACCTCGGCCTCTCAAAGTGCTGGGATTACAGGCATGAGCCACTGCACCTGGCCTAAAATACTTATTTAAACACATTGTCTCCCACTTCCTGTTTAAAACCTTTCAATGATTTATAATCCTTTGGGTATATACCCAGTAATGGGATTGCTGGGTCAAATGGTATTTCTAGTTCTAGATCCCTGAGGAATCATCACACTGCCTTCCATAATGGTTGAACTAGTTTACAGTCCCACCAACAGTGTAAAAGTGTTCCTATTTCTCCACATCGTCTCCAGCACCTGTTGTTTCCTGACTTTTTAATGATCACCATTCTAACTGGTGTGAGATGGTATCTCATTGTGCTGCTATAAAGACACTTGCACACGTATGTTTATTGCAGCACTATTCACAATAGCAAAGACTTGGAACCAACCCAAATGTCCAACAATGATAGACTGAATTAAGAAAATGTGGCACATATACACCATGGAATACTATGCAGCCATAAAAAATGATGAGTTCATGTCCTTTGTAGGGACATGGATGAAGCTGGAAACCATCATTCTCAGCAAACTATTGCAAGGACAAAAAAACCAAACACCGCATGTTCTCACTCATAGGTGGGAATTGAACAATGAGAACACATGGACACAGGAAGGGGAACATCACACACTGGGGCCTGTTGTGGGGTGGGGGGAGCGGGGAGGGATAGCATTAGGAGGTATACCTAATGTTAAATGACAAGTTAATGGGTGCAGCACACCAGCATGGCACATATATACATATGTAACTAACCTGCACATTGTGCACATGTACCCTAAAACTTAAAGTATAATTCAAACAAACAAACAAACAAATAAGAACCTTCCAATGAGTACCTGCTGCCTACTGAACAATTTTCTACCTTCTCAACAACCAGTAATAATAGGTCACCTATCATCACCAGGGTGCTTCTGCCCCAGTCTTCAACTTCAGTACCCACACTCCATGCCCTCCCTCCCTCTCTTCCTTCCTTTTTTGTTCGCTTTTCCCTCCTTTTCTCCCTCTTTTCTTCCCACCCTCCTTTCCTTCTGTTCTTCTTTCTCTAGCTCAACTGATGTTGATGGAGATTTTTGATGTGCACAGAGCTCCGTCTGGCACTGGGGTGATAGTGAGGGAAACCAGACAGCGCCCTTGCTCTCAGGGAGCTCTCATGATAGACAAGAAGCCAGACATTGATCAAAGAATCATGGAATGAGTGTCCAGTCACAGCTGTGACAGTGTCACCCAGAGGGCCTGACATGGTGGGACCTTCAACCTGGCCAGTGAGGTCCATGGCATCTTGGAGGAGGAGGCCCTGCCTTGCCTGAGGAGTTAGCTAAGCAGAGGGAAAGGGAGAGGGGCCAACTGTGTGCATGTGGGCATGCATGTGCACGTGTGTCTGTGTGGGTGTGTGGGGGCATGCATTGCACATGCCTGTGTACATGTGTGCGTGTGTGTGCACGTGTGTGTGGGCATGCATGTGCACATGTGTGGATGTGGGTCTGCTTGTGCACATGTGTGTGCAAGCACATGTGTGTACACATATGTGTGCATGTGTGGGCATGCATGTGCACATGTGTGGATGTGGGTCTGCTTGTGCACATGTGTGTGCACGCACATGTGTGTACACATATGTGTGCATGTGTGGGCATGCATGTGCACATGTATATGTGTGGATGTGTGTGGGCATGCATGTGCACATGTGTTTGCATACTATAATTTGGAGCACTGGATACTTCTCTAAAGGCCAGACCAACAGCTGAGTTAGGCCCCTGTAGTAGTCTGTTTTCAAACTCCTGTAAAGAACTGCTGGAGACTGGGTAATTTATAAGGAAAAGAAGTTTAATTGACTCTCAGTTCCGCATGGCTGGGGTGGCTTCAGTAAACTTACAACCATGGCAGAAGGGGAAGAAGGAATGTCTCACACGACAGCAGGTGGGAGAGAATATGTGACAGTGCAGGAAATACTACTATTTACAAACCCATCAGATCTCCTGAGAATTCACTCACTCTCATGAGAACAGCATGGAGGAAACTGCCCACATCATCCAATCACTTCCCTCCCTCGACATGTGGGGATTACAATTGGAGATGAGATTTGGGTGGGGATGCAGAGCCAAAACCTCTCAGCCCCCCAAACTCTCAGCCTCCTCCCTCTCCCTCCACTTCCCCCACTGAGCTCTCAGCCAGCCTTGCGGACAGGCCTGCCCATGTGCCAGTGCTGAGGACCCGGCCCATCCTCTGAGAGCTTCCCTCTAACCTCATGAGCCAGGCCCACTGCCGCATCCTCAGAACAAAGCAGGTGGCTGAGAGTATTGTCTGGAAAATCCATAACATGTATTATGACAAACAAGCATCATTTGGTTGAAATGATCTCAAATGTTTTTGTTGATGTTGTTTAAGAGAAATCAAGCCAGATACCAGTTAAAAGTATAGATTTAATTCAGTACCATTGCAATAGAGGAGGGAGGCTTCAGCAAAACTGACCTTAACTCTGAGCACAACAAAGACACTTGGGATTTATAGCCAAGGATTGAAGGGAGAGGGTCAGTGGATGGAAAATTTCTAAGGGGAGGCATCAAGCGTCATAGAATTCTTGCTGAACTGACTTCAAAATATTCTTACTAAAGGCAGGCCAAAGACTTAGACATCAAGGGTGGAGATAAGGAATTTTATTAGATATCAAGGGTGGGGTGATTCTCTTTAAGCTGATCAAGCAGGACTCTTGCTAATACTGAACTGGGCAGGCCAAGGACAGGGCCCTAGGACAGGGCCCCAGTCAAGAAGAGTGCTCAGAGGAGCCTGTCCAAAGCTTGGTGAGGAGGGAGTCTGGGTTTTTTCTTTTTTTTTTTATTCCTGTTCATCTACCACGCCTGCTCTCTTAAGGGTAAAGCACAAGATAAAATTTCTGGGAAGTAATATGTTTGCATCATGCACTGCAAGGTATTGAATTATCTGTTTCTCTTCAACTGAAAGGTAAGAAGTCTGACTAAGAATGGCTGGTATTAAGCCAGGTGTGGTGGCTTACGCCTATAATCCCAGCACTTTGGGAGGATCGCTTCAGTCCAGGAGTTTGAGAACAGCCTGGGCAACATGGTGAAACCCTGTCTCCACAAAAAATACAAAAATTAGCCGGGTGTGGTGGCATGCACATGTAGTCCCAGCTACTTGGGAAGCCAAGGTGAGAGGATGGCTTGAACCTGGGAGGCGGAGGTTGCAATGAGCCGAGGTTGCACCACTTCTCTCCAGCCTGGGCAACAGAGCCAGACCCTGTCTCAAAAAACCAACCAACCAACCAAACAACAACAACAACAAAAACCCAAAACCAAAAAAAATGCTGTTATTTACCATGCCTGTCCTATGTTCTGGAGTTCTTCCAAGCCTTATCTTTTTGATCCTCACTGTGGACAGGTGCTAGTATAGCAGAGGCTAAACTTTGGGTATGGCAGTGGTCCCTTTATGAGCTGCTTCACCCTGTGGTTTGGATTTTATGTACCTGTCCTCTTCCCTGCTGGAGAATACGCCCCTTGATTCAGGACCCAAATCTCAGGCTCTTCCTGACACCATCACTGGCACCCAGCTCACATCTTGTACCTGCTCTCGCAGGGGTCAGCCAGAGAGCTGAGTCCCCCCAACCCAGCCAGGGCCTAACTCTAAACACCCGATGGATCTGTGATAATTATCTGTGTGTTTACACATTCTGCTTTTTGCAAAGGCATTCACCTTTTTGAGCCCTCTCTATCAGCTGATCTCATCAATATTTCAGAACTGTGTCAAAAAATAAAAAACAAAAGAGATATTGGGCACCATGATAATCTGCAAAAAAGTATTTCTTCATCCTGCACCTCATGTGGCTCAGTGGTGGCCGCTGCTACACCAAGCCATGCAGGATGCCCTATGGGAGTTTACAATTAAGATCATACCCTGTGATGCTGGAAAGTTATTTGATTAAAAGAAGGACAGGGTGTGGGGTGGAAAAAAAAAACAAAACAAGAGAAATTGACAGGAGGATGATGTGTTTGCACTGTGTGCTATGTGGAGTCAAATGCTTTGGGCCCTACTCCAACTGTCTGAGAGGTTGGGATGTGTAGGGGGGCAGAGGCCCATTTGGTGAGCTCCAATCATCCTGGAGAGCAGCAAAAGGAGACTGAGAAGGTAAGGTAACAAAGGAGAGAGGGAGGCCTTTTCCTCTCTGAAGAAGTGACATTCGAGCAAGGAGCTGAATGAGGCAAGGAGGGATTCCTGTGCGTATTCTAACAGAGAGTCCAGGCTTTCAGGCAGAGGAACAGCCACACACACACAGTGCTCCTGTACCCATCTGCAGGCTGATGAGGCCCTCATTTTCCCATGGAATGCCCATGGGGTTGATGTGGCAGACAGAGCCTAGGATGACCCGCAGGAGGTTTCCAGGCCCTGGTGTCTGCGCCCTTGTGTATTCCCTGCCCCTTGAGTGTGGGCAGGACCGGTACCTCACTTCTAACCAGTAGAACACAGCAAAGGTGGTGGGATGCCACCCCATGAGTCTGTGATGTTACATGGCAATGTTGACGAGATCTTACTCCTGTGACATTACATCACACAAGGCTCTGTTTTTCTAGAGTTGCTGTTGTTCTCCCACTGGCCTTGAAGAAGCAAGTGGCCATGTTGTGAGAGAGCCAGTGGGCAGGCCCACGTGGCATGAAATGTAGTTCTACTACCATGAGAAATGGAATTTTGCCAACAACCTGAGTGAGCTTGGAAGCAGCCCTTCCCAGGTTGAACCATCAGAGGAGATGACGAGATTGTAGCCCAGCCAACACCTTGATTACCGTCCAGTGAGACACTGGAGTGGAGAACCCAGCTAAGCCACACCTGGACTCCTGATCTACAGAACCGTGCAATAATGGATGGGTGTTGTCATGAGCAGCTATGTTTTTGGTAGCTTGTTACCCAGCAGTAGAGAACTAAGGCAGTTGGTATCACACTTTCCTCTGCTCAGCTGTGAGGAAAACTGTCTGATGATACTTATTGAAATGGGGATCAGAAGGCTCCAAGTTCTAATCACAACCCAGAACTACGTTACAATCTTCATGGGACCTAGGTACTTTTGCCGTTGTGGGCCTCATCCTCCATTAAAGAAAACAGTAAAAATTGTTTTATGCCTGCTTTGGTATACAGACGAATGAATACAGCTTTCCCTTGAACAATGCAGGGATTAGAGGCACTGACCTCCTTCACAGTCAGACATCCATGCATAACTTTTGACTTCCCAAACACTTACCTACTAATAGCTTTCTATTGTCTGGAAGCCTTACCAATAACATAGTTGATTAACATGTATTTCACATATATGTGTATATATTGTGCCTTCTTACAATATAGTAAGCTAGAGAAAAAAATGTTACTAAGGGAAGCATAAGGAAGAGGAAATAGATTGACTCTTTATTAAGTGGAAGTGAATCATCATAAAGGTCTTTATCCTCATTGTCTTCATGTTGAATTGGCTGAAGAAGAGGAGGAAGGGGAGGGATTGGTTTTTCTGTCTCAAAGGTAGTGATTTGTCTGTGAGTTTTTTTCAAATTGTCTACAAGTTGAAAAAAAACTCCAAGAAATTTTCCAATATATTTACTGTAAAAAAAAAAACTCACATATAACTGGACCTGTGCAGTTCAAACTTATGTTGTTCTAAGGTCAACTGTATAATCCAGGCTGGGCTCATTATTACATACTTACTGTTATATTCATTTCAATTCTGATTAAAAAAGATAAAATAAAAACCTTTTCATGGGTCCCTAAAAGTATCTTGGGCCCCTGGCATGTGCCTATAAGGTCTGATGGACAATCAGCTCCACAAGAACCTCCCTACCCTGTAGGCCACTTTGGCATTTTTGGTAGACTGAATTTGAGTAAATGAAGATGAGATGAGGACAGGATGAAGAAAGTCAAAAATGGGAAGAGGAAGAAATGGAAAACATTCTGTCTCAGTAAATATTTACTAAGGTTTTCCTAGGGGTTAAATTCTGGAACCACAAGGATAAGGGTAGCTCAATTCTTGGTCCAGGCATATTCCACTTTAATAAAAGAGATGACATAGGACCTGGAAAATGATACATTAGGATAGGTGACAAAGGCCAAAAGGGAGAAAAGAGAATGAATCATTCGAGGAAGGAGAAGAGTCTACTTCCAGGATTATTTGTTCATTTGCTTGTTGGTCTGTTCATTTATTTTACAAACATTTATTGAGTTGTACGTCATGCGTGAGAGTTAGAAATGTGTATGAGAAGTGGTGTCTGCCTCAGAGAAGCACATAAGCTAGTGTAGGAGACAAATTATTTCAATATGATGTGTTCAAGAAGGCTGCCTGGATGTGAAGTCTGGCTCTAGAGCAGATGTCTCGACCTCAGCTCCATTGACATTTTGGGCCAGGTTGTTCTTCGCTGTGGGGTCTGTTCTGTGTGTTGTAGGATGTTGAGCAGCATCTATGGCCTCTACTCACTAGATATCAGTAGTCCTTATCTTCACCTTCCAGTTGTGATAACCAAAAATGCCCATGGAAGGGTGAGGAAGGAGACCTGTCTTTGGTTAAGAACCATCGGTCTAGGATTGACTGTGTAACCCAGAGTAAGTTATTTAATTTGTAGGTGTCTCCGTTTCCTTATCGATAAAATAGGGACAAAATTAGACCTATTTCACAAGCTCATCACAAGTATTAAGTGAGTTGATGTGTGTAATAAACTCAGAATATTGACTGGCACATAATAAGTACTCAATAAATGTAAGTGGCAGCTGACATCATTGTTGCAGGGAAGGGCTCTGACACATGATTTAGAATAGACCCAGAGTCTGCACTGCATGAAGATGTGGGTGCATGATATATGTGTTGGGAAGCCTTGGGATATAAGACACATGCATGTTGATTGGGTCTGTGAAGTCAGGGAAGGTTCCAGAAAGCTTTGATTGCCCAAGCCAGAAATCTCCCCTGAGTCAGGAGGTGGTGGGGATTATGAAGGTTTCTGAGCTGTGTTTAGCAGGGAGTGGAGGTTTCTCAGGCATCCATACAGGAAAGCCCTTCTCCCTGCATTGGATCATCAGACAGGGGTTCAGCTAACAGTTCCCTGTAAACCTAAACCGTGCAGTGCTGTCGCTCCACAGAAGGTAGATTTTCAGTTCCTCTGCCAAGAACAGATGAGTCAGAGTGTGGGGAGCCTCCCTCTACCCTCTGGAATCTCTACTCTTCTAGTCCACAGAGCAAAGGAAAATGAATACTATTGTTTACAACAGAAAAATCAGCCTCCAGGATGTGTTCTGGACTTAATTTTGCAAAAGAGAATGCTAAATGTCTCAATGTCTGGGGGAAAAATGCTACCGAGCCTTTTATCTCCCCACCAGGGTCTTAATCGTTCCCTTCACTGTCCAGTCTTTCTGCCCCATCAAGCTAGCCTACCCTCTACCCCCTCTTATCACCACCTTAATCTGAATTTCTAGTTTCTGCACTTTGCTCTGTGACTCATAATCTACCTCCTCCCTGGCTTCAAGATCCAGTTTTCCCAAAGCCTTTTCACCTAGGAGGCAACTCAGCTTCATGGAGCCTCAGCTTTGTGCCAGGCCTTTGCCCACCTGTGGTTGGCAGAATACTGTCCCTCAAAGATGTCCACATCTTAATCTCCGGAAACTGTGAATATGCTACTTTACATGGCAGATGAGCTCCGCAGGTGTGATTAAATTATGAACCTTGAAATGAGGAGATTCTCCCAGATGGTCTGGTAGGATGATGTAATCACAAGGGTTCTTCCATGATGAAGGCAGAAGGATTAGAGTCAAAGGAGATGTCACGATGGAAGCAGAGCTTGGAGGGATGTGGACCACAGGGCAAAGAGTGTGGATAAACTCTAGAAGCTGGAAAAAAGCATACAAACAGATTTCCCCTGGAGCTTCCAGAAGGGACCCAGCCCTGCTGACATCCTGATTTTAGCTCTGCAAGACTCGTTTCAGGCTTTTGATCTCCAGAACTATAAGAGAATAAATCTATGTTGCTTTAAGCCACAAAGTTTGTGGTACTTTTGTTACAGCAGCAACAGAAAAGTAATACACCACCCTTATGTCACCGATAAGGAGACCGAAGTTCAGAGAGGTTCGGAGGTGGTTTGTTCATGATCACACAGCAGATGAGACAGAATCAGAGACAGTACAGGTCTCACTCTGAAGCCTGTGTTTGTCCTGAGACACCAGACTGGAAATGGCCTTTTTTTAGACATAGCAGCAGACCCAAACTGACTATGGCCTCGCTCCTGTACACCATCAAGTATTTCAAATGTAGACAACAAACAAACAGAAAACATTCAGATTTCAAAATCAGTCTCTTGGCCAGGTTTGGTGGCTCATGCCTGTAGTCCCAGCTACTCGGGAGACTGAGGTGGGAGGATCGCTTGAGCCCAGGAGGCAGAGGTTGCAGTGAGCTGTGATCACACCACTGTACTCCAGCCTGAGTGAAAGAGCGAGACCCTGTCTCAAAAAAAAAAAAAAAAAATCACTTGCTTAAGCTAAAGCTAGTTGCAGAAGGGAACTTGCATGTTTAACATTCTTTTTTTGTTTTTTGTTTTTTTTGTTTTTGTTTTTTTTTTTTTTGAGAGGGAGTCTCGCTCTGTCGTCTAGGCTGGAGTACAGTGGTGCAATCTCAGCTCATTGCAATCTCTGGCTCCCAGGTTCAAGTGATTCTCCTGCTTCAGCCTCCTGAGTAGCTGGGATTACAGGTGCTTACCACCACACCTGGCTAATTTTTATATTTTTAGTAGAGACGGGGTTTCACCATATTGGTCAGGCTGGTCTTGAACTCCTGACCTCATAATCCACCCTCCTCGGCCTCCCAAAGTGCTGGGATTATAGGCGTGAGCCACCATGCCCAGCTATGTTTAGCATTTTTAGTAGTTTATGGACTAGGAACTCCTTTCATTTGAGGATGTTTAGAATGTGGTCAAGGTCATGGCCTCACTTCATGTGTGGGCCAGTTATGTTTACTCTGTGTTAAGTGCCTGGTCTATGGTCCTGATCTGGCCAACCATTAAAGAGGATGATGCATGCAATGCCTAATACATAGTAGGTGCTTAAGAAATGTGCATCGTTTCTCCATCCAGCAAATCCATAGTTCTTAAGGCCCCGATAGGAGAGCACAGATGAGCAGGCAGGATTCATCCTTATGTCTGGAAAGGCAACGCAAATAAATGCTAATGTGGGCCAGGCCACTGAGTGATTCTTCCAGAATGTATGCTTCATGAGGGCAAGGATGTTTTGCTGTTTTTATTTCTCTGCTGCATACTCAGTGCCTGGCACATAGTAGGTCTTCAATAGATACTTTCGGAAAAATTAATGTGACTAGAGTGCTGGACTAAGAGTATAATGAACAACAGTTCATGTTCCAGTTTCATCACTTGCTTGCCTTTGAGCAAGTCTCTTAGCTTCTCTTAGAAATTCAATGGAACTTCTCCATTGATAATGTGGAAAAGTTGTTATCCTTCTTGAACACTTTTTGGGGCTTGGGGACAAATCTGCCCCCTCCATGCCCAGGTGGGGATGTCACAGAGCCCATCTTCCTCCATATGCCCCACCTGTGTCTTAGCTCTCCCCTCCCTCCACCTTCCCCCACTATCCCATAGGTCCAACTGAGAAGCAAGGGACCAATTCCCATGGCTCTAGGGACTCCCACGCAGACCCCTTCTCTTCTTCCTCCTTCCTTCTTTACCTTTAGTCTGAGAGGAATTCTTTCCCTTCCAAGTTTCTTTAAGCCTCTCTGCTTCACCCCTGAATCTACTAAGGACTTAAGTCTTTAAAAAAACAAAGCCAAGAAGACATATGGCTGCTTCCATTCTGTTCTCTGCTACTGGCCTCTCTAGGGCAGTGGGCATGGGAAAGGGAAAATATATAAAGAAGAAGAAAAAAACCCCTTAGATTAATATCTCCACATGACCCCAAGTCACATAACAAATCTTTAGTAAGTGCACACTGTGTCCTGGGCTGTGTGCTCGATGCTGGCATGCAACAGTAAATAAGAGAGGTGCAGCCCTTGATATGACAATCTGGTGGATCAAAGCTACATGGATTCATTTATCTCAACAGTTCAGGAACTACTTAGGGTCTACAGAGGCAGCATTATGTAAAACAAATAAACTGTGGTGTATTTCAAGAAGAAGTGATTAGGGATGCCAAAATAAAGAACAGGAAGGGGAGGAGGGACCTAGTTTAGATAGGATGGTTGCAAAAGTTCTCTCTGAGAAGATGATATATAAGCTAATATTTGCAGGATGAAAAGGAACCAGCATGCAATGAGAGGTGAACAGGACTTTCCAACCAGGATCAGCATGTGCAAAGGCTCTGAGGCAAGAAAGGTTTTGGCATATTCAAAGAACTGGGAGAAGCCTAAAGTTGGCAGCAGCATACGATGAGGCTGGAATTATTGCTATGATGCTACCTCAGAGGACGGCTTTGTGATGAAGGAAGGACAGAATTTGCAATCTCTTTAACCTTCTGGGAATTTAGAACGAGGAGGTCAGGGGACTGTGGGTGAATTAGAATTATCTTCTTTTAACCTGGTGTTATTAGTCAGGGTTCTCCAGAGGGACAGACCAATAGGATATATGCATATACGAAAGGGAGTTTATAAGGGAGAATTGGCTCACACAATTACAAGGCGAAGTCCCACAGTAGGTCACCTGTAAGCTGGGAAAGAGAGAAGCTGGTAGTGGCTCAGTCTGAGTCCAAAAGCCTCAAAACCAAGGAAGCTGACAGTGCAGCCTTTAGTCTGTGGCTGAAGGCCTGACAGCCCCTGGCAAACCACTGGTGCAAGTCCCAGAGTCCAGAGGCCAAAGAACTTGGAGTCTGATGTCTAAGAACAAGAGGAGAAGAAAGAAATATCCAGCACAGGAAAAAGAAAGGAGCCAGAAGACCCAGTAAACAAGGTTATCTCACCTTCTGCCTACTTTGTTCTAGCCATGCTGACAGCTGATTGGATGGTGCTCACCCACATTAATGGTGGGTTTTCTTCTCCCAGTCCATGGACTCAAAAGTCAATCTCCTCTGGCAACACCCTTACAGACACACCCAGTAACTATACTTTACCAGCTATCTAGGCATCCTGCAATCCATTCAAGTTGACAACTAATATTAACCATCACATCTAGATATTCTAAGATACTATGGTCCTTCTACCATGTGCTATCCACGATGCAAGGAACTCAGAAAAGGTTTGCTACAGGTGCTTGTGAAGCAGTATTTTAGGATTCCTTCAGGTCCAGGGTGCCTTAAGTGTTGTCTGTTTTTGGGCAAGCATCTTGTAACACTTTCTAAATCCCTTTATTGGTCACAATGGCCTAGACTATTTCCCCTGCTTTCCTTTGATTTATTTGCAAAAGCCAGAACCTGTTCTGGAAGCCTATCCTCAAGTCAATACCTTTTATTCTTTCAGACACATTTGGTAGGCAAGTCTCTTTTAAGCTTCCTGCCTTCTCACCACTGTCTATTAAAAACAGTTTGGATTTCCATGATTGTGTAGTTCTTTTAAGAATGAGCCTGGGTGCAGTGGTTCACGCCTGTAATCCCAGCATTTTGGGAGGCCAAGGCGGGCGGATCACAAGGTCAGGAGATTGAGACCATCCTAGCTAACACGGTGAAACCCCGTCTCTACTAAAAATACAAAAAATTAGCTGGGCGTGGCAGCATGCGCCTGTAGTCCCAGCTGCTGGGAAGGCTGAGGCAGGAGAATGGCGTGAAACCGGGAGGCGGAGCTTACAGTGAGCCGAGATCGCGCCACTGCACTCCAGCCTGGGCGACAGAGCGAGACTCCACCTCAAAAAAAAAAAAAGAATGAGGGTTTCATGTTCCCTACTTGCAATAAGAGCTGTGAGGCCAGATGTTCCAACTGGTTCTAGAATAGTTTCCCATAATGATAAAGATATCATTTAGGAATCATGTTATCAGAATGCACTTATTCAGATCAAGGTTTAATTCAAGGGTTTGCAGAGAGGGAACAGTTTCCCTCTGAATTTCCCTGAGGGCAGGGACAATGTCCCCTGACTTCTTTTCTTCTGCCTCACTGCCCTGGAGCAGCCTGAAGCATCTGTGACATCTGTGACAATGGTCCTGAGAGAACCTTCCATGAATGACTTGGGATAACTTCTGAGTGAGATTACAGCATGTCCTAAGACCATATAAATAAGCAACTCTGTAAGTTTGTATCCAAGCAGGACCCTTTTGGAAGTAGAACAAGGTGTTGTGAATAATTATTCTGGAATAGCAGGCAAAATGCAGGACCATCTTGGGCAAATTGGGATGTTTGGTCACCCTCCATGTAAGTTACCCAAATCCTTGCCAGATGTTCCTAAGAACTCCTGCTGCCTGCAGTGGTGGATAGTGCCCTGGATTTGGAGACTGGAGACTTGGGGTCAAGACCCTTCTCCTCCCACACCAGCAGCGTGGCCTTTGACAAGTCAATGAGTTTCTCAAACTTTGTGTAAACTTTTCTCCTAGAGAAAAATCTAGAAGCACAATGGGTCCGAGAAGGGGAGGACCAGAGTGGGAGAGGAGATTAACTCTGCGAGTGTCCAGCAAACGGGGGGATATTCACAAAGGATAAGACTACAGGCAGTTATAAACCAGTGCTCACAGCCTGTGATAACAGTAGTTATAGTAGAGTGCTGTGGAAGGCAGAGGAGAGACCCCTATGTCACCTGGGGAGGGGAACAGGGAGGAGTAATGGGGAGGGAGGTGTTGAGGAAGACTTTCTGGAGAGTTAGTGACCTATAAACTAAGAACTGAAGAATGAATAGGAGATTCCTGGGAAAAGGGTCAGAGAAGAGAAAAGAGGAAGTGCAAGACACAAGAAGGGGCAGAGAGGGCACAGGCCAGGCAGGCAGAAGAGAGCTTGGTATGTCTGAAGAGCTGCAAGTAGCTGCGGCATTGAATATGACCCCGTAGAAGGTTCTAGAACAATATGTGGGAAAATGCTCAAAAAGAGGCAAGCAGACCCACATCCCAAAGGGCTTCAAATGCCTCATAAAGTAGGTTTGGATTTCACCCTGAGGGCAACAGGGAGCTTTGACATGTGTTCCTGTCCATCTTCCCCAACGGCAAAAGAAAACTCCACAGTGGCAGGAACTTGCCCATCTTTTTCATCACAGTACTCTTGTTAGCCCTGTGCTTGGTATACAGCAGGTGCTTACTAAATGTTTGTCTAAAGAATGAGTAGATTGAAGAGTATTAAGGAGGAAGCTTGCCTTTTAGATATATCACATCCGTGCAGAGTGGAGAATGGGTGTGAGAGTTGCGGACACAAAAAGAGAGAATTCGGAAGACTGTCGAGGTCACCAAGAGCTGGCCTAGTGCAGGGTGGAGCAAATGGACTTGCTTATGGACTTGCTAATTTAGGGGAGAAAAATGTGCCTTGTTGAAGTCTGGAATTCACATAATAAAGATTTGGGTGGTAATGGAGTTACTCTGCAAAAGTACCTTATTCTTGGAAAGCACAGCAAACAGGAAGCATGGTGCACCCTCGAGAGCTGTGCTATAGAAAGAGGAAGAATCAGAATAAGGAAAAATTCAAAACTAGGACACTTAGCCACCACCAAATAATAAGAAGATGTGCGGCTAACTACTTCAGGAATCATTCCTGAAGCATGAAACCCAGAGCGATTCAGTTTGAAACAGCATGTTTCTGAGTATGACAAAAAGTACGGGACAGAGTCAAGAGGGAAGTGGTAACCGTTGTTCCTGGAGTTCCCAGACAGCCTGTCCTTCAGTTATTTTATACTTTGGTTAAAGGCTTAATAAGGAGAATCAGCCATCCTACTTGAGGCACTACAGCGTGCAAAAGAGGGTTTTCAGTTTCCCACTGAGATCTTAAACTTAGGACTTTCTAAATGGCTTTGTTAGGGTCTTGTCTGATGGATGACGGTAAAACTTTGTTTATTCAAGCAAATTGGAAGCCAGACAAGTCTGAATTATTGCAAAAGGCTGTATTGGGTAATTGTTTACAATAAATTGTAAACACAGCCATTTGTTCAGTAATCTATCAGATATTTATTGAGCACATACTAAATGATAGCCTGATGCTAGGAGCTGGGAATGAGGAAACAAAGTAGATACAACCTCTCTGCTGAGGAAGCTTCGAGTCTAGTATGAAGGAGAATCAATAATCAAATGACCCTCCAAATCAATCTTTAATTAAAAACTGATTCATGCTACAAAGGAACAGTTCAGGAAGATAGGACATCATCAAGCAGGGCCATTTAATAGAATTTAGGGGTGGGGCAGTGTTCAGGGAAGGCAGCTTCAATGACATGGTATTTGAGCTGCCACATATGTGAACCCAGTTAATAGGCAGTGGAGGGTGAGCAGTTAGAAGTCTGGCCACATCTGTCTCCATGAACAGATGAGACGTGGCTGGAAGCATAGGAATTATAAAATGCTTGAAAACATGTTTTGTTAAGCAAATTCAATATACACATATTTTACATCGTTGTTATTATTTTGCTTGGCTCAAGTTTCATTATCAATTCCAGATTACTGACATGTGAATTAATGGTGCTATATTTATTAACTCAGCCCTTTTATATTGAACTCTTGGTTACCTGCCATATATCAGCCATAGGACCAGCTGTGCAGACTTGCAGAGATGAATAAAACATTATTGATGCCCTATGGAAGACAGTGTCCTAATCCAGCAGTTGTAATATACATCAGTATTTCTCAAAACTTGCATTGGTTGAGTACCCACTGAACACTATTTTCCATAACTAGAAAGTAAGTAAAAATAATTATAATGAAAAAGAAATACTGTGTAACTACCTTCCTAGCTAGCTGTGTTGCCTGTTAAGAGACTTTCAGCCCAAGGCATACTCTCCATTTATTCAAAATGGAGATCAAATATGTGAGCAAGAGAGGTGTTAAAGACCAGTGGGTGCCCAATTGAGTACCCAACAGATTCTTGTTATAATCAGGTTTGGAGGGTGATTCTTCTAACAGAATAGCTGACATCTGTAAAGTTTCAACTCTACAGAGTTGACATTCCCGATATCACACCATCTATTCAGAAGTATTTAAAAGTACATTACGGTGGGACTTATATAGAGGTTTCAGGTAGGTCAGTGATATGGTTTGACTATGTGTCCACTCAAATCTCACCTGGAGTTATAATAATCCCCATGTGTCAAGGGTGGGGCCAGGTGGAGATAATTGAATCATGGGGTAAGTTTTCCCCGTATTGTTCTTGTGGTAGTGAATAAGTCTCATGAGATCTGATGATTTTATAAATGGGAGTTCCGCGTCATAGGCTCTCTTGCCTGCCATCATATAAGACGTCACTGCTCTTCCTTGTCTTCTGCCATGATTGTGAGGCCTCCCCAGCCATGTGGAACTGTGAATCTACTAAACCTCTCTCTCTTGCCCAGGCTCGAGTACAATGGTGTGATCTCGGCTCACTGCAACCTCTACCTCCTGGGTTCAAGCAATTCTCTGCCTCAGCCTCCCGAGTAGCTGGGATTACAGGCACCTGCCACTCTGCCTGGCTAATTTTTTTGTATTTTTAGTAGAGATGGGGTTTCACCTTCTTAGCCAGGCTGGTCTTGAACTCCTGACCTCATGATCCCTTGGAAGTATATGCAGTAGCTCACAGAGCAGCAGAGTGTCTTCAACTACATGCTGCCCTTGTGTTTACACTGCCAGAAGAGAGCTCTGAGGGGCTCACCTCCTGACGAGGGGAGGCTGGGGGCTCTAGATTGACAGTGACATCAAGGCTTTTTGACCCAGGGGAAGACAGTACATTTTGATTGGAAAACTGAAGTACCATCACCAGAAAAGGCACTGTCAACCGGTGTCTACCTTAACCAGCAAACTCTGACCAGTCCGACACCAACCCAGGTCACTCTGCTGCAGCCTCTCAGACCTGGGGAAGATGGACCCCTGCTTGGAGCCCATGCTGTAGAGGGGCTCACTAAGCGGAACCACCAAAACATAGACTTGGCTTGTTTGTTTGTTTGCTTTGTTATTGTAAGGAAGCGTTTTTGGATGTTTAGCACCCATTTGAGCTGATGGGCATTGTGAAAAGGAGGCGGGAAAGCTGGATGGGACTTCCTGGGCCAGAGGGTGTGCGCCTGAGAGCACGAGGGTGGCAGTGGGCGAGGAAACAGTCAGAGGCCCTGCCTGGCAAACATGGACAATGCTGGTGCTTTTGTGTAAGGTTGACTGCCCTGCGGACACTCAGGTGACTGTGCTTCTCCCTCCCCGCTGCTTGGTGGTGGAGTTTGGGAAGTGGAAATCCTGAGTCAGTGGAGGGGAACCTGCATATCCTGGGGCTTGTCCAGGCCAGTCCCCACCCGAGGTCCAGTTGCCCCCAGGAGTCTTGTCCCAGCAAATGCTTACTACTACTCAGGCCACCAGTGGCCAGTAAGCGGAAAACATGGGTCCTTTAGCCTCCTGGTCAAGAGGCTGGGTTTTGGGAAACAGGCTTTGGGGCCCTGGGTATATCTAGATGATAACTTTTAAATATTTAGATGTGGGTACGTGGGGCTCTGTTTGTACTCTTGTTCTAGGTTGTGCAAATGTTATGGGGAGACCTCTGACAACACAACACCTTGGGTAGAATTTCATCCAATGTTGCAAAGCTCTCAGGAGGGGAATCCGTTCCGGCTTGCCTTCTGCATTGATAACATGATAAAGCTCATTCAGGGCACATGGACGGCGAAGGAACAGAGGAGTTTTGGAGGAAATGGGCTGGGGTGAATTTTGCTGGCATAGTTCCAAAACCTTAGAACAGAAAGCATAAAGCTTTCACGGTAACACACACATGAAAACAAGACAAGAACAGAAAGAACAAACACTGTGTTAGGGTAAAAGAGGCTAATGCATTTTGAAACAGGCCCTGACAAAAAGCTCGCTCACCTTTGAAAGCTAAAAGCATAATTTGAATCTTTTGTTTTTCTTTTCCTATATTTCTAAGCATGCATAAGCTACCCACTCTTAAACTCGAAAATCTTGGGCCAAATCAGAAATGCATTAAAAAAAAAAAAGCTCCCAAAGGAAAACTGCTTCAAATAGCACATAAGAGTAAATGTCTGATCTTCCAATTACTCCAGCAGGTTCCAATCCAGGCATCTAATCCACACGCCTCTGAACTTGTTCCAATCGATATGCAAGGGGCGGGCCTGGCATTTTCCTCTCCGTGTGCATCTTTGTTGTAAATAAGCTAGTGACTGATCTCAAAGCAGAAAGGGAAAGGAGCTTTGGTTTCTTTCTTTTTAGAATTATATTGAATATATATATAGGGTACAAGTGGTTTTGGCTACATGGACGAATTGTATAAAATTCATGAATTGTATAAAATCTGCCGTTTTAGTGCATCTGTCACCCGAGTAGTATACATTGTATCCAATATGTAGTTTTTGTTTTGTTTTGTCTTTAATCCCTTGTCTTCCTCCTGGCTTCTGAATCTCCGCTGTCCATTATACCACTCCGTATGCCTTTGCTACCCAGCTTAGGTCCTACTTATAAGTGAGAATATACAGTATTGGGTTTTCCATTCTTGAGTTACTTCACTTAGAATAATGGCCTCCAGCTATATCCAAGTTGCTGCAAACAACATTATTTCATCCTCTTTATGGCTAAGTAGTATTCTATGATGTATATTTTCTTTATCCACTCATCAGTTTATGGGCCCTTAGGTTGGTTCCATATCTTTGCAATTGTGAATTGTTCTGTGATAAACATACCTGTGCAGGTGTCTTTTGGATATAATGACTTCTTTTCCTTTGGGTGAATACTAAGTGGTGGGATTGCCGGATCTAACGGTAGATCTACCTTTGGTTCTTTGAGAAATCTCCACACCATTGGGAAAGGAAAATTCAGTCTCCTTGAATCTGAATTCCTGTTGAATCTCGTTCTCACTTCTTGGGGTAGAGGGTTGGTTAGTGTCTTTCACTCTATGATGACGGGACATGACTTCCCTCTTCTAGGCAGGAGAACAATCTGTTCATTTTATGGTTAGAACATGCTTTTGGTCCCTTAACTACCAGAGAAAACCCTCAGTTGTTTAAGGGATCACAGCTGTGTTCCATTTGCCCTGAATTTGCCGCCCTCAGTTGGTTTCCAGAGCTGGAAGATGATAGAACTGCCAGGCTCTTTGGAATGGTATCAGTAATCACTACGTAGGAGCTTTATGACTCTTCCCCATAACCTCCTTTCTGGTTGATAAGTTACAGGATAGAAGATTGCAGACCAAATTCTGCCATCTGTACACAAATGCCTTAGCACTCAGGCACAGAAACAGTGGAGAACCTGTATCCATTAGCTCAGCAAAATCCCTGCCCTCTGTCCTTGTGTGTTCCTGACAAGAACCTTGCCTCAGTTTCCCTCTTGGGCTGGAGAAGCATTAATTTGGCTTAGCCTAAATGTCACTTTCTCTGAAACATCTTCCTTGACTACCCTATCTCAAGTAGCTCCCTTTCCCCCAAACTCAACTGCTGTGTGACTATCATATTGCCCAGTTCTGTTTCCTCTGTATCGCAAATCCCTGTCTAGTATTCTTTATTTACCAACTTTTTTCCCTGACTCCTCTCTCCTCCTCCCCGCCCCAAATAATGTAAGATCTATGAGCACAGGGACCTTGTCCGTCTTGCCAACGGCTGTCTCCCCATAGCCTAGCACAGTGCCTGTCCCGTGATAGGCTCTGAGTCTACGTTTGTTGAATAAGTGAAAGAACTCTTTCATGTTCTTCCCCTTTGCTGGGTTTACTGCTTAGGTATGACATAGAATGGGAAACTTTCCCCCTCCTTTGGGAAGAGAGATGAGAGATGTTTCAGCGCACTGCTGGAGAGACTAAAGCTTTGAAGTTATTTCATGATGTTGCCTACAACTGGAGAAATAGAACCACAGATTTCCAACCAGCCCCTACTCCAGATTGTGAAATCCACCAAGCTGGTATTATCTGTGTTTGTGACCCCTTCTAGACTGTGGGGAGGATGGGCATGGGCTTACTTATGTTTATATTTCCAGTGCCTGGTGCCTCATGCTGCTCTGTAAACGCTTGTTAAATGGTATTTGCTTCTTCCACCCTTCTGTCTGTCCCCCCCACACTGCTCCCTGGGTTAGTCCCACTGTGTTTCCAGGACTCTTTTGATTGACAGAATCCAATTCAAGCTTGCTAAGGAAGAAAGAAAAGGGGGAAGGGTGAATTAGTTAAAAACCTTGAAAGTTCTGGGGCAACCACAGCTGATCCAGGGCACCCACGATGTCACTGGGACTTGGTTTGGCCTCATTTCAGTCTCTCTGTGCCAGTTCCTCATTCAGGCAGACTCACCCCATGTGGTGGCTCCCAGCATTGTCCTCACAGCCAACCATCCCAGCAGAAAGAGAGGTTTTCATTCATTAGTGTTCCAGGAAAATTGTCTGGGATTGGCCTGAATTGTGGCACACTCATTCCTGAATCAGTTAGCCCTTTTCAGAGCCGGAATACTTTGGCCAAGCCTGGATGGCGTGCCAACTCCTGGATTTAGGGGTAGGTGGAGCCCGCCTTAACTGCTGGCAAGAGTGAGGGAGGGGTGTTGATGTTCCCCCCCAACAACTGAGGTGTAATTTCCAAACATATTGATGCAGAAACAAACAAAATTACTGCAAAGTAGACTTCTGGTCTACCAACCACCACATTAAACTTAGAGACAAGGGTGTCCCTATCTTGTCCAGTCAGTTAATTTGTGTGACGATGTTTTGGAAGAAGCAACCTCTTCATGTACAAGCAAGTTTAAATGTTACTGATGCTTGCCAGATAGTTTTCTCATTTGCTTCTTACCTTGTGGGCTCCAAGACCCAGTTAGAAAAATACCTGGTAAGCTGTCTCTGAATCACCTGGGGCACTTTTAAAAATATAGATTCTCAAACTATGCCCCAAAAGAGTTTAAAAAAAGTCTGCAGTGGGGCCATTTTTTTAATATGCATTAAAAAAAATCTCATCAGGGGATTCTACCATGCAGCCAGGCCAGAAAACCATTGGCCTAATCCATTGGTGATGCTTAAATTGAATTTTGGGGACTGAGTAGGGTGCAAAGGCAGTATCATGGCTGCCTAGTGGGAGAGAAATTTGGGCCCTTCAGGGGCTTTCATTGCCCTTCCAATCCTGTTATAAATGCAGTTGTCTTTTCCCTACTACAGAGAACGAGACTTGCTCTGAACTTATTCTTCAAGTTTTTGTGTCTGACCAGAAATCAGGAAGCAAGAAGTTGTTGAGTTCTCTTTTTTTCTTTTTTGAGACGGAGTCTTGTCTGTCACCCAGGCCTGGAGTGCAGTGGTGCCATCTCAGCTTACTGCAACCTCTGCCTCCCAAGTTCAAGCGATTCTCCTGCTTCAGCCTCCCGAGTAGCTGGGACTACAGGCACGTGCCACCACACCTGGTTAATTTTTGTATTTTTAGTAGAGATGGGGTATCACCATATTGGCCAGGCTGGTCTCGAACTCCTGACCTCATGATGTGCTTGCCTGGGCCTCCCAAAGTGCTGGGATTACAGGCGTGAGCCACCACGCCCGGCCAGTTGTTGAGTTATCAAGCAAGGTCTTCAGCTCATTATCCACTAATAGTTTCCATTACTGACCCAGGAGCTAATACGGGTAAAGAGAGCAGAATGGAACCTGGTAAGTGAGTCTGTAGCTGCATTACACAGTGTATCTTCATCAGTCCAGTATGAGGAGGGGCTGCTTGTCCCTTGGCCATGCCAAGTGGAGTAATTATGCAATGTGGGTAGCAGGGTTCCACGTGAACAGTGCTCATTCTGGAATGACACCTTCTACACAACCGCGATTATCAAGTCGGGGAGGAGAGTGAGAGGCCTTGTAAGTGGGATTTCATGCACCGTGCGCTGGGACTCTGAAAACTTTCGCTCAAGCTATAAAAGTAAGACCTGTTTACTTCCAAACCCCCATGTAATTACAAATATCAAGTCATCTTTTCTGTACAAATAAACTCAAATGATAGTGATCTGTTATTTGGAGCCATGTCTGTGTTACCGGGAAGATTTAGCTGGCTTTCTGAAATGCCGCAGACCTAATTGCAACCAAGGGAAATGTTGAAAGCCTCATATTTTCAGCTTAGCGTACTCATCTTTTTTTAATCTCTCATTTTGATTTCTGAAAAATGTTCCTTGGATTTCATGAAGGGCAGGGGCTGTTTTGGAGGAAGGGAGGGAAACCCTTTCAGGTTTTGTTATCACTGGATGTTTATTCCTTATTAACCACAAGACAAGGCCATCCTAGGAGAAAGCTGGGGGCCACTTGCGTATTGCTCTCTGCTGTTGATCTTTGCAGGTGATTAAGAAGAGAGGGAGGAGGCTGGGTGCAGTGGCTCACGCCTGTAATCCCAGCACTTTGGGAGGCCGAGGCTGGCGGATCACAAGGTCAGGAGATTGAGACCATCTTGACCAACAGGGTGAAACCCTGTCTCTACTAAAATACAAAAAATTATCCCAGCGTGGTGGCGCGTGCCTGTAGTCCCAGCTACTCGGGAGGCTAAGGCAGGAGAATCGCTTGAACCTGAGAGACGGAGGTTGCAGTGAGCCGAGATCGCACCACTGCATTCCAGCCCGGCGAGAGTGCGAGACTCCATCTCAAAAAAAAAAAAAAAAAAAAAAAAAAGTAAATAAATAAAATAAAAATAAGAAAAGAGGGAGGAGACAAACAAGGCATGAAAATTAAAGGAAGGTGAAGGGATTAAGGTTGTTTTTATTAGCTTATTTTGAAATGTGAGCAAAAACCACCTTCTTATTTATTGCAAAAACGCCCAATATTTGTAAGGAATTTCACAAATCCACATACAGAAAATACATACAGAAAAGAAAATCATTCCAGTACACCCTAATCAGAAAGATATCAGAAATTCAGTAGTGGTGAAATAACAGTCTTGACTTGCAAGAATAATTTGAAGGCAGACAGGCTGCACAGAGTTAAATAGGAAAGACGTTTGGATTTAATGATGAGGATTTACATGATGCTTCTTTCCCGTCCCACTGTAAAAAAAGTCATTTCTACAGTGCTGTGGCCACCACTATTGTTGAGAGAAATAATGTCTGACATTAAACATCTTAAAGAATTGGGAACTCACCATATATGTGTGCTTGTTCAAAAGGTGACACTTTCGTACACGTATGGCTTTCAAGGTTGTGAGCTACACATATTGTTTTAAAGCATTTGGCTAAAATGCCCCCATCTTCCCAGAGCTGCCAGCCCTCATAATGCCAACAGCTAAATGTACCCAAGTGTTACTGAACTGTGTTTGATTCACCTAAATCATAAAAATAGCCACAGACCGTGCCTTATCTGAATGTTACAGATACTCAAATTGAGGTATTGTCATTCCATTGCACAGCAGAGAGTGGAAGGACAGAGAGGTTAAGAAAGCTGCCCATGGTGTCATATCGAGTAAGTCGTTGAATTAGGATCCAAACCTGAGTCTCCCTGACTGCAGCCCATGGGTAATTCTCTTTCACTGGGCTGATTGTCAGAGGCATAAACCCCACCCATGGGAGAAACCTAGGGTTCCTTTTACTCCCAGAGCTGGATTGAAGCCCATGTGTACAATCATATAGTAAAGGAAGGGGGTCAGGCACAAGACAGCTGTAGGAAAGGGACTCAGGACACAGAGTTTAGCTGCAGGTGTCACTCTTGCCTGCATTTAAGTGGACCCAAACTGGGATTCAGGGTCTGTTTGGGGAACTAGTAGGTCTCATCTATGTTTCTGACCCTGTGGACCCCCTGATGTCTTTGCTTTAATCACCTTGGACTGGAGTCTGGGGGGACTGTTTGGCTGGCTGAAGGAACAGAGGATTCTGGGGACAGGCATAGGAGCATGCCCTCTTGAGCTTTGCCTGATCTCATAGGTTCTAAGAGTACAAAGGGTTGCTACAGTCAGAAACAAACTGAGCTCTTTCCATGACAGATTTTGTATGGTTCTGCAAACATGACAAGATATTGCCCAATGTATATTTGTGTAGAGAGGATACCCTCCTGCTTCTGCATGGAACTCAGCATCCTGTCGGCATTGTGAGGGCTGGCAGCTCTGGGAAGATGGGGGCAGCATCCTCACTTGGACATGGTGTGTCCTCAGCAGGTACAGGTGTGTTGCTAGTGGCACCTCCTGCAGCAATCTCTCCCAAGGAGCTCTGGTGGAAGGACATGAAGGATGTGGTGCTTAGCAGATGTCAGGCAGCCTTTGTGGACTCCCAGAAATACTTGTGTTCTCCCAGAAATACTTGTGGTGAGGGAAGGGTGCTTGGCAAGAGCTGGCGGTTCTGCCTGAGCAGGTGGGAATAGCCCACTAAGGAAACCTGAGCTGCAAGAATTCTGCTCCTCCCAACTACAAGGCTTGGAGACCCTCAGGATCTTCCTGAGTTTCTATTTTATATCATCAGTCATGTTTGTAGTATCTGGTGGCTCTTCGTTTAGGGTAAGTATCAAGAATGCAGTTTCAGGTGGAACCATCTGGACTGAAATACTATCCCAGCAAGTTCTAACTTTGCTAACTTAAGGAGGTAATTTGATCTCTTCATGCCTCTGTATCCTCACCTGTGAAATGGGGATGATGGTGACAAATGGTGATGATGGATGAGGATGATGATGGTGATGATGATGATATTTACATTATAAAGTTGTCTTTTTGCACAGGGCCTAGTGCGATGAGTGCTCAATTCATGTGATCTTATTGTAAATTAAATGTCATTTAGTGTTTTTAGTTTTGTGTTGTGCTTTTGCTTCTCCAATTTGCTAGGGCTTTTTCATCTAGGACCAGGAGGACTTGGTTCTGAGTCAAGAGAGGGCAAGCCTCAGCTGTGGTGCTCCTCCATCTATTTCTTCCAGGGCCTCAGAAAGATGGTAATGACTCCATGTTGGCTGGGGATTTCACCACTTACCAACTGGGATGGCATGGGCAAGACCTCTCCAACACTCTGTGCCTCCACCTACCTATAAAGGGGGCTAATACTACTCATCTCCTAGGGTCGTAATGCATATCAAATGTGGGAAAGGTGTGTGCAAAACATTTTACAATAATAATTATGAAAGCCCTGGTATCCTTCCACTGGTGAGAGGTGGCTGAGGAAAACAGAACGAGTGTGCACACCTAAGTCATACTGACCTAGGTTTGAGTCCCAGCTTTAGTTCCAGCTGCGTGACCCATGACAGGTTGCTTAATCACTCTGGACTTCTGCTTTCCTCTCCTGTAAACTGGAACAATGACACCTCCCTCCCACGATGTGTAAGGGCGAAATGAGATGATGTGTGTTTTGTGTCTGGCACCTAGGGACACCCAGAAATACTTTCTCCTCACCTACTAATTCAGAGACCTGCTTGCCTTTCTGAATTTACTACCACTGAGAAAAAATTGTAGATTCTAGAGGCCATTTACCTACTCTGCTGATCCCACTGATGGGAGTCTTTTTAAATCAGGGCTGGTTCTGAATCTATAAAAGTTACTCCTTCAGGTCATGGTGGAAGGAGCTAAAACATAGTGAATGATGGCGGGGTAAGGCAGTGGAGAAGAACGCACATCTCACCCAAGGCACCTGTGATCAGCTTTGCAACTGAATGCAGCAAGAA
This sequence comes from Gorilla gorilla gorilla, assembly GCF_029281585.2. Lineage (NCBI taxonomy): Eukaryota > Metazoa > Chordata > Mammalia > Primates > Hominidae > Gorilla > Gorilla gorilla. Next base: position 226,117,921 of record NC_073224.2, on the reverse strand, counting down.
CCACATTTGAGAAAGAAAGAGAAGGAAGAGACTATCAATATTTATATTGCTTTCTGAAATCTGAGAACCCAAGACAGTGGGTATGTAGAGATAGGAACAGGAAAGATTAACCTTGTGTATGTCAGGAGAGCTGAAGTATTTGACAGTGGCCACAAACTCTAGTGTACCAGGAATCAATGCATGCAGGGAGCTACGTGCAATTGGGAACAGAAGACGTTCAAATTCTTTTCTATTTTATTTCATTTTATTATTTTACCTATCTTTAAAACAATTTTTTTTATTATACTTTAAGTTCTGGGATACATGTGCAGAATGTGCAGGTTTGTTGCATAGGTATACATGTGCCATGGTGGTTTGCTGCACCTATCAACCTGTCATCTACATTAGGTATTTCTCCTAATGCTATCCCTTCCCTGGCCCCCCCACCTCCAAACAGGCCCTGGTGTGTGATGTTCCCCTCCCTGCGTCCATGTGTTATCATTGTTCAGCTCCCACTTATGAGTGAGAACATGCGGTGTTTGATTTTCTGTTCTTGTGTTAGTTTGCTGAGAATGATGGTTTCCAGCTTCATCCATGTCCCTGCAAAGGACATGAACTCATCTTTTTTTATGGCTGCATAGTATTCCATGGTACATATGTGCCACATTGTCTTTATCCAGTCTATCATTGATGGACATTTGGGTTGATTCCAAGTCTTTGTTATTGTGAACAGTGCCGCAATAAACATACATGTGCATGTGTCTTTATAGTGGAATGATTTAAAATCCTTTGGGTATATACCCAGTAATGGGATTGCTGGGTCAAATGGTATTTCTGGTTTTATCTTTTACCTGTCTGTCTTGGTGAACATTCTGGAAATAGAACAAAATATTTCTGCTGGTCCAGTCCAGCCCTCAGGCTGCTGCTCCGTCTCAAACTACACACCCCTAACATTTGCAGGGCCCTGGACAATAGTACAAAGGAAGGCCCACACACTATATGTCTAAATATGTGAGAATTACCAACTCAGCTAACAGACTGCTAAGTGAAATATGTTCCATCCCCCTACCTCACAAATGCACCTGGAAAGCCAGGTTTGAACACAGCGTCTGAACTCCACAATAGTCTGTGCTCATGGCTACTGGGGAAAGCCATCTTTGGCTCCCAGCCCCCAGGCCCCAGCCCCTTTCTTCAACCCTGACTCTGTGCCACCTCACAAGGAGCCCCTCCTCACCAACATACATGTGGATATCCTAACCTCCATGCCCAAGATCTGTCTACATCCTCTGCAAACCAGCACCCCTTGACCATCTCCGGCTGAGGGGTGGACACACATCAGCAATGGGACCCTCTCCTGGGGATGGACCTGGGGAAAAGCCTGTCGCAGTCTTAGAAGAAGGCTTGGGGTTGTTTGACAGAAATTCTGGGGTCCCGGGTACTTAGAGGTCTGGACAGCTGTGGGAAGGTGCAGGGAGAGTTGGGGGGCACATCTGGGAGGGGACTAGAGCAGGGCCCTCTACAGAGGACAGCCTAGGACAGGGGACCCTCTAGCCCAGGTCTAAGGGCAGAACTGGTCTCAAGTGTATCTAAGGGCTTTTAAGCATTAATGAGGTGTCAAAAAGAATCCTAATTGCATACATTTTTATTAGCAATGGACTGAGATGCAGGGACTTGGGTTCCAAGCCCACCTCTGCCAATAACCTACTCCATGTCTTAGGGACAAATTGCTTCTCTCTGGGCCTCAATTTTATCATCAATTAAATAAAGGTGTTGGACCAGGTCATCTGTAATTTGCTTTTCCACCCTCTAAGTCAAATGTGTTTGCTTTCATTCGTGTCAACTCATGTTAAACTTTGATTTTGTGCAGAAGTTAGGAGAGGAAATACTTTTAGATCTATGATTTATTTCTTATTTGAGAAGAGTTTCCTTGTGTTTTTGGTCACTGAAGGAAAAAAAAGATGGGGTGAGGGGGCTGCCAGGAATGAAATATTTGGCTCATATTGCTAATTACTTGTATTAAGTGGTTGTATAATGGGGAATTTGAATATAAATACCTGGTCTTTTTAGAGTAACATTTACCCATGAGAATTACAAAAATTCTCAGTGCAATCAGAGTTCATTTAAATGTTAATTTTAATTTTTATTCACCACTTGGTCTTGGTGCTGAAATACACATAAGTTAAAGCAACTGCAGCGGAGGTTCCTTCTGCCGCCCCTGGCAGAACTCACTCTCGCGCTAATGGTTGTTTCCTGTGATTTATTTCTCCTGTGAATCACCTTTGTCACAAGAGAGGAGAAAATGAATTTCTTTAGAAGGTGTATGAATCTACCTCAGCACACATCAAGGTGCAAAAAATAAAACCGCAGAAGAACACTCCTTGGGAACATAGAAGCAGTACAGATAAGGGGTTGGCATGGAACAGAAAGGGGGCAGAAGACATTTTGTTATTTTAAAATAAACTAATGTGGGCAGACTTTTAAAAAAAAGTCACCCAAATTTTTATACCTATGCATGCTCAGAACAAAAATGCAGTTCCTTGAAAAATGATTGTTTTTGCTCTTTCCCGGGGAAAACCATCCTGTTCCGAAGCCACCTACCCAAGACAGTCTGCACCAGGGGGAGCAGCAACACTTGGGCTGAATAGTTCTTTGCTGTGGGGCTGCCCTATACACTGTAGGATGTTTAGCAGCATCCTTGGCCTCTGACCACCGGATGTCAGTGGCACCCTGTTATGAGTTGAATGGTGTTCCCTTCCCCCCAAACTCATATGGGAAAGTTCTAACCCCTAGGACCTTGGAATGTGACCTTATTTAAAAAGAGGCCTCTTGCAGATGTAAACAGTTAAGATGAGGTCATTAGGGTGGGATTTATACAAAAGGGGAACGTAGACTGGGCGCGGTGGCTCACGCCTGTAATCCCAGCACTTTGGGAGGCCGAGGCAGGTGGATCACGAGATCAGGAGATTGAGACCATCCTGGCTAACATGGTGAAACCCTGTCTCTACTAAAAATACAAAAAATTAGCTGGGCTTGGTGGCACACACCTGTAGTCCCAGCTACTCGGGAGGCTGAGGCAGGAGAATGGCGTGAATCCGGGAGGTGGAGGTTGCGGTGAGCCGAGATCACGTCACTGCACTCCAGCCTGGGTGACAGAGCGAGACTCCGTCTAAAAAAAAAAGGGAAAGGTAGACACAGAGACAGGTCAGCACACTGTGAAGAGAGATGAAGGTAGAGATCAGGGTGATGTATCTACAAGCCAAGGAGTGCTGAAGATTGCCAGCAAATGCCAGAAGATTGCCAGAAGCTGGGAGAGAGGCAAGGAGCAGATTCTCCATCACATCTCAGAAAGAACCACCCCTGCCAACACCTTGATCTCAGACTTACAGCCTCCAGAACTATGAGACAATAAATTCTGAATGTTTAAGCCACCTAGTCTGTGGTACTTGGTTAGGAGAACCCTAGCAAACTAGTTCACATTTCTAGTTGTGACAACCCAAAATGCTTCCAGATATGGCCAAATGTCCTCTGCAGGGCAAAACCACCCCTGCTTGAGAACCACTGTTGTGCATATTACCTATGGCTGCTTTCACCTGACCCTGGTGGAATTCAGTAATTGTGACAGAGACTGAGAGGCCTGCAAAGCCTAAAATATTTATTATCTGACCCTTTCTATAAAAAGTTTGCAGACTCCTGCTCTCAACTCTCCTGTGGTACACTGTGAGCTGGTTGTGGGGCCCTGAGGCACACGAGGTTCTGTAGAATCAGCCCATGAATGGCTGAGCGTGGAACTAAAGATGCAAGGTGAGGATGCCGTTGTGCAGAGGAGGGCTGTCGCTTGCCCTGGGATGCACGGCTGGCCAAGTGGTGTGATTGATTCATACACCTCTAGGACTTCAGCCTTTAGGGTCCCTGTTCTCAGCCCTAATTTTACTTCCTGATTGCTCTTCATCTCTGGAATGGGTCTCTCTTGACCAGTTGCTTCCTTGGGCCACCTTGTGATTGCCAGGAAGGTTCTCAGTTTCTCAGAACTCAGCCTCTGTGTTACATGGGGCTTTAGGCTGTCCCCATGTGGACTTCGTTCTTGACAGTTCTTTGATCCCAGGTGTTCGTTCTGCTATTGGCTTGCCACTGTCACCGTCCATAGAGTGCCAAGATGCCGTTGGTGGGACTCTTCTGTCCTAAAAATGTCTTCTGCAAAAAATGTCTGTAAAGGGCTGTCCCCATGGTAAGTAATGAAAGGGTTTTTTCTAGACCCCTTTGACTTTGGGAAGGCAAAGAAGACACCCTTAAGATGGGTGCTGCTGCAAAAGACTTACATGTTACTCAAAAGATCTTTCTTCAGCATTGTTTCCTGGCCGTCTCTGTCCCTCAGCCCCTTGATCGCAGCAGCAGCAGTCAAACTGTCCATCATTCAACTGGGGTTGGATTGCTTTTTCAGACCTGGAAGATGGACCTTGTATTGATTCCTTCAGGCTCTGCGGTGATACTAGAATCTTTGAAGAGAAAAAAGAAACCAAAAGATGGTGTAGATAATTGTTATGGGTTGAATTGTGTTTCCCAAAAAGATATGTGGAAATCCTAGGCCCTGGTACCTGTGAATGTGATCTTATTTAGGAACATAATCTTTGCAGATGAAATCTAAGTTAAAAAGAGGTCACTGGGATGGGGGGATATGGCTGGTGTTCTTACACGGAGAGAAGACACACCAAGACCGACACAGAGGGAGAAAGCAACGTGAAAATGGAGGCGGGGATTGGAGTGATGCATCTCCAAGCTAGGGAATGCCAAGAGTTGCCGGCAGCCACCTGCCACGGAGAGAACGGTGTGGAACTGCTATTCCCTGGGAGACCCCAAGAAAGAAGCAACTCTGCTGACATTGGACTTCTGTTCTCCAAGACTGAGAGAGAATAGCTTTTGTTGTTTTAAGCCACTTGGTTGTGGTGATCTGTTATGGCGGTCCTAGAAAAGACACATGGTCGTTAAGGGGTTCATGTATTCTTGCACTTTCTGTATTTTTACTTCTCCATGTGGTTTAGCAATCAAATGGCTTTGGGGTCAGGACACATTGCTGGCACTGATGAGGTGATGTACACTCTTGCCACTCCCCAACCTCTTTCTTCCTAGCAGTTATTCTTGTTCATAATTATACATGTGCCTGTGTAATTATTTGAGTGTCTGCTTATCCCGCTAGATCTAAACTCCATCCACAGCATTCAGCATCGTGATTGGCAGCAACAGGCATTTAATAAGTATTTTGTTGAGAGACCTTGAGCAAATCATCTATCATTTCTGAACTTCAGTTTCCCTATCTTAAAAATAGAAATATTAATGGTGCTGTAAGAGAGGGACCAAATCTGTCTTAGTCCATTTGGGCTGCTCTAACTAAATAACATAAAGTGGGGAAACTTATAAACAGCATAAACATATTTCTCGTAGCTCTGGAGGCTGGGAAGTCCAGAGTTGGAACACCAGCAGATTGAGTGTCTGGTGAGGGCCAGCTTCCTTGTTCATAGACGGCGCCTTCTCACTGTGTCCTCACAGGATGGAAGGGGCAAGGCAGCTCTCTGGGGCCTCTCTTTTTTGTTGTTTTTTTGAGATGGAGTCTCACTCTGTCATCCAGGGTGGAGTGCAGTGGTGCGATCTCAGCTCACTGCAACCTCTGCCTCCTGGGTTCAAACGATTCTCCTGCCTCAACCTCCCTGGTAGCTGGGATTACAGGCATGCGCCACCACACCTGGCTAATTTTTATATTTTCAGTAGAGACGGGATTTCACCATGTTGAACAGGCTGGTCCTGAACTCCTGACATCAGGGTGATCCGCCCATCTCAGCCTCCCAAAGTGCTGGGATTACAGGCGTGAGCCACCGTGCCCAGCCTCTGGGGTCTCTCTTATAAGGGCACTGGGTTAGTCCATTTTGCGTTGCTGTGAAGGAATACCTCAGACTGGGTAATTTATAAAGAAAAGAGGTTCATTTGGCTCACGATTCTGCGGGCTGTACAAGCATGGCACCAGTATCTGCTTGGCTTCTGGGGAGGGCCTCAGGAAGCGTCAACTCATTGCAGAAGGCAGAGAAGGAACAGACATGTCACATGGCAAGAGAGGGAGCAAGAGAGAGCAGGGAGGTGCCAGGCTCTTTAACTCTTTTCACGTTTAGAAAACAAAGTGCAGCTTGCTGCTGGCACTCATTTAATTTTACATAAACAAGCTCTTTGAGGCTGAAGCAAATCTGACTGATACTCAATGTGAAAATAAAATATAAAAACTGTTCTTGGAGTTATTTCTTAACAGAACTCACGTCAGAATCATCTGAATCATCAGAATCGTCTATTTTGGAAAAAATCAGACTCATCAAATGAATCTTTGGCCAGCAACTGTTCCAGAGCGATGTTAACATCAAGTGTAGGAATGCTAAGTGTTCTAGGATTTGACATTTTCAGCGGCCGAGGATTACTATATTTTGTAAATGGAAATACCAGTACTAAAACCAGAATGCTAGAAACGGAATGACGTCTTTTGCTTCCAAAGTCGATATACTCACAGCAATGCAAAAATAATAATAAAAGCGAACTATTTCGTGGGAAAGTTATCTCTGGGTAAATGCCGGGTACAGCTGCAAGTGCTGCGGGTTAGCATTCTCGGAGCAAATGGGAAAAGAGTTAAACAACCAGCTTTCCCGTGAAGGAATAGAGCATATAGAGAACTCATTCAGTACTTGGGCTGGCACCAAGCCTTTCATGAGACACCCGCCCCCGTGACCCAAACCCCCACGACTTCCCATCAGGCCCCACCTCCCACACTGGGGATCAAATTTCAACATGAGATTTGCAGGGGACAGATATCCAAAGTATATTAGCCATCACTCCCATTGATGGGAGCTCCATCTTCATGATCTCATCAACTCTCAAAGGCCCCACTTTCTAATATCACATTGGTGATTAGGTCTCAACATATGAATTTTGGGGGGATGTAAACATTCAGACCATAACAAAATCCTTTTCCTTTTACCCTTCTAAGTTCTCAGCCGGGGTCCCTATAATGAAAGACAGATTGACAAGAGGAAAACAAACAAGTTTATTAATATGTATATCTCATATGTTCGTTGGAAATACCCAAGGAATGAGTAACTCGAAGAGGTGGCTTAGAGCTCCTTCTCATATAACTAATCTTTCACGAAGGATAATACATTAGCAGAGAAATGACAGGACACAGGAAGGTTGTTTTAGGCTTCTAAGACTGGGAAAATGTGGGAAGGGAAATACATGGGGAAACTAATGGAGTAAGATTTGTTTGTGGATTCCTCTGGTGCTGTAAGAATCTAGAGTCATCTCTAGTAAAGGAGAATTTATATCCTGCCCTTAGGCAGAAAAGGGGGTGGGTAGAGAGAGATTTTGCTGTATTTGTTGCTTCTTAGTTGCCTTCAGCTCAAACACAATTTTTATGTCCAAGTGGCATATTTGAGGGTGACATACCAGGCTCCTTCAGTACCTACTTCATTGGTCATTTTGAGGATTAAATGAGACACTGTATGTGCAGCATGGTGCATAACATGTGGTTGATGCTGGCGTGAGCGTTTTCTGCATGATTCTTTTCTGTAAAAGCTTTGGTAGCACATAGAGCTTTGAGTATTGTGTATCTGCTCGGAATATAGGCCCAGCACATAGCCAGCTTGTGTAACTTGTTTTGACAACCCCAGGTAATGATTTGTCATTAAGAGCTACAGTTGAAGTTTGACCTCCCCAGGGAAGTTTCCATGGTTTCTAAGACCTCAGCGCTAAACAGCCCTGAAGATACAGAAAGGACCTTCCTTCAAATTGCTGTTAAGGCCATACTTGTCACCCTGGGAAAAGCTAATGGACAGAAACATATTGATGTGTTAACAGTTTGAGACCCTTCCCCTAATAAAACCTTTTAGCTAGCAAGGGTTCGTTCACCTTAATTAAAAATTATCCAATGGATACATCTCTTTCCATCACTCTATGGACACACGTGGTGTTGGTTTTTTTTTTTTTTTAAGGAATTAAATTTAAAACCTCATCCTCCTTCAAATAAATCCTTTGTTTGCTTTATTAAGCAGAAAAGCCTGCTGGCTATTAGTTGTCAATTAAATTTAGGTGTTAATTAAAATGGCCATGTCCAAGCACTCCTGGAGATTAATCTGCCACTTGGGGCCCCGTTGTTGAAGATGGCCATGAACTGCAGTACATTATCTGTGATATGACCACTCGGTACCACCCTGGGACACAGGAGAGCTGACTTAAGGATGAGCTTGTTGCATACATTTTAAACAGCTCTTCTTCCCAGTTGATGAGCCATACCTAGGATGATTTAAATCATGAGTATGGCCAATGGGTCAAATCTCATCCTCTGCTTGTTTTTGTATGGCTCGTGTGCTAGGAATGGTTTCACATTTTCAAATGGTTTGCAATAGCCAAAAGAATAATAATTATTTCATGGCACATGAAAACCATGTGAAATCGAAATTTTAGTGCACATGAATAAAATTTTACTGGTACATATCCACAACCATGTGTTTACTTGTTGTCTGAAGGTCTGTGGCCAATCCCTGATTTAAATGATCAATGTGACATCAGCACTCAACTTGAGGACACATAGACACTTGTGTGCACTCTGTCCCTTTTGCTTTGTTTTGTTTTGTTTGTTTTTTGAGACATAGTCTCATTCTTTTGTCCAGTCTGGAGTGCAGTGGTCCAGTCAAGGCTTACTGCAGCCTTAACCTTCCGGGCTAGATCAATCTTCTGGGCTTGATTGATCCTCCTACCTCAGCCTCCTGAGAAGCTGGGATTACAGGTGTGTGCCATCGCCCCCAGCTAATTTTTTTATTTTTATTTTTGTAGAGACAGGGTCTCACTATGTTGCCCAGGCTGGCGTCAAACTCCTGGCTCAAGTGATCCTCCCGTCTCTGCCTCTCAAAGTGCTGGGATTACAGGCATGAGCCACTATGCCCAGCCCACTCTGTTCCTTCTAGCATCTCTCTGATGGGGCTGCCTGGCCACCAAACATTCCATGGTGTGTTCATCCCTGAGTGGTAAAGAAGCATCATTCAATATTGTGAATGTATTTATTCTCTTCTAAGTGATCAAGCTGTGGTTTTGTGAGGACTGCCTTTTATATACTGAGGCTGATTCTTGAGGTGTGCTGGGAATCAAATCCTACCTTTCAGGGATATCTTAAATCCAGTCTCTTACTGCATGTCCTCTTCTTAAAGGAGGAGAAAACCACCATTGCCTCCATACTTTGACAAGATAGTCCAGGCAAGGGGGAGCAAGATTGCAAGATGTGGAGAGTTGACACCCTTCCTTGTTATTTTACAACAAGGGCCAGGCCTGTAGTAGATTTCTGAGCCTGCCTTCTTAAATGACTGCCCGGAGATGCAAGTCAACCCTTGATTGCATCCTGTGGGGAGAGTTAATAGTGTGTTCTGGGCATCTGATCAAGGAAGCCCTGCCCAGGAAGGATAACAAAATTAGACCGAGTGCTGCAGCATCTGAATCTTTGGGCCAAGTCCGAGCACCATGAAGCAGCAGTTAATGTGTGTTTTTGCCGAACCTCCATATGCCTGGACCTCACTTTTCCTGAGCATCCTATTTCCTTTTCTTGTGCTTTCCTAGCTGATCTGGATCAGGAGCCTTTCTTTGTACCTGTATTTCTCATATTTCCAGAGTGGAAATCCCATCTGGTCAAGGCAGATTGGTCTCACCTCTCTAAGTACCCCACTTACTCTTAATGAACATTTACTATGTTTCAGGAAATATAATTAGAATCAAATACAAGGGCCGGGCGCAGTGACTCATGCCTGTAATCCCAGCACTTTGGGAGGCCGAGGCGGGTGGATCACGAGGTCAGATCGAGACCATCCTGGCTAACACGGTGAAACCCAGTCTCTACTAAAAATACAAAATATTAGCTGGGTGTGGTGGCGGGCACCTGTAGTCCCAGCGACTCGGGAGGTTTCCCTGCCACCTCTCCAGACATTAAAAGTCCAGGCTGTCCCCAGGGAACAAAACCTAATTGTCCTCACCCATCCCTGGCCTCTTGTTGATCTTTAGCCATGTAGAACCTTTGCATCATGGTCTTGATTGTTCTGTACATAGAGCACTTTCTCATAGGTTATCAATTTGGCATAACTGTGTACCTATAAATAACATTGACGAGCATGATATTGATTTGATACATTTTAGTAGAAAATAAATGTGGAAATCAATATGTGTGTTCTGGAATCAGCTACCTAGAATCAAATTCTATCTCTGTTACTTGCCAGCTGTGTGCCTTTGGGCAAGTTTAGTAACCTCTCTGAAACCTTAGTTGTCTCATGTCTCATCTGAAAAGTGAGATGATGAGCAACATGAATGGTATTGAAGAGAAGTGATTTATGCAAGTGACTAGCATGGTGCCTGGCTCAGAATAAGTGGTCTATACATAAGAGCTGATGCTAATGCATCTTTATTGTGCTTTCAGGTAGCAAAGAGATTATCGATATGCCTTGGAGTGTGCAGCATTAGAAAGACTTAGATCTGGGAATGTTACGGAAGCCAATATGTGTAAACACATATTGGTTTACACATATTGGTCATTAATTTCAAAGACCTTCTCCTGAGCCCAGTGTGATTGGAAATGACAACTTTATATTAGACTCATATCTCATCACAGCATCACTGGAGGCTGATGTGGGCCCAGATGTTGTTTTCAGCATTGTCCCTCTGATTACTTTATCCTCATGAAATCAATTACTCCTCCCACACTTTCTTCTATTTAACAAATATTTATGAATCACTTACTGTGTGTTAGTCATTGTCCTAGGACCTGTGAGCAAAACAAACATGGTGTGTTCTGTAGTACAGTTGGAAGCAGACAGATGTTAATCAAATAATCACACAGATTTACATTTTTAAAGACCCATCTGGCTGCAGTGAGGAGGCTGGATAGAAGGCAATAATGGAAACACAGAGACCCGTGAGAAGGCTAACACAGCCTCTCTGGAGGGAGATGATGGTGGATTGGACAGGGATAGTGTGGTCAGATGGAGAGAAGCGGGAATGTCTGGGGATGATCAGAAGGTAAAATCAAGAAGACCAGATATTAGAAAAGATGGAATGTGGAAGTTGAGATCATCAGGAGTGACCCCCTGGTTTCTGGATTGTGGCCTTGGAGGGAGGGAACTCTGGAAGAAGTCCAGGTGGTAGGCAGAAGAGCATGAGTGCAGTTTGGACATCCAGGTGGGGTGTCAGCCAGATGTTGGATTTATGGATCTCAGAGGAATTCTCCCTGCTATTTGGCACATGCAACCTGACCCTATACGGTGAAAAAATATATTGCCAAATCCCCTGCCCATGTATGTGTACACACAGGGTTAAATACATCCTTTACATATTGTACACATCATTAAAAATCAATCATTTCCTGCTCTGTTGCAGCCCATGTTAAGGGGATTGGCTACCATTAAGCAAGTTCGAGGTGATGCAGTTTGCTCCAATATAACAGTGGTGGAACCATTTACTTCAATCTGTAACTTTTAAAAAAAGTAAAACCTAATTGGCCATCTTATATCAATACAATAGTCATTAAAAATGTACGTGTGTGTCACCGGGGCCTGTTGTGGGGTTGGGGGAGGGGAGAGGGATAGCATTAGGAGATATACCTAATGTTAAATGACGAGTTAATGGGTGCAGCACACCAACATGGCACACGTATAGATATGTAACAAACCTGCACGTTGTGCACATGTACCCTAAAACTTAAAGTATAATAAAAAAAGTACGTGTGTGTGTATATGTGTGTGCATATATATGTGTGTGTGTACATTCATGTATGTGTACATGCATGTATGAGTATATGTATGTATGTGTGTAAATTGGATCCCTACAAGATTAAAGGGATTTCTTGGAAGCTCTGAGGTGGCTTCCAAATCTCTGATGTGATTCCTGGGTTCTTTCATTCAAAGATTCCCAATACTTTCAGTGTGCTATTCTTCCCCCAGTTACACTAAATGCCCTGGAGTTTGCTGTCATCTTAGAACAAATCCATTTATCTCTGAGAACCACAGTGGTTTGTAGAAACTATTTTGAACTCATTGTAATTAGGTAACTCTTAGCTAATAGGATTGTGACTTTTTGGATGTAATTGCTTCGTCAGTTTTATTGGGGCATAATTTACGTAAGATAAATTAATCAATTTCAGTGTACATTTCAATGAGTTTGGACAAACATATGTAGTCTTGTAACCACCGCCACCAATGTGAAATAGAACATCCCATTACCCCAGGAGCTTGCTTGTGCCCCTTTACAGAGGATCCCTTCTCACCACCCCCTGACCACTGGCAACCCTGCACCTGCTTTCTATCACTATAGTTTTGCTTGCTCTAGAGTTTTATAAAATTGAAATCACTCAGCATGGAAACTTTTGTGTCTACCTCCTTACACTTAGCATATTGCTTTTGACAGTCATTCATGTTGTTGCCTGTATCAGGAGCTCATTCGTTTCCATGGCTGTGTAATATTTCATTTTATGGGTATGCCACGATTCACAGGTGATGGACATTTGGGCTCCTCCTAGTTTTAGGCAATGAATAAAGTTACTATAAACATTCACATACAAGTCTTTATAGGTAGATATGAGCTTTTATTTCTCTTTAATAAATACCTTGGAATGGAATTAGTGGCTTGCTTATATGGTAAGTGTAACTTTATAATAAATCATCAAACTGTTTTCCAGAGTGACTAACATTTTGCATTCTCTCTCAGCAATATATGAGAATTTCAGTTTTTCCACATTCTCCCCAATACTTTTTAAATATGGCCATATCAAAAAATGTGAAGTGATACCCCATAGTGGTTTTAATTTGCTATTTTTCTAATGATTATTGTTGTTCAGCATCTTATTGGCCCTCATATTCTTATTTGCCATCCTCTTAAATATACTTTGGTGAGATGTCTGTTCAAATCCCTTGCTCATATTTGTTGGATATTTTGATTTTGTATAATTGAATTTTAGGAGTTCTTCATATATTTTGGACGCAAATCTCTTACCAAATATACGTCTTGCAAATATTTTATTTTGGTTTGGTTTGGTTTATTTTATTTTAAGTTCTGGGGTACATGGGTAGGATATGCAGATTTGTTACATAGGTAAACGTGTGCCATGGTGGTTTGCATTACCTATGAACCCATCATCTAGGTATTAAGCCTGGCAGGCATTAGCTATTTTTCCTGATGCTCCTCCCCTCCCCCATGTCTCCCCCAACAGGACCCAGTGTAGGTTCTTCGCCTCCCTGTTTCCATGCGGTCTCATTATTCAGCTCCCACTTATAAGTGAGACCATATAGTAGGTATCTGGTTCTCCCAGTCTATGGTTTGCCTTTTCATTTTCTTATCAGTATCTCAAATATTAAAAGGTTTTAATTTTGATGTTCAATTTATCAATTGTTTCTTTTATATTTCATATTTACTCTAAAGAACTTTAAGGTTTTAAGTTCTAAAGACATAATCTTTGCCTATTTAAGTAGACTTTGCTGTACTCAAAGAATTAATATTTTCTCCTATTTTTTTCTAGAAGTTTTATAATTTAGCTTTTACATTTAGGTCTATGATCCATTTTGAGTTAATTTTTGTACATAGTATGAGGGAAGGGTCTAGATATGGATATCCAATTGTTCGAGGATAATTTATTTAAAAGATTATCTTTTCTCCATTGAATTGTCTTGACATCTTTGTTGAAATTTAATTGACCACGTATGCGTGGGTCAATTTGTAGACACTGTCTTCTGTGTTGTTATGCAAATGCTACACAGTCTTGATAACTTCAGCTTTATAATATCTTGAAATCAAATAATTGTAAGGCCTCCAACTTTTTCTTTTTAAAAATTGTTTTTGCTATTCTAAGTCCTTTGTGTTTCTATTATTAGGTTGTGAATTTTTCAAAAACAGCTTGCTGGGAATTTGACTAGGGAGAACGGACGTCGCCATCATCATCATAGTGAATCTTCTAGTCAATGAGCATATGATGTATCTCTCCATTTATTTAGGTTGTTTTAAGTTTTCTCAGAAATGTTCTTCATGTACAGGTCTTGCACTTAAAAAATTCTCACAATTTTGATGCTATCATAAATGGCATTTTCATATTTAATTTCCAATTTTCTTTGGCAATATATAGAAATACAAATTATTGTTGTATAGTGACCTTTTACCTTCTGACCTTGCTAAACTCACTTATTAGTTATAACTGTTTTGTAGATTCTTTAGAATTTTCTACAAAGGTAATCATTTAGTCTACAATAAAAGCCAGTTTTAATTATTTCTTTTTAACTTCTTTGTGTATTCATTTCCTTTTCTTGCCTTATTTTACTGGCTAGATCTCTAGTGCAATAGCAAATAAAATGAGGCAGTGAACATCTTCACCTTGCTCCAGTTCTTATAGGGGAAGCATTCCGCCTTTTCCACTAAGTATAGGGTTAGCTATAGAGTTTTAGATATGTTTCATCAGATTGAGGAAGTTCCTTTCTATTCCTATTTTGCTGAGAGTTTTTTTTTTTATCAAGAGTGGCTGTTAAAATTTTGAAATTATTTTTACATCTATTAAGAGAGTCAGATGGTTTTTCTGTTTTAGTATGTTAATGTGGTGAATTACATGGATTAATTTTCAACCATTAAGCCAGTATTACAATTTTGACGTCAAACCAGCTAGTCATGGTATATTTTTTGGAATATATTGCTGAATTTCATTTGCTAACATTTTGTGAAGTAATTTTGCATGTATATTTTTGAGAAGTATTGGTTTGTAGTTTTCTTTCCTTGTAATCTCTTTGTCTGGTTTTGGTATTAGGGTAATGGTGGACTCATAAACTGAGTTGGGAAGTGTTCCCTCTTGCTGTTTTTTTTTTTCTTGATGTATGATGGTATTATTTCATCTTTAAATGTTGGGTAAAATTCACCAGTGATCACCTAGGCCAGACGATTTGTTTGTGAGAAGGTTTTTAGCTACTAATTTAATTTTTTCAATAGATACAGGGCTATTCAATTTATCCAGTTCTTCTTAGATAAACTTTTAGCTTTGGGTTTAATTTTTGCATCTTTTTCTAGTTTCTTAAAGTGTAAGCCAAGATCTTTGATCTTAGACCTTTCTTCTTTCTAACATAAAAATTTCATACTATAAATTTCCCTGTAAGCATTACTTCAGCTATACCTCACACATTTGGGTACAATTTGATATCATTTCTCACTTAATTAAAAATATTTTATAATTTTATTATTTCTTCTTTGACCCATGGGTTATTTAGAAATGTGTTATTTAATTTGCAAATATTTGAAGATTTTCCAGATATCTTTCTGTTATTTTGTCATAGATTTTTAATTCAGTTCCATTGTGGTCAGAGATTTATATGATTTCGATTCTTTAAATTTGTTAAAGATTGTTTTATGATCCAGAATACGATCTATTTTGGTAAATATTCCATATTCACTTCAAAGAATGCTTTTCTGCTGTTGTTGGATGGGATGGTCTATAAATGTCGGTTAGACCAAGTTCATTGATAATGTTGCTCATGTCTTCTATATCTTTACTGATGTTATCTGTATACTTGTTTTTATCAATTATTGAGAGAAGAATATTGAGGTCTCTGTAATTAGATATGTCTAGTTCTTCTTTTAGTTATATCATTTATTGTTTCATATACTTTGATGTTCTTTTATGAAGTCCATGCACATTTAGCATTTTTTTTTTGCTCTCTTCATGAATGGACCTTTTTATCATTATGAAATGTCCCTCTTTATCCCAGATAATATTCTCTGTTCTAAAATTTACTTTTTCTAAGATTCATACCATCATTCTAATTTTTTTTTTTGATTAGTGGTTGCATGCCTTACCATTTTCTAAAAAAAAAAATCCAGACTTTATTTTTTAGGGCAATTTTAGGTCTACAGCAAAACTGAGAAGAAGGTGCAAAGATTTCCATATTCCCTCTGCACCCACACATGCATAACCTCCCTTAATATCAACATCTGCCACCAAAATGGATGCTGTATCTTTTTATATTCTTTTAAAATTTTTCTATTTAATATTTAGAATGTTTTTAAAAATAGTTAGAATGTAGATGGGTCTTGCCGTTTTATCCAATCTGGCAATCTATGTCTTTTAGTTGAGGGTGTTTAGACCACTTCCATTTACTGTAAGTACTGATATGGTTGTATTTAAATATACTGTTCTGCTATTCATTTCTATACATATATGATCTTCATTTATTTTATCTTCTTTTCTTCTTGTGGACTAATTCAGTATTTTTTATGATTCTATTTTATCTTTACTTTAGCTTATTAGCCATTCATCATTGTCCATTTAAACAAATAGCTATTCTGGGATTTAAAATATACATCTTTAACTTATCACAGTGTCCCCTCAAATAATAGGATATTGTCAGAACCTTGTAGCACTATACTTTCATTTCCTCCCTACTATGCCTTATGCTACTGTTATTATTCATTTTACACTACATGTGGTCTAAACTCCACAGTACGTTATAGTTATTCATGCTTTACATAGCCAATTATCTCTTAAAAATATTTACAAAAGTTAGAAAACTGCCTTTCATATTTGCTATTTCTGGTGCGCTTTTATTCCGCTAGATGATCGACCTAGTCTTATTTTCTTTCCGACTGAAGAGCTTCAGCCAGTGTATCAGCATAATGAGAAATAAATTCTGGTACTAAATTATCTCAGCATTTGCTTGGCTGAAAAAGACCCTTTCTCACCATTATTTAAAAAATATTTTTAGCTCACTATAGAATTTCTTTTGTATTTTAAAGAAATCACTCCATTGTCTTCTAGCTTACATAGCGTGTGATGAGAAGTTTGTTGATAATGTTATCTTTGGTTCTCTGTAAATAATGCATCTTTTTTTTTTTCCTGTGGCAGCTTTTAAGATTTTGTCTTTATTGTCATTGGCTTTCTGTAATGTGATTATTTTGTGACTGGCATGTTTTTCTTCATGTGTCTTTTGCTTGGGTTTGTTGAGCTACTTGGATCACACGTTTGTAATTTTCATTAAAATTAGAAAATGTTTTGCCATTATTTATTTAAATGTTCCTTCCCTCATCCCCCTCTGGCTTTTCTGGGACTCCAATTGCATGTATGTTGGGCCACTTGATATTGTCCCTCATCTCACTGATACGCCATCCATTTTTTTCAGTCTCTTTTTTTCTGTATGCTTCATTTTGGAAAGTTTCTATTGCCATATCTTCAAGTTCACTAATTTCTCTCTCTCTCTCTCTCTTTTTTTCTTCAGTGTCTAATCTGCTGTCAATTCCGTCTGGTATTTTTTCCAGCTTGGATATTGTATTTTTCATCTCTAGAAGCTTGATTCAATCTTTTTTATAGCTTCCATTTCTCTCCAATGTTTCCCTCTGCCTTTTTGACATATCGAGGCTATTTATAATGACTATTAAAATGCTCTTGTTTGTTAACTCTAATTTCTGAGTCTGTTTATACTGGAGCAACTAGGGCTGATTTGCCTCTATTACTGTGACAATACTTACCTCAGAATTTCTTTCAATACCTTGTGTTTCTACACTGACTGGTGGGAAAATGAATTATTCCCAGTGCTGGGTAGGCACAATGAGTGGTTCTGTCTGCTACTCTCTGGCCATTCTTTCTGGTCTCTGGTATTTCCTCCCATATAAGCACAGATCAATGCTCAGCCAAACACTAGAGGAACAGCCGGGTGCAGTGGCTCAGGCCTGTAATCCCAGCACTTTGGGAGGCCGAGGTGGGTGGATCAAGAGGTCAGGTGTTCGAGACCAGCCTGGCCAACATGGTGAAACCCTGTCTCTACTAAAAATACACAAATTAGCCGGACATGGTGGCACATGACTGTAATCCCAGCTACTCAGGAGGCTGAGGCAGGAGAATTGCTTGAACCCGGGAGACAGAGGTTGCAGTGAGCTGAGATCGCGTCACTGCACTCCAGCCTGGGTGACAGAGCGAGACTGTCAAAAAAAAAAAAAAAAGACTAGAGAAATTCCCTTTACAAATTTACCTGTACAATTCCCTCTTCTTAGTATATTGCCATGCAAACCTCAGCCACTCTGGCCTTCTCAAACTCCAATCTCTTTCCTCCACTCAGTGAGACCACCAGGCTCTGTGTGGTTCCCTCTCACTGCATCTTAGTCTGAAAACTCTCAGGCAGTGAGCTGAAGAAATAGCAGAGCTCCTTTTGTTCCTTTTCCTCTTCCCTTAAGGGTAGCTCTCCTCTGGTGCCTGTTGTCTGATGTCTGGAAACTGTTGCAATAAGTGTGTGTATGTACATGTGCTTGTATGTGTGTGTGTGCATTCAGCTTTTCTAGCCTTAGGAAGGTAAATTTTGTCTTGATTACTCCATCATGGTCAGAAGTAGAAGTCGTGTCTATTAATTTTATTTGCATAGCTAAAGGTAAAAACATCAATTAATACATCTTACTGTAACATTTAAAAAATGTCAAAACATTTTGTGAATGTCAACATTTTGATAATGTCAAATTCATAGCTATTTCCTTCTCTGTTTTGATGATTCATAACTTTTGGGGGCTTATGGGTTTGTTAAATCTATGGACCCCCTCCTCGGAAAAATGCACATGGTCATGTATAGGGTGCAAATTAAGAGGTGTAAAATAATTCCAAAGTCTGTCCCAGAAACCTTGGAAGACTAGAATCCAGGTGAAAAATTCTTTCTCTAATTCATGCTAACCTTGCTTGGTACTTTGGTGATCAGAAAATTTAGACTTTTGCTTACCCCATAGGGTGATTGCGAAAGAGCACACTAACAATGTGAAAATGCTTTAAAAGGGTCAGGGACACACACTGTAATTTTTATGATGATTATTGTTTCTATTGTCATCATCATTATCCTTTACAATAATGGCTCTTAAGTGGTGCTTTAAATGTAGGGGTTAATTCTTGAATTCTTGTAATACTTTATTATTTTCTTTTCTTTTCTTTTTTCTTTTTTTTTTTTTTGAGACAGAGTCTTGCTCTGTCACCCAGGCTGGAGTGCAGTGGCGCAATCTTAGCTCACTGCAAGCTGCGCCTCCCGGGTTCATGAAATTCTCCTGCCTCAGCCTCCCCAGCAGCTGGGACTACAGGCGCCCACCACCACGCCCAGCTAATTTTTTTGTATTTTTAGTAGAGACAGGGTTTCACTGTGTTAGCCAGGATGGTCTCGATCTCCTGACCTCGTGATCTGCCTGCCTCGGCCTCCCAAAGTTCTGGGATTATAGGCGTGAGCCACCGTGCCCGGCCTATTATTTTCTTAACAATAAGAAATATATAGTTGGTATAATATATAACAGTAATAAATAAATAAATAAATAAATAAATAAATATATATATACACACACACAACACACACATATTTTCACATGTGTACCACTGCATGTATGTGTGTAGGGGTATGTATGTACATATATGTACATATACACACATATACACATATATATATGTACATACACAGCCTTACACACACACACACACACGCACACACATGCGCTGGTACCCATGTGGCTTATATTTGAAAAAGGAATTTCAGACACTATAACCATCTATTTGTGCAGAAAACATACCTTTATTTTGTCCTTTATTTTCTCCCCTTTTGTTTTTATCTCCTGGTTGAGTAGTTGTCCAACACTACAATTTTTTGCATTGATTTACAAGTAAGTGTTGTGTAATGTACTTTGTGAAATTAATTTTTCTGTGCTATTAAAGTTAATAAAGATGCAATTTATGAAATAATCGTATTTAGGAGCTATCTCTCTGAACTGGTTACATTCTGTGGTTCAGTATTGGCTATGCATGTTCTTAGATAGTGCAAGAACTTGCCTGGGTTTCAGCCTTCCCCTGTGGTGCCTTTTCTCTTATTCTCGTACTCTGTTATCAAGTCATAAGTCCCTGTTGCATCTGCCCCATGCTGTGCCAGATACATGTCCACTGTGCTCCCATGGCATGTGCCATCTGCCTCTGACCCACCTCTGCATCCTCTCCCTTGCCACATGTCTCTGTGCCCCAACACCAGCCACTGCCCATCAAGAAATTACTACCTCATCCTCATCAGGTAACTAAATCCCTCCATCCTTTGCAGTTTGGGGCACACCTGCTTTGGAAAAGCTTCATAGCTCCTTAGACCCATGGCTGGCTCTCTTTCCTTTAGGAGTCCTGGAGCACCAACCCCTGTGCTATCTTACTCCGTTTCAAATGTCATCATTTACATTTTGTTTGTGGGAGAGTTTGAGAGCTCTTTAAGGATAGAGGCTAGGCTGTCTCATCTTGGAGACCTCTCAATAAAGTGCTTTTTAATAGAAGATGCTAAATAGTTACTAAATTAAATTCATTTGAACTAATTCCTTCCCTCTCTGCCTGATATGACAGGTAAGGAGATTCCTCTTGCTTCACTTACTAAGACTTTAGATTCACTGTCCAAGAAAAGCCCAGAGACAATTGGGACGTTCTTGTAGGGGAGTTCAAACTTGCCTTCTGAGTATTTGAGTCTAAGTCTGCTGAAAAAAACAAAAACAAAAACTGACAATAGACAGTTTAACAGAAGAAAAGCCATAACCAATTTATTTGATCATAGTTTTACATGACACAAAAGTCTTCAGATTGAAGACCCAAAAGTAAAGGGAAGGCCACCTGGCTTTATGCTTAGGTTCAATGAAGAAGATTCTGTAGTAAACCAGGTAGAAATGCGATTGGACAAAAAGAAAAGATCTCAGCTGATGGTAATAGACTCAGTGGGAAATCCTGGCAAGGCCTGTCTGTTCAGATTCATCCTGGCCTCTCTGTGGTAGCATTTCTTCTTCTCAGGTATGGGGTAGGACCCTGCTGGAATGAGAATCTAAATTTCTTTATGGCCAGCTGTAACACGGAAAGGTGCGGTGAGGCTGGAGTCACATTTTTAGGTATTACGGGTGGCTTTGGGGAAAGGAGGTTTTGGTTTCTCTGGCTTGCCTTGGGGAAGAGGGATTCTAGCTTTTATGGCTTGCCTTGGAGGAGAATGAGGAGTGAGAAACGGGAGGGCAGGAGAAGGTCAAAAGGATACTTTCCTTCTGATGCTGCTTCTGAGGCCTTCACTATCGTTTTTTTGAGCCCTAATATCCTCAAACACTGTTGATGAGAATGGAAAATAGTTCAGCGATTCTGGAGGGCAATTTGGAAAGCTATATTAAGATTATAAATATTCACCCAAGCAATTCCTCACTTGGATACCTATCCCAAGGAAATGCCTTCAGGTAAGTCAAAAATTCAAGGACAAGGTTTTTCACTAGTGTGTTATTATTTGTGATTACAAAAGCCTAGGGAAAAATGCCTAATTATTGATTAATATGTAAATGTTTAAATTAACGACACAGTATCCACACAATAGACAACTGTTCAGCACCTTAAAAGAATTGAGTAGATCTTTATGTACTAATAGACAAAAATTTCCAAAAAATATATTGCAAATTTAAAAATTTTAGAAGTAATATGACAAGTTAATATCACTTATCATTTTAAAACCAACCCCACAAAATCTATATATTTCTATGTATCTGTATTTATGGAATCTTTCTATTTCCTAGTAGTGGAAGTGAGTATCACATGGGAGAGAGGTTCTTTCTACACAAGTCAGTGAGCACAGTGACAGCTGGACACAGTCAACATTTATTTCTAAAATCCCTTAGAAAAGAGGCACTTCAGGGTTGGACATTCCATCTTTACTAGGTCGAATGCAGCTCTGTTTCCTGCTGTGTTGGAGCAGATTAATGTTTCTGCAAGTACCAGATGAAGATGGCAGCTTGCATTTGGGGGCCGCAATGTTCAAATAAAAAGAAATTTGTATCTTTAGGATGCTCACCCCATTCAAGGCCCTCTGAAGCTGAGACCAAATAGTGTTTCCCAACAGGGTATCTAAGAATGTAGGGCAGGACAATTCTATGCTGGGCAACACTGTGCAGGATGAATGTTTAGCATCCCGGCCTCTCTGGCCCTGGGTGTGTACCATCACCATTCCCTTCCGTGAACAATGAAATAGTCTTCCAAATATTTCTAAATGTCCCTAGGGGGCAGTATTTCCCTTGGCTGAGAACCACTGGGAGAGCCACATGGCCCATTTCATTCTCACTCTCATCTAGGCATATGCCGTGGAGAGGAATCACCTGTTCTAGTTATTTAAATAGGTTTTCTTCTTACTTTATTCTTTCTTTCTGAGCCTATATAGGCTGAATTCACATACGTTGCATAAGCAGGTGTTATCCTACTATATCAGTTATCTGTTGCTATATAACAAACCATCTACTACATAGTGGCATGAAAAAACACCCATTTTATTGTGCTCACAGATTCTACAGATCAAGAGCTCAGACAGGATGCAGTGGATTTCTCTACTCCACAATGTCTGGGGATCCAGGTTGGAAGACATGAAAGGCTTAAGGTTGACTCAAATGGCAGGGGGCTGGAATCATCTGGAGGCTTCTTCACGTACATGTCTGTTCCCTGAACTAGGAAAACTCAAAGGCTAGATTCAGGTGGGACTGTCAACTGAGGCCACATGGCTTCTTCATGTGGCTTGGGATTCCTCACAAGATTGCAGCCTCAAACTTCTTACACGGTTTCTCAGGGTTCCCAGGGTGAATGTTCCAGCAAACAAACAGAAGCTTCATGGTCTCTTATGACCTAGCCTTGAAAATTATGTTACTTATGCTACTCTACTGTCAAAGCAAGCATAAGACCACCTAGATTCAGAAGGATGGGACATAGACTCCGTCCTGTAATGGCAAGAGCATCAAATAATTTATAGTCATGCTTTAAAACCACCAAACCTCCTAGGCATAGGAGAGAGTTCTGAAAGGATGCATATCAATCTATTGAGTCAATGAAATTTCTTCTTATAGGCTAAAAATGGTAGAATAGTAGCAATTTCATATGGCTCAGTCTACTACTACTAATAGTGTTTATATCTGATAGAAAAGATTGGAATAAGAAGGCAATAATCAAGGGGTAATTTCACTTTATCTGTGTTATTTTTATAATAATTATATATTCACATATTACTTACATAATTTTTTTAAAAGATGAAGTTGGCTTCATCATAGAAACAGTCCCATAAAAGTGGATTCGGAGAGAGGCAGGACATTTTGACCTGCAACCAGGGGTATAAAGGTAATAATTATTCTGGATTCACAACGAATGTGTCAGAAAATACCACCTCTTTCAACTGATGCTACAGCTACTCACTGAGCACCTCCTGGGGGCTTAAGAGTGAGCCAGATGCCTGGAGGATACACTGATGTTTAGAAAAAGGTGCAGGTGCCTGCCTTCCGTGGCTCACCACCTGCTGACAAAACCCAAACATGTTTAAGTTTCTTGGAGGCATGATCGACAATGATAGGTTCTATAGTCAGAGCATGAAGGAGAATGGTGACAATATCTCAAGTAATCAGAAGAATTGACATTTACTGAGCACTTACTACATGCCAGGCACTGTTGGAATTCTTTATTTCTCAGAACAACCCTCAGAATATAGGAGAGGGCACTTGAGCTCCAGTTTATTGGAGAAGGCTTCAAGAAGGAGGCAGGATTTAAGCTGAGACTTATGAGCTGAGGTTCTCAGACTCTGGAGATCATTGCCTGGGGAGTTGGTTCAAAACTTGAGTGAATCCCCAGGCCTGCTTCAACGCTCCTTAAAACAGTAACAGGGAGCATCTGTATTTTAATGGAGATTCTGTTGTGCATCACAGTTGAACTACCTCTACCTTAAAGAATGTTTCTCAGAAGCTCACCCAGGGCTTTCACAAACATGGAGCCCAGGCTCTTCTCACGGAGATTCAGATTCAGTGGTTAAGGTGGAGCCTAGGAATCTGTGTCTTTACTGAAAGTCCAGGTGATGCTTTTGATCAGGCAAAATGCCATTGTAGAGGATAGTGAGAGTTTGACCTTTAGAGGTGTAGGGGAAGAGAGATCCTGCTAGGGGGGCAAGTTTTGTAAAGGTGGAAGTTGGAAAGTATAGATTGACTTGAGTCTGTGTTGAGTGCTATAGAGGCTAGGTTGGAGAAAGACATAGGAAGAAGGGAAACTAGTTGGGAGCCCATTGCCATAGTCCAGGGAACTTAGATAGGAAGCTACTGCCATAGTCCAGAGAACCTAGATAGAAAACTATTGCAATAGTCCAGGTGAGAAGTCACACTGGCTTCATGCTCCCTGTAGCCTAAAGCATATGTCACAAAGTGAAAAGGCCATTGGAAAGGCCTGCCTTTTCCCCACTCCCTGCTTGCCTGGAATGTTAGTGTGATGGCTGGAGCTACAGTAGCCACACTGGACCATAGAGTGACCTTTAATATGCATGGCGAAAATGAGAGACACAAGGAAATTTGATTACTCTGGTTCATAGGATTTCTATCTACCTGAAAGGCATTGTATTGGTAGTCAGTAATGAAAGTAGACAACAGCCTGCAATTACAGAATAATGTATGTGAGGGGTGTGTGTGTGTATGTGTATGTTGTCGGGAAGGGAACATTCACCAGTGAATATCGGGTTTGTTCTTTATCTTGTGAATTGAACCTGTTATAGAATACTTCACTGCCTCTCATATTCATTTAGTTAGCTACATCTGGCTCTCAGATATGCTTAACTTGACTAGCTTTTATCTTAATATTCAGATAAATTCAGTTAAACTACTTGAAACCATCAGTAAATTCAGGGAAAGAAGTTGAATCAGTTCTCCAGATGAGCCCAGAGCTCACCTTCCTTGTATCTTCTTGGACATAAAAGTGCTGTCTTTGGGAATATTAGCATGGCATGATAGTGTCAGTAGTAACAGCAAAAATAAAAATAAATATGCCAAGCCATTTGGAGAGTTATCTCGTTGGAAGGTACAACCTTGGAAGGTAGGATTTTTTTTTTTTTTATTATCTCCATTTTACTGAAGAGGAAACAGGTTCAAAGGTGTGGAGTCACTCGCCCAAGTCCTCCCAGCCAGCAAAGGGCTGGAGCTCTTCCCCTTGCCTTGTGCTGCCTCAATCATCTGTGAAGCTCTTTCATCACCTTCCTCACCTTCTGACTCAAGTGTCTTCTATACTTTAGCATCTTATATTCAGAGAACCAGTGTCCACTGATGCAGACCAATCCTGGAACTAAGAAGGTGGGGATGTGGTTAGCTTGAGGGCATTTGCCACTGAAAGCCTCTTCCAAACAAAGCAGGGTTTTTTTACCCTATGGTCAAGTAGATGATTAAATGGGTTTTATTTTGCCAGTGGTGGATAAGAGTTGAATTAACCTATGCAGCTATAGTATGCTCCTTTATGCTGGAGCTCTGTTTGCAACAGAAGGCAAACAGCAAGTGACAATTGCAACATTATGTAAATGACTGCAAGAAAAGGGGTTGCTGTGGGCAACCAGGGCGTTTGAGGAATTGCCTCCATTCTTCTTGTATTTCTGCCTCTGGCTCCCCTTCAAAATGCCCTCCAGCATCCCTCTGCCCAGACTGCATTACCCTTGGTTTCTCCTTTTACCAGATTTGCTCCTTCATTATTGCTGTAGGGTTGGGGCCATTTGGACTTCCCTGAGTAGCTCCACTGGAGACCATGCTTTTAAGTTATTACAAACATCTCATGCATTCCAACCCTGTGTGGCTGCCCTGGGACTCTTCAGCTCTTCATTACCCAAGGCATTCCTTTGATTTACTTCAATTTATAGTTTTCTCATGTATGCCTTCTGCTTCCACCCTCCCTGGGGAACGGATGGGGCCCATGTTGGCACCCACACACATGGAATTCAGAGGCCAGGGAGGGGAGAATTTCACATCTGCCCATTAGCCCTTCCTGTTAGGGCTTTTACCATCTTCTCTTAGATCAGGGTTTAGGGTTTGGAGCCTGGGCTAAGGCTTGGTGGGGAGAAAGGAGGCAGCCTCCTATCTTTGTTCAGCATTCTACTTAGTTTGATTGGGTAGCCTCTCCTGGACAACTCTGCCAGGAAAGGTGGCATGAAATATACCCCATGTGAAGTTTGACAAATGGAGGGGAATAAGGAATCAGGGCCCTTTGCTAGATAACTGGAGCTTTAATCTCAGGATGGCACTCAATCGTTAGCTTCTGGAAACACCTGTGCAAGGACAGGGTAGGGGAAGAATCAAACTAAAGGAAATCAGAGCTCAGTCTTCCCTCCTGTAACCACATACCCCCATTTTTCTAAGAGATGGCTTAATTATTAATTTTTCTTTCTCTCTTCCTTTCTCATTCCCCTGGTTCCCCACTTCCTACTTAGCCCTTTAGAAATGCAAATATAGCCTGTACCCTGTTCCTTCACCAGATACTCCCTATAGGGTAAGTTCTTCGAACTCCTCAAGAGTTTACAGTCAATTTATAGATGAAAGCATGCCTGCTACCTGCCACCCATCAGGAGGTTGCCTTGAGAGATAACAGCTGATTTCTACAAGACTCCCATCAGGAAACTGCCTTGAGAGATATGAAACTCCCTCTCACCTGAGGAGTTTTGGGCCTAGTCCTGCCCACAAAGGTGCCAGCAATCACCAGCTTAACTGCCCAATAGATAAGGCACCAAAGCTAAAATGCAGACACCCCACCCTTGCTTGCTTCCTCCCCTGCCTTTTAAAAGTGCCCGCTTTCTGCTCTAAAAGTGAAATGGTACCTTTAAAGGTGGATTGCCTGTGCTTTTCCCCTAAGCTAGCTTAGAAATAAATCACCTTCTTTATACCTGATCTGGCTCATGTTAATTGGACAGTGCAAGCGATGAGCAACTAACCCGCGTTGTGGTTATACTCCCTTCTTACCTTTCTCCTTCCCTCCCTTCCTCTCTTCCTCCTCCCTTCTCTTTCTCTCTCTCCTGAATGAATATTATTTGGAGATGGATCTGAAAGGCAATAAAGTACTGGAGAATGGCCATGAAAGTTGCATCTGCAGCCAACACAGTAATAGCCATGATTACTGTCACTGCTCCAAACCCCTGCCCTCCCACCAGTTGCTAACAAGCAGCCCCTCACTAGCCCAGGATATGGCACTGTTCTTTATCGGTTCCCTTAGACCCTGCCTATCCTTGATAAACAGCCCTTTATGGAAGGCTCTTTAAATCCCCCACTTGAGGTGGCTATTTGAGTCCTGCCAGGAATCTGAGGCATACACGGAGTCAATGAATGTGGAACTGGGATTGAAATCCGCAGCTCGACCTCAGATATGTCCCTGTGTTAGGAGGTCCCCAGGACCACCCCCAAGTGCAGTGGTTTCCAGGTGGACTTACAGGACCCAGCGCACAGTTGCACTCAGGGCTGTGGTTTATTACAGCAAAAGGTTCCGAAGCAAAATCAGCAAAGGCAAAAGGCTCATAGCATGAAGTCTGGGGGAAACCAGGCTTGAGCTTCCAAGAGTCCCCTCACTGTGATGTCCTAGAGGGCACACTTAATTCTCTCAGCAATGAGCTGTGACAATATGTGGGAAGTGCTGTCTACCAGGGAATCTCTTCAGAGACCCAGTGCCCAGGGCTTTGTTGGGGGCTGGTCACATAGGCAACCTCTTGCCTGGTACATACACAAATTCTAGACTTCCAGAAAGAAACAGGTGTTCAGCCTAAATCACATTGTTTGCACAGTAGTTTAGGCACAGTGAGCCAGTCTTATCAGTGTGATATTGTTTAGCTGTGTCCCCACCCAAATCTCATCTTGAATTCCCATGTGTTTGTGGGAGGGACCTGGTGGAAGGTAATTGAATCATGGGATGGGTCTTTCCCGTGCTGTTTTCATGATAGTGAATAAGTTTCACAAAATCTAATGGGTTTAAAAATGGGAGTTTCCCTACACAAGCTCTCCCTTTGCCTGCTGTCATCCATATAAGATATGACTTACTCCTCCTTGCCTTCCGCCATAATCGTGAGGCTTCCCCAGCCACATGGAACTGTGAGTTCTCCATTAAACCTCTTTCATTCGTAAATTACCCGGTCTCGGGTATTTATCAGCAGCGTGAAAATGGACTAATACACAGTGCACGGTGGGAGCCCTCCCCAAATCTGAGTTCCCAGATGCCCACTAAAAGCCAGTCTTGCAAACAGGCCTTGAAAGGGTTGCAGTCAGGCCTGCCATATTAACTCTTTTCTGCACAGCTCATAACCACTGCACCACTATTTGTTACGTGTTTATTATGTGCACGACATCATAATAAACCAAATTCACCATTTGGAGAATAACACCATTCATCTCTTTGGATGACAGTTTATAAGATACTGTTTTTATCTCCTTTTTCAGATAAACAATTTGAGTTAGAATATCTTGTTCAAGGTGACAAAACAGCAATAAAGTAGTGAAGGAGGGTTTGAATCCAGGTTTATCTCACTCCAAAGTGTTTTGAAGGCTGGTTGGGGATGGGAGTAGGGATTGAAGGGAGAGGGCTGGAGAGGATGTGAATAGTGGTTATTCTTAAGTGAAGGTGTCGTGGACCATTTCTAGTTTCTACCTTTGGACATTTGTGTTGTCTAAGTTTTCCCCAATGGGTACATATTGTTTAACTGGAAAATTTGAAAATTAAGTAGAATTTTTAGTGAGTTTCCTTTAATATTTACATAAACCCAATTATAAGGGAAGCTTAATTGTCAGCGTGGAAGTAAGCACTGCTAAAGTACTTGAGGTCAGTCTTTTCTCTTAAACAGGATAAACATCTTCCTTGTGATGTTGTTTACATATTGTGTTTGCTTAGCAAAACCTTTTTTTCCAAATAGTGCAAACCTAAATGATAGCTTGGCCCCAGCTGAATTAGCCCAGACAGTAACATGCTTTGATAACTAATAATCATCTCAAGTCAAAGATCCCTCTTCCAGCAAACCTCAAACCTTTGAGAGAGAATGAACTTCAGGATATTTTTAAACAACTTCAAAGAAGATGAAGCTTAATTTCTACCAATCTCAGTGAGTGAGGTCTTGCTATTGTCAAGTGGGATATTATTTCTTGGAACTTAAAAAAAAATAAGTTCCTTGACTTATTTAAAAGCCCAGCTGAACTCAAAGCACAGTTTGAACTACACAAAATCCAGAGTCCCGGGGAAAACACACTCAGCACACTGGCATGGGTTTACGTGCCCACAGGGTCTCCAGTGCTGAGAGCAATCAGAGAAATCGCTAATCATGGTTAACTTCTCTGTCTGGAGCTCCTGATAGAGACAGCCTGGGAAAAAATGGGTAATCCTGGTTCCCGCTCGCTGAGCACGTGCCCTCATGCCCTTTGGTTTGTAAACTGCTGCTGGCTTCCTCCATCCAATGGCCATGGTGTCCACCCATGTGGCCCCTCCTGGCTGCATCTGATAGAAAGAGCCTGGGGAAAAATGGGTGATCCTAGTTCCTGCTCTCCAAGCAGCTGCCATCGTGTGTTTTGGTTTGTAAACTGCTGCTGGCTTCCTCTGTCCAATGGCCATGGTGTTCACTCATGCAGCCCCTCCTGGTGGCATTTCACAATCCCTTTTTGCAACTCCATTTCCATGTTTTGGGGGATTATCGTCTCCCATCCTGGTGCCTTCAGGGCCCTCTGTGGTGAGCTCTGTGCATCCCCGTGTATTAGCGCCTATGGCTGTGGTGCTAGGGGTGCCATAACCACACACCATGGACTAAACAACACACCATGGATTAAACAACAGAAGTTTACTTTCTCACAGTCCTGGAGGCCAGACATCTGAGATCAAGGTGTCAGCAGGGCTGGTTTCTCCTGAGGCCTCTGTCTTCCCTGTGTCATCCCGTGGGCTTTCCTCTGTACACATTTGAATACTAATCTCTTTTTTTTTTTTTTTTTAACGGAGTCTTGCTCTGTCACCCAGGCTGGAGTGCAGTGGCATGATCTCAGCTCACTGCAACTTCTGCCTCCTGGGTTCAAACGATTCTCATGCCTTCATGCCTCAGCCTCCCAAGCAGATGAGGTTATAGGTGTGCACCACCACACCCGACTAGTTGTTTTTGCATTTTTAGTAGAGCTGAGGGTCTCACCATGTTGGCTAGGCTGGTCTCGAACTCCTGGCCTCAAGTGATCTGCCCACCTTGATCTCTCAAAGTGCTGGGATTACAGGTGTGAGCCACTGTGCCTGGCCTGCTCTTCTTGTGAGGACACCAGTCTTGTTGTATTGGGGCCCACCCTAGTGACATCTTATACATCTATCTCTTCTTGAAATACCTATCTCCAAATACAGTCGCATGTTGAGGCACTGGGGGTTAGGACTTCGATATATAAATTGGAGTGAATGGGAGAAAGGAGACACAATTCAGCCCATACCAGCTGCAGTAACAAATTACAAGTTTAGCAGCTTAAATAACAGAAACTTATTATCTTACATTTCTGTAGGTCAGAAATCTGATACCAAGCCTCACTGGGCTGAATCAAAGTGTTGGCAGCTCCTTTCCATGGGCACTGGATAGAGTCCGTTTTCTTGCCTTTTCCAGCTTCTAGTGATGCCCATCCTTATCTTCAAAGCCAGCCTGGCCAGTGAGTCCTTCTCACGTTGCGCCTCTCCAGCCTTCTCTGCAGATACATCTTCCCCTGATTCTCCTGTCTCCCTCTTGCATTTTAAAGGACTCTTGTGATTTTATTGGGCTCACTTGGATAATCCAGGATAATCTCCCTATTTGAAGGTCAAATGATTAGCAACCTTAATTCCATCTGCAGCCTGAATTCCCCTTTGCCATGTAAGGTATCATATGCACAGGTTCCAGGGATTAGTACGGAGACATCGTTGGGGGCCATTATTCTGCCTACAACACTCCCCAAACCTAGAGATCAACACAGATAATTTTTCTCTGTGTTAAACTCTCCAAATGTAGGCAACATCTCTTTACTGTGCAGGCAGACAAATAGACAAAAATTGACATTATAATGTAGATTTTACGGGGATGCCTGTGGACGTGTTGGGGGTTACTGGAGACAGCGAAGACACTGCGACATTATTGGCACCATGCCAAAGGAAGGTGGGTTCTCCTTGTCTACACCCAGACAGGGTATAACCTACCAGAGCTGGGGACGAGGGAGGAAGGGTCTGGAATATAACACAGTTTGTAGCCTCATTACAGAGCTGGTGCCAGATGCGTCTCTCCTTCTTGTGCCAAGTGACCCTGCTCCTTCCCCCCAAGGAGCACCTGGTCTCCTGGCGCTGGAGGAGGTCTGTCCTCAACTCTTGACTCAACATCCCCCATGCAAGCAGTGCAAATAGCTTCTTAGCCAAGCAGTTATCCACTCTGCCTCTGAAAATCTTGCTAAGGAGCATTTGTCACACAAGTGGATGTGGTGATTTTTTTTTTTAAAGGTTTTCTGCCATCTTGTTTAGATAAGGTGTTGAGAGAGCACCCTCTTGCTCCTGTGGTAGAACAGAGCCAGGGAGCTGAAAAACAAAGAAGAGGGAGCATCACATCTTCCAAGGTAGAAAACCTCAGGATCGCAAATGACACACCCAGGAGTTTGGCTACTTTGTGGCCAACCTAGAACTTGAATCCTAGCTGTCCCAGCTGCAAATCTAGTGTTCATTCCATCACGAACTACTTCTGCAACAGGTTAAAATAAAGTTTAATATCAACCTCATGGCTATTCTGTTTAGCAGTTCCCATGAATTTGTACCCTTATCATTTTTCAGAGCAGGTGATTGATTTCTTTTTCTCTCTTGCAGGTAAGAGCCACTTGTTTTGTGTTTGCTGAATGGTTTTGTTTTATTCCTAATGCATTTCTACTATTTATCTACATCCGTTTTTCTTTTGCCTTCATTCCTGAAGCTATTTATTTTGCATTTTTCCCCAGAAATTGTATGCAATTTTTTTTTGTCAAATCCCCTTTGGTCCTTTGTGGTCTGAAGTGGAGAATCACTAAATACATGAATTAAATATCTCCCTTATCTGTGGAGGGTTGTCTTGTTGGAAATCTCGTAAGCGCTGGAACTCTGTGTCTCAAGGGATACACTGTGCTCTGTTTTTGTTTTTAGCATTGACTGTATGCCGGGTTCTATGCTAAGCAGAAGACACAGATTCTGCTATCGGGGAGGGTCAGCCCAGCAAGAGAGAAGGACGTAATTCAAATAGTCACATGAATAAGTGCATAGTTATAGACCAAGAGAAGCACTTCAAAAGAAGGATCAGGATCTGTTGAGTGTGTATAACAAAAAGAACCAACCCGATCTGGGAGATGAAGACTGAGAAGGAGCTGGGAAGGCTTCCACTTGGCCAAGAGTTGGAGTATGAGCCATGCTGGGCAGAGAGAGCCCATTCAATACAGAAAGAACAGCACATGCAAAGGCCCTAGGGTGGAAGGGGGTTTGTGGATCTGCTTTATTCCTTCTGGCTGCTCAGCTCCTGACCCAGACATTACTGAGCCTTGCCTTGTCCTGGGAACCATGTGCCTCTGGGTTCTGCCCACATCTTAGTTGGATCTCATCCCCTAACCTATTAGTTTTACAAGAATGGCTTCACCATTCTTGGAACCCCTGTCCAAAGTGACCAAATGAAACACACCCAAGGAGACAAGCATCTACTTGGTTTTCCCACTCTGGTCCATGATCATCAACAATTCTCTACAACTTCCAGTTAAGACAATTTCATGGAGTTCCATGACCTAGTGCCTCAAATGATCGCCATGAAGATCTAGCAAGTTAAGACCCTTGAGCTGCGTGGAAGAGTCTCAGATGCCACAGAGCCTTGCTAACGTTTGCTTTTGGTGAAAAGTCCTCTTTGGAAGGTCAGAGATAGCTACATTTCCCGAAGGGAGCTTGTGAGGAATTGACATCAGGGTTGGGTTTGAGGTGATGGGAAAGATACTTTTAACCTAATAAATGACCTCTTTTCTGCATTCTCTACCCGCTCCTTGCAGCAATCTGGTGGCTTAAAATTTTTGAAATTGTTTTAGCCACTGTGAGGCAACATAATATTTTGGAGAAATAAAC
This sequence comes from Gorilla gorilla gorilla, assembly GCF_029281585.2. NCBI lineage: Eukaryota > Metazoa > Chordata > Mammalia > Primates > Hominidae > Gorilla > Gorilla gorilla. The sequence goes on along the minus strand of NC_073224.2, from coordinate 226,085,037 downwards.
AATAACAATAACAACAACAACAACAACAAAAAATGATTGGAAAACTAGGGGGAGAATATTCCACATTGATTTCTCCATCCTGCCATGAACAAACCCAGAAGAGGTAGCCTCAGGCAGAAAATACCTACACTCTCCACGTTTGGAAATCCAAGGTATATCGGTGTATCTGAGGGTTCTCCAAAGCCCCCAACAGAACCCAACACAGCTCTGACTAAAGCTTCTTTTTCCTTGCAGAGCAAACAAAGGGATGTTGTCTCCAGAATCCCCAGGTGGTCATAGAAAATGAATCTCACAGCTGTGGTGGGAGGCAGGATTCTGCCAAAACTTGCTATATATTTAGAACAAATATCTCCGGGAAAGCTAACCTATGTGGCTGCTTACCGTATTCCCTGTGAAACAACCCACATCCCTCTTCTCAAACCCCCTCCAGCCAGCCATGCCCCTTCCTGCCTTAGAGGGCTGTATCCTTTAGTGGCTCAAAGCCTGTCTCCCTGGGCTCTTCCCAAAGGGCTCAGCTCCCAAGTGGCCTCTTCCTCTTCTGCCTCCTCCCCATCCAAACTCCTGCTTTTCAGTAGGGTCAATCCTGAGAATGAAACACTGACTTGAAATTGATCTTCCCTGAGGTTGGATGAGTGATGATCCCTGTTATTCTTGGAGAGGTATTTTCTTTTGGTTAAGTAGTAGATTAGCCCAAACGCGTCTCTATTCAGTGGCATCCCAGAAGATGTGAATGATATATTTTGAGATAGTGAGTTTCCCCTGAAAGCCCTAAAATAGGAACCCTGGTAACCTCTGCTTTTATGTATGTGCTTGGCTGGTCCTATTAACACTAGCTGGATCAGTGCATGCAGATTAAATCATTTTTTACCAGGTTTCCATTGATACACTCAACCACCCTTTCCCTCCCTCCCTCCTTCCCCTTCCCTCCCTCCCCCTCCCTCCCTCCTTCTCTCCCTCCCTCCCTCCCTGTCTCCCTCCCCTCCCTCTCTCCCTCCTTTCCCTCTCTCCCTCCCTCCCTCCCTCCCTTCCTTCCTTCCTTCCTTTCTTCCTTCCTTCCTTCCTTCATCTCTCTCCCCTCTTCCCTCCCTCCTTCACATTCTCAATACCTATTCAGGGAAGTGTAGATTGCTGTGTTGTCTTGTCATCATTTGGGATTTTTCTCCCCACGTTCATTCAGAGCCCAGGTGAGAGGGCTGATGTTTCCTGGAGGTAAGAGCCTTTCTCCGGGCAGTGATCCACCCCTGTCATCTTAATTCAGCCCCTGGATCCAGTATGGCATGAGAGCAGTTAGGAGACAGCTCAAGCCAGCAATTTGTGTCACCATTTTTTAGTCTTTCCCATTAGCCCAAGATGGTTTTTTGTTTGTTTGTTTTTTTTTTTTTTTTTTGCCTGCTTTGTTTTCTTACATCAAGATCCATCTTTATTGCAGGAAGACCTAATTAAAGTAATTCCTCTCCCTGTCCTTTGCAACTCACATTTATGGGTAGGAAAGTAGCTGAGATGAACACATTTAAGGGACTAGGGGGGCCTTAAGGAAGAACACCATATGGCGTGTGGCTCCACATTCCAGTGTTGCAGTTCTCAGGTGGGTTTCCACACAAGGCCACCTCGGTTGAGCTCTTCAGTCTTCAGGAGTGTGAGATGTAGGGATGAGTCTACTTATGATGCTGCAGTGGAGATCCTATGAGATAGGGTGGGCGGAAGCTCCATTTTAACCAGATCATGGCACATAAACTCATGAGCTTTGTATGCTGGGTTGTGTGCCCCAGGGAAAGTGTGCTTATTGGTGACTTTACCAAGTGGGAAAGGAGAAGGTGATGACTGCTCAATTCTGTAGATGCAGCCTTGTCACCTGACTCCAAGAAACCTACCTGGCCCAACTTGTCACACTCCAGCTTTATGTACTTGAACCGGTAATTCCTCTGTGATTGTGCCTTAGTTTCCTCATCTACCAAGTGAGGGGATTGTGCAAGATTTCTAAGATCATCTCTCTGCTGAATTTCAGAATCTATCTATCCTTGACCAACTTCCAATTTACCCTCCACATTGCCCCTGTTACCCTGCATTCTAGCCGTACTGGACCACGAGATGCTCTAGAAGCTTGCCATGGCCTGCAGGTCACTGAGGATGCTTTTTTTGTACCCCAAACTCCTCCAGTCTCACCGCTCTTTCTACTGGTTACATCTTATTCACCCTCAGGTCTTTGCTTGAAAGTCATATTTTTCTAGGAAGCCTTCTCCCCACCTCCACCAAGCCAGGGGGAGGCTCGTCTCAAGCATGTTTTGTGGCTCTCTCACAGCCCTTACTATAGAAGAGTATAGCTCCCTGTTTAGGGAAGAGTGTGTCTCTGCTGAATCGTAAGCTCCTTGAAGGATGGGGCTGTGTCCTGCTCTAATTGTGTCTCCAGTTCCTAACACAATGCCTGGCACATAGCAGACAAGCAATCAATATTTTTTACCTGAATTGTGTTTAAGAGGCTGTGCTGCTGCTCAAAACATGGCATCGTGCCAGCACAGATCTCCCTCCCAGGAGGCAGGTGGTGGGCCAGACTTGCAGTGCCCTCTGACAAATTGACTCTGTTTCTAAATGATGGTCATTCCACTTTCCAAAATACCCAACTATCTCCCAGGGAGCAGAATTGGCCTCTATCTGTGCCTTGCCCTCTTACGTATCCCCAAAGTGACCCTTTATCTTTAGAACAAGCTGGGAACCGTGTGGACTTGCCCATTTGTTCCTTTTCTGAAGCATAACGTTAACACTCCCCCAAGCATGCACGTCCCATTTTAGATGCATTCTGGCAAGCCGATTTCCTGTTCCCATTCAGTCAATCATCTTCCATCCTTGGCAGGAAGGAGAACACACAGCTACGCCTGTGCCAACCCCAACGTATTTCTAGTTCCATCATGGCTGGGTCTGTGCTGCCTATGCCATTGGATTTTAAGATGCTTTTAAAAAATCGTGTGTATGGGTGTTTCACAGCCAGGACTCAGAATGCACAGGCTGAGCTAGGACTGCAATGTGGCCGAGCTCGCATCTGTGAATCAGTCATAGCCCATGACCTTTACTTAAGGACCAAAGTCCTGTGTCATAGTAGGAAAGACACCGCATGACAGAGAGGTACTGCCTGGGTACCGAAGATTGTGGTGTGATGACTTAAGAGTGAAATGGAGCCAAGGACAACATCTAGCCTAGAGTGAGGTCATGAGAGTCAGCCAGGTGTTCCTAGTCCATTCTTTATATGTTGCAATAGAGGACAAAGAGTATTTGCACAGGGGTGGGCCAGTAGCCCTTAGTATTGGCAATGATCCATTTATCCATTTCAAACTCTTATGATGCTATGAAAACTAACTCTCCTTCTGATGTTCCTTTGACCACAGGCAAGTATAGATCCACTTCTTGAGGACTTTGATGTGTATCTGAGGGCTGTGTGTGTGTGCGCATGTGTGTTGAAACCTCCTTTGTCTACTCTGAGTTCCTTAGCTTAGTTTGAAGTTTCAGTAGGTGCCTCTCTGGACTTATAACCTCACTCTTTTCTTGTCATTTATTCTCTGCTAAAATCTATAATGTCCTTTCTGCTATGTCAAGAGTGATTTTGGCCCTTACCCTTCTTTCTCCACGCTCTGATATTTTTCTTTCATTTCTTTTTGGAACATAAATTTGATTTCCCGTTTGCACGGCCCAGCGTGAACCTGAGGGTAATTACTCTAATTTGCAGCTGCATGGAGAAGGCAAAGACTGGAGCCACCATTCCATTCAGCTTAAACTCTCCTCCATCAGGCCCCTCTCCTCAAAATGCCATTCCTTATCAAAACGATTTCAGCGTCAAGTAGGAGCTGCACTAAAAATTTATTTAAGTTTCCCTTTACTTTTCTGATAGCTGTAAAAATCTGTTCTAAAAGGATGGAGGCATTTTTTTCCCCTACCATTTCTCTATAGCCTATGTTAATTTTGCTCTTTTCTTGCCACCGAATTTTGTTCTCTTCAGTCCTGTTCTCACCTGGATCCTGGTGTTTCACTCCACATATTGAATAAGCAAAGCAATAATATGTTATGATTAATAAGTGGCTTGACAGGCAGGAAAAAAGAAAATCTTATTCATTGCATCAGGGGTGCTGTGCAAATGCACTGTTTTTGAAAAATGCATTTAGTCAGCAGGGTGGTTTTTGTCCACATCCTTGGCCCTGTGCTCTCTGCTTCAGCTGGATGTTCCGTTTCCTTCACCTGCAAATTTCAGGCTTGCAGAACATGAGGGCATGGGTTCCAAGGATGCTTAAAGCCTTGCCAAACCTTAGGAACTCATTTTTGGAGGCCAAATCCCTCATTACATAAGATATATTAATACACATCCACATCCCACTTGCAATGCAATTTTGTATAACTCTGTAAGAATTTAGACTTGAGTTGCATTTGACCTGTTGATACAACTAAGTCCTCCTGTGCCACTGACCTTCTGTGCCTGTACGGGTGTGACTCATACAACTTACAACAGTGCTATGGTCTAGGCACTCTTATTATCCAGATCATTTTGTAGTTTTTTGACTTCTATTGCATATCTATCTATTTCTCTTAGGAGGTTTTATTTGCATGACTTGGAATGATACATTATTTTTCAGATCTCAAGAAACTTTTCTCCTTTGAAAAGCTCACAGGCTCTGGATCTGCTTTCTCTAAGGTGGTAGCCACAAACCATCTGTGGCTACAACACCCTTAAAATGTGGCTAGCCCAAGCTGTGCTTTGAGTGTAAAATGCACCGTAGGTTTCAGGCTTAGTACAGGGAAAAAAAAGACATGTAAAATATCTCATTAGTATCTTTTTATATTGACTACATGTTAAGATGATAATGACGATATTTTGGCTATGCTAAATAAAATATATTATTACAATTAATTTTAACTTTTGTTTGTGTGTGTTTTTTACTTTTTAATGAGATTACTAGAAACTTTTAAGTTGCATACACAATTTGCATTATATTTCTGCTGGACAGCATTGCTCTAGATAGCATGGGAAATGATGTGGGGGTTAAAATGGCCCTGGATGACTCCTGCCTTCAGTGGAAGTACATCAATGTCCTGAAGGAAGTGGAGGATTCATCAATATTCGTCCATACAGCAGACATCCATTGAGGGTCTATGCTATGCCAGACATTAGGCAAAATGCTAGAGATAGAGGGACAGCAGGATAAATAGAGTTTCCACCCAGGGCCTCTGCATCAGGGCGCCTAGCCACAGCACACACACGGGCTGCAGTCCAGGATATGCCGATCCACTAAGCTTGAAATTGCGTGGGGATCCCGGCTGCTGAGGAAGGGGTGGGCAGGAAGGAAAGAGCGCCTCCTAGAGACAGATCTATACTGTAGAAATAAACAGTAAGACTTTGGAGGATGCACATTGAAAAAGTGAAGGAACTACTGATCTCTATATGCCCTGTGCTTGGCACATAGAAAGCTGGTGATAATTGTGCACTGAGTGCTAACGTCAGGCCCAGCAGAGTCCAAAAGGACTGGGGCAGTGTTGCTGCACTTGAAGGAAATGGTTCCTTTTTCTCATTCATACGAAAGGGCTGTCTCTCTCTCAGCTGTGCTTTTTGAGGGTTGCATGTGCACCTTGTAAAAGAGCCTCTGATTCCTCACCAGCCCTGTCTGTACCCTTACAGAGCAGGGGCATTGAAAGTCCTGCACACCTGCGTTGTCTCTGGACTCCACACCTGATGCCCCAACCCTTTGCCTAGATTCTTTTTTTTTTTTTTTTTGAGATGGAGTCTCGCTCTGTCACCCAGGCTGGAGTACAGTGGCACGATCTTGGCTCACTGCAACCCCCGCTTCCTGGGTTCAAGCGATTCTCCTGCCTCAGCCTCCTGAGTAGCTGGGACTACAGCTGCGCACCACCACGCCCGGCTAATTTTTGTATTTTTAGTAGAGACGGGCTTTCACCATATTGGTCAGGCTGGTCTTGAACTCCTGACCTAGTGATCCACCCACCCGCCTCCCAAAATGCTGTGATTACAGACGTGAGCCACCACGCTCAGCCCCTTCGCCTAGATTCTAACTTCTGGCCTGGATTCCTGAGACTGCCACCCTCCAGGCTTAGAGGGTCTGCTGCAGCTTTGCCATATCTGACTGCTGACTTCTGACCCAAGGCTGGGTCTGACCTTACCGACTGGCTGTCCACATCAGGCAAGCCAGTGAGGTTTCTCCTTTGTCCTCTTCCTCTCTAAAAAAGTCCCACTTATTTGCTCTCTTCCTGACTCCCTCTGCTAGAAGGTGAGCTCCTGATCTGGTGTGTTCATTTGTGTATCTGCAGTGCTGAGGACGCTGCTAGCTCAGGCTGGATGCTGTGTGACCATATGATAGTGAGGACAAGCCCATCACCATTACTTGGGTGAGGAGCTGCCTGCATCCCTCCCACTCCTCTTTGGCCACTGTGGGTTGTCAACAGTCTTGATTCCAAGAAGTGATGTCCTGGCTTTTAGGAGAAAGAACTTTGTTGGGAGCGTGGCAGACACTCTCCCCTCACTCCCAGGGACCCTCACCCTTGTACGATCACTTCTCCATTCAGTGTCGGTGTAGGGGGAAACTGTGACTCTGATAAGATGTCACTCCCATGATTATGTTCCCTTACATGGAAAAAGGGAGATGGATGGAATGGGCCTGGTGTAATCACATGAGTCCTTTCAAAGCAGGGAGTTGTCTTGGCTGGTAGTAGAAGAAGTCAGAGACATTGGAGGCATGAGAGAGTGCAGTCTTGGCACTGATGACTAGGCTGGCTGTGCTTCTTGTTCCTGCCATGCCCTTTGCCTTGGTTTTGTCTCTTGACCTTTTCCAAGCTGCCACACTCTTTACTGCATCCCAGCCTCCAGCCCTGTGCCTGGCACATAGAAAGCTCTAGATAACTGTTCACCCCAGCAGAGTTCAAAGTGCCGTGCGGAAGAGAGGCAGTCTTGCCTGTCACTAACTGCATCCCTGGCTTTGATGGGCAAAGACTTTGCCCAGGTGTCTAAAGTGACACATCATTCCCCTGCTCGTTAGAGATGAGGAGTCTCTTCACTTTTTCAATGTGCACCCTCTAAAGTCTTCTTGTTTATTTCTACAGTGTAGATTTGTCTCTAGGAGGTGCTCCTTCCTTCCTGCCCACCCCTTCCTCAGCACTGGGGATCCCCATGCAATTTCAAGGCTGGGCAAGTCAGGTGACAGCAGTAAAGTCACTCATTTCTTGATTCTTTCTCCGGCATAAAAGCCATATGATCCCTGTCTTTTAGGGAGTTGGGGCTGGCAGAGAACAGAGATGTTCAGTGGCAAATACCCTGCCAACCTTGTGATGTGTGGTGAAAGGATGACTGGGCGGGAAGAGCCAGCGTCACACCACATTCTTAGCTGAGTTTTCCAAATTCTGTCTTTACACAGGTCGTGACAAGTAAAGCACTTTCCCCGAAAAATGCAGGCGTACAATTAGCCCAGGCCCTGAGGTCTGACAGAGAAGGAAGGTGACTGGAGACGTCATTTATTACGTCCTTCCCACGTGCTTGGTATTTTTCCAAAAACTTCCATGTTTGAGTTGATTATCCTGTTTTACAGAAAAGGAAACTGACACTTAAAGAGGTTGAGTCACTTTCCCCAAATTGCACAGCTAAGAAATGAAAGAGCTGGACAAGCACCCAAGTGTTCTGACTGCAGAGTATTAGCTCCTTCCTGACCACGGTGCTGGGGCGTCTGAGCTCTGTCCAAGCTCCGTGACCTTGGAAAACCATTGAGCCTTCCTGAACTCAGTTTCTTGTCCTGTTCTATGAGGATTTGCATGAAGACTCAATGACATTATTTATGCCAAGGGCTTTGCATGGTGGAAACTCTTGAGCAACAATAGAGCAAAGATGCCAGTGGGGCATCTACTGGCCAGTGACCTGTGTGTGGCCGTCTGAAATTAACGTCTGAAATTAAGGGGTGTTTGCCCAGAGTCTGCCCCCTTGTTCGGGTAGGAAGGGAAAAGCTCAGTGGTGGTTTTGGTGGAGGCCACAAACTGGCAGCTAACGTCCAGGGGAGGGCACTCTTCTCTCACAGCTCAATGAGTCCTCCAAGGCCTTGCAGTGCAGCTTTTAAGAGGTGCAGTCAGCCTTTTAGAAACGCTGAGCCCCAGGCCAGCCATGGCGGTGGCAGAGCTGCATGGGAAGCATCCCTGGACCGATTCAGTGCCTGGTTCTTCAGGGCCACAGCAGCAGACGGCCCCATTATTTTCAGGCTACACAGACAAGTGCATGTGGGTGACCGAATATGTCATGTTTCAGCTGCTGTGTGGGGGGCCGGCATTGGGGTGATCAGTGCACTTTTGAGGCAGGACTTTGATGCTCCCCATGGCTCTCTTTTAACCCTGGGGATCCCTGGGGAGGCAGGATGTGGCTCTGGCGATTTGCAGAATTAGGAAGGAAGTGGTTTAGGTGTTTGAAGCCACACTCTACTCTCCAGCCTGGAACTCTCTCAAGCCCCCTATTCCAGGCATCCAGATTGTGTCCTCTCTTTGCCCACCCCACTGTCGATGCCCCCCATATCCTCCATATCCAGGCCGACTGCCCCACATATCACTCTGTGTTTGAAAAGCCCTTCCTTCTTCCTCCCTTCCTTCTGCATTCCCCCATTCACCGTTAACAATGATAATGGTTTGATAGATTTATCTTTTCACATATCAGGTTGGAAAACTGATTAGATGGAAACTTTCAATACCTTGATCTCTAAAAGTGATGACACAGTGTCATTCTAGACACAGTGTCAGTATATTTTCTAATCTAATATTCATTGCAAGCTTGCTGCGTACTAGAAATCCTGAGCCCTCTAACTCCATCCCCACAATGATTCCATAAGGCAGGTGCTGTTACCATTCCCATTTATAAATGACACAACTACAACCATGGAGAGTACATTTTCCCAGAGAGGGTAAATTGGTTCACTTGCTTAGTGTTTGGAGGTGCTAAGTCTCTGACCCAGGTCTATTGTGTACAAACCCCACCTTCTTAGCCACTGCTCTTGTGCTGGCTCTGTTGATGTCTGCCTTAGTCAGCCCAGGCTGCCATAACAAAGTCCCACAGACTGGGTGGGTTAAAGAGCAGACATTGATCTTCCACAGTGCTGGAGGCTGGAAGTCCAAGAGCAAGGTACCTGCAGATTCACTTCCTGGTGAGGGCTCTCTTCCTGACTTGCAGACAGCCACTTTCTCACTGTGTCCTCACATGGCAGAGAGATACAACAATGTCTCTCACTTCTTATACAGCCACAAATCATATCATGAAGAACTTACCCTTATGACCTCATCTAACCCTAATTACCTCCTGATATGGTTTAGCTGTGCCTCCACCCAAATCTCATCTTGAATTCCCACATGTTGTGGGAGGGACCCAGTGGGAGGTAATTGAATCATGGGGGCAGGTCTTTCCTGTGCTGTTCTCATGATAGTGAATAAGTCTTATGAGTTCTAATGGTTCCAAAAAGGGAACTTTCCCTGTACAAGCTTCTTCTCTTTGCTGCTATGTGAGATGTGCCTTTTATCTTCCACCATGATTGTGAGGCCTCCTCAGCCGTGTGGAACTGTAAGTCCATTAAAACCTCTTTTACTTCCCAGTCTTAAGCATGTCTTTATCAGCAGCATGAAAATGAATTAATATAGTAAATTGGTACCAATGGAGTGGGATGCCACTGAAAAAAATACCCGAAAATGCGGAAGCAACTTTGGAATTGAGTAACAGGCAGGGATTGGAACAATTTGGAGGGCTCAGAAGAAGACAGGAAAATGTGGAAAATTTGGAACTTCCTAGAGACTTGTTGAATGGCTTTGCCCAAAATGCTGATAGCGATACGGACAATAAAGTCCAGGCTGAGGTGGTCTCAGATGGAAATAAGGACCTTGTTGGGAACTGGAGCAAAGGTGACTCTTGTTACATTTTACCAAAGAGTCTGGCAGCATTTTGCCCTTGCCCTAGCGATTTGTGGAACTTTGAACTTGAGAGAAATGATTTAGGGTATCCAGAAGAATAAATTTCTAAGTAGCAAAGTATTCAAGATGTGACTTGAGTGCTGTTAAAGGCATTCAGTTTTATAAAGGAAGCGGAGCATAAAAGTTCAAAAAATTTGCATCCTGACAATGCAATAGAAAAGGAAATCCCATTTCCTGAGGAGAAATCCAAGCTGACTGAAGAAATTTGCATAAGTGACAAGGAACCAATTGTTAATCCCTGAGACAATGGGGAAATTGTCTCCAGGGCATGTCAGAGGTCTTCAAGGCAGTCTCTCCCATCACAGGCCCAGAGGCCTAGGAGAAAAAATGGTTTTGTGGAACAGGCCCAGGGTCCCCATGCTGTGTGCAGCCTAGGGATCTGGCATTCTCCATTCCAGCTGCTCCAGCCGTGGCTGACGGGGCCAACGTAGAGCTTGGGTCTTGGCTTCAGAGGGTGCAAGCCTCAAGCCATGGCAGCTTCCATGTGATGTTGAGCCTGCCAGTGCACAGAAGTCAAGAGTTGAGGTTTGGTAACCTCTGCCTAGATTTCAGAGGGTGTATGAAAACACCTGGATGTCCAGGCAGAAGTTTGCTGCAGGGGCAGGGTTTTCATGGAGAGCCTCTGCTAGGGCAGTGCAGAAGGGAAATGTGGGGTCAGAGCCCCCCACATGGAGTCCCTACTGGGATGCTACCTAGTGGAGTTGTGAGAAGAGGGCCACTGTCCTCCAGACCCCAGAATGGTAGATCCACTGACAGCTCCCACCGTGTGCCTGGAAAAGCTGCAGACACTCAATGCCAGCCTGTGAAAGCAGCCAGGAGGGAGGCTGTACCCTGCAAAGCAAACAGGGGTGGAGCTGCCCAAGACCATAAGTACCTACCTCTTTCACCAGTGTAACCTGGATATGAGACATGGAGTCAAAGGAGATCATTCTGGAATTATCAGATTTGACTGCCCTGCTGGATTTTGGACTTGCATGGAGCCTGTAGCCCCTTTGTTCTGGCCATTTTCTCCCATTTGTAATGGCTGTATTTACCCAATGCTTGGATTGTCTCTAGGAAGTAACTAACTTGCTTTTGATTTTACAGACTCATAGGTGCAAGGGACTTGCCTTGTCTTGGATGAGACTTCGGACTGTGGATTTTTAGTTAATGCTTGAAGTGAGTTAAGACATTGGGGAACTGTTGGGAAGACATGATTGGTTTTGATATGTGAGGACATGAGATTTGGGAGGGGCCGAGGTGGAATGATATGGTTTGGCTGTGTCCCCATCCAAATCTCATCTTGAATTCTCATGTATTGTGGGAAGGATCTGGTGGGAGGTAATTGAATCATGGGGGCAGGTCTTTCCCTTGCTCTTCTTGTGATAGTGAATAAGTCTCATGGGAACTGATGATTTTAAAAAGGGGAATTTCCCTGTGCAAGCTTCTTCTGTTGACTGCTGCTATGTGAGACATGCCTTTCACCTTCCGCCATGATTGTGAGGCCTACCCAGCTACACTGAAGTGTAAGTTCATTAAAACCTCTTTTTCTTCCTGGTCTCAAGTATGTCTTTATCAGCAGCATGAAAATGGACTAATACACCTCCCAAAGGCCCCACCTCCAAATACCGTCACACTGGGGGTTGGGTCAGCAGGTCTGAAATCAGGGGGTGGGGAGGTAAAAAGACAGATTGGCCCCTTCTAAAGACAGGCATAACCCAGATCTGAATCCCAGATCTGCCAGTTAGAGATGAGGTGAGCCTGGCCACATCACTTAGCCTCTCTGATCTTCTATATCCTCCTCTAGTAAGTAAGACTGGTGATGATGATGATGGGTGCCTCACACTGTAAGGGGTTCTTGTTGCAGGTAAATCACTGACCACTGCCTGGCTCATGGTGAGGACTGAAATGTTAGCTCATGAACTACCCAAATGAGAAGGCCCAGTCTGGTTTCATTGGTCAGGTGGATGGTGTTAATGATTCATCATAGATGAGCACTCTTTGCTATTTACAGAAAGGTTTCCCACATGTGAGCTCAGCTGCAGTTGCACTGCTCACTCTTCTGCTGCCTCTGGAACCTAATCCCATGGTCCAGGGGCTTGAGACTGGGGCATTGCATGGGGCAGCTGTATGGTGGGGTCACCATGGGAAAACCCAGCTTTGGAGGACGGCTCACAGGTGACCACATTCTCCTTTGCAGTTTCTCAAAGAATGGTGAAAAGGCAAGATTTAGATTCAAATTCAACTTGTATTCCTACCTACCAGGTTCTGGATTCTGTGCAAAATATTTTATTTACACATAAAATGTTATTTAATCCTTTTAGAGAGAACAAATCTATCAGTGGGGGCAAGGCTCCAGAGGGTTTTTAAAACAAAATAGATCAAACCCTACCATCAAGCAGGAACATGTTATTCATTCTTCCCCCATCCCCTTTTCATCATCAGGGATTTGACAGTTATTCTCAAGATAAGGTGGTTTGAAGGCCTGGATGCCAGCCTGCATCCAACTCTTTTACTTCTTTCTTTGTCTTGCTCAGTGAGTCTCAAATTTTGGAGTGTATAAAATTTACTGTACATTCCTGAAAAAACAAAACCCAAGGCCAGGGCACTGTATAGGCAATGGAAACCATGTAATGGGGTAATTTTTGCCTTACATGCTGACCACAGATACAAACCCTTTCTTCGAAACAGAACATCATGAGGATGTTCACCGAGGAGATCTCACAATTCATCTGGTTGAATCATGAGGATGTTCACCGAGGAGATCTCAGAATTCATCTGGTTGAATCTTCCCATTTTACAGATGGGAAGACTGGGTGCCAGAAGGACCAATTGGATCATGGTGGATTGCAACACTAATTAGGGATAGAGCCGGGAATGTCTTACTGGAATTGGGTTGTCTGCTGACCAAACATCTGAGCTGTAATTTGACTCAAAACTGCCAAGGGTTTTAAAAGAATGCGACAGATTGGTTTCCTGGCTTCTCTCACCAGGTTGTCAGGAAAACAGTTGTTCCAGATTTGCCAGGATATCCAGAGAGGCAGCCCTGGCTGGGTAACCTTAGAAAGCCTGTCATTGTCAAAAACAAAAACAAAAACAAAAACAAAAACAACCCTTTGCTAAAGCCAGGATTCTGAATCTTTTTCAGAGACAAACGCTAGGTAAGAAGAGTCACCAATGAAAAACATTCAGCTCTAACCCCTTTTTTAAAAAATCTTCTTTCCTGCATGTTATCTGTGGGTTTTCACGATGAGAAGACCAGGCAGCCCGTGGGTCTGTACGGGAGCAGGCAGATTTTTCCTTACTGGAGAGGCGGAGAGACTTTCCTTCCCGTCTCTAGACTTTTATCAGGACTCATAAGCTCAGCCCAGAAGCTCTGGGCAGATAAGAGACTTAAGTCAATTGTGTTAGGGCAATTATTTTTCCTGCTTAGACAGTTCACTGTTGGATGCTAAGGGGCAGCAAGGGTTTGCAGCTGCTCAGGTGTGTCTGTGCCATCTTTTTGTCTTCGGGGTTACCACAATTGGAGCAAATGTTAGAACTCCTCTAGTGTCTCCAGCCCATTTGCCCTCAGGGATGAATCTTTTCCCATCTTCCACTTGGCTCATCTTAGACCACCATAAACTCAGCCATCTTTTTAATAGCTAGTAACAGACAAGGGCTAGAAGAATTTACTGATTAGATGGATTAACTCTTTAGCTAGGGAGAGTCCAACCCAGTGTGGGACATGCTGAAAAGTCTGTCTATAAGTGTCTCAATAGCTGACACTCAAGGAAAACATTCCTCTTGGGAAGATATAAAGGACTCTCAGGCCAAATAACACTGTGCACATCTGTCTCGTGTCACAAGGCTTAGTACTGTACTAAGTTGGTTACTGGTCCCTTGCTAATAATAGCAGGGACAATAATAATTGTTAACATTTAGCAGGTCTTTGCCATGTGCCAGGCACTGTTCTAAGGGCTTTATGTGTACGATCCAATTTAATCTTCACAGCAGCCCTATTTGGTGTGAAAAAGTAGGATGCCCATTTCAGATATGAGGAAACTGAGGCACAGATGGGTTAAGTACCTTGTTCACACTCTGCTAGACTAGGAAGTACAGGAGACAGATCATAAAGACATGTGGTTTTCCTGTGTATATTGTATTAATCCGTTCTTGCATTGCTATAAAGAATACCTGACACTGGGTAATTTACATAGAAAAGAGGTTTAATTGGCTCATGATTCTGCAGGCTGTACAGGAAGCATGATGCTGGCATCTGCTTGGCTTCTGGGGAGGCCTCAGGAAACTTATAATCATAGAAGAAGGCAAAGAGGAACGGCATCTCACATGGGCAGAGAAGGAGCAAGAGAGAGAGGGGGGAGGTGCCGTGCACTCTTTTAAACAACCAGGTCTCATGAGAACTCATTCACTATCATGAGAACAGCACCAAGGGGATGATGCTAAACCATTCACGAGAAACCACCCCCACGATCAAATCACCTCCCACCAGGCCCCACCTCCAACACTGGGGACTACAATTGAACATGAGATTTGGGTGGGGACACAGATCCAACCCATATCACATACGTAGTTTTATTACAAGGGTTTGGGTTTCATCTTACCTCAAGGTTAAGTTTAACATCAGTAGATGGTAGATGCCCGTCTTCCTTCACTGGGCCCAGAGGTACCTGGTCCAAATATAACTGACTTTGAATTCTTATGGAAGGATGCTTCAGTGGATTGTGAAACCTAAAGGAGGTAGGGAGGGAAGATTCTTTGGAAGGGACTGGCAGTGTTCTCAGGACAGTGGACATGTGCTATCTCTGGCTTCTGGTACCCAAGCATCCTTCTGCTGCTAACTGTGTCTGACCTTGCTTTCTCCTACCCCATTTCTGTGTGTCCTGGGAGGGACTTCACCTCTGACTTAGGGAGAATTTGATGTAGGTTTTAGCTAATCAGAGCATCATATTTTTTTACTATAGTGATTGAGTCAAGGATGGGCATAGGAGCCAAAGAGAACAGAGCAAGAGACCCAGATGGGCAGTCTGGCAAAGGAGCTCTGTGCTCTTCTACTAGTCCACAGCCTATGATGATATCTAGTCTGGAGCTGTGGCAGCCATCTTGGCACTATGAGGCAAGAGCTGACTGAGGATATTGCCCAACCCAGGGGAAGCAGAGGCGAGAGAAGGAGAGGGAGAACCCCATGAGTCAAGCTGTGCGTACCATGGATATTTGAGTTTGCTCACCCATGTTGCTTCATCAAGGAATTTTAATTGATATAGCTTGTCATATATGAGTATAGTATTAGCAGGTATTCAGAAAATGGTTATCCAGGGAAAGGTGTGATATGCAAACCTTCCCTTAGAAACCTCTTCTGTTGGTCAGCTAACTCATCACTACGGTGAATGAAGCCTGATATTCTGTTTTACCATATACCAACCTGAAGTGCAAGGAGCAATAATTCCACAAGAATTACTTCAATAGGGCAGCGGGGGGGTCTGTGTGTGTTCACTTTACAGAAGGAAAATCAGGCACAGAGAAATTATGTGAAGTATCCACAATTATACAGTTAGGAATTGGAAGAACCCAGATTCAAATGTAAGCAATCTGGATCATGAATCCAAGCTTTTAATCACTATGCCTAACAAACACTTTTTAAAAATCAAGAATATTCATTGAGGACCTACTATGGGTCCATTATGGAATACATCCATGAATAAGATGCCCAAAGATCCCTCCCTCATGATGTGAGCACTTAAATGCTTATGTATGTGTGTGAAAAGATAGAAAATAAAGAACAAAAATAGCCAGTAATGTTAGAAGGTGTAAGTTCTGTGAAAAAGAACTAACACACAAGCTAAAGGAGATCACGGTAGAGGGTTCCAGTTTTCAATAGGGAGGTGAGAATAAGCCTCTTTGAGAAGATGACTTGGAAGAAGTGAGGGAGTTACTTACAGGAATATCTGAGCAAAGAACATTCCAGATGCAGGAAATAGCCAGTGCAAGGCCCAGAGGCAGAAGGTGCCTGGTGTGCTCAAGGAGCAGCAGGGAAGCCAGCGAGGTTGGAACAGTGTGTGTAGAACACAGTAGATGAGGCTAGAGAAGTAATTCCTGATCTCAGAAAAGGCTGGCCTCTGCAGGATTCTGAGCAAAGGAGAGATACAATCTGGCCGTGGCTGTGAAAGAGCCAGCTGTCAATGGGTGTAGACGGGAAGTGCTGCAACAGGGAGACCCAGGTGAGAGATGATGAAAGCTGGGTGCCAGCAGTGGAGGGGGTAAGAGGTGGTCAGATTCTGAATATGTTTTAAAGAAGAAATAAAAGAATTTGTAATGATTTTAGATGTGCAGCAGAAAGTGAGGCATCAGAGATAACTGTAAAGTGTTTGAGCAAAACTTGAGTAATTCAATAAAACCCAATTCTTCTTTGAACTTCACTCCTGTGGCCAAGGAATCAATAACCTCTTCTGCCTGGAGCCACTTTTGGATCTCTTTTATCCAGAAGTGCCTTCTTGAATGAGCACACTGCTTTTTGACAGACAGTTCCTATGTGAATCATCCCATTTCATTCCCATCACAATCCTCTGAGATTCTACTCCCATGTGATCACTAGGGAAACTGAGATTCAATGAGATAGTTGTTCACCTGACCCAGCTCACATAGTTGATGAGCTGATGTTCTCTGTTCTGTTACAGTAGAACAATATTCTGTTATTATTAAGCCACAGTAGAAGCAATTGCCTCCTGGTTATAAAGTAGCTAATTGCACCTACCAGATCATTTTCATCATCCATGTAGTCTATTGCTTTTAGGCTGTGAGCATTGAAACAGATTGTTCTTCTGAAGGCTTATGTGTAAATACATTCTTTCCATTTGCTGTAGATTTCTACAACATCATGCCTTAAGATCTAACATTTTTGTCCTTGTTTTTGGACAGAAATGTACCTGTATTATGTTCTACTAGATTAAAACACCTACCTTGGTTTTTGCTATTGTTTGTTTTTTGTCTATGGCTACTGCTCTGTGACATACTTGTTTTTCCTACTTTGTAGGGAGTAACTTGATAAGCAAGGCGACATTTGATAGCAAAGCGGAGGAATGGGTAGTTGGCAGAGATAATTTTAAAATCCAGAAAAGATGTAAAAATTACATGGGAATGTAAATAATAGATCAAACCAGCTGTTGTCTGGAATTTCCACCAATATCTTGATGTCACTCCTTGGGCAGCCAGAGTCTCTTCCTGCTGGGACAATTCCATGGTTGTGTTTCCATTGCCATTTTCCTGCAGAGGCTGAAGCTCCACTTTTCTGCATTCTACCTGCTTTTTGAGTACATAAAATGAAACACACAGAGGCATGACTTTTTTTTTAAGCTACATTCATGCTGTGTTGAGGTCACAGATTTTAACCAAGTCAAGCAAGGTGGATGTTGAGGCTTCAGGGAGATGGTTGTCTCCAACAGCTGTCAGCCTTGTTGACGTGTATGTACCTTCTGCTGCATCTTCTGCAGGACCATTCCCTCCTAGCATCTCTGTGACTCCAGTTTTCCTCATTGGAAATGGGTGCTTTGTTGCAGAGAAGAGAATCACCCGGAGCAGGTGTGTAGTCAAATGAATTTTTAAGCGAGAATTCCAAATACAGAGAAGAGGAGAGGCAACAGGAGAGGCAAGGATGGAAAGGTGAAGGAAGTTTCTGCTTCTCCTTATGAAATAAATAGGCAATTCCAATAGAGTCAACCATTTCATGCCTGGATGGCCGCAATCACCCGCAAATGGGACTGCAGCCTCCCTTCAAGTTCTCCTTCTTCCTGGCTATTCTATTTCTCTGAGATCAATCTTCCCAAATGACTTCTGAGGTGCCCTCCTTTACTGAAAGCCCCCGGTGGGCCTATATTATCTATGGGTCAAACACACACCCCTGGTCTCAGTGGTCAAGGACAGAAAGTGATGGAATCCAACCTAAACCCATCCATGCCGCCACCCTCTTTTGGGGCCTTTTCTTCACCAGCTCCCAAGTGGCCCAGGCTTCTCCCTTCATCTCTCAGTGATGACAAATGTGTGGCTGGCCCCTCGGAGGCTCCTTCCCAATAGGAGCCCTCCCCATTCATTCCGACCCAGGTAAGGGTCTACCTTTCTATGACGACTTTTCCCCCCATTTCCAAGATGCATTTCACACGTAACTCTGTTCCTTTCTTATATCACAAATCACCTTACGTGAATATTTTTGTGGTGCAAAATCACAATTTCAACATTTGGTGCCACCTGTTTTGCTTTGCCTCACACTGTTTCCTTGGAGCAAGTTCACTAAGGCGAAATGACTTTCCGAAGACTGAACAAAACATGGGACGCTTCACGAATTGGTGTGACATTCTTACACAGGGGCTGTGCTAGTCTTCTCTGTACCATTCTCATTTTAATATGTACTGCCGAAGCTAGCCCCTGTGATGACGGCTTCACCACGCCACCCCCGTCCCTGCCTAGCCGCTGGCTCTCTCTAGCCTCATGCAGCCTGGCACCTAATCAGACACTGTTTTATCTGGGTTCAGTCTCATCTTAACCATAATCCAGGCTTGTTAAAGTCAGGGATCTTGCATTCAGCTTCATTGTTAATATCACATCAGTTACCACCATCCTCGGCACAGAATAGACAATGGTGAAACCCACATTTTGATTTAAACTCACACAGAAAAAGAAGGAAAGATCTTTTCTTATTTATTGCTTAAGCTCTCTGGAAAAGGACATCTTGGTATATTCGCCAATGGCCTCTCTCAGTTCCTGAAGTCCCATCAGTCCCCTCGAGTGCTGGCAATGTTTGGTGTGGACGGTGCCTCTGAGGCCCGCCCTCTTGCGGGATACTCACCTGTTCATTCATTCATTCTTCCATTCAGAAAGTGTGCACAGAGCACCTGCTCTGCTCTTGCCATGGAAATGTGGTTCGGAAAGAGACAAAACCCAGCTTTCACAGGAGCTTGTGGTCAGTCTCCTGTCGGGGGCAGCACTGGGGAGGGGAGAGAGGGAGACACAGCAAACAAGTAAGTGAATCAATAAGGGCTTCCCATTGAGACGCGGCTCTGAGGGAAATGAAACACAGATTGCAGTAGCGAGTGGATAGGGTAATGGGTGGTGAGGCCTCAGTAGCAAGATCGGATCATCCACGGGCATGTCTCCCAGGAAGAGGGAACAGCAGGTGCCAAAACTGGAAGGCAGGTCTTCTCCATCTCAGTGCTATTGACATTTGGGGCTGGATAATCCTCTCTTGTAGAAGGGCATCCTGTGCTCTGTGGGATGTTTGGCAGCTTCTCTGGCCTCTACCCACTGGATGTCAGAAGCACCATCCTCCCCCTGCCCCTGTCCTGATCGTGACTATCAAAAATGTCTTTTCTGACCTAGCAAAAATGTGTGGCAATGGAGCTTGGGGGTCAATGGTGGCCCCCAGAAAGATATGTCCATGTCCTAGCCAAACGTTCCCTGGGAACTGTGATGGTGACCTTGATTGGAAAAAGGATCTTTGCAGAGGTCATTAAAAAGGGTCTCAAGGTGAAATCACCCTGGATCGTCCAGGTGGGCTTAAATCCAGTGACAGTGGAGACAGAGAGGGGAAGACAGAGATACAGAAGAGAAGGCAATGTGAAGACAGAGGCAGAGAGCTGGGGACTCTGCCACAGGGAAAGCCAAAGCCACCAGAAGCTGGGAGGGTCAAGGGACTATGGTTCCCTGGAGCCTTTTTGGGGAGTGGGGCCCTGCTGACACCTTAGTTTTCAACTCCAGCCTTCAGAACTGGAAGATAGCAAACTTCTGTTAAGTCACCCAGTTTGGAGTGACTTCTTACAGCAGCCACAGGAAATGAATGCAGGGGAAAAAAGCATCCATGGAAGAAACATTACCCTCAGGCAACAAAGATCAGGGCAGGTTCCAGGAACCATTACCCTCGGGCAACAAGGTTCAGGGCAGATTTGCAGAACCGTTAGATTCAGGCGACAAAGATCAGGGCAGGATTGAGGAACCATGGGAAGGCAGGTATAACTGCAGCCTCGGTCAGTAAGGCCAGTGGAGTGTGGTGCGGGGTGGGGGTTGCGGGCAGCTCTTAGCTGGCCTCAGAGGCCCTAGTAAGGAATTTAGGGTTTGTTGTAAGTGGAAGGTGTATTAAGCACTGAGGGTTTCAGACTAGCCAGTGACATGATCTGGTTTATATATGTAGCAGCTTTTTCTCACTACTTATGTGGACTGTGTGTGTGGTGGAGCAAAGTGAAGCTAGGATTCCTTAGGACACAGTTGCAACTGAAACAGGTAGGACTTTCAGTCACGTGAGGCACGAACACCTTTCTCTCATTGTGGGCTTCCCTAGGGGAAGCAGCCAAAGATAGAAGGTTCCTCCTCTAGAATTCCAACAGGAAAAGGCCTCGCATCTCTATTCCATGTATCATAAAGGCAGAAGCTCTCCCCTCCACCCCCTGCCAACATGCTTAATTTATTTATTACATTTTAAGATGAAGAAACGGAAGTGTAAAAGGAGAAAGTGATACCTCAGGCCCACAGACACAGAAGTATTCACTGGCAGACTGGGAATCTAAACCCAAGCTTCAGATGTTCTTTCCTGATATGTTTCCTTTACTTGTACAGAGTGGTGCATTTTAGCAAAGGTCTCATTTGAATTTTACAATGACCTAATGACAGACATGGCATAAATATCACTTTTATTTTACAAATGCAAAAGTATGATAATAATAAAAAAATAAGGACAATCAGAGAGGTGAAGTGATTTCCCCAATGTCACACAGCTTTGAAGGGGTGGGGTTGTCAATCAACCTTGGGTCTTCTGACTCCTGATCTGATGTTCCTCCTTGGACTGCTCATGCTGGGTCTTGGAGAATGATGATGTAACTACCTAAATCTTAAAAGTCTCCCACCATTGGCCAGGTGCAGTGGGTCACGCCTGTAATCCCAGCACTTTGGGAGGCCAAGGTGGGCGGATCATTTGAGATCAGGAGTTCAAGACAAGCCTGGCCAACATGGTGAAACCCCATCTCTACTAAAAATACAAAAATTAGCCAGGCATGGTGGTAGGCGCCTGTGATTCCAGCTACGCAGGAGGCTGAGGCAGGAGAATCGCTTGAACCCGGGAGGTGGAGGTTGCAGTGAGCCAAGCTCACACCACTGCACCCCAGCCTGGGTGACAGAATGCGACTCCGTCTCAAACAAAACAAAACAAAAGTTTCCCATCATCTATTTGCCTCCAGTGACTTCTTTCCAACTGAGAAGTTTTCAATTTATGATTATACGTTGTTCCTTGCCCTTTAGGCAAGTTCAATTTCATTGTCCAGATGCAAAAACTATTTCACAGTGAAGGCTGCACATAAAAAGAAAAATGAGGAAGCGATTTAACATAGGACAGGCCAGATCTGAAAACAGTTTTAGAGGTAATGTAGGATCCATGAAGCCTATATATGTTTTCCAATAGCTGAGAAAAAGCATACCCCTTTACTGTTTTTTTTTTTTTTTTGGTCTGAGTGTGTGTTCTGTGCAATATAAAAATAAAGGTTCACCTAACACTGGAGCCGTGGTAAAGCCAGGAGGCCAGGAAATCCAACGCTAATGGGGACAGGGTATTTCCCACTTGGGAAATTAGCAGCGGCTCTGCCTTCCTCCATATCTGTATGTGCTCAGAAGTGCTCCGGGGTCCTCTAACCTTTCCCCGTCATCCTTGATAAGAGATAACACTCTAAATAAATCTGAAATGCTTTCACTTGATTCAGGCAGGAGTCTTGCTTTGAGAGAATGCATGGGGTTATGAGAGAAAGGCTGTTCTTTGTGTATGTATCCAGTCTGCGAATTTGGTCACCAGAGGTATATGAAGCCCACACCGTGTGCCAGGCTTTGAGTTGGTGCTTTGAGCGGGTGCTAGGGACACCCTGGCAGAGAGGAGACGTGGACACTTGGCTCGTGGGGTTGTTCTGAAAGGAGCCGGGCACATTCTTCAGCCCCGGGCTCAAAACAAACAAGCCCAGTACAAACACATCCCATCCTCCCATCCCACCACATATTGCCATATATCTCTCAAACTTCCTGAGCCCAGTACAAACACCACCAGGAAAGTCTCCGATAAGAGGACAGCCGTTCAAAGTTTTACTGAAAGAGTGGGAACCAAAAGAATTCCTTTGTTCCCCTGTAACTTTCAGGCTATAAAAAGCAAACACTCACATTGTTCAAGGCCCTCTTGTATGCTGTGGAATGGAGGGACCAGGTTAGAACTTGTAGTAAAGATCTTTGCCGCTTGGCTTTGACTCTGGACTCTGGTGGTCTTCTTTGGGGAACTAACGGTCTGGGCATAACAGTTCTGTCTGGAGTGAAGAGAGATTTGAGGAAGTGTGGGAATGTTGTGAGGTCCCTGGGCCCACTCACGATGCTGGGAGGACCAGGTGGTCCTGGCAACACTGAATGGGATTTGAGGGCAAGAGGGAGTCAGAGTCCAAGTTTACAAGACGATGCCGAATGTCAAATCTGAAGGTCCCAGGAGGCTGAGTGGGATTGGAGTAGAAAAGTCCAAGGTTAGGCAGAGCTCAGTGAAGTGAGCCAGTGGGGCAGTGAGCTCAGTGCTCAGTCTGTGAAAATCAGGAGGCCAGGAGCTCCCTTTTTGTGTGCTTGGGGGCAAAGCAGTTTCTCAGGGGATAAGGTGGTACTGCACCATCTTTGTGCTTTGGTGCACAATGCCACCAAGGGGTGCTGGTGCCTGAGGCTGGCATGAAGGCCTCTCCGTGGGCAGCCAAGTGGGGAGATCAGCTCAATGAGTCATGCTGTGTTAGTTTGCTAAGGGGGAGGCATGCTGTGTTAGTTTGCCAGGACTGCCATAGTGATCCTACGGACTGAGTGGCTTAAACCATCAACATTTATTTTCTCTGGGTTCTGGAGGCTGGAAGTCCAAGATCAAGACACTTGCAGGGGGGTGGTTGCTCCTGTGGTCTCTCTCCTCGGCTTGCAGACAGCGGCCTTCTTGCTGCCTCTTCACATGGCTGTTTCTCTGCATACCCCTGTGGTCTCTTTGTGTGCCCGAATTTCCTCTTCTCAGAAGTACGCCAATCATATTGGATTAGGGATCACCCAAACAGGCTTAATTTTCTCTTGAAAGCCCCTATCTCCAAACCTAGTCACATTATGAGATACTGGAGGTTAGGACTTGAACATATGAATTTGGGGGGTGAGGGGGGATATATTCCAGCCCATAATAGGTGTCCTCACTGTTTATTGTCTTTTTGTCTTTGGAGAGCTGAGACTGGAAGCCACCCCAGAATAGATGTCACACATTAACCATAGCGTCAGGAAATCTCCAAGTTCATCTTCAACCCTTCAACCCATCTGGTCATTAATTTGGTTCATAAAGCCCCGGTGCTAGAAGTAAAATTTTTGAGAGATATGAATTGCCTCAACAGAAGCCATTCCATCTTTAAGGGAATTTTAACATAAGCCTAGCAGGTAATAAAGTGGATGCATTTGTTCTCTAATTATTTATTTATGGACCCACTTCCCTTGCTCAACCAAGGCCTCCTAAAAGGCACTGATTTCTCTTTGTTTATCTTGGTAGCCCACTGCTCAGAACAGAGTCCAGCACATAGGGACTCACATGGTACCCTATCAGTGGAGTTGAATTTATTGAAGTTGCTTCACAGTTGAATGGATCTTTGTGCCTAGAGAGGAAGGCATGAAAGGGAATGTTTAGTTGGAGGCCGGATAATACAGAAGCCGGACACACTTTTGGTCTTTGGACCCAGCTTTGTGCTCTTCTTTCCCTCTGATACTCGATCCCTGTGCCCCTATGGAGTGAACACTCTGCCAAGCCTAAAAGTCTAACCCAAAGATGTCAGCTTTTTCTTATCCATCAGCCAAGTTCAGGGATATTCCTTCAAGCATCAGGCCTAATTAAATGGGATGTGAAAGGCCAAACTGCCCTATGCCTCCCACCCGATTCCTCCCCTGAATCCTCCACTTTCCAGTGGGAGAATTGGCAAGAGGGATGGGCTCCTGGTTGGCTGCCCATCTGTGGGGCTGTGCTGCGTCTTTGCAGAGCTCAGATGAGTCTTGGGGGAAGGCACCTTGTTGGGGCTCACTCAGCGCCACTCGTCCATATTCTCCATGTTCTTCTTGTGATGGGTGTTACACTTGTCCATTGTCCATTTTCCCAGCAGCCCACAGGAAAAGAGAGCCATCACATGGAAAAACAGGGCAGGGGATGTGGGAGAGAGAGAAGAGTGAGTGAGTGAGTGAGCAAGAGAGAGAGAGGTTATATGCACGTTCCTATCCATTTATGAGTTTACTGAAACACTGGTCTTTGTGTAAAGGAAATCATTTCACGATCCTGCTGCCTGATGGATGAAACTCATTTGATCACAAGAGTAAATTAAAAGAAAAGCAGCCCTTGTCACATTTTCTGTATGCAGATAATTGAGAGAAGTGAACAAATATAGCCAGCAAACTGCATACATAATACAAGATAGAACATTTTAAAAAATGAATAAGATTCAGAAACCCTAATCAA
The DNA here is from genome assembly GCF_029281585.2 of Gorilla gorilla gorilla. Classification (NCBI taxonomy): domain Eukaryota; kingdom Metazoa; phylum Chordata; class Mammalia; order Primates; family Hominidae; genus Gorilla; species Gorilla gorilla. The sequence continues at coordinate 226,060,583 of NC_073224.2, read as the reverse complement.
TTACATTGTACAACAGTCAGTAAGTCTGTCTCTTATTGTCTTTCTGCTGACTGTAAGTGAATTAGCGCTTTCTGATTAAAAGCTTCTTTCCTTGGGCCAAAAATGTTAAGGGCTATCGCCTCTCTCCTCTTTCTTTTTTTCATTTATGTAGCTCTGAACATGGTATTGTGGTCTCTCCTTCCAAATGTGTGGGGAGGGCAAGTGGCTGGCGGCCCCTCCATCCAGCCATCAGTGGGGACTTCACTCCCATCTGTAGTGTGTTCCCGCTAACCATGCCAGGCAGCTCCTTCTGTGTGCAAGGTGGAACATCTGTCTTCAAAACAAGTGCCTGTTGGTATATTTTCACCATTAATAAGCTGATTTTTTTATTATTAAAAAAAATTCTGAGACCACTTACTTCCTGCTGCTTTATTCATTTTGTTAATGCATGCTGTTTCTGAAAAAATAAATATTAATGTAGCATGTCTTGTGGGAGCAGGTCTTCGGGGGTGGAGGGAGGAGATCTGTGAGCCTGTGGATAACATATCTGAACCTCCTGCCATCAAAATAATAATTAGGCTTGTCCTGAGTAAAAGTAGTCCTTATTTTAGTAACCAGAAAGCTGTGAATCCTTCTTGCTGCCTCTGGGGTTGACTGATTCCTCCTCAGTGAGAATGTCTCTTTTTGGGACCTGATATTAACACCGAGTGTGCTGATTGTCTTGTCAACCCTCTGATACAGGTAGAGAATGTAGCATTTAGGCAATTCTGAAAAGAAAAGCTTTAAATAAGTATCAGTGATCCAAATTGTCAAAGGGTAGGGAGATGGCAGGGGAAACAAGGATTAATCAATGAAATGTGATTGGTTAATACTATGCAAGTAGTGTGTATTAGTCCGTTTTTGCATTGCTATGAAGACATACCTGAGACTAAGAAAAAAGGTTTAATTGGCTCCTGGTTTTGCAGGCTGTACAGGTTTCTGCTTCTAGGGAGGCCTCAGTAAACTTACAATCGTGGCAGAAGGTGAAGCGGAAGCAAAGCACATTTTCATATGGCCAGCAAGAGAGAGAGAGAGTGAAGGCGGAAGAGCTATACACTTTCAAACAGCCAGATCTTGTGAGAACTCACTCGCTATCGCAGGAACAGCAAGGAGAAAATCTGCTCCTATGATTTAATTACCTCCCACTGTGTCCCTCCCTCTCAACACTGGGGATTACAAATTTAACGTGAGATTTGGGTGGGGACACGTAGCCAAACCATATTACAGTGTGATGAGTAAGGCCAAAGTTGGAAACACTGTCACTGGTCACCTCTTAGCCAGAGAGGTGTTGAATCAATTTATTCATTTTTATTAGTCATTCCGATACGTTAGAGTTGAAATGGATCTTGGAATTTGTGTAGTTTGCCTCCTAAGCCCCTAAAACAAACTTAGTGTAGAAGCAGAAGCCTTCTCCAGCACATTAGATAGACGTTTTATTGTGTTCTGCTTGGATCTCTTCAATTATGGGGAGCTCAATACTTTTCAAGGCAACCTTATTGACTGTGAGGCAGCGCTAATGGTTGGAAACTTATTTCTTTGTGGTTTTAGTTCAGAATCTTTTGGTTGGAAGTGGAGTGGAAAAAATCCCCTCCACTTTCAGTTAATTGAGCTAAAAGAGGAATTTACTGGGTTACATAACTTTCAAGATTCCAGGTAAAGTAGGGTTCAGGTGAGGCTTGATTCAGGGTGCAAAGGATATCACCAAGCTTCATCTCAGCTCTGTTTCCTTCTACTTGGCTTTGTCCTCGGGATCTGCTTGGTGGTCTCTGGCAAATTCAGACTCATTTTTTTATGACACCACACCAATGGCTCCCTTCTAATTCTTGGGAGTTTTTGTTGTCTCACTGGCCCAAACTGGATAACATATCAATTCCCAATGACTTCATTTGGGTGCCACCTGCCACTCACCCACAGAGCCTGAGATTGAGATTTGAGCACAAGCAGTTAATGTGGAAGGTGAGCCCAGGGAAAGAGGGAAAGTCAATAAAAGATATATAATGAAACTGGTTACTGCTATGAACAAATGAGGCTCAGCCCTACCGGGGTCCCTCAGAAATTGTGTAGAATGCCCCCTAGAAGGACAAGATGTGATGGCTCATTGACACCCCATCTCCTGTCTCCACTGGTTGAAGATCATTTTTGGAGGCATTTGCTCCCTTCCACCTCCCCACTCTGGGCTGAATTCAGATGGGATGTGCTAGGGTCAGGGGGTAGGCTTCAGATAAAGGCCTGAGGCAGAAAAGCAGGGGGTCACAGCAGGTGCTTGAGCGTGATACTACCAGGGTCCTAGGAACTGGGTGCCCTGGCTCAGCAGAAACCACAGGTGGGCTGAGGGATACAGAAAGTGACTGCCACCACCAGCCAGGGCCCGTGGCCTGAGCATGCATTGAGCTGACTGGCTAAACCTCCATCACGGGCTACTTTCTTGAAGGTGGGTACGGAAGCTGCTCAAACTACATGAAATGAGAATGGAGAAAATGTCTCCCAAGAACAAAATCAGGGTGCCATTACCAGAAAAAGGAAGAATGCATGCTGGAGAGCAAAATCAACAAGCATTCACTATACCACTGTTGAGCCAAAACCTGCCTTCTGATAACTTCCACCCATTCGATGGAATGTTACCTCTAAATGGAATATTGAATTAACAATATGTTCCCCCCATACATGACAGCCCCTCAAATATTAGGAGATAATTAGCCTGTCTCCCTTTGGACTTTTCTCTAATCCAGTATGGGTTAGAGAACCCATGCTTGGGTTCTGTAACTATTGGAGGACTTTTCGTGGTGGTCCTAGTCACCACTGTCTCCAACACCTCCATCGTTATGGTCCTCTATGGACCACTCTTTCAGCTCATTACAACAGGAAAGATGGGATTAGGTTCATCACAGTAAGGATAGATGTGCACAAGGTTAACCCTCAGGTTAAGAAATTGGGGGCATCTTGTGATGTGACCCTTGAAGTCTACTTTATTACATTCTGGTGATTTGAAAATGAGGGATTTGGCTAGGCGCAGTGGCTCATGCCTGTAATCCCAGCACTTTGGGAGGCCAAGGTGGGCGGATCATGAGGTCCAGAGATTGAGACCATCCTGGCCAACATGGTGAAACCCCGTCTCTACTACAAATACAAAAATTAGCTGGGCATGGTGGTGAGCACCTGTAATCCCAGCTACTTGGGAGGCTGAGGAAGGAGAATGGCTTGCAGCTGGGAGGCAGAGGTTGCAGTGAGCTGAGGTCGTGCCATTGCACTCCAGCCTGGTGACAGAGTGAGACTCCCTCTCAAAAAAAAAAAAAAAAAAAAGAAAAGAAAGAAAATAGGGAAATCTATGTGTAACTCTCAGTTAGCCAGAAAATAATTTTCTCCTCCATTATCTAGTAATGGGCAATTCCTCAGTGGACAAATGCTGACTTGGCTTGCCCAGTGTCTTTTCTTCTGGTAACAGAATCCTGAATGACCTCTGTGGAAGCAGCCCCACTTCTGTGCTCAGTGTGGTTGGGATGGATGCATGGTGAAATGAGTGACCTGTTCTTGACCAAGCAGAGTCCTCACACCCTTCTCCGAGGGCTTTGTTAATGGTGACTTGTGACCTTGTCTTGGCTAATTGTCATAATCCCATCAAGCATGGGCTCATGACCCCAAGGCAGGACTGAGCACAGGATGCCTCCTGAAACATAGGTTTGGGGATGCTGGAGGCTTTTCCAGCCATGTGAAGACTGAGGATGAAGCCACAAGAGAAGCATGAGATGACCAGAAACCAGATGTGTCGCATCCTTTTGACCTCTAAGTCCTGCCTCGATGAAGCAGTCTAGAGTGGACGTTTCATCATAGGGGATGACACAGTTCTGATTCCTGCTTCTGCCACAGAATGAATCCTCGTTAACACATTCATGACATTAAGACATTTAACAGATTGTATCAAATACTGGGAAAAGAAGTGGATTCAAGTCAGAAGTTCTAGGATTTAGCTGGATACTACATCTCTCCACTGGGAGACAGGGTCTGAGCCAATTTTCTCATCTGTATGCCTAGATTCTGCTTTCAAGAAGATTAAGCCTGGGTAACAGAAAGTGGTAAGATAAAGTGATGTGATGGACATATGGGTATTGTGGTCCATCTTTATTAAACTATATGGTTAAAAAAAAACCATCCACTAGGTCAAAATGGTCAGATCAGTAGCTCCAAGAAGACATGGGCTGAAAGGATCCTCCCTAGATGTTGAAACAACTGTGGACTTTCACAGAACATTTACTGTGTGCAATGGACAAGGTATTTTTTAGAGAGGTGATCTCGTTTCATCTTGATGACTCTATGAGCCAGGTACTACTACTGTTCTGAAATCAAATATGAGAAATTGAAGCTCAAAAAATTAAATGACCTGCCCAAACTCATGCGGCCGTACAGGCTGACTCCAGGGCAGGTGCTCTTGGCTATTATCCTAGGCCTTAGTAAAAGATCATTTTATTGGTAACAGTAGAAATCTGTGTGGGCAAACACCATACAGCTACTAAATAAAGGTGCACAGTCATGAATTTGTTTTCAAAACAAAAGAGATATTAGCGGCATATTCTTTTCTAAATGATCCGCCTTGGGATTTCCAGCCTCCAGGCCTACACTTTCATGGTACTCTCGGAACACACTGGCCTTCACCTCCTCCCCATTTTTCTCTGCTTGATTATTATTAATCACATAAACAACTTGACAGCAATAAAGAGGGAAAATGGGAAGAGAGAAAAATTACCCATAGTTCTATCCATTCTTTAAATCTCAGATTCAATGACATATTTTCCAACAAATTGTCCTTGGAGTGTACTGCCTCTCACAAGCATGCATGCATATGCACCCACCCACCCACACACACACACACACATGTGCACACATGCACACATACACTCACACATTCACACTTATTATTACATTGGTGGAAAAGTAATTGCAGTTTTTGTTATTAAAAGTAATGGCAAAAACTGCAATTACTTTTGCACCAACCTGCAACCTGATTGGTAAGATTGTATGTTCTTTGTTTTGCTGGACTGCACTGGCAGCACCCAGGCCTGCTCGTCTCCCCTTCCTTCACAGCACCCTGTGAGGAGGCCTTGCCCGCATCACCTGCTGAGTAATTATTTGTTGAATTACAAGCAGCATATAGTAAAATTTTATGTTCCTCTTCAAGGGACAGTGAGTAATGACACAGATTTAAAGTCAACCGAATAGCTGGTATCTGGCTCTTAGTCTTGGCGAGGCTTTGACTAGTTCTTAAAAGTTGACATTCTTCCTGGACTTGCAGTCTGAGTGCATGAGGCTCTCCAGGGAATAAAAAGTAGCCTGCTGTCTGAAATGTTTATGAAAACAGCTAAATTTAGATGATCAAAGATTTTGGGAATCCAGGGACCCTTGAGATTGAAGACTGTGATATCTTTTACAAGTATCTCGAACGGCAAAGGTTTTTTCTTCAGAAATTCCCCTTCAGAGGCATTTAAAGTTCTAGTTGGAAGCTGTTTTAATTTCTCTTTAATTGGTGGGATGGAGCGAGGTCTTGTTTAAGTAGACCACTTGAACATTTTCTTTTCCTCTGTTCATTGGCTCCAAGCTAACTTTTGAAGAGAGTGTTGCTTTTGACCAAACTGGAATTAATTCTAAAAGAGAAGGCAGGTCTGTCACTCAAGTTTAACATGTGGATGAATTTGCCATCTCGAATTAAAATGGAGGCTGCTCAAAAGATTCCAAAAGGAACTATCCTCTATAATTTTGCTAAAAATGTAGGAAATATGTTAAAGTCACAGAGATGAGAAACTTGCTCTAAGTCTTGCTTTTCCCATCAGAAAGCCCCCACTTTACACTTGGTTCATGGAACAATAATTCGCATTCTTGTTACTGGCTCCCAAGCAGTGATTTGTTGTGGATGTCTCTGAAGAATGGGGGAGAGAAAGGAGACCCTGGGGAAGAGGAGGGTCTTTGTGGAAAACCCATCAAGGCCTCAGAGAGCAAAGCTAAAGGATCACATCTTGGTGGGGAAGTCAACGCTGTTGATTTCTGGGTGGCTATTTGGTTTGTACTGAATCTCCCATGGAGAGAGGCAGGACTGCAGAGTTTTGGGGAGCCCCAGCCTCAGTAGGGCACAAGGGGATGTCCTCTGGCTCACTCCATCTCCCTGTGACCTTGGGTAAACTATTTAGCCTCACGGGGCCTCAGATGCCCCCCTGTGAAGTAGGAAAGGTGATAGCCCTCACCTCACAGAGTGTCAGGGAACTAACCCAGGTATTGTGTGGAAAGCTTCATAAAGTGCTTAACCCAGAGCCTGGCACTTAAGTATTATTAAACGATTGCAAAGCGGGTGAAAGAAAATGCAAGCAGGACGCTTTGTTGAAATACAGGACATCAGTGGCAAAATCCTCCTCAGTCGCGCAAATAAGACAGAATGCTGCAGAAAGGCATTCCATAAATTCCAAAGAGCTTCCCAGCAGAGGTGACTGAGGGCCCAGGTGCACAGTACCCTGGAAAGAAGAGTGGGAGATAACTAACCCAGGAGGGAGGGGAAGGCCAGGGATGGGAATGTGGCTTCTCCCCAGCTGCTTGCTGCCTCCTGGCTTGACTTTATGAGGTTAGTTTGTTTGTAAACAGAATGCTCCAAATTGCAACTCTTTGCCAATCCTGTGCCCAAGTGGAAGAGCCTCTAATGAGCCAAAGCCTTAGTAATGACTGCAGTAAGCCCTGCTGGAGTGCATGGGGACTAGGACCAAGTGAGGAGGAGAGGTCATCAAGCTTTCAGTGGGGCTGGGGGCTTGGGGTTGAAGCCAGGAGTCACTAAAGGCCACCCAAAGCCGAGGGAGAGAAAGACTTTGCCAGCCAGACCACTGCTTTTAGGATTGTGAAGTTTCCTTTGAAGCTCAGGAAGGATTTCTCCTCTTTGTCTTCTGAGGCAGGAGCTAACATGCCCTGGGTTTTCCCAACAAGTGAGGAAGGAAGGGACGCTGCTGGGAAGTCAAAGGGAAACGCTTTCATTAAGGAACCATCCCAGCCAGAGCTCCGGGAATGGAGTCCAGCCCAGTCCTTAGTAATATGCTTGGGTGGGATCATTCACACCAGAGGTGATGGTCAGGCAGGTGCACACCCAGGGTTTGCCTTCTGGTCTTCAAAGCAACACCACTGAAATCAAGAAGTAAGTTTCTGTAAGAGGTAAGGTGTTCCCAGGTGCGTGGGTCAGGTGGCCCTACAGCCCTGGGCAGCTGCACTATACTTGTTCTTCCCAATATGGATCATCCATCTACTGACCAGAACCAGAGATTTCAGGCTGGCTGGGACTCACAGGGTTGACTCTGTGCCTTGAGGGCTCAACACATGAGCTTTGGAGCCACACTGCTTAGGCTCAAGTTCTATTGATACCACCTCTCAGCTGGGTGTCCTTCGGCAAGTTGCTTAAACCTCTGTGGCTTGGTTTCCTCATCTGCAAAATAAGAATGATAATAATATTCATTTCAGGGGATGACCATAGAGATTGAATCTGTTCAAACATGTAAACTGCTGACAACAGTATCTGGCGGTGAGTAAGCCTACAACAAATACGAGGCTTTTTTTTTTTTTTTTTTTTTTGAGACAGAGTTTTGCTCTCGTTGCCCAGGCTGGAGTGCAATGGCGCGATCTCAGCTCACTGCAACCTCCTCTTCCTGGGTTTAAGCGATTCTCCTGCCTCAGCCTCCTGAGTAGCTGGGATTACAGGCTTGTGCCACCACGCCCAGGCAGCCCATTCTATCTTTGATTAGGCCTATCAGTTAAGGAATTCTTCCAGGGGCTTCGGTGTGTATCTGAGCCAGACCACATAATAGATGAGTAATTCTCTTTCAAAGCTTTGATTTCCCATGTATGAAATGGGGATAATAGTATGGGCTTTGCAAAAATGTTGGAAAGATTAAATGTAGTGTAAAATGTTAGCATTAAATAAATGTTACAGGGTGTGTGTGTGTGTGTATACATATCCTATATGTTAAAATGCGTTCAGTTGCAACTACTAGAACATCTGCCCACATCCGACAAACTATATAGAAATGTATTCTAGCACTTAACAGGAAGTCCTGAGGCAGGGTGAGCCTCAGGGCTGGTTGACTTGGAAGCTCAGTGATGTCATCAAGGACACAGGTTCTTTCCATTTCTCTGCCCTGCCATCATCAAGCTGGTAGCCACAGGGCTTAAGCAGATCTAGGAGTCACGTCCAGACTTGACCACATTCAGAAGGAAGAAAGACCTGTTCCTTCTATGGTTCACTCTTAGAAGTTAGGAAAGTTCCCTGGAAGTATCCCATTGGAACTTCTCTAATGTCTCATTGGTCACATGTATCTCCCACGCCTGCACCAGAACCAGTCACTGGAAGAGGAAATGGGATTCCCTCAGACCAATTCCCTCAGCCTCCCCTAGAGCCCCCACGAGATCGTCCTGGAAAGGGAAGGTGGACATCTCCGCATTGTTGGAATTCTGCTAGGAATGCAGAAGTGGGAGAAGATATCAGGTAGGCAAAGGCGTACATCGCAGAGCCCAGGCTCGTTTCTCAGTAGCTCCCCCATCGCACCATCTCCATCCATGCCAGGTTGCATCCCCTTTCCAATTTTGGAAGCGTGTGTTCATGCTTTCTTTTCCAGGCATCTCGACTCCCACTAGTGGAATGAATGGGCAAGGCTGTGTGTTTCTAATGCTAACAGATGGTTCTGTGTTCCAAGGCAGGCATGGCTCTTCCAACACTAAGAATGGATCTAGTTTTACACATCACGTGCCTGGTTCAGGGAGATTTAGAGTCATACAAATTGTGCCAGGGCCGATGGACTCAAAGAGGCATGGCCAGCACATGTGGATGAAGTTAATGTCTGGGCTGGCCTTCCTAGAAAAGTGGCAGCCTTCTCTCCTTTCATTCTTTCATTCTTCACAGTAGTTGCCCATAGAGAGCACATTCGAGAAGGCTGTAGAAAACATTACAACCCCTTAATGCATTAATTGCTACCACTTCCCAAATACAGCCCACTGAGTTGTCCCACGCTAATTTCTCCTCTGTCCTGGACAGTGGCCACTCCTTTGCTCCTATCCAAATTTGCTTTGCCAATAGCCCATTTCTGCAAGATACTGCAGGGAGAAGGTAAGCTGATGCGGTACATACACCAAGCTTCTCGCTATGGTGATGGCTACTGTGTCATCATTCCGGCAAAACCTATTTGGAATTCAAGCACTTTTTTGTGTTCGGTTTGGTTTACCTGAAATCCATGTCTTAAGCCTCCACTGCTGATGTCCTTCCCATCACATCACACGTATAGCTTACTAATCCTTCCAAGTCTAGTTCAGACACTGCCTCTTTCCTGAACACTTTGCTGGTTGCATGGCTAGGGAATTTTTGTTGTTGTTGTTCCTCCTGGAGCTCCCAGCCCCATTATTCTATTCCACTTTTGCTCCCTGCAATGTGCTTGACCTGATATTTTAGTTATTTATAAACTTGTATTTTCCCTCCTCTGGACAATTAGCTTCTGCAGTGGTGGCCAGTGGCCAGGGCTGATTGATATTAGCCTTCTACCCAGTGCCCAGCAGGGCATGGGCTGCAGGGCCGTAGAGGAGAGAATACTGTTACAGAAAAAGGAATTCCAGATCCCTATTTGGCATCAGCTATGCTCTGGGCCTCAATTTTCTTTATCCATGAGATGAAAGGATCGGGTCAGATTTTCTCTGAAATTCTTTATGGTCAAATAGGCTTTTGATAAAGCATGGAGTAATTGATTTACTCAAGTGTGGGAGGAGGGAAAGGGGATTTGAGGTAAATATGTGTGTGTGTGTGTGTGTGTGTGTGTGTGGTATGTGTGTGTGTGTGTGTTAAGTAGGAAGGAGGAAAGTGGCCAGCTTTCTTGTTGACATACCATATAGGCATCCATGAAAGTCTTCAAAAATGAGTCTGGCTCTAGGAACTGTACAGAGGCAGGTGTCAAACCAACTCTCTTTCTCCTGAAAGAGGTGATTTACAGGGTAGTCCTTAAAGGGAAGGGCTTTATGATTAAACAGAGGCAGGTTTAAATCCTGGCCCCATCAGTTAGAAAGTGTGATTTTGGACAAGTTATCTAATCTTTCTAAGCCTCAATTTCCTTATCTGTAAAACTGGGATAATATGAGGATTTGATTCAATAAGACACATGGCTATTGAGGATTAAATGTGATAATATATCTAAGGCACCCAGCACAAGGCCTGGCATACAGAAAGTGCTTTGCAGGTGTAATAATAATTATAATAATTATTAATGAAGATCTTGATAATTATAAGATGAAAACAGTTAAACGTGAAGTCCCCAGAAAACGTTTGCATGATCTCCATTCTCTTCTGATAATACAAAATACATTTAGAGGGAGGGAGGCCTTCCCACCCCCCTTTGTGCTATCCCATATTTTCTTTCCTCTTTTTCTTGACTTTTAAAAGAAAAAGAGCCCAATCATTCTTTTTAGCTTTTGAACACATTTTAGTTGTTTCCATAGCAAGTTTTAGACCTGCTTTGCCTGTAGTTCTTACACACGTGTAAACTGCTCCACCACCCCCGCCCCCCTGCCTCCCCCACGAATCCCGTCCAGAAGTTTCGGGCTTCTCTGGAAGGTTTATGTGTCACTCTTCATTATAACGACTTCTAAGGACAAGCAGCCTGAGTCTGTACCTGTCCAGGTGATGCGAGATCGGCTGGGAAGATGCCCTCATTCTCTGGGAAGAAAGACGTCCTGTCTAATCCTTGGCAGGCGGCAGAGGAGAGATGAGGCTCACAGACCGATGCCTTCTGCATCTCGCCTGCCAAGAATGAGTGGCATGTGAACAACGCTCCGCTCAGAAGTTCTGGGCAGGTGCCCAGGCCCAGCTAGGATGGTCCCTGTGGCCCTGGAGGAACCATGCCAAGAATCTGCACGCTGCCAAAAGCTTTCCTCCCTGGACGCCATTCTGGCTGCTTAATTCTCCTGGCAAGCTGTTTCTAGATCATTCTTCTAAACTTCCCCAGAAAACCCCCAGAAAAGGAATGGCAAAACCTGGAAATTGTGGGGAAGCATTTGAATCTTCTCCATGACACTGTTGAAGTGATTACCATTAAAAAAAAAAAAAAAAAAAAAACTAAAAATAGCTGCTTAGAGAAAATGACATGCTTGCCCCAAGTGGTCACATGGGGACCTGGCCACAGAAGCTATGTCTCTGCTTCCTGCCTCTGGGGCCTGAGAGCACAGAGGTTCCCGATGCCCGCCCTCTCCAAGGGTCAGCCCTATAGGTTTCTTCAGGGGGTAAAACTCATCCTTCGCTGATGGAACCAGATGTAACGAACGGCTCATTTACAGTAATAAAAAAAATTTCCTCTGCTCTCTGTGGTGATGCCAGGACTCCAAGGAGAAATGGTGGTTGTAGGACCCATTTGCCATGTAAATCACCCCTTGGGCCTCAAAGAATTGAGATTAGAGGGGAAACAGCCTGAAAGCCAATTTGCTTTCAATAATTTGAGATCCTGTGGGGTCGGGTACCTGCCTGGACGATAAGTAGTTTTAGCCTAAGGCAAACTGAGTGAAAATAGGCAGAAAAATCAGCGAGTTTTGGCAGCATGTGTTACTGAAAGCAATTTTTTTAAGGTCCTGGAGAAAAATCTCTGTGTTTGGAGGTTACATCTGTGCATGGATAATGGCATGTTTTTGTTTGTTATTACTGCATGTTCCAATGTCTCGGCCATTACTGAAATTATGGGAAATGGCTGGATGCTGTTCAGTTTGAGGTTGTAAGTGAAAATGTTAAGGCTTTGTGCTTATGGGAATTGATATTTTTTCCCCTCATTATTTGTTCTCATGTTGCTATAAAGAGTACATTTTTGATGGGAAATCCGTGTAAGTTTATTTATCTACTGTAGAAGCAAGGTCGTTCTCTTTGTTCCTGCCTTGCTATCTTCCTCTTTTCCTCCCTCCTTCCCTTTTTTTTTTTGGCTTGCTTTAAAACCAGATGGAGGTAGGTTTACAGGCTGAACCTAAGACCCCAATGTGTCCTTGTCATAAAGCATAATTCAGGAAAATTCTGTCTTCTACTGAGATGTCTAGCTGGGCCCGCTTGAAGTCTTTAAAACCTCCATTTTCAAAACCTCCTGGTGCATGCACAGTTAGAAGTGTTTAAAATTCCAATAAAATACACAGTCTAAAAATGTCTTAGCTTTTAGCTACCAGGTTGTTCCTAACAGCAAATGTAAATGAATGGAGAGGCTGCTTCTTAGCTTTTGGAAATATGTCAATGTTATTGCACCTACCTGGGCGAGTATTTTCTTTTTAAAAGCCACAGTGAGTTTCACAAGATGTACAACATACACACTTTACGTGCTATGTGGGATGGCCGCTACTCACAGGAGGAGGAGAATGTGCCAGATTTGTACATTTCTCGTATCCCTGCCAAGACTCCTGAGTGAAGGAAGTACTTGAGCCTGAAAGCGCTGTAGCCTTCAGCATTGGCTGTTAGCTCTTTAGAGACCAGAGGAGCCCTCTCAATGACATTTGTCTCACTTCATTTTCATGGACATGGTCACGTGAGGCAGACGGGCCTGCTGCAGCTGGAGGGCCTCTCCTCCTCATTTAAGATGGTACAATCCGTTCTCCACCCCTTGCCCCCTCCACTCAATTTTCTCAGGGAGCTGAATCACAGGAGTTGCCTCTACAATTAAGATTTGAAAAGAAGCCGCTCTGGCTGTGTTTTCATGCCCTTGGTGAGATGGGCCCAACTGTCTTCCCAAGTGTTTACTGGCTTCCTGCTGGATGGCCACCATGCCCTTATGCCCCTGAAAGGAAGGACCTGTCTAATTGAGGCCAGCATGAGCCAAAGTTTGTGGTAATTATCTTGGGGATGGAGCAGCTGGAGGAACATCACCTAATGAGGCCAGCATAGGTTCCAAGACAGCTCTCAGCATGGCCCCATAGTGGCAGGAGGGACTGCTCCCAGGGCCAGGAAACATTGCTTGGAACGATAGTTCCTAATTGTGATGCATCCAGAAGAAAGCACTGTTGCTCAGGGCATAACACCCCATGATTTTGAAATTTTTAACCTAGCTTTTGGTTTTATTTCTGTGTACCTAGGCATACTTTTTAAAAGCCAAATAATCCCTGAGGCTTGACATGGAAAACACCAGCCTGTTAGGAAGTCCTCCTCCCCACTATTCCACTGCTCCCCCAGAAAACCCCTTTCATTCTGAGCTATTGTTTCGTGTATGTGCCGCCCTATTTCTAATACTCTGGTTTTGTTATTTTCTGGTTTTACATGTTAACTTTAGATTTCCTACTGTGAAAGGTAAGGGTTTAGATCTTGTATCCTTCCTGCGCCCTCATACACAGGCACACACTTCTCCCCCACTTACTTCCACCAGTGTAATTGTGTCAGAATTTTTGTGAAATAATTATGTTGAGTTTCTGTTGATAAGACAGTATACATTTTACTAACAATTGAGTCACAATTATACCTCTTGTCTTGCACAAATTTTTCCCTCCCTGGACTTTGTAATTGCTCATCCTCCTTCCCCCACCAAAGTTTGCTCTGCTTTTTTTTTTTCTTTTTTTTTGAGACAGGGTCTTGCTCTGTTGCCCAGGCTGGAGTACAGTGGTGTGATCTCGGCTCACTACAGCCTCGACCTCCTAGGCTCAAGCGGCTCTCCCACCTCAGCCTCTCAAGTAGCTGTGAGCACAAGCCTGTGCCACCATGCCTGGCTATTGTTTAAGTTTTGTGCAGAGGCAGGGTGTTACCATGTTGGCCAGGCTGGTATCAAACTCCTGGGCTCAAGTGATCCTCCTGTCTCAGCTTCTCAAAGTGCTGGGATTATGGGCATGAGTCACCGCACCTGGCCAACTAGTTTTCTATTAATCTATCAGCAGTTCATTCCCAAACTCTCCTCTGTAGTTATAAATCTGCTCCAGATTTGTTTGAGCACATCAGGGAATCTCTTGTTTTTACTTTCCCTTCCTAAATGCAGAACTCTTTCCTCCTTCTCCTCAACTCGGATAAGCAGTTCTCTATCTCTGTTCCTTAACCACTGTCCTGGGATTTTCCTTCAGTGTCATTCCAGGAATTCCTTCATCTTTTTGCTCTGCGTTAGATCCCTTGTTTCCAGGATAGCATGTCTTCCCCTTGTCTTTGTTTATTCCCTGACTTTGGTGGACCACATCTTCCAGAACTTTCCTAGGGAAGGGTACCTGGGATGTAACTTTTATTTTGAGGCTCTGGATATAGGGATATAACGGTTATGTCATTTTTAGTTTCTCTCTTAGTTACTGTCTTAGTTTATTGTTATTTTTTTTTTGTAGAGTTGGCATCTTGCTATGTTGCCCAGGCTGGTCTTGAACTCCTGGGCTCAAGTGATCCTCCTGCCTCAGCCTCCCAAAGTGCTGGGATTACAGGCATGAGCTACCACACCCGGCCTTGTCTTAGTCCATTTTGTGTTGCTATAACAGAATACCTGAGACCAGGTAGTTTATAAAGAAAAGAGGTTAGTTGGCTCGTGATTCTGGTTGCTGAAAATTTCAAGATGGAGCATCTGCATCTGGTGAGGGCCTCACTCTGCTTTAACTCACAGCAGAAAGTGGAAGGAGAGCCCAGTGCAGAGATCACATGGCACGAAAGGAAGCAAGTGGGGGGAAGTTCCAGGCTCCTTTTAACAACCAGCGCTCTTGCAGGAACTAATACAGTGAGAACACACTCACCCCGCAGGAAAGCCATCTACTCATGAAGGATCCACTGGCGTGACCCAATAGCCTTCCATCAGGCCCCACCTCCAACATTGCCACATTGGAGATCAAATTTCCACATGAGGATTGGAGGGAACAAATATCCAAACCATAGACGTTACCTTCATGCAATGTCTTTATTTCATTGTTTAATCAATTTTCAGACCATAGCTCTTCTAGGATAAGGTTCTTAGTACCTCTACCCTCCTTCCCTTCATTATTTACGACTCTCCCAGCTTCAATGTTCTCTTCCCTTACAATAGTCTTGGCTGGGTGCTGTGGCTCACATCTGTAATCCCAGCACTTTGGGAGGCCAAGGTGGGAGAGTCACTTGAGCCCAGGAGCTTGAGACCAGCCTGGGCGACATAGTGAGACCCCATCTTTACAAAATAAATTTAAAAATTAGCCGGGCATGGTGGCATGTTCCTGTAGTCCCAGCTCTCAGGAAACTGAGGTGGGAGGATCGCTTGAGTCAAGGAGGTCGAGGCTGCAGTGAGCTATGATTGCACTACTGCACTCCAGCCTGGGTGATAGAAAAAGACCATGTCTCTAAAAAAAAGACACACACACACACACACACACACACACACTATTCTTTGACTTTATTTTTACTTTTCCCATAAAAAATATTTGTCTATAAACATAATTAACTTTGCTTAGTATGTAGCTTAGCTTTATAAAACAGTATACCTTTTTTTTTTTTTTTTTTTTTTTTGAGACAGAGTTTTGCTCTGTCGTCCAGGCTGGAGTGCAGTGGTGTGATCTTGGCTCATTGCAACCTCTGTCTCCCAGATTCAAGTGATTCTCCTGCCTCATCCTCCCAAGTAGCTGGGATTACAGGCATGTGCTACCACACCTGGCTAATTTTTGTATTTTTAGTAGAGACAGGGTTTCGCCATGTTGGCTAGGATGGTCTTGACCTCCTGACCTCAGATGATCCACCTGCCTTGGCGTCCCAAAGTGCTGGTGAGCCACTGTGCCTGGCCAAGACAGTCTACACTTGATTAACAATGGGGTCATGATTATACTTCCTGTCTTGCACATTATGACAAAGTTTACCTGATTTACATTTCCTTTTTTTTCGTTATCTGAATTTACGGTATTCTAATATTTTTTCTCAAACTGTCATATCACTTGATTCTCGTTTATGTTTGGAGACCTTGTTCTGAGGATCTCTGTCCTCTTGTTCCCTGTGCTCTACCCTGAGTTGAGTGATGTCCCTGGGTCACCTGAACAGTCATGACTTCTATTTAATATTCTCCTTGGTGTAGTCACTGTTTCCTGAATCCCATGCATGTTTTTTTTTTCTCCTAATTTTCCTCCTTATTTACTGGAGGATTCCATAAATAACTTTTAATGAAAGATGTGGGGCCAGGTGCGGTGGCTCATGCCTGTAATCCCAGCACTTTGGGAGGCCGAGGCAGGTGGATCACCTGAGGTCAGGAGTTTGAGACCAGCCTGGCCAACATGGTGAAACCCTGTCTCTACTAAAAATACAAAAAATTAGCTGGGCGTGGTGGTGGTGGGCACCTGTAATCCCAGCTACTCGGGAGGCTGAGGCAGGAGAATCGTTTGAACCTGGGAGACGGAAGTTGCAGTAGGCCAAGATTGCGCCATTGCAGTCTAGCCTGGGCAACAAGAGTGAAACTCCATCTCAAAAAAAAAAAAAAAAAAGAAAAGAAAAGAAAGAAAGAAAGAAGACGTGGAGGTAAACTTTCTTAAACTTTCTTAATCCTTGCAGGTGCAAAAAGACCTTTATTTTATCCTCAAAATTGATTGATAATTTGGCTGGGAATGAAATTCTAGGTCAAAACTCATTTTGACCATCTCAGAAAAAAAAAAAAAAAAGAATGCTGGGAGTGACTTGATGACAGTTAAATTTGCTTCTTTTTTGGTAACCTTTCATTTTTTCCTTTGGAACATTTTAGGATATTTTTCTTATCCTCAGTCATCTTCAATTTCAGAAGAGTTTGTCAAAGTGAGGATGTTATGGGAGGTATGGTTGATCCTTGAACAACATAGGTTGGAACTGTGTGGTCTGCTTCTTCCACTTCTGTCACCCCCAAGACAGTGAGACCAACCTCTCCCCTTCTTTCTCATCCTCAGCCTACTCAATATGAAGACAGCAAGGATAAAGACCTTTATGATGACCCATTTCCACTTACTGAATAGTAAATATATTTTCTTCTCCTTTTGATTTTCTTAATAACACTTTCTTTTCTTCAGCTGACTTTATTGTAAAGGATACAATGCACAATATACATAACACAAAATATGTGTTAATAGATATTTATGTTATCATTAATAAATGATAACATTCTGTTCAACAGTAAGTTATTAGTAGTTAAGTTTCCATGTATTCGAAACAATTCAGATTTTCCACTGCAAGGGGGTTTTGTGCTGCTAACCCTCGTGTTGTTCAAGGGTCAACTGTATAATGTTGAAGAATGCAGGCCATGGACCCTACTTGGCTGAGTTTAAACCCTAGCTGTCTCATTTACTAGCTTGGGTTAAGTGTTTTAACCAGTAACAGTGTTGTCTCCATTTTCTCAGCTGCATTAATACAATTAATGAAACAGTGTTGATAATAGAAGCTACCTCTTATATTTATTGGGAGGATTAAAACGTCACTACAGGGCTGGGCGCGGTGGCTCATGCCTGTAATCCCAGCACTTTGGGAGGCCAAGGCGAGTGGATTACGAGGTCAAGAGATCAAGACCATCCCGGCCAACATGGTGAAACCCCATCTCTACTAAAAAAAATATAAAAATTAGCTGGGCGTGGCGGCACTCACCTGTAGTCCCAGCTACTCGGCAGGCTGAGGCAGGAGAATCACTTGAACCTGGGAGGCAGAGGTTGCAGTGAGCCAAGATCACGCCACTGCACTCCAGCCTGGCGACAGAGCGAGACTCCATCTCAAAAAAAAAAAAAAAAAAAACCAAAGGTCACTACGTAGAAACCTTTCTAAAGTGGTGCCTGATACATAAGAGGTTTTTAATGACCTTTAGCTATGACTACTATTGTTGCTATTTATTATAATAGTCCCTTTAAACGTAAGCACCAGGTGTGGTGGCTTAGTCCTGTAATCCCAGCACTTTAGGAGGCCGAGGTGGGAGGATCACTTGAGCCCAGGAGTTTGAGATCAGCCTGGCCAACATAGTGAGACCCCATCTCTACAAAAAAATTAAAAAATTAGCCGGGTGTGGTGGCGGGCACCTGTGGTCCCAGCGGATCACTTGAGCCCAGGAGGTTGAGGCTGCAGTGAGCTGTCATCATGCCACTGCACTCCAGCCTGGGCAACAAAGCAAGACCCTGTCTCAACAAAACAAAACAAAACAAAAACTTGAGGTGCTATGATTTTCATTTCTAATAGAAACTTTAATTATTCTTTATTTTCATCCCCTGCTTTTCCTCTCATCCGTGTTCTCTTCTTTCTCTGTGACTTTTGGCATATTTTCTCTGTTGCTTGTTTTTACCTTCATCTTTTTCTGACCTTTTTGTTTTACTTGCTGGATGATACTCTCAAATTTAACACCTAGCCTCAATATTACATTTTTTATTTTGGTAATAGTAGATTCAATTTCTAAAGTTTTCTCTTATTCTCTGACTGTTCCATTGCTACAGTACCCCTTTCTTGTTTTATGGATAAAATGTAGTCTGGAATCTTTATTTTGTTTACATGTTATTTCCTGTTCCTAAACTCATGGTTTTTCCAAAGCCATATTTTTGTTTTGTTTTGTTTATGTTTCTTTTGTGTTTGAGACTTTCCTTCAATGCCACCAATGCCTTGGTGGTCTGTTTATACTCAAGAATGAGTTGATGCGAAAGCAGATGGGGAATTATGTACATGTGGATGGCAGGCTTTGCTTGATGATGAACAGGTGGCACCAACCATTATGCTTGACTCCCCCAAAATGCCAGGATTTCTACATTTTTGCTCTAGGATGTCAACATCTGTATCAGCTGTCTTTATTTTTTTCAGAGAGTTCATTGTATGTGCTTGACAAAGAACACTCCACTTTTTGTTTGATTGGATTTTGTTTTGGCTTTTATATTTTGGTCTTATCAGGTAAAGACTAGCTGTAGGGTGTTCTGTAGTTGAATTCTGTAGTTGAAGGTGGAGATCGGAGCCAGTGCTTCCACATACAGCCTGCCTGCCTGCCTGTCTGCCTGCCTGCCTGCCTGCCTGCCTTCCTTCCTTCCTTCCTTTCTTTCTTTCCTTTTTTTTTTTTTTTTTTGACAGAGTCTTGCTCTGTTGCCCAGGCTGGAGTGCAGTGGCACGATCTTGGCTCCTTGCAACCTCCACCTCCTGGGTTCAAGTGATTCTCCTGCCTCAGCATCCCGAGTAGCTGGGACTACAGGCGTGTGCCACCACGCCCAGCTAATTTTTTGTATTTTTTTTTTTTTAGTAGAGATGAGGTTTCATAGTATTAGCCAGGATGGTCTCGATCTCCTGACCTCGTGATCCACCTGCCTCGGCCTCCCAAAGTGCTGGGATTACAGGCGTGAGCCACCATGCCTGGCCACAACCTTTCAATTAATCTCCTTCTTTCAGGTGCACACTTCACTCTTTCTGGACATGATCTTGCCCAGTCCCAAGTCTTTCCAGAGTTCTGGGAACACGGGGCTCTTGCTTGAGCTCAGTTCCTCCCATCTCATTTGGCCACCATTGCCTGGGCCTCTTCCCTGCCACACTTCCCTGGGCGTTTTCATCGGTCACCACTACGTCATCTGATTTATATCTCATGGAAATTTGCTGGAATCTCTGAGCTGCTGACAGCCTCCTTGTGGTGACTGTGGGTTTATGCTCATTTTATTTCCCTACCATCATTTTAAAGAGGAGAGCAACAATATAAATAATTATGAGTCCATCCTGTTAGTCAAATACCATGATTTTTTTTAAAGCCTAATTTAAAGGCTAGATTATAACAGGGAACCGTATTGTTTTACAAGATGCATATTTTTGTGTGATTTGCATATGGAACAACTCACAGACTCAACAGAGGAAAACCGATCTCTCTAATGATGAAAATATTATATATTCTGAAAACTGCTGGCCTAAAAATTTCTCCGCAGATTCAGAAAATGATGATACCGACAGTCATACTAGTCATAATGCAACAGCAGGGAATTTTATATTTTCCCAGACTTTATAGTTTCTCAGAGCACTTTCACAAGCATTGTCTCACCCTACAGATGCCCTGTTTCCTGGAAGCATTATTACCCCCATTTTTCAGCTAAAGAAATAGAGGTTCCCAGAGACGAAGGACTTGCCAAAGGTTACACAACAAGCCTGTTGACTTTTTCTCTAGAGTGATGTCCATGTTATCACCACTCCAGTTTGCTGTTGGTTAATGGTTTGCACAGAATTCACTACCATGAATAGCTTAGCTTAAATGGGTGCCAACTATCTGGTAACTTTATACAGCCTGAAATCTTTGCTTCTCAGCTTAGTATCTCAGGAGCAATTTAATACCCCTTTATGGTAGAAGGGTTCCAGAAACAGTAAGAGTTGTCTCTGTGTGAACCAAGTCTACACCCTTTCACTTGGCCTGCAACAAAGAACCATCTTCCCCCAGAACTTCCAGCTTCATTGTGCCATCGAAATCTGTACTTTCAAAGCTGTGTGTTTATGGTTTCCTTTGCTTTATCACCTGACAAACAGTTCTTACATCTTGCACGTGATACTAGAGGTGTATCCATTTGTATGTTAATTGAACTAGGCCTGGGAAAAGATGGTATCAACTAGGAGGCATGCATGAACCCATTATTGTAATCCATGCCTGGAAAGAGACGATTTCACATTCCCATTGCGATCCTCAAACCACCCAAATGCAACAACAGGCTTTTGACCTCACTTGGAGATAACCAAAATGATATCATCAAATGTAGACATGCTTACTACACTTTTCCAAATAATTACTGGTATCAGCCCCATTTTTATTTTTAAATAATTGTAATCTAATTGAATAACTAATGTATATTTCAGTGTGGGAAATTTGGAAAATACACAGAAAAAAAGAAAATAAGTCATAGGTAATAACATCAAGTAGAGATAAACCCTGCTAACATTGTCATACACACACACACGTGTGGGTGTATATTCTCAATTATATATGTGCATGTACCTACATTATAAAACTATGTGAACAGTGTAGTCTCCATTTAGTTTGACTACTTATTGAGGTCACACTTTTAATACAGTCTTATAAAAGTTTCACATGCTATACCGTCTTCATCTACAACATCATTTATAAGGCATCCTAGAGTTTCATAGGGTGTTTACTAATTCTGTTTCCAGATGGTAGAAAAAAAAGACAAAGATGGGCGTATGGGTGACCAATGTAACATAATTTTGATGGTCTAAACTGTACTGTTAAAAAGACACTGAACTGGTAGTTTTGAACCATGCATGTTTTTTTCAGGACATAATCTATATAATTTGGTGCCCCAGAAAGGCCATTTCTTAGCTGTTTTCCTCTTAAAATTCATTTTCTGAGAGCAAACAATATGTTTCACTGCTTAGAAGCAATAAAAATGATCACTTTGATATTTTCGTGACTGCCTGTCAGGAATTGGCTATATTTCCCATATTGATGTTGTCATTAAGTTAAGGAATTAGTTGAACTACTATTTACTGAGTCTCCAGCTCTCATGCTAGGCACTCTGGAAACGGATAAAACAAATCAGCAGGCGAAACATGATTCCTCTCATCATGGAATTTCTAGTCTAGTGAACAAATCAACAGTGATATCTAAGGACCAGTGTTCCCAAACTCTTAGCACCCAGAGAAAGTGGGCATATTTTTATAGCAGTTTGTGACAAATAGACAAGGTTATTGGCAGAATGAGGTAAGCTTCCTGGGCCTTTGGCCATCCCTCATCACATCTGTAACCATTCCTATCGCACCAGCTGCCCCAGCAGAGCAGTGGAAGAGCTTCCCAGTAGTAAATTTTATTTTGGAGGGCAAAAAGGAATTATGGTTGTGGTATGACATTATGTAATTACTTGTGGAAAGGAAAAAAAATGGAAGGATGATAAAATAATAAGGAAAGAGAATTTAATTCATTTATTTCCTGTTT
This sequence comes from Gorilla gorilla gorilla, assembly GCF_029281585.2. Lineage (NCBI taxonomy): Eukaryota > Metazoa > Chordata > Mammalia > Primates > Hominidae > Gorilla > Gorilla gorilla. The sequence continues at coordinate 226,038,762 of NC_073224.2, read as the reverse complement.
TTTGTTTAAGTTCTTTAATAAAGTTTTTGCCTTGCAGTACTTTTAAAAAATATTTTAATTTTTGTGGGTACGTAGGAGGTGGATATATTTATGGGGTATGTGAGATATTTTGATACAGGCATGTAATGCACAATAACCACATATGGGTAGATGGGGTATCCATCACCTCAGACATTTATCCTTTGTGTTACAAACAATTCAGTTATACTCTTTGAATTATTGTTCAATATACAATTAAATTATATTTGACTATAGTCATCCTGTTGTGCTAGCAAACAGTAGGTCTTATTCATTCTTTCAAACCATTTTTTCTTTTTGGACTCATTAAGCATCCGTACCTCCCCCTGACCCTCCAACTACCCTTCTCAGCCTCTGGGAACCATCCTTCTACTCTTTACCTCCATGAGTTCAACTCTTTTGATTTTTAGATATTACAAATAAGTGAGAACATGCAATGTTTGTCTTTCTGTGCCTGGCTTACTTTATTTAGCATAATGATTTCCATCCAGTTCCATCCAAGTTCTTGCAAATAACAGGATCTCATTCTTTTTATGGCTAACTCGTACTCCATTGTATATAAGTACCAAATTTTCTTTATCCACCCATCTATTGATGGACACTTAAGTTGCTTCCAAATTTTGGCTATTGTGAAGATGGCTCCAACAAACACAGTAGTGCAGATATCTCTTCAACATAGCGATTTCCTTCCTTTTGGGTATGTACCTAGGAGTGGGATTGCTGGATTGTATAGTAGCTCTAATTTTAGTTTTTTGAGAAAACTCCAAACTATTCCCCATAGTGGTTGTACTAATTTATATTCCCATCAATAATGTACAAGGGTTCCCTTTTCTTCATATCCTTGCCAGCATTTGTTATTGCCTGACTTTTGGATAAAAGCCATTTTAACTGGAGTGAGATGACATCTCATTGTAGTTTTGATTTGCATTTATCTGATGATCAAGAATGTTGAGCATCTTTTCATATACCTGTTTGCCATTGGTACGTTTTTTTAATTGAGAAATGTCTATTTAGATCTTTGGCCCATTTAAAAATCAGATTATTAGATATTTTTCCTACAGAGTTGTTTGAACTTCTTATAAAATCTAATTATTAATCCCTTGTCAGATGGGTAGTTTGTAAATATCGTCTCCCAATATTTGGGAGTTGTCTTGTCACTTTGTTAATTGTTTCCTTTGCCGTGCAGAAGCTTTTTAATTTGATGTGTTCACATATGTCCATATTTGCTTTGGCTGCCTATGCCTGTGGGGTATCATTCAAGAAATTTTTGCCCAGATCAGTGCTCTGGAGAGTTTCCCCCAATGTTTTCTTTTAGTAGTTTCATAGTATGAGGTTTTGATTTAGGTCTTTAATCATTTTGATTCCATTTTCGTATATGTTGAGAGATAGGGATCTAGTTTCATTCTTTCGCATTTGGATATCCAACTTTCCCAGCTTCATTTATGTCTTTTTCTCAGTGTATGTTATTGGCACCTTTGTCAAAACTGAGTTTGCTGCCAGGTGCAGTGGCTTACACCTGTAATCCCAGCACTTTGGGAGGCTGAGGCAGGCGGATCACCTGAGGTCAGGAGTTGGAGACCAGCCTGACCAACATGGAGAAACCCTGTCTCTACTAAAAATACAAAAAAATTAGCCAGGCATGGTGGTGCATGCCTGTAATCCCAGCTCCTTGGGAAGGCTGAGGCAGGAGAATTGCCTGAACCTGGGAGGCGGAGGTTGCAGTGAGCTGAGATTGCGCCATTGCACTCCAGCCTGGGCAATAAGAGCGAAACTCTGTCTCAAAAAAAAAAAAAAAAAAAAAATGAGTTTGCTGTACGTCTTTGGATTTGTTTCTGGGTTCTCTATTCTGTTCCACTGGTCTACAGGTCTGTTTTTATGCCAGGACCATACCATTTTGGTTACTGTAGGTCTGTAGTATAATTTAAAGTCAGGTAATGTTATTCCTCCAGTTTTGTTCTTTTTGCTTATAATAGTTTTGGTCATTCTGGGTCTTTTGTGGTTACATATAAATTTTAGGATTTTTTTTTCTACTTATGTGAAGAATACCATTAGTATTCTGATAGGGATTGCATTGACCTGTAGATTGCTGTGAGTAGTGTGGGGATTTTAATAATATTGATTCTTCCAATCCATGAACATGAAATATCTTTCCATTGTTTTTATCCTCTTCAATTTCTTTTGTCAGTGTTCTATAGTTTTCTTTCCAGAGATATTTCACTTTTTAAGTTAATTCCTAGGTATTTAATGTTATTTGTTGCTATTATAAATGGGATTTTTAAAAAAATTCTTTTTCAGATTGTTCACTGTTGGCATATAGAAATGCTACTGATTTTGTATGTTTATTTTGTATCCTGCAGCTTTACTGAATTTGTTTATCAGTTCTAATGGTTTTTTTTTTTGTGGAGTCTTTAGTTTTTTCCCAATATAAGATCATATCATATACAAACAAAGATAATTTGGCTTCTTCCTTTCCCATTTGAATGCCCTTTATTTCTTTCTTGTCTGATTGCTCTAATTAGAATTTCCAGTACTATGTTGAGTAACAGTGATGAAAGTGGGCATCCTTGTCATGCTTCAGATCTTAGGGGAAAGGCTTTCTGCTTTTCCCCATTAAGTGTGATACTAGCTGTGAGTCTGTTGTACATGGCTTTAATTATGTTGAGGTATGTTCCTTCTATCCCCAGTTTTTGGAGGGTTTTTATCATGAAGGGATGTTAATTTTATCAAATGCTTTTTCAGCATCCATTGAAATAATCGTATGGTTTTTGTCCTTCATTCTGGTGACATTATGCATCATACTGATTAATTTGCATTTGTTGAACCATCCTTGCATCCCAAAGATATATTCCACTTGGTCATGATGAATGATCTTTTTCATATATTGTTGAATTTGGCTTGCTAGTATTTTATTGAGGATTTTTGCATCAATATTCATCAGAGATTGGCTTGTAGTTTTTCTTCTTTCCTTCCTTCCTTCCTTCCTTCCTTCCTTCCTTCCTTCCTTCCTTCCTTCCTTTTTCTAATGTGTCTTTGCCTGGTTTTGGAATATCGAGGTAATACTGGCCTCAAATAATGAGTTTGGAAGTATTCCCTCTTCCTCTAGGTTTTCCGAATAGTTGGAGTATGATTGCTATTAATTCTTTAAATGTTTGGTAGAATTCAGCAGTGAAGTCATCAAGTCTGGGCTTTTCTTTACTGGGAGAATTTTTATTACAGCTTTGATCTCATTACTTGTTATTGGTCTGCTCAGGTTTTGGATTTCTTCATGGTTCAATCTTGGTAGGTTGTATGTGTCTAGGAATTTGTCCATGTCTTCTAGATTTTCCAATTTATTGGCATATAGTTGCTGAAAGTAGTCACTAATGATCCTTTAATTTTGTGGTATCAGTTGTAACATCTCCTTTTTAATCTCTGCATTTATTTATTTGGATCTTCTCTCTTTTTTTCTTAGTCTTGCTAATGACTTGTCAATTTTGCTTATCTTTTCAAAAAACAAACTTTTTGGTTCATTGATCTTTCACATTGTTCTCTTTATTTCAATTTCATTTATTTCTCTTCTGATGTTTATTATTTATTTTCTTAGACTAATTTGGGGTTTGGTTTGCTCTTCCTTTTCCAGTTCTTTAAGATGCACTGTTAAGTTTATTTGGTATTTTTCTTCTTCTTCTTCTTCTTCTTCTTCTTCTTCTTCTTCTTCTTTTGAGACAGGGTCTTGCTGTGTTACCCAGGCTGGAGTGCAGTGGCACCATCTTGGCTCACTACAACCTCTGCCTCCCAGATTCAAGTGATTCTCATGTCTCAGGCTCCTGAGTAGCTGGGATTACAGATATAAACCATCATGCCCAGTTAATTTTTGTATTTTTAGTAGAGATGGGGTTTCACCATGTTGGCCAAGCTGATCTCGAACTCCTGGCCTCATGTGATCCACTCACCTTGGCCTCCTAAAGTGCTGGGATTACAGGCATGAGCCCAAACATTTTTCTTCTTTTTTGATGTTGGCACTTACAGCTATAAACTTCCCTCTTAGTACTACTTTTACGGTGTCCCATAGGTTCTGATATATTGTGTTTCTATAATCATTTATTGCAAGAAATTTTTAAATTTTCTTCTTAATTTCTTCATTGACACATTGGTCATTCAGGACCATGTTATTTAATTTCCATGTATTCATATAGTTTCCAAAACTCCTCTTGTTATTGATTTCTAGTTTTATTCCGTTGTGGTCAGAGAAGATGCTTGATATTATTTCAATTTTTTGAATGTTTTAAGATTTGTTTTGTGACCTAACATATGGCCTATTCTTGAGAGTGATTCATGTGCTGAGGAAAAGAATGAATATTCTGCAGCTGTTGCATGAGATGCTCTGTAAATATCCATGAAGCCCATTTGGTCTATAGTGGAGGTTAAATCCAATGTTTCTTTGTTGATTTTCTGTCTGGAAGATGTTTCTAATGCTGAAAGTGGGGTGTAGAAGTCTCCAGCTATTATTGTATTGGAGTCTATCTCTCTCTTTAGCTTTCATAATATTTGCTTTATATATCTGGGTCCTCCAGTGTTAGGTGCATATATTTAAAATTGTTATATCCTCTTGTTGAAATAACCCATTTATCTTTGCATAGTGACATTCTTTGTCTCTTCTTATAGTTTTTGTCTTGAAATCTATTTTGTCTGATATAAGTATAGTAACTCCGACTCTTTTTTGGTTTCCATCGGCATGAAATATCTTTTTCCATTCCTTTATTTTCAGCCTATGTGTGTCTTTATAGGTGAAGCATGTATCTTGAAGGCAACAAATCACTGGGTCTTGTTTTTTAAGCCATTAAGCCACTCTATTTCTTTTCATTGGAGAGTTTAGTCCATTTACATTCCATGCTATTATTGACAAGTAAGGATTTACTCCTGCCATTTAAAAATTTGTTTTCTGGTTGTTTTGTGGTCTTTTGTTTCTTTTTTTTTTTTCCTTGTCTTTTTTTAGTGAAGGTGATGTTTCTTTGGTGATATGATTTCATTTTTTGCTTTTTATTTTTCATGTATCCTTGTAGTTTTTTGATTTGAGGTTACCATGAGACTTGGAAGTACTATCTTATAACTCATTATTTTAAGCTGATAACAGCACCATTTGCATAAACAAACAAGCAAAAATACAGCTAATAAGAACTCTATGCTTTAACTTCATCCCCCCACTTTTTAACTTTTTGTGGTTTCTATTTATATCTTATTGTACTGTCTATGTCTTGAAAAGTTGTTGCAGTTACTATTTTTGATTGTTTCATTATTTAGTCTTTCTAATTAAGATAACAGTAATTTACATATCACAGTTACAGTGTTATAATACTCTGTGTTTTTCTGGGTACTTACTGTTAGCAGTGAGTTTTGGACCTTAAGATGAAGCTGACCTACTTTCTGACTGAAGTACTCTCTTTAACATTTCTTGTAGGACCAGTCTGGTGTTTATGAAATCCCCCAGCTTTTGTTTGTCTGAGAAAGTCTTTATTTCTCTTTCATGTTTGAAGGATATTTTTGCTGGATATACTATTCTAGGGTAAAAGTTTTTTCCTTCAGCGCTTTAAATATGTCTTGCCACTCTCTCCTGGCCTGTAAGGTTTCCACTGAAAAGTCTGCTGCCAGAGGTATTGGGGCCCCATTGTATGTTATTTATTTCTTTGGCTAATTTTAGGAGGCTTTCTTTATCCTTGTCCTATTGGAGATTGATTATTAAATTCCTTGAGGTAGTGTATTAGTCCATTTTCCCACTGCTACAAAGATACTACTCAAGACTAGGTAATTTATAAACAAAAGAGGTTTAATTGACTCACAGTTCTGCATGGCTGGGGGGGGCCTCAGGAAGCTTACAATCATGGAGGAAGGTGAAAGGGAAGCAAGGCATGTCTTACATGGCAGGATGCAAGAAAGAAGAGAAAGCGAAGGGGAAAGAGCCCTTATAAAACCATCAGATCTCATGAGAACTCACTCACTATCATGAGAACAGCATGGGGAAAACCACCCTCATGAGCCAATCACCTCCCACCAGGTCACTCCCTTGACACACGGGGATTACAGTTTGAGATGAGATTTGGATGGGGACATCGAGCCAAACCATATCAGGTAATCTTCTTCAGGTTAAGTCTTCTTGGTATTCTATAACCTTCTTGTACTTGGATATTGATATCTTTCCGTAGGTTTTGGAAGTTCTCTGTTATTATCCCTTTAAATAAACTTTCTACTCCTATCTCTTTCTCTACCTCCTCTTTAAGGCCAATAACTTACATTTGCTCTTTTGGGGCTATTTTCTAGATCTTATAGGTGTGCTTCATTGTTTTATATTCTTTTTTCTTTTGTTTCCTCTGTCAGTGTATTTTCAAATAGCCTGTCTTGAAGCTCCCTAATCCTTTTTTCTGCTTGATCAATTCTGCTGTTAAAAGACTCTGATACATTTTTCAGTATGCCAATTGCATTATTCAGCTCCAAAATTTCTGCTTGATTTTTTAAGAATTAATTCAATCTCTTTGTTATATTTATTTGATAGAACTCTGAATTCCTTCTCTGTGTTATCTTGAATTTCTTTGAGTTTCCTCAACAAAGCTATTTTGAATTCTCTGTCTGAAAGGTCACATATCTGTTTCTTCAGGATTGGTTTCTGATGGTTCATTTGGTGAGATCATATTTTCCTGGATGCTGTTGTTGCTTGTAGATGCTTTTCAATGTCTGGGCATTGAAGAGTTAGGTATTTATACATTATTGCAGTACTCTCAGTCTGGGCTTGTTTTTACCCATCCTTCTTGGGAAGGCTTTCCAGATACTCCAAATGACTTAGGTGTTATGATCTAAGCTGTCTCTGCTTTATGGGTCACCCCAAGTCTAGTAATGCTGTGGCTCTTATGGACTCATAGAGGTACTGCCTTTATGGTCTTGGGTAAGATCTGAAATAATTCTTGCATTACCAGAGAGACATTCTTGTTTTCTTCCCTTACTTTCTCCCCAGTGAATTGAGTCTCTTTCTCTATTCTGAGCCACTGGGAGCTGGGGGTGGTGTGACACAAGTACTCCTGTGGCCACCACCACTAAGACTGTGCTGGGTCAGACCTGAAGCCAACAAAGCACTGGATCTCACTCAAGGCCTGCTGTAACCACTCTCTGGCTATGGCTTATGTTTGCTCAAGGCCCTGGGACTCTACAATCTGAAGATAGCAAAGCCAACCAGGCATTGTCCTTCCCTTCAAGGTGGTGAGTTCCCCCAGGCTCCAGGTATGTCCAGAGGTGCTGTCTGGGAGCCAAGGATGACAGTCAAAAACCTTAGAAGTCTATCTGGTATTCTATTGTACTGTAGCTGATCTGGCACTTGAACCACAAGACACAGTCCTTTCCACTCTTCTCTCCCCTTTCCAAGGGCAGAAGAGCCTTATTCTGTGGCTACCATCACCACAGGTCCATGCATAGTACTGCTAGACTACCACTGATGTTCTCTTAAGGCTCAAGGACTCTTTAATCAGCTTGTGGTGAATGCTGCCTAGCCTGGGACTCACTTTTAGGGCAGTGGGCTCCCCTCTGGTCCAGGGCAGGCCCAGAAATGCGGTCCAAAAGCCAAGTTCTGGAACTGGGTCACCAAGAGCCTACTTGGTGCTCTACCCCTCTGTGGCCAAGCAGGTACCTAAGGTGCAAGACCAAGTCCCCTTAGCTTTTTCCTCTGCTTTTCTCAAGTGAAAGGAGTCTTGCCCCATTGCCACCACAGCTGGGAATGTGTTGAGTCTTACCTGAAACCAGCAAGTCTCAGGGTCTGACCCAAGGTCCTTGATGTAGTACTTGAGTATCACTGCTGGGCTCTTCAGTTAGCAGGTGATGAATCGTTCCAGGACTCCTTCCAGATGAGTCTTTCTTTTCAGAGCAGCAGGTTCCCTTCTGGCCCAGGGTGTGTCTGGAAATGTCATCCAGGAACTAGGGCCTGGAAAGGGGGCCTTATGACTCTGACTGGTACCTTATTTGCTGTGGCTGAGCTGGTATCCAAGATGCAAGACTCTTCCCTTTCCTCTCCTCAAGGAGAGGGAAGGGGTCTGTTTTGGAGCCATGAGCTGTGCAGCCTAGGGTTAAGAAATGGATGATGCCCGCACTCTTTTAGCTGTCATGTGACCTTCTGTCCACTGTCTCTGGGCCCAGTTCAGCACTAGGACTTGGCTAGGAGTTGCAGTCCTTTTGGCCTAGACTGCCTTTCAGGTTTATTTAAGGCGCCATAGCACTTTAGCCTGCAATAGCAAGGCTTTCAGGAACTCAAGTTCAGACCACTGAGATAGGCAATTCCCTTCTGGCTAGGCTGGTTTTAATGTTCCCTCAGTGGGCAGGCATCAGCTGAGCTTGGCTTTGTTTTATTTTCTGTTATAAAAGGGCAGCACTGAGTTCAATGCCTCATAAATGCTGCAATCTCCCTCTCTCCAGCACACCAAGATGCTTTCCACACCTTGCTGCCACTGCTGCAGGGAGGAGGGTGAGGGGCCGGAAGGAGGGGGCTTGGGAAAGGAGTGATGTCAACAATTTAAGACTGTTTTTCCTACCTCTTCAGCACCTCTTTCAGTGATATGAAGTTAAAACCAGCTACTCTGAGTGCTCACCTGATTTTTGGCTCTTATGAAGGTGCTTTTTTTGTGTGTGGATAGTTGTTAACTTGGTGTCCTTATGGTGGGGCAAGAATCGGTGGAGTCTTCTATTGTACCATCTTGTTCTGCCCCCTGCCTTGCAGTTCTTGCTGAGCTAGAAGTAAGTGAATTTGGGGGTTCACTAAAAGCCTCCCATTTATTTTATCTCTCTATTCTCATGTAGGATGTATGCCTATATTATCCTTGGTAGGTGGGTGACTGTTCAACTGCTACTATTTTTTGAAGCTATGTTTTAGAAGATTGCATCTGATGACAAGGAAAAGGTTTCATCTTTCCCCAGTTCTATCAGTGGAAATAATTCGTTGCTGATAAGAGGACTTATCTTTGTGGTTTGATGGAATCTTAATGGTTGTGTTATGACTTATCCTTCAAGCACAGAAGTGCTGAAACTATTTCCCTGATGGGTGGAACCGTCTCTCTTTACTCTGGAAGAAGACCAAGAAAGCACAGACAGAATTAAATGTATCTTAAACACAAGTTTTTAAGAATACCATTGCATAGAAGATGGAGTCTTGTCAGGTTATTGGAGCAAAATCAAAACTGTGGACTATAACAGAATTCAAATCTTCACCATATTAGCTATCTATTGCTGTATAAGAAATTACATCCAAACAGAGCAGCTTAAAACAATAACAGATCCTTATCTCACAATGTCTATGGGGCAGGAATTGTGGAGTGGCTTACCTAGTTGGTTCTGGCTCCCTGTCTCTCATGAAGATGCAGTCACAGTGTTGCCTGGCTTAACTGGAATCACTGAGAAGCTTGACTGCAACTGAAGGTTCTCCTTCCAAGATGGTGCACCCACATGGCTGGTGAGTTTGTGCTACCATTTAGTAAGATACCTCAATGCCTTACCATGTGGACCTTTTTACAAAGTTGCTGAAGTCTTCACAACTTCAGTTGACTTCCTTCAGAGTGAGTGATTGGAGAGAGAGCAAGACGAGAGCCACAGGGTCTTTTATGGCCTATCCTAGATGTCAAATGGACATTTCCACAATATCTTGTTGGTTACACAGGTTGGCCCTATCTAGTGTAGGAGAGGACTATCCAAGGATGTAAATACCAGGAGGTGAGAATCACTGGGTTCTATTTTGGAATCTAGCTCTAATTGTCCATTTTCTTCCCTTAACGATTCAAATGTAAAATATACTCCTTCCATCTCCAAACCCCCCAAAATCTCATCCAGTTATCACAAACTCAAAGTCTGGAATCTCATCATGTAAATGAGATCCAGGTGTAATTCCTTAAATATTGTTTTGTGGGTACTATTTTTCTCAATCTAAAGACCTGTGATCTAAAGAGAGAAGTTACCTCCTTCTCACACGAACAGTGGTGCAACAAGCATAACTGCTATAGTCACACTTGTTCAAAAATGGGAAAATGCAAACCACACAGAAATTGCTGGGCCATACAAGTTCTAAAACACCTCAGGCATGGGTCAACAGTTCCTTAATTAGGACTCAAGGATCAAGAATAATTCCTCATGGTTTTTGGATCCACCCTTTGAGCTCTTGGTTACACACTCTCAGTCACTGTTCCTTTTATATAAAAGATAGCTCATGTTTGTAGCTGCAAAGTTTTCTTAATCTGCTTTTTGCTGGTAGAACTCTGGGGATCCATAGACCACTTTTCTTTCTATCTCTTTCAGACCGATTGATAGCATATCTGTCAATATAGTTCTCTTAAAAACATAGTGAGTATACTATAAATATTATTGGAGTGTACTCCAATAGACAAAACCACTTCCCAAATATCTCTGAGATAATCCTCTTTCTACCCTGAATTTTTGCTGAAACTACTGAGGGATGACATTAACTTTCTTAGAAACCCCAGTTTTACTGTATTGTTCTTTGAGGCACCACCTTAAATATTTCTAAGGCCACAGCAAAAGATTTTATAGCTACACTCTTGGTTTTATCTTTTCTTTTCTTTTTTCCTTTTTTTTTTTTTTTGAGACAGAATCTCACTCTGTTGCCCAGGCTGGAGTACAGTGGCACGGTCTGGGCTCACTGCAAGCTCCACCTCCAGGGTTCACGCCATTCTCCTGCCTCAGCCTCCAAAATAGCTGGGACTACAGGCATCCACCACCATGGCTGGCTAATTTTTTGTATTTTTAGTAGAGACGGGGTTTCACCATGTTAGCCAGGATGGTCTCATTCTCCTGACCTTGGGATCCACCTGCCTCAGCCTCCCAAAGTGCTGGGATTACAGGCGTGAGCCACCACGCTTGGCCGGCTTTATCTTTATACAGTGTTTTTCCAAGAAAGCTCTGAATCTACTTTTTGCCTAGGAACGATTTCCTAATTTTAGTCCTGTTTGCCATCTGCAGAGAATAAAATTTCTAAAACCAGTAAATCTTGGCTTTTTTTTTTTAGTGGTCCTTCCTTTAGCTTATCTCTCTTCTCTTCCATTTTATTATTAGTAGCAAGAAGAAACTAGGTGCTATCTTCAACATTCTGGCTGCAAATCTTATCTAGATCTGTTAGCAGCAGTGAATCTGTATGGGTCTGCAGCAACTTGATTCTTCCCTCCTCAGAGGAAAGAATTTATCTGAGGGGCATAAGGCAGAGTGAGAGATCAAGGCAAATTTTAGAGCAGGAGTGAAAGTTTATTAAAAAGTTTTAGAGTGGCAGTGAAAGGAACTAAAGTGCACTTGGAAGAGGGCCAAGCGGGTGACTTGAAAGACCCAAGTGCCCCATCTGACCTTTGACTTGAGGTTTTCATACATTGGCATAGTTCTGAAGTTTGTGTTTCTTCTCTCTTTTTTTCCTGGGGTGAGATGTCCGCATGCACAGTGGCCTGCCAGCACTTGGGAGGGGCTGTATGTGCAGTGTGTTTACTGACATTGTGCATGTCTTTCCCTTACTGGTCAAGTGTTCCTAGAGGAAGGTCATAGACCGGTTAAACCCCACCATTTTGCCTCTTAGTGCGCGTGCTTCAGCCTACTTGCCCAGCTCCTGAGATCTTATTTGAAAACTGATGATCGCCAGCTTCAGGTGTTTTCTATGTATTGGGAGACTGCCTTTCCCTAGTGCCAGCTTTGACCAATTATTATTTTAGTGAGAGAGTTTAACAACCACATCACCATCACCTGATGGTCGCCTGACATTCCTGGGTGGAGGCCCTCTCCTGCTCTGCACGTGTCTGCCTAGCTGCCTACTTTAACAGATCATCCAGCTTATTCCATATATTTTCTACTTTCTGCACCACCACAGGCAATAGTATTGTTAAATTCTGCCGTTACGTAGCAAGGACCTTCTGTCCTCTACTTTACAGTCACATTTTCCTCGGTTTTCCTTATGCCCTCACCAGCAGCTTCTGTGAGGACCAACAGGATTCTGCTGGACATCTTCTGAGGGTACTTTAGGATTTTGCTGATACTCTTCTCCGACGTCCTCCAGCTTCTGCCCACTGCTCGGTTGAAAAGCCACCCAAATTTTTAGTGTTTTTTGTTATGGCAGAACTCTACTTCCAGGTATGAAAATCTGTATTAGTTATCTATTACTTACTGCTCATAAATTACTGCCAATGCCTTTGGGTTAAAACAGCAATAACCTTTATTATCTTTTAGTTTCTGTGAGTTGGAAGTTAAGAGTGGCCTGGCCAAATCATGCAAGCTTAGGGTTTCTCAGGTGATTATAGTCAAGTTGTCACCCTGGGCACATCCATCTGAGGGCTAGTCTGAGGCTAGAAGATATGCCTTTAGATGGCACATTCACATGGCTGGTGGGTTCATGCTGACTGTTGGCACAAGGTCTCAGTTCTTCATATGGCCTGCTTGAATATCCTTATGACATGGTGACCAACATCCCTCAGAGTGACCATTTCAAGAAAGAAAACTCTATGGCTTTGTGTGTGTGTGTGTGTGTGTGTGTTTGTAAATCTAGCCTCAAAAGTGATACTCCATTTCTGCAATGTGAGTTTCCTCTTTTTTTTTTTTTTTTTTTTTGAGATGGAGTTTCGCTCTTGTTGCCCAGACTGGAGTGCAATGGCGCGATCTCGGCTCACCACAACCTCCAACCCCTGGGTTCAAGCGATTCTCCTGCCTCAGCCTCCGAAGTAGCCGGGATTATAGGCATGCACCACCACGCCCGGCTCATTTTGTACTTTTAGTAGAGACGGGGTTTCTCCGTGTTGGTCAGGCTGGTCCCAAACTCCCGACCTCAGGTGATCCGCCTGCCTCGGCCTCCCAAAGTGCTGGGATTACAGGCATGAGCCACCGTGCCCAGCCAAGTTTCCTCTTAAAGGAGGTGGACTCATTGTTGGGAATGATTTCACCTCTGAGCATATTCATTGTAATTTGGGGGAGAAGTAGCTGCGGCTAAAATAAAATACTGACATGGAAAGTTGTGGATCCTCTTTTTCAGGGTGTCGGTCTTTCTATGAGGCAATTCAGTTGAAGCATGATTATATGTCAAATTACGGCAAAAGGATCATTTTTCCTCTTAAATTTTCTATCTCGATGACATCTGTGCAATTTTTAATTTGTCACAGAATAGGACCAGAATTGTGTGTCATGTGTACATAGCTAGTTTTATGTATTTCTGACAGTCCTAAAATGTGAGCTATGGCTTTCAACTTTCCTGCCTCTTTAGGACATTGGGAGCCTTGTATTTCTCGGTGAGCCCTCATCCTTTTGTCATGCTCTCATCGGTCAGATATGGGGCAGCAGGCCAGTCCTTCCCACTGGAAAGCCAGGTTTCCCATTCCCTCTGTGTCTACTCCACTCCCTGCCTTAGCCCCATGTCTTCCTGTTAAAAGCAGGAATGGCAAGGATCTATTTAAAATGCAGTTTCCTTTTCCAGGTTTGGGCTCTTCACCTTAGCATGAACTGCTGGCAGTGAGCCTCCTGTCCATGGCTCACCCAGGTCTCTGAGAATTTCTAATTCTCATTTGCATGCAGATTGTGTCCCTGAGCTCTACAAGGCTGCATCTGGTCTTGCATAATAAAATGTCAAAAGCCCATTGACACCAGGTGTTGAAGTTTTGCTGCCTCCAAAGCAAAGGAAGCTGTTCAGGGTGGTTTCTCCTTAGATGCTTTCTGAGAAGAAAAGAACAGTCTGTTGTCATCAGCACCCTCAGACTTGGAGCAGTTCTTCTTGTCCTCCTTCTCACCCCCGAGCAAGAACTGTTCCTTTGGCTGCTACTTGAAATCTTTGGCTCTGACTACAGTGTTCAAATAGCTTCATGTCTTAGGGGCAAACTCTTTGACAGAGATTCTGCATGTAGATCAGGCAAACAGTTGGTGCTACATAGAGTCCAGTCTTGTGACTGCCACACAAGGGCTTCATGAATGGTAACTATTGTCTTGTTTTAGGGTACTGAGTACTTTCCAGCAGATTCTCTCACGGTCATACAAAGAGCTGGCAGCAGTATGGAATATGTGTAAGGCCAGAAAGGGGCCACTCAGTATCTCAAAAGTAAATTAAAAAAACTAACATTCACGCCTATAATCCCAGCACTTTGGGAGGCAGAGGTGGGCAGATCACCTGAGGTCAGAAATTTGAGACCAGCCTGGCCAACATGGCAAAACCCCATCTCTACTAAAAATACAAAAATTAGCTGGGCATGGTGGCGTGTGCCTGTAATCCCAGCTACCCAGGAGACTGAGGCAGGATCATTGCTGGAACCTGGGCGGCAGAGGCTGCAGTGAGCTGAGATTGCACCACTGCACTCCAGCCTGAGCGACAGCAAGACTCTGTCTCAAAAATAAATAAATAAATAACATGAAGTCATGGTGATTTCATGTGTGTAAGGGCCTTAGTTGGGCAAAACTTGGTTTGAATGCCAGTTCTGCCATTGATTGCCTGTGTGACCTTGGGTACCTCATGTCTTTGTCCTCAAGTTTCTCATCTATGAAATGCGGGTGATCAGATCACCATCATCTGACCATTTTATAAGGACCATTACATTACACAAAATAAGCATAAATCCTGGAACACAGCAAATGTCAAAATAAGAGATGTTATTGCTGCTTTTGTTATAAATTTGGTACTATTGTGTTACTATGAGTAAATAAAAGTTATTGGTACAAGGGTTTTGGTAAATTTTGTACTATATATTTTAACAGATTTTGACTTTTTAAACATTCTTAGGCATTTTAGTTATACTTAAGTACAATTCACATACTAATTGTAAATATTATCTATTAAAAGCAGGTCCTCTGGTTTTATTCACTTATATTTGATTATTTCTGTGTTTACGTACTTGGAACATAATCACTTTTCAAATTTCATTAATTTAGATTTTTTAAAATTCAGACTACTCGTTCTTCTCCAGGTACAATGAGTGAGGTTTTAGCTTTTACAGACTCAGTAAGGAAGTGAAGAATAAGTTGCAAATATCCCCTAACTCTGTATGAAGAACTGAAGGGCCACAGTCTGTCCTAAGGTGCGTGAGATAGCCAAAATGTTCTAGGGATCGAGGATCAAATCTCAAGCTTTGCCATCAAAAGATTTTCCTTAATGGAAAGGAAGGGGAACCGGACCCATCTAACTGGGTTAGAGCCCATCTAGGCAGGAATGCAGAGTGGTGCAGAGTTCTTTATGGAGTTCTGGGATTATGCCCATGTATTATCGTCAAGGTCAGGGGACAGAGCAGGAATCTTGTTTGAAAATGTGCATTTTATCTTAAAATTTGATGCCATTTTGCATTCCATTCCATATTTCATTGTGTCTTGTTTTATCCTAGAAAGAATGGCCTCCCCTCAATATCCCAAGCCTCTGAAGGGTCACTGGAGGAGAGCACAAGCATCTCTATCTGGCGTGGGTTACCAGTAGTCTAATTTAAAAATCAAGGCTAAGCCCTGTGGACTAAATACAAGGATGGAGGCAGGGCATGGCGGCTCATGTCTGTAATCCCAGTACTCTGGGAGGCCGAGGCAGGTGGATCACCTGAGGTCAGGAGTTCGAGACCAGCCTGGCCAACATGGGGAAACCCCGTCTCTACTAAAAATCTAAACATTAGCCAGGCATGGTGGCAGACACCTACAATTCCAGCTACTAGAGAGGCTGAGGCAGGAGAATTGCTTGAACCCTGGGGGTGGAGGTTGCAGTGAGCCGAGATCATGCCACTTCACTCCAGCCTGCGTAAAAGAGAGAAACTCTGTCAAAAAAACAAAAACAAAAAACAAGGAAGCACCTGAAAAATGGAATTTAGAGAAGTTAGGAAGGGCAGGGAGCAAGGAAGTGAAAGGCCTTGGGGTGGAGATAAAGACTGCAACAGTGGCATAGGAGGAAAAGTCCAGACAAAACTGGGGGCCAGATGACCCAGCCACTGGGTGCCTCTCAGGTCTGAACTGCACTCAGCTGCCAAATGCCATGGCCTCTCAGCTTTTCTGGAAATTAATTGGTTCCAGGAGTCAAGTTAGTCTCCTTCCAATGGCAAGCACGTCCCATCAGGGCCGCAGTTAACACCATACAATCTTCTGTCACTGTAAGGTTGACACGTCCTTGGCACCGCTTCCTCTTCCTTGAGCCAAAGCCCATTTCCTTGTTGCAGTCTTTATCGGACAACGACATTCAAATGAAAATTCGTGTATTATGCCCAGGCAAGTCGCTGGCTACATGATTTTGTCAGAATCTACTTCTCACAGGGCGACTTTATTGTAACGCATTTTCTTGCAGCTTCTGTTGGGTCAAAGTGGAGTTGGCCTTGGTAACGCTGGGAACCTACAAATAAAGAAAAGTGAAGCTGTTTGGAATGCCCGTGGAACAAGGCATGGTTAGATCCCATCTAGGCAGGAAGGCAGAGTGGTGCAGAGTTCTTTACGGAGTTCTGGGATGCACAGAGGGAGACGCTGAATGTGAAAGCGTTTATTATCTCTGTGCAAATTGACACTTCTCTGCTCTTCAGTTGCATGATAGTGCTCAGGGCTGTGTTCCATTAGAGGTGGCCTTTTTTGCTGACTTTGAAGGATGTGGCGGGATTGACAAGCAGCCAGCTTCCTCATGGCAACAGTGGATGGAGATGATGCTACCCGTTACAGGCTATAGGACTGTGTGACTTGAGTACAAAACTGGATCGCAGATTCATAGATTTAGTGTAGCGATGGATTGTCATATTCTTCAGCCCAGCTAGAAGCTTCTGTTCAGTCCAGCAGGGAGAACCAGAGGGCCATAGAGCGCTTCACAGGTACGAGGTTGTGTGGCTGTGGCCAAATTCCTGAAACCATCGAGACTCTGTTTCCTCAACAGAAGGACAGAGCCAGTAGTACCTAAACCTGGGTTGTGTGACAAGGAAATGCAATGATGCATGCAAGCCACTCAGCACAGTGCTTGATATTCAGTAAGCGCTTAATAAATAGCAGCTGCTGTTAGTTGTGGGGGTGTTGATGTTGTTACCATCACCTCCCTCTGAGCAAGGCATGGAAAATGTTAACCTAAGTAAATAGCAGAGTTCATCTGTACTCTGGAAGTCTTGAGAAATAAAAGGCATTTGTCCTAAGTAGTAGAAAGACATCAGCTGTGGGACTCGTATTAAGTAGGGTTTACTCGGTATAGGTAACAGAAACCAAATGAAGCTGGCTTAAGGAGAAGAAGGGAATTTATCACAAGGGGTCAGGGCAGGAGACAGCTGGGTCTCACGGTGGACGGAAACCAAGGCCAAGAAAGAGGCTCTATCTCTGCTCTGTATTGCCCTCTGGGTCCTTACCATGTCATTCTCTCTCTTCTATCTCCTCTTCTCTCCCCTCCCCTCCCCTCCCCTTCCTTCCCTGCTCTTCTCTTGTTGTCTCTCCAGCTGTCTTTCCCACATCCAGACTGCCCATTAGAATGTGGCTGTCCATTCCAGCAGAGTTTCCATGTTATATGTCCAGCCGATTAGCCTCACTGGGTGCCTCAGCTCCAATTTCCTACCTCTGGACAGTTTGGTGGTGCCCAATCAACTGGAGTGGAGTGAAGAGGGTGCTGTCCTAGTTTGAGCACACACAGGAGTGTGAGAACAGGCAAGGGCTGACTCCCAGTGAGCCACCAATGCTACCTAGGGTGTCCATCCCCGAGGACTGTCCCCTGCAGCAGGGTCACCCTGGTGGTCGTGTCACAACTAGACCTGCTGGAGGCTCATACGGGAATTAGGCAATGGCCATACGTAATGATCGGGATAATGATAGCTGGGTGTCATCACTGAGTAACTCTGGGCCAGGCACTGTTCTAAGTACTTCAGTTACATTACTTAGGTTAATACTCATTACTATCAAGTAAATATGGCTTTGTCCCCATGTGACAGAGAGAAAAGTGATACCCAAGAAGATGAAGTCACTTCCCAACAGCTATTAGACACAGCTAATAGCAGATGGAGGCAGGGTTCAAACTCAGGAAATCTGACCCCAAAAGCTCAGGCCCTTAGCCACATCTCTTAAAGAGGTGCACTCTCTTCCACAGGCTGTGGCAGGTTGGACCTTCCCCAAGCTTCTTTCTGAACATGGGCTTGGCTTTCTAAAAATGGAGACACATTGATCCTCCAAGGTGTGGATCTGAACCACATGCCTGCCTCACAACTCACTCTGGCCCCTCGTGGCTTTGCAGTTCATCAGCTCTCAAACCCCACAGGCTCAATCAGAGCCCAATTCAGGCACCACCTGGCTGGGACTTACAGCCACACGTGGTGGTTTTATTCACAATGTAACTCTGGTTCTCTTGCAAATCTATCTGTTTAAAAGGGTGGTAAATTGATTTTGAATCCATGGTTCTAAGGGTTTGTTTCATTACCTACTTTTAAACCTGTCTAATCTTGTAAGTTATGACTCTTTCATTGGGTCAAGGTAAAAAGAAAAAAAAAATAGGTCTGGCTTTGCCCTGATCCCACCAGAAGACAAATCCCAGTGGTAGGGTCAGCAGTGGCATCCTTACATGCCAGAGATCACTCCAGTGTCTGATTCTAGGAAGATGTTCCAGTATCAACTTAAAAAAAATTGCAGTAAAATGCATGTAGCTTGAAATTTACCATTTTAACTGCTTTAAAGTGTATAATCCAGTGGCATTTACTACCTTCACAGTGTTGTATAACCATCACCACTATCTAGTTCCAGAACCTTTTTATCGCCACAAAAGGAAACCCTGTACTCATTAAGCAGTTAATCCTATGTTCTGCTTCTATGGATTTGCCTATTCTGTATTTTTTTTTTTTTTTTGAGACAGTCTCACTCTGTCACCCAGGCTACAGTGCAATGGCACAATCTCAGCTCACTGCAACCTCTACCTCCTGGGTTCAAGTGATTCTCCTGCCTCAGCCTCCTCAGTAGCTGGGATTACAGGTGCCTGCCACCATGCCCAGCTGATTTTTCTGTTTTCAGTAGAGATGGGGTTTCGATGAGGCTGGTCTCAAATTCCTGACCTCGTGATCCACCCATCTCAGCCTCCCAAAGTGCTGGGATTATTGGTGTGAGCCACCGCTCCTGGCCCTCTGTACAGTTCTTAAAAATGGAATTACAAGGTGTGGTCTTTTGTGTCCGGTTTTCATTTAGCATGTTTTCTAGATTCATCCACATTCTAGCATGCAGCAGCACTTCATTCCTACTGTATAGCTGAATAGTATTCCATTGTATGGATATACCACATTTTGTTTGTCCATGTATCAGTTGATGGGAATTTGGGTTGTTTCCACCTTGGGCTGCTATGAATAGTGCTGTTGTGAATACTCATGTGCGAGTGTTTGCTAGAACACTTGTTTTCAATTCTTTTGCTTATATACCTAAGAGTAAATTCCTGGCTCATAAGAAAATTCTGTGTTCAACTTACTGAGGAACTGCCAAGCTGTTTTCCACAGTGGATGGCCCATTTTACATTCCCACCAGCAACCTATGAGGGTTCCCATTTCTCTGCATCCTTGCCTCCAGCATCAACTTTTGACTTATAGGATGACTTTTATTATAATAATGGGGGAAAAATCTGAATTATTTAGGCTTCATTTATTTAATGAGACCATATTAAAGCAAGAACTGGGAACCTGTGAGCATTTTAATGCAAAATACATCATAGAATTTGAGATACACGAAAGCAAAGGTTGTTTAACATGCAGAGATAAATTTGGTCATTAGTTCATATCTATGGACCATATAAATGACAAGATCATAAAATCCATGGAGCTTCTTGTGGCAAGGCTGTGCCCCATGATATGACTCATCTGGTATATTTTTCTATAAAAACGTATAATAGCCCATCTCAGTGACATCTGGACTCATCTACATAAAAAGAGTTTAGGGTCATATTATTATTATTTCATGTGCTATACTTCATCTGATCCATAAGACAGAATCAAAGTACGGTAAGCTGTTATTTCTCTTCTGAAAACATTAAGGAATTGTATGTGTATCTTCTATTTTTGCTAATGACACAAAATGTCAAAGCATGTCATTTTTTTCCTCTGCCAACTCATGAATGTGCCATTCTTATCTGTAACCTAAATAAATACTCATTAATGTACAGTGAAATTGAAATGAGCCCTTCGTATAAATAAGCCTACTACAGAAATACAAGTTTCTTTAAATTTGTAGACCAAAATAACATGGAATAAATTGAACATCATTTCACATTCAAAACAACCAACCAAATAAACTGGTTTTTATGACTCAATTTCCTAAACTCAGGTAGGTAAGAAAGCATATATATGGTTCTTCATTTTTGTAATCCATCATACATTTTAAGAACAGCACTGCTTAGTTGAAATGTCTACAGGCCAAATGGAGAAGAATGTGCATACCACACAATTCTAGGATGATGGGGCAGAGGGAGGGGATGAAGTGGAGTGGAGTTGGCTTTTTCCTTCATTTCTTCATTTATTTGTTCTTTCTTTGCCCTTTTGGGCAAATATTTATTTGTTCGAGCACTATTATGTGCCAGGTCCTATGCTTAAATAAGGGGATACAATGATTAACCAAAAAAATATACTATTGGTGACCTCATGGAACTTACAATTTAAAATGTGTTCCATGAGGGTGATACAGTTATCTGTTATCTGTTGCTGTGTAACAAACCACTCCAAAACTAAGCAAGGGAAATCAGTACCTTATTATGCTCTCAGCTTTGTGGGCCAGGAATTTGGGTATTGCACAGGGAGGAGCTCAGCTAGGCTCCACAGTGGCTGTGGCCTCATCTGGGATGACTTGAATCATTGAGATGGCTGGTGCCATGGCAAGGGCCTCTGTGATGGCGGATGGCTGGATTTCTTGGCCCTTCTCTATATTGCACCTTCTGGGATCGGAATATTCAAGATGGCTTTTTCACTCGTGTATCTGGCACCTGGGCTGGATGGTTAGAAAGCTGAGGATGGCTGGGTATCTCCTTCTCCATGCCGTGAGTGTGGGCTTCCTCCAAGTATGGCGGTCTCAGGTTCCTCAGACTTCTTATATGGCAGCTTCTCCCAGAAGGAGCATTCCAGGAATCATGGGCAGAAGCTGCAAGGCCTCTTATGACCTAGCCTTAGAAATCCCAGGGCACCACTTCTGCCACTTACTGTGGGACAACCTTGTCACTAAGGCCAGCCAGACTCACGAGGAGGGGATTTTGACTTTATTTCTCAAGGGGAGGAGTAGCAAAAAATTTAAGATTATCTTTAATGTGCAACAGAGGGAGGCAGACATTCAAGAAATAACCACACCAATAACTATTGCAGTGAAGAAAGAGTACAAGCATCTTTATAGTAATCAAGACTTCCTGATTGCAAATGATAGAAACCTAACTCAGATGGGCTAAAGAAAAGAAGGGCATTTACTGACCTACTTAACTGAGAAGTCTGTGGCTGAATCCTGTGCTGCAATGATGTCTTCAAGGACCACTTTCCCTGTCTCTCAGCTCCACTTACCTCCATTTACTCAATTGGTTTTATTCTCAGGCAAGAGTTCCTCAAGTGATGACTACAAAGCCCACCAGCTGCTCCACAGTCCTACCAGTCTACCAATCCCAATTGAAAAAGGGGCCACACAGCCAAGCAGATTGAATCCCAGGACTATCTGCCGGAACTATTGAGAAAGAGATAGCTAGCCTCTGTTTTTCAGCTGGGATTGGTAAATTGTTGTAAATGTGAAGCAGCTGGTGGGCTTTGTAGTTCCCCCCCACCCCCCCCCCCACCCCGCCCAACCTGAGGAGCCTATCTCTTTCTCAATAGTTCCATCAAATAGTCCTGAGATTAAACCTGTTTGGCTGAATTTGGTTCACATGTCCTTTGCTGAACCAACCACTGTTGCCAAAGCGATGAAACACTTGGATTGGCCAGGCCTGGACCACGTGCCCACCTCAGGGACTTGGGAGTGGAATCAGCCCTAAATAAACCACACATGGAAAGAATGTTCCTACAAAATAAGAGAGATGCTTTTATTAGAAGAGGGAAATAGATGCTAACCAGACAGAAATATAAAATGTCCATTACACAACCTAACACAGGGCGACCAGCCTTGAATATTTGGTCTGTACATAGAAACAAATGGGAAAAGGCATTCCTCTTCAATATCATTACTTCCACATATTCAACTTGCATTAATTATGTTTTCAATGGGTGTGAAGCACTGGACAAGTTGTAACTGGGGGTACACACTGAATAGACAAATGGGTGGTATAGGGAGGTCACAGGATTTGGGGGCTGGCGAAAAGGTGGTGGTAGCACACTCAAGCTTTGTTGGGGAATGCTTTGACCAGCTGGCAAGAAGGGAAGTTCCGCACGGTGGGAGACTGTCCAGAGGTGCAGGGGGTCCACACTCAGAAGGAAAGGAGGGCAAGGCAAACCCAGGGAGATGGGGAGTAGAGAGGGAACTTATGTGTCAACGTGATGTTGCTCAGTAGCACCTTGAGAGCCTCCAGGACAGGAAGCATTGAAGAGCAGAAGTTTGGGGTCTTTATGGCTCAGGGTTTAGCCTATCTATGGCTAACAGGTGTTGGGAGCAGTTTTGCGGATTATACAAGGCAGGCTCTAAATGGCTAAACATCTGCTTATTTGAGCTATGTTTAAAGCAATTAGATGTGGAAGATTTTGAGTTTGTTTCTGGTGGGCTTGTGAGCTAGCACGGCTGAGCCTGCAAAGAAGAAATAAATAACCAAGGGGCCAATACACAGAGACCATCTTTGGCTCACTTATATAACAAGCAGTTAAAAATTAATCTCAATTATAAACAGAACAATTAGTTAATATCAGCATGTTAAAGATTTGAGGTACAAACTGGAATGATAATCTAATAGTTAACTTTTTTTACATGCTTATCATGTGGCAGGTACTGTGACACGTGCTTTATACAATCTGTCTCTAATTCTCAGAGCAACTCTGTACAGGTGGGAAAACTGAGGGGTAAGTAGGGGCCATGTGATGGCTGTTAAAGATTCAGCTTGGGCACGGTCTAGCTCGTGTCTGCTCATGTTTAATTAGCCAAAGCAAGTCATATGGCAAAACTTAACATCAGTGAAGGCAGGAAGAATGTTTCTCCCACGGGAGGGTCACTAGGGAGGACTCTGTAGGCATTGGTTTAGAGAGGGGCAGTTTTTGAACCAGTAATTCAATCTACCATGGATGGGTTTTTTTTGTTTTTGTTTTTGTTTTTGAAATGGAGTCTCACTCTGTCACCCAGGCTGGAGTGCAGTGGCGCAATCTCGGCTCACTGCAAGCTCCGCCTCCCGGGTTCACCCCATTCTCCTGCCTCAGCCTCCAGAGTAGCTGGGACTACAGGCGCCTGCCACTACGCCTGGCTGATTTTTTGTATTTTTAGTAGAGACAGGGTTTCACCGTGTTAGCCAGGATGGTCTTGATCTCCTGATCTCGTGATCCGCCCACCTCGGCCTCCCAAAGTGCTGGGATTTCAGGCGTGAGCCACCGCGCCGGGCCCACGGATGGATTCTTAAGCAGTTGCCATACAATGCGGTAAGTTCTCTGATGGAATTTATTCTTTGAGCAGAGAGGGAGGTGCTTAACTCTTTCAATTTGTCTTTTGTGTTTAGAACAAAGCGAAACTTAGGGCATGTTTTGGTGATTAAGCCTCAATTTTCTGGAACAAGGATAGAACGAATTGTACTGTGTGTGAGTAGTGTATGCAAAAGAAAAAAACAAGTTGTAATAAATGCAGTTTGAGAACCCCAAATCCGCTAGCCTACTTAGAGTGAAAAGCAAGGACAGTAACTCCTGTCTTCCAAGAACTGGCATAAGGAGTTTTGTTAATAGTAATGTCTGTGCATGTATAAGCAAAGGACGTGGGAACTGAGGTACTCTCGGAATGATTTGGGAAGAAGGCTTGTTAAGAACATCGAGTCTGTGTATTGGGAGTTTGGGGAAGGGAAGGCAGGATGGTAGAGGAAAATGAGGCATAAATTGAGCAAAGATTTGTCATAGACCATGGGTAGGTTATTTTAATGCCCTTGCCAACTCTTCTCCTCATGGCTCAGCATGTCCTGACCTTCCTGTTTGCAGATAACATACAGGGGATATACACAGAAGTTTAAAATGGATAGTCACAATGCTAAAAAGTCAGGTGGTATTGTTTTAACTTTGTATAATGGAACTCAATTTAGATCTGGAGCACCTATTTCCACTTAGGGTAACTCAGTCACTTCTGGTTTAAAAGTGAGTATCTTCTGAGTAAATATCAAATAAATTCAAATTGCTTCCTCTACCCTTTCTCTTCCCCTTCTCTTTGGGTTCTTAGGGGGC
This sequence comes from Gorilla gorilla gorilla, assembly GCF_029281585.2. Lineage (NCBI taxonomy): Eukaryota > Metazoa > Chordata > Mammalia > Primates > Hominidae > Gorilla > Gorilla gorilla. Next base: position 226,014,478 of record NC_073224.2, on the reverse strand, counting down.
TTATGTATTATCTTGTCCTGGGATGTATAGCTTGTCCATGAATCTCTCTCTGGCCGTTTCTGGACTAGGTTGAGGTGTCATCAATCCCAGTTGCTCAACACTAAGCAAGACGAGGTGGAGCGATGAGAGTGTAGGTGGTAGAGCTATCTCAGATTCTCTCTAACTTAAAATGCCACACGGTCACCATTTCCACCCCAATATCAGCTGCCACAGCTGCCCAGGGCAGGGTATGAGACATGAGGGAACTTCTGTTTTCAGATCCCCAAATCTGTCTGGGTGTTTCTAACCCTCTGCAGTGGAGAACAGAATTCAGGCTGAGAATCAGGCCATATTCTTTCTAGTCCATCCTTCTCTGTTTTAGCCAAGCTCCCCTCTGGCCCAGGAAAGGATTGTGGAGTCTTCCCATGCAACGAGGCACAGCTCTGATGTCATATCCGGTATTCTCCCTACCCTATGGCCTATAGTTGCCACTGTATGCTCAGTCCTCCAGGTTTGATTCTCCATGATTCAAAACCCATCTTCTATTTATTTATTGTTTGTTTAATTTTTTTAGAGATTAATCGAGGATTTACGATATCCATCTTTAACACAGTCTACCTTCAAATCACATTATACCACTTTATGTATAAGATCTGAAACTTAGTTTGTGCGCAGTGGCTCATGCCTGTAGTCCCAGCACTTTGGGAGGCCGAGGCGGGTGGATCACGAGGTCAGGAGTTCGAGACCAGCCTGGCCAATATGGTGAAACACCATCTCTACTAAAAGTACAAAAATTAGCTGGGTGTGGTGGTGTGTGCCTGTAGTCCCAGCTACTCGGGAGGCTGAGGTAGAAGAATCACTCGGACCTAGAAGGCAGAGGTTGCAGTGAGCTGAGATCGAGCCACTGCACTTGAGCCTGGGTGACAGAGCGAGACGCCATCTCAAAAAAAAAGACAATATGCTTCCATTGGCACCTGCTTATTCTTTCTGCTGTTATTGTCATATATTTTACTCTATGTATGTTATCAACCCCACGGGATATTATTATTGTTGTTGCTTTAAACCATCAATAATCTTTTAAATGAATTAAAAGATGAGAAAGAAAACATGTTTATGCTACTCAAACATTTCCCTTTGCAAGCATTCTTTTTTCATTTTTGTAAATAGAAGTTTCTACCTAATGTCATTTTCCTTCTGCCTCAAGTAATTTCTTTAACATTTCTTTTAATGCAAATCTGCTGGTGATGAGTTCTCTCAGCTTTTGTTTATCTAAAAAAGTCACCTTCATTTTTGAAAGATATTGTTGGTTATAGAACTGTACATTGGCAATTTCGGTTGGCAAGTTTTTTGCTTTCAGTACTTTCGAAATGTCAATTTTTTTTTTATCTCCTGGTTTGCATAGATTCCGATGAGAAGGCTGACATCGTTTTTTGGTCTCTAAATGTAGCATGCCTTTTTTCTATGATCCTGTGTCTGGGCAGGATAAAACTCTACATGACTAGGCAAGAAAAACTTGCAGGAGAGAACAGTTACAGGGGAGCTGGTTGATTTTAAGATTTTCTCATTTTCACTGTGTGTGTGTGTGTGTGTGTGTGTTTAGTAATTTGATTATAATATGCCTTGTTGCAGCCTTCTCTGTGTTCATCCTGCTTAGAGTTTATTGAGATTCTTATAGGTTTATAGTTTTTATCAAATATGGAAAAAAATTGTTCATTTTTGATAGGATTTGGCTGTGTCCCCACACAAATATCTTGAACTGTAGTTTCCATAATCTCCACGTGTCATAGGAGGGACTCTGTGGGAGGTAATTGAATCATGGGGGCGGTTACCTCCATGATGTTCTTATGATAATGAGTGAGTCTCAGGAGATCTGATGGTTTTATAAGCATCTGGCATTTCCCCTGCTGGCACTCATTCTCTCTCCTGCCACCCAGTGAAGAGGTGCCTTCTGCCATGATTGTAAGTTTCCTGAGGCCTCCCCAGCCATGCGGAACTATGCGTCAATGAAACCTCTTTCCTTTATAAATTACCCAGTCTGTCCGATATTTCTTCATGGCAGAATGAGAACAGACTAATACAATTTTAGTTCTTCAACTACTGTTTCTGTTTCCCTGTCCTCCCCACCTCTGCCAACGAGACTCCAATTAGATATACGTTAGCTTTATAGCCTTACATTGTCACTAATTTTGGATAGTTTTATTGCTATGATTTCAGGTTCACCGATCTTTTCTTCTGCATTGTCTAATCTGCTATTAATCTCATCCAATGAGAATTCCATTTCAGATTTTGCATTTTTCATCCCTAGAGGTTCCATTTGGTTCTGATTTAAATATTCTACTTTTCTCTTTATTATATTCATGTTTTGTTTTACAACCTTGAACAAGCAAAGCATATTTTTAGTAGCTGTCTGAATATCCATGTTTGCTAATACTATCACTTCTGTTATTTCTGGGTTTGTTCCTGTATACTGATTTTTCTCCAAGCTATTAGTCACATTTTCTTGCTTTTTTGTATGTCTGGTAATTTTTTATGGAACCCTAAGCATTATGAATGTTACATTTTGGGGTACTATATTTTGTTCCACTTCTATAAAAATGCTAACTTTTTTGGCAGGTATTTTAGTTACTTGCAGATCAGTTCAACTCTTTCATGGCTTACTTTTAAGCTCTTTTTGGATGGGCCTGGAGTAGCCTTTATTCTAGGAATCATTTTGCTTAATTTCTACACCCTGGCCCTTCTGGAGTCTCTAATGAATGTGTCCTGTATTCCACCCAAATTCCTCCTCTTTGGCTGGTGAGCATGTCAACAATTTATGGACACGCGATCTCTTGAAATTATTTGGCCTGCAGCTCCCCTGTAACTGTTCTCTCCTGCACGTTTTTCTTGCCGGTCATGTAGAGTTTTATCCTGCCCAGACACAGAATTGATATTCAGCCAACAACTCAAAGGCAACCCCTTTGCAGATCTTTGGAGATCTAGGTGTAGCCCTCCTGCTCTTTTAGAACTTTGTCCTGGAAATCCTAGCTAACTTAGTCTTCCTGATCTCCAGCTCCTTAATTCAGTGACATTGCGGGGCTCTCTCTGGATTTCTCTTTTCTATGCTGGAGTCTGGAAATTCTGTCCTTGCAGAATGCATGGAGATGTTAGGACTCAACTTGCTTTTCCATATTTTCTCAAGGATCACAATCCCGTGTTGTTCAATGTCTAAAAATAGTTGATTCTAACATAGTGTTTGGTTTTATAGTTATTTACAGCAAGAGGATAATCTGGACCCTTATGGCCAAAGCCAGAAGTCTTCAAAGTCCCTCTATTGTATACTGGCTCCTTGATAATGACATTTTTCTTTTCATAATTGTGGCAAATGCAGTGGCTTTATGGAGAATGCCTAGAATTTACTTATTTGGGGTTTGAAAGGATAGTTTTACCTGAAAATGATAGAAATTCCATGAGGAAAGAAATATTAATTCACAGAGATGTAAGGAATTAATTCAACAATATTTATTAAGCACCTTCCATTTGCTAGGTGCTGTTCTAGTTTTTGGGGAGATGACAGTAAGCAAAGAGATTAAAAGAAGCCTCTCTGCTGTGATCAAGTCCATTGTAGAGAAAATAAAGAGGCAGCAACCATAATAAGTAAAATCTTAAAATCTGTAACACGTCAGATGGTAAGTGCTATGGGAATTATAGAGAAATAATAATCCTTTCAGCCCACATGTGGCACTGATTGGAAAACATGGCCACTGTCCCTTCATAAAATTTAATGACAGAGGCCATCTGCTTAGAGGTACAATAGCCAACTGTATTACCATAAATGTAAATCTAGTCTAGGGCTGTCCTCTCATGCCCCGTTAATTTCTGCAGTTTATAAACACTTACCACAAAGTCATATTCATGTATCCATTTAACACCTTGATTTTTTTTTTTTTAAGTTTCTGCAACAGGACTAGATACTCCATGAAGGTAGGTACCATGTCAGGCTTTGCTCACAAGTGTATCCCCAAGCACTCTATGTAGGCTTGGCATTTGAATGCTGTTCAATAAGTGTTTGTTAGTTACTGAACATGTTTGTTCATGGAATTTATAGGTGTGTCAAGTTCTTGATACATGCCTGGCTTAGACCTTGTATGTACACCCTTACTTTTCCCTTCAAAATGGCTAGTCAATTTCTCTTTGAAAGTTACCAGTTGTGACTCTACTTTTCCTTCTTTTTCTTTCCACAGCTGTGCAATCATTGCACACCCTCAATGACCAGATTTCCCATTTTATTGTCACCAAGTCGAAGGCACTGGAGGAGGACAAAGACCCTTTTCTACCCACTGAGAAGGAGACTCTGAAGAGTTCCATGATATTGATGAGGCACCTCTTAATGGATGCTCAGGTACAAAGATCAATACAGAAATTCTCTATGGAGAAGGTGGAATCTTTTTTTCTTTTTGGCATAAGCTGTCCAAAAATGTTCAACTACCACACCTATTGAAACCCGTTTTTCTGATATAACAGATTGGATATGTTGAGTATTGGATTTCTGATTAGATCTTATTTGGAATTTAGTATTAAAATAGCTTTTTAAAAAGTCAAAGTAATACAGCTTAAGAACAGTATATTTGTTGTCTCTGAGAATTTAACAGATCTCCCATTAGCCTTGGAAAAGTGTAAATCCATTTACATACAAACTTGGCAGGCATCATAGCTGGCAAAGGCTTTGGAGTAGAGCAAATACTTGTCCCAAACAGCATTACTAAGTAACTAGTGAATATTTTGGTGCATTTGCTGTACTCCTCCCGCCCCGCCCCAGTAAGTACATCAGCACTGGTTTTGCTAGCGCTGAATTTATTGCAGAAGGTATTTAGCTCATTGTAGGCTATTGTTGAGATGTTATTCAAGGTGTCTCCTTGTGTACTATTTTATCGAAATATTTAAAAGTTATCTACTCCTTCTGGCTTTGTTGGTGGGTCTCTTCAGACGTGTTGATAGACAAACACCAGGTGTTTTAAGAGAATTGATAGTTTTCTGTGTTAGGGAAGCCAAACTGAACTAGATCTAATTGTCATTCCTACCTCTTCAGTGTCGGGAAATGTTTCAGGAAGTGTTCTGTGGGTTTGGTGATTTTTGTGTTCATTTGCCCTGGGGATTTCTTCCTGAGCTTGTTTTCTGTTCAGCATTGGTGAGGTCAGAATGGTTGGTGGTTTCTTTCATTCCGCTCTGTACCAGAGATTTTGAACTGTGGTTTCTTTGCTTTTGTTTCTACGCTGGTAGTGGTTTATGTTTTATTTTTAAAATCAATCCCGAAACCCGGGTCTTATACCAATAAGGCTTTAACTGGCTGTGCCTTTGTGCCTGTCTCACCTGTCAATGCCTGAAGCCGCCCCATGGGATTTTTGAGGCCCTCTGTTGAGATGGCCCGAATTATGCAAAGCCTTTTATTCCTATTCACGGTTCTCCTGCTCTCCTTCATTATAAACAGCCCATTCAGCTTCTCCTCTCTCCCCCAGCCTGTCTGGTGGAAAAAGGAAGGATTCTGAAGCTATGACAGCCAATTTTGAAACTCAGAAAAAAGGGAAATTTAGAACAATTTACTGAATAAAAGAGAGCAAATTGTTCTTGAAAGGATTAGCTTTCCTCGAAATGCCTGGTCCCAGTCCTGTAGCCAGCACCTCAGCCAAGGGAACTGCCTAAATGAATCCCAAAAGGCATCGTGTGTAAACTCCAGTTTGCAAAACCTAAGGTACTAAAAAAAGTGCATATTTTTCCTCTCCTTCACATCCGAGCTTACTAGTGCCTAGAACTGGATTTCAAAAATGTTTCATATTCCGGAAATGTTTGCTCCCACCGAGTGCCTGATTCATTAGAGAGCCTTCATCCTTTGTGGTGTTGACAATGACTTTTCCCTTTTTTATTTAAGGAGATTAAAATATCCCCTATCGTGTAGTCATCGTGTAGGAATATTTTCTTATCATATTCTCTCCTGATCCCAAATCGATGACTGCTAGAATGTTCTCCTTTAAATGGCCAGATAAAATGGAGCGGGATATGGTGCATATTCTCCTAAGTCATATGCTAAAAAGGAAGGTGGGTTACATCTTCTTCCTCTTTCCTGAAGGTAGGTGTCTACCTGGGTCAGGTAGAAACGTCATGTGGAAACCCCATTGTTTCTTTTGCCTCCTAACATTCCAAGATTCCTTGCTTCTGTCTTTTAAACTAACAAAGGATGAAGTGGGTTGTGATGAGTTTAGTATACCACTCTGATTGGTTTTCTTCTAAAACCGCTAACTTTTTGAAACAGTGTTTTGGTTATGATCCTCCATTCCTTGCTGAAGTCAATTGGGATCATGTCGCCTGCTAACCCCAGTCCTCTATCCTGCTAGTGTCTCAGATGAGTGTTGCCAAGCTTATAAAATGCCAAGGAATCCCAATGTTTTGGGGATGGCCAGGGATGATATGTGATTTTGAGTTTTGAAGTAGACACCTAAAAATATGTCATTTTTTAAAAAAGACTCTTTATTGGGCATTTCGGGGGCTAATTCACTTATTTTCCATCTGTGCTTTAACACTGCTTCTTCTCTCAATTCCAAAGACAAATGAATGTACTCATTTTCATACACTAAGTTCATCAACAGTGGGAGGCTGACAGAATGTAGATATAACTTATCTGAACATCCTTTCGTTCAGTCTGCATTTTATGATATTAATAGGCATCTCTTAGGTTTGTGTGTTGCAGGATGTAAGCCTTTCAAGGGTAGTAACCACATCCTTGAACTTGGTTGGTATAATAGCCCTCTCAGTTTCATACTCACAGGGCCCTTAATAGTATTAGATGATGATGAAACTCGCTGACATCAGCTTACAAGTCGAATGAAGTCAGGCAAAAAGTGTTCCACAGAACCCGGAGGCTGCTTGAGAGTGACTGCTTAAAATGCATAATCGATTCAAGTCACATCTGTTTGGAAGCAATAAATCCTGCTTAGGGGAATGTCAAAGGCAAAAGCATTGCTGGACTATGAAATTCCACCTCTGAGGATTATAAAACAATGTGCACAGAGCAAACACATCTCCCAAGTATAATGGGGAAGCCAGAGATGATTGGCAGGCCTGACAATCCATCCTGGAAAATGGAATCGCGAAGGGAGCACCTCACATGGGCAGCCCAGAAAGCCCGCAATTAGGTGTTTGTCCCCTAAACGTTTTGAGCATGGAGGTGTCTGAAGAGGCGTAGCACCTCTATTTGCGTTCCATTTCCTTTTTAGTTTGCAGGCCCCCAAATTCAATGGAGTTTGCCATTCAGATCGCATTTGAAACCTGATCCTGTGGCTTTGATTCCTGAGAGCTCTGTCTAAACCCAAAATGCCGACTCAGCCTCCTAAGTGATTAGATTCGTAACACTGAAGAAGCAATTCTTTCTGGTAGAGATTAATTCTTTTACTCATACTATGTGACTCCGCATGCTAAGAGGGGTTGATTACAGCAAATTAAATCTCTCATTGGCAGTTCTCTCCCTTTACCCCCCAAAGACCTAATATCATTATTTATTAAGGGGAGAAAAATGCTTGGAAAAGTAATAAGATGTCTTTGTTGGCAGGAAGGTCCCCCTCTTGAAGGCCGAGTGCTAAAGGGTAGAGAACTTTCTGTGCACCTAGGGGCTTCCTTCTGCAGGCCATGGAACAAAGGGTGGCTGAGGGAGAGTCTGCTCTGCTGACCTAAGGGGGCTGCCTGGGTCTGGACAGGAAGTGGGTAGCTTCTTTGCCTAAAACTTGGCCTGTACTGGGACTAAAAGGAAGAGCTTGCTTTAAGGGAGGCTGAATCGTTGGTATACCCTTCTCAGAGGTCCATCTCTAGGAATGAAAGTAAACCCTTCAAAATAAAAATAAACCACGCAACTGTCATCTCTAAACAAATCTTGAACAAAGTCCATCGTTAAGCGGAAAAGACCTGAAATTTGCTTTACTCTTCAAACTCTCCTTTTTTCCTTCTGCCCTTGTCTCCTCTTCCCTTTTCTTTGTGCTTTTCTTTGTCTTCTCCCTTTGCCCTTTTTCTCCCCACCCCACCCAGCATCTCTCCTCCTCCCCTCCTATTTTCTCCTTCTCTCAAATCTATTCCCCTCCTCCCTCCCTCACCTTCTCTTCTTTTGGTTGGCAAAATAAATGTTAGCTGAGATGTGGAATTACATTCTGCATTTTTCACTTCCTTCTCTTCCTTCCCTTTCCTGTTCTTTCCTTGTCTGTCTTTCTTTCTGTTATTTGTGTTCGGGGAACTGGAAAGCACATTTGCCAAAAGCCTATATTCCCTCTTGCCAAGCAAGAGCGGAAGCAGCAGCAGGAGGGAAACCTGGCATTTAGGAGGCAGATCGGGAGCCCTGCCAGGATCAGACACTGCATAGGACTTGGGTGGCTTCGTTTTTCTTTTCTCTTTTTAAAAGAGCTGTCTAGCAAACTCTTCTAGATGATTGTGCTTTCCAATTGGTTTCTGGCAAAACTGGGCCGATTGAACATGATCAGCTATTTTAGCTGTCTGGACACTCCCTGGCCTCAGATGGGGAAGTGCAGTGTGGACCAGAGGAAACCTTGGCTCAGGTTCCTGGCAGATAGGGAGGGTTAGCGCCCCAAAGTCAACATCATCTTGCATTGGGAAGGATGCCTTGGGAACCGAGCAGTTCACACCTATTATAGAAGTGCATTTTAATTTGATTCTCCTGTTACTACCACTTTCCATCCCTCCAGATTCTTTCCGAAGTTGATACTGTGGTCAAGGTAGGTAGGCCTCTGTGGCTGTCACTGGTACAGTTATCTGGAGCTTTCTAGCTGCTGCCGGCTTTAGGGTTATGCCTATGAATGTGACCTGGTTAGCCCTAGAGAATGTCTTGCCCTCACTTTGTGCAAACTGAGACATCAGAAGGATCCTGGGCTTAAGAAGGTCACAGATGCTGGCTGCGGCTATGAATGGTACCGCACATGTGGGTTTTCCTTATCCTCTGGGATGTAACACCATGATGGAGAAAGAATTAGAACTCTCTCCCTGGGTTCTCTTCCTTAGCAAGCAGGGAAGAAACTCTGACATTAGAACCAGGGAAAACAGGCAAAGCTTTCATCCTAAGAAAGTTACCCTGGGATATCTTGAAGTCTACTCATCCCATCAGCTTTCCACCTTGTAAAAGTCATAGGAGAAAGAAATACTTATATGGATGCTGAAGAATTTAGTTCCCTTCACTAAAAAGCTACAATGATAAGCTGATTATTCAAAGGAGTCTTAGCACATCCCCTGAAATAATCCATGTGCTCCATTACGCATCCTTTCCCTGCGAGTTTGCAAAAGCAATGCTTATTTTCCATTCTTAGTTGCAAAACTATCAAATCAGCAAGTCCAAAAGCTTGTAGTTTTTTACATAACTCTTACAAGCCCTCTTTCCATACTGCCACAATAGTTTTGATCTTTAAAAGGTGTTTTGTTTTGTTTTTGTTTTTGTTTTAGATAAATAAACTTTAAGCCACAGGCATTACCAGGCTTAGATGCAATCCCTTCAGTTACAGAACTTCTGTACTCACCCTTCCTGTTTAGAAGAAGTGGAGGATAAGACATAAAATTGTAATACTCTTGTTCTGTTAAGCTTGTGTCTAGGGTTTTTTTAAGTTGATAGAGAAAGTTAGACCCTCCTGAGACCTCTGTCATCTTTGTAAAATCCATAAAGCAAAATGTTCAGAGAATGCAAAGTTGTTTCAGTGTTTGGTGCACCAAGACACAGGTCGAGTTGGAAATGAGATTCAGAAAAAAGATTGATTTCCATTCATTGTATTCTGAAGGAAAGGTGCACCTCTTACTTAGGGTGAGTGATGCTTGAATAGAATAGTGTCTATCAAACTGGTCCAATTTCCATAGATCTCTATAGTGCCAGAGGACAATTTGGGAATTTGTTGGTGCAAAACTTCAATTACTTTTGTACCAACTGAATATTTTGTACATCATAGAGCTTTTATGTTACATTTTTTGATCCTGAGTCATTAGTTTAATAACATTTAAAATGATAATAAAATAGAATTTATGCTGGTCTAGTAAGTGATGGTTCCTGTTACAGTGAGCAGGATACGAAATAGTAACAAAATCATGTAAGGAAGGTTGGGGTGAGGATTCGGTTAGGATTCTTTGGTTGTCAGCAACAGAGACCAGCTCTGATAAACATTAACAGGGATACACTTAATAGAAACCCATGGGTAGCTCATAGGAAAAGATAAAGAATTGCATCTCAGAAAAGATAGGAGAGAGGGTAGCTATGGAGATTTAGGTGTCAAAAACTTAAAAGCAGTTGTTTCAGGGTGCTGTGGTTAGGACAACTTGGCTCCAACCATTTTCTTTCTCTGTGTCACTTTGATCAAGATTCAAATTCTAGGAAAACTCTGAATGATCTGTCTTAGGTCACTGGGCCCTCCTCTCTTTGACCGTGGGCAGGTAGGCCTGTTGATGGATGGTCTCGCCATGACTGTGAGCAAGTGCAGACTGGTATTATTACCACAAGAAGGAGGAGTAGATGCTGGCAGACACTGCTGCAGATGGAGGCAATAATTAATTTACTCTGCCTGCTGCACGCGTGGACTTCATGCTTGGGTCTCAGTACACAGCTTGGCACTGCTCTAAGTTCTAGGGACAGAGAGGGACAGAACTTTACCCCTACCTCTCCTCCCCCACCAGAGGGGTTCAGGATTAGATGGATAACTGGACGTTGAAGTGCTCCATGATAAATACTGATGGCAGCGTACATGGGGGCTGTGGAATCTCAGAGAAGGACCTAGCTGATATTTGCGGATCACTTTACTGTTTACAAAGTACTTTTGCCAGCGTTTTCTCATCTTCTCAGCCATGAGAAGGACAGGAGGTTGGGTATTATTATCTCTATTTTGAAAACTAGGTATTAAGCTTTAATAAAATAGCCTTTTTTACGTTGTTCCATCCAGCCCGTCGCAAAGAAGGAGTAATTGATTTCCTACTTGCAGATGGTGACTTGGAGTATTTGCTTCCTGAGGGGTTATTAAATAGACAGAAAGGGGGTATGTAATTTTGGGAAAGAAGAACATTAAAACCTGGCTTCAGATATAGAATACCTCACATAACTAAAAATATTTTGACAATTTTAATATGTTGATACCTTCTTAAAGCTACACACTACCCTCTCAGACTCCTAGAAAGGTTCAGCTTCCAAGAATATGGTTTACAAAAGTATTTAAATAGAATAGGAAATATATTACAGCCTCCTACCTCACATATCTCATTTTCTTCATGATGTCTACTGTGATGTTGGCAAATACTTGGCTTCCAAAGTAATACCCAATCCCACCATCACCCTTTAGATGAGTGGCTCCCAGCTGAGAAGGAAGCAGAGCAACTTTGCTTCCCTCCCACACCAGGTGACATCTGGCAATGTCTGGAGATATTTTCAGTTGTCCTGACTGGCAGAGGGTGAGTGTGCTGCTAGCATCCAGTAGGTAGAAGCCAAGGATGTTGCTAAACTCTCTACAATGCACAGGAGAGCTGCTCACAGCAAAGAATTATCCAACTTCAAATGTTAGTAGTGTCAAGATTGAGAAACCCTACTTTAGGTCCAAGGCTAACTTTTTAATTATTTATGGAACTCTTTTGATTTTGGAATTCTTTTATTTCAAGCCCTATAATTGATCATAATTGATTTTCCAGATACATCTTCGTTATCCATTCACTCACTTTCTCCTTTTTCCATTGAGCATCTGTTATGTGCCAGGGATGTTGCCAGCCTATGGGGGAAACACCGGTGAAGATGAAAGGAGTAATCCTTGCCCTCAAGGATCTGGGATTTCACTGGGGGCAACTGACTATAAATATGGGAGTAAACAGATAATAGTGAGTTTTAATGTTTTTCTTAAAGAAACACTGTACCAGGACCCCATTTAGATAACAGTTCAAAGACATTCTGTTTGAACATGACATTTAAACTTAGATCTGGGGATGGAGAGAGAGAGAGAGGAGTGTGTTAGTGTGTGTGTGTGTGTGTGTGTGTGTGTGTGTGTGTGTGTGTGTGTGAAAGAGAAGGCTTGTCTCATGCTTGATTGCATATATTTGTACTTTAGTTGTGTGTGTTAAGCATCACCCCATGAGGTAATTGGAAATAGCTCCCCTGGGATGTTGCAAAAGATATATACAAATTATTTTTTCAGAAATTTACATTTAATTTAGGGAATATAACAATTCCAGCTGGTCCCTTGGGAACAGAGGATCCTTTAATCCTTTGCCTATTGGTGTCCACAGAGGAACCGGGATCTCAGGCTTTTCTAGCTAGATGCCGGGGACATAGAGACACACACAAAAGAAGGCTAGGGTAAGAGTTGTTTGAATTTCATGAGACATAGGAGTGGGATGGATGAAGGGAAAATGAGGAAAGTGTAGAGCTGTTCTGAACAAGAATATGAAGAATATGCAGTAACTTACCGGAAGAGCAGCCTCATAGAATCTAGCCAATAGTCAATTCTCAATTATGTACCCATAGATTATCCATGGGCAAAGCATTTCTTCCCTGGTGGCATGCACTCAGGAAATGTAAACCAGTGTTAGTCTGAATGAGACAAAATTAGAAAAGTAATTTCATTGCCAATATTTTTTTCCACCACAATTGAATTCAATATCAGACTTTTTTCTTATCTGTTATTTAGTATCTTTTAAAGGTTGTAGCTCCCATCCATTAGTCAGATGATAGAGAGCCAAATGTATGCCATATAATTATAATCTTAAAAAAATTGCACTTAGAACAGGAATCCTTATACACATTCATATTAAACTCAAACAGTCCCATAAGAGTAGCCAGGTAAATTGAGGCATGGTGTTGCTAAGTGTCGTCATTTAAATCTGACGTTGAACCTGGGAATACAGCCAGTAAGACTCCTTGGTGCCAACTCGAGCCAATAACCCATGTTCCTTCATTCCTTGTCTTTGAGTAAATCACACTTAAAAGTAGTTTAATAATGAGATGGTGACCTGGCTATTTTAAGTACTCACTTATTCCTGTGAGACTTGAACCAAGGTCATTTGCTTTGGCCAGCTTAGTAGCCCAGAGACTTGCTTTCAGAATGGATGTTCTTGTATTGGATTACTGAGTCTGATCCCTCTTTTATTTTTCTCCTCCAAAAGTACAAAACAAAGAGGAGCTCATGATACAATTGATACTGAGAATCATGGCATAGATTTGTATCCGTGACTGCTGCCTTAAAAAACCATCCCAAAACAGTGGCTTTAAGCAACAGCTACTTCTATACTTCCTGTAAGTCTATGGATTGCCTGGGTAATTCTGCTAATACGGACAGGCTTGATTCATCTTGACTGGTGTCCCTCATACATTGTGCACTGGGGCCTGGCTGATCTTAGATGTCCTCAGCTGCAATGACTCACCTCTCTCACCCTCCTTAGCAGGCTAACTCCAGAATATTTCCGTAGTGGTGATAGGGGTCCATCAAAAGAAAAAGTAGACAAAGCAATCACTTTTCCAGCCTCTGTTTGTATCAAGTTTGCTGCTATCCCATTGGCCAAAGCAAGTCACATCACCGAGTCCAGAGTGAGTGTGAGAAGTTATCACCAAGAGGTATAAAATACGGGCCATTAATTCAATCTATCACACAAATAAATCAGCACAAGATTTCTTAGGATAACTCTTGGCAATTTTTTATCTTTTGGAAATGGGAGTTTAAACTGCCCTAAAGCAAGTTTTATGGACCTTCTCTTTTGGAAAGACTGCTCTAGTTGGTTTATTTAGAGGGCACGAACTGTGTTCTTATCCCCCTATATGTGCAGAGAGGACAGACTGTCTGAACAGCTGGAGGACGTAATTTAAGAGGCCTCTATATCCAACTTGGGCAGGGTGACTTCAAATGGGCTGGTGATGAACTGCGAGAAGTGTAGGCTTGTGACAGAGCTAGAAACATGATGAGCCATTAAAAGTACATCAATTCAGCTGGTCATTACAACAGGTGCATGGTTAATTTTTAACAAATACTTCCTGAGCTTATACCAACAACCTGAAAGTCACAGTGGTACACATTGCAGAGTGATGTGAAAAATAAAGGTAGTGAAAGATTGAGTACTTACTAGACGCCAAACACTCTGCTAAGGATTTTACCTCCGTTATCTCATTTAATACCCCCAGTGACTTTGTGAGGGACGTGGGATTTTCCCTATTTTACAGGTGAGGAAACTGAGGCCCGAAGAGGAAATTTATTTAAAGCCACTTAGCTAGTGAATACCTGTGCTAGTTTGATTGCAAAAATGGCTGTCATTCTTTCTTTCTTTGCAATGTGACTCTGCAGCCTTTCTCTATAAGAGGCATTTACTTGCCGTTTGATTCTGAACTGGCCGATACTTTTCTTTGGCTAAGATAATGCAGTAAAAAGGATGGGTCACTTTAGAGACTAGACACCAAGATACCTTGCATATTTCTGCTCTTTTCTGAAATTCTGTCTACCATGAGAACAAGCCTGAGCTATCTGCCTGGAGGGTGAGAGATCACGTGGAGCCCAGGTGAGTCATCCTGCTGAGTCCCTCCTAGACTAGCCAGCTCCCAGCAAACCTACTGAAGTGACAATGTATGAGAAAGCCCAGCAGATTTCAGCTGGGCTCATCCCAGAACAGCATAACCACTAATCTCTGCACACTTATAAGAAATAATAAATTTCCAAGGTGTTTTGTAACGTAGCAAGAGCTAGCTGACACAATTGCATATCCAATATTTGAATTCAGGTCTGACTTACTAAGACCTATAAATGAAAGGGGAGCTGGAAAGTGGTCTAGTCATGTTCTCAGGAGAAAGAGGAAAATAGATTTGGTGAGGTTTTAGCCAGTCTCTGCAACATGTGCCCCCTGGTTTTACACCATTCATCCAGCTTGAGAACCACAGTAATGGTGGTGGATTTAATGCATTTAAGCAAAAGGGTGCATTGAATGCATTTAAGCAAAGGGATGTTATGGTTATATTTGGCTATTTGAAAGATTACTCTGGAGGAAGAGTGAAAAATGGATTGGCTGAGGTGAGACTGAGAACAGGAGGCAGTTTGTTTTGGCAATGGACTATAATGAGGGGCAGTAAGATTAAAAAGGAAAAAATATATTCAGGGAATGTTTAGCAAGTAGCAATTTCATTAATTGAAATTTGGAGGTGAAAGTGAGAGATGGGTCTAGGATGAGCCTCAGATTATGGTTTAGTAACACCTCATGAAGGAAACAGAAGGAACAGCAGGCTTGAATGGGGAAGTAATGAGCTTGATTTGGAGATTGAAAATCTAGGGACGCATGGTACATCTAGGTGTAGTTGTCTAAGAGACAGTCCTTTATCTGTCTTCAGCCTGAGAGAGAGTTCTGGGCTCAAGGAACACATCTGGGAGTCATTAGTGTCTCTGCTGATCATTGGAGTTATGCTGTATCTATCATAGTTTTTAACAGCAGACATCAGCAAACCCTCTAACTAATTTAACTAGAAAGGACTTTTTAAGAGAGATTTTGGTAGCCTACAGAATCTCTAAGAGGTCTTGAAACTGGGTTTAGAGACTACATAGCCAGAAATAACAGTAGCCAGGAGAAACCATCCATAAGACTGTTAGTGGAAACTGCACAGCAGCTGCCTCACACGGCCAGGTGATGGGTGGCATCCATGACACCAAGGACAGAATGCTAGGACTCCCTCCAGAGCTATCCTAGAGAACCAAGTACTTCTGCCTCCAGTTTGCTAAAGGAGCCAATCTCCTCTCTCACCATGGCTGTCTCATTGGCCACCAGCACCTTACTCCTAGGTGCAGAACCTAGGCCACCTTGGGAAATGTAGCTGCAAGGGAATTTTTAGCTTTCCATTTTCTGTAGTTCAGGGAGGTGGGCTAGAGAGTGGTGGAATGTGTGTGGCCTGAGCTGATTCGTGGTACCCCAAACATGGACATAGAGGAAACTCCACAGGGAAATTAAGACAGTGAGGAACAAAGGGAAAAAGAAACACTCTGTGGAGTAGGCAAGAAAATCCCCATTTCACTTAAACTAGATTGAGTTGGGCTTCTGTCACTTGCAACATGAGGAAGTTTGAATGATAGGGTACCCAAACCTTATAGGAAATGTCATCCTTTATATGCAATACTGTCCCACTGATATTCCATACTTGGTTAGCCACAATACAGGGTGGGAGCTCTCCCTGAGCAGAGGTGTCTGGTCACTTGAAATTAAGCTCCAGGGACCCACTCATTTCTACACTTGTGCAGTCAAGCACAGAGCTTGAATTCAAAGACCTGTATAAAGCTACAATCATTTAAAACCATAACTTACTAAGAAGAAACTTGAATATATACGTGGAGGTGGCATAAGAAGTTTTATTCCTGGTCTGGAAAAAAAAAACTTGTTCTAGAAGCACAAGCTGTACACTGGTGTTCGTAAGTGATGTGTACCATAGTTGAGTGTATGTGATGACTTTTAAATATATTTTCAAAGAAAATTTGAATCAGTGTTTTCAGAATCTTTGAAATACCTCTACAAAACACAGTTATGCAGAACACAGTTTGCAAATGGATGCCCTACACTGCATTTTCCCAGCTGCATCAAAAAGAAATAATTCCTTTGTTATGAGTTGAATTGCATCTTCAAGAATAGCTATGTTGAAGTCCTAGCTCCCAGAACCTAAGAATGTGACATTATTTGGACATTGGGTCTTTACAGAGGTAATCATGTTAAGGCCGTTAGACTGGGTGCTAATCCATTATGACTGATGTGATATGGTTAAGCTTTGTATCCCCACCCAAATCCCCATAATCCCCGTGTGTCAAAAGAGAGACCAGATGAAGGTGATTGGATCATGGGGGCAGTTCCCCCATGCTGTTCTCATGATAATGAGCGAGTTCTCAAAAGATCTGATGGTTTTATAAGGAGTTCTTCCCCCTGTACTTCTCCTTCCTGCCACCTTGTGAAGAAGGTGCCTTGCTTCCGCTTCACCTCCCACCATGATTGTAAGTTTCCTGAGGCCTCCCCAGCCATGCTGAACTGTGAGTCAATTAACCTCTTTCTTTTATAAATTACCCAGGCTTGGGCAGTTCTTTCTAGCAGTATGAAAACAGACTAATACACTGGTGTCTTTATAAAAAGGGGAAATTTGGAGACAGAGACAAATATGCACAGAGGTGAAACAATGTGAAGACACGTCTTGGAGAGCACCATATGAAGATGAGGGATTGGAGTGATGCGTCTGTAAGCCAAGACATGCATGGGGCTACCAGAAGCTGGGAGAGTGGCCTGGAACAGAGGCTCCCTTAGAGCCTTTAAAAGGAACTTACCCTGCTACCTTCTTGATTATGAGCTTCCAGCCTCCAGCACTGTAAGACTGTAAATTGCTGTTGTATCAGCCACCCAGTCTGTACTACTTCCTTGTGTCAGCCACAGGAATCTAATACACCTCTCCTGATGGGAAGATCACAAACTAAGAAAGACTAAGGTGTTTTTTTTTTTACCAGGTATAATGCAGTTCAATAGTAGTGCATTTCTTTTTTTCTTAGTTTAATGGAATAAAAATGGTTGCACTTTGAGGCCAACCTGTGTGTTTCCTTGATCTCCGTAGAGTAACAGCCTTGAATGCTGGCCCTAGAGGTTTTTGTTTTATCAAAGATAAGCCTAGGGTCCTCTAAGAGCCCAGGCTTGGCATAGCAGGTGGCTGTGTTTTAACAGCATTTGCTGTAGGTGGTATCGCTGTTGTTTATGCTGCTGATGCCAACATCACACATAATTTGTTGATTCCCTATTATTGGCTTCCCTGGGTGACTGGAAGTTGTCACCTGGCTTATGGCTTTCTTTTCATCATCATTACTGCCTCCACTCTGTCATCCTTCCAACTCTAAATCAAAGGGAAACATGTCTTCTCTCATCTGGGAAGTATTCCAGATGCATATTATTAGAATGGAGGAGCACTTGACATTTCAGGTGATCTTTAGGGCTTCTTAATCAGTTTCAACCAAATCTTGATTACTTTAGAGGACGCATGGGGACAAACAAGCAAGTGGAATGGAGATTGAGCAAGGCTTGCCAGCAGCTGTAGCTTGTGGACAGAGTCATGCTGCTACCCCAGGGGACAAGTTGAGTCTCTCCCAGGATCCAGAATTTGGCTCAGTGTGGCAAACCTGGTTGTCATCTTCTGTCCACCATCTTCTGCCTTTGGAGGGATTGTGGAGTGGATTAAATTCCTCTCCCAAGACTTTTCCAGTTCCCTGGACTGTTACTTGCTCTTTTGCATGAGGCTTCTGTTTCCCTGGTCCAGTTTCCTTGATATGCCCCCATTAGTCAGACTTGCCCTCTCCCCATCGTTGTCTGTGTCCCCAGACCCATCCTCTCCCAGCAGTCCTTGGGGAGGCAGTCTGTAAAGTATCTATTTGCATTTGGAAGGAGGAAAGACTCTGGGAAAGTGCGGTGTTTTTCATGAAGGCTTCACTGAGTGCTATGTGCCAGACAGTGCAGTTGCCCTTTCTTTTTAGTTTTGTGGAGCAGCATGGGAGTATTTTGGGATAGGAGGGCATGGGCCCTTGAGGGAACGTAGCCAGCCTAAATCAGAGCAGCTGAAGGGAGGGGAGGGGGACATGAGCCACCACTTTCTAGAGGAGTGAATCTGGAGTAGTTTGTATAATTTGGGAGTCTGGCAAGGATAGAGATTTGAGATTGAGGAGCCTCAACCTGTTACGTGACTGCCTACTTGGTCTACCTGTGGGACAACCCTGTTTATCTTGTGCCAACCCCTCTCCAGATTTGGTTGGAGTATTCAAATATAGTTCTCATTTTCAAGGAGGCACAATTAAGCTGCTTGCATAGTTGGCTGGAAAATGCTTTTCAGCCAGCAATCAACCCTTCGAGGAAAGACCAATACATTCTCATAGAAATTTTCTATAGATACAACAGCTTATTATAGAAGAAAAAATATATTTTTTTAAATTCTATAAGCACATCTGAAATTTTCCCTTCATTAATGGAGTGTTTCTAATTCACTGATAAGGCTGTTCCTTCTTCAAGGCTGTTCCTTCTTCAGCAATATGGACAGGTTTACTCTTCCAGAGCCCAGGAATTGGCACTGTTTTGTCACTTGTCCCTCCACCCTCCCTTCTTTGTCTTCTAGGACCTCCCATACCTCCTCTTCATTCTGCATTGCTGATAGCTTTTTCTCTGTGTCCAGGTGTTTATTAGGATTGAGTCCCAGAAGCCCAGAGAGAATATGGTAGAGGGGTGTGTGAGCTTGTCCAGAGTGGGCCACCTAAACAAAACCAGAAAATCATCCATCAGGGATTCCAATTACAAAAACGGCTCACACACACACACACACACACACACACACACACACAATCACTAAACATTTGGAAACTACTGACAAAATGAGGCAGAAATGACAAAATTACAGACTCAATAAACTGGAAAACTTACATCTGAGAAAATAGTTAGCAGATAAATTGGAACAGGATTTTTAAATAAGTATAATTAATATCCTCGGAGAAATAAGAAAATGTTGCATCTGAAAAATCAGAACACAGGCCCTTCATTCATTCATTTGTTAATTCTGCCCCTACTGATTGAGTTCCTGCTGTATGCTAGGCATAGTTAAGGCACTAGGAATTCGAAAGTAAGTGAGGCAAAATCCCAGTCTTCCTGGAGCTTAAAGCCTAGGCGGGAGAGATAAAAACATAACTAGTAAAACAAATAAATTTATGTGTCAGGTGATGTATTGTAGAAGGAAATAAGGTAGAGTCAGAGGTTTAAGAGGTGTAGGAATTGAAGTAGGGGCGTCCAATATACGTAGGGTGGTCCAAAAAGGCCTTAAAAAACTAAGAGAGTGGATAAACCAAGTGGATGTCAAGGGAGAGACCATTTCAGAGACAAGGAACAGCAGGTGTCAAGGCCCTGAGTCAGGAGGATGTCTCAACTCTTCGAGGAACAACCAAGAGACAACAGTGGTTGGAGGAGGGTGAGCAAGGGTGAGGGTTCCAGAGAATAAATCAGAGTAGAAGACAGGGCCATTTATGGCTTTGAAGGAGTCTGGCTTTTATGCTGAACAAAAGGGGAAGCCTATGGGGGATTTCAAACAAACGAATGATATAATTGGATTAAACATTCCAAAAGAGTAACCTGTACAATAGGGCCTAAGGAATGGAAACTAGGTGACCTATTAGGAGACAGTAACCCAGATATGAAATAATGTTACTTGGACCATTACCTCTCCAAGGTGGTGAGAAATGGACAACTTCTGGAATTCCTTTTAGATGATGCAAAGAAATTTTGTTGATATATAGGATGGGAGGTGAGAGAGAAACGAGTCAAGGGAAACCCTGAGGATTTTGGCTTGGTAATCTGGAAGAATCGAGAAGGCTGGAGGGAAGGGAAGGAGAGTGAGAAGATCAAGGGGAGGTGATTGAAGGCAGAATCAAGAGTTTGGGTTGGGACATATGTTTAAGATGCTGGGAGACACCCAAGTAGAGATATTCAGTGAGAAGCCTGGGGTTCAGGGAAAGAATCAGATTGGAAATATAAAGTTATGTGATGGGGCAAGTTGCTCTAGGGAGTTAGTGTAAATGAGGAGAGGAGAAGTCCCAGGACTGAGCCCTGGGAAAGACTAGTTTCCAAAAGCTGGGAAGGCGAGGAAGAACCAGCACAAAGACTGAGAGGGAGCAGCCAGTGAAAGTGAAGGAGGCTTCAAAGAGAGTGCTGCCACCATAGCAAGCTGAAGAAAGCATATTAAGAAGCTGAAAATGATCCTTTGTGAGCAATTCTGCTGATAGATGGGCCGGAATGAGGATGTTCATTGATCACTGGAGGCAGCAATGTGGAGGACATTGGTCCCTGTGATAAGGGAAAATTAGGTGGATTCTGGGGGCGTGAGCCCAGCTGGAATGAGTTCAGGAAAGAATGGGGAGGGGTGTAGAGATGACTTGTTAGTGTTTTACCAAGGGGCAGATCATGGGTCCAGTAGTTAGAGAAGAATATAGAGTTAAGAGAAATGGGGATTTTTTTGTTTTGTTTTTAAACAGAGCATATCATATGTTGTTGAGAAAGAGAGAAAGATTGTTGATGCAGGAGATAAGACAGTGCCTGCCATAATGCTCTTGCACAGGTTGTCAAGGTGGAAGGAATTTGAGAAAGAACCAATTAGAGATCTTTTAAATTAAAAAAAAGTAAATGTTAAAAAAAAAAAAAAAGGCCAGTCAAGGTGGTACATGCCTGTAATCCCAGCACTTTGGGAGGTGAGTCAGTTGGATCACCTGAGATCAGGAGTTCTAGACCAGCCTGGCCAACGTGGCGAAACCCTGTCTCTACTAAAAATACAAAAATTAGCCAGGCATGGTGGCACGTGCCTGTAATCCCAGCTACTTGGGAGGCTGAGACAGGAGAATTGTTTAAACCCAGGAGGCAGAGGTTGCAGTGAGCCAAGATCACACCACTGCACTTCAGCCTGTGCAACACAACAAGACTCCATCTCAAACAAAACAACAGCAACAAAAAAGAAAAACCACCACTACAAGAACCTTATTTTCTAAGTAGACTAGAAGAATGAACAAATACTAAGAGTGAGCAGGAAGGTCAGGCTGATAGATTCCCCCAGAAAAAGCATACAGGAATAAACATGAGCATTCTAAAAAACAAGTTGATATGTGGAGTTGAGGAGCCAGGAGAAGCAGGAGAAAAATAGGGAGAATGAAGGGGATAACATTTGCGGTCATAATGGCTGGAGTATTTGTAGAGCTGAATAAAGACATGTGTCCTCAGATTGAACAGGACCACCAGGTTCCACTCAGGGTTGAAAAATCATAGTAACAGTCAGAGTGGTAGTAGTAGTTGTTGTAGTCGTAGTAAAAACTTACACATTGAAATATCACAGTGGCATTTCGAGTTCTCAAGTATAAAGACAAAAACTGAAAAGCTGCCAGAGACAGGCTGGTATGAGTTAGGTCACAAAGGGGCTCTGAGATCAAGGAAAGAATTTTATTCCAAGAGCAATAGAAGCCACTAGAGGATCCTAAGAAGGGAGAAGGATGGTGATAAAAATCTGACTTTTTACAGATGTTTTAGGTTACTGAGGGAGAGTAGACGATGGCAAAAAAGACTTGATGGGGCCAGGCATAGTGGCTCACACCTGTAATCCCAGCATTTTGGGAGGCTGAGGTGGGAGAATCACTTGAGGCCAGGAGTTCAAGACCAGCCTGGCTGACATGGCAAAACCCCATCTCTAATACAAATATAAAAATTAGCTGGGCATGGTGGCGCATGCCAGTAATCTCAGCTACTCAGGAGGCTGAGGCACAAGAATCACTTGAACTGGGGAGGTGGAGATTGCGGTGAGCTGAGATTGCACCATTGCACTCCAGCCTGGGTGACAGAGCAAGACTCTATCTCCAAATAATAATAATAATAATAATAAATTGATGTTTGGGGCAATTGCGGAAGCAGGGAGAGCAGGTAAGAAGATATCAGATTTGTGCCATCAAGAGGTGAATGTTTATAACTATTAATATGAAAGTGGGTATTGAGAACTTAAGTGTCCAGCACTTGTATAACCACTGTACATATGTTTCTTTATTCCATATTCATTACGACCCTCTAAGGTAGGGTTGTCTATAATCTCCATATGACAGATGAGAAAAGGGATGCCCAGAGAGGTTAAATAAGTTACTGGAGGTCACCCAGCCAGTAGGTGGCAAAGCTAAGGTTTGAACCTGGGTAATCTGGCTTCAGAGCCCAGGCTTTAATCAATACACATTAGGGCTTTGCACTGGAGTATTAATAAAAAAGAATGGAGGAGTGGATGGGTTTGAGAGACAGTCTGGAGGCAGATTTGACAGGTCGATGATATGGGAATAAGGATAAGAAATGCATTAGAAATGATTCCTGTATTTTGACTTGGGCAATTTGGGGTACTCCTTACTGACATTTCAAGTCCCTGCTTAAATACAGTGTTTCCCATTGCATTTAGAATAAATCCACACTCTCCTCCATGACTTCTAAGCCCCTATGCTAATAGCCTGCTAAAAGAGTGACCAACCTTCCAGTTTCCTCAGGATGGCTACTCTCCCACCCTCACCGCCCTTTTCTGCCCAGTCAGGCAGTGGGACTCTCCGATCTCCCGCCTTTGAACATAAGTTTCCGTGAGTAGACGGCTCTCTGTCCACACTTTGCACAGATGGCTTCCATCACTCCTTAGGTCTCAGTTTAAATGTCACCTCTCACAGGGCCCTTCCTGACTACACTATTTCATATAGTCCACCATCAATTCTCTATCTTACTCATTCTCCACGCTCCAAAACTGATCACAGGCTCAAGGACTTGTGGAATTCGTCGCTGGGTTGCACCCTCCTTCAGTGCAAGGCCCAGGTCTGTCTTGTTCACCTGCCTGAAGCAGGCACTTGCCATTGCAGTTGTTGAAAGAAGGGCTCTGGGGATGAAGTAAGAAAAATTGACAATAATTGCAGCAGGAGACATTTTACCAGCATATCAGGAAAGACTTCTCCACTGGAAGTTGCTAGAAAAGGTTACCAAGAGAGCTTGCAGCAAAGACATATTCAGAAATTAAGGCTTCTAATGATATCCTTAGCATTTTTTCCGTCTGCTTCTGCATCTCTGGCCTGCTCTAATCACAGTTAAGGAGTTAGCTGAGACCCACAGGGATCTTGGGCTTGGTGATAGGACAGATTATAAACTCTGCAAACTGTTTTCTACCTGACATCTTCCTTCTGCTTGGCCTTACTCTTAGAAAGAGCGCTACTGAAATTTAAGGAAGCCACAGCATTGACGTTATCAAACGACTGCTTCATTTCATTTGTATCACAGATAAAAGTAGTTAATATTTATCTGCTGTTTAACTTTCCTTTGATGCATGCATACCCTACGTAGTCTTGTTTTTGTTCTGTTTTAAACCTTATCTCTTGCTCACAACAGTGAAAAATTGGAAACCAAATAAAAATCCAATAATATTTGATTGGGTAAATGAATTTGAGCTCATCCCTAGAGTAAAATACCCTAGAACCATTAAACGCAATTAGGTAGATCTATGTTTATTGACATGAAAACATGTCCATAATAAATTGGTAAATTTTAAAAAAGCTTAGAAGAAAGTACACAGAAATATTAACAGAAGTGATCTCTGAACAGTGAGATAATAGTTTTTATTTCATCCTTTCTTTTTTTTTGAATTTCTATAGTATGTTATTTTCACAACTAGTAGGGGAAAACACTTCCCCATATGGAAAAAAATTTTAAAAACAAGTTTAGAAGAAATACATGTCTTACTTGCTAACACTTATTATTCTATGGAACTACCCCTAGTCTCCTAAAAGGGCAGCAAATTTGGATTGAGCCCAGTTTCTGCATATGCATATGTTATTTGTAATATATTGGTAACATATAGGCAAACACAGAAAGCCTACTGTTAAAATGTGTAATATGGCACGTGCTTTGTGAAGCAAGTGCAATTGTGTGTCTATATACATTTTGTATGCATATATCTTGTCCTGTATTCAGTATATTGTTTTTACTGAATTTATTTTTCTAAGCGAAATACTTAATGCACAGCCTATTGAGATAACTGATTCATATTGCAATCCTCTCCACCACACCTGTGCTAGAAGTGAACACCCACCAACAGTCTTGGTTGCTTTTTTTTTTTTTTAAACTTAATGAGAATTTTTTGAAAGATAAAGCACCCAGCTGGCTGGCTCCATGGAGGACTATAGAGCTCCTGACAGCCTCATTAGTATTTGTTACTCAAACACAAACTTTCCTCAAGCGTTCCCAACACACCTGTGCTTCTTTCCTTTGGCGCATGGCCTCTCCTGGTGCATGGCCTCTCCTGGCCCAATTTATCTTAGGGAGTGGCGTGCCTATTGGGTTAGATAATGAATGATGAGCAAAGATGGCCTTCAGAGATCTGGTTTTGCATCTCCACTGATAATGGTTCTCAGTTCTCACTGCCTGTAACAGACATTTCTTTTGAGCCATTTTTAATGTCCATTATTTTTTTCTTTAGCTAAACCTCTTGTCTTTCCTCTTTCCTTTTCTTCTTTTCCTCCACCTCTTTCCAACTCCATCTCAAAGTTTCTCTCTCACACAAGAAAGCACATGAGGTGTTTATCAGTTGATATTAGTAGTTGCAAATCTGCAGTGAGCTGTTATGCACCCAGCACTCTAATTCCAGAGCATCGGACAGTCCCTGTGTCTCCAATGACATAGCTGACTGGCACTGGGCCCTGGCTGCCCCGGAGCAGCTGGTGGAGCCTGGCAGAGCCTGGCGGCTGCTCCCCAGGTCAAACCACCTACCCCCACTTTCATTCCCACCTCAGCCAGTCTGTCCTGCTCCTGAAAGGGACCTTTGTGTATGGACTCTACAGACAAAGCCCCAGCATCAGTGCATCTCACCATTAGTTCCTTTGGACTCCAACTCATTCAATCTAAGAAAGCCAAGTGAGATCCCCTGCCTTGGTACATTGTTCGTTTCTTTTCTTGAGGCGAAGTTTCACTCTTGTTGCCCAGGCTGGAGTGCAATGGCAGGATCTCGGCTCACTGCAACCTCCGCCTCCCAGGTTGAAGTGATTCTCCTGCCTTGGCCTCCCGAGTAGCTGGGATTACAGGCATGCACCACCACACCCGGCTAATTTTGTATTTTTAGTAGAGACAGGGTTTCTCCATGTTGGTCAGGCTGGTCTCAAATTCCCGACCTCATGTAATCCGCCTGCCTCAGCCTCCCAAAATGCTGGGATTACAGGCATGAGCCACTGCGCCTGGCCCCTCGTTTTTTATTTTCTTTACTTATTTTACTTTCACAAACATGGAGTGCTTCTTAAATGCTAGATTCTGTGCAATCACTTTAATTTATGGAATCCTCTTAACCCAATGAGGTAAGTATCAACATCATTCCCATGTTTCAGATGGAAACTAGAGCAAGAGGGGGGTCAGTAATCAACCCAAGACAACCACATAGGGTGAGTCCTGGAGGCAGGATTAGAACCAAGGCTGGCTCAGGAGCTCCTGCATTCAAGCTGCGTACTATGTCCCTGGCTCTTCCTTGTCTGGGGTAGAACTGCAGGAGACACACATGCGTTCTGCTACAGTTCAGGCTGCTTAGGAACAGCCATCAGTTTTCATCAGTTCCTCTTCTGAAGTTTTTAGGGAAGGCATTCTAAATATGTGACTAGCTGAGACAGCATTACCAACCTGGTCTTGCCTGGTGTGGGAATCACAGGAAAGCAGGCTTGTTCAGAAGGAAGCTTCTCCTGTATTGGAGGAGGGCTCTGTGATACCCCAGGTGCTAGGGACCAGTGCAGGGAAGAGAGCAGGGATGGTGTGGGGAGAACAAGTTCTGGATCCAGTGGAACTATTCACTTGCTAGGTGACTTTCTGAAATGTCCCTTAACTTCTGTGGGGAGTGTTTGGGTCTACAAGATGGGAACATTATTATTTTAGCTAGTGGCCTCAGGAGTGTCAGAAAGGAGGCAGCTAGTATTCCAAAGGGCATATATTACAGCTAAGTCACTATGCTAGATATTTTCACATTTCCCCTATTGAAGCAATAACCATGGGAAGATAAAAATCATGATCAGGGAGGCTGAGACAGGCAGATCACCTGAGATCAGGAGTTCAAGACCAGCCTGGCCAACATGCCAAAATCCCGTCTCTACTAAACATATAAAAAGTTAGCTGGGCATGGTTGTGGGCACCTGTAATCCCAGCTACTTGGAGGCTGAGGCAGGAGAATTGCTTGAACCTGGGAGGCAGAGCTTGCAGTGAGCCGAGATCGCACCACTGCACTCCAGCCTGGGTGACAAGAGCAAAACTCCATCTCAAAAATCATCATAGATAGGAAAGTGTTTTATAAAATTGGGTGCTTTGCAAATATAAGGAATTCTTATGATAAAAAGTATGTTGCATTATACTAGATAATAAATAATAAGAAGCCTATCATGATGTATTTTAAGTGGTTATGGACTGTATTCCCAAAATGAGATAGTGAAAAATGGATTCTATATAATGCATCAAATAGATTTTGGAAGAGTGGAGTGCGAGAGGAAATATCCAGTGTCTGCATACAGTAGGGGATCAATAAATACTTCATTAGAAATGGATAATAGAGAATGGCTTCAGGGCACAGCCATGAACCTAAGTCGTAAGCCCTTTTCCTCTCCCACAAGTGTGTACTTAGGACTGAAGGCTACACTACATTACCCGACAGTTGCTGGTCTTCACTCCTTAATCCTTTTTTTTTTTAAATTGTATTAATTACTCACTTCTGGAATGTGTAATATGCTTCAATCTTGGTTCTAGATATAAGAATATGTTTGAAAGTTTAAGAAATGATGGTATTTCAATCAGAGGAAAGAGATGGGGATTTCAGGCTGAAACAGAGATTCACATCCCTCGATTTGACAAAGTAATAATTGACTCGAGAGTCCAGGGCCTTCTGAAAAGGTGGCCTTCACTAAAAACAAAATGTTATCCCGTAACCCAGTAAACTTAGGTACAACTCAATGTGCGCTAAAGTAATTTTAGAAACCATCATTTCATTTCAGCAGTAAATGCAGCTCAAAGTGGTATGAATTCCCCATTAAGATGATACGGTAGGGAGAGTGAAAGAATCTTTCAGTACAATCCATTTATTTTAGTGTCCCAAATGTTCATAGCAACAGGAGCAAACGTGGTTGCAGCTGCCATTATGGTCAGCCTCCTGTCACCGTGGGAAATGAATGGCCTCTCCTTAGCCACCAACCTGCGCTGCCTCCACAACAGAGGATTCATCAGTGTTCTCCAGAGAGTGGAATAGAAATCACATTTGGGTATGTTGCAAATTAAACTTTTAATAGAAAACCCAAGAAAGAAGCTTTGCACATTTATTTTATGGGTTACTGCTTTTGGAGAAGGAAAAGAGATTGGAAGTAGGATTGTGCAGTTAAGACTGGTTGACCCATTCTTTGAAAATCTTCCTTTTGGAATATTTGCATGCTTCCTGAAACTTGAGGTTTCTTTTCCATTTCACTCTGGTTTTCTCATTATTTTCCAAATAATCACCAGAAATGACTTCTTCACGATTATTCTTTCTCCTCACAAACACATAGAATGCTTCTGAGCCATACCTTGTATAGGACATGCCAGGATTCATTTGTTATTTCTGACCTTTGAAAAAGAAATCATGGAGCACAGACAAGGTAGTGCAGACAACCTTTTCTTCAAAGGAGAACGGTCCATTTATATGGCTCCTAAACTGCTAATGTCTTTACTTTAAAATAGTAAATAAAACTGACATTAAGTTATGACAGATTAAAAATCAGGCAAAATAATTTGACCTTTATTTCTTTCACAAGGAGAAACAAATTTGTTTTATATTTTATTTAATCTTCCCTTTTCTCTGGCTATCCTATTTTTGTAAATAAAAAAGAAAATATTTAGTCACATGGCCTTAGAATTATTAAAAGGTGACAAATGTAAAGAATGGTTCAACTTCTGGGATTAAAAAAACCTTTTATTTATATCTATGGAATTACAGAATTAACAAGGCATGGACTAATTTCTGCCCAGGCATGTAGAGTCGCAAAGTTATGGCATATTTCAGCTGGCATAATTCATGTGATAGGTGACACCTAATTAGAAAAGATAATATTGGAACTCAGTTCTGCTAGCCTCTTGCAGACTTGCAAGAATGGAGAAGAGGGAAGTGTACTAGGGAATGCTAACTGCTGTCACAGATAAACAGAAATCTCAGCAACTTAACTAATAAAATCTGATTTCTTGCCAATATGAAGTTCTAAGAAGGTGTTCTTGATTTCCTGGAAGTCCAAGACATTATGTGGCCTTCCATGCAGCTGGTCACTCAGGGACCCAGGCTGCTTCTATCTCTGATTCTTCATTCAGGAGGCAGATGGGGAAGAGGCTGAAAGTTGCAAGTGGTAGGTTAATAAAGGCCATGACTGAGAAGCCATCACTTACACCTACATGTAATTCACTGGTACTTTAAGTCTCATGACTGTAATAAGCGCAAAGAAGGCTGGAAAATGTAATTCAGCTGTGTTCTCAGGAGAGAGAGGAAATGGGTTTAGTAGTCAGCTCACCTAGTCTCTGGCACAGGGAGCAAAGTCCCTGAGTATCAGGAATGATAAAATAGAGCTTGAAGGAAGATTCAGGAGTTGGGTCAATTTACAGCAGAAGAGGAAGCTGTGAAGAGGTAATAAAAATGTTCACTATTGTCATGAACTAATGTATGGCAATTCCCATTGTTCCATGCCCTAGCCTGCATCATAACTGTTAGAAATTTCCAATTTAATTTATTGTAAAGATTTTTTAATGGAATTGATACACTGTGGCAGTGAAAACAGGATTTTCTGCATAGCCAGCATTGCGAAAACACATCCTGTTGGTGAACACATACATCTGATTAAAATGTTACCCACGGCTCACACCTGTAATCTGAGCACTTTGGGAGGCCGAGGTGGGCAGATCACGAGGTCAGGAGATCAAGACCATCCTGACCAACATGGTGAAACCCCGTGTCTACAAAAAATACAAAATAAATTAGCTGGGTGTGGTGATGCATGCCTGTAATCCTAGCTACTTGGGAGGCTGAGGCAGGAGAATCGATTGAACCCAGGAGGCAGAGGTTGCAGTGAGCCAAGATTGCGCCACTGTACTCCAGCCAGGCGACAGAGCAAGATACTGTCTCAAAAAAAAAAAAAAAAAAAAAAAAAAAGCTACCTAATGTTAAATGACGAGTTAATGGGTGCAGCACACCAAGGTGGCACATGTATACATATGTAAGAAGCCTGCACGTTGTGCACTTGTACCCTAACACTTAAAGTATAATAAATAAATTTTTTGAAAAAGCCACCCAAAGATAGGTAAACATTACTGCATGGGCAATGTATATTCCTACCTGTAAGTAATGTGTTATCAAGGGAATTATTACAGAATCAAATTTCCCATTTCCATTTTTAATTTTTCAGTAATATAACTATGTAAGAGAAAATTTAGAAAATACAACAGGTGAATATTTTCTTTAATCTGTGTTCTAGTCCACAAAGTCAGCTGACTTTTTGTTTTTTTCTTTTCTGATTTTTTAAAAAAGAAATATAGATGCATGCAGAAAAGAAACAGAATAGTTGCACTTATATTTCACCTGCAGTTTTGAATTTTGGTCAGTAATAATTAGAAAAGTTATCCTTCCTGCTCGGTATTCATTGCAATGGCCTCGCCACACCAGTGGAAGAAAGAAAATCTTTGGTAAAATTGTCCTATTCTCAAAGTGGACTCTTTGGTGATTTGTTGTAGCCTCCCTCTCCCTGAATGTAATGGTAACAGCTTTAGAGTCTATGGTAACTAGACATCATCATCCTCTTAATCTTACCAAGAGGAAGTATAGTTAAAACAAGTGTTTTTAAAAAAAATAAAATCTTTTAGTTTTTATAACATTTTTAAACAAAATTATAATTTTCCTTTTATGTATACCCAGTACCATCCCTTTTTAACCTAACTTCATGAGCATTTTCTTTTTTTTTTTTTCAAATTCCCTATTCTGAGAAGCACTCATGAGCATTTTCCCATGCCATTAAACATTCTTCAAATTGAGTTGTTGATAGCTGCATAATATGCCATAACGTGGCCATGCCTGCATTGAATCAGCCATTCTCCTATAACCGAGCACTCAGGTTGCTTCCAGGTTTTTCTTTGCTCTAAATAACTGTGATAAATGGCAGAGTAAATGATTCTGTGCATTTCTACATCCTTTCTTTTCTTCTTCTTCTTTTTCTTTCTTTCTTTCTTTTTTTTTTTTTTTTTTTTTTTGAGATGGAGTTTCACTCTTGTTGCCCAGGCTGGAGTGCAGTGGTGTAATCTCAGCTCACTGCAACTTCTGCCTCTTGGGTTCAAGTGATTCTCCTGCCTCAGCCTCTCAAGTAGCTGGGATTACAGGCACGTGGCACCATACCCAGCTAATTTTTGTATTTTTGGTAGAGATGGAGTTTTGCCATGTTGGCCAGGCTGGTCTCGACCTCCTGACCTCAGGTGATCCGCCCACCTCGGCCTCCCAAAGTGCTAGGATTACAAGTGTGAGCCAACATGCCTGGCCCATTTCTACATCCTTTTTTACCATAAATTGCTCGTGGTGATGTTAGGAGGTTAAAGGAAATGAGTACTTCTCAAGGTTTTGTTGCTTATTGTCAGCTTCCTGACCTTTAGTATGCTGAACCCTTTTGCTGTAGTGATTCTGAATGTCCCCTCCCAACCCGAGCATCATGTTTTTCAAAGCTTTGCTGTGATGATCAAAATATCAAAACTTGAAATGAAGGCAGAATTTAACCCTACACTTGTACAATATGATCTCACTCACTCACTCACCTATTTTGTCTTTATTTCAAATTTTGATATTTTGTACCTTGTGAAGTATTTTTGCATTAATCAAAAATATATTGTTTTAAAATGTTATCTTGATTACTGAGTTTTTTGGCACCCCTTTAAATTTGGGGGCTGGGTGAGCTCCCCTTTCACTTCATCTGTATCCTGGCTATTTTAGAATCCTGGTGAGTTGGAACATTCTAGAATGCCCAGGGACATTCTAATATCTGAGAAAAAAACATCTTAGGACTTAGATTACTAAGCTTATGAAAGATCAAAGATGATCAAGAGCTAGAGGGCCACACGAGACCTGCTGTGGGGTGCTTCACAAATGGCTGAAAATGGACAGGCCAAGGAGGGCCCATGCTGGCTGATGGTAGATAATGGTGGTATCAGAACTTGCTTTGAAGCTTTTGCAACAAGATGTTCTATTCTCCTGATGCACATGCTTCACAAAGCTTCCCCCTGAAACTGCCATTCCCCTCTCATTTGTTGAAAATATCGTTTACTGGAGCTGTGCATCCTATTACTTTTGGCTTTGATCTTTTTGAGTCTAATCACAGACTAAGAGTGTCCATGCTGTTTGGGCTGATTTAACACCAAAGCAAAGGAGGATTATCTCCTGTATTCATAATGATACTTCTCCATCCCCTAAGGTGGAGGAGACAAAGGCTAATGGTTTGCAGAAGGATGGTAACTGGACATAATGTACAGCTATCTGTGTTTAGAAATCAAGTTATCATTTTAATTCTAGAAGTATTTCTCATGTAAACATATACATGGTTGTCAATAGTAAAGGTTATATAAAAAATAGCTCTTTAAAATTATCAAGGTAGTTTGCACAATGCTAAATATTAACTCTCATTCATTGACTCATTCGTTCACTCGTTGACTCATTCACTTATTTATTTACTGGGCATTTATTATGTGCCAGATATGGTAGGTAGCCTCTGAGTAGACAGAGTGAAAAAAAGCCGGTAGTCTCTACTCTCACAGAGTTGACAGTTGGGTGGGAGAGATAGATAATAAATAAAATAATCACTTTGTAATTACAAATAGCAATGAGTATAAGAAGAGAGTAAAGTGCCCTGAATGTCTTCTTAATGTCCTGCACTTTGCCAAGCTGAGCTTTCATTGTCTTTTCATCCTGAGAATAATGCTGCAGCATGGATATAATTTTCTGCATTTAACTGATGGTAAAATAAAGGGTAGTCTCAGCCAGGAACATGCTGAGGGTCTCCTAGAGATAGGTAGAAGTAGAGGTGTGTTTATAACTTGAGGGGTTGAGTCACGGCCTATGGTCTTACCTCTCCAAGAGTTGCTTCTTCAATCATTTGCTACCCAAACTCCATTCTCATGCCCCACAACCCCCTTGAGATTCTAAGAGGTTCATAGACATTCCTGCATTCTTACTTTGAGTTAGGAACTATGATGAGAATTGAACACAAGAGCCTCGCAGGACATCACAGTGTCTGTTTTGGAGAACGTGTTGCTATGCAACTGAATGCTTGTACGTTCTCTCTGCTCCCCTATGCCCCCACCACTACCCCACTCTAGAACTTGGGGAGGTCAAGCAAAGGAAAATTAGGATCTCGGCTGCTATGCCGAGTAGCCGTGGTTACCCAGATCCCTACTTCGTGCTGACCCATCACAGCAAAGGAAAAAAAGAGAACCTGTCAGGAATACCTCGAGATTTTTCTATTAGCACATCAGCTCCATTCCATTGAGAAACCAGAACCAGAAACCACACTGTCACCCACCAGTTAGGTGACTTACTCGCTACTCCTCAGTGTGGCATGGAGGAGACTGGCCCAAGAGGCCTGGAGGTCCCTCCATGTGGAAATATAAGAACCAGGGGAGATGTTTTTTTCTAGCATACCCCATCTCCATTTCAGTAAGTAAAACCCTATGCCTTCTGGGCAGCTATAACCTTTGGAAAAATCTGCCTGCCCTTCACAAATACTTTTTAAATTTATATGCATTTTCTTTTATAGAGATAAGGATTATAATATTAATAAATTAAGGCATAAAAACACCAGTTTAAATAATCAAGGGAGTACTGTAGATAACTATAGTGCAAATGTGGCACTAATAAATTTACTACTAACAATTTCTTATCTACAGACCTGGACCCAAGTTCCAATTATGTAGGAAGGTGAATATCAGGATAACAGTTCATGTATTTATAACTGATAATTGTAATTGTTTGTATAGCAGTTCAATATTGGCTATTAATATGCACCTGGCTATGTATACCCATGCAAAGGTGGCCTACATCACTGTGTCCCCAGTGATGACAATCTGGACATCAGCATACAGCCAGCCCTCTTATTGGTACCCACTGAGAGTTGCCCTTCCAGATGAGCTGCTACTGTTTGTGGGGCCTGGAACTGTGAATGACTGATCCTTGGGTTTTATGTCTCCCTCTGATGTAGCTTCATCCTGTCCCTGCCCAGATTCATTCCTTCAGCAGGCATTCATATGCCTGTTTGGGGCCAGCGGTGGTGCTGGTTTCTGTAGCATGATGAGAAAGGAAGATACTTGATATGGTTTGGCTGTGTCCCCACCCAAATCTCATCTTGAACTGTAGCTCCTATAATCCCCACGTATCATGAGAGGGACACAGTGGGAGGTAATTGAATCCTAGGGGTGGGTTTTTCCCATGCTGTTCTTGTGATGGTGAATAAGTCTCATGAGAGCTGATGGTTTTATAAAGGCCAGTTCCCCTGCACACGCTCTCTTGCCTGCTGCCATGTCAGATGTGCCTTTGCTCCTCCTTCGCCTTCTGCCATGATTGTGAGGCCTCCCCAGCCATGTGGAACTGTGAGTCCATTAAACCTCTTTTTCTTTATAAATTACCCAGTCTCGGGTATGTCTTTATTAGCAGTGTGAGAACAGACTAATACAACACTTACATAGTCATCCTGCAGTTGGATGCCTTCTACAGTGGAGGTGAAACAAATTGTGGACAATGGGGTCTAAACCTTCTCCCTAATGAATATATTAATTAAACATGCATATGGGCAGGCAAATTCTTAAACTTTTTGGTTAGAACTAACCCCATTGCACTCTTAAAAATTACTAAGGACCCCTAAGAATCTTGGTCTATATGGGTTAAATCTATCAATATTTACCACAGGGCAATTAAAACTGAAGCATTTTTGAAATGTTTATTAATTTATTTTAAAACAATAATAATAAACCCATTTTATGTTAACATAAATAGCATACTTATAAAAATTATTATACTAAACAAAATATTGAGAAGAATGTCATTATGGTATATTTCTGCAAATCTCTTTAATGTGAGGCTTCATAGGAGACAGGTAGAATCTTAAATCTGCTCCTACAATTAATCTGTGACAATATCACACTGTTCATATGTCATGTAGCCTCTGGAAAACTCCACTGTCCACTCACTGGAGAATAAGAGTAAAAAGACAATTAATCTCTTAGAATTATAGATTATTATAATTATTATAAAAATAGTCTTTACCTCCTAGATGGAAGATTTGGGAGACACACAGGGGTTCCCATATAACACTTTGAGAACCCCTGTTTTATGGTGTTCTATTCTAAGTGTGCACTCACTGAAGGCACTCATACACCCAAATTGCAGAGAAGTCTTTGGATTTGAATCACAGTGTTCAACTATTTGTCCACAATTCAAACCTATCTCTATTTATTTATTTATTTTTATTTTATTTTTGAGATGTAGTCTTGCTCTGTCACCCAGGCTGGAGTGCAGTGGCACAATCTCGACTCACTGCAAGTTCCGCCTCCCGGGTTCATGCCATTCTCTCGCCTCAGCCTCCCGAGTAGCTGGGACTACAGGCGCCCGCCACCACACCCGGCTAATTTTGTTTTTGTATTTTTAGTAGAGACAGAGTTTCATTGTGTTAGCCAGGATGGTCTCGATCTTGTGACCTCGTGATCTTCCCGCCTCGGCCTCCCAAAGTGCTGGGATTACAGGCATGAGCCACCATGCCGGGCCTATCTTTTTTTAATTTGGAATTTTTATTTCAAGAATAGGGAAGATAAGACTGGGAAATACATTGACGGCAGAGAACTAGGGTCAGTGGTCCTCTGGAGATGTCTTGTATGGGCTTGAGAGAGCTGATTAATTGAATGTTCCAGGATTTCACCTGTTGTTAAACTATTAATAACTTAAAATTGGCCATGATGGGAATATTTACACCGTGGAAATAAGCAAATGCTACAAATCGGGGCTTCTCCCCTGCCAAATTTTCCAAATTTATCAGCTTACCACTTGTTATAGTTCTTAACCCCAAGCTTTTTTTTTTCCCCTTGGTTTTGTTTTGGTTTTATTGTTTTAAACTGAGTGCATTCACATAGGCAGGCAAGCTCCTTGGTGCCATAGCCCCTTCACCCAGTTAATTTTGTCCTGTCCCCCAGCCTGGTTCCCACATGTATACAGACAACTCTGCCACAAGCCCAGCCTTCTTAGGAATTTGTGTTTATCTCAGTGGTTTCTGGTTTTCTCTTGTGTGTGAGGGCTGGAACACCTCTAATGAATGGTCCACGGCTTTCACTCCTTCCATTGATAATGTTTGTTGCGAATGTTTTGGTGAAATCTTTCAAGAACCATGGCCATCCCCCTTCTTTTAAAGCCAAAACAGCACCAGTGCCTGGCATGGGTTATGCAGATGGTTGGCATCATCCCCTGCTAGGATTTACTATTATTTGGAAATTAATGATGGCTTCGTCTTTTCAGGAGTGGGGAGGGGAGCTGTGATTGACGAACCTCTCTTTGACCATCTGTTTCTTTCCTTAAAGGTACTGCTTTTCACAGCCTTAAAATTTGAGAGAAATTATGCTAAGTGATCTCAAATTTTCTTTAAAGTTTTACTTCAAAGGAAAACAAAAGAAAGCCTTTCAAAAAGACGACTAGCTCTTTTTCTGGAGGTCAATATACCACAGATTATAAGCCAGAAAAAAAAAAAAGGTAAAATGAGATTTTTGCTTGGATTTGTTTTTAATTAAGACCTAAATCATGATTCTCTTAGAATGGAATAGAAAGTGACAGTAGCTCTGAGACCTACTTGATCAATTTTGCAATATCCCAGCTGCCAGCAGGGAAATGAGAGGAGGTAGGTATATCCAGAAGAATTCCTTTATATCCAGTTGACAGCCACCAGCACCAGTGCAAGTCAGGACATCTTACTATTTCTAACCTCCCACCTCCAGAAACAAAGCTGATTATATTTGTCTGTTCCTTCCAGTAGGAAATTTTTATGAATCTTGTCCTCAAAAGCTTTCTGAAAACCCACCTCTCCTCCTAGCCAATTCGAAGGCCTAAATGTCTTGATTTTATGCAATGCAAATACATGAAAATATAGTTTTATCCATGAAGTTAAAGAGGATAACAATGATTCACTTTACGCTGGGATTCTTATAGGATTTCTTTAATCAATAAATCCCTATAATGAATTCAAAATGACATCTGTTGTTCAGGAATTAAATGTACACTCCACTTCTCAGGAATGTGTTTATTTTACCAAGCAGGATACATACCTGTATTTAGCATCCTCTACTTGGGAAGATTTTATGTGTAAATTTTCTGTATTTATTTAAAGGCTATTTTAGCATATTATTTCTTAAGTAGATATGGAAAATCATTTATGTTTTTCCAGCACTTGTATCCTTTGTCTTTTGAGAACATCAGGTACACGGGGTTGATTTCATCATGCCCCTTGGTTGCTGGCTCACTGTTCTCACTGGGCCACGCAGGGTCCTTCTCTCATGCTACTAAGACTCCCTCTTCCTCCCATCCCCTCCGGCCTAAATAGGAAACTAGAACCAAGAAATATGATGGAATATGCCACTGGGGTTACGAATGGCAATTTTACGTAGGATGGTCTGTTTCTAGCACAGGCCTGAAGAGATGAAGTAGGGATTCATGGAGATGTATGGGGGAGGAGTATCCAAGACAGAGGAGAGCAAGTGCAAAGGTCTTAAGGTTAGAATGCACCTGCCGTGTTTGCAGAGTGGCACAGAGGCCAGTATGGTTGAAACAGAGCCGGTGAGGGAGAGAAGTAGAGGTGAGTTGGTTAGAAAGGTCAGAAAGGTCACTTATAGGCTGTGATAAGGACTTTGGCTTTTACTTTCAAGAAACCAGTATAGGGTTTGAAGCCAAAGAATTATGTGATTTGACTTACTTTTAAAAGGAACATTCTGACTATGTTGGGGGGAGACTAGTCTATGTGGGAGCAAGGAAGATTAGAAGCAGGGGGTCTAGTTATGAGGCTACCTGTGGTGGCCCAGAGGACAGCTGGTGGTGGCTCAGATTAGCACAGTAGCAGTAGAAGTGTCAGGAGCCTAGTCATATTTTTAAGAACCAACACAATTTACTGATGCATCATATGTGGGACACACAAGTGTGAAGAGCAAATGGGATGATGGAGGTGGCCACTTACCAAGAGTGAAGATGGTGGTCTGAGCAGATTTGGCGTGGGCTTAAGGAGTTGGGATTTGGAAATGCCAAGTTTGAGGTGCCTATTAGACATGCAAGAAGAGACATTGGAATAGGAAAATGGATATGCAAGTCTGGATTTCAATTTGGGGAATCATCTATGTATAATTGATTTTTAAAATCATGAGATTGGATGAGATCATCAAAGATGTGAATATAAGTAGAAGAAGAAATGATCCAAGGACCCAGTCTTACCTCACCTCACTCTGGCTTTCTTTCTTTATTTGGAGTGTACATCATTATCTGACAAGATCACATACATGAATTTGCTTATCGGTTTGATGTCTTTCTTTCCAAACTCAAGGCAAGATCATGCCAGTGGGGGCTGTGTTGGTTTTATGCACTGCTTTACTCAGCACCACAACCATGTCTGAAATATGGTGTAGTCAATAAATATTTTTTAAATTAAAGAATTTAAAAATCTTCAGATAACCCCCAACTCAGCTTAATTGACAATCTCAACCTTCTTACTCTACAGCTTCCAATAAATGCTTATGGGACTTGAAAAATAAGTAGCAAAATATATGATTTTTCATTTACTTTCTTAATCCTTTCCTCGAAGGACATGAAAATAGTAGAATTATCTAAACACAATAAAAGGGAGAAAGAGGAGGAGGTGCTAAAGACATATTTTTCAAGAACCAACAAGATTTACTTATGGATTGTATATGAGATGTAAAAGAGCATGAAAAACAAATAGAATAGAGGTGGCCACTTACCAAGAGAATGAAGACTGTGGTACAAGATGATTTGGATAGTGGAGCTGGGGAGTTGACTTAATTTAGTCTGTGAGCACAATTGCAAGTGCATTGTGCCCAAAGCCGTGTGCTGAGCACAAGGAATGCAGAGTAGAAGACACAGCCCCTATCCTCAAGAACTTACGGTTGGGAAGGAATGATAGAAAACACAGGTAAGGTGATAAATTGTGCTGAGGTTGGAAAAGCTTAGTAAATCAAATGAAAAATTAAAAATAGCTTTAGGCTAGGCAACATTTAGGTATGCAGAAAGACATGCCTGCATTTCTTTCATAAAGCTTTTTGGTAATCTCATGTTTCTAACTTAAGTGTTCTTGGAGTAATGTGTACATTAAGCATTTATCAAAAAAGTCATTTCTCACGTGGGGAGCTATGAAATTGACAAAGTTTGGATTTGAAGTGACAAAGCCCTTCAGGAAATTCTTCTAATAATTTTCTGTGTTTGACACCAATTCATTAGATAAGTATGATGTAGAAGGAATGAGAGCTGTGTGATTGTCATTACAGGTTATTCATTTTTTAGGCTGTGTCAGGAGAGTCCCCAGAGTGTGGCTTGTAGGATTTATTTAACCAAAATGATTGTATCATTGATCACCAAATTCCTTCCTGATGAACAGACCTGGAAGGAATGTGGGAAGGGTCTGCTGCTCTAGGCCTTAGTCCCACCAGTGCTTACATATTCCCATTTATCCTAACAACTGGGGATTCAAAGGTCTACTAATATTCTGAGGCCAAAGCTGGGTAGTATTAGAGGGAATTTTGATATTTCATTTAAGTTGCAGTTGGATAGCCTTAACTTTCTGCACAACGATTGGTTCTTTTTGGTGAAGGTTTCCTTTTTGAAATGAAGAAAACTGCTATAGGTCTGGCGCTTTGGCTTTATAAAGGTACTGTTGTCTTTGCTTTTCAGGTAAAGAAACTGAAGCCTACAGAAAAGCTTATTCAAGCCCATGCAAATAATAATTGGTGAGGGTGGATTTGAACCCAGGTCTGATAGGCTCTAATCTATGTAAACCATATTATTCTGGCTCTCTCAAGGCTTGTGCTATAGAATCCAAGAACTAGAGATGAACTGAGAGGTCAGGCAGGCTAAGCTTCTCATTAATATTCATCCAACTTCTACAGGAATAATGTCTTTAATTATATTTCTTTTTTCCCAACTAAAACATACTATATTTCAATTTGTATTACTATATCAATAACATACAAAAATATAAATATCTTGGAATATTGTGGCAGTGGCAGAAGTTTTAAATATCCTCAATTTTTTTAAAAAAATAGAGCAAAAAGATAGCAAAACCAAAACACATGAATGTCATTAACAAATTAAATTGACAAAAATATGATTTTGGGGAGACAAATCATTAATAGCAACAAGGGCCCACATTATATCAGCCATAATTTAGCAGGAGGAAGCTAAGGGGAGAAACAAAGCAGTTGACATGCCTCAGGATCCCCAAATGTCCAACATGTACTCAATGGAAAGTAGCCAAAACTGGGAGAGGCTTTGTGTACTCTACTAGCAGGTGAATAAAAAGAGTTAACAGTAAGATCTAAAGGAGTGGAATGGTCTGGGTTTCTTGAACATTTGAAACTTCCTTCCAGGGTAGTCACTCACTGAGGACAAACTGTTGAGAGCAGGACCCAAACTGAGCAGTATAAAGACAAGGGAAAGAGAAGGTAAAGATAAAAGTGGAAGAAGTGCCTAGAGGTAAGAGATCTCAGAGAACAAGCTGCTGTATGTTTTGAAAACTGCATGAAAACAAAAGGAGAAGGTGCTGTAAAGCCTAAAGTTAGAAAAGTTAGTAAAACTATACTGAACTATATCCCGATTAAAAGTTGAAAAGATGCTGAGCGTGTTGGCTCATACCTGTAATCCCAGCACTTTGGGAGGCTGAAGCAGGTGGATGACCTGTCAGGATTTCAAGAACAGCCTGGCCAACATGGCGAAACCCCGTCTCTACTAAAAATACAAAAAATTAGCTGGGAGTGGTGGTGGGAGCCTGTAATCCCAGCTACTCAGGAGGCTGAGGCTGGAGAATTGCTTGAACCCAGGAGGCGGAGGCTTCAGTGAGCTGAGATCTCACCATTGCACTACAGCCTAGGTGACAAGAGTGGAACTCTGTCTCAAAAAATAAAAAAAGTTTAAAAGAGCAAATTTTACATAGAAATGAGCAACAGGAAAAGATCACAGTTGCTACGGTTTGAGTATTTGTCACTTCCAAAACTTGTGTTGAAACTAATTGCCATTATAACAATATTAAGTAGTAGGACCTTTAATACATAATTCAATTTAAGGGGGACTATGCTCTTATAAAAGGGAAAGTTCAGCCTCCTTTCCCTCTCTCTTTGCTCTTCTACCATGTCAAGATGCAGCAAGAAGACTCTTGCCAGATGCTGACAACTTGATATTGGACTTTCCAGCCTTCAGAACTGTGGGCCAATAAATTTTTCTTCATTATAAATTATCCAGTCTGTGGTATTCTGTAACAGCAACACAAAATGTACTAAGACATAGGTATAATCTTATTATTTAAAAAAGAATAAAGAGTAAAATAGCTTCACAAAAAATTTAAAAATGCTACTAATACAGGCCCATCCCCCTTCAAATAAAAACTACAACCCACTATTTCTAATAAGCTAAAAAAAAACCTAAGAAAATGTCACATGATGTGGAAAAATACATAATTCCAAATTAGGAAGATTTATAAATGAAGTTATATCACTCAGAAAGGATAAAAATGGAAATTTTTTTAAGGATTTGAGGGAAAGTGACAAATTTAGAAGGCAGTCAAAGGAGATCCAACATACGTATAATAAGGGCTCCAAAGAAAATCAAAATGAGGGAACAAAAAAATACCCAAAACTATAATTTCAAAAGTTTCCCAAAACAATTGTTTAAATTACATATTGAAATTGCACACCACATAACTAAGGAAACTGAACCAAAATAACCAACGCTGAGAGAAAGTTAATAAAACTATTAGACTTTGAAGAAAAACAAAAATTTAGGCATCCAGGCAAAAAGATCAAATCACTTATAATAGACAATATCAGGCTTTCAGTAGACTTTCCTACAACATTGCTTTATACTGTAAGGAAATAGAATAATATATTTAAAATAATTAAGGAAAGATGTGTGAGCTAAAAATTTTATATCCAACTAAATTGACATTCACAGGAAGGGCTCAGGCAAACTCAATGACTTGGAGAATATTTTTCCCATGAGCTTTTTCTGAGGAATTTAGTGAGAGTAAATTCCAATAAACCAAATTAACTAGAGAGTTATTAACATACAGCTTGATACTGAGTGCTATATATATTTATAGTAGAAGAATTGCTAATGCTGAGTCTGTTTCATATATAATGAAATAAATCACATGGGCAATTATGTGATTTTCTAATTCTTGAATCCCCTGTGTTCTCTAGAATCAGTATTCTGGCATGGAAGAAAGTAAATATAAATGCCAGGTAGAAAAGGTCAAGTAAAAATCCTGTGGTACTGAATTTAAATTGGAAGTATCATATACATTGTGAGTTCATACTCATGTATTGAAAAGGCTTAGAAAGAGAAAGCAACCCAATAGCAATGACATCTCTAGGACCCAGATTATGATCTTGAAATACTATTTCCCACTAAAAGAAAACAGCTATTCTTGGGAAATTAGAG
Organism: Gorilla gorilla gorilla; assembly: GCF_029281585.2. Classification (NCBI taxonomy): domain Eukaryota; kingdom Metazoa; phylum Chordata; class Mammalia; order Primates; family Hominidae; genus Gorilla; species Gorilla gorilla. Next base: position 225,972,231 of record NC_073224.2, on the reverse strand, counting down.
GATTCTAGGTCTGGGCAGAATTTGTACAAGATGAGCCTAGGAGATTGTGTCATACACATACCTCGTTAGCAAGGAAGCTAGAAAACTATTAGGATTATGTCAAAAGGACAAAGGAACTAATGATTTTCCCACTGGACAAAGATCAGACAATTTACGTTCAGTAAAGATAATATTTTCTGTGAACTGAAGCTCAATAAATATGTTTAAATTTATGAATTCATAAGGATAGAAAATAATTTGTCATTTTTGAAAATAATAACCACTTATTTTTAAAACTGGTAAATAATGAGGGCAAAAAATAATCTGTCTTTTCTATATGAGTTTCATCCCTGATAACCAAGCAGTAGATGAGTGAATTTTATCTTTATAGAATTATTTCAACTAATAACTAAAGGAAGAATGATTAAATTAGAATATTACTATTTTGCAACTCAGATAAATTAATAGATCTAGGCATTGTACATCATTTGCTGTTATCATAAGTAAAGACACAACCGTACATCACAGGGCTGTGATAGAAGAATACAATACTATTAATATCTCTATCGTTGTCTTGCCAAAAATTAAACCCAATGATCAATCCAGTAGATCCACAGAGATGCAATCAGCAAAATCCAGATAGTAAGAAACTCTATAGGACACACTTGTTTTCTTCAACAAATAAATTACATGAGAAACAAATGTGGAGAGACCGAAGGGGAACCTGTAGACTAATAGAGACATATAAAAATAACAGGGGAAATAAAATACAGGGATGTATAATCAGGTGATAAAACTGTAAAGGAAAGCTCAGAAGCGATTGCCATAAAAGTGAGGACAAAGATTACTTTTGAGGGTGTAGGGAAGGGAGTTGTTGTAAAATAATTGTATAGAGGGTTTATGAGGTGTCTGGCAGATTTCTTTGTCTTGATTTGGGTCATGGTTACAAAGTGTTGACGTTATAATAGTTTATTAAACTAAGCATTTATTTAATGCAGTTTTCTGTATCTGTATTATTTTACAACTAATAAGCTTTTTAAAACATATATAATGTACCTTTTTATTAATTTTTCCAATAGGTTTCATGCAAAATAAGACCCACACCACATTGGACAGGCAGACCTGTAAACAAGTAGGTCTTCATTAATTCATTCTACAAATATTTCATGAACAACCAACTCTTTTGGGTAGGCACTGGAGGAGCACTGCACCTAAAATAAGAAAATTATAGTATGAAGAAAAATATGATAGGTGCTATATGGACAAAGTATTATGATAGTATAGAGAAATGGAAATTTATTTCTGACTGGGAGATTAGCAAAAACTTACCAGGGCAATAACATTTCAGTTGAATCTTCTAAGATGTGTAATATGTGCTCTTACTTTAAAAACCATCAATTCACATTAAAGGAATATTTAGAACCCACTGCCTCAATAACTACTCACCCTTAATCCATATGTTCTAGTTTGCATCACTCAACATGACTGAAACCCACTGTCTGAAGGCCATTGATCATCTCTTAGCAACATTTCTTCAGTCGTTGTCTGCATAAACTCTGCCCAATTCATTATTGTTGAGTATTGCCTTCTAGAAATTATTTTTCTTCCTTTTCTTCTGAACCACCAGGGTGTCCTGATCTCCCTCCTGCCTTCCAACTGTCCCTTTGGTGTCTTTTGGCTGCTTTTATCACCTCTTTGGTCATGCCTTCTGTGCTCTCTGTGTTCTCCTGCCTTGGCATTACCTGAAGTCATATGCAGTTAACATGGAAGTATCTATGACACTCTTGCCCGTAGGAGCTCCAGACACGTATTTCTGACTCTCTGCTCATCATTTCTTTCTGTATGTCCATCTGTCACCACAAAATTGATATGCCCAAAATTGGACCCATTTTCTTCTTCCAACCAAATCCTTCTCGTGACCTTGCCAACCCAATTAATAGCTTCTCCGCTTCCTGGTCCTGACTTAGAATCTTTGAGTCATCCCTAACTACCCTGTGGATATGTTTGTTGTCTTAAACTTGGACAGCTTCTATTTCTCTGTGTCGAGAGGACTTACATGCTCTTTGGAACTTTTCCTGTGTGCAAGGCTTTGAATGGACTTCATCCAAACCCAGTGATAAGGTTCCCTGTGATAGCTTAATTGGCAGGGTCTACCCTCATTCCCTGGTGGATCACACCATGTCTGCATCTGATTTGGTGATAGCACATTCAGGATCCAGACCAGTACCAGGCACTTTATACTGCTAGCTTAGGTTATGAATATTAGAATTAATGCAGCCATCAACACTATCTTACTAGCTTAACATGAACAAAGTACAAATGCTTCTTCTGTGGAGGGAGGAGCTCTCAAGCATAGATAGTCCCACATTTATCCTCCAGGGCTTTTATTCCCAACCATACTTATACTTGTCAGGTTATTTTTTTCTGCTGAGGAAATGGCCTTAATTTACATTAATTTTTAAGAAAAAAGATTTATTACAGGCACAGCATCTGCTGTTTGTGCCTAGAGGTAAAGGTTTAGGTTGAAGCAGCTTCCTCCATTTATCCATCTGCTTGTTCATCCCACAAGCATTACTGAAAGCTGACTTTGATGCGGGATGGTGGCTAACCAGGTAGGTTGTGTAGTTCCTGCCCCCAAGGAGTTCACTGTCTAGGTCATAGTTACACTAACTCTGTTGTCTTGCTTAGTGTTTATTAGCCCTGAGGATGTAATCACTCATTCCTTCACTAATTCACTTCCTTTTAATCTCTTCCTCTTTCATATCCTTAGTTACCATCCCTTTGTGGATGATTTTCAATATGTTTTAGACTCAGTGCTTGACCTTCACAACTATATTCGAAAGGTAAGTATTGAATTCTAAATATAATATAAGCATTGTGCTAGAGGTTTAGAATACACTAAGAAACCAACAGCATGGTCCCTGCCCCTGGAGTCTTCTGTTAACATTATACAGGTTTCCATACTATCCTCACCCTCTAGAAATTTATGTCTTAAAATCATGATGTCTGCAATCACGATCCATGTAGATTGTTTTCTTTGTGTTTTTCTTTCTACATAGATAAGTTGCCTCCGAGAAGGGAAATAATAAGTTGCATTAAAACTCCTTAAAAAGAGGAGCTTGAGGTATGATTTCTGTAGGAAAATCACTGCAGAGCTTGCCAGCTAGAATTATTTTCTGGCTTATTATAATCCTGTTATGAGTCACCATTATTGCACCAATTTTGTAAACAATACAGCTACACCAACAAGGCTATAATCAACCACCACTGAATGTCATATCATTTCTCTGCCTTTAAAGATCTGCAGGAAAAGGGGATGAGGTGGGAAGAAGACAAGAATTTTTTAAGTAATACGGATAATCAAGATTGCCTTTTAAAAAATACCTCTTAAATATATGCCCATGTCCCCTTAAATCTGATGGTGAAACATCTCATTTTAGTTGATGTATGACAAGGAGGCAATCACCGTTAATCAGAATGACACATTTTCATTTACTTGATGAAAGGGAAGGTAGATGAAGGTCATGAATAAGAAAACAAAGCAGCTTGTGATTCGTAATGTTTGGGGTTTCTTTTGAAATTTGCTTCCTTAGGAAGTTTATAAGCCAGTTGCTTTCTTCTCTTGGCATCATTCATCCAAACTGCCAGAAGTCCTTGTCAGTGAAGATGGAAATATTTCATCTTCTCTCCTGAGTAGAGAAATAGGTTAATTTGCTCTGGGTTCTTTGACAAATTTGGGTTTTAAAGGTGTAAAGTCTCAGAAGTTCTGGCTCCAGATAGCTCTTTAAAAGTTACCAATTCCATTCTCTGGGTGATAAGATTATTCGTGGGGGATTAACCGTCCAGCTGGTCACAGCCACGCCCGTGGGGAACTGTGGGGGAAAATGGGCCAGAGGCTTAGTGATTTTATTAGAAGCAGAAATCAACTTTCCACTCTCGCCTCTCTGTATTATAAGACACTTAACCATTTAAACGCTGGCAATAACTAAGTGCTGGTTAAAGCTTCTCTTTTCTTGGATACCACTTTTTATAAAGGAGTCTATGTTTCTGCTTTTGTTCTGTGGTTGGAGGAGAAGAAGAGTGGCTGTAGTTTATGGTGCAAGCCTAGCTTTGGGGCCATTAGATCTGAATTTATGCCTAAACATTTTTAGAAACTTCCAGAAGTCACTATGAGACCCCATTGGGCTGTAGAATATTATCAGTGGGCTGTTATAGTCTCCATACCAAAAATTAAAATATAATTTGTGAAATACAGAGGAAATTTTGGCATTTGGGGATTCAGCACAGATCTCCCAAGAGGGATGAATGTAAGGCTATTTATTTCAAAATCTAAGGATGACGTTCTTTCACTACCAGAGTTGGTCTTTGAATCTACAAAGGTCATGATGTCCCAGTATTTTGAATCTGCAAATATTATGATGAATAGGTATCTCAGGATAATTTTAAAACTTAGTATTTATCATGCTCAAAGCCTTTTGTAACTATCATTATTATTATGGTCATCATCATCAACATCTTCATCATCATTATTTTAAATAGATAGGTTTAAATAAATAATTATTAAGCTATAGTAGGAGACTATAAAGATATAAAGAGAACTCTAAAGGTACTCTAGGGCTGAGGGAGCTTACCCAAGGAGAGGCAGACATGGAAGGTGCATTCCTCTTCAAGAGTTGGGTTCAGACTTTTTGGAGCCAGTGTGGTTGCAGCTGCTGGATGGTGGAAGAGCTCTCTGGATTGCCCAGGGAGGAGGTGGTCCATAGTCACAGGACAAAGCAACAAACACCTTTTGGGGCACAGAACACCTGTTATCTTGCTGAAACAAAGATGGCAGCCTGAAATGGTTGCTAGCATCAAGTTCTTTTGAAAATGCTTATTTTCCTAAACTTTGCAAAAATCCAGCTATAGCAGGCTTTTTCCTGGCACAGGCTGTGATCCCAGTGCCAATGCCTAAGGAACTTATGTGCTGTCTATTTTGGGTCTGTGTAAAGCCAAGCTGTACAAACCCTGTCATCAGCAAGCCACTTAAGAGAGACCCCACTTTGTGCCATTTTATACTGGCTCACCCATAATGTACATTTCCTGCCCATGCTCCTTTTGGTGTGATAGAACTCCATAATCTATCATTATAATTTTCTTTTTGTGTCTTCTTCTTCCTTATGTTCTTTAGTCAGTCTTTTTAAAGCTCTCCCAAATTTCTATTGTTTTTGCAAATATTAGGCCAAATTTGACAAGAAATCCTGCATAAATTACAGTTAAGCTTCTTTAAACTGAATTTTCAGATGATACAAGACTCTCGACGATGAAACTGATACAAAAGGAAAAACACTGGATTAATTAAGAGTATTTGCACATGAGGGAAACCTCATCTATCTGGCTTGATTTGTCCACCCTGGGTCCAGTCTGCTATGTTCAGAGGGGCAGTGGCATATTTGTTACAGACAAAGCAGTTGGGAGTCCACATTGATGGGCAAAGGAGGTGATCAGCAAGGGCTAGGAAGACACCCCCAAAAGTATCTTCAACAAACACGAAGGGAGAACCATCCACCATTTAGAGTTCACGATAGTCAGGGCACAGGGCACTAACTACCTAAAATAAGACCTACAGTCTTTTTAATTTTTAGCAAGCTGGACCTTTAAACAATATAATTCCATGGAGAGAAATTTTTTAAAAACTTCAGGGGTGAACAACTGCCAAAAAGGAATGTCTCATACCCAACTGTCATCGATTTTTATGTGAAAGTCAATAGTTATTTCGGTGTAATGCCCAGGATGCACATGAGAAGCTCAGATTTCATAAAGGCCAAAGGGGCAGGGTCTAGTCAAGGGCAAATGAAAGCCTGGAACCAGTGGGAAGAAGGACCAACCAAAGCAAAGCATAAGGAGTAGAACATGTCAGGAGCAACCAAAGAGAAATATTCTTTGGATTTTAAAGGTTGTATCAAAGCTGACAATGAAGAGTAGAACATACTAAGATAAACTAAAAGAAATGTTATTTGGTGTTTAATGATTATATCAAGAGCAAGAAGACAAAAAAAGGAAGAGGATACCACCTCTTGGATCTGGGTGATGCCAACAGATGCCAGAGAAAACACAGTTTTGCTTAATCTCTTTGGGCTTCCATTTTCTCTTTCATGGAAAAAGAAGAGCCCATACAGGTTAGTACTAAACTGGATGACCTAGTCAAGCCTCCTTAGTTTGAAAGAAGCTACCAGCTAAGAAATGACATAGTGGGGGATGGCTGTAGGGATGCCTCAAGAATCTCAGACAGCCAGGGTAATCAGAAAGATGTTAACAAAATAATTGTCCTCTCCAGGTCTCAGGGAAAAAATGTCTAGCTCGGTGGTTTTGGCATGTTGGACTCAACTCTTTCTTTTCATAATAAATATTTTGTAACATCCATTTGCTCCCTTAAAATAAACTTCATAGATAATATAACCTACTTAAACATTTAATTTCAAAGCAAAGTGAATATATTACCCAAACTGAAATATAAAGGAGGCTTACAGAGAAAGTATTTTATCTAAAACAGAAAGTAAGCTGTAGTTTAATTAATAAATGTTCAAAGACAAGGATGCTCACTCTCACTACTCCTATTCAACATAGTACTGGAAGTCCTAGCCAGAGCAATCAGGCAAAAGAAAAAAATAAAATACATCCAAATAGAAAGAAGAAAAGTCAAACTATCTCTGTTTGCAGACAATATAATTTTACACCTAGAAAACCCCAGTCTTTGCTAAAAAGCTCCTAGATCTGATAAATGACCTCAGCAAAGTTTCAGGATACAAAATCAATGTACAAAAATGAGCCACATTTCTATACATCACCAACATCCAAGCTGAGAGTCAAATCAGGACCATAATCCCATTCATAAAATACCTAGGAATTCAGCTAACCAGGGAGGTGAAAGATCCCTACGGTGAGAATTACAAAACACAGCTAAAGGAGATCAGAGATGACACAAACAAATGGAAAAACATTCCACGGTCATGGATAGAAAGAATCAATATCATGAAAATGGCCATACTGCCCAAAGCAATTTACAGATTCAGTGCTATCCTTTTCAAACTACCAATGACATTTTTCACAAAATTAGAAAAAAAATTCTGAAGTTCATTTGAAACAAAAAAATGAGCCTGAATAGCCAAAGCAAGCCTAAGCAAAAAGAACAGAGGCATCATACTACCTTACTTCAAACTGTATTACAAGGGTATAGTAACTAAAACAGTATGTCCTGGTGCAGAAAACAGACACATAGGCCAATGGAACAGTAGTAAAGCTACATTCCTACAAGCATCTAATCCTTGATAAAGCCAACAATAACAAGCAATGGGGAAAGGAATGCCTGTTCAATAAGTGGTACTGGAATAATTGGCCAGCCATATGCAGAGAATATTGAAACTGGACCCTGCATTTCACCATATGCAAAATTTAACTCAAGATGGATTAAGGACTTAAGTGTGAAAACTGAAACTGTAAAAACCCTGGAAGACATCCTAGGAATTACCATTTGAGACACAGGCCTTGGTGAAGACTTCATGATGAAGACTCCATAAGCAATTGCAACAAAAACAAAAATTGACCATAGGACCTAATCAAACCAAAGAGCTTCTGCACAGCAAAAAACAAAAAAACAAAACAACAAAAAACAAAACAAAACAAACAAAAAACCACCCTATCAACAGAGTAAACAGACAACCTGCAGAATGGGAGAAAATATTTGCAAACTATGTATCTGACGAAGGTCTAATATCCAGAATCTATAAGGAACTTAAGCAAATTAACAAGCAAAACCCAAACAATCTCGTTAAAAAATGGGCAAAGGACATGAACAGACACTTCTCAAAAGAAGACATACATGTGGCCAACAAGCAAATGAAAAAAATTCTCAATATCACTAATCATTAGAGAAATGCAAATCAAAACCACAATGAGATACCACCTCACACCAGTCAAATGGCTATTACTAAAAAGTGAAAAACAAAAAACAAAAAAACAGCTTCTGGTAACGTTGCAGAGAAATGGGAAATAGTTCAGCCACTGTGGAAAGCAGTTTGGAGGTTTCTCAGAGAACTTAAAATAGAACTACGATTCAACCCAACAACCCTGTTACTGGGTATACAGCCAAAGGAATATAAGTCATTCTACCATAAAGACACATGCACGTGAATGTTCATCGCAGCACTATTCACAATGGCAAAGACATAGAATCAACCTGGATTCCCATCAACAGTGGACTGGATAAAGAGAACATGGTACATATACACCATGCAATACTCCATAGCCATAAAAATGAGATTATGTCTTTTGCAATAACATGGATGGAGTTGGAGCCATTATCCTAAGTAAATTAATGCAGGAACAGAAAACCAAATACCACATGTTCTCACTTATAAGTGAGTGCTAAACATCGTGTACGCCTGGACACAAAAAAGGGAGCAATAGATACTGGAGCCTACTTGAGGGTGGACAGTGGGAAAGTGTGAGGAATGTAAACCTACAGGTTGGGTACTACGCTGATAACCTAGGTGACAAAATTATCTATAAACCAAACCCCCACAACGCACAATTTGCCCATGTAACAAACCTGCACATTTACCCCTTGAACCTAAAAGTTGGAAAGAAAAATAAATAAATGTTCAGACAGAAGAAGAAACAATGAAGTAGCCACAGATTTATTTGCACCTATATGTAGAATCTTTGTGAATATGACAACTTCAAATATAGATTGATAAGGTCAGATTGTACTGGCAATCTGATTTTTCAAAGTGGTGGGTCTTTCAGTTATCTCTTGCTGTGTCACAAACTAGACCTCAGTGGCCTCAAACCATCATTTATGATGCTTTTGGATCCTATGGGTCAGGAATTCAGAAGGAGCACAGTGAGAATGGTTCTTCTCTTCCCCGTGATGTCTGGGGCCTCTTCGGGGATGGGTCGAGTGCCAGGACCTGGAAGAGTTAAAGCTGAAGGAATCACTTCCAGGATGTCTCTGCTTCACTCACTCACCTGGCTCCTTGGCTGGAGGGTTGCAGACAGGACTCACTGTAGGTGGCCCTCCAGCCTGGTGATCTCAGGGTGCCTAAATTTCTTACAAGACAAGCAGAGTTCTAAGGACAAGTATCCCAGCAGAAGCTGCAAGATCTTTCATGACTTAGCCTCCAAAGTCACCAGTATCACTCTGACATACCCTCAGTCAAAGCAGTCACATGGGGCAGGAGGCAGAGAGGATGTGAGTATACAGAGCCCACCTCTTGATGAGAGGAGTGTCAGAGAATTTGTAGTCATGTTTGAAACCACCACAGTGACTGGCTGTCAGCAATTTTCCAACAAAACAGCGGCCTTTCTATGAATTACACAGTAGCTACCTTCCTGGAAAATTCAGTATGTATTAAAACCTTGTAAACAGTATATTATGTATGTATGTAGTATGGAAGCTTAGACTTTATACACATTGTTCAGCAGCATCTTTGAAAGTTGTGTGAGACTCAGGGTGCTGCTTTGTTGTATACTTACACTCCAGAACACTGCAGGATGCTTAGCAACTTTGGTCCATGCCCACTAAATGCCAGTGCTGCCCATCCTGGTTATTTATCTCTCATCTGTAGACTGACTTCTTCTGATTACTTGGTGCATTGCTTATAGATCAAAATGGCACCCTTAGTCCTCACTCTACACACTTTTCAGCCCACCTCTTCCACTCAGCTGAGTTCTGACAATGATAGTGATGATGATGATGTTGATATTGGTAATGATGACTATAATGATGATGGCAATGACAGCAGCAGTGACCATTACCACTTTGCCAGGGGCTCTATTATGTTATGCACCATCTTACTTCAGGCTGACAACAACCTTAAGCAAATATTATTGTCCTCGCTTTTCAGATGAGGAAGCTGAGGCTTAGAAAGCTTAAATAATCTATATAGGATGATAAAATTAGAAACTGGGGAACCAAGAAGTTTGATTTTTCTCCTAGACCTCTGGATAGCTTTGAATGACAATGTGACCTCACCTAATTGTCTTTGGCTGAGGGGATAGAAACAGTGTTCTGTAGATCACTGGGAGCCATTTGCTCAGAGAAGGGCCATGGGCAGGTGGGCACAATGATTAGCATCTCTGGCACAATGGAGAGGAGGAAATTGACATTCAAAATAGATGTGAAAATGGTAAAAGGGCATGAACCTGCTCTTCCAGACTTCCCAGACTCTGGGAGAAGATGGCTGAATCTTCTGAATCTCATCTTCTTTGGGAAGGGTGGAGAATAAAGGCAAAGACAGTTCTAATGTTGAACAAAAGGAAGAAGGTGGAGCCTAGAAACATGAGCTGAATGTAAAATTCTAGATCATGTATTAAAAAGGACATCAGTCCTGGCCTACTCATTGTTGGCCAGCCAAGGAGGTATCTGCATTGTCATCTCCACGCCATTAGGTGGCCCAGGTATCCCAGCCTTGACCTCCCTCTTGGCTTGTCTTCTCGGGTCTGCATTCCCAGAACCATACTCAGTATGTTATCCATATGGCTCACAGAGCCACACAGTGGCATGCTAACAGGAGAGCTTTGAAGATCTGTGATTCAACTGAAGAAAGTCCAAAGCCTTGGAAGTGTTTTATGCTCCTGTGTATCTACTAATGAGGTGCCTTCATTTAGCAAGAAAATAGATTATAGGCTCTATTTTTATGATCTTTAAAAATGGGGAAAATAAAATTGCACCATGAACGGCAAAAAAGACAAGGAAGAAAAATAGCTTGTGGTTCTTTAATTCAATTGCAGCCTACTGGGTTTCTCTCTCCTTAGCTCTCTTAAAAAACAAAACAAATTTATAATATAAATGCTGTTTTGGCACATAAAATATTCTGCTTTAACATTGCCTATCTGTATTACAAAAGTGTGTTTATGAAAGCCTTCGAGTGCTTCGTGAAAATATAATAACATTTTTAGAATAAGAAGTGTTATTGAGGCGTTATTCTCTAAATTTTAAAAAAGTCTGAATATGAATATTTTATGTCTATGTAACATATTTTATATAAAGATATGATCATATTGGTGAGGAGAAATGCAAAAGATGAACAGATGTAAAGAAAATTCATATTCCTGTTTCCTTTCGGACCATTAATTCTGTGGCAAACAACGTCTCTAATGTTTTATCTTTTCCTTGAATAGTATTTTCACAGCAAATATGAAAATCTTATTCATATAAGGGCCCCCTAAGGGTGTCCTTCACCTAACATCAGTCATCATTTGGACCCTTTCAGGGCCCAAGCCCTGGAGGGGAATCCACACTTGAGGGACACCAGCCTTCGTTTCTTAGATTTCTTGCCATGAGAAACCTGCTGTCATTATTCAAGAAATATCTACAGGAAGATGTTCTGAAAAATTGAGTCTCTCTCCCAGGAGCGTTAGATTCTCCTGGCTGCAGAAGGAGCCCTGTGGCTCATTTGGTCCAGCAACCTGCCTCCAGCAGAGCCATATGCAAACCACCCTCTGCAGCGAATATGTTCCCTACATTATTTCAGGCTCTATTCTTCCTCCAGACCCACGTTCTCCGAGAGAACCTTCCACAGTGATGGAAATAGTCTACAGCTGTGCTGTCCCATATAGCCAGCCACTAACGTCATGTGGGTATTGAACACTAGAAATGTGGCTCGCGTGACCAAGGAGCTGACTTTTTAATTTTAATTAATTTAAATATAAACAGCCTCGTGACTAGTGGCTACCTTATTGCCTGAGCTGTTCTAGAGCCTCCAGGGATTTTGTGCAAAACAAAACACAACAAGACAAAGGTGAACATAATCAGAGTTTGGTCTGAGTTACATAAAATTTCCAAGGTGACTTGGGAAGTTGTTTCTTACAAAAAACTAATAACACTTGAAATAAACCCTTGCCACGTATTGGGCACTGTCTAACAGCCAGGCAAAGTGTACAATGTGCTTGAACAGTATTATTTTACTATTTTGCTGAACTCATAAGATCCTTATGACGTACGCATTATCTCCCCCACTCCTTTTTTATTTGGAGATGAAAAAAACTGTGATTTAGAAACATTAAGGGCCACAGCTTGTTCTTGGCAGAGGGAGGCTTTGAACTCGGGTCTGAGTCCAATCCCTGTGTGTAGTCCTTTACATTTTTCCTCTATTGGAATTTACACTACCTTCTAACTAGAGATTTGGAAGACCTTAATAATGGGATAGAACAAGTTTCTTAATGCAAAGTTCTATTTCCACATGTGACTCCCCTATAAGATTATAAGCTGCCATGGAAGGTGACTCTATGACACTGAACTTGTGTCTGAATTGTCTATTTTCCCCCTTGGTGGCCATATTTTTTCAGTAAGAAGGTTATAAACAATGATTTATGACCTCTTGAGGTGCTAGAAAACATTGCATTTGCATTTATATGTAGTCACGAGACAGTTCAGTTTAGTGTTAAGATCATGAATGATGGTCTCAAAGAAGCCTAAGGTCTCCCGTGGGCACTATGCATCTTCAGACAGGTTACTTCATCCTGGAAACCTCTGCTTTGTCATCCTTAAAATGGGGTAATAATAGGTCCCTCTTCATGAGTTCCTTGCTGTGAATCAATGAATGAGTGTATTTGAAGTATTAGCATGGTGCCTACTATACAGTAAGTGCTCAATAAAAACTAGAGGCTATTGGTTCTATTACCACTCTATAGCCACTTCAGCTCATACCCGTAAGGTTTATTATTAGTTTCTTATTTGATTCTTATTAGTAGGGAAAAGAGATGTTGATCCTAGGAAACACATGGATCAAAGCCAATGAGATGACTGTCGTCAAATGACTTTCTCTCTCTCCTGAGATATAAATGCAATCAAATGAGCCCCTGAATGGCTGGTTTGTACATAACAGAAAAAAAAAACAAAAAAACAAGAATGTGCTATCTTCCCCTCCCCTTGTAATTGATAAAGTGTAGCCAGAAGAGGGAGGCTCTATCTCATTTTTTTTCTAGCATGGCCCAGATTCTTAGCTATTCAATACTCACTTTGGGATTACAACGGCCCATGCCGCCATCATAGGTAATATAGAAAGGGATGTCAAATGGTGTGTTAGAAAGAGCCAATGACAGAATCAAAAATCCTGTATCTGAGTCCTAGCTTTGTGGTGACTTACTCTGTGGCCTCATACAAATCACTGAAGCCCTCAGCCGATGCATCTATGAGATGAAGAATTTAAACTTCAGGAATTCCCCAACACTACCTAGCAATAACTGGTTATCAGTATCCAGTGTACCAATGAGGACTCAGAAACTACTTTATCAATAGCCACTTATTACACCTCAATGAGTTAGGGTAATGCTAGCTACTATAATAGATAATTCTCCAAATCTCACCTGCTTAGTACAGCAAATATTTATTTTTCACTCATAGAAAGTCTAAACAGGTGCTCCTGATCAGCAGATAACTTTCCTCCATGCAGTGACTCAGGGATCCAGGCTCCTTTCTCCTGGAGATACTACAGTCTTCAGTACTGGTTCCAAGGTTGTCAGCTTAAGGGAAGGGTCTCGGGGATGGCTTGGGAGGGGTTTATATGGGCCAGATCTGGGAGTGGCACACATCACTTCCATTCTCATTCCATGGGTGGAACTCAGGCTCACAAACACACCCAACTGCAAAGGGGCTGGGAAATGTAGTCTGGCTGAGTGTTCAGAAGGAAGAGGAAATGGGTGTAGTGAACATCTAGTCCCTTTGCCCCACCTCTCAGCAGTATTAGATGATTGCTGCTATCACACCAAGTGACTCTTATTATAGTCAAAAGCAAAGAAACAAAGTTTTAGGTAGTTTGGTGGCTGTGTGTGTGTGCATGTATGTGCCTATTGCAGAGGTGGGGGCAGCGCAGGCAGTGGGGATATAATACTTCTGTTAAAATTTTTGAAATATTGAAAAAAGTTAGTAAATTATCCTCTCATTCCTTAGGTTTTAGCCTCTTGCCAAAGCATGTAGAAGTTCCAGCCCCTATTGCCTAGTACCTGGTACCAAGGACAGGAAGACCCTACTCCATTTTCTAATTGATTCTTGGGGATCTGGAGAGGAAGTCTTGAGCTCCCCCTAGGGGCCAGCAAGGTCCCCTTTGTCTTTATATTCTCACTTTGCCTTCTGTTAAGACTGCTTCTTCAAAGCTCCTTATCCCAGCTGACACAGGGCTGAGATACAGTGGTTTCTTCTCCACTGCATAAACTAAAGCATTTCTCTCTGGCTTAGTGGAATGTTGTGTGCTGTTCCAATACTCTTGTGTATGTCTGCTAGATTGTCTTCATTGTCACTTTTTTCCCTCTTATAATTAGTTTTATTAATCTTCCTTCACAGTACATCTAATTTTCATAAAACAACGGGCATTTTAAAATAAAGAAAAAATGAATATACAAACTTCTTAAGATATCTCAAGATATCAATTGCAAAGAAAAACATCAGCTAACCAGATATCACATGCAAATGTGGCCACCTTTTTTAGGGTAAAGAACTTTTAGAAAGGTAATTCAAAAGGATAAAAGAATGAAACTCCTATCATATTTAAAATGTTTTATTTTTCCATAATTTTAACGACATTGTAAGCATCATCAAATAGTGAAATGAGATCCAGGTTTGGGGTCACACTTGAGTTCTGCAAGGCTATGCCTCTGCCTCTCAGTATGCTTATGTGTAAAATAGCAGTAGAGGGCACTTAGTTGCTAAATTCTTTTCTTTTCTTTCTTTTTTTTTTTTGAGACAAGGTCCCACTCTGTCACTCAGGCTGGAGTGCAGTGGCACGATCACACCTCACTGCAGCCTCGGTTTCCTGCGTTCAACTGATCCTTCTGCCTCAGCCTCCCAAGTAGCTGGGGCTACAGGCATGTGCCACCACACCCAGCTAATTTTTTCATTTTTATTTTTGTAGAGACAGTCTCACTATGTTCCCCAGGCTGTTCTTAAACTCCCAGGTTCAAGCAATCCTATTGCTGTGGCCTCCCAAAGTGCTGGGATTGCAGGTGTGAGCCACTGCACTCAGCTTAGTTGCTAAATTCTACATTGATTGCTTGGAAGATCGAATAAGGTAAATTATAAAGCATATAGCAAAAGTGGCAAGCATCTGGTAGGTGCCTAATACAGGTTAGCTCCCTCAGGTAAGAATTATCCCCTGGAATATGAAAGCCAAAATCAGCTGACTCTCTGCTTTCAAAGGTTCTGCAATCTCCATAGAGCACCCAGGAAGCAGGAACCTCAGTCCTGTCAAACAGCTTTCTTAATAATGCAAATGCAGGGACACTGATGCAATGTACATACTTTTTAAAGTACTGGTCAGAAAACCTCCACAGTGTGTCTTTTGTATGCAGAGCCCTTCCCTACTGCCTCCGCCAAAAGAGAACATAAATTAAAGACATAGTACGTGATCTTAAGGATCTTGAAAATCAAAACCACAATGAGATACCATCTCACGCCAGTTAGAATGGTGATTATTAAAAAGTCAGGAAACAACAGATGCTGGAGGGGATGTAGAGTAATAGGAACGCTTTTACACCGTTGTAGGAGTGTAAATTAGTTCAACCATTGTGCAAGACAGTGTGGCGATTCCTCAAGGATCTAGAACCAGAAATACCATTTGACCCAGCAATCCCATTATTGGGTATATACAGAGAGGATTATAAATCATTCTACTATAAAGACACATGCACACGTATGTTTATTGTGGCACTGTTCACAATAGCAAAGACCTGGAACCAACCCAAATGCCCATCAATGATAGACTGGATAAAGAAAATGTGGAACATATATACCATGGAATACTATGCAGCCATAAACAAGGATGAGTTCATGTCCTTTGCAGGGACATGGATGAAACTGGAAACCATCATTCTCAGCAAACTAACACAAGAACAGAAAACCAAACACCGCATGTTCTCACTCATAAGTGGGAGTTGAACAATGAGAACACATGGACACAGGCAGGGGAACATTACACACCAGGGCCTGTTAGGGGATGGGGTGGGATAGCATTAGGAGAAATACCTAATGTAGATGACAGGTTGATAGGTGCAGCAAACCACCATGGCGTGTGTATACCTATGTAACAAACCTGCACATTCTGCACATGTACCCCAGAACTTAAAGTATAATAATAATAATAATAATAATAAAAGCACACATAGGTGAAGAGTGAGAACATTCCAAACTGATTTTCCAATTGAACATGAAGATCTGTGCAAGGTGTGAGGGTGGTGGAGGTGATGGCTGGAGTGCGTGGAGCATGGGTAACAGAGTCAGTGACAAGTTGGGATAAACCTTCCTGGACTAAATTTGTGCCAAACCTGGAAGGTGATGAATCTGAGTTAGCTAAACCAAAGGAGAGCTTTTTGAAAAATTGCCTATGCAACCTTTTGGCAAAGCAGGTTGGCATATGTAGTAAGAACTTTTCAGATATGTATACTCAGGTTCTAGAATTCCACTGCTGCACTTCTATCTGGTTGAAGGAATCTTCAAAATGGGAAAAGCTTCACTGCTGGTGGGATTACAAAATGATGCAGCCACTTTGGAAAATAGTTTGGTAGCTCCTCAAAATGTTAAATAGCTAGTTACTGTATGACCCAGCAATTCCACCCACACATACATATCCCCAAAGAATTGCAGTGTATATCCGTGTGAAAACTTATGCACAGATGCTCACAGCAGCATTATTCATAATAGCCAAAAAGTGGAAACAAAAATGACATCAGCTGATGAATGGACATACAAAATGTAGTATAACCACACAATGAAATATTATTCATCCATAAACAAAATGTGGTATACCACACAATGAAATATTATTCATCCATAAACAAAATGTGATATAACCACACAATGAAATATTATTCATCCATAAAAAAGGATGAACTACTATAACATGGATGAAGCTTGACAACATTACACAAAGTAAAAGAAGCAAGTCATATAAAGCCACGTATTATATGATTTCATTTATGCGAATGGTCCAGGATAGATAAATTCATAGTCAGAAAGCAGATTAGTGGTTGTCAGCAGAGGGGGGATGTAGGGAGTGACCACTATTAGGTAAGGGGTTTCTTTTGGGGATAGCAAAAAAGAAACTTCTAAAATGGGATAGTGCTGATGGCCGCACAACTCTGTGAATACACTAAAAACGTCTGATTTGTCACTTTAAAAGGGTGAATTTTATGGTACGTGAATTATATCTCAATAAAGCAGTTGTAAAAAATAGAAAAAAGTTTTATGCATAAAGGTGACATAGTGACATTTTTTCTAAGACTGAAGAATTGGAAACAATCTAGATGTCAGTCACAGTAAAGTCTGAAAATGCTATGGCCACTGGATGGACTGTTAGGCATCCATTTAAATAATTGTTGATGCGAATGACAAGAGTCCCTTCTGGCTTTATTGCTGGAAACAACACCCTTCTTAGCAACCCAGTCTCTTTTTGAGCAACTCTCCACAGTCTTGTACAGGCACAGGAGCAGCTTTTTGGGTTGTGTTTGTTTTGTCTCATGCAGGTTTCTCACCCCTACCCCACGTTGCCCTGACTGCTCTTCAATGAGCAAAGCTCTGACATCATTACTCCTCCATTCTTAGGAGAGAAGACGCCTTATCTAATATCATCCTAAAAAACAACACAGCTCCTTCCCCTTAATTTCCAGAATACAAGAAAGATAAAAATCCTACTTTTAATGATATTTTCTTCAGATGTAGGGACAATGGGAAGAAAGTCCTATACGGATGATAATTTGCCTTTCCCACCCTGGGCTAGTCCACCCTAAGTGGCTTTAGGCTCCAGCTCCTGCCTGACTTCCCTTTTGCCTTCATCTGGTTTTATCTGGCAGAGGGAGGTGTGAAGGTCCTTTCAGGGTTGGGATTAAAGGCTCAGCTGACTCACAGATCCTGAGATAGAAGGGAGGGTTTCTCCCCTCCTCCTAGTCCAACATCTGCTTCCCACGTCTTCCTCTTGTGCAGTAGGATTGAGTTCTTCTGAAGATAACTCAGGGTAGGAAAATCCATTCTCTTCCTTTCATGGGACCACAGAGGCCTGGCTGGGGCTTCCCTCAGGCTGCTCCTCAAATGCAGGCTACTTCATGCACTGAACAGGAACAGACCAGAGCAAAGCTGTGTTCTGCTTCATCCAGCCCCTTTCAGGTACTTTCCCTCAAGGATGACTTGAAGCTAATTTCATCCACGGTCATATTGCATAAAATGTATCAGTCAGGCACAGTGGCCCACGCCTGTAATCCCAGAACTGTGGGGGGGGGGGGGCGGGGTGGTAGGTAGATTGCTTGAGCCCAGGAGTTTGAGACCAGCCTGGGCAACATGGCAAAACCTGGTCTCTATAAAAAAAAAAAAAAAAAAAAAAAATGAGCCGGGTGTGGTGGTGTGCACCTGTAGTCCCAGCTGCACAGGAGGCTGAGGTGGCTGAGGTGGCCAGATTGATTGAGCCCAGAAAGTCAAGGCTTCCATGAGCCATGATCACACCACTGCACTCCAGCCTGGGTGACGGAGCAAGACTCTGTCCCCCAAAATAAAGTATTAATAAAAAGAAGTGTTATTGAAATAACATGAAAGAAACAAAATCAACAATCACATATAAACAATGAAAATAAACTAACCTACAGGGGCATATGCCTGCATTCTATATACCAAAAGATGATCAGAAAATGCCTTTTTCTGTTTTGCAACATTGTCCTCACTAGTTAGGTACTAAGTGTGACCCTTTTAAGGTTCATCTTTAAGGGAGGAGGAGTGGCGAGTGTGAACACCTTTCAGCATCTCACTCTCTGATCTTCAGGGGTTGCTCTTATTCTTAAGGTGAAAACTGTACTCAGTAGATAAGAAACAGACAAGGAGGATATTCCTGAATCTCAGGAGTGCTCTGGACTGAAGGGCCAGCGTATTTCCCCATTAACATGATTGTTAATAGCTGAGGAGCGAGCAAGGCCCAGCTGGCCCCTGAGTACCAATTGCTTAGGAAGCTAATTGCAAAGAGATCAGACCTTGGCTTTCAATCATTGCCTCGTCACATGAAATCATTTCATGCATTCACTGGTCTCTGGACTGTTTCATTTCCAAACTCATTTGGAGAGTTTTAGTGTGCAGATACTTTTCTCCGAGTATCTTTAACTTAGTCACACCCTCTCCCTGGCAATGAGAAAGAATACTCTGTTATAATGCAGCATAAATCACCTGTGAACGTGCTAGAGAAAATCATTACAGAATAGGTTGGTGTAATCAATATAATGAAATAATTCAAGCAGATTATTGACGCAGCAAACATTTATTAAGGACCTACTGAGTGCCAGGCCATAGGGATGTAAAGATGAATGTTACATCCTGGGCTTCCCAGTAGCTCATAGTGGGTTGAACCAGAGCCCTGGCAAGTCACGGACTGTATCATGACAGTAAGAACAGAAACGACAAGGTCCAAGAAGCCCACATGGGAATTCAGCTGTGCCACATGCAGGCTGTGTGTCTCTGGCTGTGGGAATCCATTCTACCCCAGAGAGTTCTTCTTCCAATTTATAAAATCAGGTACTAAGCTCATTAACTTTCGGCCTTTCTTCTTTTCTAATATGCAAAGTTAAGGCTATGCATTTCTCTCTGGCAGCCTCCAATTTTTTTCAATGACATTTTTAACAGCTTTATTGAGATAAAATTCACATACCATACAATTCAACCATCTGAAGTGTACAATTCGTGGTGTTGAGTATATTCACAGAGTTATGCAGCCATCACCACAGTCAATGTAGTAGTACCTGCCTTGTAAGGCCATTTTTGAGGATTAAATGAGATAATCTAGGTAAGCGGTAGACCCAATGCCAGACACTTAGTGGGTGTTTCTCTCTGGTTTTTGCTCATGCTGCTGTGGTTGCTGCTGGGGCTGGCATCATGGAAGGCTGGAAGGAGTAGGTGATGGGACCAAATGAGAATGAGAAGAAACATGCGAGACCCACTGTGTGGGTGTCCTCTCCAGATGGGAGTGACAGACTGTCATTATTAGCTGCCAGTGGATTCTTTTCCAGCCCTCATATCCAGCCAAGTGAATTCAGTTAACAGGAGTCATTTGGGACTGGCTTGGGTGGGTTAAATTCAGAACTGATTATCATCAGGCCTGGTGGTCACACACCAACATGTTAACAAACAAACAAGCAACAACACGCTTCTCCGATGAACAATAGCTATGCTAAATTTAGCTCCTCTTGGCCATCAGGATTGGAGCCCATGAGAGGCCAGACATCTCTCTGGATGCTTATTTGCTAAAGCACTACAGCTGGCCCTCAGAGGGTACTTGGCCAAGCCCAATGAGCTGCTCCGGAGGGGTGTTGCAATCCTGATGGGGAAAGGATGGAGGACCTGGACTTTTCCAATTTCAGCAGAGCCACGGCATCACACAGAGCATTGACGTGTGTTTGCGTCACCAGCACAAACACCACCATTTCATTTATTTCATTTGTTACCCTGGGCAGAGGAACAATGCATTCTCAAGTCTGACTGTTTTAAATGGCAAACACGTTCTCGAAGCTGTCACTTCTATGTACACCCAGATAGCTGAGGACTGTGGTTTCATTTGTACTGGGATTGTGATGACTTTCATGTTGCATGAAAACTTTGGCTATAATATCACAGATTCGCTTGGAATTTCAAATTAATAGTTTCCTCTCTCTTTCTTTCTGGCACAAAATGGCTGAACTGCATGTTCTCCAATCAAAAAGAAAGATTATGTAAGCCAAAAACCTCCCCTCATTTTCAGTAAGTCATGCTTTTGTTTTAATATAAGCATTGATCATATGCTTTAATGGACAAGGGCACACAGAGGTGATGCTTTGCCTCTAGTCTTCTGCAAAATTGCAATTTTAAATCATTCTTGTTTTTCTGTTATCACCCCAAAAGTTTTTTAAGAGGCTGGTTTACATGGCATCATTTTCTCTGCATTATTGCTGTCAACTCACCAAGCTCTCTGAGTTTGGGGACCTGAAATCTAAAGAGGAAACTAAAGAGTTTGAGCTGACTTTTGTTTTACTTGGCAGTAAATTATACACATAAATTGGGGTTCTTTTTTTTTTTTTTTTTTTTTTGAGGTGGAGTTTCACTCTTGTTGCCCAGGCTGGAGTGCAATGGCGCAATCTCGGCTCACTGCAACCTCCGCCTCCCGGGTTCAGGCGATTCTCCTGCCTCAGCCTCCCGAGTAGCTGGGATTACAGGCATGTGCCACCATGCCTGGCTAATTTTGTATTTTTAGTAGAGACGTGGTTTCTCCATGTTGGTCAGGCTGGTCTCGAACTCCCGACCTCAGGTGATCCACGCGTCTCAGCCTCCCAAAGTGCTGGGATTACAGGCATGAACCACCACACCCAGCAAGTTGGGGTTCTTTAGATCATTCATTTTTAGACCAACTGAGTGTGATTTTGCCTGCTTGGAGACATTTTTGGTTGCCACAACCAACAATGGGTGGGAAGAGATGGTGCTGCTGGCATTTAATGGGTAGAGGCCAGCGACATTGCTAAGTGTGATACAATGCCCAGGACAGCAGCTCTCCCTTGCCTCAACAAAGATGTACCCAGCCCCAAATATTTGTAGTGCTGAGCTTTAGATTGAGTTGTGTATCAGACTAGAGGATGTCTACGGAGATTTGGGGCAAAGGCCTTGACTGTCTATTTGCTATCCTTTGTCTCAGAGCCTTAGCTTGATGAAATTTAGTCTTGTAGACAGGCTGTATGGTCCAATGATCAGAGCATAGTCTTTGAATCCAAGAGGCCTGGACCTAGGCTGAAAGATACCAGTGACAAAACTCACAGATCTCAGCCATTTTCTTATACACAAACTGTATCAGCAGCTAAAAGGAAACGAGGCCTGGGAAGACTGAGGGAACATGTGGTGAGGTCAGCTCCCTGGTACTTGGGACCTTCTGTGCCCATGCGACACCTCTGTGTGCTTAGACAGGGGAGCCCACACTGTCCATAGGCTCCAGGCAGGTGCAGCCCCCATGGTGAAGACACCATTGCAGCAGGACAGCACCTGGATTTTGGTGCCACTTTCTGCTTCCACCAGGAGGTCACACCAGGGTGCCTTGCTCAGTTCCTCTTTCTGCTCCTCGTGGATTGTGCCCAGGAAGGGGGATGATGACAACTGCCAGGCCCAAATATCCCCAAATTAAGGGGTAACTGGGCTTCAGCAGCATCTACTCCATCCCCCAAGATCCCCGCTGCTGCTTCTAGGTCCTGCTTATCAGCACCCACAAGCTCAGTCACTAAGTAAGGCTGTCACTCTGCTACTTGGAAAACCACATCTCTTGGGCCTTTTGTCCAAATCTGGGATCTCAAAATTCTTTCTGGGCCATAGCTGCACCGGGTCACTATTCTACACCAATGGCACAGGCTGTGAAATCTTCTGTATTGGAGCCAGCTTTATAGGATTTCAGAATGTTCCACTTCTGTTGACTCAGGGGCTTTGCCGGGGCATGGGAGGGAGTTAGAGAGGTACCACCAAGTCCATTTCCTGAGTTTAAATCCCCACCCCACCGAACTGGGGTTGTGACCTTCAGCAAGATTGTGTTCTATTTTAGTTTGTTTTAAACTTCTTCAAGCCTTCATTGTCTCATCTGTAAAGTGAGGATCACAATGGGATCCCACTTCTAAGGTAGGTATGAAAATTAAATGCAGTCCTGAATGCCACGTGCTTAGCTCAAGTCCCAGCTAAATGGAGGCTACAAAGGACATTGGGTCAAACCACACCTTTCTTATCTTGTTGAAGGTCCCAACAACCTTGGGTGGGGCAGCCTCTTTTGTCTCCCTCATTGGGCAGTTACAGAAAGCTACACCTGAGAGGTCACACATCTAGGAAGTAGAAGAATCTGAACTAGAACCCAGGACTCTGGATCTTCCCAGGCTCTGGCCTCCACTGAAGGTGTGAAAGCCAATAGCGATTAGGTGGCTGCCCCATTCATTGATATCAGGGCACTGGAAGGTCTGACTCTCCTCCTCTTCCTTCAGCAGACAAAAGAGTCTCTCCTCTCTCTCTCTCTCTCTCCTACTGGCCCTGAAAAGCTCATATTGTCTCTTTTGGATTAAGGCACTGGAGACAAATCTTAAATGCACATTTCATTTGGAAGCCAGAAACAGACATATAATAACAATAGTTGTTAATGAAAGGACTTAGCATTCATTTCTTCACTATTTCTGGCACACCTACTGTGAGCCAGCCATGGTGCTGTTCCCTACCCATGTTTTGGCTTACTGACTCCTTCCTGTCCTTGGTGGGTAATGGGCATTGCCATCCTTCCCATTTCACAGATGAGGAAAGAGAGGCTCAAAGAGGTACTTGATCAAGACCGTAGTCAGGAGGAGATATGCTGTATTGAAGAGGACTCAACTGGCCTCTGAAAGAAACTTTGAATTGCTGACGTGTGTCAGAAAATAAAAGAAGTTGATTTTCATAATATCTGTCTCTAAAAAAAAAATTCCAACTTTTTGAGAGCAGAGTATGACGTTTGCTTTCTATTATCCTTTTCTTCGTACCCCACCCTCAAAGTTTGCCAAACCTCCTTACTTGCAGAAGACAATTTTGGATTCTTACAAAAAGCAGCTGCACAGAAGCCATGGGGGATTTTTGCACAAAGCATTTGCCTAATTGGACCCTGTTCTATTTTCTGACCTGTTGCTCCTTGAGGTATCATCTTAAAGATGCTCTCCAGAAAGTGTCCTGAGCCTACATTTTCCCCTGGCTGAAAGACTCAGGTTCTCTCTGAAGATATGTTATACTGCTGTACTTAACATTTATTTTAAATAGTGGAGAAAGAAAGAAATCTGAAGACAGTAAACTTCTAAATAAGAGGAGAATTACACATATAAGCAGATAATACATCGGTTCCTAAATACCGGTTGTGAAAGATTATAATGAACAGAAAACATTTAATCCACCACATGAAGCAAGAGGGTGACCCCGGAGAGGTTGTCTGAGGTTTCCTTGGGGGGAAGCCCAGCCAGTGTTAAAAATGATGTCTATGAGAATGACAGAACTTCTAGCAAATGTGCTCACCACTTCTTAAGGTGAAAGAGAAAGAAAAACACTCTGAAAAAAATTACATATGTATTTGAACAACAAATATATATGGAATATCCACTCTGTACCAGCTAGGACTCAGGCAGTAAACAAAACAAAGTCCCTGGCCTTATATTTGGGTGGGGGGATAAGGCAAAGAAAGACTAGAGAATAAAGCATACTATTGCAGGAGATGACTTTGCTAAGAATGAAAATGAGCTATCAGCCCATAGACTTGTGTCTAATGCAACCATCTGACAAAGGAGGCACAAAGCTAGCTTGAACTTTGACCTGTTGCTAGTCCACATTTTCCCCAGCCCCTACTGTCTCAGAAAGCTCTGTTTCCCAGAATCAGTGTCCTTTGGCAATTCACCATCGTTACAAACTCTTCTGTATCAGAGCTGCCCAGTGTAGAATCCCAGCCCTTGTCCTTGATCTCTCAAAACAAATACAACAAAAACCAACCACAGAAATGAATAAGTGAAACAAAACATAAGAACAGGTCATACAAGGATACATTTGTATGCATTAGTCTTCTCTGATGATTTTGAATGACAATGAAGATTAAGTGACAGCAGCACATGACCACGAACCCCAAATGGGACATCAGACAGTTAAAAGCCCTTCAATCACATCTCCCATGGGCCACCCACCACATCACTCAAGAAACATCCCTCCTTGCCCCTCCACCATGCCACTACACACACACATACTGTCTTTCTCTGTTTTCAGTTTTGTTCGCCATTATTCCTTCTCTTGGGCTCTCTCCAGAAACCCAGCATCTTTCTCTTTTCTTTGAGAGCAAATTCGACCTCTCTCCTGTCAGAGCCACCTGCATATACCTGAAGAATCAGGCTCTCTGATGACTAGCAGGTTTCTAGTAGGGCCCTACCCTTTTCCGCAGGCGGAAGCTAAATTTTCCTTTATCTTTTCTCCACTAGTCTCTGGGAGGTGGAGGAGGAGGGAAGAAGAGCAGAGTGATCTATTGTAACATCGACATATAAATAATGCCACTTCATTTAGAACATAAACGTGGCGATGGTCGGTTTTGGTTTAATGTAGCTCTTCAAAATAGCTCCTCTCTTCCTTCACATGAGTATCTGGGTGAAGGTAGGTGAGCAGGAAACAGTCAAGACTATGTTAAGAATTTGCATATGGCTAACAATACCGTACTGTGTATTTGTTAAGATGACCGATCTCATGTTAAGTGTTCTTACCACAATAAAAACGTCCAAACAAATAAATAATAAAAGAATTTGCCTGTTCTATGAAACAGTTTGCAAGCTGTTGCTAGGGGCAGCCTTATTTATCTGTATGTAAATTTAAGATGGGGGTCCGCACTGGAACCAGAGGGGAAAGGAGTGTCTAACCTCACTCTGCAGAGAATGGGGAAAACATGTAATTATGCGTGTTTCAGACTAGATGGGATACAGAGCCCTAATGTCCGCATCTTACAGAGGGTCAGCGTAGTTTACCCATCATCACAAACCACAGAGCTACCCTGGGGGAGCCAAGGAAAACCAGGATTTCTGACCCTGGACTCGGTCCAAGAGAGACATGCAGAGTTGAGCGTCCCAATTTTGCACACTCAATCTGTCTTCATAGATAAAGTAATAGAAACAACAATTAAACAGAGAAAAATTATCATTAAACATCACCCGCCATGTGGCTTCTGTTAAAACAAACAAACAAACAAACACAAAAAACTCTTGAGATATGCCCTCTTTTCAGTTCCTTGAAAACTTTTGGATACTCTCTGCCTCGGGACACCTGTGTTTCCTGTTCCCTCCACTTGGATCATTTTTGCTCTGAGTCCTTGAGTGCAAGGCTGCTCCTTCTCATTGAGATATTGCTCAAATGCCACCTTTCAGAGAAGCCACCTCTGGCTACTTTCTCTACAGAAGAAGTAACCTGCCTGCCTGGCTCATACGAACTCTCTAACCCATTATTATGTTCACTTAATTTATTACACATTGCCCTGTTTGGAATCATCTTCTTCAATGGTTCATTTGTTCAGTAATTTATTCATTTGAGTGATGTTTTCCAAGCTCTATGCTAGGTTCTAGGGAAACAGCAGGGAGCAAAACCCACAAAACCCTCTGGCCTCACGGAGCTGAGGTTCTATTGGGACATGACAGACAATACATCCTACGGACTACATAGAGGGTGATAAGTGCTTGGGGGAAATGAAAGCTGGGGGAGGTAGGGAGTGCTGGTGTGGAGTGGTTAAGGAAGGTGGTTTTGGGGATCTTGGGGGAGGAAGAACATTCCAGGCAGAGAGAACAGCAAGTACAAAGGCCCTGAGGCAGGGGCATGTGGGGTGAGGAGGTGAGAATTGATGGTGAACAGGAAAGCTAGAGTAGTTGGTCAGGGTGAGCAGGTGGGTAGGGGGTGTTGACAGAGAAAACGTGTGCAGATTGTGTAGGGCCTTGTTAATCAGTGCAGACTGATGCTTTTATTCTGAGTGAGTTGAGGCAATCGTAGTATTCTGAGCAGAAGAGAGGCATGATCCAGCTTGTATTTTAGTTTTTCTGGGATTTTGTCTTGTTTTTTGTTTTTTTGGAAATGGAGTCTTGCTCTGTCACCCAGGCTGGAGTGCAGTGGCGAGATCTCGGCTCACTGCTGCCTCCACCTCCCAGCTTCAAGTAATTCTCCTGCCTCAGCCTCCCGAGTAGCTGAGATTACCAGTGCTTACCACCACGCCTGGCTGATT
Source organism: Gorilla gorilla gorilla (assembly GCF_029281585.2). Classification (NCBI taxonomy): domain Eukaryota; kingdom Metazoa; phylum Chordata; class Mammalia; order Primates; family Hominidae; genus Gorilla; species Gorilla gorilla. Next base: position 225,945,517 of record NC_073224.2, on the reverse strand, counting down.
TTTGTGTGTTTTTTTTTTTTTACTAGAGTTGGGGTTTCACCATGTTGGCCAGGCTGGTCTTGAACTCCGGACCTCAAGTCATTCTCCCACCTCGGCCTCAGGAAAACATGTAGGAGGCTCTGGCTTTTCCCCAGGCAGGAGAGGGCACAGGCAGGCATCAGGCTGGTAGTGTGTGCACACACACACATACATACTTATGCAAAAGAGTGAATTTGTGTCCATGTATTCTGCTTGAGTACTGCTCCTCTGACTTGACAATGTCAGCTGCATCTTTCCATATCAATAAATGGGGAGCTATATCATAATTTTAGTGTGCTCATATTATTCCCTTGCATGGATGTACCATAATTTAGCTGGTCCTGAATTAAACACTTCAGCAGTTTCACATTTTTCACCGTGATAAAAAAAAAATTCTGCAGTGAACATTTTTGAACATATATCCCTGAGGACTTGCTTGTCCAAGTACATCTTTGAGATAGATTCCTAGAAATAGAATTGTTAGGTCACAGTCTATAAGGGGCTGAAGGATTTTGATGCATAATGCCAAATTGCCTGGGAGAAAATGTGTACCAAGCACATCCCATCCCCACCAGCTGTGTTCCTGTTTCCTTATCTCATTTTAAGTATCATCACTGTTTTTATTCATTGCTAAGTTGATAGATTAAAAAATATGGTATTTCTTCCATTTGACCCAGCAATCTCATTGCTGGATATATACCCAAAGGAATAGAAATCATTTTATTATAAAGATACATGCATGTGTATGTTCATGGCAGCACTATTCACAATAGCAAAGACATGGAATCAACCCAAATGCCCATCAATGATAGACTGAATTTTAAAAATGTGGTACATATGCACCATGGAGTATTAATGTAGCCATAAAAAGGAACAGGATCATATTCTTTGCAGGGGCATGGATAAAGCTGGAAGCCATTATCCTAAGCAAAGTAATGCAGGAACCAAACACCACATGTTCTTACTTATAAGTGAGAGCTGAACGATGAGAACATATGGACACAGGGAGGGGAACAACATACACTGGGTCCTGTTGGAGGAGATGTTGGGGATGGGAGGAGCATCAGGAAAAATAGCTAATGCATGCCGGGCTTAATACCTGGGTGATGGGTTGATGGGTGCAGCGGACCACCATGGCACACATTTACCTATGTGGCAAACCTGCACATCCTGTGGATGTACCCCAGAACTTAATAAAAAAAATATAGTATTTTTTGTTGTTATTTATTGCCATTTCATAGCTTTACTCATATTTTATTTGGGCTATTAGCCTTTTATTAGTATTTAAGAACACTTTATTAAAAACATATTACCATAAATGTTGCAAAATTTTAAGGATTTTTTCATATAATCTTTTTATTTTTTGTTTTGGGAAGCTATGAAATATTATATGCATATAAAAATATATAACACACTTATGAAAGATACAAAAAATAAACACTGTGTACTCCTGACCCAGCTCAAAGAATGGAGCACTTCCAACACCCCAATTGCATTCTCTTTTCCCCCCAGCCAAACTAATCACTCGATGGTGATGATTCCCTTACTGTTCGTTATAGTTTTGCCTAACCTGTAAATGTTCATAAACAGCCTAGTTTTAGTTGTGCAATGTTTTGAGCTTTATGAAAATAAAATCACACTTTATGTATTTGTCCATGACCTGCTTTTTTTTCAAACAATATTATGTGTGTGAGCTTCCTTCAGATCGAAGCCTAGCTGTGGGTCATCTCTCCCAGTGCAGCTTTGTAAAAATGTCTCTAGAAGTGTGATTTCTGAGTCTCCAGAAATGCATATCTTACAATAACCCAGCTCATGCCAAATTATTTTCCAAAGTAGTTTTTACCAGTCTATAGTTTGTTCGGTACTATATGAAGCTTCCAATTTTGTTCACATCCTTGCCAAGGCACATTATTGTCTGACTTTTAATTACTTTCCTAATCTAGTGTATATGAACACTAGATTATATGGGACTAGATAAGGAACATTTCTTATTATAAAAAAAGGCAAGGTCTTAGAAGAAGTGGTTAGATTTTTAAAAATACGGATTTTTAAAATATTTGTTTTACTCTTCCTAGAATACTAGGAAGGCAAACTAACTTTCTTTCATTAGGCTAGAAGTAAATAGAACTTCAGTTAAAAATCAAGGTAATTTTAAGGTCAGAAAAACAAGCTATTTGGGGGACAATTTGCCAGAAGAGATGGTTACACTATTAAAAAACCAAATGCTCTCCTCTTTGGGCTTGTGGATAAGATCAGTGTTAGAATGTGCTATCAAAACAAGTACAAAGGATTCCTGAACTAATTTCTTCTGAATCGACATTTAAAAACATTCAATTTGCTCTCAATGTTCGATTCCCATTTATAAGTAAGAACATGCAGTGTTTGGTTTTCTGTTCCTGCGTTAGTTTGCTGAGGATGATGGCTTCCAGCTTCATCCTTTGGTGCAGAAAGGAAATGGGTAGATCAATAGGTAAAGAAATGTGTTTTCTCACATTTTAGGAAGTGCTTCGTGATCGATACGCATCAAATGAGACCATTCAAGGTGTGCACATAGTCTAGATTGAGTATAGATTCTTTATATGTAGATTTCTTTGATAATGTCATTTTACTTTACACTTATGACAGGTTCATGAAAGTGAGAAACGTTCTAAGCACTGCAGAATAACTGCTCATCCTTTCCTTTTTGCTTTTTTTTGGGTGTGTGGCAATAATCTTCATGTACGCTGGCAGGCCAAACATCTGGCTCATGTGTGTGGGAAGCCAGTTGCTCTTGTACTACACATTTCAGCTGAGAAGTACTGAGCCTGCTGACAAAATGCATAACCTAATTAGGCGTGAACTCTAACGCAATCGGTGCTTGTTTTTGCAGGTGTAAAACGCCACTCTCAATCTATTGTGTTTTCTTCCCAGGTCTAAAAGCATCACAAATTAGTAGGTTTGGAAAGCCAGGGATTTCACAGGCAAAAGTTGATTGCATAGATGCTCCCCAGTTCATTAACACCGAACATAAGCCTTTCTGAGAGCAACCGTGGGCTTTGTGTTTGAAACAATATGGTGGTGTAGTCATAATAACATGGGAATTCCAGACAGGAGACATGGATTCTAAACTCCTATAAATGAGTTCTGTGACTTTAAACATGGCCCTTCCCTGTCTAGGCTGGCATTTTCTCACTTGCAGAGTGAGGGAGTTGGACATTTTCACTAAACATATATTTGTTAGCATTTGCTGTGTACCAGGAGCCAAAGTAAAAATTATAAAGCATGGTCTCTGTTCCTTAGGATGTCCACAATTTGGAGAGGGGTGACAAAGAAGAATCGGACAGCTCCAATACGGTGAGACTAGCAGAGGGTGTGGATGCCACAGAGCAAAGCTGCTCCTAGCCCAGTTCAGAAGCTGGGGAATGCTTCTCATGGAGGTGGAACTGCTACAGGGCCATGGAGGATGAAGAGGGACTAGTTAGGAAGACTGGGAAGGGGAGAATATTGTATGATAGAAGTATGTGCAAAGGCACAGCAGTGTGAGAATACAGTGCTACCTGTGTCATATCTCAGGTCCTGTGGTACTTTTAAAACATGTTCCCAAATTCTTTGACACTCTTCCCATGGACAGGTGGGAGTCATGTCCCCTCCCCCAAATCAAGGCAGTGTTGTAAAGAGAGTGAAACTGATGCTATGTGAGACTCGGTCATGAAAGGTCCAGCAGCTTCTACATTGTTCATGGGGACATTCACACTTAGAGGCCAAGCAGCCATGTAAGAAATCCAGCTATCCCTAGTCCGCCATACTGGGAGGAAGCCCAAGCCAGCCACATGGAGAGGCCATGCGTAGGTGCTCTGTTTGGAAATCTCAGCTAAGCCCCCAGCCTTTGTATTGATCTTGCTCAGGCACCAGATACATAAGTAAAGAGACTCTCCATTATTTCAATGGCAAATGATTTACATCCTGCCTGCTAAAGCCCCTGACATAATGAAGCAAAGACAAACCATCCCCACTCTGCTGTTTCTAAATTCCTGACCGACAGGATCCATGAGCACCATGCAGCAGTTGTTGATCTATACCATTAAACTTTGAGGTGGTTTGCTACGCAGCAATGAAGGATGGGAATGGGTCTGTTTCAGCTCTAAAAGTTGATTATTCGGTAAAACTCCAAAACCAATTCCTGTTCTTCAAAAAGAAAGCTCTGATTATGTGAACTTTTGAATTAAAGAAAAACAGTTGCAGAAGGATCAAGACAGAGATTGAATTATTCAGAGAAATTATCGTCGTCAAACCCAAACTGGTTGAAATTGCAAAATGAATTTATCGACCCACAAACTCAGGAAGTTCCAGGTGTGAATCTAGTACTACAGGATTCAAGCATTCAAGAGATGATTAGAAACCAGTCCTCTCCAATTCTGCATTCTGCTTTGCTCCGTGCTGTCTTCATTGTCAGGCAGGCACTCCCCAAGGGGAAGCAAGATGGCCAGACCAGCACCCACTGAGCCCCAGAAGAAAGGGAGTCTCTTTACGATCATTTCAGCACATGTCCCAGGCCTGTCTGCTGTTCCCTCACTTCCATAGGTATGAATTCCATACCTATGGCTGTGGCCATGGGAAAAGAGGTCCCTGATTGGCCAGGTGGGGCCGCATTTCTACCTGTTGAGCCAGAAACAGTGTCTATGAATCCTAAATGTTGAAAGAAATGAGGTTCTCAGTCTTGTATTATCAGAAACAGAAATGAATACTAAGTGGAAAAAAAAAACCAAACAGATACCCCTTAGGTAGAAACTTTTTCTTCTGCCCACAGCTGTCCGTTTGGCATAACCTGATACTACTCGGGCTTCATAGAACTATCCCTTTTACAGGTTTAATTAACCCCAAAGCAGCAAAAAAGCAGTTATGCCTCCAGTACAGGTTCATGAAAGATATTTTCTAGACTTATAGAGTTTGGAGATTCCTAATATTTAACCATCCCTTCCATTATTCTCTTTTGCTGTTAATAAATATTTCTGAATTTTACTGATTAGTTCCTTTATACACACGTTTATTCAGTAATAAAAATTGAAATAGCATGCCCAAATTACCTTCAAAATAAGCCAATTGTTAAAAAGCAGGAAGTATTTAGTTTCATGGATCTTATGCTAATCATGTTTTACTCAAATAATACAACGTAAAGCCCCCAAGCTCCATAAATACACTCATTTTCCACGTGTTCTTTTGCTTCAGAGTCTTAATGTTGAATCTCACCATCAACTTCGGGATTCTAAGACACATGTATATGAGATCCGGGATTTTTTTCTTGGGGTCAATCAATAAAATGGAGCAGAAAGAAACAGAATCAGCAAGACATTCAAAACTTGCTTTTTACATGATGGATAAAAGATGGAAAAGAAACAGAGATCTAAGGAAGGAAAAAGACAACTAACATCACAGAAACAATATTACGAGAGTCAAAAAAAAAGTTGATGGTGAGATTCAACATTAAGACTTTGAAGCAAAAGAACATGTGGAAAATGAATATATTTATAGAGCTTGGGGGCTTTACGTTGTATTATTTGAGTAAAACATAATGATTAGCACGAGATCCATGAAACTAAATATTTCCTGCTTTTTAACAATTGACTTAGTTTGAAGGTAATTTGGGCATGGTATTTCAACTTTTATTACTGAATAAACATGTATATAAAGGAATTAATCAGTAAAATTCAGAAATATTTATTAATAGCAGAAAAGAAGAAACTAAGGGATGATTAAATATTAGAAATATTTATTAACAGCAAAAAAGAAAAAAATAATCGATGGTTAAATATTAGGAATCTCCAAACTATAAGTCTAGGAAATATTTTTCATGAACCAGTAGTAGAGGCATAACCAAAACAACAACAAAAAACATGTTTCCCCTTCCAGAATGCCCCCTAGTGAACCCAAAATTACTAGCAGGAAAGAAAGGGCCTAACCCTGGAACTGAATCTATGTAATCTATGCTTGTGTGATTCCTCAGCCTAATTCTGGGGTCTTCCTCATTCCAGGGTTCTCAGAATTGCATCCACGGAATGGGGAACATTGACATTGCCAATGACATTGAAGGATCATCTGTTAACCCATTGTGACCACCATCACTTCTCTTACATGAGGAAGAGGCTCTTGTTCTCTTTAAAGATGATAAGGTTGATTGAGATAAAAGTCACTCAGTCTTAGAAAGCTCTCAACCATTCCCCTCCCCGGCATAGCCTTGTCCTTGCACCATCTCCAGGAAGGCAATGTCTCTCCCTTTCTTGTTGGGTTATCTCTTCTTTGTTGTGTTGTTGGATCCACCATCATCTGGGGAGAGAAGAGGGATAGGGTCAAAAGTTGCTGTCATCTTGCTCAGACTCCTTATTAAGACATTCTGGGAGGGAGGAAAGAGAGACTTCTGTGCCTTTCTGGAAGTTTCCTTCAGCTGCCATCTGGGATGACTCGGAAGATCAAGTTGTTGCTGGGGTAGGTCCAGAAAAATCCAGGCACAGTGAAAAGTTCTCCTGGACTTTTTTTTTTTTTTTTTGACACAGGGTCTCACTCTGTCACCAGGCTAAGTGCAGTGGCGTGATCATGGCTCACTGCAGCCTCGACCTCTTGGGCTCAAGCAATCCTCCTGCCTCAGCTTCCTGAGTAGCTGGGACTACAGGTGCATGCAACCAAGCCCAGCTAATTTTTGTATTTTTTGTAGAGATGGGGTCTCACTATGTTGCCCAGGCTGGTCTTGAACTCCTGAGCTCAAGTGATCCACCTGCCTCGATCTCCCAAAGTGCTGGGATTACAGGTGTGAGCCACTGTGCCCGACCCTCCTTGGATCTTGTGGGGAGCTTGTGAAGGTGAATTTCTAGATTCTCCAAATGTTAGAAAGAGGCCAGGAAAGGGGGACACTGCAGTCTTGCCAGAGGAGCCCAGATTCAACAGATGCTCAGCAGTGAGAGGAAATAAATTAGCCCTTTCTTCTTGTTTATGTCATGTCTTTGTCTCTGTGCCTCCACTGTAGAATGCTTTTATCTATAAATGTGTTTTTCAAGCTAGAAATTACAGAGATCCAGATGTTCCTAAGGAGTCTTCTCCATTTGGTTTCTGTTTTGGTCACAAAGATGGATGTTTTATATTCAGATCTGTTTCCTTGCTAGTCATAAGCTGATGGATAAACCTACAATGACTTGTCTATGACAGCATCTTATTATCATGGCTTTAATTAAGGACTGGCATTTGTGTGGTGGTGAATTTTCTCCAGATCTTATTCCTGGAGATACCTTAATGATACCACTGCCCCGTGAATTGCACTGGCTTCCTGTCTGTTTCTCAATCTTGCCAGGGCCTTTCCTACCCCAGGACCTTTCCTCATGTTGTTCCCTCTGCCTGGAACATTCCTGTCCAGCAACTCAGGCGACTCATGCTCTTCCTTCAAATATCAGTTCAGGGGCTGCCTACTGGGGTTGCCCTGTTGGTATACATTCCCTACTCCATCCTATTCCATATAGCTCTTAGGAGGATTCAAATGCTTAAACAAATCTTTAGACATACACTTGATGGATATTAGCTCTAATAATGTTTGCTATATTATTAGTTAGGATAAGTGATGTTAGTTTCATCAACAAATAAATCCCCACGTCTCAAGGGCCTAACACAGTAAGTTTATTCTGCACTCATCTTACAATCCATTGTTGGTTCAATGCAGGGGCTGTGCTCCATGTAGACATCAGGGTTCCAGGCCCCTTCCACTGTGCGGTTCCATCATCTAGGCCCTCAGGGTGTACCATCAAACTGTTTGCATCAACTGGCAGTTGAGAGAAGAGAGGGTAGAAAATTCTTCAAGAGGTTTCACAGGCCAACCTGAAAGTAGTGGGTGTCCTGTCTTTCCTTCGGAAAAAGTTTAGCAGTTTGTTGTAAAAATAAATATACACTTACTATGTTACAAGTCAATCCCACTCTTGGCTACCTACTCCAGAAAAAAAAGAAAAAAAAAAAAAGGCCCCACCCGGTTACCAGGGATAGAGTTACATAGTCCAGCTGTTTGTCCAGGAAGAAGAGGAGGACCATGGTTGTTGGTGAAGCACTAAGCTTTTCTGCCATATTATTATGATTATAATAGTTATTCCCAAGTCCCATACTGCATTTTAACAACCCACCTAAAAAGTACCCTACCCTTGCAGATTCCCTTCTTGCTCATCAAGCTTATCGGCCTGAGGTCATATTTCTTCAGAATTTTGAATCATAAAGCACAGTGAAGTGTTCATCACATAAGGTAATAGCTATTTCTTCTTAAGTCATTTTATCTGAGTTAATGGCTAGTAATGGGTTAATATATAATCGTCCATAGGACTATTTGCATTTTGAAATAAGATTCATGGAGAAAAGAGAAACTGAGTTAGAGGGAGGAGATATTCGGGCTTTTGGCAGGTGGCAGCCTTGTCCTTTCAGGTAAAATCCAAGAAGAGGCCTTGGTGGCAATTTGTTCTTTCTTCTTTCCTTTCCATGTGTAATGGTAACTTCTGGGTAGGGAAGGCTGCCTCTTTGCCTCCATGAACTGAGACTTTCTACTGCCCACACTGTAGCCTCCTTTATTCTCCCCTCTGCGGACTGCTAAGAGAGAGCTCTTTGGCATACAAAATAGGCCTCGGACTTCCTTATCAGGGTGCTTTCTTTCATTTCATAGAGCCCTCCCCGGCCAGATATTCATGTCGCAGATGTATGAGCTCCTGCAGTCATTATCAATCACTGAATGCTTAACACATATTTAATGAATGGCTTCTATGAGCAAGCGAGACGTGACATTCTGTAATGGTGGTTGGGGCGGGGGGTGGGGTGCATGCAGTTTTAGTTTCGTTTATTTCATTTTTGGAGTTTATGAAATGTCTTAACTGTTAAGTCACAGAAAAGGTTTCCCACATAAAAAACATAAAAATCTGTTCTATCTGATCTGCTTTTATGCATTTTTCTAAGCCCCTGGTTTTCTAATTAGGGGGAAAGAAGAGGAAGTTTTATTCTCGTACCCATTATAGCGTGTGACCATGGTTCAATTATATTTTTCTTTTGGCTGGATAAGGGTAATGAATAGATCTTTATCAAATAATTTGATAGACATTGTTATATCCAGCAACTTTTGCTAATACGATGCACTTGGAATCTCATCTGTGTTTGAAGTTTGCACCGACGTCTGCAGAAACTCAGAGAGAAGCTCCCCAGGGATCATCTCTGGTATTTATGACCTGCATCTCCACGTCATTTTGCAGTAGTGAAAGCTGCACTCGACCATTCCTTTTGTTGGTAACTCAAGCCAACAGCCCCTAATGGCTGATTGGATGAAGGAGCAATAACAGCCTCAATACAGTGGGGTGAGGTTCTGAAATCAAAGACTGATGTAAAAGTGGCAAATGGTCAAAATACAGCCCCTTAAATTGTCCATGCAATAAATTATGATGTCCACCCAGAATTGGAACAGCTGATTATTTTATGGCTAAGCACCAGATAAAATAGTAGGGGACTTGCAGGCTAGGTCATTCTTGCATTGCTATAAAGAAATACCTGAGACTGGGTAATTTATTTAAAAAAAAGGTTTAATTGGCTTACGTTTCTGCAGGCTGCACAAGTATGACACCAACATCTACTGAGCTTCTGCGGGAAGCCTCAGGAAGCTTACAAGCATGGCAGAAGTTGAAAGGAGAAGCCAGGCTGGACATGGTGTCTCATGCCTGTAATCCCAGCACTTTGGGAGGCTGAGGCGGGTGGATCAGGAGGTCAGGAGTTTGAGACCAGCCTGACCAACATGGTGAAACCCCGTCTCTACTAAAAATACAAAAATTAGCCAGGTGTGGTGGTATGTGCCTGTAATCCCACCTACTCAGGAGGCTGAGGCAGGAGAATTGCTTGAACCGGGAGGCAGAGGTTGCAGTGAGCTGAGATTGCGCCACTGCACTCCAGTCTGGGCAACAGAGCAAGACTCTGTCTCAAAAAAAAAAAAAAAAAGAAGAAGAAGAAGAGAGGAGGAGACACCAGTGTCTCAAATAGTGAGAGAGGGAGTTGGGGGCCGGGGTGCCACACTTTTAAACAACCAGATCTTGTGAAAACTCATTCACTATTGGGAGGACAGCACCAAGCCACAAGGGATCCATCCCTATCACCCAAACACCTCCACTAGGCCCTACCTCCCACATTGGGGATTATAATTCAACATGAGATTTGGCAGGGACATATATTCAAACTAATCAAATGTGTTTCATGATCTTTTTTTAGATATATATTTTTATGTGTGTAGTCAAATATAGTCAGCCCAGCAAGATGGAGGCTCACAGAAACGGAGTTTCATAAAGGAATGGCATCTTCAGTTTTGTCGTCCAGTACTGGGTTTATGCATATTGAATGCAATTATGGGAAGAATGACTTGCACCAATCAGAATGTTCCATCCATCTACTGGTCTATGTCATATTTTTATACAACTGAAATCAGCCAAAATAAAAGTTGCACGGTGTGACTTCCACAATGGCCATGGGTGCAGTACTTACAACCTGTCTGACACTGGGCTAACCCCTTTACAAGTGTAACATCGTTTTATCTTCTAAAGAACCCAGTGACTGAGGTAGTATCATTATGTCCATTTTATAGATGAGTATTTTTAATCACTGTGAGATTAAATAATGTGTTTGGGTAAGTGGTGAGCAAAGTAACAATATGAACCAAGGACTGGCTGCTTCCAAAGTGTGCGCTGCTATGTTATGCTGCCTGGTGAGTCATCCCTGGTAACCCACTCTAGGCAAGAAAATGGTTAGAACTGAGCTAAACCCAGAAAGGAAGTTTGATTTCCCTTTTCTTTTGTAAATTGGAGTCTCTCTGTCGCAGCTTCTCTCTCTCCTAAGTGTCTGCTTTCAACAGGTCCTAAATAAAATGATTGTTACTCTTTAGATTTAGTTCCCAGAGCTGCTTTTTTGCTAATATCAAAACCTATTACTAAGTTCTTTTCCTAATCCTTCTATGCTGTTAACTCAGGAAAGATGAGCTCTCCAAACCTGTATTTCCCGGTGCGTTGGAGTTGCTGAGATTCTTGCAAATGGTATTGCAACTCACCCTGGTGCTTTCTTCTGTCCTCGAAGATGAGCCAAGTGTCTCTGGCCACACAATATTTAATATGCACACTGTTAGCAGAAATTAGACACCCCATATTAGCCACCCCCGCAACTTCTACATTATGAAGTAATGGTCTTACTGAAATTCAAAGGAGAGGAGAGAGGGAAAGGAAGGAAAGAAGGAAGGGAGAAAGTGAGGCAGAGAGGAAGGGAGTAGGAAGGAGAAAGGGAAGGAAGAGAGGGAAGGAGGCAGAAAGAGAGAGGAAAGGAGGGAGGGAGGCAAGAGAGTACCCTGTTACCCACCTGTCCCCTGAGGTCTTTATTTAGAACATTCCAGAAAAAAATGGCAGAGGAAATTGCATTGGCTTTCCAGTTGGGTCTTCTCAGAGCCCATCCCTTCTTGGCTGTGTGATTGTGGCAACTCATTTAGGTTTCCCGAGCCTCAGCTCTGTCATATGTAAGGGGCAAAAATAACAGCATTTCACCCTAAAGAATTGTCAGCAGGATTAAATGGGATAACATATTTAATCAATATGGCACAGGATAGTAAACCTAAATTTACTCTCCCCATGAAGGGCTTTAGGTCTTTTCTACTCATGCCTATTGTGAATTTCTTATTCAGTTGCAAGATCTGTAAAGGCATAGATGATGCGTTCTATTTCTTTAGGAAGTGTTCCTCTCCCACTCCTGCCCCAAATGGCACACTCAGTCCTTGCTTGATTCCCACAATATGACAAAATCAGCATGTTTGACTGACTGATCCTCTGCTCAGAGGCTGTAACAATGTTTAATTACCCTTTTGATCAGAAAGTTCATCCTTATCTCTTAGGTCCCTTCTGCTATAATTTATCCTTATTTTTGCCTGTTCAGCCCTGGATGTAGTGTATGTCCTTATTTTTAAAGGCATCATTGAAAAGAAGGGGGAAGGGTAAGAATGGGGGAAAAATTAGACAATTTGATAGAAGCTCAGGCATTTATATGAAGTGCAAGAGACTGAACGGATGAAGAGAGAGAGGAGAGCCTGAGACCCTTCGTCACGGTAGATCACAATGAACCCTCCACCGTCCCAAAACTGTCCCAAAACTGTATTTTGAGAAACATTTCAAGATTCTTTCTTTTTTTTTTTTTTTTTTTGAGACGGAGTCTTTCTCTTTGACCCAGGCTGGAGTGCAGTGGTGCAATCTTGGCTCACTGCAAGCTCTGCCTCCCGGGTTCACACCATTCTCCTGCCTCAGCCTCCCGAGTAGCTGGGACTACAAGTGCCCACCACCACGCCTGGCTAAATTTTGTATTTTTTTTTTTTTTTGTATTTTTAGTAGACCACGGGGTTTCACTGTGTTAGCCAGGATGGTCTCGATCTCCTGACCTCGTGATCCACCTGCCTCGGCCTCCCAAAGTGCTGGGATTAGAGGCGTGAGCCACTGCGCCTAAAAAAACACAGAGTTCAACTATAATTCTGGAAGAAAAGCTTCTTTTGCTATTCATTTAATCTAGAATCTATACCAGGGAGAACCAAATGCATTGGCGAGTTAAGCTGCTTTGCTTCAGAATATTAAATTCATTTCTCAAATGTTTGACTTCATGTCAGTGGTGAGTTTGTCATCAGACCAGGCTGTGTTTAAGTCCCAGCTCTGCCTGCTACCTGTCTGTCAGGCCTCTGTGCAAGTTGCTTTTGTTCTTAGAATCTCACCTGGAATGCAGGTGACTACAACCTCGCAGGAATATGTAGAGATTAAATGATTTAATAGAAGTAAGAGAAGCTCACCTTGCTGTCTCCATGGTAAATGGTCAACACACGTTTATTGCATTGGAATCTCAATTTTGCAAAGTCCAAACAAAAGCAAAATGCAGAGTAGCTCCAAATTTGGAGGGATGGAAAGAGGAGAAGCAATCACGGGGCTGGGCGTCAGGTAGAGAGACTCAAAGGTCTGTCGGGTTATTGACATGTCCAACAAGCTGCAGGACAGATGAACAAAGGCACACTTTCTGCTCGGAGTTGAAGTCACAAAGGCCGATGGTTTCTGCTCAGAGATGAGTGAAAGGTGGCTCACGTGGCTAGGCAGCATGCATGCCGGGCCCTCCTGGCTCCGCACTTGGTGTCGGATTCAGAGAGTATGCTGGGAGCACGTGTGCAACTCCACTGGGACAGTTTGTTCCAGATGTGCACAGCTGCGAGCCTCTGAGGGCTGAGGGCCAGGGCTTTCTGTAGGAAGTATATTGTGCTCCTTTCCCTTCCCCAGTGGAGCTGACGGAGCCTTTCACAAGCTCCTGCTGTGCCGAGCTGGGACGGCGGCCATGGCACAGAGACAAGCACGTGATGTACCCAGGCTCTCCAAACATCAGCACCAAGACCTCCTTTTTAACAGTCCAACCCTCTGAGGCACGCCTTTGCCTTTCAGTCTTAGGAACATCCCAGCCTCACTCCCCAAGTGGCCTGGCAAGACCTCCGTCCATCACATTGGCCTGGCTGTGGTTCAGGAATCATCTGGAAGAGGCACATTCATTGTGTTAGCCTGAGGTTCATCACCATTTCCAGAGGAGATGCTAGTAACCCCGGACACGAGACAAACTGCTTCCTTTGATGCATCCTCCTGTCTGGTTAGGAAATGGCAGAGGTAGGAATCTTTGATGCAGGGCTAGACGCACAGCAGCTGCAGGGCCTTCAGAAGGCTTTGGAAAAACTAGAAGGTTTTCTCGATGACTTCATCCCACTTTACTTTGCGACAGTGACTTTGGGTGACCTTGAGCCTTTTGACTGGGTCCAGGAAATAACCAGAGCTGCAGATATGTTGCTCACTCTCCCCTTGAACACATAAATGGGCTGTTACCAAAGTGCAAGGTTTTATTAAAGCACAACGCAAGCGGATTTTTCTTTTGAAAATGGAACGGGGTTGTGGACTCTTTTATTCCCATTTATTTTCTGAGTTGGCTGTTATCACCATTTTCGATTTCTGCACTCCTGAAGTCAGTCTTCCTTGTGTCTTGACAAAAATTTCACGACCTCTTCCCCTTTCATTGTTTCCCCTATTTATTTATTCACTCAACAAATGTTTACTGAGGTCCTGTGATATGCCAGGCACTTTTCTAGATACCAAGGAGACAGCAGTGAGCAAAACAGACAGATATCCCTGCCCTCGTGGAACTGATATTCTAGTGTAGGAGGCACACGATAAACAAAAGAAACAAGTAAAACCTGCGGAATGTCCGATGGGGTAAGTGCTTGGAGAACAGGAAGACTTTACAAGGGAGGGAGGATGGTCTGGACATTTGAGCAGAGGTTTGAAGGGGTGAAGTAACCACACAGAGAGCACTGCAGATGGAGAGAACAGCAGGTGCAAAGGCCCTGGGACAGAGCATTTCGATGACCCGCATGGCTGGAGCAGGGTGAGCCCATGGGGACAAAAGGAGAGAAGTCAGAGAGGGGGTTGTAGAATTAGGTCCAAGGTTACAGCTGGATGGAGACATCATTAACTACGATCCACCTGAAAGACAGCCTGAGCCTGGAAATAGCTCCATTCTTTGTGAGCAATGCCACAAAGTCATGAGTAAAGGACACGGGCCCGGCTGGCGGGCACCAGGCTGCTCAGCTGTGCACATTCCCACATCAAATTCTGTAGCAGTTCCTATTTGCCAGGCACTGTTTCTGCACTATGTATATAGTCGCTAATTTAACCCTCACCACACACTTGTCAGATGGGTACTGTTACTGCCCCATTTTCCAGATGAGGCTCAAAGCGGTTAAGTCACCGTCACAGGTTTCACAGCTGGTAAAGTGAGGAGTTGGAATTGAAATGAGGCAGACGGCCTCCAGGGTGCATGCTCCCACTCATGGAGGCACATCTGCCTCCCTTGCTAACATGACAATGATACCTGTAGTAATACATACTCTTTACATGTGAACACACACAGCATGCTGTTATGTATAGTATGGGCTCTGATTTTAATACATGTCTTAGGAAGACAGAAGTTAAGACGGCAATTATTTGCAAGAAGTTGTGGAACTATTCAAAGGATCAGTTCTAAAGCTGTTTAAAAAAGTAGGGTGGGGAATTGGACTTCTTGGGTTCAAATCCTGGCTCAGCCCCTTACTATTGTGAGATCTTAGACAAGGAATCTTGCTGGTCTGAGACTCAGTTACTGCAGCTGTAAAACAGAGATAGACAAGTAGGTATTTCATGAAGATGCATTAAGGATAAATGAAATCATGTATCTCAAAGTCCTGGCACTGAGGAATAAATCAGGAAATTTCAGCTCTGATCATTGCCATCAACTTATCATTATTATTGTTGTAATCTAAAGTTTCCAGGACTCGGGTTAAGATACACTGGGTCCTCAGGATGGAGCTGGATGGTCCCCGGGGGCTAGATCAGATTTCTGATCCTGAGTGTGTTTGCCTAGCTATTGATTTTCTGCGTGGCCTTTTATCAAGTTGCTGCTTTACCTGCCTTTGTGCTCATTCTCCACCGACGAGGCACTTAACCCTTCCAGAAGGATGTGAGGAGGCGGAATAATCGTTTGTAAAATCATGCTGACATTTAGGGGTGGAAGGTGCTGAGGAACTGTGAGGCAGAGTGTTTCCCTTCCAATCACCCTCCCAGTCCGATTGGTACTCATCTTGGAAAGGTCACTCTCTTGGCTTAAGAGTTTCCTGTGACACTCGAGCTGCAGCTTAAACGAATTGTTCCTCAAGTCTGTCTTGTGGTACTCGTCACCTCAATCTTTCTCCTTGCTTCTGGAATTCAGTGGGGAAATTGCAAGGGCTCCATCTCAACTCCTGCTGTTAAGCTGAAGGAGGTCATCCAAGACCCACTTTACCTAAATGCCACGGTCCCCAAATGGTGGTGGACAGATGACCACTGGCATACATCATGCTCTTAGGGGACACATAGAAGAACCCTGAGATTTTAATAGTCATGTATGTATTTAATCTATGTTGGAGAAATATAACTAGCATATCAAACCAATGATGCAAATTTTTAGAATTAAATTTGTATATGAAAAATAAAAGTGAGTTGTTTTTGAATATTAAGAAGTCTGGGTGTGGTGACTCACCCCTGTAATCCCAGCACCTTGGGAAGCTGAGACAGGAGGATCGCTTGAGCCCAGGAGTTTGAGACGAGCCCTAGCAATATAACAAGACTCTGTATCTATTAAAAATAAAAATTTAAAGAGAATATTAAGCAGACCATGTAAGTGGTACATAGCTATGGCAGAAACCCCTCCTTGTGGCTCTTAGATGACTAAAATTGGTAAAAGCACATTCTGTAGATAATCCATGTGGAAACTTTTAAAAGCCGTAATTGCCAAAGCTGTAATTGCCAATAGCTTTGGCAATTGCCGCTTTTAAAAGTTTATAACTTTCTACATGTTGCTGGTCATGTTAGCCACTTCACCTCTACTTACTTTGCTGACTAAATTCTACGCTAGAGCTTTCTTTTAGCTCTCACATTCCACACTGTGGAATTCAGTAGCTTAAGATGGGTCACCTGCCTTGAACACTGTCCGATGTCATTTAATACTGGAAGGACCCCCATGATAAAACCACTTTAAATCTCTGTTCGAAAACCTTGTTAAGCCCTCTGTTCAAATTTATTGTTTCCAACAGTTCTGTAGTAAGAAATACAGGCTTTTCTGAGAGCCATTTCTCCAGCTATCTCCTGTAAGGCAGTTTGTACAAGTTGTAAATCATTCGGTCGTTGTTACAAGAAGCCATAATGAAATCTCCAGCAACACCAGGCTTGTAGCTAGAACTGAGAATAGCTGTTGAGAGAGGGGTGTTTCATTCCCCTTTAAAATCAGAGTGGAAATTTACTGCCTTCTCCACAACCTCTGTATAACACTCTGTAACTAATAAAATTCCTACCGTGTGATCCGTGGGTTTTATTTCTAAGTCAAATCATGTGGCGTGCATGCGTGTATATCCATTTTCCACTCTGAGCTGATTCAAGCACTGTTGATGACTATTTATGACTTTTACTATGTTACTCTGAGATTTTAGCGGGAACCCAAACCAAGTGTCTCCACGCAGTTTACCAAGTTTTTTGAAGATGTTAGAGCTCAACTTTACTTCCCAGGGTTTCTTTAAGCCATGTTGAAAGCCATAGACCATAAACCACAGACCCCTAGGTCTATTGTATGTTGAGCAGAGAAGATAAACTGATGTAATACAAATGTCAGCTAATTACAAAAATCAGTTCTTGTAACAACTCGAAAGAGGATCTGGGTTTAAATGAGATAAACAAGCAGGGTTGTGTGTTCCTCATTTTTAGATGGCAAGCTAAAATGTCACAGGGTGTGCTCTCAGCTGTCAGCCTCTAATCTAATTAGACAGGATAATTGGGGAGGCTGAGCTTGCTGATGGTTGACAAACATATTAGTCTAATTTCATTCTCTCTAATATGACTCTGGCAACCCTGAGCTTCTCTTGTCACCACGTCAGCCAGGAAGGATTCTGAATGCAAAGACAAAACTCTGGTTTGGTTTCAGCGATGGTTTCTGGGTATAGAGATTGCTGCTAAAGGGAAAGTGTGGGAGCGGGGGCAGGGTGGGGCTGGGGTGCAATTCAAACTGTAAAAGCAAACTAACAGAAAGGATGGTTTGGGATTTGTATGAGGTAGAAATGTAAACTGAACTGCTAAATAGTTATCAAAGAATATCCCTTTTGCTACGTTTAAGGACACGCAGTGAACAGAGCTCAAGTTGACAGCATGCTGCCTCTTAGAGACCTACTGGCACAAATCGCTAAGAATGATTTATCACCATCTTTGAAGTTATTCATCTGCCAGGCTGATAGTCAGCCAGGATGCCCTGCCTTGGCCTTCTGGCCATCTGACTGGTGGGTCGTCAGCTCCTGGGCTATCTCAGCTATTAAATATTTTTAATATCTCCCCTGTTGCATTAATTTTTATTTTTAGTTTGCTGCTATAAACTACCACAAATTTAGTGGCTTAAAACAGCACACACTTGTTATCTTACAGTTCTGTAGGTCTGAAATCAGGGTACAGTGTGACTCAGCTGGGTCCTCTCATGGAGTCTCACATAAACACAACCAAAGTGGCAGCAGGACTGTGTTTCTTTCTGCAGGTTCTAAACCTAAGTCTGCTTCCGAGCTCATTCAGGTTGTTGGTCAAATTCAGTTCCTCGCAATTGTAGGACTGAAGTCTCCATTTCTTTGGTGACTGTCAGCCAGGAATGGGTGTTTGCTAGAGGCCACTCACATTCCTTCTCATGCTTGACACAACTTCTCTTCCAGTCACATCAGCTGCTATGATTTTAATGTGTCCCCTAAAACTTAATCCTCAATGCAACAGCGTTGGAAGGTGGAACCTTTAAGAGGTAATGAGTTCATGAAGGTTCTGCCCTCACAAATAGATTAATGCTGTTATTCCAGAAGTGGGTTAGTTATCAACAGAGTGTGTTCTTGATAAAAGGATGAGTCCTACCCCCTTCCTCTCTCTCTCCCACCCTCACCCTCTCTTGCCCTTCTACCATCTGCCATAGTATGATACAGCAAGAAGGTCCTTACCAGATGCTGGTATCTTGTTACTGGACTTCTCAGCCTTCAGCACTGTGAGAAGTAAATTTGTTTTCCTTATAAATTACCCATCTGTAGTATTCTGTTACAATAACACAAAACAGACTAAGACAGTGGATTAAGTACTTTTCATGCTTCAAATCAATTTCCTCTTCTGCCACATCTCTCTGACTCCAAACAAATAAATTTCTCTGCTTTTAATGGTTTAATAATTAGATTGGGACAGTATAGGTAGTCCAGGAAAATCTCTATATTTTAAGGTCTGTAACCTTTGTTACATCTGCAAAGTCTCTTATTCATGAGTGATTAGGGCATGGACATCTCTGGGGAAGGAAAGGATAAGTTGAGCGACTTCCAGGTGATTTATACATACATGAAAGTATTTTATCTTCATATAGTTTAAACATTCTCTCCTAAGTCTTATTTATATCAATAATTTTAGTTTAACAAGTGTTTTATTTTCCATAAATAGCACAAAGTTGAATTTTGGCCCAGACGGTATCCCAACTACCGTTCATTATTCCAAATTAGTAGGTTTCTAAATAACGACATTCCACAAATTAAAGAAGAAGGTCTAACACTATTGTGGCTGAAGAGATCTGTCAGGCCTCCTTGTAACCTCTCAGTCTTGTGGGCTCAGAGATGCTCATACTTTGGAGCTCTGGGCATTGGTTTAACTAATCAAATATGATAGTTTGGTTCTATGGAAAAGGCACCAAGATTGTTGTACCACCTACGCATTATCACAACTGCAATAAGTATGGAGAGAGACCCCACAAACTTAAGGGTAAGGGAGCACTTCAAGGTTGCTGGCTGCATGGTGAAATACGCAGCAATGATAAAAATGGGAAAAGCACTGGCCTTGAGCAGGGACTTCAGGGAACAGTCAAGTGACCACAAGTGTCATCTGGCATGCTTAGCAGAATGCTTCCTTACAGCGATGCTTAACCCCAGCAGATTGGAGAGGCAACTGTTTCACCCTAGTCCCTGCCAAGGAATCAGAAATCGAACCCTCAGTGTGGAAATTTTATTTCACATGCCCCCACAGCATCCTTGGGACTCAGGAAGGAACAGATGCAGAGAATGATTAAGTAATTCATCAAAGATGACATCATGGCAAAAACAGGTCCAGAACTCAGGACTCCTATTTGCAGATAGTGGAGGATGCTCTCTAGGGAGAGTTACCAGCAGGTGGTGATTTGCCCTTTTCCTTAATTTCCATTTCCATCTCTCATTGAACTAATTGGAGAGTGAGTAACCTTACAAGATTCTGCAAAAAGAACAACTGCCAAGTGTTTCAGATTGGAATTTACCTAGATTGTCCTCTCCCTCGGGTGTTGTTTCTTTTAAACTGGAGATAAGTTTGAATCATGCCCCCTATCTGATGTGAACAGCTTTGTTTCTCTCATTGCCTGATGTCTGGCACTATGGATGGGTGGGTGAATGAATGGATGAATGGATGGATGGATAGGTGGGTGGGTAGAGAAATAGGCAGGTGGAGAGATGGATATAATAAATTGTTATAACTCTATGTGTCTTTCCCTATGTCTGGATGGCACTTTCAACTTAACCACGCAGCCAGAATGTAATTACATCAGCATTGCTGTCATTGCTATTGCACTGTAAAGACACAGGTTAAAAGACAGCACTTTTGCTTCGAGAAGAAATATAACCAAATTCAGTTGGCTGTCTGTATCTCTCTATATCTCACATCCTCAGATTAGCCATCTGCAGATCAACAATATGCTAAAGTCCTCATTAAACATTGATGATGTATATGGAAACTAATTTTACCACAGGCTAATTGATAAAAACCAGGGTTAAATTACTATGGCATATTTGTACTGACAAAAGCATCACCAAACTTCTAAATGAAGACCCTGAAATGCTTTTAATACCAAATTGAAATAAATGTGAGTTCTACGCACACTTAAGAAAGATTAATAAAAACACACAAGATAATAATTTACCCACTTATTCCAGTTCAGGGTCAATGGTAGTCACAGCCAACTCAGCAGGCGTGAGGTGGGGACCAGCCGTGAATGGGACATGATTCCATCGCAAGGGACACTCGCACCCCCGCCACACTCACACTGGGATGTAGACATGCCAATTCACCTAACATGCACATCTTTGGGATGTGGGAGGAAACCGGAGGATGTGGAGAAAACCCAGGTGGACATTGGGAGAATATGCAAATTTCACACAGACAGTGGCCCTGGTGGGAATCAACTTTTTTTCTTCTTTTTATTTTATTATTATTAGACTTTAAGTTTTAGGGTACATGTGCACAACGTGCAGGTTTGCTACATATGTATACTTTTGCCATGTTGGTGTGCTGCACCCATTAACTCCTCATTTAGCATTAGGTATATTTCTTAATGCTATCCCTCCCCCCTCCCCCCACCCCACAACAGTCCCCGCCGGTGTGTGATGTTCCCAACTTTTTTTTCTCATCAACATTATAACTAAACAACATTGAATGAAACAACATTGAGGATCTGCTATATTTGAAAATAAAAATATAACTAAAAATAATACAAATTTTAAAAATACAGTGTAACAACTATTTACATAGAATTTACATTGTATTAGGTATTGTAAGTAATCTAGAGTTGATTTAAAGGAAGGGTGTCCAAACTTTTGGCTTCCCTGGGCCACACTGGAAGAATTGTCTTGGGCTACACGTGAAATACACTAACAATAGCCGATAAGCTAAAAAAAAAAAAAAAAAATCACAGAATATCTATGTTTTAAGAAGGTTTACAAATTTGTGTTGGGCCACATTCAAAGCCATCCTGGGCCTCATGCAGCCCATGGGCCGAGGATTGGACAAGTTTGACTTAAAGTATATGGGAGGATGTTCCTTGCTTATATACAAATACTACACCGTTTTTTATAAAAGAATTGAGCATCCTTGGATTTTAGTATCCAAGGGAGGTCCAGGAACCAATCCCCCATGGATACAAAGGGAAAACTATAATATAACATATATGTAACCACGACTAAAAGAACAAACGAATCTATACTCAGAAAAGATATAATGTGTCCAGGCACTCACGCCTGTAATCCCAGCACTTTGAGAGGCTGAGGCGGGCAGATCACTTGATGTCAGGACTAGCCTGGCCAACATGGAGAAACCCTGTCTCCACTAAAAATACAAAAATTAGCCAGGCATGGTGGTGCACACCTGTAATCCCAACTACTTGGGACGCTGAGTCAGGAGAATCACTTGAACCCAGGAGGCGGAGTTTGCAGTGAGCTGAGATCATGCCACTGTACTTGGGTCTGGGTGACAGAGCAAGACTCTGTCTCGAAAAGAAAAGAGAAAAGAGGAAAGAAAAGCTGTTATGTACATATTCTCAAGTTTATTTTGATTCTGGTTAAATTGAATTGGCCAACATTTTTCGAGCCCAGCCTCTGGCTCAATACCTCTGTGTGAGGTACTGCAAACCTTTCAGGTACCTGCAATCAAGCTAAGCCAATGCAGCTAGTTCCACTGCATAGTAGACACCTTGAGGTTACTGGCTAGGTCTGACTTATCACAGAAGGTTGCAAGGCTTAAGGAAGTTAATATATGTGAAGATATTTGCACAGTGCCTGGTACATAGTGCTCTGTAAGAGCTAACTGTGGTGCTGCTAACATTATTTTCATGATATTCCAAGGCCCGTTGCAGTGCCTAGCACATAGGGCCGACTCATATCCTCAGATGAATAGATTGAAGTTAATAAGGTGAAAGAAATCCTCAGAAGATATATCATCCAGTTTGAAAACAAGAAGATTTTTGTATAGAATGAGAAGGATGGCAATACAGTAATGGATTTGACACTGTGTTAAAAAACAGGAAAAGGAAAAGAAACTCAACAGCACAGATTGAGAGGAAGGGGTTAACCAAGCGAGGCAGGATGGAGGGGAAGGAGAAAACCTTCCATTCTGCTCTCACCTCTGTTTTCAATGATGACGCATTACCTGTGGGTGATAATTTCCCTCTCCAGTTGGCTTTCAACTTGAAGTTTAATAGGATGATGATATATATGTATATATGCGACCATGAAACCAGAATTTGACCTGCTAGGTTAATAAACACTAGCAGTTATTGTAACTCACAAATTACAGGTCCCAATTTTCACAGCCAGGTTGCAGGCATTAATTAAAACTGGTGTTGCAAATCACAGCATTTTGGAATGCCTGCAATGTTTAAATTATCAATGGTGTTGCCACCTTAATTTAAAAAAGCAACTTCCATCATTTTTCAAAGAAGAGTACAGTAATCCAGGATAAGTCTATCTCTCACGGTTGCGGTCATTAATGTGCTGGGAGCAAATGAAAGTTTTTAATGTCTTTCAATATGTTTGAGTACAAATTACCAGATTTGCTACTAGAGCTAACTCTGCCCATTATAAAATACAGAATAATTAAGGAGATGTTACTGTGAGTAAGGCTTTTATTTGGCTGGGTTCTCTCTCTCTCTCTGTCTCTTAAGGGGAATTTTCAACAGGGGTGATATTGCCCCCAAGGGGGGTGAAAATTGCTTCTTGGAAGAGGGGATTTAGATATTACAATTTCATGGTTCTCCAAAGGGCCACGTATATAAACAGATACACAATGTATCTGTAGCATTAAAATTTCATGGGATGGGTGGTGAATAGGAAAAAAAATGCCTAAAGGACTCCTTTGAGGGTTGATAATGATAAAAAAAAAGTTTGAGAAACTCTCCTAATAGGATGGCTTCTGAACACTTGACTTTGAACCATTTACCCAATTTGTAATAAATGATATATCTTAATATTTTTCAAAGAAAATAGGAAACTGGACTTGGTAATGGAAAGAACAGAAATAAAAGGCGTCTACCAACCAATGAACTAGTAACATCCTCCCAGGGAACTGGGAGAAGATTAGGCTGGGAAAAAAGAATAAACAGCAACAAAAGCCTAGAATTGGAAGACAGTGGTAAAAACATGTGGGCTGGGTTGGAGAAAGAAAGCTGCAAAGTAAGGGAAAATACAATGGAAAACTCAGCGCACTGTTGTGGAAGTTGTGGAAAATTCCGTGTGGTTACAATATGGAAACTGAAGGAAATGCAACTCCGAGGTGGGCAATGGAGAGTAGATGTTAATGAAGCAAAGGGAAGATTGTGGGGCAGGATCACCTGAGGTGAGGCTGCTGTGGGGCATTTCTACATGTGTACTTTAGGAAGAGTAGAACAGGTGATGAAAAAACCGTCAGCTCTGAAATTTCTTTAGTTTATCCAGTGTTCATAATATCTCTGTCTGAGTCTGTTTTGTGTTGTTGTAACAATACCTGAGACCAGGTAGTTCCTAAAGAAAAAAGATTTACTTAGTTCACAGTTCTACAGCCTGGGAAGTTCAGGATGCATAGTGCCTGCACCTGCTCCGTGCAGGTGCAAGCCATTCATGAGAGACGCACCTCCATGACCCAAACACCTCCCCTAGACCCCACCTCCTCACACTACCACACTGGGGGTCAGATTTCAACATGAGTTTTGGTAGAGACAAACCACATCCAAACCATAGCAACCTTTAACTGGACTAGCTTGAAGCATGTGCTCATCCCTGATCGATGACTTTGGTCAGAGGTGTGGAATCTCCAGCCTTGGATCTACGGCAGTGGGGCCAGCCCCACTAAAACCATGTGTGAGAAAATGGAGGAAAGGACATCTCCAAGGAAAAGTAGGATGTGTTATTATCAAAAGAGCAGATAGTGGATATGGGGAGGTAGAACAACTGATGTTGACTCTGATGTTACACAGAGCTGCATTCCCATCTTAGACACCTTGGGCAAAATATTTCACATCTCTGAGCTTTAGTTTCACCCATTACATGCATTAAGTATGAATGATAACAGAATCTACTGCAGTGGATTACTGTGAGGATTGAATGACATAATGAAGGTGGCATCCTGGCACATAGTCAGGACTCAGTAAAGTTGGCTCCTCTTCCTCCTTACTGAGGAGGTCTATCCTACCATAGAAGCAAAGTTTATGTTAATTAATATGAGTCCACAATAAGCAACTGAATGATGAGAATCAGTGATGAAATTCATAATTCATTAATCATGTGCTTTCAATGAGCTTATTAACTCACTCACTCTCTACAGGGTTATTTTTCCTTCCTTCTCTCAATAACCCTCTTTTTTCTGGACCTCATAAGGCACTAATAGACTTCGATCTTCCCTTCAATGCTTTATTTTCTCTGAGTTTGATTTTTTACCCCTTCCATCCTCACTTGAATAGTGCCTGGTAATGACACAGTTTGCCCAGAAATGGGGGACAGCCTTTGAGAAGCAAAGCACCCTCATGGCACACGGAGAAAGGGTTTGCTACTGTGTTCGTTTGCTCCAGCTGCCATCGCAAAGTACTACCAGATGGGAAGCTTCAACAACAGAAATTTATTTTCTCACAGCCTGGAGGCTGGAAGTCCAGCAGGGGTGGCTACTCCAAAGGCTCTCTCCTTACTTTGCAAATGGCGTCTTTTCCCTGTGTCCTCACAGGGTCTTCCCTCTCTGTATGTCTGTGTCCTATCTTCCTCTTATGAGGACACCAGCCATATTGGATTAGGGCCCACCCTCATGACCTCATTTTACCTTGATTACCTCTTTCAAGACTATCTCCAAATATAGTTGTATTCTGAGGTTCCTGGAGGGTAGAGCTTCAGCATATAAATTTTGGTAGCAGATAAGGGGAGGAACCTTCAGCACATATCAGTTGCTTATACGCTGTGAGGCTGTGAAGAAGGCTCTTAGCTACCCAGTTGTGATTAACTGAAATCCATTCAAGCTAGCACAAGTAAGAAGAGTTTACTGAAGAGTTTGCTAAAGAGTTGCAAGGTATAATCTGAGGCAGGAACAGAAATTTAGCCATCCAACTGGAAATCAAAATCTCTATTTCTATTTCTCAGGACTGGCAATATAACTGTCATCTCTGCCCTATTGTATATTCTGTCTATTTCCTCTCTCTCTGTCTCTCTCATCTTTTTATCTACTTACACATGGTCCAACAAAGCAACTAATCCCTAGTCAATATGATCCTTCATCTCTAAATAGTTTTTGTCTCTAAATCTTAATTCTAATTCTCAAGATAGAGAATCTGATTGGTCATTGGCCATCCCTGATTGGTTGATGTTGAATCAAGTG
This sequence comes from Gorilla gorilla gorilla, assembly GCF_029281585.2. Lineage (NCBI taxonomy): Eukaryota > Metazoa > Chordata > Mammalia > Primates > Hominidae > Gorilla > Gorilla gorilla. The sequence goes on along the minus strand of NC_073224.2, from coordinate 225,919,751 downwards.
CCCATTGCTGGTCCAATCAGCTATATCCAAGCCATAGGAGAGCAGGGCTGTGTATTACAGAAGAGATTTCCTAGGCAAGTCCATTCAGCAAGTACTAAGGCAGAGGAATTCCCATGTAAGGGACTATAGTGTGAAGGCACATCCCAAAATATGTCTACAACATAGAATAAGCCTCAGCGTGCTCATTTGTAGACATAATGATTCACACTTCACAGAGTTATAGTAAAGAATCAATGAGATAATGTGTTGCAGAATTATTTGGTGACACGAAGCACCTAAAGTGTTTATAGAGTGGAACAAGAGCTTACTAATTACATTGCTATGTCCCTGCATCAGTTAGCTTTTGACACAAAGTGCTGTGTAACAAATTACCCCCAAACTCACACTCATTTGTTCTCATGAATCTAGATTATCTGATGCTGGCTGATCTAGGCTGGGTTCAGGCAAGGGTGGCTTTGCTGCAGATGTCTCTCACCTTCTCCTGGGACCTGTGGACTAGCCAGGACATATTCTCCTCCTGGCGATGGCAGAAGTTCAAGAAATGCAAACAGAAGCAGCCAGGTCTTTTACTGTCTAGGAAACTGTGTTTGGCGTTTTCTCTTTAAATGTCATATCCTTTGAGGACTGGGCTACATGAGTCACAACTTTATAAATGTTACTGTGTAGCAAATCAATCAAACTTTCATGGGCAAAATTAAAATATATTCAGCATTCATGTTTTGCATCCATGTTAGTGCATGACTTTCATATGGGTGCCTTGCTCCAAAGAGCAAGGCACATAAAACTCAACATTCTTGGCTGGGCATGGTGGCTCACACCTGTAATCCCAGCACTTTGGGAGGCCAAGGTGGGCGGATCACGAGGTCAGGAGTTCAAGACCAGCCTGGCCAACATAGTGAAACCCTGTCTCTACTAAAAATACAAAAAATTAGCTGGGCATGGTGGCGGGCGCCTGTAATCCCAGATACTTGGGAGGCTGAGGCAGGAGAATCACTTGAACCCGGGAGGTGGAGGTTGCAGTGAGCAGAGACTGCACCACTGCACTCCAGCCTGGGCGACAGTGCAAGACTCAGTCTCAAAAACAAAAAATAAAATAAAAATAAAAATAAATAAATAAATAAATCTCAACATTGTGAATTCAGTCAGATTCAGAGAGATTCCAAAAGAAGTTAGAGCTGTGAGAGGTATAAGAGATTACTAATAGTTCTGTTTCATTTCACAAGTAGAGAAGATGGAAGCTTAGAGAGAGGAAACGACTTGCCCAAGCCTCAGAACAGGTTCCAAATACATTTATTGTTGGGCTGGATGAAACACGGATCAGACTAAATCTGGCAATGTTGACGCTGCTAGGGAATTGCAGATTAACTTTAATATATAGATGAGGGTGTGTTGGCTTATTTGTGTTGTCGTTGGATCAGACCTAACTTGATTTAGCCCAGAGATGTTGTTTATTGCTTCCTGGACCCTATCTGGAAATCTAGAAATGAAACGGAAAGGTATGAGTTGTCAAGCAGGAGAGAAATACAGAGAAGATGCAGTTGAAATTGCCAAGTTGAGAAGATGGTTCATTACCTAATTTTCAGCTTTTTCTCTGGTCTCCTGACCCTAAAATTCTTTATGAAATAAGTCTTAATGATATATGTATATGAATCTCTAATTTTTAAATTGCTTATTTGTGTTTCTGTATTATTGGAATTTGATTTTGAACCATAACAAAATTACTGGCAGAGGAATCAGAGGTTGATAAAATGTTAGAAAATATACAGTTAAAAACATTATACAGTTTATATTCAAAGCTTAGCCCAGAATTAATGGCAAGAAAAATGCTAATAAATATACAGAAAGGCAAAAATAATTTCCAGTGTTCCCCGCCTCAAAAAGCAGCCACAAAAGAACCTTCTTAAACCATACAGAAGATGCCAGACCATTTTTCCTTCTTTGAGTCATCTCAATAGCTACGTCCTTTCCTTCATCTCCTCTTGGTCAAGACCTTTCTAATGGCCAAGACTGTCTTTCTCAAAACAAGATCTTTCTCAAAGTCTGAAAGCTGGGGGCGGTATTTTTTTTTTTTTTTTTTTTTTTGATTATTCTCTCGGGCTTTGATGAAAAGGATTTCCTAAGTAAAAGCGCTTGGGTGAAAGTAACAGATTCAAAATATGCAAATTACTGAAAACTCATTCTGTAGTCATAGAAGAAGCCAAATTCCTACTGCTGTCAAATGAAGTTCTCCCATCTGGGAGGGCTGGAGGTTTGCTTCTCCTATTTATGTGTTTCTTTCCAGGGTACCCGTGCTAGGACACACAAAGGCTGCAGCACCCACTACGGTTCCTATGTCTTTGTTGTCTGCCTTTGAACACTGAGAAAGGACATGGGTTGTGAGCTACAAACGTTGCCTTGGGGTTAATATTTTTGTACGTGAAAAATGTGATGAAATGGATGTTTGCACATCTCTCATTATTACAAGCCTTTTAAGTAGAAGCACTTTGTTGTATGAAATGGGATAAGTGGCTCCCTTGCTGACATCACCATTGCCTTAATGTTTTGTATCTCTGGTCTACTGGCTTCTCTTGCTGAGTATAATTCACCAAACACACCACCCTCCCTCCTGACTCCACCCCACCCACCTCATGGGTACACATTTTTTCAAAGGTATTGCATGTTTCGCATGCAAAGTCAAGCTGGCCAATGATCTCTTGAGTTCTGTTGTTCCCCATGATATGGCAAAATGGTGGTCCTGATTCTGACTTTATACCTAAGCATCATCCAGGGAGCTTAATAAAATGCAGATGCCAAGGCCCACCTGTACAAAGCCTAATAGAACAGGCTGGCTTGAGGCTTGGGAATTTTACTTATAAAACACTGTGCACAATTTTGGCACAGGTGATCTGTGGACAAGGCTCTGAAACACTGGTTTGGTGACTGAAAGCTGACCCTTAGCCATCCACCCTGGGTTTGACTTCTAGCTCTGCCACATATTAACTGTGACGTGGGGAGCAGGTCACCCCTCGCTTTGTTCTTCAATTTCCTCAAATCTACAAAACAGAGTGATAACACACACATCACAGCATGGGATGGTTTCATGGATGGTATCTAGAGGGAGCTCAATAAATATTTCTCTTTTTTTTTTCTTTTTTTCTGGGTCTGTCTTTAATATTTCTTCAGCCTGACCCAGTTGTCCATAAGTCATTTCTTATTTGAGGATATGATTCAGCAGAGAAAAGTTAGCATGAAATGTAAGGGTTGTATGGGACCATTTTTGGTTTGGTGTTAGTAAATTTTAAAATTATAGAACAGATTAGATTTATAAAAATGTGACTCTATGCATACATACATTTCAAAGACTGATTTTTAAAAGACCACCTGTGCCAAACAGCCATGTTCCCACCACCCAGTTTAATAAATAGGACATTACCAGTATCTTGAAGTCTCTTCTGTGACCTTTTCTAACCACATCTCCCTCTCCCCACCAGGGAAGCAACTATCCAGTATTTGGTATTTATTATTCCCATGCAGTCCTTCATAGCAACAGTCCTCACAATGTGGTCTCTGGATTAGCAACATCAGTATCACCCAGAAATTTATTAGAAATACAGATTCTTTGGCCCCATTCCCAGACGTATTGAGTTAGAAGCTCTGAGGGAGAGACCCAGGAATCTGGGTTATAAAAAGCCTCCAGGTAATGCTGATGCCCGGTGAAAACTGCAGCCTTGTGGTAAATACTCTCTCTGTGTGTGTGTGTGTGTGTGTGTGTGTGTGTGTGTGTGTGTCTAAACAATACATTAGTTTTCACTGATTTTGACCTTGATATCAATGAAATAATTCTTTGTGTATTCTTTCGTTACTTGATATTTTTCTCCACATTATGTTTGTGCGATTCATCCATATTCATATGTGTATTCATAAGGCCATTCATTTTACAGCGATTTACTATCTGTTGGTGAATATACCACAATTTATTTATACATTTTAGAGCCAATAGACATTTGGGTCTTTTCTAATGTTTTGCTATTTTGAGCAGTGCTACCATGAGCATTCTTGAATATTTAACTGATGCACCTGTGCAAGAGAGTGTCTCTAGAAAAGTGCTTTCCAGCCTTTTTTACAACACAGTCAACATGGAAAATGATATTTGTAAACAGGGGTAAGTAAGCAAGCTTATCAGGGCATAGAGTGGATTCGCAGGCTTGGTTCCCTGAACTCCTGTTCAACCATAGTCCTATGTAAAAATGTTGGGAATCTTTTTAAACATTTCCAGACTGCTTTGTGGCTGAGTTTCTCAAGGCAAATGAGACTTTGCCAATTAGATGCACAAACACAAGATGGGGACCCATGAGGCCAAGGCTGCCCTCCCAGCTGCTCTTGTCATTGCTGCTAACGAGCTCCCTGCAGCAGCCTTTTGGGGCCCACATTCATGGAGCATAGTGTTCGCTATAAGGGTGTGTGTGTGTGTGTGTGTGTGTGTGTGTGTGTGTGTGTGTGTCTGTGTGTGTGTATCCTTTATCAAGTTAAGGAAATTCCCTTCTCTTCCCAGTTTGCTAAAGGTTACTTCATCAACATCATCGTCATCATCATCGTCATCAGTAACTGCATTTTATGGGTTGTTTTTTCAACTCCTGTTGAGAAGATCTTATGGTTTTTCTCTCCTTTATTAAGATGGTGAATTACATTGTGTTCATCTTCTGGGACTGCCTTAACAAAGTACCAAAAACTAGGGAGCAGAGGGGGCTTATATGACAAAAATTTGTTGCCTCGCAGTTCTAGAGGCTGGAAGTCTGAAATCAAGGTGTCAGCAGGGTTGGTTCCTCTGAGGGATGTGGAGAAGACTCTGTTCCAGGCCTCTCTCCTACCTCCTGGCAGCTTCAGGCATTCCTCGACTCGTAGATGGTCATCTTTTCCCTGCATCTTCACACCATCTTTCCTCTGTGTGTGTCTGTCTCTGTGTTTAAATCTCTTTCTATAAAAACACCAGTCATACTGGATCACAGCCCACCTTAATGACCTCATCTTAATTTGATCACCTGCAAAGACCTTATTTCTAAATAAGCTCACATTCACAGGTACTAGAGGTCACAACTTCAACATCTTTTGGAGGGACACAAGCCACCCCATAACATACATTAATAATTTTCTAATGTTGAACCAATCTTGCATTCCTTTGTCATGCTGAATTTTTTAAATACATTGTTGAATGTAGTTTTCTAACAGTTTATTTAGATTTGACTTAGGACTTCCGCCTATACATTAATCAATAAGATTGGCCTGTAATTTTCCTTATACAATTGTCCTTTGTCTGGCTTGGATATCAAAGTTGTCATAGCTTCACAAAATAAGTTTTAGAAAATAAAACTTCCTCTTTTTCTTTCTATTTTTTACAATCTTTGTCTTACTTGGGAAAATTTCAAACCCACAAAAGTAGAGAAAATAATATAAAGAACTCCCTTGTGCCCATTATATACCTCAAAAATTAACAACGTATGGCCAATTGTATTTTGTCTATTACACACCCAACCCTGAATTATTTTAAAGCAACCCCATACATCATATCATTTCATCCACAAATATATCTGTATGTATCTCTAAAAGCTACAGTCTCTTTTTAAAACACAGCCACAGTGCCATTTGTAACACCTAAATTATTTTTAAACCTATACGAGTTAGAAACAACAGTAACGGCCAGGCGCAGTGGCTCATGCTTGTAATCCCAGCACTTTGGGAGGCCGAGGCAGGTGGATCATGAGGTCAAGAGATTGAGACCATCCTGGCCAACATGGTGAAACTGCATCTCTACTAAAAATACAAATATTAGCTGGGCATGGTGGCAGGCGCCTGTAATCCCAGCTACTCGGGAGGCTGAGGTGGAGAATTGCTTGAACCCAGGAGGCAGAGGTTGCAGTGAGCCAAGATCGTGCCATTGCACTCCAGCCTGGTGACACAGCGAGACTCCCTCTCAAAAAAAAAAAAAAGAAAAAAGAAAGAACAGGAACATGGACTTCTATGTGCCCATTTCTCAGTTTTGATATTTATTAACTCATAGTTTTCTTCCATGTCCCCTCACACCCGCGGCTTCCTCCAAATTATTTTGGAGCAATTCCCGGATATTATATCATTCTAATTTAAAATTTTTCAATATATAGACATTCACCTACTGCATTAGGGGTAGAGAGATGATAGGATATTTCTATGCTAATGTTCTTTCACAGGAAAACAGAAACTCACAGGGAGAGATGTTCCCTTCCCTCTCCACCCTCACGTTTATTTACATTCTTAGGCAGTTGCTCCCAAACCTGACTGGTCTCTTCAGGGTCATGTGGAGAGGTGGCAGGTGCCTATAATCCCAGCTACTCAGGAGGCTGAGGCAGGAGAATTGCCTGAATCTGGGAGGCAGAGGTTGCTGTGAGTCAAGATCGCGCCACTGCACTCCAGCCTGGGCAACAAGAGTGAAACTCTGTCTCAAAAAAAAAAAAAAAAAAAAAAAACCAGAGATGCCAGGAAATTCTCAGAGATTCATGTCTAAATGATAAGAGTTCTTTAACAACATAACAACATAACAGTATCTTTATCACACCTAAAAATTAGCACCGATTCCTTTTTTTTTTTTTTTTTTTTTTTTTTTTGAGATGGAGTCTTGCTCTGTCGCACAGGCTGGAGTGCAGTGGTACAATCTCTGCTCATTGCAACTTCTGCCTCCCGGACTCAAGCGATTCTCCAGCCTCAGCCTCCTGAGTAGCTGGATTACAGGCACCCGCCACCATGCCCAGCTAATTTTTGTATTTTTAATAGAGACGGGGTTTTACGACGTTGGCCAGGCTGGTCTTGAACTCCTGACCTCAGGTAATCCACCTGCCTCGGCCTCCCAAAGCGCTGGGATTACAGGCGTGAGCCACCGCGCCTGGTCTTGATTCTTAATCTGATTAAATATCTAGTCACTGCTTAAGTTTCCCATATTGTATCATCATTTTTTATCTGTTGATTGATTTGAATGAGGATGCAAACCAAGTTCACACATCGCATTCAGTTGATCTGTTTCCTAAGACTTTTTACCTCTATGGCTTTTTAATTTATTGTATATTTGCCATTTATTTATTGGAGAAACTGATTCATTTACGGTATAAATATCCCACATTCTGGATATTTTTTTAGTCAGTGCATGTTGTCAGTTGACATTTTCTTCCCTCCTCTGTAATTTTCTGTAAATTGGTGATAGTTAGATCAAGAAGCTTCATCAAATTCAGCTTCTTTTTTTTTTTTTTTTTTTTTTTTTTTGGCAGGCAAGACTATTTCCAACATGCTACTGCGTCAATCAGGAGGTAGATAACGTCTGTTTTGCAAAACTATGAACCATCTCACAGACTTTTTTAAGTGACCATCTAATCTGTATTTATCATAGACATAAGGCGTTTCAAATGATGTAATTTTTGGCATATTATAAAGGTCACATAAAATTGTCATATTACTTATTTAAATGTATCTAAATACTAAAGACTTTTTATTGCCTGGCAGAGGAGCAGACAGACTGGGAAAGGGAGAGGGAGCAACTAAGTTAAGCATGCTCAATCCTTTATCCCAAATTCACCAATCAGATAAGACACTGAATTAGGGGTGGAGAGAGGCTGGGGCATTAAACTAATGTTTCCTTCACAGGAAAATGTGAAATCACAGGCAAAGAGCTTTCTGCCTCTCCACCCTCATGTGCACATCCTAGGTAGTTGCTCCCAAATGGAACTGGTCTCATCAGAGTCACACGAAGGCATTTTTAAACAACAGAGATGCCAGGAGATTCTCACTTGGAGATGGATGAAAGGGACTTGAAATCTGTTAAGCAGACATCTCTTGTTAGTGCAGTACTATCAGGGGTCTGGAGTGTTCTAGAAAACCCACAGTCATACAAGTGGTACCTTGGTCCAAAGCCATAGCCCTGAGTATGAACAAATCATTTTCTTTATCAGAAAACAAAGATAAGGATGCCCGTCTCCTAGACTTGTTTGAGGAGTAAATGAGATGGCACATTCATTCACTTATTAAATATTTATGAAATGTTTGCTATGTGCAAGGCAGGGTCCTGGACATTGAGACAGGCAGAAAAAGTGAGAGAGAGAAGGTTGCCTTCACTGAGCAAGATGAGCCTCAAAGCAGCAGTGACAAGAACATAAGGTGAGGGTCACAGAAGAACGGCCCAGGAGCTGCTCTGGAAAGTACAGGGGCCCACTAGTCATCCCTACACCACCTCGCTGCAGGCCAAAACCCCCACCAGTTTAGAAGGTGAGTCACTGTTAGGGGTTGGGAATCATGTCCCCCCAAAAATCCAGATGTCAAAATCCTAACCTACAGTGTCTCAGAATGTGGCCCTATTTGGACCTACGGTCATCGGCATATGGACTTAGTTAAGATGAGGTTGCGGCCGGGCACGGTGGCTCACACCTGTAATCCCAGCACTTCGGGAGGCTGAGGTGGGTGGATCACAAGGTCAAGAGATCGAGACCATCCGGGCTAACACGGTGAAACCCCATCTCTACTAAAAATACAAAAAATTAGCCAGACGTGATGGCACACCCCTGTAGTCCCAGCTACTCAGGAGGCTGTGGCAGGAGGATCAGGAGACTCACTTGAACCCGGGAGGTGGAGGTTGCAGTGAGCCAAGATCTCGCCACTGCACTCCAGCCTGGGTGACCCAGTGAGACTCCATCTCAAAAAAAAAAAAAAAAAAAAAAAAAAAGACGAGGTTGCATTGGAGTCGGTGGGCCCAATCCGACATGACTGGTGTCCTTAAGGGGAACTGTGGACTCACACAGGCACACAAGGTAATGCCATGTGAAGGTGAATGCACAGATCAGGGTGATACACCTCCAAGCCAAGGAGCACCAAAGATTGCCAGGCAACCACCAGAAGCAAGGCGACAGGCACAGGACATATTCTCTCATAGCCTCAGGATGGAAACAACTTGTGTAATACCTTGATCTTGGACTTCTAGCCTCCAGAACTGTGGGACAATAATTTCTCTTGTTTCAACCACCCAGCCTGAGGTACCTTATTACAGCAGTCCTGGGAAACTATTACTAATACATCCCATACACAGACATTCATTTGGTGAAATGACAATCCACATTTATAAGCACCTACATATATGCCGGGCATTTTTGTAGGTACAGTACAGCTTCATCCTGCTTCTGCCTCATAATGACTCTAAAAGGCAGGTACTGTTATGATTCTTATTTTACAGAGGATGAAACTGAGGCACAGAGGTTAAGCAGCCTGTCCAAGGTCACACAGGCAGTACGTAGCCAGGATTCAAACCCAGCAAGTCTACAGTCTGATGAGCCCAAGCTCTGAACCTGCAGGATCCCACTTTAGCTTGGAACACTGAATGTTTGTTTAAGGGGACTTGGAACCAGTTTCACTGGATATTTCTGAAAGGATTTCTAAATGTTCTTAACTGGCACTATGCCGTGTCAAGAGGCCTCCCGTCTTGCTTGGTTTCCTTTGATCTAGTTGGTCAAAACAAAAACCCAACAGCCACTCTAGTTGGGTTTCCCTGGAAGAACTGTATTTGCCACCACACTGGTAAATCCCCCAACCCTGTTCATTCTTCACCAAATTGGAGGGGCAAAGGCAATTGAGGTGCACGTATATATTTGTTATCAGTAGCAATTTCAGTAATTACTTCTGCACACATAAAGCAAATCAGCTGGAAGGCAAACTGCAGCCACCTGACTTTAAACAAACTCAGTGCCGCTGAGCAAAACAAGAATCCCAGCACTGCCCCTGCAAGGTCAAGGGTGCTAGAGACAGATACACCTGCATTATCACTCCAGCTCCCACTCCAAGCTCACTGTTCTAGCTCTGAATCCTGCCTCATGGTGTCCTGAAGTAATGCCCATGAAGCAACTTGCCTAGAAACAGAACATTCTAGAAGGCTGATATGCACCCTCCCTTCTCCCACCTTATCTTCCTGGCATTTCCTCTATGCTGGTGATAGTAGTATGTTCTGGAGTCCTATGTTATTTCAATTCAAGCAACATTTTATCAAGTACCTTCTGGAAGAAAAGTACAGAACTTGGCATAGAGAATAAAGAAATGAACAACAGAGACCCTGCTTCCTACTGTCACTTTGCTTCCTGGAGCCCCAAAAGGCTCCCATGGGAAGCCACAGAAGACTGGTCCAGAAAGCAGAGTTTCCACGAGGGTGACTTACTGTTCTAATTTGCTGGGACTGAGGGGATCCTGGGACTTTTGGGTAAAGTCCTGGGCAAACCAGGAAGAGCTGATGACCCCAGTTCCAATATCCCAGCCCCCCAGCTCCCCACACCTACAGTTTAAGGAATCAGTGGATCAGCTTAATTCTGTTTTTATCTCTTACATATAGTATAGTGAATTTCCACGGGAGATTTTGTCTGGAAAAAAAATATTTTTGTTACCTGAAAAATAGAAAATAAAAATATTTGACATCTTTACCTTCTTATTGTATACTACGGGCTGTTTCTTTTACAGATGTTTTGTCCATACCATGCACCAGATATGACTCAATCACTGGACAGGACAGGCACAGAATTTCTGCAGTCCATGAAATGGAGTCATCTATGCTTGCTTGGAACAGCTTACAATAATCCGCAGTTGAAAATTACCACTGTCATTACAACTCCAACCCGAAAGACGTGTCTTAGGCCAGGAAGTCCCCCTCCTCTTACCTAGGTACAAGGACAAATCACTAATCCTTATTCCTGAGAACACAGAAGCCATTGTCTATCTTCTAGACCCTTTGTGCCCAAGCCTATTCAAGCATCTTGCTCTGCAAGGGTGTTAACATGTATCCCTCTCATTCTGGGGATTCGGGGACAATGATTCTCGTTACAGAATGCTCTAATTCTTTCCAAGACATTGATGCCCCCCTTAGCCAACACAAAGAAGCCCTTGGGCTGTGAACAGCCTTGCCTGCTTGGAGACCGACCCTCTTACCAAGGAAACGGGAGCTCAGCATGGTGTACCTCCAGCTCCTGGGACTTGTTTCACTGCAGAAGTCAGGCCAGCTTGCAGCCACCTCCAAATCTTCCTGCCAGGTTTCTTTTCTGCCTGTTCCAGGAGCTCAGGATTCCTTCACAGTTGGTGAGGTTGCCTTGACACTGGCAACCACCTAGGGATGCCGAGCGCCCTTTAGGGAAGAATTCAGCCAGGAAGATAATAGATGCTAATGTCAGAAGGGGAGCCCTGGAGGGAAAGAAACGAGAGAGGATCACCTGGCAAGGAGTGGAGTGCTGTTTCTGTAATTTCCCCGTGGAATTTCGATCTGCCCTTGTCGAGAATGAGGTCAGACAAATGAGTTTATTTATTCTCCAGGGTGACTAACAGAATGGAAGCATTCGCAGAGCAAAGAAGGAGTCGGGAGCAAACCACAATTAGCAGTATTACCAGAACCTGCCCCTTCCAAGCCAGATCGTTTCCTTTCTTTCTTTCTTTGTTTTTTCCACTTTCGCAGACTATTAATTGGGCTGCAGCTTTTTCAGACAAAACAGTTCCCTAAAGTCTGACTCTTTCCTTCTGGATTTGCAGACTCTATCAAGGCATTTTGTCAAGTCCCCAGATTTTCAATTATTTTTTGAGCCTGAACTCCTGCTTGTCACAGCAGAAACGAACATGTTCTTAATTCTAAGAGGAAAACTCCCATTTTCTAGGGTTACTCCAAAAGAGGACATTGATAGAAGAGGCTACTGACATGAAGAGGAAATAACTCTACCCAATTAAAAAATGGGGAAAGGATCCAAACAGATGTCTCTTACAAAAAAATTAAAAGAGCCAATAAATGTATGAAAAGATGCTCAACATCATTAACTATCAGGGAAATGAAAATCAAAACCACAATGAGATATCACTTCACACTCACTAGGATGGTTATGATTTAAAAATCAGGTAATAGCAAGTGTTGAAGATGTGGAAAAATGGGAACCCTTATACGTTGCTGGTGGGAATGCAAAATGGTGCGACCCCTTTGGGAACAATCTGCCAGTCCCTTGAAAGGTTAAACACAAAGTTACCATATAGCCCAGAAGTTCTACTCCTAGGTATGTACCCAAGAGAATTGAAGACCTATATCCATCATTAACATATACAGGTATGAAAACCTGTATAAAAATGTTTATAGCAGCATTTCTCATAATAGGCAACAAGCGGAAACAACCCAAAGTCCATCAACTGACAAGCAGATAAATAAAATGTCAGCTTTCAATATAATGAAATAGTGTTTGACCATAAAAAGGAATGAGTACTGATACACCCTACAATGTGGATGAGCCTCGGAAACATTATGCTAAGTGAAATAACCCAGACACAAAAGACCATACATTATATGATTCCACTTATACAAAATGTCCAGAATCAGAAACCCATAGATAGAGAAAATAGATCAGTAGCTGCCTAGGGTGGGGATGGGAGATCGGGGCTGGGGGGAGCAAAGAAAATGAGGGGGGAATGGGGAGTGATTTTTAATGCATAAGGGGTTTCTTTTGGAGTGATAAGAATGTTCTAGCATAATTGATTGTGGCTGTGCAATCTGTAAATATACTAAAATATTGAATTGTATATTTTAAGCAGGTGAATTGTATGAGATTTGAATTATATCTCAATAAAGTTGTTATTACACAGGAAAATGAAATGGAAGTGATGCATGAGCTGGTTGCTGAGGACTAAGTGGCAGTCAGCAAGGGAGAGGAAAGGAGCTTCCCAGGCAGCCGTAACAGCCTGTGCAAAGTCCCTGTGGCAGGAGAGAGTGTGGTGAGCCCCGGGTTCCAAAAGGCAACTCGTGGGGCTGAAACCTAGAAAGGGATGGAGAGCAAGGAGTGAGAGGATGATGGACAGAAAATAGGGGAAAGATTCTGTTGGACTTCGCAGGCCAGAAAATGAGTGTTGTCTTTATTCTCAGAGCAAGGGAAACTGTTTGCAGGAAATGACTGTCAGATTTACTTTATGAAAAATTGGGCTTTGCTGCAGCATGGAGAATGGATCAGACAGAAGGTAGAGTGGAAAGGAAAGGACCACTGGGAGACCATAGAGCAGCCCAGGTGACAGTGACAAATGTCATCAGGAGTTTAGGATCATCACACATACCTTGAGAAGTAAGTACGTCAGCAGTTGTCATCTTCATTTGCTGCATTGAGAAACGAAGTGGCTTCATGTGAGGCTATTGGGCAAGTTAGTACCAGAGATGGGTCTCTCTGTTTTACTCTTACAAATCTTCCCTACAGCCCAAAACACTGGGTCTTTTCTCTGGGCTCTTGGCAAGTGCCAAGTTAGCATTTGTTTTGCCCCCTACTCTCCAGAGAACATGGACGTACTTTTCTTCCCCCTGGGTTGCTGAAAGTAAAAAATGCAACAACACTAAATACTCAAGCATGTGGTCTGGAGACACAGGTCTCCATCTAAATCCACCACTGATTACCTGTGACCTGAGGCCTAATCTCTCTCTGTCTCAAGTGCCCAGTTGGTAAAGTGTTGCATAGAGTAGTCCCAAGTTTAGAGGATTGTTGGGAGAATTTAGTAAAACCATCTCACTAACAGCTTAGAACAAAGCCTAGTGTATATAAACTACTCAGTAAGTATTGGCCATTATTATCCTTTTCAGAATTATTATTACTTTGAACAAAGAATAGACAGAGAACACTAGACATTCTCCTCACATCCCAGTCTCTGGAGGCTTTGGCAGTCTATTGGTTCCTCTCTGAGCAAAACTGTCTTCCTAACATCTGTGCACAATGGCCCAACATCTGGCCCTGAGAACTGGCCAAGACTGAGGCTCAGGAGCCTGGTGCTCTAGGGTGAGATAGCATGTGGATCCAATGTCCCTGACCTAGCACATGCAGTGTTTGTCTTCTTTGCCACAGTTGTGTATTTCCTGTGGAATTCGAAGGCTGTCTCTCAATGCCTACTCGCCACTTTATCCATACCCAAACATGGCATCAGCCTGGCTCCTTGGATGTGACCCACTCAGTTGCACAGGGCCCTGTGCTTGGAAAGCCCTTGCACTTTGTTCATTGCTCTGATCTCACCATTTGGAAATTCTTAATAGTTCTTGAGCCAAGGTGCCTTCATTTTCCTTTTGCACTGGGCCCTGCAGATTATATAGCAAATCCTGCAATGTAGCCCCTTCTACTACAGCAAGTAAAGGGCGTGGTGGTGTGGGAGATCATCCAAGAGCTGACTTGGAGTCAGCAACGAGAGCCTGGCACTGGCTGTGGCCATGGGCCTGTCTGTGGGCTTCTAAGCAATCACAGGAGATAGATGGTTAAGATTAAAGACACCATATCAAGAATGCACAGGGGCTCAAGAACTACACCCTTGTTCCCTCTCTTATGCTGCTCAATGCTCTAGTTTCTCTTCAGGCTAAGTACAAGGACCATGTCTGTATTAGTTTGCTGGAACTGCCATTAAAAGTACCACACACTGCGTGGCTTGAACAACAGAAGCATGTCATCTCACAGTTCTGGAGGCTGGAAGTCCAAGATCAAGGCATTGGTAGGGTTGGTTTTTTCTGAAGACTCTCTTTTTAGCTTGTAGATGGCTACCTTCTCCCCGTGTCTACACACTTCTTCTGTGTGTTTCTGCATTCTTATCTCCTTGTCTTCCAAGGACACCAATCCTATCAGATCAGGACCCACCCTAGTGACCTCATGTTAAATTAATTAGCTCTTTAAAGACCTTATCTCCAAATACAGTTACATTCTGAGTTCCCCAGGGTCAGGACTTCAAGTGGCACTAAGGACAAGCCAGGCAAGAGGTCAGGCTCTGCAATCCCAGTTCTGAATTTTCACATCTGTAAACTGGAGATACTTTCTAGGACTACTGTAAGGATTAGACCATCCACGTACAGCATTTAGTACAGTCACACTTAATAAATATTAGCCATTATTACACATTATCTACAACTCTCACCTCATACTGTTAATCCCATTAATTCAGTCTTAGAATTATGTGTAAATAATTCCTCTGCACCTATGCAGCTTCCAGAAGAAAGCTCTAAGCCCACTTTGTAGACATACCCAGGTCCCCTAGATTAACATCCCCAGGTAGCCCAAATTCTTGATGTAACACAAAATTCACCTGACTTTCTTGGTGGGGTGCTTAGAACTATAACACTCATAACTTGAATTTTCTGTATGCTAGTCTTAATTTTTAGTCTTTAAATTTGTAGGCCTGTGGCTATTTTCATAATCTTGGCTGCACACATTTATGTAAACTGTGCTAATGAAATTTAACTACTTTATAGTGTGTGTGGGGAGAGGAGCCCCATATATGAATTGAGGGAAAATTTAATTTGATGAGAACAGTTGGAACTACAATTGAGTTTTGTATATGCTAATATTTTTATTAGTGCTTGTAAAACCAGCTAATGACTTGGAAAGTGAGTGAGATTTCATGCTCTCCAGGTGAGCCTATGATAATAGGAGCCACAGGTTAGGGAAATCCACTGACCTCCAGAACTTTTAGAGACATTTAGTTCCATTACCTTGACACCGTTATGTCATTTTATGACATTTTATGACAGATACTGTAGGCTGGTTCACCCAACATCCATTGCCTTTTCTGATTCCCTTCCCACTTGTCTTTCTCTGCACTCATCTATTTTCTCATTCTCCCTTGCACCCAGAGGTAATCATGTGACACTATTCTGACCAGTGAGGCCACAGCAGAAACCTGGGCATAATGTACCTAGGAATAGGTCCTTCACATCCCTTGTAAGTTGGATTCCTAGGTATTTTATTCTCTTTGTAGCAATTGTGAATGGGAGTTCATTCATGATTTGGCTCTCTGTTTGTCTGTTATTGGTGTATAGGAATGCTTGTGATTTTTGCACGTTGATTTTGTATCCTGAGACTTTGCTGAAGTTGCTTATCAGCTTAAGGAGATTTTGGGCTGAGACAATGGGATTTTCTAAATATACAATCATGTCATCTGCAAACAGGGACAATTTGACTTCCTCCTCTCCTAATTGAATACCCTTTATTTCTTTCTCTTGCCTGATTGCCCTGGCCAGAACTTCCAACACTATGTTGAATATGAGTGGTGAGAGAGGGCATCTCTGACTTGTGCCAGTTTTCAAAGGGAATGCTTCTAGCTTTTGCCCATTCAGTATGATATTGGCTGTGGGTTTGTCATAAATAGTTCTTATTATTTTGAGATATGTTCCACAAAACTTAGTTTATTGAGAGTTTTCAGCATGAAGGGCTGTTGAATTTTGTTGAAGGCCTTTTGTGCATCTGTTGAGATAATCATGTGGTTTTTGTTGATGGTTGTGTTTATGTGATGGATTACATTTATTGATTTGCATATGTTGAACCAGCCTTGCATCCCAGGGATGAAGCCAACTTGATCATGGTGGATAAGCTTTTTGTTGTGCTGCTGGATTCAGTTTGCCAGTGTTTTATTGAGGATTTTCACATCGATGTTCATCAGGGATATTGGTGTAAAATTCTCTTTTTTTGTTGTGTCTCTGCCAGGCTTTGATATCAGGATGATGCTGGCCTCATAAAATGAGTTAGGGAGGATTCCCTCTTTTTCTATTGATTGGAATAGTTTCAGAATGAATGGTGCCAGCTCCTCTTTGTACCTCTGGTAGAATTTGGCTGTGTATCCATCTGGTCCTGGACTTTTTTTGGTTGGTAGGCTATTAATTATTGCCTCAATTTCAGAGCCTGTTATTGGTCTATTCAGAGATTAAGTTTCTCCTAGTTTAGTCTTGGGAGGGTGTATGTGTCCAGGAATTTATCCATTTCTTCTAGATATTCTAGTTTATTTGCCTAGAGGTGTTTATAGTATTCTCTGATGGTAGTTTGTATTTCTGTGGGATCGGTGGTGATATCCCCTTTGTCATTTTTTATTGCGTCTATTTGATTCTTCTCTCTTTTCTTCTTTATTAGTCTTGCTAGTGGTCTATCAATTTTGTTCATCTTTTCAAAAAATCAGCTCCTGGATACATTGATTATTTGAAGGGTTTTTTTTGTGTCTCTCTATCTCCTTCAGTTCTGCTCTGATCTTAGTTATTTCTTGCCCTCTGCTAGCTTTTGAATGTGTTTGCTCTTGCTTCTCTAGTTCTTTTAATTGTGACGTTAGGGTGTGCATTTTAGATCTTTCCTGCTTTCTCTTGTGGGCATTTAGTGCTATAAATTTCCCTCTACACACTGCTTTAAATGTGTCCCAGAGATTCTGGTATGTTGTGTCTTTGTTCTCACTGGTTCCAAGGAACGTCTTTATTTCTGCCTTAATTTCATTATTTACCCAGTAGTCATTCAGGAGCAGGTTGTTCAATTTCCATGTACTTGTGTGGTTTTGAGTGAGTTTCTTAATCCTGAGTTCTAATTTGATTGCACTGTGGTCTGAGAGACATTTTGTTGTGATTTCTGTTCTTTTACATTTGCTGAGGAGTGCTTTACTTCCAACTATGTGGTCAATTTTGGAATAAGTGTGATGTGGTGCTGAGAAGAATGTACATTCTGTTGATTGGGGTGGAGAGTTCTGTAGATGTCTATTAGGTCTGCTTGGTGCAGAGCTGGGTTCAAGTCCTGGATATCCTTGTTAACCTTCTGTCATGTTGATCTGTCTAATATTGACAATGGGGTGTTAAAGTCTCTCATTATTATTGTGTGGGAGTCTAAGTCTCTTTGTAGGTCTCTAAGGACTTGCTTTATGAATCTGGGTGCTCCTGTACTGGGTGCATATATATTTAGGATAGTTAGGTCTTCTTGTTGAATGGATCCCTTTACCTTTATGTAATGGCCTTCTTTGTCTCTTTTGATCTTTGTTGGTTTAATGTCTGTTTTATCAGAGACTAGGATTGCAACACCTGCTTTTTTTTTGCTTTCCATTTGCTTGGCAGATCTTCCTCCATCCCTTTATTTTGAGCCTATGTCTCTGCACATAAGATGGGTCTCCTGAATATAGCACACTGATGGGTCTTGACTGTTTGTCCAACTTGCCAGTCAGTGTCTTTTAATTGAGGAATTTAGCCCATTTACATTTAAGGTTAATATTGTTATGTGTGAATTCGATCCTGTCATTATGACGTTAGCTGGTTATTTTGCCTGTTAGTTGATGTAGTTTCTTCATAGCATCGACGATCTTTACACTTTGGCATGTTTTTGCAGTGGCTGGTACCAGTTGTTCCTTTCCATGTTTAGTGCTTCCTTCAGGAGCTCTTGTAAGGCAGGCCCGGTGGTGACAAAATCTCTCAGCATTTGTTTCTCTGTAAAGCATTTTATTTCTCCTTCACTTATGAAGCTTAGTTTGGCTGGATATGAAATTCTGGATTGAAAATTCTTTTCTTTAAGAATGTTGAATATTGGCCTCCACTCTTTTCTGGCTTGTAGAGTTTCTGCTGAGAGATCCGCTGTTAGTCTGATGGGCTTCCCTTTGTGGGTAACCCGACCTTTCTCTCTGGCTGCCCTTAACATTTTTTCCTTGATTTCAACCTTGCTGAATCTGACAGTTATGTGTCTTGGGGTTGCTCTTCTCGAGGAGTATCTTTGTGGTGTTCCCTGTATTTCCTGAATTTGAATGTTGGCCTACTTTGCTAGGTTGGGTATTATCTCCTGGATAATTTCCTGCAGAGTGTTTTCCAATTTGGTTCCATTCTCCCCATCACTTTTAGGTACACCAATCAAATGCAGATTTGTCTTTTCACATAGTCCCATATTTCTTGGAGGCTTTGTTCATTTCTTTTTATTCTTTTTTCTCTAAACTTCTCTTCCTGCTTTATTTCATTAATTTCGTCTTCCATCACTGATACCGTTTCTTCCACTTGATTGAATTTCCTATTAAAGCTTGTGCGTGCCTCATGCAGTTCTCATGCCGTGATTTTCAGCTCCATCAGATCATTTAAGGTCTTCTCTACACTGTTTATTCTAGTTAGCCATTTATCTAATCTTTATTCAAGGTTTTTAGTTTCCTTGCGATGGGTTTGAACATCCTCCTTTAGCTTGGAGAAGTTTGTTATTACTGACCTTGTGAAGCCTACTTCTGTCAGCTCATCAAAGTCATTCTCTGTCCAGCTTTGCTCCATTGCTGGCGAGGAGCTGCGATCCTTTGGAGGAGAAGAGGCACTCTGGTTTTTAGAATTTTCAGCTTTTCTGCTCTGGTTTCTCCCCATCTTTGTGGTTTTATCTACCTTTGGTGTTTGATGTTGGTGACCTACAGATTGGGTTTTGGTGTGGATGTCCTTTTTGTTGATATTGATGCTATTCCTTTCTGTTTGTTAGTTTTCCTTCTAACAGTCAGGTCCCTCAGCTGCAGGTCTGTTGGAGTTTGCTGGAGGTCCACTCCAGACCCTGTTTGCCTGGGTATCACCAGCAGAGGCTGCAGAACAGCAAATATTGCTGCCTCATCCTTCCTCTGGAAGCTTCATCCCACAGGAGCACCTGCCTGTATGAGGTGTCAGTCGGCCCCTACTGGGAGATGTCTCCCTGTTAGGCTACATGGGGGTCAGGGACCCACTTGAGGAGGCAGACTGTCTGTTCTCAGAGCTCAAACACCATGCTGGGAGAACCACTGCTCTCTTCAGAGCTGTCAGACAGGGATGTTTAAGTCTGCAGAAGTTTCTGCTGCCTTTTGTTCAGCTATGCCCTGCCCCCAGAGGTGGAATCTACAGGAGCAATAGGCCTTGCTGAGCTCCGGTGGGCTTCACCCAGTTTGAGCTTCCCTGGCCGCTTTGTTTACCTACTCATGCCTCAGCAATGGTGGACACCCCTCCCCCAGCCAGGTTGCTGCCTCACAGTTCGATCTCAGACTGCTGTGCTAGCAGTGAGCAAGGCTCCATAGGCATGGGACCTGCCGAGCCAGGCATGGGACATAATCTCCTGGTGTGCCTTTTGCTAAGACCTTTAGAAAAGTGCAGTGTTTGGGTGGGAGTGTCTCAATTTTCTAGATACAGTCTGTCATGGCTTCTCTTGGCTAGGAAAGGGAAATCCCTTGACCCCTTGCACTTCCTGGGTAAGGTGATGCCCTGCCCTGTTTCAGCTCGCCCTCCATGGGCTGCACCCACTGCCCAAACAGTCCCAAAGAGATGAACCAGGTACCTCAGTTGGAAATGCAGAAATCACCTGTCTTCTGCATAAATCACACTGGGAGCTGCAGACCAGAGCTGTTCCTGTTTGGCCATCTTGGAAGGAATCAATTGATCTAATGGTTTTATAAGGGGCTTTTCCCCCTGTGCTTGGCAGTTCTCTCTCCTGCTGCCATTTGGAGAAGGATGTGTTGCTTCTCCTTCTACCATGATTGTAAGTTTCCTGAGGCCTCCTCAGTCATGCCAAACTGTGAGTCAATTAAACCTCTTTTCTTTATAAATTACCCAGTCTTGGGTATTTCTTCATAGCAGTTTGAGAATGGACTAATACAGACCCCCTGTAATTTTTTTGCTTAAAGTCACAGTTTCCGAGAACCTAGGGGCAACATTAAGTGATGACTTATAGTATGTTGTATGTGTGTATGCTCTGTGTGTGTGTGTATGTCATATGTGTGTATAGTTTTGTCTGCTGACATTGCTCTGTGCTGTCATGTCACAGAAGCAATGAAAGTAAGCAATATGTGTGCTTCACTCTGCAGTTCACACATCTTTTGTCTTCTGATCAGCTCAACTGTTTTGTGTTCTAGCAGTATTCAGAGTAGAGAACACAGAGAGGGAGAAATGAGATGCTGTGTGGTCCCCTGGAGAGGGGCCTCTGGAAAAATCGCCCAAATAGCAGAGGCCTCCTCTGCTTGGGGACCATTCCAAGGCTTTGGTTCAGTAATCATGCAGGCTGGGAGGAGGGAGGAGGAGCTGCAAGATAAAGGGATAGGCGGAGTCCTTGGGGTGGTAGATGGGGCTGGCAGGGATTGATCCATGTCCAGGGAGTGAAGGCAGGTGCAGTGCTGATGTGCCACCCCACTGCAGGCATCTGACTTGCCTGAAGCTGCCCCCATGGCCGGCTCTACCTCACCTCCATTGCAGAGGTGCAGAGACAAGGCCCAGCTGGCAGGCTCTGGGTGATAAATGTGCTCCCGCCTCCCCACGTTTCCTTTTTCCTCTGCGTGTTTGTGCATGGAAGAGGGGGTGCATCATTTCTCATGTTGGCCGCAGGCTCACACATCTGATGGGTGAGCTGGAGAGCGGCTTCCTTCTCAGTGCACCTGTTTCCTCCAACCCCCTGAAGCTGATACTGCAGCCTTAGCTTTTGCTCTTGTAAATGTGAAGATTCTTGGTAAAACTGCAGGCAGCTTAGCAAGGCCAGAGGAATACCACAGGCGTGTACAGTTCAATATCATTAGGCAGACTTCACAGATCCTGGTCACCACTGAGCATGCTGGTGAAGTGGGTGTGGAGAGGTGAAGGCTGAACTAATACGCATGAGGACCAAATGTGAGCCAGGCCCTGTGCAAACTGGTTGTCTTCTTTAAGCCTCATGAAAACGTGGCAGCCTCATTTCCATTTTGCAAACAAGGAAAGAGTCACAGACAATGTCATTTATTGGAGATCACACAACTACTAAGTGGAATAGCCAAAATTTTCTCCCAAATTTCTCCGGCCCCAAAGGGAACCAATATTTAGATTTTAAATATTCATGAAATTCCCCTTCCAACCTGAGATTCTATGTTCTAGGGCCACCATGAATGATACAAATTACTAAAACCGTAAATGACATGTCCGCATCTGGCATTTTCCCTCAGCACAAACAGCTACATCTTTAGTTTCTGCGCTTTCTTCCTCTTCTTCTTCCTCTGCCTCTTATTCATCATCTCTCCCTCCTTCTTCTTTAAGAAAATTCACATTCTAATCAATCAAGTTTGAATCCCTTTCTGGCGTTGCTGGTGTTGCCATGTCCCAACAGGATCACGACCCATTTGGAAGATACAGACATTGTTCCTTTCCTTCTTTGTGAGGTCATTCTGAGCCCCTGGTCTTGGTCCATTCTTTATACCAGTCTCTCCTGTCCCTCTTTCAATTTTCATGAGCATGTTAGATGTGTCCAGAAAACACCATAGGTGTACAGAAAAAAAAAAGATCCCAGATTAAACCATTGACTAGCCTTGTTGGGGTCTCCAAGCTCAAGGTTAGTATCTTCTCTCAACCCCTGCAACAGCTGGTGTTAGCAAGCCCTCTTTCTGAATACAGCATATAGCATCTAACTCCTCCATATACAGCCTCAGTTTCCCCAAGGTGGTTAGCCTTTGGGAAGGCTCTGAGGGGTTGAAGATAGCAAGTCCATTGTCCACCTCTGCTTTCCCAAGCAGAGACTCTCTTCCAACAGACCCATAAAATCACAGTAGAAGTTAACCCCATGCATACTCACTCTGCCTGATAGGGTTCTCAGTGCATTACATGAACTAACTTTTCTCCTCTTCACCATAAACTGATAAGGGAGTTTCTCATCAGTTTTATCCCCATTTACAGATGAGATAACCAAAGCTCAGAGAGATGAGCGAACTTGGCCACGGTCACACAGGTAGTAAGTGGCACAGCCTGAAGAACCTGTGCATTCTGAGCCCAGGGCCAACTTCGCTAACCATCATGCAAATTTGCCTCATGCCTTGTGTGTCACTGATGCGTCTCCAGAACAGAAGCAACCACTCCAGCAATTCCCTGGGCATCGCAAGGCTGTGCAATTGACCTGCTTTTCCCTACTCACCACACAAAGGTCCTTGGGTTTAGGGTTCTCTATCCAAGGAGTGGAGACCCACTTGCAGATGTACTGCAGTCTCAAAAACACTAATCGCTTCTGTCATGGTTGGTACATGCCATATGCCAGGCATAGTGCTAAGCTCTGCAGATGAAGCCCATGGCATCCTTGCAAGCTACTGTTCTCCCATTTAACAGATGAGGCCACTGAGGATCAGAGAGGTTTTGTGACTTAACCAACATCAGACAGCTGGTAAGGAAAGACCTGAAATTCACACCAGTCTGCCTGACTCTGTCTAAGAGATGGGGGTTCTTCTTTCTAGAAGTATAAAACCTGGGCCTGGGCAGTTTCCCTGGCAGGGTTTTTGCCAGGGAAACTGCCCAGGCCCAGGTTTTATACTTCTGGAAAATCAGGCCAAGTAGATTTTAATACCACCAATATAAAATGCCTAAAACCCCACGAATTCTATATATTTCACTCATGAGTGCTTTATGAAGCAACTATCTGTGAGAACAACTTTTCTTTACCAACTCTAGAGTGCCTAGGTCATAGAGAGCCCTCAGGAATCATAACTCCTTGGCCAAGCTCGTTCAGATCTTTTTTTTTTTTTTCAGCAGCTATGGACACAGAGGTCCCCAGTGAGTATGGCTGTGTTTGATGTGATGGAATGAGAGGAAGCTCTGGAGTCAGACACATGCTTATCTACAGGCTCAATCACCTTCTTGCTGTGTGTCCTTAGGCAAACAGTTTAACCTCTCTGAGTTTGTTTCCTCATCTATCAAATGAGGTTAATGATATTTAACTCACAGCGTGGTTGAGAAGGTGGACAAATATTTATCAGATGGCTTTCCTTTGCTCTCAAGCCAATTCCCCCAACCCTTACTGTAACCACAAAGTCATGGCTGTCAGGCCCTGCTGACATTTCTGTCTCATCTCCAGCCATGTTTGCCTCTAGGCTCAAGCCACATGGCCTTCAGTAACTCTTATTCAATGACTCAAATGTCCAGTTGTCTTTCCTTCTCAAAGATCTTTGCATATTCTGCCTCTCCTTCCCATGAGCTGCCAGAAACATGGACCCTCCCGGCTTCTCCCTCTCACGCACACATATTCATGAGACACAGACACAAAGAAAGACAAGGACACACACACCCAAAGAGACTCGGGACAAAAAACCACACATGCAGAAAGTGGGAGACTCAGAGATACGCACCAAAGAGTCACACAGAGGCATATACACACACAGACATGCAGAGAGACCCAGGAAAAGACACACACTTATAGACACACAAACCCATGTGCACCAAAGAGCCACACAGAGACATAAAAACACATAGACATGCAGAGAGACCTAGGGAAAGACACACAAACCCATGCACACACACACATGGGCAGATACACCAATACCTAGTTAATTCCCAAACATTTTTGAGATCTCAGCTCACTTTCTCAGGGATTCCTTCCTGACATCAGATTTCTTGGCTATACAATTGCAGAGAACCCCATTTCTTTCCTTCATGTTGCTTATTTTGGTTTGTAGTTATACACTTCTTAGCTAGATCACGGGGTACTGTCTGCCTCTTCTGGAGTTCAACAGATACTCCATGGGTAGGAACTATATTGGCATCTCCCAGCACTGTGGATTGCCCAGTTTGGAATTCTGACCTCACCACCTTGTGTGACCTGGGGCAAGTTCACCTCTCTGTGCCTCAGTTTTCCATATGAAAAATGTAAAATCATAGTACCTACCTCATAGGGTTGCCGTAAGGATTAAATGACTTTGTATAGGGACAGCACTGAAAGTAGTGCCAAGCTTAGAGGACATACCATGTGAGTGTAAGCTATCATTATTGAATGAATGAATGTCTAGCATAAAGAAGACACAATAAATGGTAGCTGCTACTACTGTTATTATTACCATCACTGCATGTGGGTCAACTTTTCAGGCAAATGCTGCAGTGGTGGGTTAGTGCCTTTGCTTACTGTTACAGACGTAGCAATGTAATTATTTCAGCTCCTCCGTAGAAAGGCATCCTCCCCAGTGGGTAAGAGATTAGGCTTCTGCATCAGCCTCTCTGGGCCTAAACCCCACGTCTACACTTTCTAGCCTTGTGGCAAGTGATTTAATCTCTGCCAGCCTCAGTACATTTCTCATGGGCTTGTTACTGCCCACACTGTGACCAGCTCAGTTCCTGCCTGTTGCCTAGCTCAAGGTCCACATTCAGGGAGCGTGAGCCCGTATTATTGTTCATGACCATGGGCTGTAAGCCTTACTCTGACCACATATTTGAAAACTACATTACTTTTGGCATAATGTAGGGCTGAGTTTTTGTATTTTTTTTTTTTTTTTAGACAAAAGCTTGCTCTGTCACCCAGGCTGGAGTACAGTGGCAT
Organism: Gorilla gorilla gorilla; assembly: GCF_029281585.2. Taxonomy (NCBI): domain Eukaryota; kingdom Metazoa; phylum Chordata; class Mammalia; order Primates; family Hominidae; genus Gorilla; species Gorilla gorilla. Next base: position 225,894,735 of record NC_073224.2, on the reverse strand, counting down.
GATCGCAGCTCACTGCAACCTCTGCCTCCTGGGTTTAAGCAATTCTCCTGCCTCAGCCTCCCAGGTAGCTGGGACTACAGGCACACGCCACCATGCCTAGCTAATTTTTTGTATTTTTAGTAGAGACGGGATTTCACCATGTTGGCCAGGATGGTCTCAGACTCCTGATCCACCCACCTCGGCTTCCCAAAGTGCTGGGATTACAGGCATGTGGCATTTCATTCTTAAAAGATGAGTCATGTCATCGTTATGCACAAAGAACAGCACAGTTCTCTGTGTATATTTGTGCGCATATGTGCATGTGTGTGTGTGACATGTCATGATGCTTTGGGATTATCCAGAGGCCAAGGCCCTCTGGCTAAGTCATGTATCAATTAGCAATGCATTCAGCTGCAAGGAACAGAAAACCTGGGCTTACAGAGAGGGGCTTATTTTCTCCCCGACAAGAAGCCAGAGGTGGGCAGTTGCCAGCTGTGGTCAGTGGCACATCCTTGTCAGGGCCTGTGTCCCTGAAGTTCTCTGAATCTTCTCCCAAATCATTGCCTTGGTTAAAAGATAAGTGCTGTGTTTTGATGCCATATACCATGTTTATTGCAAGCCAGAAAAACAGCAAAAGGGAGGCATGAATGGGTCCATCCTGTCTTATCAGAAAAGCAAAAACCGATTTTCATTAGTCTCATTGGCCAGAGCTGTATCACTTGGTCACTCCCTGGCTCTAAGCAAGACTTGGGACACTCACCTTTTTATTTTGCAGCCTCTGCGGTAGAGACAGGCAAAGGAGAAGAGGGCTGAGAGTGATTTGGGAGAGCCAGGTGCAGGGCTCCTGGGCTCAGATCAGCTCCCTCCCCCACACCTGCCCCCTGCAAGATCCTTTACATTTTCCCTGCTGGGACTCTGCTGACGGATGGATGGGCACTGTTCTCTCCACCATCCACCCTAGGGGATGCAGTTGTCAGTGTGTCACTGCCCCCTCCCCAATGCTACCTACAACCCCATCTCCTCTTTCTCACTCTTACTCATTAGAAAGCAAGCATTAGAGGAACAGCCTTGAATTTGCTCAAAGTTACATTAAATTTGGGCAAATTATAATGTAAGCCTTGAACAAACTTAAGACCTTATGATGAGTAAAAAATTATTTGTGATGCCTCCCTGGGTTGGGACATCAAGAGTAGGAGTTGCTGCCGTGGATGGCAGATTCAAATGGCCAACACATGGTGGGAACCGATAGAAAATTGGTTAAATTGAAGCCGGGCACGGTATCACGCCTCTAATCCCAGCACTTTGGGAGGCCGAGGCAGGCAGATTGTTGAGCTCAGGAGTTAGAGACCAGCCTGGGTAACATGGCAAAACCCCATCTCTACAAAAAATACAAAAATTAGCCGGGTGTGGTGGCGCATGTCTGTAGTCCCAACTACTTGGGGGGCTGAGGCCAAAGGATTGTTTGAACCCGGGAGGTCGAGGCTGCAGTGAGCCATGTTCATGCTACTGCACTCCAGACTAGGTAGCAGATTCAGACCTGGTGTCTTAAAAAAGTAAATTGGTTAAACTGGCTCTGTCTTAAAGGAGGTCATTTTAAATGGGCTTCCCTCTAAATCGTCCAAAAATCAGCCCAAATATTACAGCGCTTGTCACTCATGAAATCACCCCTGTGTTCCTCCTTGTCTTCTTTCATGATGAAACTCAAGATGGCTTGTGTATAAAAACTCATTAGACTGTTGTTGGAGAAAGAAGATATTCATTTGACTTATGTTGAACACAATGCAGTTCTTTTCCTTTATGAGTTTAGATTTGTAAACCATTTCTCCTACCTCCCCCCATGCAAGTGTACGATTTTAATGTTCTTTTGATATATATCTCTGCATGTTCTCCATTTCTCTTAGTTTTCATTTAATTACTTCAGGTATTATTTTTAGTTTGCAGACTAAAAGTTTGGAAAGGAATGAAAGTACACCTGGCACATGAAGCCAGTGTTATTAGCTTGCTGTTATTTCTCTGTATATAACTCGAAATCTTTGGAAATGTGGGGGAGAGAGTCAATTTCCCCTTTATTAAACTTGAATGGCAGTTCTCAGCCATGGTAGGAAGTGCCATGCATAGAATGGGTTACTAATAGAGTATACAAATGATTTATTCTTTTCCTTTTAACAAACTGGAGTGAATTCAACATTTTCCCTACACTACACTCTCACTGGCACTCCAGCTTGCTTTACCTAGGGGAAGTGCAGGCGTGGTGGTCTGGCCTGTGAGCAGGACAATGAGCATACGTAAACATGTGTTGCCTGTGCCGTTAGGAGGTGGCAGGTGGCGTGGCTATTGTTAATGCAACCAGAATAGTTCAGTGATTACGGAGTATCTACCCATTCAACAGCTGTTTATTGAGCTACTACTGTGTGCCAAGCACTATCCTCAGTTCTGGGATACAGCAGGGAAAACACAAACATGATTCCTACTCTCATGGAATTTACAACCTGGTGGGGGAAACAGATAAGAAATGAAACAAATAAAGAAAATCATTAGGCCAAGTGTGGTGGTTGATGCCTGTAATCCCAGCCCTTTGGGAGGCCGAGGTGTGTGGATCACCTGAGCTCAGGAGTTCAAGACCAACCTGGCCAACATACTGAAACCCTGTCTCTACTAAAAATACAAAAATTAGCCAGGCGTGTTGGCATGCACCTGTAATCGCATCTACCTGAGAGGCTGAGGCAGGAGAATTGTTTGAACCCAGGAGGCAGAGGTTGCAGTGAGCCGAGATCACACCACTGCACTCCAGACTGGGCGACAGAGCAAGCAAGACTGTCTCAAAAAAAGAAAAGAAAAGAAAAGAAAAGAATTAGACTGTGATAAAGCACTGCATTTAATCAGTCATTGCTGGAATAATGCTGTATACGAACCACTCTAAAAGCCCAGGAGCTTGCAACAGCAGATGTCGCACCCATAGTTGGGCTGGGCTCCACTGGGCTACAGATCACACTCACTCTGTACCTCCCATCCTCCTTAGCCGGCGGCACCTAGGTAATGTTCTTCTCAAGGAGATTAGCAGGAGTTCAAGAAGGCAGACCCAGTCATCTGAACACATTTAAAGCTTCTGCTCACATCACATTTACTAAAGTTCATTAGTCAAAGCAAGCCACATGGCCAAGCCCAAAGTCAGCAGAACAGGGAGTGTACAGGGAAAGGAGAGAAAATACTCACCCAACAAAAATCACATCTATCATGAGCATTAAGGCAATTACAGTGGTGGGTGGGGAGGCTTTGTTATATAACATGGTTAGTTAGGAAAGGCCTTTTGTGGGGGTAGGAGGGGGAATGTTGGAGCTGACAAGAAACCAGTCCTGAGTAGAGGAGAATGGTGTACTTGGAAGAGAGTCTCACAAATGCAAAGGTGCTGTGGCAGGAAAGTGTTTGGGGTCATCCTGGAAATGTAGCACGTATGTTTGGAGTGTGGTGAGGAAGGAGGAGAGCAGGATATGGGAAGCACCCTAGGACAGGATCCTGCAGGGACTCGGAGCCTCATTAGCATTTGGGGCTTTATTCCAAGTTTAATGGGCAGCTATGGAAGAATTTTTTTTTTTTTTTAAGACAGAGTCTTACATAATTACGGCTCACTGCAGCCTTGACCTCCTGGGCTCAAGTGATCCTCCCACCTCAGCCTCCCAAGGAACTGGGACCACAGGTGCTCACTACCATGCCCTGCTAATTTTTGAATTTTCTGTAGAGATGAGGTCTCCCTATGTTGCCCAGCCAGGCTGGTCTCAAACTCTTGGGCTCAAGGGATCCTCCTGCCTCAGCCTCCCAAAGTACTGAGATTACAGGCATGAGCGACTGTGCTCAGCCGGATTTTAGGCAGTAGAGCAACATGATCTGAAACATACTTTCAAAAAGTCCCTCTAGCTGCACAGAGGAAAATCAATCAAAAGCGTGCAAAAATGGAAACAGACAGGTTAGGAAGCACACTGCACATGAGACACAATGACCTGACTGAGATGGTGGCCGTGTTAACAGAGAAAGGCAGACAGGTTAGGTTTATATGCAGGTGGCTCAGTCACCAGATCTGGCAACACTTTTTCCGAGGAACCAAAAGGGATTTCTCCCCTGCAAATTTGTTTGGCGTATCATCAAACTCTGAGTGCATCCCTAGGACATATCCCACCTGTGAACACCATCTGTCCTGTGAACCAAGGGGTAGGTATAAGGTAGAGTCGTTGTGGAACTTGGGTGTGGAGGTGTGTCCCCTGCTAGAGACCTAGCCTGAATTCTGCAAGCTTGTGGCTCTCAGAGTCTTGGGAAAGAAACCACATTTATACCTATGTCAGACTCAGCCTTGGCAAGGGTTGGTGAAATCCACATGTTGGGACAATGAAGCCTGAACCAAGAGATTCCACAGAAATGTCTTGTATGGAAAACTCAGCCTCATGGCCCAGTGAACCTAGGGAGTTACACACCCAGACCATAGGGAATTCACAAAGCCGGGCTTAGCATTCTACCCAGGAGGTTGACAGCAGCCAAGAAGACACTCCTTGGAATTCACATACCCGGTTGCGTTTGCTCTATCTGATGACAATGGCATCTGCGAGTCAGACACGGTAGAGGAGAGTTTGATCCTGACTGTTCTCTGGCCAAAAGGCCCTGTACAAGTGTGACTCTCCCTTCTTCAAACCTGTGGATTCCTTCCTCTAACTCCCCAGTCCCATCAGCTGGGGAAAATCATCTACAGGTTTTCATGATGGGATTGACTTTGGCTGCTCTCAAAGGCAAGCCACCAGGGTAGTGTAGACACACCCCTTCTGAATGTACCTCAGCCTGCCCCTACAGGGATCTGTCTGATCCTGTGATTCATGTCAGGCGCTGGCACCCACCTTCCTCTTTGACAAGGCGGCTCTGCCTGTTGGGAAATTTGGCTTGAGGCTTCACAAGCCTGTCAGCAGATGAGGGAAGACATATGCTAGCAGCAGGAAGCATGCATTAAACACAGAAAACTCTTCTGATCATGACTGCCCCAGCCTGTTCTATATAGAAGACATTTGGCAGGCATTCATGGGAGGCAGGTCCTAGCTGTGGAGGATTTGTCAAGTGCAAGGTACTCCTTCCTTTCCCTACTGGCCCATTCTCATCTTCCAGGTCTTGGGCTCAAAAGTCACCTCCTCCAAGAGGCCTTCCTTGACTACTCTACCAAAGTCAGGACCCCTGCATCACTTCTTTCCTATCACATCACCTTGTTTTCCCTTTGTAGCATCTGTAATCATTTTAGTTATTTTTATACTTATTTAATATCTACCTCTCCCAGTTGGACTCTAAGGTCTAACTGAGGTTTTCCTCTTCACTATTTCCACCTACCTAGTGCAAGATCTGGCACTTGGATACATGATGGGTACCTGGATAAATGTGTGGAAAAAATGGAAGATGCATAGGGAAAAACAAGGACCACTTTTTATTGGTAATATCTTTCTTTATTTCCGAACTGACAGCTTCCTCTGAAACCTTTCCAACTAAATGCTATGGTTGTAATGAATGACAAGTTTGGGAGCTGCAGTCCCTTGAGTCATAGCAAAGAGTTGGAGAGAACAGACAGATCTATAATGAAGTTGTCACTTTTTCTCAAATCAACGCAGAACATAATGTGGAAGCAGGTATAGCCTCTCCCATCTTGCACCAAAGGACGTGAAGAAGTGAGCCCAAGTGAACAGGCGAGTAGGTGTCTCAAGTGGGGGTTTCTGAATATTTCCTCAGAAGACAATACACATGGAATCTCAAAGATGAGTCAAGATATGTGTCGATAACACTGAAACAGACATATATCCTGCCCAGAGGTTGAGTGGATGAAATTGTCTAACATTCAGGAAACTCTAAGAATAAAGGTTAGATTCCAGGTGTAACAAGAATGTGTTAGCTGATCATTTTTGTTGGACTCCATGAAATTACATGGCAAATGGTGTGTACAAGTGTCCATATACAATGATCTAGGAAGAGGGATCAGAGGTTTTATCATATTTTCAAAATAGTCTATGATCTCCAAAAAAGGCAAAAGACAGCTACTCATAGGTGCTTTTATGGGGAAGGTCATATAGGTCATAAATCTATAGAAACCAAAGGTAAAATTGTATCTTACTTCTTGTTCACCACGAGCCACCTCTCCCCCTTGCCTTGTTTTGTTTAATGTTGAGCGACGTGAGTTGTAAGAAGGATGGTTTGATGGGGTTTAGTGTTAGCCTGGAACTGGTTGGGGTTACCTGGGTGGAGGCTGCAGCGAGGTGGGAACAAAATTGAATGTGATATTAGCTCACTGCACTTTTGTTATGTCTTTGCCTGTGTGTCCTGGCTTTTCACATCCCATCTTGCTTTAGCTCTTGAAGGTACATTTTTCTTCAACTTCTAGACTCAACCTTCTTAGGACCCTATCCCTGCTTGGTGTTTTCAATGATTAAACAAAGAAGCCAAGAGGAAGTAGACGTCAGTGTTTCACAAAGTGTGGTCTGTGGACTAGCTGTGTCAAACTCATCTGGCTCGCTTGTTAGAAATGCAGATCTCTGAGCCCAAGCCTTGACCCATGAAATCAGAGTCTACAAAGGTGTGTCTCACTCTGTTGCCCAGGATGGAGTGCCGTGGTGAGATCTTGGCTCACTGTAACCTCCACCTCCCAGGTTCAAGTGATTCTCCTGCCTCACCCTCCTGAGTAGCTGGGACTAGATGTGCCTGCCACCACACCTGGCTAATTTTTTTGTATTTTTAGAAGAGATGGGGTTTCACCGTGTTAGCCAGGACAGTCTCAATCTCCTGACCTCGGATCTGCCCACCTCAGCCTCCCAAAGTGCTGGGATTACAGGCGTGAGCCACTGCGCCCAGCCGGGAATCTGCACTTTTAAGAGGCTGTCTAGGTCATCATTCTGATACACAACAAAGTATGAACCCTGACCCTCATATGAGCTCTCATATGTCCTCCAAGTTGGTCCCAGAATGAACAAGGCTTATCTTTGCTTACATCCTTCTCCCTTCCCATTTATGCCTATCCAAACTCTGTCCATCCTTCAAGATTACCTTATCTCTCGTGGCATATAAGAAGTCTTTTTTAGGCATCTCCAGCTTTCATTTGCTTTCTTTTTTATGAATCCAACATCCACAAGTCTTGCATTATTCTCTTTTCCATGTATGTGACTCTGGTCTCTTCAGTGCAAATATAAGCAATAAACTCCTCAAATCCTCATTCTCTCCAGTGCGTCATTTATCTCAAGAGAGAAGGAGAATGTTCAATAAACAACCCTTCCTCCAGAGTATACCCGACTCTCAAAATGTTAGCGAGCTTGTTTTAGACTCTGCTAAATAGCTCTTACCTTACCAACTTCAAGTATTGATGGTGGGGCTGTCTTGCCATTTGGAAATCACAGCTTCCTCCTAATATTTCTGTTTTCCCAAGGCTTCCCTTCCTCTGGGCATTTCCTTTTGGAGTGGTAGAAAATGGGCCCAGAAGAATTTGAATGACATTCTTCAGTTCAGAATTCATGCAAAGAGCTGTCTGGCTGCAGTAGTTTTCAAAGTGCTCAAAGAGTTTCACCTACCGATGTTCAACTTTCATCCAACGTCTCCAAAGGACACTTTTCTTTGAGATTCAAAAACTTAAAGGGAAGGGTTTTAAGCTCAGCATATTCCTAAGGACCTGGTCAGGACCTTGAGAAAAGGACTTACCCCAGCTTAGGCCAAAATATTCACAGCATGGCTCTGCATCTCTGTGTGCTGTTCAGCCTCTATTTCCATCCCACGAGGTCTGACTATCTTCAATAAGCTTCAGTGAGCAACTGGAATTTTGGAAGCTTGCTAAAATCACATTCCGTTCTGAGGAAGTTTGGTCTATTTCTTGGCCTTATGTCAAACATTGCTATTTTTCTTTCAGAAGTCATCCATAAACACATGGACAATGAATTCATTTCAATGCATTTCCAATGATCCAGCAGGCTTCTGCAACCGGTGAGCTTCAAATGCATTCCCAGGGGTACATCTGAGTTTCATATAACCACTCGAAATCTCTTTTCTAGTACATGTGGCATTACCACACCACAGTCTTAAGGCATGACATAATTTACTTTTGCATTTTCCATTCATTCTTGAACAGTTCACCGAGCTCCTGGAACTCATAACAGAGATGTCAACTGTGGAAGTTGATGAAGCCCTAGGACCGTGTCGTCTTTCATCAGAACATTCTTTTAGAAGCCTTAAGAAGCATGATTGCTCTGCAGCCAAAGCTACTTTTTTTTTTTTAATTTTAAATAAGAAGATAGATCTATGGGCCTTTGAGAAAAGGATTCTCATTTTAAAAAATTAATAATACAACTTGTCTCCTCTGCTTTTCTACATACTCACACATCCCTAAATTTTAGAAAGGATATGTCCGCTGCATTTTCATTCCTCTGCATCAGCTACGGTTTTGTAACCTGGGTTGAATTCAGCATTCCTAGCTAGAAAATAGTCAGCCGAGGAAAAGACTGCAATCATCTCTCCCACCTTGTCCAACTCAGTTAAACCCATGTCGAAAGCAGAATCTGCTTTCACTGTTTGAGGAATAAAATACAAGCCATGATATCAACCTTACAGAAGCAGATTATATCTTGGAATTTAAGGATATTTTAGAGGGCCTGACAACTTCCTAAAATTGAATTCAAACATTTGAACATATATACACTTGCATTTTTAGGGAGTGAAGATCCCTAGTTCTCACCAGATTTGCAAAGAGGTCTGTGACCCCAGAAAATGTTGGAAAAAAAACAAGCAAATACGATCCTGCAGTCAAGATCAAACATGCCCATTTGCTGAACCAAAATACAGGATGCATCAGCTGTCAAGACAATATTAATTCTGATGACAGGGAAAGGAAAGATCTGAACTCAAGATTACCCCAGTTAATCTAGGGCATATGGCTATCTGAATTCTGGGGAATGACATAAGGGAAGTCTGCTCTCCCTTTTTTCTTTTCTTTTTTTTTAATTCATGAAACTTTCACTGATCATTTGGATGGCAGGGTATCGCTAAGAACCAGGATTATAAAGATGAACAGGCCTCAGGTCTGTTTTTAACAGGCTTATAATCTATGGTAAGAGGCAAGGCATTTAATCTCCTTTGCTTCTACAATTATGGCTCACATATCTTTGCTCTGCTCTAAGAAAAATGCATCAGAAGCACCTTGGGTTTGGCAGGTAGGGGCTCTGATGTTAACAGGATTGGGTAGAGAAGCTCTTGATGCTTCTGGAAACCCCATGAGAGTTTAGAAAACACAAACCTTGTCCTTCCCTCTGGAAAGCACTCTCATCTTTCCTGTCTGATCACTGAGCCTCCTCCCCAATCCAGGGAGGAAACAATTTTTGTTTGAAGACATTAAATTGCTTGGCTGGCTGTTGTGGCCCTGGGTGAGATGAAGGCAGACATCGTTAATGGAATGTGTTGTCGCATTTTTTGGTGGATTGTTTTGAAAAGTATTTCACTGGAGAACATTAGCACAGCTTGGGCAACAATGCTTTGTGAAAAAATTAAATCCCCATATTTCTCTATCTCTTTCTGCAACTGCTCCCCAAATGTGCTCTCTGAAAGGGTATTTGGTAAAGGCCAATGTATTGGGGTTGACTCTGAAGGTCCGTGGACCACACATGAGCTCAAATGCAATTGGCCATTGCTTTGTGATCCTCACCACTCAGGGCCAATTTGACAGACTCACAGCCTCTCCAACAGGCCACTTAGAAACTATGGAGAGGGATGATTCAGTAGAAAGGACATGAACTCAGGGTGGAGTGGGCTTTCTCTCCCTTTGCTCTTTCCTGATTCTAACCTATTTGGGCCTGGACAGTCATAAGACTCTGCTATGAAAAACTACCCAGTCCTTGCTGTGAAAGTCAGCAGTGCTGGGCTACTTCTTGAAAGGCAATACCTTCTGCTTTACCATGATGTGAACCAGACCCCAACCCCTGACCACAGGTGACAGGACATAGCCCAGGGTGTTCAGAATAATGAGCAGCCAATCGCAGACCATGAGGTGATGGGTGAGCTGGTGGGATTAGCTCTGCCCAGACAGGGCCTAGAAGTTGCCAAATTTAGCTCCAAACCAGCAGCATCTCAAAGTTCCTGGGCTCTACCTACAGAGACGCCTTCACAGTCAAAGTTCATTCTTTAAAAGACAAAATAAGATTTGTTCTTCAGGCATTTGGCTCCTCTCAGAGGCTTAGGTATGAAAAATAACAAAATTTGATCTTCGTGTCCCCAATCTTTCCATTTTATTTGATGTCATGAGTGACATCCAATTCTACCAGTGGTTCCCATTCATTTGTTCTCTGGGATCTGCTAATCTCATTTACATTCAGTCAACCCCTAAAGCACCCAGCAGAAAGCAGAGTACACAGAGGGGGATTTAATAAAGTGATGTTGACCCTTCGTGGTCCCACAAGTTCATATGCCACAGCCTCCTCGTGAAGTCCTGCCTGATCACCTGTTGAAATGAATCACTTCTTTCCCACACCTGACACCCTCTGCACCTGTCTAAGATAACAGTCCACTCTGCCTTGGGCATGACTTATTCACCCATGTGCTTCCCCACCATTTTTCACACCCTCCCAGTGGCATCCTAGACACTCAAGAACTGGCATGAACTTATTGGCTAATTATAAAGTCTTTTCCCCCCTGATGTTTTGGGTTGTTTCTCCCTTTCATGATAATCACACAGCTATGGTGGGCACTTCTATGGTCCAAACACTGTCTACATTAGGTCATGTCTACACCTAAGCTACAACTCTGTGGAAGGAGATACTATCATTGTCCTCCTTTACAGATGTGGAAACTGAAACTCAAAGAGGTTAAGGGACTTCCTCCAAGACCATTATCTATGCTAGTACCAGAACTTGAACTCTAGCCTATGTAACCCCAAAGACAGTGCTGTTGATCTTTGTGGGACACTTCTGTTTATAGCTGCCCAAGACAAAGTCTCCATCTGAGCAATGCTTCTCACCTTTGAGTTGGAAAACAAGCCCTCATATACAAAGAGGCAGTAACGCGTAGTAGGTCACAACCACAGGATGCTGAAAGTAGGGAGTGAATGTTTGATGAGAAATAGAGTGGATACGGAGTTCCACTCCCTACAAATCATTTATTAACTGCAAATGAAGAAATAGTAACTTTGCATCGAAGAAAACTGCCAAATACAATCTTGACCAAATGATCAAAGCCAACATCATCAATATTGGGACAACAGAACATCTCATGTCTCCTACTGTGATGCGCTGAGGATACAACATCATTCTGGTCTTCCTGCCCAAAATGTGTAACTTGAACACAATCATGAGAAAACATCAGGAACATGCCGCAGAAAACTGGCCTGTGTTCTTTAAAAATTATCAAGTTCAGGAAACACAAAGAAAGACAAAGGAATTGCTCCAGATTAAAAGAGACTAAAGGCTCTGGATTAAAGACAATTAATTGCAATGTGTACTTTCAGGTTGCATCCTGAACCAGGGGAAAAAAAGTAGCTGTATAGAACATTATTAGGACAATTGATGAAATTTGAATATGGACTGTGAGTTAGATAGTATTGTTATGAAAATGTTAAATTTTCTGATTTTTGATAACTTTATTGAGATTATATAGGAGAATATATTAGGAAATGCATACTGCAATATTTAGGGTTATGTGGGCACAAGGTCTCCAACTTAATTGGGTCAGGAAAACAAAATATGCATATCTATGTAAAATATATGCAAAGAATAATACAGCAAAGTAAAAACAGGTGGATCTGGGTAAAAGTTATACAGAAGTTTCATGAACAATTCTTGTATTTTTTCTGGAATTTCAAAGGTATATCAAAATTAAAAATTGCAAAATGTTATAGAGTAGCAGTTGCAAGTGTAGGTACTGAAATTGTACTGCCTGGTGTAAATCCTGGATCTGCCAAGTACTGGCTGTGTGACCTTGGGCAACATACCCAATCTCTCTGTGCCTGTTTCCTTGCCTGCAAAATGGAGATGATAGAGTACCTACCTCTTAGCATTTTCTGAGACCTGAATGAACTAATACGCATAGACTAGAACCTCGTGCCTTATAAGCATTCAGTAAGTGTTAGCTAAGATTATCAGTGTGTGTGAAGGTCAGTGGTTACCAATTTCTTTGATATTTTCCTGTTTGCCTGTTGTGTGTCATTTCCTGGTCTGTCAGACTATTTCCAGGGTGCAGCTCTAAAGACGAGCAAATTGTTATTAGATTTGGAAGCCAGTTCATCAAATACACGCAGTCCTCAAAGGGCACGAATGTGTTTAACAAGAATTAGTGAAAAATTGGCAGCCTGATATTTTTGGCCAAGTCAAAATGTGTGGAGTCTCATTGCTAATTAAGCCTCCTCATTTTTCCTACAGCAATGCCACCTGTAGGTTTGCCTGATTTGGGCATTTATTTTTCCAAATGGCAGCTGCCTGAAAGTTTCAGGAATCTCAGAACAATAACTGGAATTTAGGCTAGAAGAAGAAATGGGATATCCCAAAATTGCAACAGGATAAGCAACCCTTTAAAAAAAAAAAAATAGATGGTTAGATTTTTGTCAGATGCCACCCATTTATCTAAAACTTCAATTTTAAGTCAGAGAATTATCAATTAATAAAAATTGATTTATATTTACTAGGTATAAGGCACCACACAGGATGCTGTTGGGGACTTGTAGGTAAATGAGATACGGATATTTTTTCAGTGACTACAGCAGAGAGGACCTCAGTGGCCAGCGTGAAGTGACCAGAGACAGAGTGGAATGGGAGGAGGTCACAGCAGTGGCCAGGACCAGATTACAGGGGCCTTGGAGGCCACAGGGAGGAATGTGGATTTGATTCTAATGCTACAGGAATCCACTGAAGATGGCATTAATTGATTTTTTTGTTTTCAGTTGAGACCAGGTCTCACTCTGTGGCCCAGATGGAGTGCAATGGTGTGATCACAGCTCACTGTGGCCTCCACCTCCCAGGCTCAGGTAATCCTCCTGCATCAGCCTCCTAAGTAGCAGGGACCACAGGCGCACACCACTAGGCTCATGCCCAGTTAACTTTCTTAAAAAAAATTGTGTAGAGATGGGGTTTTTCTATGTTCCCCAGGCTGGTATTGAACTGCTGGGCTCAAGGGATCCTCCCACCTTGGCCTCCCAAAGTGCTAGATTACAGGCATGAGCCACTGCACCTGGCCTGATTTATATTAAAAAAAAAAAATTCTGCAGGGACACAAGTCAAGTTCAAAGCAGGGAGACCAGAGAGAAAGCAGCTGTTGTTCTTTAGGCAAGAGCTGGTGTTACTAGACAAGGGAGGAAGCAGCAGGAAGAGATAATAATATTTTGGAGGTACAGCTATCAGGACTTGCCAATGCCATTGGGTGGGGTTGGAGCAAGGGGCGGCAAGGGAAAGGCAGGAGTCAGGGATGACTCCTAGTTTTGAAAGAAAGGTTGACTTTGAACACGTGGCAGTGGGAAGAAGGATATTACAGGCAATGTGTGAGCAGAAACATGAGGTGAGAAAATGGAGCCCATGTCCCGGGAAGTAGGAGTCACTGGAATCTTTCTGGAGAATGAGGTGCAAAAAAGGAAGGTGTGGAAGATGTGGTTGGAGCCAGAATGGAAAGTGCCAGACCAAAGAAAATGCATTTCTTTCCACAGGCAGTATGGAGCCACCAGAGGATTCTAAACAGATTAGAAAACTCCCAGCAGGCCCCGGATGGTTAAAACGAGTCCACCACCTTCCTAATGACCCATTCTTGTACTCAATGACTTAAAGAGTATTTTGCATCTAGCATAAATCTCTCTATTGGTTCCGTGGAAAACACACACGCCCACACATTGCCTACCTCACTGATTTTTAAAATGGTCTCAATTCCCTTTGAAGGCTGCTGGTGGGCCGACGTATTTACCAGACTATTGGCAATTTCACACATTCAAATTGCAATCTCCAACTTCTGCAAATAAAAGATCTTTATGTTCCCCGGTTGTGAAGTTTACTCGCAATTTCTATGCAGAGCGTTTCGTCTGTGCTTACATTCAGAGGCTCTGCGAACACATCTGCTCACTGCCACATTTAAGAATTCCCAGGAAAAAGAAGGTTTTGTTATGAAAGGCCTGGCAGCCCCATCTCTTTCCAAAGGATGCATCACAAATGCTGTGTTGGAGTGAAATTGTCACAACAGAGATACCCAATCTTGGCAGTGAAGCCAACTATTTTGAGAAGTCCAGCACCAAAGGAAGCCCACAACAATGAACTATGTTGGTTTGGACATGAGGGACGGTGTTTTAGAAGTTCCACTGGAGATCCATCAGAGTTGTTGTCCTGTCAATGAGATGACCTGTTTGGAGCTTCTGTGAATCATTCTGTCACTCAGTAAATATTTGAGGTGAATATGAAAGCCTTTGGTAACCGTGGAGAGAAATTCAAGATGAGATGCTGCTGTCATCCTTGATTGAGTTGCAGGTCCAGCCTTCTCTGCTGGACCACAAGAAGAGAAAAGGAATATCATGGAGGGTTAAGAGCAAGCAAGGTTTTGCATTCAGATAGATCTGGATCTGAGTCTAGCCTCTACCACTTATTAGCTATGAGATATTGAACCTGACCTCTTTATGTCTTGGTTTCCTTACCTGCACAATGGCATAATAAAAATTACTTTGTGGAGTCATTGGGATCATTCAGTAAGAGGATGATATAAAGCTTTATCTTACAATAAGTTCCCAATAAGATGCTTAGAAATCCCCTTATATTATAACCATGATGAAGGCAATTCCCTCCATTAAGACAGTGGACCTTACGGGGCTATAGAGATTTAGAGAAGATGGATGTATTGGTGGGGTGGAATAATCAGGAGGGCATCGTGGAGACCAGAATCAAGCCACGTGAACTGTGTCAACAGGGCTTTCTCTCCGGTAGAGTTTGACACAATGTATTCTAACTGAGACATGACTGACTCTGAAAGACAGAGGCCTTCCTGATTATTTCTTGTAGTGGTTCTGTTAATAGTACTTAGCATATTGAATTAATAAATATTGGATGGATGGGGGTGGATGGATGGATAGATGGAAGGATGAATGGATAAATGGATGGGTGGATGGATGAATGGAAAGATACAGGGAATAATATCCTAGTGAAGAGAAAAAGTAGTGCAAATGTATGGAGGTGGGGACCAGATGAGGCATGATCATGTGGCCAATAAACTTATGATGCTTGCAGCAGGGGAAGTATGCTAGGGAACTTCAGAAAAGTAAATGCCTAGATATGAAAAGTAAATCAAGGCCCTCCATAAGCTGGGAAGAGAATTCTTACTGGATATGGAAGTCAATTGGATGCCTTCTGCTGGAGAATGTCAGGTGAAGAAAGACATGTTTGGAGAGCTGGTCTGACAACAGTGTGAAAAAAGAACTGGCAGGAATAGAAATAAGAGGGGAAAGCCATTTAGAGTATGCTACAGGGAAGCAGAGAATACAGGAAAAATAAATGACTTTGAAGCCAGCAGACTCAGGTTCAAATCCTTGCTCAGCTGTGTGATATTAGACAAGTTACTAAATATCTCAGAGTCTTCATTTCCTCAAAACACCAGACATATACCCCTGTTTCTTTCTCTTTGCAGATTACTTTGGGAATATCTTTTAAATAACAATAATAACAATTAAAACTGTGCATTAACCTTCTAGCAGGCCCTGCGTTAGGGCTTTGCACACATTGCTTATTTTCCCAACTTAATAGATACAACCATTCTAGGAAATAGGTAATATTATTAGCTGTTTTTAATAAAAATGGAGAAAGTGACATTTTAGGCAGTTTGATGACTTCAGCAATCTCTCTCACCTGGTAGGAGAAGCAGAATTTAAACCCAAGTTAGCCTGGTGCCTGAGCCTGCATTCATTATTTTTCTAATAAATGTTTTTATTGAAGTATAATATATATAAACACCCTTGTATAATCCCCTTCTCTTTGAGTTTGGACTGGGCATAGTAACTTGCTTCTAATAAGTAGAATATGACAAGTGATGAGATATCACTTGAATGATTGGGTTACAGAAGATGGTGACTTCCATCTTGGTGGCACTCTCTCTGTTGCCTTCTTGGCTTGCACGCTGCCGCATCGGAGAGGCCCACATGACAAGGAAATGAGTGTGACCTCTGGCCTACAGTCAGCAAGCAACTAAGATCCTCAGTCCTTAAAATATATCCTTCCCCAGTTGAGCCTTGAGATGAGACCACAGCCCTGGTCAACTCCTTACTTGAGGGACTCTGGAACAGAGGACCCAGTTAAGCTATGCCTGGATTCCTGACCAACAGAAACTGTGAGATTGTAAATATTGTTTCAAGCTACTACATTTTGGGGCAATTTGTTTGCAGCATTAGATAACTAATACAACATGCATAGAGAAATGTAGACAAATCAAAATTATACAAATTGATAAATTTTCACTAATCAAGCACACCACTGTAACCACTGATTGATCAAAGTAATTAGGAGATAAAACATTACCAGCACCCCAGAAGCTGTGCTCTATACTTCATAGTCCCCACACCTCTCCACCAGCCCCCCACCAAAAGGTTATCTCTTGACATCTAACATCATAGATTAGTTTTGCCTGATCTTGAACTCTCTGTAAATAGAATCATGTGTACTCTTTTGTCTCTGATTTCTCACTGGAGCCTGCCTTCTTTATCACTCCTTAAACAGCTTCATCAATGGAATGAGTCAACTTCATTGTTAAGCTTGTCTTGCTATTATGTTCATCTATGCCATAAAATGAATCCTGTGTACTTATATGTTTAACTTTTCCTTTCTATGAAGGGGTGGTGTTTACGCCTTTTATAAGCCACTTAAAGTAATTAAACTACCTTAGAGTGATCCTTTAATAATGTCTTTTGCTGCCCTAAATTCGCTGGAATATCTTGGGTAAGTCACTTCACTTTTCTGGGCCAAAGTTTCTTGTGAATAAAATTAAGTGGTTTGACCTGCTTTTGAGTTCCATCTGTGGAATCTTAAACTTGTGAAAGAAGGTTATCATCTAGATCATCATCACCCCATATTATCTCCCCTTTACTCTGGCATGTTGACAAATCTAAGTAATTTTTCAAAATCTAATTTAATTTTAACACTTCCCAAAGACATATAAAATCGGCCACATGGGATAGTGGGATATTATGAAATGAAATAAATAATAAATAGGATGTGATTTCCAAAAGCGTTGGGAATCATAAGTGTGGAAAAAAAATGATGGCTTAGCTTTTTCAAGTGGAAAATGAGGCTAATAAAGATAAATTACAATGATAATTGCCTAGTTCTAATCAGTGGCAAATCTTACTGGTAAGTGGGTGGCTGGGAAGTTAGTCCCAGAAAAAGTCATTTGCTCTGTGATATTAGATACAGATATGAAAATGTAACCTTGGATAAAAACACTTTAGCTCCCATGGGCTATTTCTTTCCACATCTTTACATGTAAATACCTTCTGTTGGTTATGTGGAGTTTGCATAACTCTGTATATGCCTGTACCTATGCCAAAAAGAGATTGCACTACTTGTAGAAAAAGGGAGTGAGCTCTCCACTTTGACGTGATCTTGCAACACCTACTGTGGTCATCTTGCAGTTAGATTTGTCAGAAACTTCTATGATAACTTTCTACTTAAAGCTGTTCAAATTTAAAACCATAAAATTTCTACTCCTTCCACATTACCCAGACTCATCACTCTGATATACTTGATCTGGCCCTGTTTATCTTCATTGACCTCATTGTCTACCATCTTTGCCTCCATTCCCTATGTCCTGGTTACATGAGATTCCTGTTGGCTTTTAAGTTTGGACTTTTAAGTTTGGACAAGACACTTTCATGAGTCTAGGCCTTTTGGCACAGGATGGGCCTTTTCTCAAAGCTGCATTCGAGAGGCTTCTTTCCACTCTACACAGTTCTCAATCACCGCATCCTCATTCTTGTAATGACATGACAACATTCTTTCATTCTTTTTTTTGTTGTTTAAAAGTAAATTTTTATAAGATACAATTTACCTACTGTAAAATTCACTCTTTTAAAGTGTACAGGGTCAGTGGTTTCTAGTATATTCATATGGTTGTGCAATCACCATCATTATTTAATTCCAGAATATTTTCATTACCCCCCAAAAAATGTCAGAATCCATTAGCAGCCACTTCCCATTCTCCCTTCTCCCAAGTCCCTGGAAACCTCTTCCCTACTTTGTGTGCCTATAAATTTATCAGTTATGGGTGTTTTATATAAGTGGAATCATGTGGTATGTGGCCTTTTGCATCTGGCTTTTTCACTCAGCATAATATTTTCAAGGTTCATCAATGCTGTATCAAAATTTCGTTCCTTTATATAGCTGGATAAATGCCATTCTATAGATGTACCACATTTTGTTTATCCATTCATCAGTTGATGGACAACTGTTTTTCTTTTTCACTTTTTGGCTATCATGAATAATGCTATTATAAACATTCATATTCAAGTTTTGTATGACAGTCACTTCTTTCATTTTATTCACTTGTTCTTTATCTGTCTCCAAAACCACAGAAGAAATGTTCCTTAAGGGAAGTTCCTTGTCTGGCTCATCCATCTCTGTTTTTCCCAAAGCCCTAGCACAGTGTCTGGCAACCAAACATTTTATAAATGAATACATACAGAACTAAACAGTGAAGCAGATAGTGTTATGGAACGTATTTCTAAAATCAACTTTGCTCTTTCAATAAGTAATAATTACATATAACACAACTAATACTTAACAAAGCATATATACTTTAATTATACAATTTGATGAGTTTTGACACATATAGATGCCTGTATAACCACCACTAGAATCAAGACATAAAACATTAATATTACCTTAAAATATTTCCTCATGCCCTTCCTTTGTTTATAGCCAGTCTCCCATCCTAGCCCAGGCAAACACTGACCTGCTTTCTAACACTATAGACCAAATTTGTCTTTGTTAGAATTTCATATAAATGGGATGATGTAGTATGTCCTCTTTTGTGCTTGGAGTCTTTCTCTTAGCATGTTTTTAAAGATTTATCCCTAGTGTTGCCTATATCAACAGTGTGTTCCTTTTATACTGTTGAATGTATTCCCTTGAAAGTGTATACCATAATTTGTTTACTGTTCACCTGGTAATTAATATTAGGGTTGTTTCCAATTTATGGCTTCTATGAATAAGGTTGCTGTAAACATTCATGTACAAGTCTTTGTATGAACATATTTTTTTTTATATTTTGGGGGTATATACTGCAAGTGGAATTGCTATGTCTAATGGCAAATATCATTTAACTTTATGCAAGCTGCCCAACTTCTGCCCAGGTAGTTTTACCATTTCACATTCCCACCAGCTATGTATTAACTTTCCAGTAGCTCCGCATCTGCACCAAACTTTATATTACCAGTCTTTAAACTTTAGTCATCTGTGTGGATATGTATTGGCATCCCTTTGTGGTTTTCATTTGAAATTTCTGACAGCTTAATGATATTGTACATCTTTTCATGTACTTCCTGGACAGGTAAAATGTCTGTTTCTTCTCTGGTGAAGTATCTGTTCAAGTCTTTTGCCCATTCTGTTTTCAGTTGTAAGAGTTCTTTATGTTACTTTTCTTGTGTTCACTTTGTTTATTCATATTTTTCAAGGAATTTGTGTATTTCAATTATATTGTTAAATTTATTGGTAAGAAGTGGTACATAATATTTCCCTAATATCCTTTTAATATCTGCAGGGTCTCTAGTGATGTCTCAAATTTCATTCCTAATATTGGTAATTTGTGTCTTCTCCCTTTGTTACTTGAACAACCTAGCTAATGGTTTATTAACTTTATTGATTTTTTAAAGTTTGATTTAATTGATTTTTCTCTATTGCTTGTCCATTTTCTATTTTATTGATGTCTGCTGTTACCTTTACTTTCCTTCTATGCATTTTGAGTTTAATTTGCTTATTTATTTAGATTCTTAGGGAAATACTTAGTCATTGATTTTAAGCTATTCGTTTTTCTTTTTATAGCATTTTTATAGCATTCGAAGTCATAAATCCCTAAATTTTGTATGTTGTTATGTTTTCATTTTTATTTAGTTCAAAATATTTCTCTAATTTCACACATGATTTGTTTTTTTGCCCATGGATTATTTAGAAGTATATTGCTTAATTTCTAGTTATCTGAGAATTTTCCAGATATTTTTCTATCATTGATTTCTAATTTAATTCCATAGCAGTGAAAAAACAGTCTGTATGATTTTAAATTTTTTTCAATTTATTGAAAGCCTTGTTTGGGGGCCCAGAATGTGATTATCCTGGTGAATATTACATATGGACTTGAGATGAAAGTTTACTCCATTATTGGGTCTGTTGAAGTAGTCTATAAATGTCACTTAGGTCAGATTGGTTGAGTATTGTTCATGTTTCCTATATATTTACTGATTTTCTGTCCACTTCTTCTATTGATTATTGAGAGAAGAGTGTTGCAGTTTCTCACTACTTGTGGATATGTGACCTTCTGCTTTCAGTTCTGTCATTTTTTGTTTCATAAAGATTGATTTTGAAGCTCTGTTATTTAGGGTTGTTATGGCTTCTTGATGAATTGACCCCTATATCATTGTACAATATTCATCTTTATCCCTGTTAATATTCCTTTTTCAAAAGCCTATTTCGTTGATGTCAATATAGCTACTGCAGCTTTCTTATGATTTATTGCTTACATGGTATAATTTTTACCTGCCTTTGACTTTTAATCTATTTGGGTTTTCATATCTAAAGTAGATTTCTTGTACATAATACATAATTGGATCTTGCTTTCTTAAAAAATTAGCTTAACAGTCTCTGCCATTTAAATGTAATGTTTGGATCACTTACATTTGATGTATTTATTATATGTGTGTGCTGAAGTCTATTATTTTGCTATGTGTTTTCTGTTTGCTCCATCTGTTTTTTTTCCCTTTTTTTCTCCCTTCTTTCAGAATATTTGAGTATTTCTGAGGGTTCTATCTTTTTCTCCATCTTCATTATTGACCTATTAGCTATACAGTGAGTCTTCTTTTAATGTCATCAATGAATTCTTGGAAATGGCAAATTTAAGTGAAACAACACACAGCAGGTCCTTGAATAACATTGTTTCATTATAACATTGATGAGAAAAAAAAACAATTGGTTTTGCTATACATCATTTCACTTAAAGTCACAGTTTCCAAGAACCTATCCATGACATAAAGTGAGGATTTATTGCACTTTATTTTTTAGGGGGCTGTGGTTTACATTATTTATCTCTGGGTTATCACAGCCTAACTTTAAATTATGCCTTATCATTTCATGTACCAATATTAGAACCTTATAAGAAAATTCTTTTTTCCCCTTTTCCATTTTTTGTGCTACTGTTATCATAGGTTTTGTTTCTGCATATGTTATCAACCTCCTGATACCTTTTTATTGTTTTCATTTTAAACAGGTATTTATCTTTTAAAGAAACTTAAAATGAGAAACAATTTATTTTATATTTACCCACTTATTTCCAGTGTTCTTTATTCATTGATATAGATTCTTACAATGAAGAATTTCCTTTCACATCTCTTGTAACACAAGCCTTTCAGTGACAAATTCTCTCAAGTTTTGTATGTCTAGAAAAGTATTTTGCCTTCATTTTTGAAATATATTTTTGCTGGCTCTAGAATGCTATGTTAACTGTTTTTCTTTCTGCTCTTTAAACATATTACTTCATTTTCTTCTGCGTTGCATAGTTTTTGACAAGGAGATTCTTGTCATTTTTATCTTTGTTCCTTTGAGTTTAATGTGTGAGTTTTTTCTCTTCTGCTTTTAAGATTTTTCCCTTTGATACTGGTTTTCCGTAATTTGATTAGCGTGTCTTGGTATGGTTTTCTTTGTGTTTTTGCTGCTTGGGATTCCTTGAGTTTCTTAGACTGTGATGTATAGTATCACCAAATTTGGAGAATTTTTGGCTCTATTTCTTTAAATATTTTTTCTCTTCCCTTTTTGCAAACTTCCACAACATGTACATGAGATCACCCGATACTGTCGTGCAATTCAATGAGATTCTGCCCATGTTTCCTTCTGTGCTTCATTTGGATAGTTTCTGTGGGCATGTCTTCAAGTTCTCTAACTTTTTACTCTTCAGTATTTAATTTGATGGATTTAGTCCCATCCAGTTAAGTCTTAGTTTCAGATGTTATACTTTGCATGTCTAGAGACTTCATTGGTTCTTTTTATATCTCCAATATATTTTATCATTATGTTCAGATTTTTCCTTTAAATATTTGGAAAGAGTTAAAAACAACTTTTAAAATCTTTGCTGATTGCTTTATCTCTGTACTGTCTGGGCCTGTTTCTGTTGACCTTTTATTTTTATTTATTTATTTATTTATTTATTTATTTATTTATTTATTTATTTATTTTTCTGGTTATGGGCTCTGTTTTCCTACTTCTTGGCCTGTCAGGTAATTTTTTATTGAATGTTGGAAATTGTTAATTTTACATTTGGGGTTTAGATTTTGTTTTCCTTTAGAGAGTGTATGGCTCTGTTCTGGGGGGTGGCAGTTAATTACTTGTAAGCCACTTTCTATTAAGGTGGTTCCAGAGGAGCCTTTACCCTACTAAAATTCTGCTAGGTGTGGCCTTTCTAGGGTTTCTAGTGAATGAGTTGAGTGATTACTGAATCACCAGGGATAACTCTGGCTGAATTCAAACAATTCCTGAGCCTATGTGAGTTCTGCGAACTTTCAGCTCACTGCTCACAGGCAGATGTTTGCCTGCCTCACCCTACACATAGATGTGTAGAGATTCACCTTACACATAGATGTCTTTGTGTTCAGAAAAGACCCAAGTAGAGGGAGCGGGGGATCTATGCCGATTCTTGGGCTTTTTCTGTAGAGCCCCGTTCTCTCCCGAACTCAACCCTCAGATTCTCTGAACTCATATACTGTCCTTTCAACTCAGCAAATTCCCGGAACTCCACTTGGGATCCTCCTCCCTTCTCGACAGCCTGCAGTAAGCTCCGGGCAGAACATCAGGGCAGCCATGAGGCTTGCCTTGTTTGTTTCCCTTCTCTCAGGGATCACAGATCTGATCTGTCTGTTGCCCAATGTCTGAAAACTGTTGTTTTATATATTTCATCCAATTTTCTAGTTTTTGAAGGCAGGAGGATAAACCCACTCCCTGTTTTTCTATTATGATTTGAAGCAGAAGGTCTTTATAGAACACATGTTTAAACTGAGTCAAATCTGATTATTTTATCCCCAACCCTGACTCATTCATAATTTATTTCAACTGTAACTTATGTGTAGATTTGGTCAGAATAGTTCGTTGTTATTAAGGTCATCAAAGAGTAACAATGATCAATGATCAGGTGTTTATTACTTATCAGTTGTGGTGGTAAGCTTTTTACAACTATTCTTGTATTATCTCTATTGTAAAGTTGAGAAAATTGAGGCTATAGGATAGTAAGGACAAAGTCAGGATTTAAATTTAAATACTATTCTTTTGTAACCCACACCCATGTGTCTTAAACATCCCAAATCTTTGGTAGAATGAGGAGGCAGGGAAGCACAATATGTGATTACTGCAGACAGAAGCTCTTCACCAGCGTTTTCCAAATTGGGGCAGGATGAAAGAGATATAGGTTCCTCAAAATGTCTGAGTCCTAATTCTTGAGGGATTATAATCTATATATTTATAATCTATATTTTATTTATTTCTCAAGGGATTCTTATACACAAACAGATTTGAGAATCACAACTCTGACTGGACTGGGGATTTAATATCTTTTCTCATGTTAGGCTTATCTCTAACTGCTTCCAAATGATCACAGGGATTGTATTTCTCTACCCTACACACCTGCAACCCCCCATTGCTCCATAATTCCAGTATCCACCCTGTGAATCCTGAGACCTCCAGCATCCTCCATCCTACCAAATCAAAAAATAAAGGGGGACTTCAGCCATAAAATCTGTTTCACAATAAACAGCAAAAGCAGCCGTGACTCAATATTTCCTGGCAGTTGCTTACACCTGTCCTCTGTATTTGCATTTAAATACAGTGACTTTTTCTTAGAAAAACCGCAACAGTTGGCAGACTTTCCTTTAGCCACTGGTACAAGCTGCATGGAATCCTGAAGCTTCCAGCTACAAAGTCATGCTGATATCAGAACATCATGTTTTAAACTTTGGGTTGAGTCACTCAGCTCTATAGACCTCCATGTCCATGGGATTCAAATTCATGAGTTAGACATCTAAAGTCTCTTCCAGCTCTAACAGTGTATTATTCAAGATACTAGTTTTTTAGTTAACAAGAAAGTTGTCTGTTTTTGTTTTTATTTATTTATTTTTGCTTTAAGGCATTGTTGAAAGAGTTCATTTTAAAAATCATATTCTCTGGAATTAACAGCAAAAGTCACAAAAATGTGCGGTAGCATTTCCTGGCAGCCCCAAGTTGCAAAAAAATGTACCATGAAGCACCCTTTCCACTTCTTAAATGCTCATCAAGGCTCTTTGAAGTTTATATCATGGCTTACAAAATTTGGTTTGTCAAGGTGAAGAAGATTTATTGATCAAGGTGTAGGCAAACAGTCAAAGGAAATGCTGAGTATTTGTCTTTTTAAAAACTCTATCTCAAAGTCAAAGCCAACCAGAACATTTCCTATCGCGAATGGCCGAGCAAGGGGAAAAAGAGATTGTTATCTGTGCTAAGAAGTCACTTCGTCCAGTCTCCTCTATATCCAAATGGGAGTCTTTGGGTTATAAAATATTGATAATTGTTGAATAGCTCTCACTTAAAGTATAACATTGAGGGTATTTAATTACAGAGGGGCATGCAGCATTTTTAAGCCTAAGTCTGAATTTAATTACCAAGGAAGTGAAAGACAGTAATAGAATTTGCTGTTTATAATTTTATCCCTGGCTCACTAAGGCAGCCCTAGCCAGCTGTGCAGTCAGTTATTTGCATTTGTTTGATCAGAAAATGATCATTGTGTACTATAAAAGCATCATTCATTTCCTATTACCATTGACCCCCAGAGAGTTTCACTTAGAACCTGCCAGGAATTTCAAATGGCCGGTGGTGGGGCTATATTTTTCTATGATTAATCATATAGTCCGAATTCAGTGATTACAACTTATTAAAGAGAGCACATTTCCTACTAATAAATGCTTAGTGCCAGAATTCAAAACTCAGAAGGTACAGAAGACTTAGAAAGAAGGTGGATACCAAATTGCAAAAGAAGAGATCTTACCCATGGACTTCCCTAGGGAAATGAACTCTCACTGGGCTCTCTTTTGCTTATATTAGAACACAACCCATCAAGAGCCACTTTGCTTCAACAGTATACATTTCACATTCTATTCACTCTAAGGGCTTTATAGCTAAATATGATTGTGAAGACTCAGGACTTAATTTTTGAAGCTCAGCTTACCCACTGCTTGCTTAATCCTAACAAACTTGGTAAAGGCTGTCTGAAAAATTTGGTCTAAAAACCAATTATAAGACATGGTGACGTGTGCCTGTACTCCCAACTACTCAGGAGATTGAGGCAGGAGGATAGCTCGAGCCTAGGAGTTTGTGTCCAGCCTGGGCAATATGGCAAGACCCTATCTGTAATAAATAAATAAATAAAGTAAGTAAATAAAACCAAGTATGAAACAATGACATGGCATTCTCTAACCAGTTGCATTTGCCCACAGAAAATGGTATGGTGTCCTAAGAAAAGTCCTATTCACACTTGAATACTAAATTCATGCTTGAATCCTAGATTTCCATTCCTATAACTTTAGCCTCTTTGCCCTTCTTTGCTCCTTTGACAGCCTCTAAACTATCTCCTGGAGTCAGTTTCATCCTCTTCTAATCCATTCTATAGGAAACCTCTTGACTGCAAGTTTTATAGAAATGTGACATGCTCCCAGTCTCCTACCTAAAGAAAAGGCTTCCAGTAACAGAATGGACTAGGTTATGCTGTGGACATAAATGGTGGCCATATCTAGTGACTTATAAAAACAAAGATTTATTTCTCATTCACCCTCTCCATCAGTTTTGAGCCATGGCAGGGAGAGAGGAGTTGATGCCTTTTTAACTTCTTACTCAGGAACCAAGACAAGCGATCACTATCTTGTGTGGCACCCAATGAGTGTGGTGGGGGAGGAAGCATAGCAAATAGCAAAATCCTACATGTATTAGTTTGTTTTCACATACTTTAAAGAACTGCCTGAGACTGCATAATTTATAAGGGAAAGAGGCTTAATTGACTCACAGTTCAGCATGGCTAGAGAGGCTGCAGGAAACTTATAATCATGGCAGAAGGCAAAGAGGAAGCAAGGCACCTTCTTCACAAGGCAGCAGGAAGGAGAAGTGCTGAGTGAAGAGGGAAGAGCCCCTTATATAATAAAACCATTAGATCTCATGAGAACTTACTATTACAAGAACAGCATGAGGAAAATGGCCTCCATGATTCAGTTACCTCAACCTGGTCTCTCCCTTGACACACAGGGATTATGGGGATTACAATTCAAGATGAGATTAGGGTGGGGACGCAAAACCTAACCATATCACCACACTAGCTCTTAGTGCCTTTGGCTAAGAAGTACTTCTGCTTGCATTTTGCATGGCCAAATCAAGCCACGTGGCCATGCCTGGTGGATGAGCAGGGAGGTGCAATCTGATCATGGGGCCAGGAGGAGAGACCTGAAAGCATTGGTGAACAGTATGAATAACTACATAGGCTAACGTTCTGGTCACCAAATCATTTACCTTCTTTCTTATATAAAATACCCTCTCCCCTTAGCAGAGTTTCATTTAGGCATGACACTAAGCTCAAAGTCCAAGATCTCTGGGTGATGTGGGATAGTCTCTATGTCAGATCTGGATCCAGAACTAGAACATTCCAGCCCATTCTTTGTGCCAAGACCCACATCCACTGTTCATTTCAAGATAAAATCTTCCTATTTGCTCTGTTTCTCTGCTTTCTCACTGCCTCCCTTTATTCTCAACTTAATCTACTGCATCTTGAACCAATCAAGTGTTAGTGGGAGAATCACATTCTTATTTTCTTTTCCCTGAGATATTTGGCCCAATTGATAGGATTTGCTGGACCACATCTTGGCAGGATCTTTATTAGAGATTCCTTAATCCATTCAGAGGTTTTTAGCAAAGGAGATGATGGCTGTACCTTTCATTTGACCCTTGCCCCAGATTGAGTTTTAATTGACTTTAATTGCTCTATGACTTTATGGACTCTTACTTAGTGTTTGGAGTTGAGAAGCAGTTGCTTCTTCTAACCTTTCAAGTACTTGGATTCATGAGGCTCTGTATTTCTTTCCTTTTCTATTTGCAAACTGGCCAACTCTTTTCTGAATTTATCTCATACTTACAATGCCTTGCCAAATGCAGCCCACAGCAACCTGTGCACCCTAATTGCATTCTGTTTTCCAACCTGTTCGTCTAAATGTGTATGTTCATTAGGGATGTGATGTGCCTCCCACTGTAATCACAGGTGACAATTTGCCAAATGTTTACTACTCTGTAACGTGGATCACTATCTCCCTAGTCCCTGACTACAGTTTCCTCTCTGGTCACTGCTGTTTGGTGAATTAGTGCCATATATTGTAGGCTTGGGTTATGGAAGCACCTAAATGAGGTCCCAGTTTCAGTATTAGTGATTAGCTACTTGTGCTGCAGTAATAAGTGTCCCTAGAATCTCAACGTCTTAAAACTGCAAATACTTATTTCCTGCTTGTACCACATGTCCGTTTCTGGTCAGCAGAAATCTCTGCCCCACAAAGTGCTTACTCAGGGAACCTTGCTCATGAAGCCTCCATCATCTGAAATGACTCCAGTATTCATGCAAGGGGAGGCAAGGTGGTAAATGTTACCTTGGCTTTCAAAGCCTTCTTTCTAGAGAGGGCCATGTGTCACTTCCAATCACATTTCTTCAATCAAAATAAGACATAATGGCCTTATATGGCTTCAAGGGTGTATGGAGTGCCATTCTACCAAGTTTCTGCAAAGCGGGGGAAGTACTTGAAACATTTATCTCAACTCACACTACTGCTATTACTCCCTAATCTACTCTTATGGCCTTCATGTTTTAAAAGATTTTTGCCAGCAAAACCACATTTATTATGTAATAATTTGTCCACTGAAAATATCCTAAGACTTACAGCTGCAAATATAGATGTTCTTTAAATAATAACTTGATATCAAATATCAAAACTAGGTAACCTTATGGAAAATTAATGTACAATTTCCATTAGGCCACAGAAAGTTATGAAAATAGCACAGGAACCCCCATAATTACTTTTGTGACCCTAAAAATACAGATGCCATAGGAAGGCAGCCATTATTCGGTCTTTATCAAGTAACTTCTATGCACAGAATTTTCTTAGAAGACAGAGATTAGCTGAAAGCGGGGGAACGAGGACTTGCAAAGCCATCTTAATGTGCTTTATAATTTTGGTGGCCCAATTTATGACCCCCACTACCTCCACTAGCTCACATGGACATGTTCTGTGTGTTCATGCTCTCCCTCTCTCTCTCTTTTTCACCTCAGATATTCTTGCATGGAGATTAAAGACAACAGCCACCATCACTCTGAGCATTAAAGCCAGATGGACTCCACTGAAGCAGAGTAGAGTTGCAGTCATCTAAATTATTTTGTATTTGATGCTAACTTGAAAATGCTGCCACCTGACTACAGTGTGTCTGCTTCCCTACATTTCCAGATCAGCTTTATTCCATGTTTAGACTATTTCTGAGAAAATGCCAAAGATCAGTCACTCAAATAGTGTTCATCTGACATGACCTCTGAGCATCACTGGACACAGCTGATCTATAAGACACCATAAAGCATACCAACATGTGCATGGTAGAAATTACAGAAAAGTAGGAGAGAGAAAAAAAACAGGCAAAAGAATATTCAAAAAAATGGTCAAAAGTTTCCATATTTGGTAAAATATACAAATCTACATATTTAAGAAACTCAAGGAACTTCTTAATATCAATACCACAGGAGGATTTCAATAAAAGATCTAAGTAGGTAGAAGAAAGAACTCAGCAAACTTGACGTGGGTCTCCCACTTGAGAATCCAAGAGAAATAACAATAAGGAAAAATAAGCAAAGCCTAAAAAATATTATAAGACACCATCAAGCATACCAACTTTTGAAACACTTTCATCACGTGGCTTGAGACAACCCTGTGTCTTAAGTCTCCTCCAACCACCCCATCTACTTCTTCTCCATATCCTTTGCCGATTTCTCCGAATCCCCCTCTCCTCTTAATGGCGGGATCCCTGGGATTCCAATCCAGAGGACTCTTGTCAATCTACCCTCACTCCACAGGTGAATGCACCTGTCTGTCCTGGCTTGAGAAATCATCTCCACATTGAGAACTCCTGTAGCTCTGTCTGAAGCCCAGACTTCTGCTATGAACTCCAGATTCCATCAAACTGCTTAATTGACATCTCCCCTTGAGTGTCTCATGGTCATCTCAAACTTAAAAGAGTCAAAACTGAAATTCTAATTTCATCTCTCATATCTGCCCCCTACCCCCGCCCCACCGCCGAGTTCCCGCCACCAACACATCTAAGGAAAAGAGAACTCTATGCTTCTCATAACTCAGTCTATATACCAAAAAGCCATCCTTGTTGTGTCTGTTCCTTTCCCATACCACATGTAACCCATCTGGAAATTTTATTAGCTCTATCCTCTTCAAAATATTAATATATCCAGAATCCAAACTCCTCACCACCTTTGCCTCCACAACCTGACCAAGCCACCATCTCTCACTTGGGTGATTGCACTGGGTTCCTAACAGGTCTCCTGTCCCCATCCTTGCCGTTGACTCTCCATTCTAACAACACAGTAGCCAGGATGGCCCTTTGAAAGTGAACTTGGATCAAGTTGTGCCTCTGCTCAAAGCCCTCCAATGGTTCCCCATCCCACTCAAAATAAAATTCCAAATCCCTCCCCTGTCTCACACAACTCTGCATCCTCATGCTCCCCTGGTACCTCTCTCACCTCTGTCTCCTCTTTCCACTCCCTGCATCCTTCCCTGTGCTTGGGCCACCCTGGACCCCTGAATGTCCCTTAATCTTGTTAATCACTCTGCCACCTCAGGACTTTGCACTTAACATTCCAATTTCTGCACAGCTCCCTTCTTCGCTTCTTTTAGGAGTCTGTTCATCCATAAGCTTGTGACCTTCTCCGTGTGATTTTTCTGATGATCCCACATACAATAGTAATCACCTCTTCCCCCATGTTCCCTGTCCCCCTCCCCCATCCTGCTTTATAGCCTCTGGTGCACTCATAGTACATAGTTATTGTTGATTTGTTTGTCGTGGATCTCCTCCTATCCAACATCAGCTCTATGAGAACAAGCTCTTTGCCTGTTTGATTCAATATCCCCAGTTCCTAGAACGGTACCTGGAACAGTTAGCACTTTGTAAACACTTATGCAACGACTGGAGAAATGTGTTGGCTCAAGTTAACAAGTGTGCCTCAAGGAATTACTTATTTAAAAAGATAAAATATTAATGTTCTCAAGAGTTGATTTTCTTTTTATAAGTTAGAGTAGCTTTAAGGTTATACATAATACAATGTCACCGTCACTGACTTGTATTTCAATGTGTTCTCTCTAATAGTGGAGAAAGGGGGAATTATAGCCAGCAGGTTGGAAACCTCTGACCACACACCTCCTGAGCCCCAGCCACCACAGACCCTGCTTATTAGTCCCCCCACACGCTGTCCCTTCCCATCTTTTCTGAAGCCCCTACCTGGAATGCCCAACCCACCTCATTTGCTATGGCGAATTCCCTCTCATCCCCCTAGCGGGCCTCAGTCTCTCCCTCGTCTGTTCTCCCTTGGAGCTAAGCTCTGTCTCTGCCCTCCTATTAGACTAATAATGTGTGAGCTTGCCTTTCTCAATGCCTAGAGTCTAATTATTTAAGAGCTGTATTTTATTCATGCTTTATTCTCCAAAGCCCCTTGAACATAAGTGCCCATCAATAAAGATTTGGTGAATTAAAAACCTGGAAAGTTGTGGTAGACTGACTCCTCATCTTTGCTATTGATGACTCTTTGCTGAGGCCACTGTTTACTCAAAGAGAATGGGCTATCATCAGCCCCACGGTGTTCTTTGTACAAACACTAATCACGCATTCTCCATACTAAATTCACAGGTGGCTGAGGGAAAGGATCCCCTTTCACAGACCATGGAAAAATAATTGTGCCTACATGAGAATGCTTAAAGAAGGGGAAATTAAATAGGATGGTCTTGCTAAGCTATCTGGAAGTGAATCTTTCATAATAAAATTACATTAGCATCAGAGATTCTAATATCTAAGCCTATGGATCACTTGTTTTTTTCTTATGAATATTGTATGTTTAATGAACAAAAATGTCTGTGGCTCATGTAATGGAAATAACATTTGATACTTTTCACCCACTATAGACCAGGCGGAAAAAAATTAACCTATTTCCTCCCCAATGGAGTAATAATATAAGCCTCCAGCAAAGGCCATACTGCCCCTAGTCTCTTCCAGTTCTTTTCTGTCCTTATCAGAATGTTCCTTCTCCTACCAATCTCAGTTTCTTTAGCTACAATAGATAAAAGTGATATGTATGTGTGAATTTAAGAAGAGATATATTGCTTTATTTACTATGCTTTTCCATTTTCCTCTGCATAGCTTCTCTATTCTCAATTCCCCTCCCCTTCCAAAACCTCCCTTACTTTGTGAAGTCTCTTGCATATGTGTGTTGTACGCATGCATTCTTGACTTAAGAAACTCTAAGAGGCCAGGCATGGTGGCTGACGCCTGTAATCCCAACAGTTTGGGAGCCCGAGGCAGGCAGATCATGAGGTCAGGAGATTGAGACCATCCTGGCTAACACAGTGAAACCCTGTCTCTACTAAACATACAAAAAATTAGCTGGGCGTGGTGGTGAGCACCCGTAGTCCCAGCTACTCAGGAGGCTGAGGCAGGAGAATGGTGTGAACCCGAGACGTGGAGCTTGTAGTGAGCCGAGATTGCACCACTGCACTCCAGCCTGGGCAACAGAGCAAGACTCTGTCTCAAAAAAAAAGAAACTCTAAGAATACTTAAGAAGACATCCCTAACTGAAAAAAAAAAAAAAAAAAAAAAAACCCTCCAGATTCTATGTACACATGGGTGGATCAAAGGATTGTGCCTTTATCAAGATATTCCTGTACGACTGTACCTCCTTAGATAGTACATTGTGCAAAATATATTGGGAGGGTGACATGTCTAACAGAAGCATTAGCAAAATAATGACTCAGAGGAAAATAAGTGTTCAGGATGTAAAAGGATATAGAACTCATAGTCAGTTCTTTTATGGATACAAGAAAAGACACAACTCAAACTACCTTAACCAAAGACAAATTTTAATGATTCAGGTGAACAAACAATTTAAGTGTATTACCAGTTTCAGATGGAGTTAGATCCAGGTGCTGGAACAATGTTGTCAGAAATCTCTCTCTCCCATTCTCTCTGCTCTGCTGTCTCCTTCATTGGCATCAATTTTAGGGATGTCCTTCCCACAAGAAAATGAGATGGCCACTAACAACACTGAGCTTGTAACCTACTAGATTAGCGGCTCCAGCAGAAGGAGGTCATCCAGGAAAATGTTCTGTTGGCTTAGCTTGGGGGATGTTTGCATCACTGTGACCAGAGAAAGGGGCTGAGGTTAGCATCACCTACACCACATAAACAGAGAGTGTGGGCGGAGATAGTCCCTAAAACGAAATTCAGAGTGCTCTAAGCAGAAGAGGGAATGAATGTTGTCAGACAACAATGAGAAATATCCACTATACCGCTTCATAGGAAGAAACATTGAATACATTGGAGAAGACTTGGCAGGGACATGATTGGCAGATCTAAAATGTGGGTGTGCAATTGGATGATCTGGGAAGAGCACAGCAGAACTGGGATCAGTAGGTGGGCCAGGTCTGCCCACTCCAAAGACCATGTTGGTTCCTCTACACCTTGGCAAGCTACACAACTAGACAGCAAAAACAATAACCAGACAGACTTCAGGTTGAAGCCCAACCCTGCCTCTCAGTCACTCAGCCCACTTATTTAACTTTCTTGGATGTCAGCTTCTCCATAAGTCAAAGGATCATTGGAAGGAAAAAGATAAGCCCGAGCTGGGGTTACAGCCAGCTCAGTGAAAAGCACTGGGATTCATTGCTCAGTAAGTGTTGGTCCCCCTACCTCTTTCCTTAACTTCTAGCATGTTTTACGATTTTGTTTTGGGATCGTCTTCTAGGATGGAAGAGTCTAATTTCATAAAACATGCAATAAATAATTCCTAACACTTTCTATAGCTTTTGAATCACATGCATTAATGAGGATAGGGTATTGCCAATTCAGAACACCTGGAAGCTGCTCAGGGCACACTCAACTCCTGACAGCTGTGTGGGTTCTCGCTGAATCTGTTAGAGTAGCACTTCTGCAGTATGGAAGCAAAGGAAACTCCACAGTAAGTGGAAAGAATCATGTTAGATGGGCACTGGGAGGCAAAGGGAACCCAACTGCAGAACTGGACATTTTGTTGGGGTTTTTTTTTTTGCCTGTTCTTATTAAACACATACAAAATTAATCCATCTTACTGTGGAAGAGGAGTATCTGCAGTCAAATATAACCACCAAATAAGCTACTGCCCATTTCTCCCAATGCTCTTAGCTCTTTCCTTTCTTCACATTAGGATTCCCCAACCTACTATTGGCTGATCAGAAAAGTGAGGCTCCCACAATTCCAGCTGTGCCAGTGGGGAGAATCCTAGCTGTGCCAGTGAGGAGAAGAAGCATTTTACTGAAATTGCTCCTCCCAGCCAGACCACACTCTCTCCCATTAATCCCTTGGAAATTTCACTGCAGGTCTCAGAAGAAAAATGAAGACCATTTATTTGACCTGTACTGATGTGCAATAACACCAATTCACTTGAAAAGCCAGATTTGCCATCAGGGACTGTGTCTCTCTGCTTCGCACTTTTCAACTTGAAAAGTTGCCATCAGGGACTGTGTCTCTCTGCTTTGCAACAACATAAATACATGTATGTGGTCGTCACGGTCTTTCAGAAGATCCCAAGCAACTGGAAAAAAAAAAATTCTAAGCATGAATGCGTGGGAGGTTGGTTATATAGATTATGCTACACACATACATAGGAACACTATGGAACCATTGCAAAGAATAAAACAAAACTATGTGTAAATCTGGAAAGACTCCCAGGATATATCACTACCTGACAAGTTCAACCTATGGAAGAGTAATACTTTATTTAGGGTATATATAGTTTCATAAAGAAAAGTGCATGCACATATATTGATACATTGGTGTGTGTACACAAAGGAATAGTACAATCCCCCACTGTTAGCTGGGTCCGTGGCTTCCTTGAATAAAGACTACAATTCCCAGACTCCCTTGCAGCTAAGATTTGCCCAATGGTGTGAGCATAAGAGATAGGTACAACTTCTCGGCCTTGTTTTTAAATGGAATAGGAATGTCCTGGTGGCCCCTTTTACCTCTGCTGTGGAAGTGGTGGTTTTGGGCTCTGGCCTAGCATGCAAAGAAAAGAGACTGTACTCAGAAACAGTGAGATAGAAGGGGCTTGAATCTCCAAGTGAGAGGCATCCATTACTGCATGGATAGCCCACCCCTAGGCTGTGATATGGGATGGAAATCAGCTCCTGTCTTATATATGCACGTGCATTGTGGAAATCTCTTTGTTAGAGCAGTGGGCTCTATCCTCGTATGAGCAGGATAGTCTCCAAACAATTGACAGTATTTTCTGAGATACGGACAGTGGTTTCCAAGGTATGGCATTGGAAGTGAGAAGAGAGGGATTCTTACTAATTTTACTTTTATACCTTACTGCTGCTATTTGTAAATGTTGCAATAATGTTTTACTTGTTAATTTTCTTGGACCTCAGGTGTCAAAATTGGGTTAATTATAAGCTGTGGTTTGTAATACACATTTATCATTGGTCTATAAATGGGCCTCTTTTATTTAGTTAATTCATTTTTGTTCTCTTCTTAAAGAGATAGTAAGCACCGTCTATCACCCCAACAACAAAAACTAGAACCTTCATCTAACCATATGCTGCTATCCACCCCATCCCATCCCCTGCTTCCCCCTACCAGGAATAAATAACCATTTTCCCAAATTCCATCATTTCCTTGCTTTTCTTCTTGTATATATTTTATTGCATTTGTATGCATGCTTTAAATGCCTATTTTTAAATGTTAGCTGGCTTTATATTTATAAAAAGAATATCATGCTATATATAAAATTTTGACAATTTTTATACTTAATATTATATTTCTAAGATACATCTGTGTGTTTTGCAAGTTGCTGTAGTTCTGGAGTTGACAGAGTTTCTGTAAAGGGCCAGAAAGGAAAAATTTTAGGTTCTGCAGGCCACATATAGTCTCCATCACATTCTTCTTTTTTTATTTTATAACCTTTAAAGAAATGTAAAAGCCATTGTTAGCCTGCAGACCCCACAGAAATAGGGCCAGGCAGTTTCCCGACCCTGGCTCTGGTTCATCAGTTTTGATTGCTGTATAATGTTAGTTAGACCATGCTTTATTAGTCCATTCTTCCATCAGTGATGCTTGGTCCATTTTTAAGCTTTTGCTGTTGGGCAGAGTGTATTCTCAGTATCTTCTGGTATACATGAGCCAAAGTATCTTTGGGAAGTTCTCCAGGAGGTGTGGAATTGCTGAGTCACGGGAGATGGAATGTCCACCTTTGGGGATAATGCTGAAGACTGAAGGCAGCATTTCAGAGACAGCAATGCCAAGTGCACGATGGCCTCAGAGGCTCTGATGTTTGACATTTGCTGCCTCTGAAGACTTCCCTGACTGTGCTCCACATGCTTCTTTTGCTACTCACCATTCTCATCTAGCTCTTTTATGGAGTTGTTTTATTTTTTTGTGCTCTCATGCCCCAGCCTGGACATAATTCCTTCCCAGTTATGTTCAGTAGTAGCACCTTAATTGCACCTCCTATGGAACAATCAGCATGAATATGAGCTCCTGCACTAGACTTGGACTCCAACATCTGGGCTCTGCCAGTTTCTATCTGTTTGGCCTTGGGCAAGTCACTTAACAGCTTTGAATTTGAGTTTTTTTTTTTTTTTTTTGAGACGGAGTCTCGCTCTGTCGCCCAGGCTGGAGTGCAGTGGCGCGATCTCGGCTCACTGCAAGCTCCGCCTCCTGGGCTCACGCCATTCTCCTGCCTCAGCCTCCCGAGTAGCTGGGACTACAGGCGCCCGCCACCACGCCCGGCTAATTTTTAGTATTTTTTTTAGTAGAGACGGGGTTTCACCGTGTTAGCCAGGATGGTCTCAATCTCCTGACCTCGTGATCCACCCGCCTCGGCCTCCCAAAGTGCTGGGATTACAGGCGTGAGCCACCGCGCCCGGCCTGAATTTGAGTTTTTACACCTGAAGGAGCTGTGAGAATTCCTGTGCCTTTGTTCATCACGTGGCTGCAAAGAACAGGAAGTCACTCTTAGGTGCTCAGCAAAAGTGAAATTAAAAGCGTTTCTTTTTTTGTTGTTTTTTCTTTTTAAGTTCTGGGGTACATGTGCAGGATGTGCAGGTTTGTTACATAGGTAAACGTGTGCCATGGCGGTTTGCTGCAGCTATCAACCCATCACCTAAGTATTAAGCCCAGCATGCATTAGCTATTTTTCCTTATGCTCTCCCTACCCCCATCCCACTCCCTGACAGGCCCTGGTGTGTGATGTTCCCCTCCCTGTGTCCATGTGTTCTCATTGTTCAGCTCCCACTTATAAGTGAGAACATACAGTGTTTGGTTTTCTGTTCCTGCATTAGTTTGCTGAGGAAAATGGCTTCCAGCTTCATCCATGTCCCTGCAAGGGACATGATCTCATTCCTTTTTATAGCTGCACAGTATTCCATGGTGTATACGTACCACATTTTCTCCATCCAGACTATCATTGATGGGCATTCGGGTTGATTCCATGTCTTTGCTATTGTGAATAGTGCTGCAATGAACATGCATATACATGTATCTTTGTAACAGAGTGATTTATATTCAAAAGGAAGTTTAAATAAGAACTGGAAAAATGACAGCTGCTCCAGCATGATGGACAGGGTCCTTCAGGGCCCTGGTGCAAGACTCTGTGCCACTCTACTTCTCATTCATCATCAAGCAACTATTGAGCACCTACTATTTGCCACACTATTCTAGGTGCTTGGAATGTGGCAGGGAATTAAACAGAGATCCCTGCCCTGAAGGGGCTGATATTCTAGTGTGGAGAGAGAAACCAAAATCAATGAACATAATAAATGGGGAAAATAAAAGATTCGTGGGAATGAGTGCTTGGACAAGAGAAACAGCATGGACATGGATTAGGGATGCTGACAGGGGCTGGTGGGGGGTGTTGCTTGTTAAATAAGGTGGGTGAAGAGGGCTTCAGTAAGGTGGTGGGATTTGAACAGAGATTTGAAGAGGTGAGAGAATGAGGTGTGGGTGTCTGGGGGAAGTTTTCCAGCAATGAGCAAAGTGGTCAAAGGCCACAGAAATGTGGCTGCCCCTGGACACCTCCTGGAGCCCCGTGAGTATGGGAGAGGGAAGGACTGAGGCCATCACCCAGGTCACATTGGAGGCATGGTCATCATAAGGACTTTGGCTTTCACCCTGCAGGAAATGGGAAATCAGCCAGGTCATAAAGGAGGCAGGGCCATCACAAGGACTTTCACTTTCCCCCTACAGGAAATGGGAAGTCGGCCAGCCCAGGCAAGGTGGCTCATGCCTGTAATCCTAGCACTTCGGGAGGCCAAGGTGGGCAAATCACCTGAGGTCAGGAGTTCTAGACCAGCCTGACCAACATGGTGAAACCCCGTCTCTACTAAAAATACAAAATTAGCCAGGTGTGGTGGTGTATGCCTGTAATCCCAGCTACTTGGGAGGCTGAGGCAGGAGAATCACTCAAACCCAAGAAGCAGAGGTTGCAGTGAGCCGAGATTGCACCACTGCACTCCAGCTTGGGCAACAGAGCAAGATTCCATCTCAAAAAAAAAAAAAAAAAAAGGAAATGGGAAGGCAGTGGTGGTCAGGCCATAAAGGAGGCGTGGCCATCACAAGGACTTTGGCTTTCACCCTGCAGAAATGGAAAGTCAGTAGCCAGTTCATAAAGGAGGCATGGTTATCATAAGGACTTTCACTTTCACGCTGCAGGAAGTGGGAAATCAGTGGCCAGTTCATGGAAGAGGTGTGGCCATCGTAAGGACTTTGGCTTTCACCCTGCAGGAAAAGGGAAGTCAGGCAGGATTAGGAGCAGAAGAGCCATGTGATGAGGCTGCAACCAGCTGAAGGCTGGGCTAGGGCTGGGGCTGGGGAATCTGCTTTTGAGTTCACTCAGGTGACTGTTGGCAGAAGGTAGAGTTCCCTGTCACATGGACCCTTTTGTGGGTTTACACATGACATGGCAGCTGACTTCCCCCAGAGAGAGACAGAAGCAGAGAGACAGACAGACACAGGACAAACGCAGAGGCAGACAGAGACACAGACAGATGCAGAGAGAGAGACAAAAATCCACAGACTCAGAGAGAAATAGAGAGGAAGACACAGAAATAGACAGACACAGAGACAGAGAGTGAGAGAGTGACACAGATAGATATAGGCAGACACTGATATGGTTTAGGTGTTTGTCCCTCTGAGTCTCATGTTGAAACGTGATCCCCAGTGTTGGAGGTGGGGCCTGCTAAGAAGTGTTTGGGCCATGGGGGCGGATCCCTTATGAATGACTCGGTGCCGCCTGCCCCCACCCCAGTGGTGATGAATGAGTTCTTGCTCTGTGAGTTCACAAAATAACTGGTTGCTTAAAGGAGGCCAGCATGTCCTCCTTTCTGTTTTTTTTTTTTTTTTTGGAGATGGAGTCTCGCTCTGTCACCCAGGCTGGAATGTAGTGGTGCGATCTCGGCTCACTGCAACCTCCACCTCCTGAGTTGAAGTGATTCTCCTGCCTCAGCCTCCCGAGTAGCTGGGACTACAGGCACGTGCCACCACACCTGGCTAATTTTTGTATTTTTAGTAGAGACGGGGTTTCACCATGTTGGTCAAGCCGGTCTCAAACTCCTGACCTCAGGTGATCCGTCCACCTCAGCCTTCCAAAGTGCTAGGATTACAGGCATGAGCCACTGCACCTAGTCCCTCCTCTCTCTTGACCTCTCTTTTGACCTCTTTCTGGCTATGTGACGCACCTGCTCCTCCTTCACCTCCTGCCATGATTTTAAGTTTCCTGAGGTCCTCACAGAAGCCAAGCAGAGGCTGGTGCCATACTTGTATGGCCTGCAAAACTGTGAGCCAAATAAACCTCTTTTCTTTATAAATTACCCAGCCTCAGGTATTTCTTACAGTAAAACAAAACAGACTAATATAGGCGTGCATGTGCACACACACACAGAGAGAGAGAGGGGGGCACAAATTCAGAGATAGAGATGGAAGGACAGAAAGTCAGAGAAACAGATGGACAGGGAAGCTCTCACTTCTGCTTTGTTCTATTGGTTGATGGCACAATGGAAAGAATACCAGAGCTGGGGACCACTGGAAACAATCTAGGACAAAGAAGACAAACCAGAGAAGTTGGTCAGAAGGCTCCTGCAGCAATTCAGGTGAGAGACGCTGGGGTGTCCCTCACCATGGAAGTAGCAGCAGAGGAGAGGGAAGTGCTGGGTATATTTTGGGTGGGTGCTTACAAACAGGATGTCCTGACTCATTAGATCTGAAGTATGTGAATAGGTAATGGAGTAAGGATTGCTCCAAGGCTTTTGGCCTGAGCAACCAAAGAATGGAGGCTACTAATCTGTCTCTATGGATTTTCCTATTCTAGATAGTTCATATAAGTGAAATTATACAATATGTGGCTTTTATGTCTGGCTTCTCCCACTTGGTGTATTTTCAAGGTGCATTCATGTTGCAGCATGTATTAGTACTTCATTCCTGTTTATGGCTGAATAATATTCCATCATATAAATATATCACTGAGTGTTTCTCCATTCTTTAGTTGATGAACATTTGAGATGTTTCCAGTTTGGGGCTATAATGAAGGATGATGTATGAGCATCTGTGTATACAAATTTGACAGTTTTCAGTCCTTTTGAGTATATATCTGGGAGTCAAATGGCTGTATCATATGCTAATTCTATGGTCAACTTTTTGAGGAATCACCAAACTCTTTTTCACAGCAGCTGCACCACGTTACATTCCTACCAGCAATGCACAAAGGTTCCATTTTCTCTACCTCCTCATCAACACTTGTTATTGTCTTTTTTACTTTAGTCATTCTCATGATTGTAAAGTAGTATCTCATTATGGCTTTGATTTGCATATCTCTCATGACTAACGATGTTGACTATCTTTTATGTGCTTTTTGCCCATTTGTATGTTTTTGGACAAATGTCTATCCAAGTCCTTTGCCCATACATAAATTTTCTTCTTTGTCTCTTTGTTGAATTATATGTTTTTTTATATAACCTGGTACTATATTCTTAGCAGATATATGATTTGCAAATATTTTCTCTCATTCTGTAAGTTATCTTTTCTTCATCTTGATAGTGTCCTTTGGTGTACAAGTTTTTAATTTTTATGAAGTCCAATGTATTTAATTTTTTGTTGCTTATCTGGACAGACTATAAATACTTACCCATGTAAAAATGCAATAGCATTATCAGAAGGAGGTGAGAACAGGTTCCAAGGGGGAAAAATAACAAACATCCACTGCAATTAGCAGCTTCACTGGTTGTTAGACAATTTAAATGAGATGACGCATACCAAGCACTTAGCACAGAGTAAATGCCTGGTAATTGTTAGCCCTTATTATTTGAAGCTAGCACAAGTGTTTGATATGTAATTTTGAGAAGAATAAATATGGTGCAGGCAGGTGCCACAGTTCTTTCTCTTGGTCTCTGTCGAGAGTAACCCTAGATCATCTGTGGAGGGAAGGATGAAAGAAAAATGGTATTGAAAGCATCCATACTGGAAAAGGATGTGAATGGTTTTAAATGTTCCTCCTTTCCTTGACATGGCAATAGTTTACAAGTTTAGTCTTTAGGGAGGAAAATATGTTTAGGACCCTGAATTTACAAATACTATTTTCCCTCAATAGGTCTTGTACATTGTTAAGACTTGAAGTAGAGTTTCAGATGCACGTAAACAGAATCTGAAATCCCTAAAATTGTCCTCCTTTCCTCCATTGTTCCTATTTTAATCCTGGGGCAAGTAGCTATTGGTTCATCTTTAAGAGAAGCCTCCTTGGCTGGGTGCGGTGGCTCACGCCTGTAATCTCAGCACTGGGAGGCCGATGTGGGTGGATCACCTGAGGTCAGGAGTTCGAGACCAGCCTGGCCAGCATGGCGAAACACCGTCTCTACTAAAAATACAAAAATTAGCTGGGCGTGGTGGCACGCATCTGTAATCCCAGCTACTTGGGAGCCTGAGGCAGGATAATCGCTTGAACTCAGGAGGCGGAGGTTATGATGAGCCAAGATTGCATCACTGTACTCCAGCCTGGGTGACAGAGCAAGACTCTGTCTCCAAAAAAAAAAAAAAAAAAAGAGCCTCCTCTGTTTGAGAAGTTGATCTTAATACCATCTGCTGCTGTCACTCTTGATTTTCTCCACAGTGTTCACTGGCTTACCTTCTTTGCTCATAGAAGGTAATTTTATCCACATTTCCTTGAGTAACCAAATCATTCTGGTGAGCATGGACCCCTTCCCACCCTCCAGAAAGAGAATCTCAATCTGCCTAAGCCAATCAAAGAGACCTGTCTCTCTTCTGACCCAGTGATTGTTTTAGGAATGACATTGACCCCCTTCCGGTTAAGAACATGTGAACAGGCTGGGCGCAGTGGCTCACACCTGTAATCCCAACACTTTGGGAAGCCAAGGTGGGTGGATCACTTGAGGTCAGGAGTTTGAGACTAGCCTGGCCAACATGGCAAAACCCCATCTCCACTAAAGAAAAAAAATACAAAAAAAATTAGCCAAGCACGGCAGTGTGCACCTGTAGTCCCAGCTACTCGGGACACTGAGGCAGGAGAATCGCTGGAACTTGGGAGGCAGAGGTTGTGATTAGCTCAGTTCGTGCCACTGCACTCCAGCCTGGGCAACAGAATGAGACTCCATCTTAAAAAAAAAAAAGAGAGAGAGAGAAAGAGAGTGAGAGAGAGAAAAGAAAACATGTAAACAAAAGCCTGCTATGCATCTTCTGGGAAAGGTGTCCTCAGAAATAAAAGAGAGGCGATGGAAGGAAATGTTCCTTTTCTTGCTGTATGTCGTCATGTCTCTGGGCAAAGCCTGAAACTGCTGGAGCCAACTTGGTGATCCCAAGAGGAGTCCATTGTGTTCAATCTGGCAGGGTAGGAAGCACCCAGGTCTTCTGTTGGTGTCATTGAGCAAATTAGCCAATCAGGGATTTATCCCATGTTCAGACTTCTCAGTACATGAGTGAGATGAAAAATGTCCTTTCTGTCTAGCACACTTTTAATTGAGTTTTATGTTGCTCATAGCTGAAAGCACCCTGAAGGATGCATTATTTCAGAAGGGACCCACATAGGACAGCCATGATGGAAGGGGACACTCACCTAATTGGGCACATTGCTGAATCAATCCTTGGGACCAATGTGATGAAGATGTCACAGTTCAATTGCCCAGAGACTCTGAAAAAGAAAAAAAGAAACTCTCATGATTTTCGTGGGGATTCACAGACAAACAAGATCAGACGTAACAGAGAGAGATAGAGATTGAGAGAGAGACAGAGAGAAAGAGGGGACTGGATTCTTTATAAAATAAGAAAAGGAAATAACACAGAAAGAAAAAACATAAAAACAGGCGTTCAAAGCTCCCAAATGCTATCATCCCTCAGAACACACTCCTGTTCTCATTCGTTGAATGGGGAAGAGAAAAAAGCAGCCAAAACATAAATTCTTGAAACACTATAGACCCTGAGCAAATCGATTCTCTAATAAATATGAATTAAATCTCTCCTATGTATTAGGCATAGGAGAGGAGAGAAAATCAAATGGGTGGAACAGAGCATTAGTCAGAGTTCTCCAGAGAAACAGAACCAGTAGGATGTGTATATGCACCAAAAGAGATTTATTACTGTAAGGAATTGGCTCACTTGATAACGGGGGCTGACAAGTCCCAAGATCTGCAGTCAGCAAGCTAGACACGCAGGAGAGCCGACGTTTCTGTTCGAGCCCACAGGCAGGAAAAAAACTGATGTTCGAGCTCAAAGGCAGGAGAAATTTCCTCTTTTATGTGTAGGGGGGAGTCAGCCTTTTGTTTTATTGAGGTCTTCAACTGACTGAATGAGCCCCATCCACATTAAGGAGGGCAATCTGCTTTATTCACTTTAGCAATTTAAATGTTAATTTTATCCAAAACCCACTTGCAGCAATACCTAGAATAACGTTTGACCAGATATCTGGGCACCCCATGAGCTAGTCCAGTTGACACATAAAATTAACTATCACAAGTAGCAACAGCTTTTCCCTGAAAATACAGCCTTTCCCCCTTCCCATGAGTTATCCTTAAGGGCTTAACTTGTGTATTAACAAAACACCACCCAATTTGCTACCTATCTTCTTACCCTGATGCTTCAAGCAGCTCTCCCACCATGCTTCGCCTTGAAGTTCCCCAGCTGTGGTTTTCTGTGGAATTTAGCATTACAGTGAACACATTTACATATCTGGGTGTTTCATATTCTTTGTTATGTAATATGTAGCTTATAAAATCACAGACTCGGGGAACAGAGTGAAGGGTCTTCCATCAGCACGCTGGGTTCTGAGCATCCGCGCTGTGTGAGGGTTGTTTCTTGCATCATTAAATTGCTGGCTTATTGGAAGCTATTTCTTATTTATCTTTGGGTCCCCTGTGCCCAATTTCTGTGCTTTGCACAGAGCAGACATTCAGGAAATATCTGTTGATTTGGATATTAAGCTATGTGTTTCTTTTGAGAAGATCACTTTATATAACCAAGTTTTACTGCTCTCCAGATCTCTGAAAATATTTTAGTAGGTCTCTGTTTCTCTTAAGTCACTGGATGTCAGCCTGGTAAAAGCAAGAGATTGACGTCACAGACTTGTAAATCACAACAATTTGGGTGTAACCCCCAGTTTTGGCAGTTACTGAGTCAACTCAGCCATGTTTCTTAACTTCTTTAAGCCTGAGATTATTTTTCTTCTGTAAGGAAAAATGTGTGTTTCAGTGCCAAGCTATGCATTGTCACAGAGACACCTCTGCAGGTTATCTGACTCTAATCTTATACAAGTTGTAGATAACTGATAACAAGGCACAATGCTTGCTGTCTGTAGGCATACAAATTCCGTTCTGTTCTATGGAAGTCCCGTGGAAGGAGCCAGTTTTGCCTTCATTTGCCATTTATTCCAGCATCCCTGATCTATAAGTGTGTCTGTTTTTTGACTTCTCCTTTGAATCAGTTAAAACAATTACTTGGTTCCTTCATTATGAGTAAAATGAAAATGTTTATCAGATGTTCATCTTATATCTCCATAAGGGTCATGATTTTCCCTTTTTTTTTTTTTTTTTTTTTTTTGAGATGGAGTCTCACTCTGTTGCCCAGGCTGGAGTGCAGTGGCACGATCTCGACTCACTGCAACCTCCGCCTCCCGGGTTCAAGCAATTCTCCTGTCTCAGCCTCCCGAGTACCTAGGATTACAGGCATGCGCCACCATGCCCAGCTAATTTTTGTATTTTTAGTAGAGATGGGGGTTTC
Source organism: Gorilla gorilla gorilla (assembly GCF_029281585.2). Taxonomy (NCBI): domain Eukaryota; kingdom Metazoa; phylum Chordata; class Mammalia; order Primates; family Hominidae; genus Gorilla; species Gorilla gorilla. Next base: position 225,849,967 of record NC_073224.2, on the reverse strand, counting down.
ACCATGTTGGCCAGGCTGGTCTCGAACTCCTGACCTCACGTGATCCACCTGCCTTGGCCTCCCAAAGTGTTGGGATTACAGGCATGAGCCACCGTGCCCAGCTGATTTTCCTTATTTTTTAAAAAGATTAGGCTTTACTTTTTATTTTTTAAAAAGATTAGGCACTCATCTGTAAAACAGGGAAATGATGATGATGATCTCAAATGTGATTTATCAGATGTGACAGGCACCTGCAGTTGACCCTCCTTGCTCCATTCTCCAAAATGCAGGCAGTGCAATCCTGTTGAATCCTAAGTCAGATCCTGCAGCTCCTGGGCTCAGGGTGCTGCAGTGGCTCCCAACTCACGCAGTCCTGACACTCCCCCTGAGATCTCATAGCACCACCGTCCTCGTGTCCCACTTGTCCTTCCTTCACTTCTGTCTGGCCACACAGGCCTCTTGGCTGCTCTGCAAACACACAGGGTTGCTCCTGCCTCAGGACTTGGCACAGACTGCTCTCTCCACCCTGGTTCCTATTCCCTCAGTCATCCACATGGCTGACCCCTCACTTCCTTCAGCTTTTATTCAGATGCCACCTCTGCAGGGGGGCCCTCCTAGCACCCATATGGGGGTTCCAATCCGCCCACCTCCCAACCAACACCTGCTCTCCCCATGTCCTGCCTCAGTCTCCTTAATACTCACTACTTCCTGGCAAGCTGTTTTTGTTGTTGTCTTCTTTAAGCCTATTCTGAAAATTATTTTTAACTTTTATTTTGTGTTCAGGGGTACATGTGCATATTTGTTACACAGGTAAACTTGTGCCATGGGGGTTTGTTGTACAAATTATTTCATCACCCAGGTATTAAGCCTGGCATCCATCAGTTATTCCTCCTGATCACCTCCCTCCTCCCACCCCCTACCCTTCAATCGGCCCCAGTGTTTGTTGTTCCCAATGCATGTGTCCGTGCCTTCTCATCATTTAGTTCCCACTTATAAATGAGAACATGTGGTATTTGGTTTTCTATTCCTGTGTTAGTTTGCTAAGGATAATGGCTTCTAGCTCCATCCATGTCCCTTCAAAGGACATAATCTCATTCTCTTTTGTGACTGCATAGTAGTCATTCCGTGGTGTATATGTACCATATTTTCTTTATCCAGTCTACCATTGATGGGCATTTAGGTTGATTCCATGTCTGTGCTATTGTGACTAGTGCTGCAATGAACATATATGTACATGTGACTTTATTATAGAACAATTTCTGTTCCTTTGGGTATATACCTAGTAACGGGATTGCTGGGTTGAATGGTATGTCTATTTTTAGGCCTTTGAGGAATTGCCACACCGTCTTGACAATCTGTATTGTACTAATTTATGGCACGTATTCTTGCTTTCTCACTAGCATACAAACTCTATGAGGGCAGAGATTTTACTGTTGTGTTCTTTGCCATATTCTCAGTGCCTAGAACAATATCTTGCAGAGTAGGCCTTCAATAAATGAATGCTATGAGATAATTTGCACTGAGTGCCGAACCCGATGCTTGGCACACAGAAAGGGCCCAAAAAATGCCGCCTGCGATAGAAACAATAAAAAAGAAAGGGAAGAAGGTGAGGAGAAAGAGGTTGGGGGAGGATGTGGATCCCTTAAGAGAGGATGAGACAAGAGGCAAGTCAGCACATTCAGAAACACCTTGTGGGGGCCATCAGAGGGAACATTCTGAGGGAGCTGCACTTGTCCTTATCGGATGAGGTTTTTTATTAGCTTGTGTCCATTAAACTCTTGTATGTAGTGACAGGCGCAGTGGCTCACACCTGTAATCCGAGCATTTTGGGAGGCTAAGTTGGGAGAATCACCTGAGGTCAGGAGTTTGAGACCAGCTTGGCCAACATGGTGAAACCCCATCTCTACTAAAAATATAAAAATTAGCCTGGCGTGGTGGCGGGCGCCTGTAATCCCAGCTACTCAGGAGGCTGAGGCAGGAGAATCACTTGAACCCAGGAGGCGGAGGTTGCAGTGCAGTGAGCCGAGATTGCGCCATTGCACTCCAGCCTGGGAGACAAGAGCAAAACTCCATCTCAAAACAAACAAACAAACAAACAAACAATCAAAAAACTTCCGTATGTAGCTGGCACATTTCACATCCCACCTAGTGCTGTTTTCTGATGGAAGTCAAAACCGTCAATTTGGGAGAGCATTGATAGTTGAGGGTGGGATAAGGGAAAACATCGAGGAAAAAAGATCAGAAAGACGATTTGAGTCCACTCACATGTTTTCCTGCCACAGTCAAGCAATTCAGGAAAATTGGCACAAATAAATGGAGATTACTTTCCACTGAAATGCTTGATTGCAGAAGTGAAAGATAATTTTTCCTTGGTCGAGAGCTATGCAGTGGAAGGTCAGCCAACGCAGATGTAGGTGATGGAGCTCCATGATGATCATCCAGTTGTGCAGACTCCAGGGTTTTCCACCTCCCTGTGGCACCATGTGTGATGCTTTTAAAACCTCAGGCCATTAACCAACTGCCCTCAAAGAGGATCATCATCTCGGCCCTGACAACTCTACTTTTGAAAACCATGTTTGATTTTTATTGATTCAGATTGGAACCCGAAATCAATACGAAACTGAATTTTGTGCCTAAAATGGTTTGCAAACAAATCGAATTTTTAAAATCTCCCTTTCAATTAATTCCTCTGCTAATTAGTTTTAGCTTTAATTGATTTTGAGACCCATTTTGAGGCACTTAACATGAGCAGGCAGCCTCTCTCCTTTCATTTCCTTCGGCAAACTCATCCAATTAAAAACACATTACAACATTTTCATGTAAAGAATTGGATCCCCATTTTGTTTTTGAAAAGTCCCAAACCTTAACCACTGTAGCTGCATTGTACTAAAACTAGTTTCTAAGTTTGTGTCAACTTGGCAGTTGTTTCTCTTGCTAGGTGATAGATCCAGAACCGGAGACCCATCTTTCCAGCTTCATCTATCAAAACCTTCATTCTCCCCTTGATGCCAATGTGCCATGCTCCAAGATCTTGTCCTACCTATTATGGGCATTCCAACCTCCAGAGAAGTATTGATTCACTTATCCATTCATGTATTCTTTTTTTTTTTTTTTTGACAAATATTTACTGAAGGAAACTAGCCTGGCGTGTTCTAAGACAGTCACCATCAGTCACAGATGGCTACTGAACCCTAGAAATGAGGCTGGTCCACACTGAGATGCGCTGGAATTATAAAATACACATCTGATTTTAAAGACATAGTGTGGAAAAAAAAAAGAAATGTATCTCAATGATTACAAGTTGATATAATTTTATTTTTATTATATTGTGCTAAATAAAATATGTTAATTCCATCTGTTTCTTTTTTCCTTTTTGATGTGGCTACTGGAAATTTTTAAATGATAGATTTGATCAAACAGTGCTGGTTTAGGTGTTGGGGACATAGCAGAAGGCAAAACAAATAAAAACTCCTATTTTTATGCAACTTCTGTTCTAATGGAGAGAACATAGACCTCAAAAAAAGGATTAAAATATATAGCATGTCAGATTGTGATAAATGCTATGGAAAAACAATAAAGCAGGAAAGGAGGCCAGAGACTAGGAGGGGAGAGACATCCCATTAAATAGGGAGGTCAGGAAGAACTCATCAAAATTAGACAATTTTGGGAGAAGAGAGGACAATTCAGGGAAAGACAAATTGTCAATAGGGTCTCTACTAGTCAGGACTCAAGCTGACAAAACTCCTACTAGGTTAAGGCAAAAAGATTTTTTTAACTCATGTAAATGAGAGTTCACGGGTGGACATAGCTTCAGGGACTCCACACAAACACACACCATTGCCATCCCCTCTTCTTTTTTTTTTTTTTTTTCTTGAGATAGAGACTTGTTCTGTCGCCCAGACTAGAGTGCAGTGGCGTGATCTCGGCTCACTGCAACCTCCGCCTCCAGGGTTCAAGCTGTTCTCCTGCCTCAGCCTTCCGAGTAGCTGGGATTACAGGCACCCGCTACCACACCTGGCTAATTTTTGTATTTTTAGTAGAGATGGTGTTTACCACGTTGGCCAGGCTAGTTTCAAACTTCTGACTCCAGGTGATCTGCCTGCCTCAGCCTCCCAAAGTGCTGGGATTATAGGCATGAGCCTCCGCGCCAGGCCCATCCCCTCTTCTAAATCCTTGTTATCTGCAGAGGCGTAAACCAGTGGTTTTCAAACTTTAGCAGCGTCAGCATCAGCTGGAGGGCTTGTTCACACCTGGATGGGCGGAGCCTGCCCCCAGAGTTTCTGATTCAGAAGCTCAGAGAGACCTAAACATCTGCATTTCTGTTTGCTGGAAATGTCATTTAAAAATTTCCAGTAGCCACATCAAAAAGGAAAAAAAGAAACAGATGGAATTAATTTCAATAGCATATTTTATTTAGCACAGTATGACAAAAATATAATCGTATCAACTCATAATCATTGAGATATATTACATTCCTGTTCTTTCACACTGTGTCTTTAAAATTGGATGTGTATTTTAGAATTCCAGCTCAGTGCACACCAGCCCGATTTCAAGGACTCAGAAGTCATCTGTGGCTGATGATGACTGTCTTGGAACGTGCCAGCCTAGACAATGCTTACATTATGATGTCCTTCAGTAAACATCTGTTTTTTAAAAAAATAAAGAATACATGAGTGAATAAGTGGATCAATACTCACCAGGTGATGCCGACGCTGCCAGTCCAGGGACCATCCTTTGAACACCATTGTGCTGGATAATACCTAAATTTTTAAAATCAACACATGGAAGGATAAGCATACTATTTGAAAACATGGAAATAACATGAGTGAAAAGAGCAAAAAGAAGTTCTCTCAGGGAAGTTAGGGTCAGGTGTGAGAGGAGGGGGCAGGAGACTATGATGTTTGTTATAAGCCTTATCGTACTAATATTTGTATCATTTCGATAAAAGTAAAAGGTGGACTTGCAGAAAGTACATGAATGAAAAATGTAGCACTGCTCATTGGCCACTAGAAGTTTCCTGCTGTGCATTTCTGAGGAGCGGCCACACATCAGGCATTCATCGTCCAGGCAGACTTTGGGCCCACAGTGACCCTAGCTGGGCTGAATTCCTGGTACTTCCTGTGTGGCTTGTTACTGTACATGAAAATGCACAAGACTCTTCCCACCACTGATCTCAGTGTCTGCCCCAGGAAGAAGAAGAAAAGTTTTGGCTCGAAAATGCTCTTCAAGGACACAAGGCAGTCACCAAATTACAGCATGCAGCTTTCAGGGGATGACTAAAAGGATGAGGATGATGACTCATAGCTGGGGACAGAAGCGAATCCCTCTTGCTGACCTGTGCCCTCCTTTGCACCGGTGTTCTTTCTCAGCCCTCCTGGGGTGAGGGTGTGACTGTCCCCTGGGAAAGCTTGGCAAGATAACAGTAGGAGCACAAAGAAGGAGGTAGATAGAGAGTGGTTTGCAGTCGATACTCAGTGGTTTGGATAGGCTTCTTTCTTCCTTGGGTTGAATTTTCTATACCTCCCCTCTGTATCAGTAAGATATGACTTCCAGCACTCAGATCAGAGCAGGGTACTTAGATGTTAGGATGATTCCCTTTGCCCAGGATTGAGGTGGTGCCCAGGACACAGGATGTTCAGAAAGCCCCAGGCAAACAAAATAAGTTGTTCACCCTATTAGATATAATCATGCATATGCACTAAGATTTACCTGTGAGGTGTCTATGGTGGCACTATATGATACCAAACAATTAGAAAACAATTAAATTAACAAATACTTATTGGGCATTACTCTGTGCCAGGGACCATCCTACGTGCTTAGGATAGAGCTGTGAACAACACAGACAACAATATATCTAATTATACTAAATAAGGTATGGTATAGCCATATCACAGAATATTATGTAACCTACAAAAAACTGCTATCGGGAAGGAAATATTACATTACATCAAGGATGACCATGAGATAAAGGAAAATAGATGTAGATGTTCAGGGAAATAGATGTAGAAGACATCTTTTGTTTCTGCCTGCCTAGCATCTATTCACCCTTCCACGGGTGACACCTTTGCTTTGGGGAATTTTCCCGCTCCTATCCCAGCAACTTGTGAAGGGCTATTATTCAAGGGTGGACGTGTATGTGTAAGGGTCATCACGTAGATTGTTCTGGCTGGGCACTGCACAATCCCAGACTACCATGAGCATGCTCCCAAGGCTTATACAGCACATAACATGGACAACTATACCAGCAGTCCAGGCACACGACCCAGCTACTCCAATCAGACCTCTCTCCGCAGTTCAGATCTTGAGTGGAATCCTGCCCTACCAGAAAATGGTGGGAACTGAGTCTTCCCAATGGAGACACGCTAAAGAGTCTGACCTGCTACCTAGATTCCAAGATCCACCCGGGTCCCCAGCCTCCCCAAGGCTGGATTGTTTAAATTGGTATTTGAATCTTTAAACCATCTTGGTATCCTGCCCATAGCTTTCTTTTGTTAGATTAGGCAGAATGGCTTTCTATTACTTACAACCACAGAACCCTGGCTGCTTCTGCAGTTGTCAAAAGAGTGTGTATACAGTGATTCCATTTGTATGAAAAGTTATCTGTGTGAATATATATTATACATTATATATACATTATATGTTGTATATTATGATACCTAGACTATGTAAAGGGTGTGTGTGTGAGTGTATGACTCCTACAAAGTGAGTAGTTCTCTGGATAGTCTAACTACAGATTATTTTTATGTTCTCTTTGATTATCTGTGTCTCCTGAAGTTTCTACAATGGGCATATACTACTATTTTTTTTCTTTTTTCTTTTTCTTTTTCTTTTTTCTTTTTTAGAGTCAGTGTCTCACTGTGTCACCCCAGGTTGGAGTGCAGTGGCATGATCTTGACTCATTGCAACATCTGCCTCCCAGGCTCGAGTGATCCTCCCACCTCAGCCTCCTGAGAGCTGGGACTACAGGTGGGTGTCACCACACCTGGCTAATTTTTTTTTTTTTTTTTGAGATGAAATCTCACTCTGTCATCCAGGCTGGAGTGCAGTGGCATCATCTCAGCTCGCTGCAACCTCCACCTCCTGAATTCAAGTGATGCTCCTGCCTCAGCCTCCCACGTAGCTGGGATTACAGGCACATGCCACCTTGTCCAGTTAATTTTTTTATTTTTAGTAGAGATGGGGTTTTACTATGTTGGCCAGGCTGGTCTCGAACTCCTGAGTTCAAACAATCCACCCTCCCCAGCCTCTCCAAATGCTGGAATTACAGGTGTGAGCCACTGCGCCTAACCCATATACTACTTCTTAACAAGAAAAGAAAAATTAGAAACTAAAACATGCACATAGCTCACACCTAGTTAAGACAATAGGGATTTTGAGCCAAAGCCCTATTTATAAGTAACATTTGCATTTACCTGGAGGATTTTCCATGTGGTGGATTCTCCAAATGGCTGTTCACAGTTGCCTGGGGATTTGCACGTTGGCATGCTAACCACCTCCCTGAATCTGAGATATGATAAACGATAATCTCAGCTTTATACGACTCTGAAATCTATCACTTCAGTTAGAAAAGAACGCAAAGAGGGGGATAATTCACATTTTTCCTTTTTCCAAATAGGGAAACTGAAAAGGAGGCAGTGAAATGGTGTGTGTACAAAGATTTCCTTTCTGAACAACTAAAGCCATGAGAATCAGGATGGATGGCCTTGTACAATTTTCTCAAAATATTTAAAGCTTTTGGCCTAGAGAAAACAGTGGCTACAGAGTGATTCAATGAAGGACTTTAAGTTTATCAAAGGTTCTACCTGATATGTTCAGATCCACCATATAATCTGTGAAGGACTAACAAGAGGTAGGTTGGTTTACAGTCCAGCGAAAGAGATCAGGGTTGGTTATGAGGAATGGCTTTTATTCTGTTCAACAGTTATTTACTGAGTGTGTTTTGTGTGTTGAGCTTTTGGCTGTGCTGTAATGACTTCAAAAGAAAACAAAAAGCATGGTTCTACCCCTTGAGGCAACTCTCATTGTTCTTGGGGAGACAAGATGAACCTGTGAAGTAAAGACAAATCCAACCATATACAGGATCAAAGGCCAAGGTATGTGGTACAAGTGATAAGGATACTGGAAAGGAGTCAGGAATGGTCCAGGAGGGATACATGGCTGGGAGCCTGAGCCCAAGCCTGAGCCCTGCCTTGGAGGGTGAGGACTCAGATGAATGCAGAAAAGTCTTCGAAGAGAGATTAAGGCAGGGGATTTCAAGCCAGGACTCAGCTTCAGCCCAGAGCCAGGCCACGGGTGGTTTTTTTGAATTTGTAGAACCTACCAAAATTTAAAAATTGATAAGTCACACATATTATTCCACATTCCACATTTTATTTCTTGAAAAATAAAATATCCAGCAAGACTAGTACAGGGCAAGATGGAGAAGCAGCTGCCCTGTCTCAATAAAGCAGGTGCTCCACTGAGGCCACAGTCCTCACCATTCCCAAGGTCTCTCAAAATGAGGCTGAAAGATCCATTGCCATTTATCATCTTGCACTGAGCCCATTTTGTTTGTTAATTTACCCTCTAGGCCCCTATAGACATTTGAGTTTGAGACCCCTGAATGAAAGAAACAGCCCTACAGTGAAAATGAGCAAGGTACGTTCAGGGTTAGAGAGGAGATAGGCCTTAGATTATAATGTAGCTGATCAGGGGATGTGAGGTAGGGACAGCCTGGCCTGGCAGGCTAAAGAGCATGGATCTGGTAGAGTAGACAGAGAGGAGCCATTATGCTTTGTTAAATAGTGACAAGATGCCTGGTGTGGTGGCTCACGCCTGTAATCCCTGCACTTTGGGAGGCGGAGGAGGGCGGATCACGAGTTCAGGAGATCGAGACTATCCTGGCCAACATGGTGAAAACCCGTCTCTACTGAAAATACAAAAAATTAGCCAGGTATGGTGGCAGGCACCTGTAGTCCCAGCTACTCGGGAGGCGTGAACCTGGGAGGTGTGAACCTGGGAGGCGGAGCTTGCAGTGAGCCGAGATCGCACCACTGCACTCCAGCCTGGGCAACAGAGCAAGACTCCATCTCAAAAAAAAAAAAAAAAGTGACAAGAACAAGCCTTGGAAGAACCCCCAGTCTCCAGGATGAGGTTTCTGTCACCCTCTGGATCTATCTGACCCTAAGTCCACTTTGGAGTCAAACAGAGGTAGGCATCAAGCTGTGGCCACTGATTACCCATGACCTTGAGAAAGCTGTTTAAATTCTCTGAGTTTTATAAACAATGATGAAAATATTGCCTAAGAATATGACCATGAGGATTACACAGAATGAGATGCAGTGAGTGCTCGGCACAGAGCCTGGTTCCTCATTATGGCTGTCACCATCACTAATAACCTTGTAAACAGCCTAGGACAGTAGTTACCATGGAAGGGAGTTTGCTGCCTGGGAACATGTGGCAACGTCTGGAGATCTTTTGGGTTGTCATATGGTGACATGGGAGGGGACAGGAAGGGTGCTACTGGTATCTGGCAAGAAGAGTTCAGGAATGCTGCTGAATATCCAGCAATGTACCAGACAGTGCCCACCAAAAAGAATGGTCCATCTTTGTGGATCCAACTTTACTTTTAAAGTTTTTGTAATTAGTTGGTTAGTGGCTCATTTAGTTTAAGGTTTCTTTTGATCTTTTAGAGAATCATATACACCCAGGAATTCTTCCACGGCGAAAAAAGAAAATCAAACTAAAGTAAACATGTACATTATTTTTAAATGTAACAAAAATTTTGAATGCTAAATTTAACAATTAGTGAAATTGGGGTAAGTAGCATTTTACAGACACGTGTTTATTTCTCTGTTGCAGTTATCTCTTGTATGTTGAAGCTGCAACATATTTTCAGGTATCAAATCTTTGTATAATGTTATACATTATACAAGTATAAACATTGTTTTATGCTTGTAACAGCCTTTATCATGAAAAAGATTTTTTCACATCTATCTACATACATGGTTATGTACAATTAGGCACAGAATCGGATCAGCAGCACTTTTTTTTCACTGTGGGAAGAGAGAGTCATGAACATTTGTAAGAGTAAATATTAAAGTCCTGAACTTCTCTTGGCTCCAGAGAACTGACAGAGCATTAAAAGGCCCTTAGGTAGAGGAAATAATATAATATGGTCTTCCCTGAGTCCAGCTGAGGAAAGCCGCCTGATTCTGAATTCATTTTCTACAGTAAAATTGATTACTTTGCCTCATACTCTGAACCCTATAAAAAGCACCAAGGTAGTCTTAATTCTTCTACTACTAATAAAACCCATACTTGGGTATGCTTTGTGCGTTAATGCTTATAAGGAACTTTTCACATATTATGACCAGAAATAATTTGCTCATATATTCTTTCATCCAGTAATTCCTTCAACAACCTATTTTTACATTCTTAGTCACGTGAGAGAAAAAAAGGCAAGCACAAGAGATATAATTGCAGGCCTCATGAAACTTACAAATACATTTAATCAAATAGACAGACAAATAAATGAAAAATTGCATCCAAACAAGGACATTACAAGATAAGAAAATTACATACCAACATATTAAAAAGGATAATACATCATGACTGGCTGGAGTTTATCCCAGGAATGCAAGGTTTATTTAACAAATGAAAATCATTTAATGAAATTTATGATATTAACCAATTAAAAGAAAAACAGAATATGATCATTTTACTAGATGAAGAAAAGGCATTTGCCGAAAATGTAGACCCATTCATGATTTTTTAAATCCACATAACTAGGGATAGGAGGAGATTTCCTCAATCTGTTAAAGAGCATCTACAGTAATCGTGACTCCTTATGTTGAAATATTGAGCACTCGTCTTCTTAAGTTGGAGACGAGTCAAGGGATGTTTGCTTCCATCATTGGCCAAAGTCCTAGCTGGTGCAAAAAGGCAGGAAAATAAAACAAAGTGATAAAAACTAGGAAGGAAGAAATAAAGCTGTCACTACAGATGACATCACTTTCTTTTTTTTTTTTTTTTGAGGAGGAGTCTGGCTGTGTCACCCAGGCTGGAGTGCAGTGGCACGATCTTGGCTCACTGCAAGCTCTGCCTCCCAGGTTCATGCCATTCTCCTGCCTCAGCCTCCCAAGTAACTGGGACTACAGGTGCCTGCCACCACGCACGGCTAATTTTTTGTATTTTTAGTAGAGATGGGGTTTCACTGTGTTAGTCAGGATGGTCTCAATCTCCTGACCTCGTGATCCACCCTCCTCGGCCTCCCAAAGTGCTAGGATTACAGGCGTAAGCCACCGCGCCCGGCCGACATCACTTTCTACGTAGAAAACTTGAAGGGATCTACCAAAAACTCTACTAGACGTAGTAAGTGAATGTACCAATGTCACATGCTATAAAGTTAACATATGAAACATAATTTAATACTATCTTTTAGCAAGAAACAATTGGGAAGCAAAATAAAAATATCATTTAAAATAGCATTCAAAACTACAAAATATTTGGGGATAAGTTTTTTAAAGATGTCAAGATCTTTCAATTGAAAATTATAAAATATTGATGATAGAAATGAAAAAACTAAGTATAAAGATATGCCATCTTCTGCACTGGAGGACTCAGTATTATTAAGATATCAATTCTCCCTAAGTTGATCTGTAAATTCCACCTATCCTAATCAAAATCGTAGCTGGCTCTTTTCCAGGAAATAAATAAGCTGATTCTAAAATGTACTTGGAAATGCAAATGACATAGAATTTCTAAAACAATATTTAATAAAACAAGGTTAGAGGACTTTCTCTGACTTAAAAACTAACTATAAAGTTATGGTAATCACAACAGTGTGGCATTGTAGAAAGACTAAAGAGTCCAGAAATAGATGGACACATATATGGTTGACAAGACTGCCACAGCAATTCAATGGGGAATTGAAAGCCTTTTTAACAAATAGTGCTAGAACAACTGGATAAAAAAACTGCATTAAAAAAAGCCAAAAACTTTCAGCTTTTATGTTTGTCTTTTAGAAGAAACTACAGGGAAATATATTCACAATCTAAGGTTAGGCAAAGGTTCCTTAGAGAGGATGCAGAAGGATGAAAAAAAGAAATGGACAAATTGAACTTAAAACATTTTGCTCATCAAAAGACACCATTAAGAAAATGAAAAGACAAGCCAGGAGCTAAGAGAAAATTTTCACAATGCCAACATCCAACAAAGAATTTGTATTCAGAATATGTAAAAAAATGCTTATAATTCAGCAATAAAAAGAAAACAACCCAGTACAAATGAGCAAAATACTTGACTAGCAGACAGTTCATAAAAGATGTGTAAATGATAAAGAAGAACATAATGAGGTGCTCAACATCAGTAGTCATCAGGAAAATTCCAAATTAAAACCAAAATTAGTTACCACTGTGCATCTATTAGAATAGCTAAATTAGACACACACACAAAAAAAAAAACCTGACAATGCCAAATGTTGGCAAGGACCTGGATCAACTGGAACACCCATATATTGTTGGTGGGAGTATAAAATGTTCCCATCAGTTTTGAAAACTAGCATGTTCTCAAAATGTTATATATACAGCTATCCTATGACCCAGCAATTCCTAGGTATTTACCAAAGCGAAATGAAAATGTATGTCTGAAAAATTATTGTACAAGAATATTCATAGTAACTTTATTCATAATAGTCCAAAATTGTTAACATCATAGATCTTCAATAATAGGAGAATGGATAAACAAACTGGCATGTTGATACAATGGGATATTACTGAGCAATTAAAAAAAAGAAATAAACTGCTGATACCTGTAACTAGGATGAGTATCAAAAACATGCTGATGAAAAAGCCCGACACCAAAGAGCACAAACTATGTGATTCCACCTATATGAAATTCCAGAACCAACACAATTAATTACAGTGTTAAAAATCAAGAAAATGTTTGCTTTGGGTCAAGGAGGTCTTGACTAGGTGGGAACAAGAAGGAACTTTCTGGGGTGATATGTATATTGCATTTATCAAAATTGATCTTTTGTCAAAATAGCTCAAACTATGTGCTTAAGATCTATGCATTTTACTATATGCAATTATACCTGAATAACACAGTAATCACACAAATAAATACAAAATTATAACTGATTACTGGTTTTTGTTGTTGAACAATCTACATTTTTATTTTATTTATTTATGTATTTATTTATATTATACTTTAAGTTCTGGGATACATGTGCAGAACGTGCAGGTTTGTTACATAAGTATACATGTCCCATGGTGGTTTGCTGCAACCATCAACCTATCATTGATCTACGTTAGGTATTTCTCCTAATGCTGTCCATCCCCTAATCTCCCAACACCCAACAGGCCCTGGTGTGTGATGTTTCCCTCCCCGCGTCCATGTGTTCTTATTGTTCAACTCGCACTTATGAGTGAGAACATGCGGTGTTTGGTTTTCTGTTCTTGTGTTAGTTTGCTGAGAATGATGGTTTCCAGCCTCATCCATGCCCCTGCAAATGACATGAACTCATCCTTTTTTATAGCTGCATAGTATTCCATGGTGTATATGTGCCATATTTTCTTTATCCAGTCTATCATTTGATGGGCATTTGGGTTGGCTCCAAGTCTTTGCTATTGTGAACAGTGTTGCAATAAACATATGTATGCATGTGTCTTTATAGTACAATGACTTATAATACTTTGTGTATATACCCAGTAATGGGATTGCTGGGTGAAATGGTATTTCTGGTTCTAGATCCTTGAGGAATGCCACACTGTCTTTCACAATGGTTGAACTAATTTACACTCCCACCAATGGTGTAAAAGTGTTCCTATTTCTCCACATCCTCTCCAGCATCTGTTGTTTCCTGACTTTTTAATGATTGCCATTCTAGCTGGTGTGAGATGGTATCTCACTGTGGTTTTGGTTTGCATTTCTCTAATGACCAGTGATGACGAGCTTTTTTTCATGTGTTTGTTGGCCTCATGAATGTCTTCTTTTGAGAAGTGTCTGTTCATATCCTTTGCCCACTTTTTGATGGGGTTGTTTTTCTCTTGTAAATTTAAGTTCCTTGTAGATTCTGGACATTAGCCCTTTGTCAGATTGATAGGTTGTAAAAATTTTCTTTCATTCTGTAGGCTGCCTGTTCACTCTGATGATAGTTTCTTTTGCTGTGCAGAAGCTCTTTAGTTCAATTAGATCCCATTTGTCAATTTTGGCTTTTCTTGCCATTGCTTTTGGTGTTTCAGTCATGCAGTTTTTGCCCATGCCTAGGTCCTGAATGGGATTGCCTAGATTTTCTTCTAGGGTTTTTATGGTTTTAGGTCTTACATTTAAGTCTTTAATCCATCTTGAGTTACCTTTTGTATAAGGTGTAAGGAAGGGGTCCAGTTTCAGTTTTCTGCATATGGCTAGCCAGTTTTCCCAACACCATTTATTAAATAGGGAATCCTTTCCCCATTGCTTGTTTTTGTCAGGTTTGTCAAAGATCAGATGGTTGTAGATGTGTGACATTATTTCTGAGTCCTCTGTTCTGTTCCGTTGGTCTATATATCTGTTTGGGTACCGGTACCATGCTGTTTTGGTTACTGTAGCCTTGTAGTATAGTTTGAAGTCAGGTAGCAGGATACCTCCAGCTTTGTTCTTTTTGCTTAGGATTGTCTTGACTATACGGGCTCTTTTTTGGTTCCATATGAAATTTAGAGTAGTTTTTTCTAATTCTGTGAAGAAAGTCAATGGTAGCTTGATAGGGATAGCATTGAATCTATAAATTACTTTGGGCAGTATGACCATTTTCACGATATTGATTCTTCCTATCCATGAGCATGGAATGTTTTTCCATTTGTTTGTGCCCTCTCATTTCCTTGAGCAGTGGTTTGTAGTTCTCCTTGAAGAAGTCCTTCACATCCCTTGTAAGTTGGATTTCTAGGTATTTTATTCTTTGTAGCAACTGTGAATAGGAGTTCACTCATGATTTGGCTCTCTGTTTGTCTGTTATTGGTGTATAGGAATGCTTGTGATTTTTGCATATTGATTTTGTATCCTGAGACTTTGCTGAAGTTGCTTATCAGCTTAAGGAGATTTGGGCTGAGATGATAGTGTTTTCTAAATACACAATCATGTCATCTGCAAACAGAGACAAGTTGACTTCCTCTCTTCCTATTGGAATACCCTTTATTTCTTTCTCTTGCCTGATTGCCCTGGCCAGAACTTCCAATACTATGTTGAATAAAAGTGGTGAGAGATGGCATCCTTGTCTTGTGCCGGTTTTCAAAGGGAATGCTTCCAGCTTTTGCCCATTCAGTATGATATTGGCTGTGGATTTGTCACAAATAGCTCTTATTATTTTGAGATATGTTCCATCAATACCTAGTTTATTGAGAGTTTTTAGCATGAAGTGGTGTTGAATTTTATCAAAGGCCTTTTCTGCATCTATTGAGATAATCATGTGGTTTTTGTCATTGGTTCTGTTTATGTGATGGATTACATTTATTGATTTGTGTATGTTGAACCAGCCTTGCATCCCAGGGATAAAGCCACCTTGATCATGGTGGATAAGCTTTTTGATGTGCTGCTGGATTCGGTTTGCCAGTATTTTATTGAGGATTTTTGCACTGATGTTCACCAGGGATATTAGTCTGAAACTTTCTTTTTTAGTTGTGTCTCTGCCAGGTTTCAATATTGGGATGAAGCTGGCCTCATTAAATGAGTTAGGGAGAAGTCCCTCTTTTTCTATTGTTTGGAATAGTTTCAGAAGGAATGGTACCAACTCCTCTTTGTACCTCTGGTAGAATTCAGCTGTGAATCCATCTGGTCCTGGGCTTTTTTTGGTTGGTAGGCTATTACTGCCTCAATTTCAGTGCTTGTTATTGATCTATTCAGGGATTCAACTTCTTCCTGGTTTAGTCTTGGGAGGGTGTATGTGTCCAGGAATTTACCCATTTCTTCTAGAGTTTCTAGTTTATTTCCATAGAGGTGTTTACAGCATTCTCTGATGATAGTTTGTATTTCTGTGGGATCAGTGGTGATACCCCCTTTTTCATTTTTTATTGTGTCTATTTGATTCTTCTCTCTTTTCTTCTTTATTAGTCTGGCTAGAGGTCTATCTATTTTGTAAATCTTTTAAAAAAAAAAACCAGCTCCGGGATTCATTGAGTTTTTAAATGGTTTTTCGTGTCTCTATCTCCTTCAGTTCTGCTCTGATTTTAGTTATTTCTTGCATTTTGCTAGCTTTTGAATTTGTTTGCTTTTGCTTCTCTAGTCCTTTTAATTGTGATGTTAGGGTGTCGATTTTAGATCTTTCCTTTTTCTCTTGTGGGCATTTAGTGCTATAAATTTCCCTTTAAACATTGCTTTAGCTGTGTCCCAGAGATTCTGGTACATTGTGTCTTTGTTCTCATTGGTTTCAAATAACTTATTTATTTCTGCCTTAATTTTGTTATTTACCCAGTAGTCATTCAGGAGCAGGTTGTTCATTTTCCATGTAGTTGTGAAGTTCTGAGTGAGTTTCTTAATCCTGAGTTCTAATTTGATAGCATCATGGTCTGAGAGACTGTTTGTTATGATTTCTGTTCTTTTGCATTTACTGAGGAGTGTTTTACTTCCAATTATGTGGTCAATTTTAGAATAAGTGCTATGTGGTGCTGAGAAAAAATGTAGATTCTTTTGATTTTGGGTGGAGAGTTCTGTAGATGTGTATTAGGTCTGCTTGGTCCAGAGCTGAGTTCAAGTCCTGGATATCCTTGTTAATTTTCTGTCTCATTGATCTAATATTGACAGTGGGGTGTTAAAGTCTCCCACTATTATTGTGTGGGAGTCTAAGTCTCTTTGTAGGTCTCTAAGAACTTGCTTTATGAATCTGGGTGCTCCTGTATCGGGTGCATATATATTTAGGATAGTTAGCTCTTCTTGTTGAATTGATCTCTTTACCAATATCTAACGTCCTTCTTCGTCTTTTTTTATCTTTGTTGGTTTAAAGTCTGTTTTATCAGAGACTAGGATTACGACCTCTGCTTTTTTTTTCTTTTTTCTTTCCTTCTCCTTTCCATTTGCTTGGTAAATATTCCTCCATCCCTTTATTTTGAGCCTATGTGTGTCTCTGCACATGAGATGGGTCTCCTGAATACAGCACACTGATGGGTCTTGACTCTTTATCCAACTTGCCAGTCTGTGTCTTTTAATTGAGGCATTTAGTCCATTTACATTTAAGGTTAATATTGTTATGTGTGAATTTGATTCTGTCATTATGACACTAGCTGGTTATTTTGCCCATTAGTTGATGCAGTTTCTTCCTAGCATCAATGGTCTTCACAATTTGGCATGTTTTTGCAGTGGCTGGCACCAGTTGTTCATTTCCATATTTAGTGATTCCTTCAGGAGCTCTTGAAAGGCAGGCCTAGTGGTGACAAAATCTCTCAGCATTTGCTTGTCTGTAAAGGATTTTATTTCTCCTTCACTTATGAAGCGTCATTTGGCTGGATATGAAATTCTGGGTTGAAATATCTTTTCTTTAAGAATGTTGAATATTGGCCCTCACTCTCTTCTGGCTTGTAGGGTTTCTGCAGAGAGATCCACTGTTAGTCTGATGGGCTTCCCTTTGTGGGTAACCTGATCTTTCTCTCTGGCTGCACTTAACATTTTTTCCTTCATTTCCACCTTGGTGAATCTGATGATTATATGTCTTGTGGTTGCTCTTCTCAAGGAGTATCTTTGTGGTGTTCTCTGTATTTCCTGAATTTGGATGTTGGCCTGTCTTGCTAGGTTGGGGAAGTTCTCCTGGATAATATTCCGAAGAGTGGAGCTTTCCAACTTGGTTCCATTCTCCCCTTCACTTTCAGGTACACCAATCAAACATAGGTTTGGTCTTTTCACATAATCCCATATTTCTTGGAGGCTTTGTTCATTCCTTTTCATTCTTTTTTCTCTAATCTTGTCTTCAAACTTTATTTCATTAAGTTTATTTTCAATCTCTGATATCCTTTCTTCCACTTGATCAATTCAGCTATTGATACTTGTGTATGATTCCTGAAGTACTTGTGCTGTGTTTTTCAGCTCCATCAGGTCATTTATGTTCTTCTATAAACTAGTTATTGTAGTTAGAAATTCCTCTAATCTTTTTTCAAGGTTTTTAGCTTCCTTGCATTGGGTTAGAACATGCTTCTTTAGCTTGGAGGAGTTTGTTATTACACACATTCTAAAGCCTACTTCTGTCAATTCATCAAACTCATTCTCCATCCAGTTTTGTTCCATTGCTGGTGAGGAGCTGTGATCCTTTGGAGGAGAAGAGGCATTCTGGTTTTTGGAATTTTCAGCCTTTTTGTGCATTTTTTTTTAATCTTCGTGGATTTATCTCCCTTTGGTCTTTGATGCTGCTGACCTTCGGATGGAGTTTTTGTGTGGATGTCCTTTTTCTTTGGTGTTATGCTATTCCTTTCTGTTTGTTAATTTTCCTTCTAACAGTCAGGCCACTCTGCTGCAGGTCTGCTGGAGTTTGTTGGAGGTTCACTCCAGACCCTCTTTGCCTGGGTATCACCAGCCAGGCTGCAGAACAGCAAAGATTGCTGTCTGTTCCTTCCCCTGGAAGCTTCGTCGCAGAGGGGCACCTGCCAGATGCCACCTGGAGCTCTCCCGTACGAGGTGCCTGTCAACCCCTGCTGGGACGTATTTCCCAGTCAGGATGCACAGGGGTCAGGGACCCACTTGAGGAGGCAGTCTGTCCCTTAGCAGAGCTCAAGCACTGTGCTAGGAGATCGGCTGCTCTCTTCAGAGCCAGCAGGCAGGAATGTTTAAGTCTGCTGAAGCTGCACAGCTGCCCCTTGCCCCAGGTGCTCTGTCCCACGGAGACGGGAGTTTTATATATAGGCCCGACTGGGGCTGCTGCCTTTCTTTCAGAGATGCTCTGCCCAGAGAGGAGGAATCTGGAGAAGCAGTCTGGCTACAGCAGCTTTGCCAAGCTGTGGTGTACTCTGCCCAGTCTGAACTTCCTGGCAGCTTTGTTTATACTGTGAGGGGAAAACCGCCTACTCAAGCCTCAGTAATGGCAGACGCCTCTCCCCACACCAACCTCTAGCATCCTAGGTCAACCTCAGACTGCTGTGCTGGCAGTGAGAATTTCAAGCCAGTGGATCTTAGCTTGCTGGGCTCCATGGTGGTGGGACCTGCTGAGCACTTGGGTGGGAACCAAGACCACTTGACTCCCTGGCTTCAGCCCCTTCTTCCAGGGGAGTGAACAGTTCTTTCTCACTGGCGTTCCAGGAGCCACTAGGGTATGAAAAAAACTGCAGCTAGCTCAGTGTCTGCCCCAATGGCTGCCCAGTTTTGTGCTTGAAACCCAGGGCCCTGGTGGTGTAGGCACCCGAGAGAATCTCCTGGTCTGTGGGTTGTGAAGACCATGGGAAAAGCATAATATCTGGGCCAGAGTGCACCATACCTCACGGCACAGTCCCTCATGGCTCCCTTGGCTTCTGTTCATCCTCTGTGGGCTGCACCCGCTGTCTGACCAGTCCCAATAAGATGAGCCAGGTACCTCAGTTGGAAATGCAGAAATCACCCACCTTCTGGATTGATCTCACTGGGAGCTGCAGACCAGAGTTGTTCCTATTCGGCCATCTTGAGTCATTTACCCGTGATTACTGTTTTCAGTGAGGAAGACCCACTGCCATAAGAACACTTCGTAGGGTGAAGAAAGGCTTTTTTGAGGAAGAGACTATTGGCCTGAGATCCTCATAATGAGAAAGAAAAGTTAAGGCAAATAGGGGAGCAAGGAAAGGTCCTGTAGCCAGGGGGTCAATGGCACATTTCAGAAACTGCCCAAAAGCCAGTGTATTAGTTAGCTATTGCTACATGACAATATTACCACAAACTTACTGACTTATAACAACTCACATTTATTATTCCACAGTCTCTGTGGGTCTGCTGTCCAGGCACTCTTCAAGGCAGCATTCAAGATGTCAACTTGGGCTGGGGTCTCATCTGAAGGCTTGATTGGGAAAGGACTCACTTCTAAGTTAACATAGTTGTTAGCAGCATTCAGTTTCTTGCATGTTCTTGGACAAAGGGCCTCAGTTGCTGGCTGTTGACTAGAGTCTGTCCTCAGTTTTTGTGATACGGCCTTCTTCATAAGCAACTCACAGTGTGGCAACTTGCTTTTTCAAAGCCAATAAGAGAGAGACTCTTAGCCTGACAAACATTGCAATCTTATGTGACACAATCACGGAAGTAACATTTCAACACCTTCACTATATTTTGTTAGTAGCAAGCCACAGGTCCTGCCTGTGCTCAAGGGGAGGGGATCACACATGAGGATGAATGCCAGGAGGTAGGAATCACAGGGCTGCTTAAGAGACTGTCGCACTGCCAGAGCAGCTAGAAGGCTAAGATACTCTGGCCCTACTACACACAGGCATTGCTCCAGGCTCTTTATAAAGACTGTGTAGCTTAATTCCCCCATCAACACTTTAAGATCAGAATTAGTATCCCTATTTCTTAGATGAGGAAACCAAGCTTCTAAGAGGCTAAATCATATTTGCCAAAGTTCCCACAGCAAGAAAATAGCAAATCTAGGATTCAAACTCAGACCTATTTGACTCCAAGGGGTATATTCTTTCTTGTTCACTACCCTGCCAATATATATGTCTCTATTTCATCCTTTGGAGTGATTTTACATATAGAGAAACTGAGGCAGGAAGGGGGCTCAGCCTCCATGAGGTCCCCCAATGGCATGATGGCAAAGGCAGCACAGAACTTTGGATCCTGTCTCCTAGCCCATGCTGTATCTCACCTCATCTCTCCTCCTATGAAGAAGCAGCTGCCTTAAATATAGACCTTCAAGAACTGGCTCTCTGGCTCTAGAAGGCTCCAGAGCTTCACTCCAGGGAGCCATGGTTGCATTTTTTAAACGAAATCCAATTCAGTGCCCATAAAAGTCCTCATTATCTTGCTAAGGTTGGCAGTTGGGGACTCTGAAATAGCTGAAATCTCTATAAACTACTCCTGGCAGGCATCCACCTTAGCCTGGTAGACAGAAAGAAAATCATCTGCAAAATGTCAAGATGATGTTTAAACATCTCCGTCTCCCACCTCACAGTCGGAAGGATGTTCTAAGGGCCTAGTAGGTGCAGCCGGCCCAGACGGAGTGTAGCTAGGCTCACACCCACCCACCCTCTGGCCGTGACTCATTTTCCCTCTAATCAAGGAAACACAACCCCAAACAATGCGCTGCTCAGACTTCATAGTTTCTCCTTTGTTACATGGGAGGAACACAGAAGTAATGAACAGAATTTTGGTTTTCTGTTCCTGGATTTCTAAAATAGGTTTTCTCAGCACTGTCTTAGTGAAAAATAATACATCAAAAGTTACCTTCTGTTCATGTTTCCAACTCTGTCCCTTTAGAGGGGTCAGGAGACTTTAACCTACAGGCCAAATCCAGCCAGCAGCTGGGTTTTTTTTTTTTTTATCTTAAAGCAAAAGATGGCTTTAACATTTTTAAAGGGTTGTAAAAAGAAAGAACAGGAGACAGTGACCATATGTGTCCTGCAAAGCCAAAAATACTTCCTGGTCCTTTACAGAAGTTTGTTACCCCCTGCTCTAGATATTAGTAGTGTCCTACAAAAAAGGGTTTCTATGGTCAAATAATTTGGGGAACCACTGGATTAAACACAATAAACGGTTGTGTATTTTGCCTGTATGTGTGTATGTATTTTTTGGTAAATGCATGCCTTATCAGAGCCTTTACTCACAACATTTTTTTTTTTTTTTAAATTTGGAAGAGAGAGATATAGTAGGTAATGTTTCTTACAATGTTTCTTACTTTTCTTTTGCCTCAGTACCGTTTTCATGTGGGATGTGGTTTAGGAACTGCGTTGTGTTAAGGCCCTTTTCATTAGAGATGTGTTGTTGACAGGATCATGGAGGTCATGCCCCCGGCACTAACTGGTTGCACATGTACCTTTTGGGTCCTTCTGCCGCTGATGCATCAGAGCTGGAAAGCATGCAGTTAAGAATAAGGGCTCAGGAGCCAGAGTCACTGGGTTAAAACTCCCTCTACCTGCCACTTGTGGAACTAAGGGGAACACGATTTACTAATCTATGCCTCAGTTTCTTCCACTGCAAAATAGGGGTAATTATAGCTGCTGCCTCCTAGAGCCACTACAGCAATCGAATGGGATAATGTTTGTGAAGCATGCAGCATGAGCACTGGCACACACAATACATTTCTGAAGAAATGTTCACTACTGTTATTATTCATCTCTAAAATGGGAATAATGATGCTGGCCTAATAGAGTTATTTAGCATAACAGTATATAGGAAAGGGATCCATAAAGAGGAAACAGCAAATTTTCCTAGAAAAACATGACTATCATCATTCTAAGAAAAAAAGTTTTATTTGCCTAAGGGATATATATTTATTTCCTGGGGCTGCTATAATAACGTACCACAAACTGGGTGACTTAAAACAACAGAAATTCATTATCTCTCAGTTCTGGAGGCCAGAAGTTGAAAGACAAGTTGTCAGGGGCATGCTTCATCTGAAGCTTCTAGGGAAGAATTGTTCCTTGTCTCTTTCAGCTCCTGGTGTTCCTTGGCTTGTGGCCACATCACGTCAATCTCTGCCTCTGTCTTGCATGGCATTCTCCCTGTGTGTCTGTCTTCACTTCATCCTTCCTCTGTTTTTTTGTTTTGTTTTGTTTGTTTGTTTTAGAGACAGGTTCTGACTATGTTGCCCAGGATGGTCTTGAACTCCTGGCCTTAAGTGATCTTCCCACCTTGACTTCCCAAAGTGCTGGAATTGTAGGCATGAGCCACCATGCCCGGCCCCCTCTCTTTTCTTTCTTTTTTTTTTTTTTTTGTGATGGAGTCTCACTCTGTTGCCCAGACTAGAGTGCAGTGGCACCATCTCGGCTCACTGCAAGCTCCGCCTCCCCGGTTCAAGCCATTCTCCCGCCTCAGCCTCCCGAGTAGCTGGTACTACAAGTGCCCGCCACCATGCCTGGCTAATTTTGTTTTTGTATTTTTAGTAGAGACGGGTTTCACCATGTTAGCCAGGATGGTCTCAATCTCTTGACCTCGTGATCCGCCCGCCTCGGAGTACTAAAGTGCTGGGATTACAGGTGTGAGCCACCGCGCCCCGGCCCCCCTCCCCCCTGGGGTGGGGGTGGGGGGGGGTCTTACAAGGTCACCAGCTGTGTTGGATTAAGGGCCCACCCTACTCCAGCATGACCTCATCTTAATTAATTACATCTGCAATGATTCTATTTCCAAATAACGTCATACACTGAGACCCTGGGGGTTAAAACGTCAACATTATCTTTTTGGGTAATGCAATTCAACTCATAACTGCAAAGTTTTGCAACCTTGGCACTACTGAAATTTGTGGCAGGATAATTCCTTGTGGTGGGGACTGTCTTGTGCATTGCAGGATGTTTAGCAGCGTCCCCAGCCTCTACTCACTAGATGCCAGGAGCACCTTTCCCCAGTCACAACAATCACAAACGTCTTCAGACATTACCAAATATCCCTTGAGGAGCCAAATTGCCTCAGTTAAGAACCTCCGGGTTAAAAAATAATACTTTCTAGACTAACTCAAAACAAAAAGACTTCCTCCAGTGGGACTGCAGAAGTGGCTAATACAGCAGTTAGGTCATAAAGTGTAGATAGATATTCTTCTTATGGCATATTGCTAATAATGACGACTAAAAATTTCGCCTTGCCCAGCAGATCTTTCTGCTGAGATAAATTTCCCTACCTGGAGGCCACAGTTATTATTGTTAGTTCATACGCGAGTCATAGCCTAAAATGTAAATTGCTTGGAAATACAGCAAATCTGGTGACATAATAAAAAGGAAAATCAATTTCTCCAGAAATACACATCTGTTCATTAAAGCTGTCTGGTAGTCCATTGCAGCTGTTCCCATTTAAAAACTAAAGATCTAAACATAATCCTTTACAGTGGAAAGTTAGTAGAGAAGATATTCATAAAAGTCTGTGGAAATGGTTTGGCAGTTAAGTGTGGTTTATTTTTGTCTATGGCTCTTATGGAACCCTCTGAACGTACAAATGAAAACTAAAATGTAGCTCATCTTCATTGAAGCTGTTGGCTATTCAGGGTGACCAGTTCAAATCTTGCTGGGACAGTGCAAGGGGTGACAAGTTTCCCGGGCAATTAAATGGTCAGTCTTTCTCTGTATATAGGAAACTTGGAAGATTTTCAAGAAAAGTATCATAGCTGTGAAGCAGGATATCTTTCCTAAGCCCTTCACTGGCGGGAACTGGAGGGCGGGCACTGGAGCTAGCCAGCTGCTTCGGCGCCAGCAGGGGCAGACTCCATTCACTCAAACCTGCTGCACTTAACCCCTCGTGGGAGGGAACACACAAGTGTGAGCGGGTGCAGGAGCCGGGGGCGAGCACTTTTGTGTGCCAGCGGGAAGAAACGCCGCACCAGCCCCGCAGCAGCATTTAGTGGGGTGCCCACAATCTCTAAAGCCCCAGAAGGCATGTGTTACAATGCTCTTTGAGCTCTGCCATCCACGGATGGCTTAAGTGTTAACAGCTCAGTAGACTCTCTGCCTTTTTACATGAGGTGGCTGCTTTCCACCAGCAAGGGCAGATGGTCAGTGTGACAGCCTTTTGCATCTGCACCCCTGGTACCCAAGCTCTTGTTCGGCATCCAGGAAAAATCAGGTCTCACAAATGAATGGAAGGGCAGTGAATGCAGAGGATCTTATTGCCAATGAAAACGGCTAGCCGGGCACAGTGGCTCATACCTGTAATCCCAGCACTTTGGGAGGCCGAGGCAGGCAGATCACGAGGTCAGGAGTTCAAGACCAGCCTGGCCAACATGGTGAAACCCTGTCTCTACTAAAATACAAAAATTAGTGAGGCGTGGTGGCACGCGCCTGTAATCCCAGCTACTTGGGAGGCTGAGGCAGGAGAATTGCTTGAACACAGGAGGCAGAGGTTGCAGTGAACTAAGATCACACCACTGCACTCCAGCCGAGGTGACAGAGCAAGACTCTGTCTCCAAAAACAAAAAAGGCTCTCAGTGGGAAAGAAAGCTGGAAAGGAGATGGAGCGAGAAGGTATTCTTCCCCTGAAGTCCGGCTACCTGCAGCCAGACTCTTCTCTGAGGTCGCACTGTCAAGCTGTCCCTCTGAAGGCAAGCTACTTCTCTCCAATGTCCAACTGTAGCCTCCAACGTCCAGCTGCTTCTCCTCTTCTCTCTGATGGAGTCTGGGGTTTTTATGGGGACAGGATCGGGGGCGGGCTGGGCCATGGGTGGTTTTGGAAAAGGCAACATTTGAGCAGGAAAATAGGGGTGTGGTTCTCACTTTGGACCGTGGTCCCAGGCTTGAGGGTGGAACCCTTGCCTCCAGCCTACTGGTCACCCTTGTCATCTCTCTGGGCATCGGAACTGCAGAGCCTGGGCTGAATCAGTAACCATGTCAACATCACCCCACCCCTTCTCTTCTTGGCTGCCATGCCTACCAATCAAAAGCTGAGCCCTAGACCAGCTTAGTGCAAACACAATGTTGTCCAGCGGTGTTGCGTGATTTGATGGCAGAAGGCAAGCAGGGGAGTCCAGGGAGACTCCTGCCCCCTAAACATGCACACTCACCTGTGCTTCCATTTTCAATGTAGTCCCTAAGTGCTGCCTTCTCTCAGATCCTTGGAGACTTTTCAGTTTGATTGTATCTGGACCTTGACCCCTTTATATCTTTCAGAATGAACCAGGCTACGTAAAAATGTAAGAAGTCTGAAAGGAGAAAGTGGGATAGCGAGAGCTTGAAATCTAAGTTCACATCTTGGTTTCACCCCCAAGCTAGGGTTTCCTTACTTGCGAACGTGGGGTTTGCCAACCAGGTCTACTGTGAAGATCTGCCTGATGGATTTTTCTATCTGTACGTGCAGATACAACACATAACATTATCTAGGGGCATTCAATGTGTTTGTTGACTGCTATGAGGGTACACAGTGCAAGGAAAGAAAACAGGAGCGGGGACAAGCTTGGCTTCTCAACCACCATGTGGCATCTCTGTGTGGCTCTGTAAAGCAGTGTTGTCTTTGGAAGGCAGCAGTGACCCCAGTGTTTACCGATGGGATGCATCCCTGAGAGCTGGATTTTAGCTTTGTGCATCACTCAGATGCAAGCAGCTGTTTACCTAGAAGTGCATTTTCACTTCGTGTTTGTTGTCAGAGTGTTTATGAATGATCCATCCATTAGGCACTCCCATGATGTGGTCATCAACAAAGCTTCTAGGTCTCTGACCATTTTGCCAACCATACAATCAGCTTTCACAATTTACACATAACTGAAGCCTGCTAACAACCCATGGGACCTAGAGAAACAGCTTTCTTGATAGCTCAGATGCAGAATGTGGGGATCTGGGTAATTTACATAGATGGGTGTCACTTGTGATGCCTCCTCCCTCCTAAGCCTCTGGCTCAATCCTACCTCAGGCTGTTGGCTCCTTGGAGTTCTTGGCCTGGACTATGACCATGCACCCAAACTGAAGAAAGAGAAGGCTTCGCTTCAACTTTCAACAATCGATTTTTATAGTGTCTAAAGCAACTCACTCAATTTACAGCCCTTTACTTGTTAAAGAATCCATCATAAAAGAGGATTAAGGGATGGCCAGGTAGAGAGGTACTGGCTTTTTTTTTCTCCAAGTACATTAACGGTGCCCGTGTTAGGTAGTTCTCTCCAAGTATATTAATAGTACCCGTGTCAGGCAGGACCATTTCTGGTCCTGATCTTATCCGGGTCACCTTTCTTTGGTCTACATTTCAAACAGTGGCTAATAGGGAGCGCTGGGCTTCCCGGGAGTTGAATAAATAGTATTGACTTTCATTAGCTCACTAGCAACTGCTAGAGGTGGAAGATGTCTTACACCAAGATGTGTTTCTGCAGCGTAGCCTCAGGAAAGAATCAGATGGAGACACATTTCTAAATGCAAAATAAGAGATCCTGAATCAGAACATTTCCTCTCAGGAGAAATGTTCTCAATTTTGTGTGTGTGTGTGAGAGAGCAAAGCAGCCATTGCTGTCTGGGTGGCAGAAATGTCAAAAATGTATTGTTCGCTCTTTAATTTCCTCGCTCAACGCCAGGTCATTAACTTTAACACTATCCAAGTGCTTGCACGACCGTATTTACCTTAAAGGATGTGCATGAGCCTATTGTTTAAAATGCAGCCTCCACGAAAAATCTGTGGAGAAATCTGTGGAGCTGAAGCTAGTCCGCTTCAAAGAAGGAGCCTTGAAATGTGCTAGCCAAGATTTGTGAAGTGGCTTCTCCATCTGGAGAATGGTAAAAGGGAAAAGGGGCATTTAGAAGAATGAAAAAATGGGGAAAGGGCAGACTGGACGGCACCTTGTCTCCTGCAAGGCCATGATGGGTTGCGAATGATGAATTGCCCTTTAAGGGCAGCCTTGTTTAACAAAGACACAGCACATCTCTCGAGGAAGGTATGTAGCAAAGAGGAAAGCTGAGCAAGGACCCAAAGGAAATAAACCTGACCACAGCCCTAGTGCCAGTTATGCAAAGTAAGCCCAACGTCCCCATGCACCTGTAGAGGAATCTGGAACTGCTTTCAGGTATGCATTCCACTAAAAACGTAAATCTCAAAGAAGCAAGCCATTGTTACAGTAATTTGTGTTTTCATGATGGTGCTTAGTCTAAGTCACTATCAATGTAATAGCTAAATAAATTAATCCAGAAACAACTGGCTCTATCACTGCCTGCTGGGATTACATGCACAGTGTAAATCCTTGTACTGTGGGTGCATTCCACCTCCCCACATGTGCATGAGAGGCCTTTTGGCCCCTCTCCAGCCCACAATCAGCCATGAATCTTTGCACTAGACACCAAGAGGGTTAGACAAAAACAACCAACCCAAATGCTAGATGGAAAGGGTCAGTGGTTTCCACAGACGGTGGATGTTTTTCCACCCCCAGAAACTAGAGAAGACCAAGGCATGAGGGAGAGCAGGGTTGGGAGGTGGGCAGGGAGATGGGCCATCCTGGCTAGTGAAGGAGAGGAAGAAGTGGGGAGGATTGGTCCTGGGTAGGGTGGAGGGTGGGCAAGGACTTTCCTTCAGGAGGCCCAGGCACTGCACAGAACACATGAAGGCCGCCAAGCTGTTGTTCAGTGAGTGTGGCCACCCCCAGGCAGCAAGCTGCTCAGCCCCTGAG
This sequence comes from Gorilla gorilla gorilla, assembly GCF_029281585.2. NCBI lineage: Eukaryota > Metazoa > Chordata > Mammalia > Primates > Hominidae > Gorilla > Gorilla gorilla. The sequence continues at coordinate 225,821,826 of NC_073224.2, read as the reverse complement.
TATCATTCAGGGATCTGAGCTGAGGCTCAGTTCTCCTCTCCCTCCCTTCCCCCAAGGAACCTCTCCCATGGAAGACCAAGAGGGTAGTTTGGGGAGGGGACAGCTATCTTGTGCAGGGCATGCTAGGAAAGCCTTGCTCCTGGGGGCCACAGACACGATTACTTTTCCCTCTGAGTGGTAAACCTGTTGCCTCTTTTACATGTGTGTCCACCTACCTATTGGGCTGAAAAACCTGGGACTGCCAGGGATCTCTGAAGTTTCTTTGGAGAGTCACAAAGTTAATTTGTATCTTCTCTTTTTTATTTAAGTTTGAGACAGTGTCTCGCTTGTCACCCAGACTGGAGCTGAGATCACGGCTCACTGCAGCCTGGACCTCCCGGGCTTAGGTGATCCTCTTACCTCAGCCTTCTGAGTAGTTGGGACTACAGGCATGTGCTACCACGCCTGGCTAATTTTTGTATTTTTAGTAGGGATGGAGTTTTGTTGTGTTGTCCATGCTGATTTCAAACTCCTGGGCTCAAGCAATCCACCCACCTCAGCCTCCCAAAGTGCTGAGATTATGGGTGTGAACCACCTAGCCCAGCCCCCAGCTTGTAACTTCTATAAGACATAATGGACACTATTGAACCAGGGGTAGGTGATGAGCTCAACACTCATAAAGAAGCTTCAGCCTCTAGCATAGTTGTTCTCCAACGTTAGTGTGCATCAGAAACACCTGGAGGGCTTACTAAAACACAGCTGGGCCCCATCTCAGAGTTCCAGGTTCAGTTAGTTGGTCTGCGGTAGGGCCAGGCAAGCTACATCTGGGACAAGTCCTGGGGGATGCTGATGCTGCTGGTCAGAGGACCACACTTTGAGAGCTATTGCTTTTCATGCCTCTTATGGGGGGCAAATGAAAACTTTCCGTCTCTGAGTTCTTCACTGTGGTATTGAGATATTAACTACATGTTTAATCCCCTCTTGCAAAAGTATTTCACACAATGGAGACCATGCTTTTAGGGATCAAGGCTAAGCCTACCCCCTGCAGCTGAGATAGTTTGAAAATGATGTGTGAATGGTAACTATGCCTGGGGAACATTTGGCAGGAGTCTAGCAAGGGCTAAATTGGAAAAGGGTGGTCCCAGGGAGCCCCAAAAGCATCTCAGTCCCTGGGAGAGGCTGAGTGTCTAAAGAAGACAGTTTCTTGGTACCCTCTTTGAAGATGCTGATAAAAAAAAATAAAAGTTCCATAAAGCACATGACAAGAGAGTAAGAATGCACCTGTCTGGTTCTGTTTACCTCATCAGCATCAATAAATATTTATTGACATCCTGAAATGTCTAGGATGCCAAAAGCAGAACCAAACATTCTAGAGACACGGATCTTGCCCTCCAAAGAAACCACAATCTGAAGAGAAAACCAAGAAACAGGAGAATTATCTTTGAGAGGCAAGGCAGGGATGTACTCCTCATGAAAGATGTAGTTAGCTTTTCACAATGGCAGTGAGCCTGAAATGTGCACATAAATTAATGCTTTTGTAAACCGAGTTAGATTTTAAATGCATGAAAGGACCCAACTGTTTAAAGGAAACTGGCAGAGAATCTTTCTGCAAAAAGAAGAATCACTTAGTCATGTGAATAGTCGTCATCTCATTTATGGATCTTATTAGCTTCAATTTTTCATTTTGGTAGATCTGAACAGACTGAAAACAAGTTCATAACAAGTAAAAGGAATTTTTCTGTATCCTTACTTTGGGAAAAGCAAATGACAAGTTTGTATCAAAGATTGTTAACTGTTTACTGTGTATTTAAGTGGGTCAATTCAGCCAGTCCCTAAGATTACATATAGCTATAGTGTGGTTGAATAATGGATAGATAAACAGCCTGAGGTCATTTAAATAACTTAAATATCTCTATAATTGCCAAAGAATGCTGACTTGTGTTAAGTATATTTTCTTCGACTTTGAGTCATTGGAAGTTGGTAATTGAAACATGGTAAATATGATTACTCTCAGATGGGATTTCTCAACCTTCGTGCTAGTGACAGGCATTTGGGCCAGATAATTCTCTGATGTGAGGGGCTGTCCTGTATGTTGCAGGATGTCCAGCAGCATCCCTGGCTTCTACTCATTGGATGCTAGTAACACCAACCCAGGTGCAAAAATTGAAAATGTCCCCGCGCAGTAGCACATGCCCCATGCGGGAGAGGGCAGCAAAACGGCTTCATCAAAGATGATTATTTATTGCTCTAAAATAACGTGAATATTCAGTCAGCATCCCCTCTTCTCAGATGATTCTGTATTGAGTTTTCTCAAAGCAAAGCTCACTTCCTCATGAGTAGAGTCGCACCCCGTGATTCATTGTTGATTACAAGTGGCAAAGAAACTATGCATTCATTTATTCACTCACAATACACGTATTCAGTGCCTGCTCTGTGCCTAGCTGTGGTGGTGAGCAAAATGATCAAGGTTCTTGCCCTCGAGGAGATTGTAGTCTAGTGGGAATGTCAGGTGGTCAACAAATGAACAAATTAATAACCAATTATATAAAATCACGTGACAGAAACAGGGGATAGAGATAGAAACTAATACAAAAGAGCCTATGTAGACAGAGTAACCTGAGAAGGGCCCCCTGAGGAGGTGCCATTTCAGCTACAGCCTGTAGGATGAGTAGGAGGTTGCCATGTGACCAGCTGGAGGGACTATAATTCATAAAAAGAAGGCTGGAGGTAGGTAGTACTGAACAAGGACTGTAAGAGGTAGCTTTCTGGGAAGTGGATATAGTCTCATTGCTCCAGTATTCGTTAGGGTTCTCCTGAAAAACTGAACCTATATATATATATGCACACATATAATTTATTATAAGGAATTGGCAAAGGAGATCATGGAGACTGAGAAATCCCACAATCTGCTGTCTGCAATCTGGAGACCCAGGAAAGCTGTTCGTATAAATTCCAGTCTAAGTCCAAAGGCGTGAGAACCAGGAGTCCTGATGGTGTAAGTCCCGGTCCAAGAGCAAGAGAAGACTGATGTCCCAACTCAAGTCAGGCAGAGAGACAGAATTCAACCTTCTTCTGCCTTTTTGTCATATTCAGACCCTCACTTTGGGAAGGGCAAACTGCTTAAGTGAGTCCAATCAAGTTAACTGTTTAACTTGATTCAAATGCTAATCTCTTCCAGAAACGCCCTCACAGCCCAACCCAGAAATAATGTTTAACCAGATGTCCAGGCAGCCCATGGCCCAGTCAAGTTGACACATAAAATTAACAAAGTTAACCAAAGCAAAAGTTTGTCTTCTTTTTCTAGGGAAAGGGATGCATTCCACAGAGTCCTGGAATCCTGGGAGACAGGCCTTGGAGTGGTGTGTTCCTTCTCTGACCCCAAGGCGATGTGTAAGATGAAAAGATGGCTTCAGATTTCATGGGGAATCAAGGCTTATATTAAAGATGAAAGTTGTGCCTCTTCACTAAGTAAGATGTAATTTGCTAGGGATTTGGTTGTCCAGGTTGTTACTTAAATGGATCTTACATAAAGTGGAAAACAAAATCCCTCCCATTTGTGCAAAAGGTAGTACTTTTGCCAGGGAGTGTAAACTAACGTAAGCCAGTCTGACCATGTGCACATATTTAGTTCTTCGTGGTAGTTACTGACGTTCATGTCCATCAGTAGTTGGAGGAGGTTGATAATTAGCTACTCTCCTGCAACTTTGCTACCAGGTTATAATAAAAGCACATCTCAGACCAAACCCTGTGCCATATGCAGACACTTATTAGTAAGCAGACACTAGGCTCTAAAACTTGATGTTTAAGATCAACAAAATCCCAGCTGCCTGTCCTTGTAGGTGTCCTGACCACACCTCACATGGACCACTCACCCCAGGCAGTTATGACAGCACTCAAGAGGCAAGAGAGAGCTAATCTCACAATGATCATCAGGCAACCCAAATCCTCCAAACTATCAGCTGAATGAACGAATGTTTGGGGGATCAAGTCTCAAGTACCATCCATCCCTGTGGGAGAAGGGGACAGCGTCTGCAAGCTGTTCAGATCCCCTTCAGGCAACGAGGAGGAGCTTCGGGAAAATATCTTAGCCAAACCTCTCATCTTGAATACTCACCAGTGAGAACTCACTTATTATATCCATTATGCTAAATAACGAGCCCTTTTTTTTTCACCAATGAAAACCCATTTGGAACTTTCTTTGAGCTCATTAGCAAAGTCTCTAGTGATGATCAAAGTTCAGTGGTAAAGAAAGATGAAGGCGCCCTTCTGGGAACAGCCTCAGGAGTGTGGCCTTTCTGATTAAATGCTGGAGTCCACTCTCAGAATGTAGATTCCTGGTCAGGACCGCGGACTGCCCCTCGGGTGTAGTTTAAGCCAATTGACATATACATATCATCATGCTCCCTGTACTGCAGGATTTTAAAGTAAATTGCATGCATCAAAACAGGCAGACATAGCCTGAATCTGTCCTGGAAATGAGTATGGGAAAAGGAGGTCAGTAAATTTAACAATCTGATTAACCAAGAGCGATCACACAAGTCCTATTGAGCTCGTCCATTTTCAAAGAATTAAAGTCCAATTAACTATACTTTACCCAAACTCTAGAGCACCTCAGCCTTTTGGGGGCAGAGGCCAACATAGACTTTCAGCTTGGCTTGGGAATCTGTTGCAGCTACAGCTCCAGGTTAACAGCTTCCAGCCTTTTCCAAAAAGATGACTCCTAATTTAATGACCTCTATTGAAGGTCAGTTGTATTTTAGCGTCTATTAATTGAGAAAATAATAATGAAAAAATTGTTATGAATTCAGCACACTGTTTTTTATTAGTCACAATAGCATCATACACACTTCAGAAAGAGTGCAGGAGGTTAGATTCAAAAATAAGGGAACATCACAGAAAGCCAAACCACTAGGAAGGTCCCAGGTATGCTGGACACCTAGGCACTGTCTCTCCATAAGTCAGTCCAACACAGACAGCCTTCTCCCAGCACTAGAGCAGATGGCTTGCTTCTCACCCAAACCCGAGATAAAATAGGTGGCTTGTATTCAGAGCCATACCGTAGGAATACTGGGTATCTTCAACACTGGGATCACGTGCTTCCCACAGGCAAGATGCTCATACTAAGAGGCCCTGAAAACCAAGCCCACTAAGATTAAACCAATCTGCATTTTTCATCTCATGCTCAGTGAGGTGTAAGGTCACTGCATGAAATGACACGTGGAGGCCGGGCGCGGTGGCTCACACCTGTAATCCCAGCACTTTGGGAGGCTGAGGTGGGCGGATCACAAGGTCAGGAGATCGAGACCAACCTGGCTAACATGGTGAAACCCCATCTCTACTAAAAAAATACAAAAAATTAGCCGGGTGTGGTGGCAGGTGCCTGTAGTCCCAGCTACTCGGGAGGCTGAGGCAGGAGAATGGCGTGAACCCGGGAGGCGGAGCTTGCAGTGAGCTGAGATCATGCCACTGCACTCCAGCCTGGGCGACAGAGCGAGACTCCATCTCAAAACAAACAAAAAAGAAATTACATGTGGAGAGGAGTACTCATATGTATACAATACCCTCAACACAAAGTCACTGGAGTATGTATGGAGCCAAGGCCCCCTTGCAAATACTCCAGGGGACCCTGGCCTCGCATGACTTTGGGTCATTAGTTAACACACAGATTAAGTCTGATGCAAGCAATAGGAAAGAGGAGTGTTCATGGACCCAGCACCTGAACACAGTGAGGGAGAATACCAACTGATTTCCCATTTCCTGTGGGAATGTTACCATCTCAATCATCATCGAAAGTATGCATTTAGCCCCCAAATGTGCATGGCCCTGTACATGCATCGTACCCAGAAAGAATACAGTACTTTCATCAGTGATATGGCTTGAATATGTCCCCCAAAGTTTATGTGTTGGAAGCTAATCCCCAAAGCAACAGAGTTGAAAGATGGGACCATTAGGAGGTAACTAGGAGGTAACTAGGTTATAAGGGGTCTTCCCTCATAAATGGATTAATGGCCTTATCTTGGGAGTACATTAGTTATTGTGGGAGTGGGTTCCTGATAAAAAGGATGAGTTCAGCCTTTCCTTCTCAATCTCACTCTCTCTCGCCCTTCTACCATGAAATGACATAGCACAAAGGCCTTCACCAGATGCCAGCACTATGCTCTTCAACTTCCCAGGCTCCAGAACCATGAGCCAAATAAATATTATAAATTACTCAGTTTGTGGTATTATCTTGTAACAATAAAAAATGGACTAAAATGATGAGAAATAAATTCTAAAGCAGTATATATCAGCATCACTCAGAGCCATGTCCTAACTACATAACCTTGGGCAAATCATATGACCTCTGTGTGCAGTGTGTTATGGTTAAATGGGATAACCCAGATGAAACATATAGTAAGTGTTCAATAAACGGAGACAAGCAGATTAGTCATTATAGTCTGGGTATAAAATAATTGCATCAAGGCAGCAACAACAAACTAAAAATTATTCTGTAAAATGAAATTGTTTTTGCTATGTATGTTTTTGTTTGCAAAGCAAATACTTCTATAATGTATTAGTTGCTGGTGCTGAGTACCAAATAGGATTTGTTTAATATCAAGATCTTTCCTATCAGCCAGACATTTGTATTTTTTATGATGGAGAAGAAATGTCTTCTTGCATAATAACTAAAGAAAGGTAGCTACTTAGCCATTCTCCCATTCTTGTTATTTCCAAGTGAAAGCTAGTGGGAAACAGAGTACTTTGTTGAAGTGCTTAAATGGAAGCCATTCTAAGTTGGCTAGCTGCTCAGTATAATATAGACATTGTAAAATAACATGAGGGCAGGAATCAACCTACCCTTAAGGTCTTCTTAACTGGTAATTGGTTTCCTATCCATCAATCGACCATTCCTTAAGCTTCTGTCTGTTCCAGAGATGACAAATGTGAAGGTGCCTTGTAGAAATCGGAGGAGGCAGGACCAAGGGGCCACCACATCAGTGGAAAGACTGTGCATTATGAGAGCGATCAGTCTCACTCACCTTTAGCTCAAAGAAAATGTTCTCCATGGCAACAATGACAGTAGAAAACGTAAGAAATAGCAGTTCCACCAAGCAGAGAAACAGTCTCTATCCTTTTCAATTCTCAACAATCTCGACTCCTCATACTCTATTTTTCACAATGGGCCAGGTCGCTGGCAGTAGTTAGAGCTGCTGGTGCAGCTGACATAACACTGTCTACTGGTGAGTCATTGGCAAGCTTTACTGGGCAACAGAACTAAGGTTTTCAAAATTTAATGTCTGTTTAGGGCATGCAACTGACTTTTCTAGTATGGAAAGCCTGCTGCTAACTCCATGGTCACAGGTGAGGTCCCAGGCATATAGTGATGACCTACCTGTTTGGTTCAAGTCAGCATTTCTCAACTTCAGCACTATTCATTCTGCCAGCTCATTCTTTGTGGTGAGAGGCTGTCTACAGGTTTTAGCAGCCTCCCTGATCTCTACCCACTTGATGCCAGTAATATCGTCCCTTCCCAAATGGAAAAACCGAGAATGTCTCCAGACATTATCAAATGTCCCTTGGAGTACAAAATTACCCCCAGCTGACAACCACTGGCTTAAATGAAGATCCTAATAGGCCAACCATTTCTGGAGCCAGAATTTTTAAATGTATGTTTTTCATGTATTTGTTTATTAATTTAACAAATGTTTAGTAAGACCTTACTCAGCGCTACGTGCTCTTCTAACCATTGGGTATTCATCAGTGAACTAGGTCCCATATGACACAACATGTAAGCAAACACATAAGACATTTATGGAATTTCAGCAAGAACTGATAGATTTTGGAAAATACGCTTATCAGTAATGGAAGTAAACTTCAATTATTAATTCTTACTATCAAAGTTAATTTGAAGCCACCTACAATAAAAGGCTTATCCTTTAAAAGAAAAGTAAACGGGAGGAGGAGCAGAGCAAGCTGGCTGAATAGAAGTCTCCACCAATCATCCCCCAATTTAACAACTATCTGCACGAAGAAACAACCTTCATAAGAACCAAAAATCAGGTGAATACTCACAGTTCCTGGTTTTAACTTTGTATAGCTGAAAGGAGCAGTGAAGACAGTAGGAAAGAGTCTTAAACTGCCGACATTACCCCCTTTCCCATCTCCTGGTAGTGACCGCATGGCGTGAAGAGAGAATCTGAGTCCTTATGAGAGGGTGAGTGCAGCAATTATGAGACATTGCATTGAACTCAGTGCTGCCCCATCACAGCAGAATGCAAAACCAAGCTGAACTCAGCAGATGCCTGCCCGCAGAGGGAGTATTTAAACCAGCCCTAGCCAGAGGGGGATATCCCATCCAGGCAGTAGGAATTTGAGTTCTGGCAAGCCTTTCCACTGAAGACTAAAGTGCTCTGAAACTCTAAATAAACTTGAAAGGCAGTCTAGGCCACAAGGATTGAAACTCCTAGGTAAGTCCTTGTGCTGAACTGGTCTCAGAACCAATGGACTTGGGGAGCATGTGACATACTAAGACAACAGCTGGGACAGCTAAGGGAGTGCATGCACTGATCCCCCGCCAAACCCAGGCTGCACAGCTTGCAGCTCCAAAAGAGATTCCTTCCTTCTGCTTGAGGAGAGAAGATGGAAGACTAAAGAAGACATTGACCTGCATCTAGAATGCCAGCTCAGCCACAATACAGCACCAGTTAGAGTCATGAGGCCCCATTTCCAGGCCTGAGCTCCCAGACAACATTTCTAGACACATGCTGGGCCAGAAGCAGACCAACTGGCCTGAAAGGAAGGATGCAGTCCTCGCAGGACCCATCACCTGCTGACTAAAGAGTCCTTGGGCCCTGAACAACTGGCAGAAATAACCAAGTAGTACACCATGGTCCTTGAGTGAGACTCTGAGGCTTGCTGGCTTCAGGTGAGACTCAGCACATTCTCAGCTACTATGGCTACAGGGAGAGACTCCTTCTGATTGAGAAAAGTGGAGGGAAAAGTAAACAGGACTTTGTTTTTCACCTTAGGTACCTGCTCAGCCACAGAGAAGTAAAGCACCAAGCAGGCTTTTGGGGTCCCTGATTCCAGGCCTTGGCTCTTAGACAACGTCTATGCACCTTCCCTGGGGCAGAGGGGAGACCACTGTCCTGAAGGGTGAGTCCTAGGCCTGCCAACATTCACCATAAGCTGACTGAAGAGCCATTGGACCTTAAGGGTATATTGATGGTGGCCTGGCAATACTCCCCATAGGCCTGTGGGGGTGGTGGCCATGGGATGAGGTTCCTCTGCCTGTGGAAAGGGGAGGAAAGAATGGGAAGGACTGTGTCTCATGGTTTGAGTGCCAGCTCAGCCACAGTACAATAGAACACCAGGTAGATTTCTAAGATTTTGACTCTAATCCCTGAGTCCTGGACAGCATCTCTAGACTGACCTAGTGCCTGGGGGAGCTGGCCACATTGGCTGGCTTCACCACTTGCTGGATTGTGGAGCCCCAGGGCCTTGAGCAAACATAGGCAGTAGCCAAGCAGTGGTTATAGTGGGCCTTGGGCGAGACCCAGTGTTATGCTGGCTTCAGGTCTAACCCAGCACAGTCCCAGTGGTGGTGGGCACAGAGGTGTTTATATCACCCCACCTCCAGCTCCAGACAGCTCAGAACAGAGAGACTCCATTTGTTTGAGAGAACATAATGGAAAAGAACAAGAGTCTGCCTGGTAATCCAGAGAATTCCTGTGAATCTTATCCAAGACTACCAAGGCAGTACCTCTGTGAGGCTGCAAGAAGCACATCACTATTGGGCTTGGGGTGCCCCCTAATGCAGATATGACTTAGACCACAACACTCAAGTCATTTTGAAAACCTGGAAAGCCTTTCCAAGAAGGATGGGTACAAACAAGCCCAGATAGAGAAGACTACAATAAATACCTAACTCTTCAATACCCAGACACAAACAAACAAACATAAGCATCAAGACTATCCAAGAAAACATGAACTCAACAAATGAACTAAATAAGACACCAGGAACCTATTTGAAGAAACAGAGATATGTGACCCTTCCGAGAATTCAAAAGTGCTGTGTTGAAGAAACTTAAAGAAATTCAAGATAACACAAAGAAGAAAATCAGAATTCTATCAGATAAATTTAACAAAGAGGTTGAAATAATTGAAAAGAACCAAGCAGAAATTCTAGAGTTGGAAAACGCAATTAACGTACTAAAAAATACATCAGCGTTTTTTAATAGCAGAATTGATCAAGCAGCAGAAATAAGTAATGAGGCTGAAGACAGACCATTTGAAAATACACAGAGGAAACAAAAAGAAAAAGAATAAAAAAGAATGAAGCACACCTATGAGATCTAGAAAAATAGCCCCAAAAGGGCAAATCTAAAATTTATTAACCCTAAAGAGGAGATAGAGAAAGAGACGGGTAGAAAGTTTAGTAAAAGGGATAATAACACAAAACATCCCAAACCTAGAGAAAGATACCAATATCCAAATACAAGAAAGTTATAGAATACCAAGCAGTTTAACCCAAAGAAGACTACCTCAAGGCATTTAATAATCAAACTTTCAAACATCAAGGATAAACAAAGGATCCTAAAAGCAGTGAGAGAAAAGAAACAAATGACATACATCTGGCAACATAGTCCTTCCCATTCTTCCCTCCCCTTTCTGAGGCAGAGGAGTCTCATCCCATGGCCATCATCCCACAGAGCTATGGAGAGTATTGCCAAGCCACCACTGGAGCACCCAGGTATGTATGTGTGTATATATAGACAAAAACTGTAAGAGACAAAGAAGCTGACTATATAATGATAAAGGGATTGATTCATCAGAAAGTTATAACAACTTTAAATATATGTGCACCCAACACTGGAGCACTCAGATATATAAAGCAAATATTATTAGAGCTAAAGAGAGAGATACAACCTACAAGGACTGAACCATGAGCCATTCTAAACTCATCCTATGATGCCAGTATTACCCTGCTACCAAAACCAGACAAACACATCAAAAAAAAAATTATAGGCCAATATCACTGATGAATATTGACACAAAAATATTGAACAGAACACTAGCAAACCGACTTCAACAACAGATTAAAAAGACTGTTCATTATGACCAAGTGGGATTTATCCTCAGGATGCAAGAATGGTTCAACACATGCAAATCAATTAATCTGATACATCGTATCAATGGACTAAAGGACAAAAACCATATGATCATTTCAATTGATGCTGAAAAAGTAGCCGATAAATTCAACAGCTATTCACGATAAAAACCCTCAAAAAACTAGATATAGAAGGAACATAACTCAACATAATAAAAGCCATATATAAAAGACCAATAGCTAATATCATGCTGAATGGGGAAAAACTGAAAGCCTTTTCTCTAAGATCAGGAACACAACAAGGATGCCCACTTTCACCACTGTTATTCAAAATAGTACTGGAAGTTATAGTTAGAGCAACCAGAAGACAAGAGAATGAAATAAAGAGCATCCAAATTGGAAAGGAAGAAGTCAAATATCCTTGTTTGAAGATGATACAATCTTATATTTGGAAAAAACATAAGACTCCACCAAAAAACTATTAGAACTGATCAACATATTTAGTAAAGTTGCAGGATACAAAATCAAGATACAAATATCAGTAGCACTTATATATCCCAACTGTGAACAATCTGAAAAAGAAATCAGGAAAGTAATCCCATTGACAATAGCTACAAATAAAATACCTAGGAATTAACTAAAGGGGAAAATCTCTACGATGAAAACTATAAAATATTGATGCAAGAAATTGAAGAAGACACCAAAAAAAAGATATTCCATTTTCAAGGATTGGAACAATCAATATTGCTTAAATGTCCATACTACCCAATGCAATCTACAGATTTAATGCAATCCCTATCAAAATAACAATATCAAAATACCATTCTTCACAGAAATAGAAGAAACAATTCTTTTTTTTTAATTATACTTTTAAGTTTTAGGGTACATGTGCACAATGTGCAGGTTACTTACATATGTATACATGTGCCATGCTGGTGCGCTGCACCCACTAACTCGCATCTAGCATTAGGTATATCTCCCAATGCTATCCCTCCCCCCTCCCCCGACCCCACAACAGGCCCCAGAGTGTGATGTTCCCCTTCCTGTGTCCATGTGTTCTCATTGTTCAATTCCCACCTATGAGTGAGAATATGCGGTGTTTGGTTTTTTGTTCTTGTGATAGTTTACTGAGAATGATGTTTTCCAATTTCATCCATGTCCCTACAAAGGACATGAACTCATCATTTTTTACGGCTGCATAGTATTCCATGGTGTATATGTGCCACATTTTCTTAATCCAGTCTATCGTTGTTGGACATTTGGGTTGGTTTCAAGTCTTTGCTATTGTGAATAATGCTGCAATAAACATACGTGTGCATGTGTCTTTATAGCAGCATGATTTATAGTCCTTTGGGTATATACCCAGTAATGGGATGGCTGGGTCAAATGGTGTTTCTAGTTCTAGATCCCTGAGGAATCGCCACACTGACTTCCACAATGGTTGAACTAGTTTACAGTCCCACCAACAGTGTAAAAGTGTTCCTATTTCTCCACATCCTCTCCAGCACCTGTTGTTTCCTGACTTTTTAATGATTGCCATTCTAACTGGTGTGAGATGATATCTCATTGTGGTTTCGATTTGCATTTCTCTGACGGCCAGTGATGGTGAGCATCTTTTCATGTGTTTTTTGGCTGCATAAATGTCTTCTTTTGAGAAGTGTCTGTTCATGTCCTTCGCCCACTTTTGGATGGGGTTGTTTGTTTTTTTCTTGTAAATTTGTTTGAGTTCATTGTAGATTCTGGATATTAGCCCTTTGTCAGACGAGTAGGTTGCGAAAATTTTCTCCCATTTTGTAGGTTGCCTGTTCACTCTGATGGTAGTTTCTTTTGCTGTGCAGAAGCTCTTTAGTTTAATTAGATCCCATTTGTCAATTTTGGCTTTTGTTGCCATTGCTTTTGGTGATTTAGACATGAAGTCCTTGCCCATGCCTATGTCCTGAATGGTAATGCCTAGGTTCTCTTCTAGGGTTTTTATGGTTTTAGGTCTAATGTTTAAGTCTTTAATCCATCTTGAATTGATTTTTGTATAAGGTGTAAGGAAGGGATCCAGTTTCAGCTTTCTACATATGGCTAGCCAGTTTTCCCAGCACCATTTGTTAAATAGGGAATCCTTTCCCCATTGCTTGTTTTTCTCAGGTTTGTCAAAGATCAGAGAGTTATAGATATGCGGCATTATTTCTGAGGGCTCTGTTCTGTTCCATTGATCTATATCTCTGTTTTGGTACCAGTACCATGCTGTTTTGGTTACTGTAGCCTTGTAGTATAGTTTGAAGTCAGGTAGTGTGATGCCTCCAGCTTTGTTCTTTTGGCTTAGGATTGCCTTGGTGATGCGGGCTCTTTTTTGGTTCCATATGAACTTTAAAGTAGTTTTTTCCAATTCTGTGAAAAAAGTCATTGGTAGCTTGATGGGGATGGCATTGAATCTGTAAATTACCTTGGGCAGTATGGCCATTTTCACGATATTGATTCTTCCTACCCATGAGCATGGAATATTCTTCCATTTGTTTGTATCCTCTTTTATTTCCTTGAGCAGTGGTTTGTAGTTCTCCTTGAAGAGGTCCTCCACATCCCTTGTAAGTTGGATTCCTAGGTATTTTATTCTCTTTGAAGCAATTGTGAATGGGAGTTCACTCATGATTTGGCTCTCTGTTTGTCTGTTGTTGGTGTATAAGAATGCCTGTGATTTTTGTACATTGATTTTGTATCCTGAGACTTTGCTGAAGTTGCTTATCAGCTTAAGGAGATTTTGGGCTGAGACAATGGGGTTTTCTAGATATACAATCATGTCATCTGCAAACAGGGACAATTTGACTTCCTCTTTTCCTAATTGAATACCCTTTATTTCCTTCTCCTGCCTAATTGCCCTGGCCAGAACTTCCAACACTATGTTGAATAGGAGTGGTGAGAGAGGGCATCCCTGTCTTGTGCCGGTTTTCAAAGGGAATGCTTCCAGTTTTTGCCCATTCAGTATGATATTGGCTGTGGGTTTGTCATAGATAGCTCTTATTATTTTGAAATACGTCCCATCAATACCTAATTTATTGAGAGTTTTTAGCATGAAGGGCTGTTGAATTTTGTCAAAGGCCTTTTCTGCATCTATTGAGATAATCATGTGGTTTTTGTCTTTGGTTCTGTTTATATGCTGGATTACATTTATTGATTTGCGTATATTGAACCAGCCTTGCATCCCAGGGATGAAGCCCACTTGATCATGGTGGATAAGCTTTTTGATGTGCTGCTGGATTCGGTTTGCCAGTATTTTATTGAGGATTTTTGCATCAATGTTCATCAACAATATTGGTCTAAAATTCTCTTTTTTGGTTGTGTCTCTGCCCAGCTTTGGTATCAGGATGATGCTGGCCTCATAAAATGAGTTCGGGAGGATTCCCTCTTTTTCTATTGATTGGAATCATTTCAGAAGGAATGGTACCAGTTCCTCCTTGTACCTCTGGTAGAATTTGGCTGTGAATCCATCTGGTCCTAGACTTTTTTTGATTGGTAAGCTATTGATTATTGCCACAATTTCGGCTCCTGTTATTGGTCTATTCAGAGATTCAACTTCTTCCGGTTTAGTCTTGGGAGAGTGTATGTGTCGAGGAATGTATCCATTTCTTCTAGATTTTCTAGTTTATTTGCGTAGAGGTGTTTGTAGTATTCTCTGATGGTAGTTTGTATTTCTGTGGGATCGGTGGTGATATCCCCTTTATCATTTTTTATTGCGTCTATTTGATTCTTCTCTTTTTTTCTTTATTAGTCTTGCTAGCGGTCTATTAATTTTGTTGATCCTTTCAAAAAGCCAGCTCCTGGATTCATTAATTTTTTGAAGGGTTTTTTGTGTCTCTATTTCCTTCAGTTCTGCTTTGATTTTAGTTATTTCTTGCCTTCTGCTAGCTTTTGAATGTGTTTGCTCTTGCTTTTCTAGTTCTTTTAATTGTGATGTTAGGGTGTCAATTTTGGATCTTTCCTGCTTTCTCTTGTGGGCATTTAGTGCTATAAATTTCCCTCTACACACTGCTTTGAATGCGTCCCAGAGATTCTGGTATGTTGTGCCTTTGTTCCTGTTGGTTTCAAAGAACATCTTTATTTCTGCCTTCATTTCGTTATGTACCCAGTAGTCATTCAGGAGCAGGTTGTTCAGTTTCCATGTAGTTGAACGGTTTTGAGGAGATTCTTAATCCTGAGTTCTAGTTTGATTGCACTGTGGTCTGAGAGATAGTTTGTTATAATTACTGTTCTTTTACATTTGCTGAGGAGAGCTTTACTTCCAAGTATGTGGTCAATTTTGGAATAGGTGTGGTTTGGTGCTGAAAAAAATGTATATTCTGTTGATTTGGGGTGGAGAGTTCTGTAGATGTCTATTAGGTCCGCTTGGTGCAGAGCTGAGTTCAATTCCTGGGTATCCTTGTTGACTTTCTGTCTCGTTGATCTGTCTAATGTTGACAGTGGGGTGTTAAGTCTCCCATTATTAATGTGTGGGAGTCTAAGTCTCTTTGTAGGTCACTCAGGACTTGCTTTATGAATCTGGGTGCTCCTGTATTGGGTGCATATATATTTAGGATAGTTAGCTCTTCTTGTTGAACTGATCCCTTTACCATTATGTAATGGCCTTCTTTGTCTCTTTTGATCTTTGTTGGTTTAAAGTCTGTTTTATCAGATACTAGGATTGCAACCCCTGTCTTTTTTTGTTTTCCATTTGCTTGGTAGATCTTCCTCCATCCTGTTATTTTGAGCCTATGTGTGTCTCTGCACGTGAGATGGGTTTCCTGAATACAGCACACTGACGGGTCTTGACTCTTTATCCATTTTGCCAGTCTGTGTCTTTTAATTGGAGCATTTAGTCCATTTACATTTAAAGTTAATATTGTTATGTGTGAATTTGATCCTGTCATTATGATGTTAGCTGGTTATTTTGCTCATTAGTTGATGCAGTTTCTTCCTAGTCTCAATGGTCTTTACATTTTGGCATGATTTTGCAGTGGCTGGTACCAGTTGTTCCTTTCCATGTTTAGCGCTTCCTTCAGGAGCTCTTGTAGGGCAGGCCTGGTGGTGACAAAATCTCTCAGCATTTGCTCCTCTGTAAAGTATTTTATTTCTCCTTCACTTATGAAGCTTAGTTTGGCTGGATATGAAATTCGGGGTGAAAATTCTTTTCTTTAAGAATGTTGAATATTGGCCCCCACTCTCTTCTGGCTTGTAGAGTTTCTGCTGAGAGATCCACTGTTAGTCTGATGGGCTTCCCTTTGAGGGTAAGCCGACCTTTCTCTCTGGCTGCCCTTAACATTTTTTCCTTCATTTCAACTTTGGTGAATCTGACAATTATGTGTCTTGGAGTTGCTCTTCCCGAGGAGTATGTTTGTGGTGTTCTCTGTATTTCCTGAATCTGAATGTTGGCCTGTCTTGCTAGATTGGGGAAGTTCTCCTGGATAATACCCTGCAGAGTGTTTTCCAACTTGGTTCCATTCTCCCCGTTACTTTCAGGTACACCAATCAGACATAGATTTGGTCTTTTCACATAGTCCCATATTTCTTGGAGGCTTTGCTCATTTCTTTTTATTCTTTTTTCTCTAAACTTCCCTTCTTGCTTCATTTCATTCATTTCATCTTCCATCGCTGATACCCTTTCTTCCAGTTGATCACATCGGCTCCTGAGGCTTCTGCATTCTTCACGTAGTTCTCAAGCCTTGGTTTTCAGCTCCATCAGCTCCTTTAAGCACTTCTCTGTATTGGTTATTCTAGTTATACATTCTTCTAAATTTTTTTCAAAGTTTTCAACTTCTTTGCCTTTGGTTTGAATGTCCTCCCGTAGCTCGGAGTAATTTGATCGTCTGAAGCCTTCTTTTCTCTGCTTGTCAAAGTCATTCTCCGTCCAGCTTTGTTCCGTTGCTGGTGAGGAGCTGCGTTCCTTTGGAGGAGGAGAGGCGCTCTGCTTTTTAGAGTTTCCAGTTTTTCTGCTCTGTTTTTTCCCCATCTTTGTGGTGTTATCTACTTTTGGTCTTTGATGATGGTGATGTACAGATGGGTTTTTGGTGTGGATGTCCTTTCTGTTTGTTAGTTTTCCTTCTAACAGACAGGACCCTCAGCTGCAGGTCTGTTGGAGTACCCGGCCATGTGAGATGTCAGTCTGCCCCTGCTGTGCGGTTGCCTCCCAGTTAGGCTGCTCGGGGGTCAGGGGTCAGGGACCCACTTGAGGAGGCAGTCTGCCCATTCTCAGATCTCCAGCTGCATGCTGGGAGAACCACTGCTCTCTTCAAAGCTGTCAGACAGGGACATTTAAGTCTGCAGAGGTTACTGCTGTCTTTTTGTCTGTGCCCTGCCCCCAGAGGTGGAGCCTACAGAGGCAGGCAGGCCTCCTTGAGCTGTGGTGGGCTCCACCCAGTTTGAGCTTCCCGGCTGCTTTGTTTACCTAAGCAAGCCTGGGCAATGGCGGGCGCCCCTCCCCCAGCCTCGCTCCTGCCTTGCAGTTTGATCTCAGACTGCTGTGCTAGCAATCAGCGAGACTCCGTGGGCGTAGGACCCTCCAATCCAGGTGCGGGATATAATCTCCTGGTGTGCCGTTTTTTTAAGCCTGTCGGAAAAGCGCAGTATTTGGGTGGGAGTGACCCAATTTTCCAGGTGCCGTCTGTCACCCCTTTCTTTGACTAGGAAAGGGAACTCCCTGACCCCTGGCACTTCCCGAGTGAGGCAATGCCTCACCCTGCTTCGGCTGGCGCACGGTGTGCACACCCACTGACCTGGGCCCACTGTCTGGCACTCCCTAGTGAGATGAACCCGGTACCTCAGATGGAAATGCAGAAATCACCCATCTTCTGCATTGCTCATGCTGGGAGCTGTAGACCAGAGCTGTTTCTATTCAGCCATCTTGGCTCCTCCCCCCTAGAAGAAACAATTCTAAACTTCATATGGAACCACAGAAGACCCTGAATAGCCAAGGCTATCCTAAGCAAAAAGAACAAAACTGGAGGAATCACATTACTTGACTTTAAAATATACTACAGAGTTATAGTAACCAAAACAGTACAGTACTGGCAGAAAAATAGACACATAGATCAGTGGAACAGAGAACCCAGAGATAAACAGATACATCTACGGTGAGCTCACTTTTGACAAACATGCCAAGAGCATACACTGGGAAAAAAAGTCTCTTCAATAAATGATGCAGGGAAAACTGGATATCCACATGCTGAAGAATGAAACTAGACCCCTATCTCTAAAAATATACAAAAATCAAATCAAGAAGAATTACCGACTTAAATATAAGACCTAAAACTATGATACTACTAAAAGAAAACATAGCAGAAACTCTCCAGGACATTGGACTGGGCAAAGATTTCTTGAGTAATACCCCACAAGCACAGGCAACCAAAGCAAAAAGGGACAAATAGGATCACATCAAATTAAAAGGCTTCTGCATAGCAAAGGAAACAATCAACAAAGTGAATAGAAAACCCACAGAATGAGATAAAATATTTCAAACTACCCATTTCACAAGGGATTAATAACCAGATTATATAAGGCACTCAAACAACTCTACAGGAAAAAAAAATCTAATAATTTGATTAAAAATGGGCAAAAGATCTGAATAGACATTTCTCAAAAGAAGACATACAAATGGCAAGTAGGTATATGAAAAGGTGCTCAACATTATTGATCATCAGAGAAATGCAAATCAAAACTACAATGAGATATCATCTCACCTCTGCTAAAATGGCTTTTCTCCAAAAGTCAGGCAATAACAAATGCTGGCGAGGATGTTGAGAAAAAGGAACCCTCGTACATTGTAGATGGGAATATAAATTAGTACAATCACAAAGGAAAAGAGTTTGAAGGTTTCTCAAAAAAACTAAAAATAGAGCTACTATATGATTCAGCAATCCCACTCCTAGGTATATACTGAAAAGAAAGGAAATCTGTATATCAAAGTGATATCTGCATTTCGGTGTTTGTTGCAGATCTATTCACAATAGTCAAGGTTTGGAGGCAACCTATATTCATCAATAGATGAATGGATAAAGAAAACGTGTTACACATACACAATGGAGTACTATTCAGCCATAAAAAGAACAAGATCCTGTCATTTGTAACAACATGGATGGAACTGGAGGCCATTATGTTAAGTGAAATAAGCCAGGCACAGAAAGTCATACTTCACATATTCTCACTTACTTATGGGAGCTAAAAGTTAAAACAATTTAACTCATGGAGATAGAGAGTAGAAGGATGGTTACCAGAGGCTGGGAAGGTTAGTCAAGAGGAGAGGTGGAGGGGTAGGGAGTGGGGATGGATAATGGGTACAAAAAGAATAGCTAGAAAGGGTGAGTAAGATCTAGCACAACAGGGTGACTATAGTAAAAAAATAATTTAATTGCACATTTAAAAATAACTAAAAGAGTAAAATTGAATTGTTTGTAACACAAAGGATAAATGCTGGAGGTGATGGGTACCCCATTTACCCTGCTGTGACCATTATGCATTGCATGCCTGTATCAAAATAGCTCATGGACCCCATAAATATACACACCTACTATGTATGCACAAAAATTAAAAATTAAAAAAAGTAAGTGGATCCAAGCCAAATAAGTACACGGGCATATTTTAGAATGTGAGAAATAAATAAATTTCACTGTTCTTTTCCATTTGCAAAAACAAAATCAGCTACATGTAAATAAAAACAAATCAAATTATGGCAAATTTTAATTGCAATAAATCATGTATTGGGCCTCTACTATGTGCTAAACAATGATCTAGCTCTGGAGATGAAGCAGTGAGTAAAACATACAAAAAACAGGCTCTTGTACATCTGGAGCTTATAGTCTAGTGGAAAAGACAGAAAATAAGATAAATAAGAAAAATGTACAGTATGATTTATAATGTAAACTTCGAAGAAAATATAAGTACCTCCTTGGAAAGGGCGAAATCATGAGAGGTGGATAAGAGTTAAAATGTCGCATAGGGAAGCCAGGGAGGCCTCACCAAGGGGTGCCACTGGAATAAAGATCTGAAGGAAGCGAGGGAGAAAGCTGTGCAAATGTTTTGGGGGATGCGCGTTCCATGCAGGGGGAACAGCATTTGCGAATGCCCTGAGGGAGGATCATGTTTTGTATTGCTGGACTCAGTAACACCAGAGTAGCTGGAGGTAAATTCAGAGAGGTGGTGTCTTAGTCCACCTGTGCTGCTTGAGACTGGGTGATTTTTAATAAACAAATGTATTGACTCACAGTTCTGGAGGCTGGGAAGTCCAAGCTTAAGGCCTTGATATCTGGCGAGGGCCTTCTTGCTGCAACCTCCCAGGAAGGAAGGTAGAAGGGCAAAGAGGCAAAAGAAAGTCAAGCTTGCTCTTTTGTAACAGCATTAATCCTACCCCTGAGGGCAGAGCCCTTGGCCCTATCACCTCCCAAAGGTTCCACCTCCTGCCACCACCACGTTGCCAAGCAAATTTCAACCTAAGTTTTGAAGGGGACAAACATTTAAACCACAGCAGGTGGCAAAGGGCCAGGCCATTGTGAAGATATTGGCTTTGACTCAGAGTGAGATGAAAGCCCTTGAAGATTCTCAGCAGATGGGCAGGAACTGGCTTGGGTGTTAACAGAGCCACTCTGGCTGATGTGATGAACATCAACTGGGGCAGGAGACATAAGCCAGAGGCCACTTAGGAGGCAATTATAATACCCAGGAATGAGGCCCCAGTGCCTTGGACTCCAGGGGAGCCTGAAGCGGTGAGGAGCAGCTGTGCCACACTCCCTGGGCTGTCTTTCCTCATTCTGCTGCTCCTTGGGCACTTTTGAGGGATCCTTTTCAGGCTCTGACTCCAAATGTTGAGGTATCCAGATTCAGTCCTTAGTCTCTTCTCTTTGCTAAAGACACTTACTCCTTGGTGATCTCATCCCATCTTTGTATCTTCAGCTAGACTTTCCCCAGGGTCACATAGACAACTGCCTGCTCAACCTCACCCCTTGGATATCTTAACCTTAACTCACTCAAGGTAACTTACTCCGGGGAAACCAACAACACCTGCTCCCGCATCTCAGCCAGTGCACACTTCACTCTTCTGGCTACTTGCTCCTTCTCTCACGACCACCTCTGATCTGTCAGTACATCCTATTGGCACCACCTTAAAAATACAACCAGAAAATCCATTAGAAAGGAAACATTCCCAGAAATCCCATCCCTGTTAGTGCACAGTTAACACTGGTACCAACTCCCCCTAAATAAAGTTTGTATGGATAATCATTGACACAAATGGGCTCAGGGGCCTTGACGTCTCAGTAAGATTCATGCTTCTGCTTATTCTCTTTGTGCTGGGGGCAGGGTATTCCATTCCTGAGTAGTTATTTTTTCCCTTTTTAAAAAAATTTTCTTGCTTCTAGAGGTGAAAACCTGAGTGTTTTTATTCCTTTTTCACTCCTCACAATGTCAACCCTGGACACACACTAGTAGATATGGGATGACCGTACTTGCACTCATAATTATCTGCCTCACTTCTCCAAATCCCCACTTGAACTAAATCATGACTGGATAGCTGTGAACTCTGGCATCCAGGAATATGACTAGTCCTTGGGAGCTGCCACTGATTCCAGCAGGAACAACAGATTCCTTTAACTTTAAGGGAGGTGTGAAGAGTGTAGCCAAGATGTGAAAGCCAAAGGTGATAGCCTTTAAACGCAGTTTAAGCCTCTTTATCCCCTGAGCCAATGGCTTCAAAGAGAGGCTTCCAGAGAAGACCACAAAATTATGAAGAGGAAAATCCTTATGTCTTTGTCAAAAGTTTTAGAAAGAGAAGGTAAGTATATACGGGGTGGACATGTACATATATATTACAGCATATCTAGTAATGACTCAGCCTTCTCCAGCCTGCACGATGACTCTATAATAGGGAGCGACTGAGTGGTGCCTTCCCTTGATTGTTAGAAGTGGTGCCATCATCTCTCCTGTAGCTGGATTCGGCTCCTAGTTGGCCGGTCAGTCTTCAGATGTTCAAGGCGGGACGATTTCACACCAGACCCTGTGAAGGGTGCTGGATATACAGCATCCAAGTAGCCTGGCAGGGTGTCTCTGCCCTTCCCAAGCTTCCATCTGGCCATGATTTCTGAGCCATGGCTCCATTATTTGGGGCCACATCATTCTTTGTTGTGGGAATGTCCTGTGCATTGTCGGAGGTTTCACAGCATCCCTGACCTTTACCCACTAGATGCCAGTAGCACACCTCGGTCATGACAATAGAGAAAAAGTCTGCGGGCATTGCCAAATGTCCCCTGGGCGGAGGCGGGTGTGGGGGTAGGGGGACAAAATTGCACTAGTTAAGAATTGCTAGTTTAGCCCAGTGGAATCAAGAGTCCTGTTTTTGTAATTCTCATGGTGATTCTAATGGCAACCAGACCAGGCATCACTGCTCCAATCCACTGAATAAGTGTATACATTTTCTAGTTGGGGTCTTCTGGTCCGGGGGGAGGGTATTGTTTGCCTTTGGCTTTCTTTCTGCTCTAGGGATTTCTTTCCATGGTGCAGTGGTCGATAAATGTGAAGTCAAGCGCAAGGGAAAGACAGCATTCTGCAGCCCCTCCTTCCGGACTGTTCTCTGCTGGCTCATTTGTGCAAACTTGAATATTGTTTGTTTTTAAGGTTCCACCATCTCTCTGAGTTCTTTTCTTGCAGGCATTCATCCTTGTCAAATCAAACGGTCAAAGTTCACATTCATGCCACAGGACTTGTCAGGGCTCCAAATAGGCACTTTCTCAAAGTATTTTTGCCCAAGGAACCATCTCGTGTATCACCTCTTGTTGATCTATTTCACAAGTTTGAGAACGCTGAAGTCACTTCTGCAAAGAACAAAGTAAATGCCCACCAAATAATAGATGCTATATTTCTATTGTCATCATAATTATCAGTATGTAGCAAGAATAAAAGCATAAAATAAAAATATTTAGGTCACGAACTCTTACAGACATCATTCCATTTTAGAGAAGTCGTTTGGTACTGAGGATCCTCTGTGTGCCTTTGGGGCCAGGGAAATCAACCATATTCCTTCAAATATCAAGGAAATACATGCTTCGTAGAATAATAGTTCACAGTAGCCTCACAAAGAGTTTGCCATAGTTGCTTATTCCAGGGGACACATTTGCAGGGTGACAAGTGGCACCCTCCCCAGTCTCTGACAATTAATATCTGTGCTTGGATGTTTTCTTAGAGGTACCCCAGGATTCTATTGCTAGCATTGAGGACCTAAATCAGAGAGAATTGCTATTTCTAAAAGTCTTGGAGGGAGGCTGAAGTGGGAGGATCACTTGATCCCAGGATGCAGAGGTTGCAGTAAGCCACTGCATGCCACACTCCCGCCTGAGTGACAGAGCCAGACCCAATCTCAAAAAAAAAAAAAAAAAAAGTCATGAAAACTTTTACCTGTAAACTCCCCAGCTGAAAGAAATGTGTGTGTTTTTTTTTTAATGTAGTTGGAAAGGCCTTTAAACTCATTTTAATGGTATCAGGAGAATTAGAGCTTTGCTGCTAAGGATTTGATGATCAAAGGCAGGCAGCCTTGATTGGCATTTATCTTTTGCTGTGCAGCTGCTTCAGGCTTTTTGATGTTCTCTTGTGACCAAATGGGCAGGACGGAAGAAAAGCACATTTTTTATGGTGAGGACCCCCCCACATACATGCCAGCAGTACAAAGGTGGGCTTGGTTAGTGCGTTAACGCAGTGATGCTGATTTTCCTATTTGCTTTAGTGTTCAAAAGATGCAAGAGCTCCTAGGGCCGTTAAGATGGCATGTGATCTTATGTCAAGGGGAATGGCAATGGCCTGGGACCCTGGGACTCTCTTGCCATCACTGCCATTTCAGCAGACAAATTGATTTCCAATGTTCTCCTGGCCAGACTACTGCAAGATTGCCAATAAATAAATAATGAAGGAATCTGGGATGGGGGTAGAAAGAGTCACCTACCCAGTGATTGAAGGGAACAACTGAAAAGCTTTTTTAAATATAAATCAACATTATATAATAAGTGATGATATTTGGTTGATACTTTTATCATTTTTATAATCTAAAGCCTTATACCCGTTATCACATGACTGTCATAATACTCCTGGGAAAATATAGATAGGATCGAAGGTAGTTTATATTAACCCCATTTAAACCCAGAGGTTAAGTAGCTCCTTTACGATCTTAACACTCTTGACCACTAAGTGATACTGTCATTCTTTCCCTCCACTGAAGAAGGGAGCTAACTCCGACTGTTTCTCAGTCCTTACTATATGTTGGGCTGGTATTAGTGCTTTGCACGTATTATCTTGTTGAACGCAGTAAGAACTCTGTGAGGTGGGTAGGAAGTGTTCCTGTCTTACAGATATGGGGACAGTATTGGATAAGTTAGACTGATATGCCCAAGGTCATCCAGCTAGTGAGTGACAGACAGGGATATGACCTAGCTCTGCAGACTCAGGAGCTTCTGTTCAGTCCAGTCTACTTTGCACTGCTGTGATGGCTAAGTCCTAGGGAGTGATCTCTTTGAAGGCAAAGACTGCCTAACTCACCTCTGCTTCCTCAGTGCCTAGCACAGGCCCTGGTACAGAATAGGCCCTACTGGGGCTGAAGGATGGAAGGGGAGAGAGAGGGAGAGAATAAGGGGGAAAAGAAAGAAGGAGAGGAGAGAGAATGAGATGGAGGCCCAAAGAGAAGAAAAAAGAGGGAGTAAGAGAAAAGGAAGAAAAGAGGCAGGGAGAGAAAAGGAAGAGAAGGCAGGTGGTCTGCTTTAGCTGTTTCTACATATCACCTCGAATGAAACAAGAAAGAAGTCTGTGTTGATGTTGTCACTGTTTATTGTTATTTTACTAATGTACTACCTATAACATTCTGCTTTCCACCTCCACTTTTTTTTAAGTGCTTGGAATAGTCATGTCCTGGTAGGAAGAGATGGATTTAGGGTCTACTTAAAAAGGCGTAGGTGCATTCTGTCCTTGGCTGGGGCTCTTACCACCGCCAGGGCAGAAGGTAGACGTGGAGCAGTGGCTCCTGGAATCACGGAGAGTGCTGTGGCTGTGGCTGGTGGGAGCTGCAGCCCCTGTGGAGGAACATAGCTACTAACTAGCTGTTGCAAAAGGCAGGCAAGGGACTAATTTACTTACCCCGACACCTCCTCTCTGATTTTCAATCCCCTGCTGGTGCCCTTCAATGATCAAACCCAACAGCAAGCTGTAAGACTAGAGTATCCTTGATCCAGAAATGTCAGCCTCCCAGGGAAAGATGCAGCATGGACTTGGCGGGGCAACAAGACTCGCGCTGAGTTAGAAGACGGATACTAGTGAAGACATTTAACGTGAACAGCGGGAGGCACCAAACAGGAGTGGCACTGACCAATCAGAGCAGTGCCAGCCATAATAACCCCACAGTTCTTGTACCTTTTTAAGACTTAAGGTGGGGCTAGGTGGCTCATGCCTGTAATCCCAGCACTTTGGGAGGCCGAGGCAGGTAGATCACGAGGTCAGACGTTCGAGACCAGCCTGACCAACATGGTGAAACCCCCATCTCTACAAAAAATACAAAAATTAGCCTGGCGTGGTGGCGCGCCCCTGTAATCCCAGCCACTCAGGAGGCTGAGGCAAGAGAATCGCTTGAACCCGGGAGGCAAAGGTTGCAGTGAGCCGAGACCGCACCACTGCTCTCCAACCTGAGCGACAAGAGCAAGACTCGGTCTAAAAAAAAAAAAAAAACCTCAACAAATAAAGCAAAACAAGAAAAAACTTAGGTCTTACACTGGTCTGCACTGAATGTGGGGCCTTAGAAAAGATATCTACAAACAAAAGATACCTATATGTCTCCAGGGGGATCTGCAGGAATGTACACGCAGTTTCTCTAGTTCAGCCACACCAGCTATGGCTCAGCTAGGGCAAACCCAAGTCCCTGCCAGCCAAAGACTATGACCCGTGGCTTAGACATACAGGTTCCAAAAAATGATGGGGAAATGCCCTTTACCAAAGGCCAATATCTAACTCCTTTTCTAACTTGTGAAAATTCTGGAGCACTGGCAATGCCCACCCGTCAGACTCACTCCCCCAACACGTGAGAATTTTCCAAACTATTTTGACAGATGAAATTGCAGATAATTAGCTTGGCTCTGCCAACTTGAAATTACTGGGGATGATTTCTGTGGCTGTGTACTCGAGTTTCTGGAAGATAATCTAAAATTGAGAAGCAGGCCAGTGTTATCCTCATCTTACCCCTCCGTCACTTCGTTACGAGTGTGGAAGAAAACTCTGGGCTGGTCATAAACATCTACGATAAATGCAGGGGAATAAGCCACTCAATTTAAGCCATGCAGCCTGGATCTGTTTTTAGCTGTAAGATTGAAAAAGTCCTGTCACCTAAATGCCTTTTCTCTAACGTCAGCCATCTTTTTAGACAGATTCCATTTTCTCTGCTCTATGAGTTTTTTTTTTTTTTTTACTTAGAACAAGATTGGCAACTGAAAAATAAAGTGAGATCTATAGAAAGTTTATGTCTCCATCTCTATTCCTACCTACTTCTCCTTCAGTGATGTCCATGACATTGGATTTTGAAAGTTTGTTTCTCCCATTTTTCTAGAGGCTACAGTCAATGTATCTTTGTAAGACTGAAGTAGGATTGCAGTAATAGCCCCACTTCCCCTCTGTCTGTAGCTATAGTCTTTAGCATGTGACTTGAGAGTTCCTCCCATACAGGTGATGTGTATTTTCTCTCCCTATGTGTCTTAATCATCTCAGGCTGCCAGAAAAAACTACTACAAACTGAGTGGCTTAAACGATGGAAGTTTCTCACAGTTTTGGAGACTGGAAGTCCAAGATCAGGGCACCAGCATGGTTGAATTCTGGTGAAGTTCCTCTTCCTGGTTTGTAGATGGCTTCCTTCTCATTGTGTCCTCATATGGTGCAGAGAGAGAGAATTTTGTCTCTTCTTTTTCGTGTAAGGACACCATTAGCATCTTGGGAGTTTCACCCCCATTTACCCCCATTTCACCCCACTTCCAAACATGACATTGAGTGTTAGGGATTCAACATGTACGTTTTAAGTGACACAAACAGCTCAGAACATCATGCAACTCACTCTGACCAATAGAATAAGGCAGAAGCCCTGGGGGCGGTGGTTCATGCCTGTAATCCCAACAGTTTGGGAGGCCGAGGTGGGTGGATCACCTGAGGTCAGGAGTTTGAGACCAGCCTGGCCAATATGGTGAAACTCCATCTCTACTAAAAACACACAAAAAAATTAGCTGGGCGCGGTGGCAGGTGCCTGTAATCCCAGATACTTGGGAGGCTGAGATAGGAGAATCACTTGAATCTGGGAGGTGGAGGTTGCCATGAGCCGAGATCGCACCATTGCAGTCCAGCCTGGGCCACAAGAACAAAACTCCATCTAATAAAAAAAAAAAAAAAAAAGAATAAGGCAGAAGGAAGGATGTGCCTGTTCTGAGATAAGGCTTCACGAGTCCTTGCCTGATTCCTCCTGCATTGCAGGAGGAGAAGAGACATACGGAGCCAAAATACCTCAGCTAAGGTGGCCTAGCCCTTTCCAGAACAAAGTTCCCGATTGACTCATAGATGCACAAGTGAGTCTAGCCAAGATAAGTCAAGCCCAGCCTATAGCTGCTCGCTCCCTAGCCTACTAAAATGCCTGAGTTACAGTAATATATAAAACTAATATAGTCATGAGTTAAATGATTCTGGTTTTATGCTGCTGAGTTTTGAGTTAGTTGGTTATGCAACAATAGCTAACTGATAAAGTATGGCTACCGAATAGTCATTATTATTCATACTCTTTTCCTACAAAGGAAGTTAGATATAGTGATTAAAAGTGTGGAGTAGATCAGGTCTTCTTGAATTTGAATCCTGGTTCCGCCACTTGCTATCTGTGATTTTGGGCAAGGCACCTCAATTTCCTTAGCTGTACAAATGAATATAACAACAGTATCACATAGGGAAATTGTGAGGATCGAATGGGTTAATGCATATAATGCACCTGAAACAGTGCCTGGTACACAGCAAGCACTGTAGAAGTGTTTGCTGTTATCCCTTTTAAAGGGCTTGAGACTTGGCGAGAGCAGGCTGCAGGTGAGGTTGGTTGATGCCCAGGTGGGATGAGGTCCACTGCTCAATGACAGGTTCTAAGCTCGTGTTCTAAGCTCATGTCTTCAGCACGAGATGGGCTCACTTTTCCCAGAAGAGGAAACGTAATCAAGACTGCTTTAGAATTCTCTGAGATGACTCTTTTCTATCTTCTCTGAGAAATAAGCATTAGCGTGTTAAGGGCATTATGCTTTTCCCCCACACGGAACTGATGGGAGAGAGAATGGCTATCAACAACCCAGAAGACTCCAGACCACGTGGTCAAGCACTCTGAAAGGTGAAGACCCCTTTGTGTTTCCTCCTTTTCCTCCCCACATCCAGGCACTCAGTGTTCTCATTCTGTGACTTTCGGATTACTCGGGGGTCTTCTTTCCGGAAGTGTTGGGGCTGCCTCAACTGCCACCGATCCCCTGAATCTCCCCATTCCCCCCTCCACTCAGGGCACTTGCCATCCCTGGACAAAGAGATTTTGGAGGGGGGCATTTTGTTTGTTTTGAGACAGAGTCTCACTCTGTCACCCAGGCTAGAGTGCAGTGGCACAATCATAGCTCACTGCAGCCTCGATCTCCTGAGCTCAAGCGATCCTCCCACCTCAGCCTCCTGCCATGCCTGGCTAGTTTGTTTATTTATTTATTTTTATTTATTTATTTTTAGTGGAGATGAGGTCTCACTATGTTGCGCAGGCTGGTCTTGAACTCCTGAGGTCAAGTGATCCTCCTGCCTCAGCCTCCCAGAATGCTGGGATTATAAGCATGGGCCACCGCACTCAACCCAAAGATGTTTTGATAACAGCTAATTTGTTAATAAATTACTGCTCCTAAATAACCTATTTGCTGCTTACCAACTACATGTCTTAGGTAGTGTTCTATCAACAAAAAGTGAGTTTAATGATGGAAAGTCTAAATACCTTGATAGTCATTGGTAAAGGTAATTTAAGGGCAAAAAAGACATCTAGGACTCTCTCAGTAACAGGCAAGCAGCCAGCCACCCATTAGGACCAATCCCAAGCTTTGAGATGGGCTCACGAGTCACCTGGGGGTGTGACTGGGTTCAGTCACGTAACCATCTCAAAACTCTCTGTCCTGGGTCACAGCTGGAGACATCCACGTTGCTAAGGGGTGGTGGCCTGTGTGACCCTCTTTTTCACACCTTGGAATCTTCCCACATGCTGCTCTGCTCTGAGATCAAAACCCCTACCTGTGCTTCAAAGCCGTCGTGCTCGATGCCATCTCTCAGGAAGGCTTCCCCGAGGCTCTACTCATCAATTACCTCTTCCCTCCCCATACCCTTTTGCTAGTGACTCTCTCCTGTCTCCAACTGGACCATGAACTCCTTGAAGATGGCATTTATACCCTGTTCATCTCATCATTTCCCACATGACTTTGCAGAGTGACTTTTGTGTATCAAGCTCTCAGTAAGTAATTGGTGAATTAAAAAAAGAAGGAATGATTTCACGGTCATTTCATCCAGTCAGGGGTTAATGCCCACACTCCTACCCAAGTATGTAATGATCCCCAAGCCCAGTGATCTTGTAAGCTCCGGTGACCACTGGACATACTGAACCACTTCTATCCTCCAGGGATACCCAGGACAGGGATGGAACGTTTAGGGAGCTCCATTTGTTCGCATGTCTTTCTTTGATGCCAGCTCAGGCAGTATTTGTCCTGAGAGAATCACAAAGGAAGAAATCTCAACATCTCTAAGAGCAATGTGAGAACAACCTGGCCAGGAGAAGTGCCATCATCATGAATTTAAAGCTTTATGGCACTTCTCGAATTTTTCAACTCTCATAAATCATAAAATTGTAGGACTAGAAAGACACTTGGAAATCATCCTGTCCAGTCTGCCATGAAAATATGCATTCCTTGGGAGGTGCTTTCTCTCACAGCACATTCATTGTGCAGATGTGTGGTCCAAGGTCACAGAACTGGTAGCAGATCTGGGATCAGAACCCAGCACTCCAGCTCCTACCCAGCATCCACTCAGCAGCCCACACTGAGCTGATATGGCAAAGAATGAATGGGTTACTGTCTCCAGGCTGTGCCAGGGACTGCAACAGGTGCTGTAATTACTTGTCTTTAGAGTAATAAGCCTCTGTAATAAGTATGTAATGTGGAAGCTTTATTCAGCCCATTAACCCTCAATAACCATTGTTGCCTAGCTGTACTCTTCCAGGCCCGGCCCCTGCTGCATTGCCCATCACTTGGGAGCCTAAGTAACAGCACTTCTTGTAGAAGAACAAGGCCCTACCAGATGTGACTAGATCACAAGAATTAGCATTGAACACTGGTTAAAAATAAGAGTAGTTTTTTCATGACATTCCTATCTGCCGTGTGTGTATGTGCATGCGTGTGTTTGAAATGTGATGAACAGCAACGATGTTATATAGATATTCATATGACAAATGTGTGCTGGACATCTACTAAGAGAAAGGCCTTGTGCTAGGAATTTTGTTCCAAAAACAAGGAAGCATAAATGCTGCAAGCATGGTGTGAACACAATGGTCTGAGGCTGCCAGGGAGAGAGCACAATGGGTTTTCAAAGGGGATAAGAAGGGGGCAGAAGAGGAATCAAATAAGGCTTCAAGGAAGTGATGACATTTGAGTGATTTTAAATTCCCAGACACCTGAGAATTTGTAAAATCAGAGATGGAGAGAATATTCCAAGTAGAAAAGATAGCTTGAACCCAGAAGATGTTAAGGTTGACTTTTAGCAAAGCTTGAAAAATAGCATATAATAACTGTTCTTATACATATAATTTAGAAGAAGCACAAAAGAGAGAAGAAGACTAGTTTTAGGAAACTGCTGATATAAGGATTATATCATTCCAGGTCAATCTCGTATGTTGAACACAGAGGGAAAAATTCTAAATAAGAGCAAACGAATCCAGCAGGATATTAAAATAACTACATTGTCACTAATGAGCCTTACCTAAGGAATGCAAGGATAGTATGAAGTTTTAAAATCTATCAGTATAGGTCTGGCACAGTGGCCCATGCCTGTAATCTCAGCACTTTGGGAAGCCAAGGCAGGTGGATCACTTGAGCCCAGGAGTTCGAGACCAGCCTGGGGAATATGGTGAAACCCCATCTCTACCAAAAATACAAAAATTAGCCAGTCTCACAGTGTGGTCTCAAAATAAATAAGTAAAAATTTAAAAATAAATCTATCAATATAATTCATTTATTATAGGAAAAATAATATCATTAGTTCAGTAGGTACAGAATCAATCATTAGTAAGCTCCCACACTTATTTATAATTTAAAAAATAAAACCAACCACCTCTTATCAAACTAGAAATGGGAAAAAAAATTGCTGCTGGAACCTAAAAGCAAACGTCGTATTAAGAGTGAAATAGGAAAGTCTTTCCAGTAAAGTTCAAAAGAGGTAAGAATGCCTGCTATCACATCTATTATCCAACATTATATTTCAATTTTTTTGTTAATATAATACAAGTAAAAGAAATAGATAGGCATAAGAATCAAAAAGGCAAACAACAATTTTAGTATTTTCAAAAGTTATGACAGTCTATGTAAAAAAAAGAGAAC
The DNA here is from genome assembly GCF_029281585.2 of Gorilla gorilla gorilla. Lineage (NCBI taxonomy): Eukaryota > Metazoa > Chordata > Mammalia > Primates > Hominidae > Gorilla > Gorilla gorilla. The sequence continues at coordinate 225,790,122 of NC_073224.2, read as the reverse complement.
ATATATATTTTTAGAACTAAAAAAAGCACTCAAAAAGTCCAATGACTTTTTGTTCTAAAAATTTTAAACACAAAATTTACATTTTAAATACAAAACCCACATTTTAAAAAAATTTGTAAGTTTCTATAGGCCAAAAAAAAAAAAAATCTTCGATGTTATAGGAAAAATAGCCTGTTCCTAATAGCAACAAATTTATGAAAGAATATTAATAATTGATAACACTCATTGAGTTCTTACTAGCGTTCCAAGCATTTGTATTTTCTACCTTGTTTAATTCTCATGGAAAGTTTATAATCTAAGCTATCTAAAAATAAACTTAACAAAAGCCTTGCAAGAACTTCACGGACAAAATTATAAAGTGTTATTAAAGGGCATAAAGGACTCAAGCAAATAGGAATATATATTATATTGTTTCATGGGAAAACTGAATATCTAAATGTCATAAATATAAAATATCCCCAAATTAACTTATAAATGTCAATATGTTATAATGAAAGTCCTGACAAAATATTTTTAAATGAAACTAGACAAACTGATTCTGAAAATCACACAGAAGAGTAAACATCGAACAGTTGCTAAATAAGTTGTGAAAAAGAACAAAAAAGAAGAACCTGCTCTATCAGTTACCAAGACTAACCCTATTATAATGAAAACTATGACACTGGTGAAGAAATAGGTTAATAGATTGATGAAGGAGAATAAAAATCTCACAGATAGACCCAAATGGATATAGATACTTTTTTTTTTTTTTTTTTTTGAGACAGAGTCTCACTCTGTTTCCCAGGCTGGAGTGCAGTGGCACAATCTTGGCTCATTGCAACCTCTGCCTCCTGGGTTCAAGTGATTCTCATGCCTCAGACTCCCAAGTAACTGAAATTACAGTGCATGCCACCACATCTGGCTAATTTTTGTATTTCTAGTAGAGACGAGGTTTCACCACGTTGGTCAGGCTGGTCTTGAACTCCTGGCCTCAAGTGAGCCACCCCCTTGGCCTCCCAAAGTGCTCGGATTACAGGCATGAGCCACCACACCCAACCTGCATATAGAAACTTAATCCATAATAGAGGTGACATTGCAAATAAATAGAAAAAATATAAACCATTAAACACCTTTACAAATGGTGCTGGGAGGATTAGCTTTGTATATAAGAAAAAAATGAAAGTACATCCTTACTTCACACCATACTCAAAAATAAAACAGATGGATCAAAACCTAGATGCAAAAAGAAAACTTTAAATCTATTAGAAGAAAATGTCTTTGAAGCTTCAGGCTCAGCCGAGAGTTCTTAGTAAAGATCCCTTTACTCCCCAAAAGGAAAAAAAATCAGCAAATGAAACATTAATATTTGGTTCATTTCAATTTTAAAAGCCTTTTGTGAACAAAATTGAAAGACAAACCACAGACTCGAAGTAGGTATTTGCAACATATAACTGAATTAGTATCTAGAATATATAAAGAATTTTCAACATCAATAAGAAAAGGACAAAGAACCAACAACAAAAGAACCACACTAACAAAATCAAAATAGAGAAATGACAGAAAAGAAATATGAAATGGCCAGTCTAGAACCCACGGGAGGACAGCCTCAACCTCACTCACAGTCTGGAACTGCAACTAGTAACGAGATACCATTTCACAGCATCTGTGGAGGAAAGTTTAAAACCTGACAGTATCAAGTGTTGGTGAAAACGCTACTGCTGGAAAAGTGATGAAGTGGCATCATTTTTCTGGGGTAATACCCAACATTCATTGCCTCATACCAAGGAAATCAAGGATGCAGACACACTATAGTGAAGTTAAGAGCGGAAGTTTAATAGGCAAAATAAAAAGAAGAGGTCTCTGTGCAGAGAGAGGTCCTGGAGAAAATGGGTTGCCGCTTCTGCAGTGAAATGCATAAGGTTTTATAGAGGAACTTGAGGGGGTGGTGTCTGATTGACATAGGGCACAAAAGATTGATCGGACCAGGTGTGCCACTTGCATAGCACGCAAAGAACTGGTTATGACTAGGTGTGCCGTTTGCATAACATGGGAAGAGGCTGGTCGCCCCACCCTCATCTTTTATTATGCAGATGGGTTATCTACCTAGTTGACGCTGTATTACCTGCTTTTACTGTACCCATGGTGACAAAGAAAAGGGAAGATGGAGACTCCACGTCGAACATGCCTGAAACCTCAGGTAGCCCTTTCCTATTGGCACAGCTGCCAGCATTCACTTGTGCAAGCTTCCAACTTGCTTATCTGTGTCTGCAGCTCGATTTTTCAGGCTGCTCTTTGTTAGAAAAGAAATGATTTGGGTGCTGCTTTTTGTTGAAAGGGAAATTCCACTGAGGACTCTGTTGCCCTTACTATCTGCCTAAATAATTTCTTTCTATCTCTCGTATCAGTGTGCTGGAACAACAAGCTACCTGGCATGCCTAAACAACAACAAAAAAATGCATGCACTAGAATCCAGCAATTCCATTTCCTGAAACAAGTTCTCCCTCAGTGCCTAAGGAGACATGCGTGAAGATGTTCACTGCAGCACTGTTTACTCTGGGAAAGAAAATAAAAACTTAGAAATAATTAAAATGTCTGTAAATAGGAGAAAAGATCAATGGGCTCTATTCATAAGATGCATCACTTAAGCCAGTTAAGAGAATGAAGTACTGAAAATTCTCAAAAATAGTGAATAAGAACAACAGAAACTAATTGATGAAACATATATATGCAAACACCAACATATATTGTCATTGACATGTATGTATTGTAAAAGAGTAAGAAAGGTCCACTTAAAGAACACTCAATAAATTCCTTAAGAAGGAATGCTATCTAACACCTGGCATTCTGTCACATCATTGTAAAGATGAGTGCGGAAGAAGAGCAAATGTTCACCATCCCTGCTGGGAGAGCTCCTCCTGGAATTCTATGCCTTTGTGCATTCTTTATGTTTTCTACATTGCATTAAGGCAGCTAAGAAACATCTTGTCTTTGTGTGTGGTGGGGGGTGGGGGGATAGCAGTGTGTGTGAATAAACCCACCTCCTGAATACATATACAAAATGCTTTCAACTCAGAACTTTGCATACCGCTGCTCAGAGCAGACCAAGGCTATGTGTTGTCATAACAACAAACTCAACAATTTGAAATGCAGATTCTTTCTCTTTTGCTCTGATGGAAACGGGTGAGGAATGCAAGATACTTTGTATTGGGTATGAGCCTGTTTGAGTTCAAATGTGATATCAGAATTGGTTGTATGCCCAGCGGGGAAGAAAATGTATGATTTACAAAGCATTGAAACCAAGAAATCATATAGATTTTCAGGAAAGCCTGTACATTGATTATGAAGTTTTGACACTTAAGATCCACTTTGAGTGCAGTCCTATAAGAGTAGTTTTGTGTTGTGTTGGAGAGGAAGCGGGAGAGGCAATGGGATAAACACTCTGGTTCTAGAGTCCAAAAGACCTGCTTCAGCACTTCCTAGCTGTGTGTCATTTGGACAAGTTACTTACCATATTAATCAGCATCCTCCAGAAAAACAGACCCAATAAAATGTGTGTGTGTGTGTGTGTGTGTTTATACAGAGAGAGAGATTTATTATAAGGAATTGGCACTCACAAGATTATGGAGGCTTACAAGTTCCAAAGATCTTCAAGGTGAGTTGACAAGCTGGAGACCCCAGAAAGCCCATGGTGTAATTCCAGTTCAAAGATCAGCCAGCTCAAGACCCAGGAAGAGCTGATGTTTCGGTGTGAAAGCAGTCAGGCAGGAGGCATTTTTTCTTATTTGGGGGAGGGTCAACATTTTGTTCTATCCATGCCTCCAAGGAATTGGATGAGGCCTGCCCACATTAGGGAGGGCAGTCTGCTATCCTCAGTCTACTGATTTAAATGTCAATCTCAGATGGTTAATGGGTGCACAAAATGAGAAGGAATGAATAAGACCTACTAGTTGATAGCACACAATAGGGTGACTATGGTCAATAATAACTTCATTGTACATTTTGAAATAACATAAAGAATGTAATTGGATTGTTTGTAACTCAAAGGATAAATGCTTGATGGGATGGATACCCCATTCTCCACAATGTACTTTTTTCACATTGCATGCCCGTCTCAAAACATCTCAGGTACCCCATAAATATATACATCTACAATGTACTCACAAATTTGTTTTTAATAATTTTAAAAAATAAAAATAAAAATTACATTTAGGATACCATCAATCAACAAGTGGATAAAGAAACCGTGATATATATACACACAATGGAAGACTACTCAGCCATAAAAAAAGAATGAGTTAAAGGCATTTGCAGCAATCTGGATGGGATTGGAGATTATTATTCTAAGTGAAGTAACCCAGGAATGGAAAACCAAACATCGAATGTTCTGACTTATAAGTGGGAGCTAAGCTATGAGGATGCAAAGGCATAAGAATGACACAGTGGACTTTGGGAACTCGAGGGGAAAGGATGGGAGGGGGTAAGGGATAAAAGACTACAAATTGGGTTCAGTGTATACTGCTTGGATGATGGGTGCACCAAAATCTCACAAATCACCACTAAAAAACGTACTCATGCAACCAAATGCCACCTGTTCCCCCAAAACCTATGGAAATTAAAAAATTTTAAATGATTAAATAAATAAATAAGTGTTAATCTCATCCTAAAACACCTTCTCAGAAACAGCCAGAATAATATTTGAGCAAATATCTGGATGCCCTGTGGCCCAGTCAAGTTGACACATAAAATTAACCATCACACTCACACTCTTTGTGTCTTGGTTTTCTCGACTGTAAAAGACAGCTAATAATAGTAGATAGCTCATAGGCTTGAAGTGAGGAATAAATAAGCTGCTGTACATAAAGTGCAAACAGAAGAGCTGAGACTTAGCAGGCACTCGATAGCTGTGTACCGAATGAATTTCCAGTTTCGCAAGTCATCTATGAGTACCCCCAAAATAGATCGCTTAGTTTGCTTGTTTTCATGCTTTATAAAAATGGTAGCTTCAGAGACTTGCTTTGTTCACTCAACATTACACTAGCAACATTTGTATTCAGATATTACTGAGAATATTCATTCCGTCGGTGGACATTTGGGTCATTCCTCGTTTTTCTATTTTCAACAATGCTCCTGTGAACTCTTGTCCATGGCAGAGGGCTCACCTCTGGGATTTTCTCTAAGACCTGGGAGAGGACTTGCTGGGTCATAAGATAGACAAGTATTTAATTTTATAAGATTGAGCTAAATTATGTCCCAAAGTGCTCAGTTTGTTGAATGAGAAAATAGTGATCAGATATTGTTCTGCTGGTCATTAAAAGAAGTCCTTACAAAGACTATCCAACAGGCAAAAGAATCTTGTGGTGGTAAATGGGGGGAAAAAAGAGGGATATAAAGTTAAGTGTGATTGTAGCTCCAAAGAAAAGAAGGTGGAGGCAAAGCAATATAATACCAGAGTTGCAAGAGAAGATGTGAACAGGGTATTAAATCAGACAGATCTGGGGTCAAGCCTCTACCTGTCCACAACCTGCCTGTGAGACCTTGAGCCAGTTTCCTGACCTCTCTACACTCATTTTATGTCATTTTAAAATGAGAATAATCACACCTAGCTTAGAGTGTTGTATAAACTGTTATCATGCATATAGTAAGTTCTTAACAAATGACGGACAAAAACACAAAAACCCTGTGTTTTTTTTTTTAAAAAGACAAATATGCACTTGAATGATTACTGAGGCTTATGGTAGGTCTTAAGTTATGAGTGGTTTAGTTTTTCTACTTTCAGAGTTCCTGGAAAGTGCTTATATTGCTTTCAAAATGGGAAAATTAATTTGGTTTTTAGACATTTCATTATTTGCTACTTTATGCAGGTTCTTTATGCTACTTTTATTTACTCACACACCTCTCAATTCAATTTATCACATCCATGGGGAACTGGGCAAAGTGACTGACTTTAGTTAAAGCAGGCAGCAGGTACCTGATTCACCAGGGGGCTGCCCCTCAGGTCAGGTTTTGCACAAGGTGAGAATGATCCCCAGTTAGGACCTATTAAGGTGAGAAATCTCTTGATTTGGTCATAATTAAAAGTCCTCTCGGCAAATGCTTACATTTTCCCATTTTTGCTGGGGTCTGGATTTTCTGAATGTCAGAGTTTCTGCATGAAGAGGAGGAAAGAATTTAGGCCCATGAGCCAAGAGGGATGTATCTTTCGGTTTTTGGAACATCACAGCCTTATTGCAAGTCTGTTGTGGGCATAGGGGGAGTCCTTTGAGCATCTGTAGCTTTGGTGTGTTCCTTCATTCATCTAGTAAATACTGTCTAGCACTGTAGATCCCATAGATTCAGAGGAGGAAAGCCAGATGTATTAGTCAGCTTGGGCTGCTATAACTAAAGCCACAGGCTGGGTGGTTTAAACAACAGACATTTATTTTCTCACCATTGTCAAGGCTGAAAGTTTGAGATCAGGGAGCCGGCCTGGTCAGGTTCTGGTGAGGGCCGTCTCCCAGGTTCCATCGTCTCAACTGTGTCCTCTTACAACAAAGAAAGAGAACGAGTCCTCTGGCTAACCTTCTTATAAGGACACTTACCCTATCAGATCAAGGCCTCACCTGTATTAACTTAATTACTTTATTAGAGGCCACATATGATCATGTTGGGAGTTACAGCATCAACATATGAATTTGGGGGGAGAAACGACACAATTCAGGCCATAGCACCAGAGAAGGTTCCTGCATCATCCATTCTAGAAGGCATGACAAACCACAAACAAGTACACAAATAAATAATCAAGGCAAATATGGATTGTGATCAATTCCATGAAAGAAAAGAGGATGGGATAGAGAATAATGGAGGGGGGCGTTGTTTTATGGAGATGGGGTCAGGAAGGATCTTGCAGAGGATATTTAAGTCGAGACCAGAGGATGGACAAGAGCCAACCATGGGAAAACATTCCGGGCAGAGGGAATTTTTTCAATGCAGAGCCTTTATTCAAGAAAGATAATGGTGTGTTCTGAGAACTTTCGGAAAGACCAGCATGGCTACTGAGTGGTGATTCAGAAGGCAACCCTCTTGTACAAACAGTTACAAATGTTTGACAAAATACAGTAGGCATTGTTTTAAATGCATAGATGAGCTTTCCAGAAAAAAAGTTATTCTAGGAACCAGAAACAAAAGAGGAAGTGAAAAGCCATCTTAACAACACAGGGATTAGAATTTTTAATGCCTGGAAAGGTACAGAGATTGATGTCTTAGACTCAAGAGCAATGAGTGTATCCACATGAAGCCAGGACTCTGGGAGGGCTAATATTAACCACGCCATGAAAGGTATATGGAGGAAAACCACCTACCTGCCCAGGAAGACAACAAGAGCGCTTGAGTTCCTTGATGTAGATTCTGTTAAAACAAAATTATTCTCTGAAAATTCATACCAAGAACTTGATCTCACACAAGCTCAAATTTATATTACCCACACTACCCCAGAAGCCCCAACTTGAAAAGGAGCTCAAACACTGTTACCAAACAGTGATATCCATGGGGAATCTATAAGAAGCCAACACAAAACGGCTAGAGAGACATGTACCTTCAACCCAGGTCACACAAAATTCCCATAGAAAAAGCTCTGCTGAAAATGAGCTTTCAATCTCAAACTACAAATGTACAAGGAAAAACTTCACCATGTGCAAGAGTCAGAAATTACAGCGAACTGAGGGACTAGACACTCCCTTCAAAAACTCCCAATAAAAGAACTATCTGAAAGATAGTATTTTCAGAATAATCATAATCATAAGCTAGACCATCAAAAAACAGACTATAACAGATACTCTAAGGAGGAAAGTAGGGCAGATTTTTTAAATAATCAAATTTCTAGATTAAAAGTCATAATTAAAATTGTCTGATGGCTTGAATAGCAGATTAATCAGACATGAAAAACAATCAGCTGGAAGATAGATATGAGGAAATTACTCAGAATGTATTGCACAGAGTTAAAAGGCAAAAATCATGAGAGATCAGTTAAACAGAACAGAATATTAATTGGAAAAGTCCAATTTATTTATTTATTTTGAGACAGGGTCTTGCTCTGTCACCAGAGCTGGAGTGCAGCGGCGTGATCTCGTCTCACTGCAGCCTCTGACTACTGGGTTCAAACAATTCTCGTGCCTCAACCTCCAGAGTAGCAGGGACTACAGGCACATCCCACAATGCCCAGCTAATCTTTGTATTTTTAGTAGAGACAGTTTCACCATGTTGGCTAGGCTGATCTTGAACTCATAGCCTCAAGTGATCCACCCACCTCTGCCTCCCAAAGTGCTAGGACTATAGGTGTGAGTCGCCATTCCCGGCCCAGTTTACTTTTAATAGGAGTTCCAGAACTACAGAATAGAGAGGATTGGGAAGAGTTGTTATGGCTGGGAATTTTCAGAATTTAGATGACGGACATGCATAGTAGATTGAATCATGGCCACCCAAAGACAGCAAGTTCTAATCCCTAGGACAGTTAAATGTTGCCTGATAGGAAAAAGGACCTTCACAGGTGTGAAAAAGTTAACGATCTTGAAATGGAATTCATATCCTGGATTACCCAGGCAGGCCCTGAATACAATCAGAACTGTCCTTATGAGAGGGAAGTAGGGGAGATTTCATACAGACACACACAGAAGAGAAGGGCAATGTGAAAGAGAACCCTGGAGAGATTTGAAGATGCTGGCCTTGGAGATGAGAGTGGTGTGGCCAATAACCAAAAGATGCCAGTGGCCACCAGAACCCAAAAGAGGCCAGGCATGGATTCTCCTCCAGAGCCTCCGGAGGGAGCACATGGCCCTGCCAACATCTTGATATTAACCCCAGGACACTGACTGTGGACTTCTGGCCTCCAGAACTGGAAGAGAATAAATTTCTGTTGTTTAAGCCGCCAAGTTTCTGGTGATTTGTTTCAGCGGCCCTAGGAAACGAACACAACATATATGGATAGATTGAGAATGAACATCAAGTTACAGGAAAGATAAATTAAAATAAATCTACAACTAGGCACACTCCAGTGAAACGGGAGAATGCCAAATACAGAAAAATGACCTTGAAAGCAACCGGAAAAAGTACAGAGGGCAATGACCAGAATGACAGTATGTTTTTCAAAACTTTAATGTAGCCCGGAAGACAATGGATAGTATCTTTAAATTGCCTACAGAAACAAATTATCATTCAAGAGTGAGGGTAAAATGAAGTCATTTTCAGGCAGGCAAGGCTGAATTTCTTTTTGAGACGGAGTCTCGCTCTGTCACCCAGGCTGGAGTGCAGTGGCGTGATCACAGCTCAGTGTAACCTCCGTCTCCCTAGTTCAAGCAGTTCCCCTGCCTCAACCTCCCGAGTAGCTGTAATTACAGGCATGCACCATCACACCCGGCTAATTTTTGTATTTTTTAGTAGAGATGGGGTTTTGCCACGTTGGCCAGGCTGGTCTCGAACTCCTGACCTCAAATGATCTGCCTGCCTGCCTTGGCCTCCCAAAGTGCTGGGATTACAGGCGTGAGCCACCGCGCTCCCCTGGCAAGACTAAATTTCCCATTAATAGAAGCTTGCTGAAAGAGCTGCTTCTAAAAGTTACATGCACTTCAGAGAGAAGGACTAAAACCCAGAAAGACACAGTGAGGTACAGGAAGAAATATTAAGTAATGAAATGAAAAAAACGTGTGATTCAACAGAAAATCAAGCATCAGATGTGAGCTGAGACCATAAAAAAGGTGAAATGAAAATACCAGACAGTAATAACACGTAACATAAGAAGAAAGTCTATGAGTTAAAAAGTTCTGGTCTTTGTATTCAGAAGCAGAGGTACTGATTCATTTTAAATTGTATAAAGTAAAATAGACACGATTAGAGAAATTTGAAATGACAGACTGTCATTCTGGTCATTGCCCCCTGTACTACTTCTGGTTGCTTTCAAGGTTGTTTTTCTGTATTCGGCATTCTCCCGTTTCACTGGAGTGTGCCTAATTGTAGATTTATTTTTATTTCTCTTTCCTGTAACTTGATGTTCATTCTCAGGGGGTCATAGGAAAATGGAGGAAAGTGTACAAAGAAAAGACGTGACAAACAGCAAGTGCAAATTAAGATGGGCAAAATAAACCTCAGTGCATCAGGGCATAAATCTAAGTATATCAAGTATCATAAAAATGTAAACAAATGAATCCCACTGTTTAAAAGACAGAAGCTCTAATGAGTAAACAAGATCTATATGCTCTATGCTTTTATAAGAACAACCAAAATAAAAGTACTCAAATATCGAAGAATTAGAAGGAGAAAAAACCCCAAACTTTCACTACTTACAAAGTTATCTGCATAGAAAACTCAAAGAATTGACATACAAACTGATAAAACTGAGAACTCAGCAGTTTTGCTGAGAACAAGCTCAAGTATACAAAAATCAATTGTATACATTAGCTAAAAAAATTAGCAAGTACTTCTAAAAAGATACTATATGCACTAGCAATAAAAACTAAAATGTATCTAGGAATAAACTTTTATGGAGAAATGTATGAAACTTTATTAAAACACATAAAAGAAGAGGAAAAAATCTAGAGAAAGGAAGGGCTGGGTGATAGCTCCTGTTCATTAGTGAAAAGAATCAATATTGTAAAATGAAAATCCTCCTAAACCAGTCCATAAAGTTAATATAATTCTTATCAAGAATAGAATTATAATAAAATAATTTTTCATGGAAGTTATAAATGCAAAAGCAAAGACACAAAATAATTTTTAAAAAGAACAATATGGGGAGGGGATTTTCTGCCTGGATATCAAGATATCATAAAATTGTAGTCATTAAGACAGTGTGATATGGACTCAGAAATAAATCAACTGACTGAAATAGGATGCTCAGATTTAATCCTATATATAATACATAAATATATAAAATGTATAAATATATAAAATATATAAAAACACATATATAAATATATATAATAAGTTCTTTGTATTTATATATTACATAGGATTAAATCTGAGCATTCTACTTTGGGTCATTGATCTATTTGTTTATATATAATATATTACATATATATGAACTTAATCTATGATAGTAGATTAGATACCTACTAGATAGAGATTAGATATCTATTAGATAGAGATGACATCATAAATTACTGAGAAAAAGATGGACTGACAATAAGTAGTACTTGGGTTGCCATTTTTCCATATGGAAAATAATTAAATTAGATCTTTACCTCAATACAGAGAGAGAAACCTTTAAAATGCATTTGGCCAGGCACTGTGGCTCACGCCTGTAATCCCAGCACTTTGAGAGGCTGAGGCGGGCGGATCACGAGGTCAGCAGATCGAGACCATCGTGGCTAACACGGTGAAACCCCCCTCTACTAAAAATACAAAAAATTAGCCGGGCGTGGTGGCGGGTGCCTGTAGTCCCAGCTACTCGGGAGGCTGAGGCAGGAGAATGGCGTGAACCCGCAGGCGGAGCTTGCAGTGAGCCGAGATCCCGCCACTGCACTCCAGCCTGGGCAACAGTGTGAAACTCCGTCTCAAAAGAAAAAAAAAAAAAAACGCATTTAAGAGAAAATATAGGAAGACTATCTTTATGACCTCTTGGTAGAGAATTGCTTTTGGAAACACAAATGACAAAGAAAATATGGTAATCTGAAGACCTTAAAATCAAAATCATCTAGAAAACAAAAGCTACTGCAAACAAAGTAAAATGCAAATCACAGAGTGAGACTAGATACATTTTAAAAATTAGCATCTGGAATATACAAAAGATATATCCACAATTCAGTGAGAACATGACTCAATAAAATGGAAGGTAAAGGGTATACATTGAAAGTTCACAAAAGACAAAATACGAATGGCTTCTAAGCATATAAAAAAGTTTGACCTCATTAGTAATCAGGGAAATGCAAAGTAAAACAAGGAGATCTTTTCATTCCGATCATGCCTGGCAGGGACCTTCTCCCCAGATGCTACAGGCAGGAAGCCAAGGTGGAGAAATGTCCAAGGCCCATAACATGCTTTGCACTAGATTGGCAAAAATTAAAAATGACAACATCAAGAGTTGGTGAGGATGTAGAGACACAGGAATTCTTACACCCTGTCCGTGGAAGAGCATGGTTTAATTTACAGAGGAATTTGGCAATATTTAGTAACACTAGAGATGTTCATGTTCTAGTTTTCAGCATTTCCATTTCTAAGAATATACGCAAAAAAGACTCCCACGAGTTCCCAAAGTAACTGGTAAAGCCAAAGAGTATTTATTGCAGCACTATTTGTCATAGGAAAAAAAAAAAAAACAAAAAAAAAACCTTTTATAGTGGTGGGAGAGAGGAAGGAGCCAAGAATCCACTAACCAAAAAATAAATGAGTAACTTGTAGTGTACTCACATAATGTCATACAACAGTTAAAATGATTGAACCAGGACCACATGCATCAACATGGATGAAACTATAGAAACATAATGCTTAGCAAAAAATAAAAGTTTCAGAATGATTTATTCAGCATGATGCCAATTTAGTAAGTTTGAAGAAATGTAAAACAATCTTACATGCACATACCGTGTGTGTGTGTGTGTGTGTGTGTGTGTGTGTGTGTGTGTTATACGTATGTAGCAAAAATAGAAAACCATACATAGGGATGATAAACATCAATCCCTCTCAGAGAGTTGGAGGAGAATAAGATCAAGAAGGAACACAGAGGCCAGGAGCAGTGGCTCACTCCTGTAATCCCAGCATTTTGGGAGGCCGAGGATGATGGATCACCTGAGGTCAGGAGTTCGAGACCAGCCTGACCAATATGGTGAAACCCCGTCTCTACTAAAAAATACAAAACTTAGCCAGGTATGGTGGTGCACACCTGTAGCCCCAGCTACTTGGGAGGCTGAGACAAGAGAATTGCTTGAACCCAGGAGGTAGAAGTTGTAGTGAGCCAAGATCACACCACTGCACTCCAGCCTGGGCGATACAGTGAGACTGCGTCTCAAAATAAATAAATACGTACATACATACATACATACATACATACATACAAAGAAGGAACACAGAGAGAGCTTCAATTGTATCTACAAAACTTTAATCCTATTAAGCAAGTAAGTAAAGCAATTAGACAATGTGTTGAAATGTAGCAAGGTCGATGATGGATCTAGTGTCAGCTACATTATTCTCATTATTTTCCTTGTCTGCCTGAAATATTTCATTATAAAATTTTTTTTAATTAGTAAAAGTAAATACAATCCAGAGGCTATTGTATTAATCCAGACAATATGTAGATTAGGCTCACTAGGATTAGGGAAGAGGTTGAAGATGGAGAACTAGACAGAACCATTATATATTTTGGAGGTAAAATTGAGAGTCTTGGGTAAATTTGCTGTCTCAGATATAACAGGTATGATAGATGGGGCCACTGTCCTGTCCCTATTCTGTGGACCTTTTTGGGTGCTCCAGCTGATTTCCGACGAACAGTGTCTCATGACTGGGCTGAGGGTTCTTCCCCAGCTCTTGACCCCTACCCACTGAACGCTGTGCTGCCCCCAGGTGGTAGACCAGACGTGCTAAGGAGTGGCTGTTAAGAATGAGTATGTGAATACCCCAGCTCCCTCGCCTCTGGACTGGGATCATGCGGAGGTCTGTGCTGTGTTGTGCAGTTTCCTATGGGATTCAGCATCCCATGGCAGCAGGTGTAGTAGTAAGTAGGACTTTTTGCCTTGCCTTCCCTGACTCCCTTCCCTACTTCCCTACCAGTATTAGCCCCACTTCCCCCAAAGAACCCCTTGTGCTTGTGTCGTTGTGTTGGATCAGCTTCTGGAAAAAATGTACTTGAAAGCAGCAGGCGTGCTTCCCAAGCATGGCCACCCAGCACCTCCATGATGTCACTTTCAGTCTGGCAAAGGGAGGAGAAAAAAGACAAACTCCAGGGGCTGTAGTCAGGCGAATGGGGAGACGCCACATGCAGGAGACGGAAAATGCAGCTGAGGGGCAGAGGCAAAAATGGGCTGCTGAAAAGTTTGCAGAGAAAAGGCACTGCTCTCCTGCATCATGAACTTAAGTGAAATTCCAGGGAGCAATGGGCAGCTGCAATTTTTTTGGCTCTGGGGCTGTAGTAGCATTTGCAGCAGTGCCTCATTCAGGGATTCCCTTGACAGAATTAGGAGCTAAGCACCCCCTGATTATGTGTCACCCTACATCTAACTCCAGGGGAGCATCATTTATATGCATTCACATTCTAGACATGTCTACAGAACAGGACTTGGCACTGATGGATTGTTTGGGTATAAAATATTACAGAATGTCACTAGAGTAACTTCTTGATACAGAATCAAGTAACAGTTGGGTTTCTGCAAAGTGACATTTCAGCAGTAAATTAGAAAACATTTGCCTTGATAGTAATATAAAAAATGAGTTGGTGGCTGGATGCAGTGGCTCATGCCTATAATTCTAGCACTTTGATAGGCCAAGGCAGGCAGATCACCTGAGGTCAGGCGTTCAAGACGAGCCTGGTCAACATGGTGAAAGCCCATCTCTACTAAAACTACAAAAATTAGCCGGGCATGGTGGTGGGCACCTGTAATCCCAGCTACTCAGGAGGCTAAGGCAGGAGAATTGCCTGAACCCAGGAGACAGAGGTTGCAGTGAGCCGAGATCATGCCACTGCACTCCAGCCTGGGTGACAGAACGAGACTCTGTCTCAAAGAAAAAAAAAAATAATTGCTTAAAATTTTAATTTTATTATATATAAGCAAAAAGGGAAAAAAAACCCAGCTGCATGTGGTGGTGGCCCATGCTTGTAATTCCAGCACTTTGGGAGGCTGAGGCAGGAAGATCACTTGAGATCAGGAGTTTAAGACCAGCCTGGGCAACATAACGAAACCCTATTCTGCCTATATATGTGTGTGAGCGTGTATATGTGTATGTGTGTATACATATGTATATATGTGTATATATATGTGTGTATGTATATATGTACACACACACACACAAGTTAACCAGGTGTAGTGGCATGTGCCTGTGGTCCCAGCTACTCAGGAGGCTGAGGTGGGAGAATAGCTTGAACCTGGGAGGGAGAGGTTGCAGTGACCCAAGATTGCACCTGGGCAACAGAGCCAGACTCTGTCTCAAAATTAAAAAAAAAAAAGGAAAAAACAAAAAAAGAAAAACAATAGTCCTAGTTACTTTCTGCATGTTATTATTCCATTGATGAAATGACACTTCACCATTAAGAAGGGCAATTTTTAAAACGCTAAATCCATTGCACCTGGCTACTGAGTGAACCCAATTGTTATGGAGAGCAAAAGCATTACAGTGAGGTTCTTCGCTATTTCTCTGGCGGCTGATTTGGAAGGAAAGATACTTAATTTGACTTCACCTTCACAGAAAGGTGAACTAAGAAGCCTATAAGGAAACCAATTTCAGCTGCTCAGTCTACAATGTATTTGTCCGGTGCCATGGAGTCAATGAAACACATCAGCTCAAATGACAATCACTGAAGTGAGACTGGGATATTGGCCCCTCCTGGCTGGTTGGAGTCAAACCAGAGAAACAGGTGGCTACTGTACGCACAGGCTATGCAAGGAGACCCTAGGAAAGAACAGCCTTGGTCTTTGGGGCCATCAGAAAAAGACTGTCATCTGAAATTAAACCACAAGAAACCTACATCGGGCCGGCTGCGGTGGCTCACGCCTGTAATCCCAGGACTTTGGGAGGCCGAAGCAGGCAGATTCCGAGGTCAGGAGATCAAGACCATCCTGGCTAACATGGTGAAACCCTATCCCTACTAAAAATAGAAACAATTAGCCGGGCGTGGTGGCAGGCGCCTGTAGTCCCAGCTACTCGGTAGGCTGAGGCAGGAGAATGGTGTGAACCCGGGAAGCAGAGCATGCAGTGAGCAGAAATCACACCACTGCACTCCAGGCTGGGCAACAGAGCGAGACTGTCTCAAAAAAAAAAAAAAAAGAAAAGAAAAAGAAACCTACATCGAAAGATTTGCCATCTCTAGACATGTCCCCTCCCAGGAGATGGTCCATACAGAGTTACCAGTGGAACCAGGGCATATCCTGTGGGTCCAATGGAGGCAAGAATTTCTAAGAATAAGAACCTTAGAAAGATCTTACTAAAGGTAGTGTTGATGAGACATTAGGAGCTCAAATTCAGGAAGACCTGAGTTCAGATTTTTAACTCCACAAGTTCATAACTGTATGACCCTGGCAGGCTATCTAACCTCTCTGAGTGTCCATTTCCTCCTCCGGAAAGTCTCAAGCCATGCTGGCTTGCTGTGATCAGTAAAGGAGATAATATGCATAAAGTACTTTGCACTGTGCCTGGCACATAAGAAGCACTCAGGAAACAGTGGCCACTACTTTTATTATTACTGTCAGCATGTAACCAATGGAAATAACATTCTACCTCTATGTTGTAAGTTTTCGGGTGGGAAGTGATTTTGTTCTTGGTGCAAGGAAAAGAATATTGAAAATTAGGAACCGGTCAGAATTTATCACCATTAGGCAAGGAAAATGACTTTGCCTCTAGATAGTAAGGCTTGTTTTATAGACAATTAATCTGACTTTCCTAATCAGAGGCAAGGCGTTTTTCAGGAGATCCAATGCTTGTCTTCTAACTGTATACTCCCAAAGCAGCTTTTTGTCTATGATCTGATCTCTCAAGTAGGGCAGGCCAAAGGACTCTCCGTAGCTCTGAAGCCAGACCTTTCTCCCACTGGAAGTCATGAAATGCGCCTCCAGAGAATCCCTCAGAGTCTTGTGAGTTTGGTTACCATGAGTCAGTCACCAGTACACTTCTGTGTGTGCAAATGAAAATAAGGCTTCTGCATCTGCAGAAATGATGGCTGGATGGGGGTTTGTGGGGACCACCTCGGCACCCAGAAACTGTCCCCCTATGAACTCTTGTCTGAAAACTTCTAGCCTGCCATTCGGATACAACTGTCAACGAGTGTTCAATAAGCACGTGGAAAAATACAAGGATGCTATATATTTTTATTCCTATGTGAGCCGTATTGAGCATTTTCAATAGGAAAAAGTTTATCTCTTGGTAGCACCCCATCTTTACAAAGGAACTTCTATGCCAGCATAAACCAGGCACTGTAATAAATATACCTTACACATAGTCTTTGCAGTGATGCTGTGAGGACACTGTTCCTGCTGTCATTTTAAAAGTAAGTAAACTGAAGCCCAGAGAAATTCAGTGACTTTCCCAAAGTCATAAAGCGCAAAAGTAAGAAAGGCCGGGTCTGAACCCTATTCTGTCTGAAGTCCGTGTTCTTTCCACCCTGCCCGGCCATCCCCATCTATCTCATTGCCTGGGAAGCCACCATCCCTCCCAGCCCATTCCCTTGTCACAGAACATGAGTGCCCAAAGCCTGTGCTCTGTCCAAGCCACTCCATGAAGCACTCGCCTCTTCCCTGGACTTACCAGAGAGTTAGGCCAGTTCCCTGTGTGTGGGGATGTGTCCGGAATTTGTGGGTTCTTGGTCTTACTGACTTCAAGAACGAAGCGGTGGACCCTCGCGATGAGTGTTACAGTTCTTAAAGGTAGTCTGTCCGGAGTTTGTTCCTTCTGATTTTCGGACGTGTTCAGAGTTTCTTCCTTCTGGTGGGTTTGTGATCTCGCTGGCTTTAAGAGTGAAGCCGCAGACCTCCGCGGTGAGCGTTACAACTCTTAAGGTGGCGCATCTGGTGGTGTTTGTCCCTCCCATCCGGGGTTGTTCATTCCTACCGGTGGGTTCGTGGTCTCGCTGGTCTCGGAAGTGAAGCCAGACACCTTTGCAATGAGTATTACAGCTCACACAGACAGTGAGAACCCAAAGAGTGAGTAACAACGGGATTTATTGCAAAGAGCGAAAGAACAAACCTCTCACAAGGTGGAAGGGAACAGTTAAGGCATTGCCACTCCCGCCTCCGGGAGCCTGCTTTTAGTCCCTTATCTGGCCCCACCCACATCCTGCAGATTGGTCCATTTTACAGAGAGCTGATTGGTCTGTTTTACAGAGAGTTGATTGGTCCATTTTGACAGGGTGCTGACTGGTGCGTTTACAATCCCTGAGCTAGACACAAAAGTTCTCCAAGTCCCCACTAGATTGGCTAGACACAGAGCTCTGATTGGTATGTTTACAAACCTTGAGCTAGACACACAGTGCTGATTGGTGCATTTACCATCCTCCAGCTAGACATAAAAGTTCTCCAAGTCCCCACCACATTAGCTAGATACAGAGTGCTGATTAGTGCACCCACAAACCTTGAGCTAGACACAGGGTGCTGATTGGTGCATTTACAAACCTTGAGCTAGGCGTAAATAAATTCTCCAAGTACCCACCCGACTCAGGGGCCCAGCTGGCTTCACCTAGTGGATTCCCCCACCAGAGCCACGGGGGGAGCTGCCGGCAAGTCCCGCACCATGCACCCACACTCCTCAGCCCTTGGGCAGTCAATGGGACCAGGTGCCGCGGAGCAAGGGGTGTGCTCGTCAGGGAGGCTTGGGCAGTGCAGGAGCCCACGGCAGGAGCGGGGAGGCTCAGGCATGGCCCGCTGCAGGTCTCGAGCCCTGCCCTGCTGGGAGGCAGTTGAGGCCCGGCAAGAATTCGAGCACAGCGCCTGCAGGCCGTCTCTGCTGGGAGACCCGGCGCACCCTTTGCAGCTGTTGGCCCAGGTGCTAAGCCCCTCACTGGCCGGGGCCGGCGGCACCAGCCGGCCACTCCCAAGTGCGGGGCCCACCGAGCCCATCCCACCCGGAACTCGAGCTGGCCTGGGAGCGCTGCGCACAGCCCCAGTTGCCGCCGGCACCTCTCCCTCCACACCTCCCCGCAAGCAGAGGGAGCCAGCTCCGGCCTCGGCCAGCCCAGAGAGGGGGCTCCCACAGTGCAGCGGTGGGCTGAAGGGCTCCTCAAGCGCGGCCAGAGTGGGCGCCGAGGCCGAGGAGGCGCGGAGAGCGAGAGAGGGCTGCCAGCACGCTGTCCTCTCTCAGGAATTGGTCTTAAACAATATGCCTTAGGTTATAGCTAGAGCTACTACTACATCAATTAAAAGGATGAAAATAGTGTGTAATCAATTTGTATCAATGATAAATAATTGTTTGCCCTCATTATTCAGGGAAGAGCTCCCAGTGAGTTTTAAAATATTCCTTGGAGTGATCGGGGGGTGGGGGCGGGGTTCTTGAATAGTAGGGCACTCCTAGCACCGCATTCAGAATTTGGTTATTGACTCTGTATTATCTTACATTCTTCTTTTGGGATGGGTTTTCTTGGGGGTGCTACGCTCTATCCTCCAACAGTAGCTTTGAAGTCTCCATCCAAGAAGGACACGAGGAAAGCCACATTGGAAGAAAACACATCCCTTGATCCCTGATTAGGGCTTGGAATGTACATTCCCATAAAGACCCTACTATGCACAGTTGATTGTTCCCTTAATGTTACCATATTAGGACAGTGGCAAACTGTGATTCTGAGACATTGTAGGTTCAATAAAGCATGTTTCCCAAACCAAAGTCTTAGAAACATAAGCCGACTTATGTTCCAAACTTCTGTCCACAAGTTTGGAAAATTCTGGGTTAAATACTGTTGAACAAGCGTCTTTATTCAAAACTTCACAGAACCTGATTTTGAGAGTGGGCATGTGACTGCCCGAAAGGAATCTCCCAAACTCTTTTTACCACAAAATTTCTCTCAGAGTTGGCCAAACTCACCTTTCAAAACCCTGACATAGGCCTTGGTCCCCTCCCCTCCCCCGGCCTCTTACACTTACTACACTGGGTCCTGGGGAAACTCTTCCCCTTGTCTGAATAACCAACTACACTGACTGCCCAATGAGCTAGTAAATGCAACAAAGTAACAAATATATCCAACAGTGCATGGGCTAATCTTCCACGCCAACGTCAATATTTTGCAAAGTGAATTTTGTCCACCCCAGTGGCTGAGATTTGGAAAGTCTGTCTTCGATATTCCTGATGCACATTGGTGAAGGTTCTGAGAAATTTCAGCAGCAAAGGAGCCTGGTCAGCCAATGTGAACCAAGAAGAAAATAGGCAAATTGCTATTTTACCTTTGTTATTTTAAACTTAAATTGAATTATGTGTTTTGGCTTTGGTTGGTGAGTTTCATATTCTGGGTTCTGATGAGATGTGATCTGAGTGTGCTTCAGAGAACATCCGTGGGCTTCCGTGTTTACTCAGCTATCTGCCCTAAAAACACTTGCTCAGCAGCATGACGACATAGATTAAATCCTTGCAACAAGCCCAGTGGGGAAGAGCTTCCCCTTTTCCTTCAATAGCACAGGCAAACTACGTAGGTAAAGTATGAGGCTGGCCCAGAACAAAACGCTACGCAGCGCATAAGACACTTCCAGGGTCAACCTGCACCACCCAGCCCAATCTTAAGTGATGTTCACTAAGCAGTCATTTGTATTTTATTTCTCTTACTATCTCTTCCCTTGCACTTAGAATGGAAGGAAACAAAAAGAAAAGTCTCATTGTGTGGCTGCATTTGGTGCAGCTGCCACCTGAAGGGTTGAAAACAGACGATGCTTTATATTCAAATACAGTTATATGATATCTAGGTAACATCCTTGCATCCAGAAGATATTAAATATAGAAAGGCTCATCCCTGGTAAACTTCTCTTTTGTGGTCCAGAAGGCAGGTGGGTTTCTAAGAGATGGCAGCTCATCTTTCTGGGGGCAATGTGAACATTCTTAGGCCATTGTCTGGGTCTCAGATTCTAATCCCCAAGGCTTTCCTTATGGTTCTAGTAGAAGAATAATTTCCCTATGGAAGCTCATTTGATTATATTCTTCAGCTCTATTTGACTTCTAACAAGGAAACTCAGATTGAGGCTTCTTTGCCTAAGGGCTGACTTGTAGCAGCCCTTTGTCCACAGCAATGGTTTATTAACTTTTAAGAACAGTGAAAACTTTTGCTCAAATTATCACTTTTATAAACAGATAAAGAGGAAGCTAGTCTCATAGCAACTTGTTGGAAGATCCGAAGGCCCTGTCTACTTAGCACCTGCCCCTCACAATGCACTTCTTTGGAACCCTGGTGTTCCTTGGAACAGAATTTGAGAAACATTGTCTTGATGACGAGGCTCTGGACTGAGAGACAGAAAGCTTGGGTTTCATCCTAGCTTGACCACAAACCCTAGGCTGAAAATTGGTCAAATTTAAAAGCCTGCAGTCCCTTTATTTTCTTCTTTGTAAACTAGAGGAAAACAGCATGTACTCTATTTTTCAGGGGGTCATCACGAGCTACCAGATATACTAAAATAGCAGCATGGTGATTTTATACTTTTTATTGTGTTTTCACATCTGTTAATGTATTTTCTTGTAAAAATATCCCTGAAACGGCACAGGGCAAATACTAGTAAGTATGAAACTCTTTGGAGAAGATTCCAATGCTATCCAGAAACCCAGCTCTTGAAGACCTCAGCTCCCCACACACAGTACATGCAATAGCCGTGATAATACCAGGTCTAGAGGATGCCATTTATTGAGCACTTACTATGGATCAAGCACTACTGGATCCAAATCCTCTTCCCAGTACATAGTCACTCTGTAACCATAACTAGTGGATTGATCACTTTGGAATCTAATTCTTCCCTGATTTTCAGTCCATGTGGCTCAGATGGAACTTCCCTTAAAGACCTCACTTCCACATGGACCAGTGACCCGGGCCTGGACATCAAAGCTCTCTCCTGGGACTTTTGCTGGAACTTTTGGAGAAGATACAAATTCTCCTCTGAGAAGGCAGTCACTAGAGACAATGTAAGGCTGGGACCGTCCACATCAGCTTTGCCTATAAAGGAAAAGACACTGACTGAGAATTAAGCCGAACAGAGGGAAATAAGCCAAATACAGATGGGACAGGCAGAGAGCTGGGCACGTAACTTGAGCCCCTGGATACATATGTGCCTTAAGCCCATCCTGGACACTTCTCTGACCCAATACAACAAATTCCACTTGCTTGTACTAGTTCCAGTTGAGTTTCTAAGACAATCCACAGAGTCCCAACTCACATAGTAAACTTGGGCAAGTAGCTTAGCCTCTCAAAGCCTCAGCTTTCTTTTCTAGAAAATGAGAATGAGGATACACACCTCACAGATTGTCATGAAGATAAAAGGAGAAAATGACCCAAAGACCACATTCAGCAAATCGTAGTCTCATGATCATTACACTTCACGTAAGTTGCTTCATTTAATCCTCTCCATGACTGAGCTCAGATGAGCACAGATGAGACAACTGTGGCAGGGAGAAATTAGGCCCTTCGTCTAAAGTCTACAGCAAGTAACAGCACCAGGGTATAAGCCCAGATCTGATGCCATAGTTCAGGCACTTTTCACCAATGTACACAGCTCCCCAGCAAGCGAGTGCCTTCTCCTGTAAGACTAAGCTCACCCACACATACGCAGAGCCACCATGTACAGCTGCACAGGTTGTCCACTGCACGGCCATTCACATGGACACTGACATAAATGGCACCCTCTAGAGTTGTGCAGTGCACAACTTGCCCCACACACCATCGTCCTAAAAGCTAGAAATGCCCACGAAAGGGACATTGTAAGGACAGATACCAGGAAGGGATTCTAGATGTTTACATTGCAAAGAACCCATTTTCTCATCTAGCTACGCTTCAACACCTTCTGCCAGTTATTCCTATCTCCTACATCTTTAGCCAACGCCTCAAGCCATTCCTATAAAAAGCTCCTAAGCTGTAATTCCAGAGAAAAGAAGGGCCAGATAGATTCCCAGGCCCCAACTGCTTGCTGAGCCAATGCCAACCTGGTCTCTGAGCTGGTAAATATACTTTGGTTTAACATAAGCTATTCTAATATCATAGATAAATCATCTCATATTCCTTGGCTTTCTCCAGCAAGGAAGAAAGTTATGCAGAAGCACATAATGAAAAACATAAGTCACTTTAACAAAACAGAGCTCGAAGATACCTGGCCCAATGAGTTTCTGGGGCTCACTGAAGTTGCATTGTTCAGTGGGATGCAGAGAGGAGGTTGGGAGGGGAGAGTGATTCGTGGCCTCAGTGTCTTCATCAGAGGCCAACCTGAACCCAGCTGGGCAGGGGCTGGCCAAGGCAGGCCCATGTTCTCACATTGCATTTGCAATGCCTGGCTTTAGGGTCAGGCCATGGGAGACAGAGCCTGCCCCTACATCTTACCAAGCCTCAGGAAGCTCCTGCCATAGCTGGGGGCATCTGGAACACTGGTTGGTCTTCCCATCTCCTGAGTAAAGGCTCCAGCTGCAGTGTCCTCTTGCCACCCCAGAAGCCAGCTTACCAAGAAGAAGGTTCATTGTGAGTTCAAGAGTCACCATGGAATCTCATCCTGCAGAGTCCCAGGAAAGCCACTGCCATGCCCTCACATGTCCCAGCTGGGGCTCTAGAAGATACAACAACAGTGCAGTAAGATAAGACTGTGATATCCACTCAGCCCTGGCAACTGGTTATGCATGGGCTCTTGAATCAGACAAACTTGGACTTGAATCCCGGTCTCACCCTCACTAATTAATTCATCCATGGACACATTCCACCAAGTGTCCGTGAATGCATGAATGTTGCTCTGAAACTGCGGTCAGCTGGGGTCTCAGTTTTCTGCCCTGAGCTGATTGCTCCACCTGCATTATCCCACTTGGTCCTCCCAGTGGCCCTGGTGAGGGGGACATTATTTGTCCCATTTTATAGGTAAGGAGACTGAGACTCGGAAGTTGCAGGATTTATCCCAAGTCACCTGGCTAGTGGGGGTGGAAATGAGATTTGAGTCCAAGTTTGTCTGATTCGAGAGCCCAGGTGCACTCAACACATTCATCACCATCTCCCCTGCCCATCCCCCAACTTTCTAGAACATTCTTTTATCTGGATTTGGCAGGAGGACTGCAATTGCAGTGTAAATTGACAGTCTGTGTTCTGAACACAGTGACAACTCAGCTTACTCAGAGTAAAGGCCTCACAGGGCTGCCTGGGCCCCCCGGCCTCCTCTCCTTTCCTTTCATCCTGCCTGAATCGGCTCAGCCTCACTGGCCTTTAAGCTCTTCCTCAGACACACCAAGCACCTTCTCATTTCATGGTTTTGCATCTTCTGTTATCTCTTTCTTGAATGTTCTTTCCCTAGACATGCAACTGGCTCCCATAATGACCTCCTTCAGGGCTCAGCTCAAATGTCACCTCTGCAGAAAGGCCTGCCCTGACCACTCACCCCACATTCACTCTGAGACCCTTACCCTCCTTGCATTCCTGCCTCACATGTATCACCACAGGACTTACCTATGTGTTTATTGTCTTCTCCCCTCAGCCCCGTTAGATTGTACACTTCATGAGGGCAGAGACTTTCTCTGGTTAATTCATAACTCTATGCCCAGACTCTAGAACACTGCCATGGTACATGGAAGTGGTTATTAAGTGTTCATGAGTGAAAGAATACTGCTCTGAGACCCCAGCTGGCCCAACTGCAGTTGCCCTACTCCATGGAACATCAGTGATACTTTGGTACCCAAAAAACATCTTGTGGCCACACTGAGGTGATGCTTTCTGACACCCAACCTGAGACTGAGACTTCTGTGCTTAAGCCTGCAGGGCCCGGGTAGTCATGAGGGAGACAAGTGAACTAGAAAGCCAAATGTCCAGCCCCTCCCACTCCATCCAGTGCCTCCCAAGCTGAGAAGGTCAGAGCTAGGTCAGGAACAGGGAGTCAGCCCCTTCTCTTTTAGGATACCTGGGCTGCTTCTGATCACACCAACCCTGACTTCAGGGACTGCTGCTCTGAGCCCTCCTGTCCCTTTGTTTCCTTTAACTTTTCCCTTTCACATCCTTGGATTCTTCTATCACTCATCCAGCAATTGTGAACAAGGTACCTATTGTACACCAGGCACAGAGCTAGGTACTGGAGATGCATGGTGAGCAAACAGACTTGACGCTTCCCGTTACGGGGAAGACTGGCATTAACCCAGCAATCTCACAAGACCTGTAAAATTGTTAACTTTCCAGAGGGCTGAGAAGGGAAGCCCCAAGGCAGAACTGACCCAGTTTTCTAATCCAGGGATCAGGAAATGCTTTTCTAAGGAAGGGACATTCAGGGTAGGACCTCAAATGTCTGCAGGTGTCCTCAAGGCTGGGGTTCATGGTGTCGGTACACCCTTCACCTCTGGCTCCCCCATTTATTATGATATGACCACAGGCAAGTGACTTAAGCTCTCTTGGCTTCAGTTTTCTCATCTGTAAACTGGGGATAATAATAGTCCTTGCCTTCTTATGTTATGACAGTGTTTAAATGAGTTAATGTACATGAAACTTTCACAACATTGCCTAATATGGAGTAGACATTATTGTAATTGTGTTTTGTAGAAGTTATCCTACCTCACTCAGCCTTTTGGCCAAAAGTAAAGGAAAGTATAAAACAAATACCTATAATTTAAACACACACACACACACAGTATACATGTAGACATGTATACTACATTAAAGGTACACATGTGTACATATGTGTATACATGTATACTGTGTGTGTGTATATATATGGTATATAAGTGCACACGTTAGTAAAAATACCAAGTATAATCCATATAGAATATAAGGTCACTATGAAGTGACATTTAGAATTTAAGGAGAATGTGGCTGGGTGTGAGTCTGCCGCCCACCAAGCAAGTCCATGCTCACCACAAAGCAAAATTATACAAGTTCTTTAGTCCCCTGATTGTACTTAGTTTCTAGGTTCTCATTAATGTAAATTATTACTGAAATTTATAATGGACTACCTGTAAATGAACTCCAGACTATGTTCTTCCTAATGCTTTCCATGGCAACAACTATAGCCGAAGAGTTCCAGTATGGATTTCTTTCAGGCTGACGATTGGCAACAGCTCTACTCAATGGTTCTATCAAGGTTTGGCCAGGTTGCTTGAGCTGGAATCCATCAAGTCTGAATGAGGGCCCTGGCAAGGTTATAGTTATAGTCACATTCTGTGTAAGTCTCACATTCTGATTTATGTCAGGTTCCTAAATGCTGTACATGGTAGCTCATCTTGATTAAAGACTGTCAGGAAGAATAAACTCATTTGGTGAGATGAAGTTAGCACATTCTCTGCTCTTAATTCCTGCACATTCCATGACTCTTTCAGGTGCTAGCTCAGGAGTTTGGGTTACTAAATGAGCTCAGAGAGGCCCATGCTTTCAATCAAGGGAGTACATATGGTGACCTGAATGATTATAGGCATTCTGTAGGACATACCCTCCACATTCAAATGTACTTTTTCTCAGCAGAAATCGCAACCCTTTCTAGACAGTCCCTGTGATTTCTTGACATTAAAAAAGGTAAAGGAGGTACATAAAAAATAGATATATTCAATCAGATCAAACAAGAATTTGATACAAACAATTCATTATACTGAGCTCAAACTGAACCCTACAAAGATGTTTTCTAAAATCTGAAAAGCCTTTAAATTATATGTATTAGTCCATTCTTGTGCTGCTTTGAAGAAATACCTAAGACTGAGTAATTTATAAAGAAAAGAGGTTTAATTGACTCACAGTCCACATGGCTTGGGAAGCCTCAGGAAATTTACAATCATGGTGGAAGGCACCTCTTCACAGAGCGGCAGGAGAGAGAATGAGAACCAAGCTAAGAGGGAAGCCCCTTATAAAACCATCAGATTTTGTGAGAACTCACTCACTATCACGAGAACAGTATGGGGGAAAACACCCCCATGATTCAATTATCTCCACCTGGTCCCTCCCGTGACACGTGGAGATTATGGGAACTACAATTCAAGATGAGATATGGGTGGGGACACAGCCAAACCATATCGTTTATATATATATATAGGCTTTTCAGGATATATATTATATATAGAACATATATAATGTATAGGCTTTTTAGAATATATGTATTACATATATTCTGGTCCAGTGAATTGGGCCAGGATAGTTTCAGAAAATATCTAAATATCTAGGTCCTTATTGATCTTTGGAATTCATAAGGGAGTTTTTCTCTCCCATCATAATTCAAGGAGGGACCGTGTCATATAAGTTTTATGATCTTTCAGTCAAGCTCTAGAAAATCAGGCTTTAAGTTATAAACACACTAGAGAATGGCCATCTCCTAAGAATAGCAGGGTGAAATCCCATCAGCATCTCTGAGGAATGAAGCCCCACAGGGCCCTCCTGGGTCTCCAAACTTTTCTCACACAAAGGGATGCGGGCCCTATTGGCAAAAACATTCACACACCATGGTTAAGTTCTCCCCTTTTCTCTTGTTCTGGCCAGGCAGAAAATGGTCAGTCTTTTGAGTCAGTTGAACCTGGGTTCGAAATCCTGCTTGGCATTGAACTAGCTGTTGGACACTCAGCAAAACTATTCTCTGAAGGTTTGGCTTACTCATCAGTTTCAAAAGAGTTAGGGCCTCTTTCCAAAGGGCCGGGAAGTGGCTTAGATGGGATACACTGTGGCGGGCACAGTCTCTGAGAAGCAGAAGGCATTCACAAAAGGGGAGCGTCTTTCCCTTTCCAAAATCAATAAACATAATAGTAATGGCAGTGCAACCATGGAAACAAATGGAAAGAGCCATTGTTTGCATTTGAGGAATTACTGGGTACCCGTCTTTGGGCTTTATGTCATGTAATACCCCAGTGACCTTTAGGGGAGATGTCATCGTCGTCATCATCATCATCATCATCATCATCATCCCGACATCATCGTTCCTATTGAGAAATGAGACCACTGAGGTTTGGGGAGGTGAACTGACTTCCCAAGTTCTTACAATGAACAGCAACAGGGCTGGGTGGGACATAAATCCATTTCACTTAGAGTAAAAGCCAAATTCTTTATTATGCTCCCCATGATCCTGTCCCTGCATCTCCTGACCTCTTCCCCCATCCCTCTCCCGATCACTCACTCCAGCCACACTGGCTTGGCTGTTCCTCAAACACACCAGGCAGCCTCCAACTCCAGGGCCTTTGCAGAGGTCATTCCTTCTGCCTGGAACACTTTCCCCCAAACGACCGCATGGCTTACTTCAAGAATGTGCTCAAATGTCATCTTTTCAAGGAATCTTATCGTGACTTTCCTGTTTAACATTCTAACACTGTCCACCTCCACCACCTCTGCCCTGCAACCAAAAAAAAAAAAAACTCTTTACCTTTGCCTACTTTTTTTTCCTTTGTCCATATCACCTTTTAACTTATAATAGAATTAACACGTTTGCTGTGTGTGTGTTGAGCCCCGCTAGATGAGAAGTTCCTCCAGATTCACGAATGTACCCCCGACACCTAGAACAGGGTTTGACATAAAATACACACTTAATAAAGATTTATCGAAAGAAATTAGCGAAGGTTCTGACTTTCAGGGTCTTAACCACACCACCCTGCCCCTGGGTCCTATTGATACCGACATCTTTTATGCACGATATGATTTTTTTATCCACAGAGAAGTCCAGACAACAAGTGGCTCTTTTGGAATCTCTCAGTGTCCAGCATCACAATAATTAATAAGAGGTGGACAGGATAACCACTGTTTTCTGGGGCTTATAGCTGGGTTGAGAAGACACACAAGCCAGACAGAGGATAATCACATGTTCCCTTGACGGTGGTGTGGGACAGAACCTAAGTCCTGCAGGACTCACACCAGGGTGCTGAGCACAAGCAGCCCAGTTGAGAAGTGACTTCACAGAGAGGACAGGTATCGAGCCATAGCTTGAAGGCATTGCAATTGGTGGAAAGGAGGGCAAAACCCATTGCTGACTGAGGAGTGCTCAGCAAAGCCACAAAGGCTGGAATGAGCAAGGGGCTAGAAAGCTCATCCTCCCATCCTCACTTCTCAGCTCTGTTGCCACAGCCTCCTTAGGGAAGACTCCTGGAACCCATGACCTCAGACAAGCTCCACTGTTAGAGACCCAGAAAATTATGTCCCTTTTCTCTGGAGAAGTTATCATGGTTTGTAATTATAAGTGTGCAATAAATGCTTATTGAGTAATTGAATGAATACATTAATGAATGGGTGACCAAATGAATACGCATATTGAAGAACAAAGTATATAATGATAGACCAGCATATCTGAATTTGGCAATAATATTATGAGTGGGGTAAATGGAAGCTATGGGCCACTTAGCATCCACCTGACATTGGCCACAGTGCTCGACAATTTCTCATTTAATCCTCAGAGTGGCCATTAGAGATGGGCATTTGGGGATCCATTTTACAATTGATAAAATTAGTTAATTTATCCAAGCCCAAATAGCCAATAAGTGTGGAGTCAACATTTTTACTCAAGTTTTTGGCTGTTCCAAGCCCCTACTTGGAGGATAAAAGGGCCCTAAGTAGAAAAGATGAGGGCAGATAATGGGGACCTGTGATGGTTAATGTTAGATGTCCACTTGCTTGAATTGAAGAATGCCTAGATAGCTGGTAAAGTATTGTTTCTGGGTGTGTCTCTGAGGGTGTTGACATTTGAGTCGGTGGACTGGGAGAGGAAGACCCACCCTCAGTGTTGGTGGGCACCATCCATT
This sequence comes from Gorilla gorilla gorilla, assembly GCF_029281585.2. Taxonomy (NCBI): domain Eukaryota; kingdom Metazoa; phylum Chordata; class Mammalia; order Primates; family Hominidae; genus Gorilla; species Gorilla gorilla. The sequence goes on along the minus strand of NC_073224.2, from coordinate 225,760,665 downwards.
GGCTGCCAGCATTGCTAGAGCAAAGCAGGCAGAAGAAGATGGAATAACCTTGCTAGCTGGGTCTTCTGGCTTCCTTCTTCTTCCTGCCTTGAATGCTTCCTTCTGCTCCTGCTGCCCTTGGACATTAGACTCCAGGGTCTTCAGCCTTTGGACCCTGGGACTTGCACCAGTGGCCTCCAGGGGCTCTCAGGCCTTTGCAACAGACTGAAGGCTGCACTGTTGTCTTCCCTGGTTTTGAAGCTTTTGGACTCAGACTGAGACACTACTGCCTTGTCTCTTCCCCAGCTTGCAGACGGCTTATCCTGGGACTGTGTCTTATAATCATGTGAACCAATTCTCCCTAATAAGCTTTCTTTCATATGTACCTGGGTCCTGTTGGTTCTGTCCCTCTGGAGAACCCTGACTAATATAGGAACCAAACATGGTGTGAAGAGTAAGGATCTCCCAGAATTGTGCTAAATCAAAGACTATGTGACTTTCACACTTCTCATCCTCAACTCTGATCTTTTCCCCGCAAGCCTACTAGCAGCAGGGAGTGATGGAGAAGCAGCTACACACCCTTTAGCTTCCCCAAGGAACAACTTTTTCTAGAAACTATTGAAAATGTTGTAGTACTGCCAGAAGTACATGAAATTGACTATGTAGATCATGGACCATAAGTCACAGTTCAATTCTGCAACAGTGAAAAATTGTAATTTTTTTCACCAGAATGGAAAAGAAAAGCTATGAGCTCTAGAATATAACTCAACAAGAAACGTCAATTTAATCACACCAGTCTTCCAGACATGATTCAGTCCACCCAGTCTCACGAGCTTGTCTGCTCCAAGCAACACTGGCACGGTTTCCCTTTGGTAGACAGATATATGGGGTTCCCACTGATGGTTTGTACTGTCCTTTAGTACTTGACGAATCATTGCGATTGGCTGTGGCTTCTTTCTTTTTTATAATTTTTTTTTTAAATTTTACTTTAAGTTCCGGGATACATGTGCAGAATGTGCAGGTTTGTTATGTAGGTATACATGTGCCATGGTGGTTTGCTGCACCTATCAGCCTGTCATCTAGGTTTTAAGCCCTGCTTGCATTAGGTATTTGTCCTAATGCTCTCTCTCCCCTTTCCCCACCCCCAACCCCCAAGAGGTACCGGTGTGTGTGGTTCCTCTCCGTGTCCATATGTTCTCATTGTTCAGTTCCCACTTATGAGTGAGAACATGTGGTGTTTGGTTTTCTGTTCCTGTGTTAGTTTGCTGAGAATGATGGCTTCCAGCTTCATTGATGTCCCTGCAAAGGACATGATCTTATTCTTTTTTATGGCTGCATAGTATTCCATGGTGTATATGTGTGGCTGTGGCTATGTGTGTGTGTGTATGTATATGTATAGTTGTACATATCTGTGTAGGTGGTTGTGCACACACACACACAAAGTATTCAGTCTCTCTGGATCTCATAACACTCCTCCCAAAGCTCTACATATTTATTTTTAATGCTGGTATTCATGGAGGTATCATGAAATAAAATACACATGTTGTAGCGTGCAGTCCCATGAGATATGAACATGCAGACACCTGTGACACCACTCCTGCCAGTCAAGATCCAGAGCTTTTCCCTCTTCCCAGAAAGTTCCTCATGCCCTTTCCAGCCAGCACCCACCCCCCACAGAGACAACTGCTCTCCTGGCTTCTACCACCATAGATTAGTTTTGCCTGTTCTAGAAATGCATTTAAAAATAATTGCATAGTGTGCACTCTTTGGTGCCCAGTTTCTTTCATTCAACATAATATTTTTGAGATTCATCCATTTTTTTGTGGTTTGCTCTTACAGACTATTTGTGTTCCTCCAAAATTCATGTGTTGAAGCCCTGTGTGATGGTATTAGGAGATGGGGTTTTGAAAGGGAATTAGGGCTAGAGGAAGTCACGAGGGAGGGGCTGTTGTAATGGAATTAGTGTCCTTCTAAAAAGAGACAGCAGGCTGGGCACAGTGGCTCAAGCCTGTAATCCCAGCACTTTGGGAGGCCAAGGCAGGTGGATCACCAGAGGTCAGGAGTTCAAGAGCAGCCTGGCCAACATGGCAAATCCCCATCTCTACTAAAAAATACAAAAACTTAGCCAGGTATGGTGGCATGTGCCTGTAATCCCAGCTACTTGGGAGGCTAAGGCAGGAGAATAGCTTGAACCCGGGAGGCAGAGGTTGCAGTGATCAGAGATGGTGTCACTGCACTCCAGCATGAGCAACTGAGTGAGACTCTGTCTCAAAAACAAAAAAAAGAGGAGACAGTGAAGCGTTCTCTCTCTTCCTGTGGATGTGCACATGCACCAGGGGAAGGCCACGTGAGGACACAATGCAAAGGAGGCTGTTTGCAAACCAGGAAGGGGGATCTCACCAGAACCTGGCCGTGCTGGCATCCTGATCTTGGATTTTCAACCTCCAGAACTGTTGGAACATAAATTGATGTTGTTGAAGCCACTGGTGCATGGTATTTTGTTGTGGCTGCCCAAATAGATACATCCATTGACTCTTTTTTATTTTCAATCCATTGCATTGCTGGACCCCACTAGGATCCATTTATTTATTCTCCTGTTCACAGGCATTTGGATTATTTCCAGTTTGGGGCTATCATGAAAAAAATCCTGTTATGAGGAATCTTGCACTCTTGGTTATTCTTCCTCCGCCCCCTCCCTTCTCTCATGCTGCCACCTCCCTTACCGGTTCAGAATTCAAGTCTGGGTTCTAATGGCCAGCAGCATCCAGCAGAGTTGTGTGGAGCCATGTTTCATGTCTCTTTGGTAGTTTAATGATGGGAATTCTCATGAAGGACAAAACTAAAATGAGGAAGGGGAAATTTACCTTGGCATTCAGGGGTAGAACTTGTCCCATGACACATCACTTCTAGTGAATTACACACCCTTCTGCAAGGCCAGTTCTTATGCTGTGGAGTCAATTAGACGATGCAGCAGGCCCTGGCTGCATCATGGTGGATGATGGAGCTGGCTGAGAACACTGGGCCCTGGGGAGCAGGAAGCAGGACCATTTTGGGAAACCTTAGAATGGAGAAGAGTTTTTAGGATACAACTCTGGAATAGAACTGGCCTCAGTCCACGGAGCAGGGTGCAGCTCAGGCATGACAGGAACATGTGCTGGGACCCCAGCCCAGGACCCTGCCTCCAACGCACCTCCTCTCCGTGGGGCACTGTCTGCTTTTCTCACTCCTACATCAGCCACTCGCTCTCGGTGGCCTCCAGCCACTGTTTCCTTCAGAGGAAGTTAGTAAAAGGCACATCCTGCCATTGTTAAACCTCTTTATCCACTGTGCTGCTGACACACTTTGTCTGAGGCTCTGTGCAAAGAGGTCTCATCCTATCCTGAGACGCAGGTGTGTACAAGGCTGTCAGCCCTAGGAAGGCAGCAATCCCACCATCCTTACACCACACCTCAATGGGAAAGAACCTCAGCCAGGGTCTCCTTGATTAAACCAAATTCTATTCTCCTGCCAGTGCAGGTCCCTTGAGTCCTAGCCCTCTGCCCTCTCTGCCCTCCAGCATCGGTGGCGCTCGTGGTCTTCAGAGCTCTGATCCACTGTTCTCCCTGCTTTCCTTATGTCTGCCCAGGTTGGCTGAACTTCATTCTAGGCCGTTTCAACTCTACCCTTGGCCTCCCAGCTGACAGGTGCACGGTGGCCATCCTTTGGCATTTCCACTCTGGCACTCGTTAATGATGAAACTGAATACCCAAGAGCTCTCCTTCAGCCACACATAGGACAGCTAGAGGTGACCAGGAGTTGCCACTCTCAGGAGCCACCCTCAGCCAATGGCAAATGCAAGGAGGAGAATAACACCCCAGCTCCTTTGACACTAGGGGACAGCTCAGAGGCATGACCCGCGCCACCTGGCCAGTTTTCCCAGCTGCCCGCAGGGATGTCCTGCTCCTTGATGGACACTGTGTGGGCTGCCTCCCATTCCTTTGCCCCTGCCTTCACCCCCACCACTACCTCCTGGGACCCAATTACACCCGGACCCTGGTCTCCAGGGCTGCTTCTGGGAGAGTGCAGCTGAAGGCAGCAGTTAAGAGCCCTGCTTGAAACTTTGACCTTCGGCAAGCTCTTTAAACCGCAGCTACCTCATCTTAGAATGGGGATGGTGACGGGGCCTAACGATATGGGTGACTCTATGCTGAGCGTTACTGTGTGCTGCTACTGAGTCACTGTGCTCAACACAAACTATGTCAATGAATTTGAGTCAAATACTGTCACAATGTCCGTTCTACAGATGAAGAAAAGGAGATCAAGACCATCCTGGCCAACATGGTGAAACCCCGTCTCTACTAAAAATACAAAAAATTAGCCGGGTGTGGTGGCGGGCACCTGTAATCCCAGCTACTTGGGAGGCTGAGGCAGGAGAATCGCTTGAACCCGGGAGGCGGAGGTTGCAGTGAGCCGAGATCGCGCCATTGCACTCCAGCCTGGGCAAAAAGAGTGAAACTCCAACTCAAAAAAAAAAAAAAGAAAAGAAAAGAAAGTGAAATGAAATGCACACACACACAGGATTAGATGACCTACCCACAGTCACTCAGGCAGGAAGTGGTTGAGTCAGATTTAAGTGAATGAGGATGATGATGATGACCATGGCAGTGCTGGTGGTGGTGGTGGTGGAGGAGGAAGTGGCAGCTAGCAATTATTGAGGGATTTCTTTGTGCCAGGCACTGATATGCATTTTCTTGTTTAAACCTTAAAACCATCCCAGTACTTTGAGAGGCCGAGGCGGGCAGATCACCTGAGGTCAGGAGTTCGAGACCAGCCTGGACAACATGGTGAAACCCCGTCTCTACTAAAACTACAAAAATTAGCCAGGTGTGGTGGCAGGCACCTGTAACCCCAGCTAATTGAGAAGCTGAGGCAGGAGGATCACTTGAACCCAGGAGGCAGAAGTTGCAGTGAGCTGAGATTGCACCACTGCACTCCAGCCTGGGCAACAGAGTGAGACTCTGTCTCAAAAAAAAAAAAAAAAACCTTAAAACAATCCTGAGAGGTAGTTACCAGTATTATTCCCATTTTACAGAGAGGAGAATCAAGGCCCTGAGATGTTAAGTTACTTGGCTACAGTCCGACAGCTGGTCAGTGGAGCAAAGAGGATTTCACTCAGGTCTGTCTGATTCCAAAGCCTTCTTCTCAAGATACTTTGCATGCAACTCTCCAGCACACTCAGCTGATTGTAGTTCATTTTATTATTACTTTTTAAAAGTCCTGTTTCCCTGCCTGACACTTCAGCTTCTTTTACCAACTACCCTGGATCCAGACCTTTTATCCTCCAGAGGAAATAGATAAAAACTGTGTCTCATTCTCCTCTTGTGAAGCTGGTGCTAAAAACACTGAAGTTCCCTTGATGTGTCCCAGTTAGATCCTGCATGGAAATTCAGTGAGTCAGAGCCATGTGTCTCTGCTAGATAAAACCATGTCAGTTTGTGATCTGAGAACCACTCCCCTCTTTTCTCAAAGGAACCCTGACTCCTACTCATCCCCACATCCCACAGCTGGGGGCTCCAGCTCACTGCCGCTCTTAACTCCTAAGACTGGGGCATATTTACAGCAATGAGGAGCATTTTCAGAACACAGTCGATGAAACGCGCGTGTTGAAGAGCTCAGCTTCCCTTTCAAGTCCTCGCTGAGGCTGGTGCGCAATTTTCAACAATCATGAGAAATGATGCTTTATGCTGGACAAAGAGAATTAGACAGTGAGACCTGCGTCTTTGTTCTCACTCTTCCTCACCTCGCCCCTGGCAGTCAGAAACAACACATTGTAAAAATGCGTGTCCAATTTTTCCAACAGGATCAATTTGCTGTACTTTTATTAAAAGAAAAAAAGGTGGGAGCATTGTCAAACATCCTCCCTCTCCTCTCCCTTCCCCTGCCTCCACCTCTCAGAATCCGTGCCCCTGCCAGGAGCTGCAGTCGCTGCAGCCCGTGGGTCGGACATGAGAAGCCGGGAGGCTCTGCATGCTGAGAGCCGTGTGCAGTTGGCACATTGCTGGACCAGGTTTCAAAGACATGCATGGTACCTCCCCCGTGTATGTTTCTACCCTGGCTATTTAAAGGAAGTCAAAGAGGGCAGCATTTGAAGTGACAGCAACAAAGAAAATGAGAAAGAAAAAGGAGGAGGAGGAGGAGCTGCCATCATCCCATCCAGAGATGGGATGACATGTTCCCGTTTTCTCATGTCCTCTAAAAGGTGGTAGCTGTATTGGTGAACTTCTGAAAGCAACAAGCCAGCTCTCATCCCAGTTTTGCCTCCCTTTTGGGTTTCCCTTTTCACTCCCCCTGCCACCAGTTAAACTCCAAGAAAGGTCAAAAACTTATTTCCCTAAAGCCAAAAAAAAAAAAAAAACAGATCTGAGCAACACCACGTGCCCTGCTTCTCTGTTTCTGTTCATCCCTCTGCAGATGCCCTGGATGGTCTCTGAGCACAGTCCCGTGGGTATAGGCTTACACTGAATTACTCAACACAGATATTTACCAAGTGCCTGCCAGGTGCCCGGTGCTGTTCCCAATGCTGGGGATATGTCAATGAGCAAAACATGCTGAACAAACATCCCTGCCCTCAGGAGGCTGACTTTCTGGTGTTGGGAGAAGGGGAATCAGCAATAAGCAAGACATATGACGTGTCAGATGGGGACAAATCTTAGTGGAAAAGAGAGGGCAGAATAAGGGGACAGGGAACGGGGCCGGCCAGGAAAGATTCATATGGAGGCAAGAGAGTAAGCCATTAGGTATCTGGGGGAAGAACATTCTAGACATCAAGACACAGGGAGCAGCCAATGCAAAGGCCCTGGGGCAGGAGTGTGCCTGGGAAATGGCAAGGAGGCCAGAGTGTGATAAACACAAACAGCACGTGGTATGAGCAGCAATGAGTAGGAGACCAGATGGGACAAGTGAGAGTGTTGTGGCCACCTGTCATGGAGGGCTTGTCAGCCACTGGAAGGGTTTTGGCTTCTATTCTGAGTGGAATTTTCTCTTTACCTTGTGAAATGAATGAGAAATTACCATAGGAGTCAGGGAGGGGCTCACGATGAGCTTCCTAAAAGTCTTCCAAAGTTCCTCGTGGCTGATAGGCTAAAGTAGAAGTTTCCAGTTTCCTCCGGTACCTGCTGTTTCCCTGTGTAAGCCCTTAGTGCTGTGAAGTCTTCCACCTCTTCTAACAGGTCTTCTTCTATTTTCACTCCCTTAGCAAATTCACCCAGTCTTGGGTATTTATTGCATCTCCATTCTAACAACTGCCCATTGTAAATACCTAGTCCAGACTCATCTTCTAAACTCCAGGCTCTTACAGCCAACTGTCTACTCAGTGCTCTACTGGGATATCCAATAAATATCACACACACAAAATACCCAAAACTGAACTCATCATTTTTCTCCACACCTAAAACCTGCCCTGCTCACTGCGTCTTCTTCTCAGAAGATGCTGACCACAGATTTCCAGCTGCACAGGCCTGGCCATCATCCTTCCTCCTTCTCTTTTGTATTTTTCCATGCTCCCTATGTGATCCATCAGCAAGTTCTGTTGGCTCTGCATTCAAAATACCAATGCACTGAGCACTTCTCACCACCTCCTCTGCTGCCCTGATCTGAGCCACCATTAGTGATTGTTGCTTTGAAAACTACAACTGCCTCCTAACAGAGTTAGGAGTTTTTACCCACTTAGACCCCCTCCTCAATATAGAAGCCAGAATGTCTCTTCTCTGCTCAAACTCTCCATAGCTCCGCATTCCACTTGGAGTAAAAGCTAAAGTCTCTAAATTTGCTGTTCACTTAGAACTTTTGGCAGTGATAGGAACGTTCTAGATGTACACTGTCCACTATGGTAGCCACGGGCCACACGTGGCTACTGAGCACTTAAAATGTAACTCATGTGACTAAGGAACTACATTTGCAATTTTATTTCATGTTAATTAATTTAAATGAAAATAGTCACATGAGGCAGTGGCCGCCATATTGGACAGTGCAGGCCTACAATGCCCAACATGAGTGGGTCCCTTCACAATGCTTTGACCTTTTCTTTTCTCCCTTACCTCTTATACTTACCCCACATCACCCACGCTGACCTCTCACTGTTTGTTCCTCAAAAGCACAGGCTCTACACTCTGTTGTCTGCTCCTTCTTCCCGGAGGGTCCTTCTTCAGCATGTTTAACATCTCACCTCCTTCAGTGCTTGCCTTTTCAGTTCATCCCAACCATGTCCCCCACCCCATCTACTCCCAACCCCACTGTTCTGGCTCTACTTTTTTCTTTCTCACTGCACCTCTCCCCCTCTAAGAGGTTACATAATCTACTTATTCATTAGGCCTATTGTTCTATTATGTCTGTTTGCTAGAACACCAGCTCCCCCAAGGTGAAGATCTTTATCTGTCTAGCTCACTGCATGTCCCCGGCACTTTAAAGAATTCAGCTGCAAAGAAGGTACTCTGCAAAAAATGTGCACTAATGACCATGACTTTGACAAATGCTAACCTTGGCAGGAGGCTGATATTCTAGGTGACGGAGACTCCCCGCAACTCCTCTCCATAAATTACCTGGAGGAGGATTCCAGTCCTCCGTGGGTTGATAGGAGATGCAGAGCTTTGTACTGACAGCTGGACAGACTTTGGCAGAAATAAATTCTTTCCTGTAGACGTGAAGGATCGGGCGTGTTCTGCTGTCTTCTGGGAACTACCATATTGGATTGTCAATTCCCATTCATATGTCTGTCTTCTGCATTTAGTGACTAGCTCCTCGACAGGAACCCCATCCTACTGAGGCTAGAACCTCTAATGCCTAATTCAGTATATGACACTTTGTGGTTGCTCAAAAAGATGTTTGAGGAATGACTGATTAAGTCGTGCTTAGAACTGGCTACATAATTTGCAGGGGTCCCAGTGCAAAATCAAAACATAAGGCCCCTTGTTCAAACATTATTAGGAATTTCAAGGCAGCCACAGCAGAGCATTAAACCAAGCATGGTGCTCTTCTGTTTTGGCAGAGGGGATGCCGTGCATAGGTCACTCATCCATGAAGCCTGTCCTGGTCACCTGTGACATTCTGTGAATTCCCAAGGCACACTACACATGTTAAGTCAGGTGTCCAGGTCTATGACTTAGCAATAGAAAAGGCATCGCATTCAACACAGATGAGTGACGCAGACAGGTTCTGAGGGCTGGCAGCCACCTGCTTCTCTCCTGCTGTTGTCTCAGTGAACCACAATCACCCCCAGTCCCCAGATGACTAGCACTGATCATATGCAGGACAGAGTAGGCAATCCATTAGGATGTCATGGCCTGTTTGCTTCTCTGAGTCCCTGATGGACTGACTGAGAGCTCCTGGAGGACAAGGACCAGGCCTCTGAAGCCCCAGGGCCTTGAGCAGCCCCTGGACAATCTTCGGCTCTTAATGATTGTTTAAATGACTGGAAGATACATTAATTAAGCTCAGAAAGCAACATTGGCTTCTTATAGCTTATGATAGGCTTTTTCAAGTCTATCTTCTGAATTAACTTCCATGAGAATACTCATAAATATATATATTTATTTATATAATAATGTTTGAACAAGGGGCCTTATGTTTTGATTTTGCACTGGGACCCCTGCAAATTATGTAGCCAGTTCTAAGCATGACTTAATCAGTCATTCCTCAAACATCTTTTTGAGCAACCACAAAGTGTCATATACTGAATTAGGCATTAGAGGTTCTTGCTTCAGTAGGATGGGGTTCCTGTCGAGGAGCTAGTCACTAAATGCAGAAGACAGACATATGAATGGGAATTGACAATCCAAAATGGTAGTTCCCGGAAGACAGCAGAACACGCCCGATCCTTCACGTCTACAGGAAAGAATTTATTTCTGCCAAAGTCTGTCCAGCTGTCAGTACAAAGCTCTGCATCTCCTATATTTTAAACCCTAAAACTAAAGTTATGCTGAACTTCCATTAGCGTTATCTGGAACTGGACTTCCCAGTATGTTGTTCTGGGCAGCGGCAACAGCAGCAGCAGCAGCAGCAGCACCTGGGAACTTGTGAGAAACTCAGATTCTCATGCCCTACCCTGGACCTGCTGAATCAGAAACCCTGGGCGTGAGGCCAGCGACATTTTACAAGTCCTCCAGGTGATTCTGAGGCCCCTCAAGTCTGAGAGTATTTGTGTCCTAAGGAACAGAGTTTGGAAAGCAGTGACTTATGCTGTTCTCATCAGATATGTTTGGATTTTAACACAAATTAATTGTTTGCAGCTGCAACCCTCAAATGTCTCACAGGATTAAAATTTTTGGTGCAATTTTACATAGTGAGTCAAAATCCCATAAAGCTGGCTCATGATGGGGGCATTTATTCAACTCAGCAAGAAGGACATTTGGGTGAGAATGAGAAATAATGGTGTATGCTCACATTAAATATACTTTTTTTTAACAAAAAAGAAATTGTTGAAATAAAGCAAAAAGGAGAGTTGGGAGGATAGATGTGTGTGGTAAAGGCAACACTAGACCCGTAGCCAGAAGATCTAAGTTAAGTAAGCTTGAGCAAGTCAAGTAACCTTTTGAGCCTTAATTTCTTCACCTAAGAAATTGAGAGACTACCCAGGGCTGCCATGTAGGGTTGAGCAGGTTGTGCACTACACAAGGGAACCCAGCTGAGGAGCAAGTGGGAGCTGAAGTCCAGCTGAGCTAGGCTTTGTCCCCCTGTAGGGGAAGGGACATCTTTCTAATTGACTTAGAAATGCCTTACAAACCAGATGAGGTTCTGACAATACTCCTGCCCACCTCACAGAGTTGTGAGGATCAGAAAAGATGATGATTGAGAAAGCCTCATTTGAAAATTACAAGGTGTTATACAAAGAGAAGATTGGACATGATTTTGATTTCTGCTTTGGCAATATACTTATACTTTTGACCATTTCACTCAGGCTGACCAAATGCCTGATATGCTAATTGGACACAAATCACTACCCATCTACCAAGGCTTGTGCTTTAAAATTGGGGCTCAGAGAAATCAGCAAGACTTTTAGCTGCAGGAACAGGGACTGTCATAGAAGCTCACTATGCCCTTGGAGGTTTTGCTGCTGTATGAGATCGTCACAGAGGACCAGCTGAAGCCCCTAACCGTCTATAGCTGTTGCAGCTACACCTTCTCAACCAGCAGGCTTGGGTGCCCAGAAGTAGCTCCGTGGGGACTCAGCCTGTTGCTGCTGGGTTAACCTGGTGGGGTGCACCCAATAGGAAAAGGGTCAGAAGCACCAGAGGCCACAGACACTTGGAGGTGAGCCAGGCCTGGAATTCCATTTATTTTGTGCCTAAGAGGAAAGAAGACCTGCCCTGAAATTTCCATTTGGGGGCTGAAACTTTCTTGTTAGGACACTACAAAAATCCCTGTTGGCCTGATTTCATAAGTGTCAGTACCTAAAACTGAGCACCGAAAGCACTTCCCATAAAAGCAAAAGTGGTCTTGTTCATTGCCACCTTGTGGCAGTTTAGCCCTACAGCACCAGCCGAGGTGAGCTGGCCCCTGCTCCCCGACACGTGGGTCATTTATAGGATCACCCTTCTCAGGAATGCCGTATGTTTTCTTGTCACCAGTCTTTCTTTTGGGAACTCATGCACCATTAGCTTGTCTCATTGAGCTGTTTGGGTGAACTTGGCCAATCAGTCAAGTCTTTCTCTGGTCCCCATTTCTCTTTTCTACCTCAACCCACCCTCCTTGAATTACATAACCTTTAAGATTCTTGCAACCGTGAAGTGTTTTGGCTCTTCCAAACGTGATCTGGCCTTCCCAAGTAATATATTAAAAGAAAGGTTTTATTTTGTATTGTTTTGTTTTGCAAATCAAAAAATAAATCTCAAGTCTCTCCCGAATGGGCCCCAGTGCTCTGCAAGAACAGCTCCCCAAGGGATTTCTGCACCGTGAGATAAGGTGGCTGGCTGCCAGAGGGGCCACTGGATCTTCAAAGGCTGCCTAATTAAGTTCCAGCCAGCAGTCTACCTCTGTGGGCCAGGGGCTCTTGGGAGATAAGACACGAGACACATCCAGAGATGGAGGATGGAGCTTTGCTCCAGTAATGAAATAAATCAGGAGCAGCCCACCTCGTTTGCAAACGGAAATCATTCTAACAGGAGGCCTGCAGTCATCTGAGAGAGTAAGGGAGAGTCTCCATTGGATTGGAGGCCCCTGGCCTTCCTGCCCACTCCCCAGGGCTCTGATGGGGTGCAATTATGGTGTTAACTGGGATGGGAAGATAAGGCAAGATGTCATTAATGGAGGAGAGCATGTTTTCTTAATTCCGGAAGCTAATCCCCAGTGACTTATTCCTCTTGAGCCTCCCACAGGGATGTGGAGGCATTAAAGGTGCGTTGTTTATTCATGTGACCTAAGTATTTTGCTGCTTTCCTTAGACTTCTGATTACATTCTGTGGTCTTCCTGCTGCCAAAATGGTATAGCAGCATTTTGCTATAATTTTATAGGAGGACTGTTCTCCTTTTTTGCACTTTGAATATAAGAGTTCCCAGGGCTTCGACTATCCTTCAAGTTTCAATTTTTTTTGTAAATCTTAAGCAGAGCCACCACCTGAGAGATCACAAGATTTGCTCAACTTAGAAGACAGGTAAATTGAAAGTTATAAAACAAGGAATCTGGCCACCTCAACTCCTGTACTAACTGCAGAGTATATATTTTTTCTCATTGAACCTACCTGGATTATAATGGTAGAGTTTTCTTTAATAGACTTCAAAGTATGGGTTCAGACACAGAGTAACTCTCAAACTTTGAATTGCAAAGGCTTTCACTGCAAACCTTCATGAGATGTACATATACCCCTTATGGAAAATGATATCAAAATCCACTGCAACAGTGATCCTTACCTGATGGTTTCTTTGGCGTCACCCGCCCTCCAACTCGCTCATCTCCAAAATAAACTGAATTCATGATTTTTTTTTTTTTTTTTTGAGATGGAGTCTCGCTCTTGTCACCCAGGCTGGAGTGCAGTGGCACGATCTTGGCTCACTGCAACCTCCACCTCCCAGGTTCAAGCAATTTTCCTGCCTCAGCCTCCCGAGTAGCTGGGATAACAGGCATGTGCCACCATGCCCAGTTAATTTTGTATTTTTTTTTAATAAGAGATGGATTTCTCCGTGTTGGTCAGGCTGGTCTCGAACACCGTACCTCAGGTGATCCGCTCGCCTCGGCCTCCCAAAGTGCTGGGATTACAGGTGTGAGCCACTGTGCCCGACCCATGATTTTTAATTAAAGTAAAGTAAAATCCATCTTGAGACTTTTCCAACCGTCTTTAAGATTATCATCAGGGAAGAGAAGTAGAGAATTCTCACTGCTAAAATTTTCAAATGTTATAAGATAGTAGAGCTCTCAGTTCAAATGTACCATATGTCTACTTGTGCTGCGACTATGTCCACTAAAATACTTAATTTAATTCTTTAAGAGTCTGTGCTGAAGTTTTAATTCTAAGCTTCAGCATTCGGCCGCTTTGCCTCCTCCTACCATCTCCATGTGAGCCTGAGGAATGAGATCCGATTTCTACTCTGCCCTGTGATCTCAATGTCTGTGTTAAGGTTTTCTGGAGTGACACTTGCTCTCCCCTTAAATCCCTCTCCAAGTTCAGAGCCAAACAGAAAGTATCCACAGTAATCAATTGATCCAACAGTTGATAACAGCATCCGCTTTGCTACTGATAAGAAGAGTAGGGCCGGGCGCGGTGGCTCACACCTGTAATCCCAGTACTTTGGGAGGCCAAGGCGGGCGGATCGCCTGAGCTCAGGAGTTCGAGACCATCCTGGGCAACATGGTGAAACCCCAACTCTACTAAAATACAAAAAAATTAGCTGGGCGTGGTGGCACGTGCCTGTAGTCCCAGCTACTCAGGAGGCTGAGGCATAAGAATCGATTGAGCCCAGGAGGCGGAGGTTGCAGTGAGCCGAGATCATGCTGCTGCACTCCAGCTTGGGCTACAAAGTGAGATTCCATCTCAAAAAAAAGAGTTGGAGAGCGGGGAGACTTTACCAAGAGAAACAGCACAATGCGCTTCCTAATCCTGGGCTCTAGAATTCAACCTACCCACCGAAGGCAGAACTGGCGAGGCAGGCATCCCCATCACCAGCGGAGGCACCTTCAGCAGCTGCAGAGGGAGAGCGAGCATTCCCCGAGGCGCTCAAGTCCATAAAAGGGATCTTGGGAAGAAGGGGCTGGGCCACGGGCACTGAGTTTCCTTCCCTTGGGAGAGTAGGAGGGACAGGTGGGAAGAGGCGCCAAGAAATTAGGGGTTCACCTCCCCAGTCCCCTTAAAAGACAAAATTCAGGCCGGGCACGGTGGCTCATGCCTGTAATCCCAACACTTTGGGAGGCTGAGGCGAGCGGATCACGAGGTCAGGAGATCGAGACCACGGTGAAACGCCCTCTCTACTAAAAATACAAAAAATTAGCCGGGCGTGGTGGCGGGCGCCTGTAGTCCCAGCTACTCGGGAGGCTGAATCAGGAGAATGGCGTGAACCCGGGAGGCGGAGCCTGCAGTGAGCCGAGATCGCGCCACTGCACTCCAGCCTGGGTGACAGATCGAGACTCGCGTCTCAAAAAAGAAAAAAGAAAAAATTCACCAGCTTGCGTCTCTCTTAAGCTGTTGAGTTTAGTGAAGCTCATGGTGAACCAAGTCTGTGGGCACCTCTGTGGGGAGAAAATCAGCCCCATCAGGGCAGCCCAAACAGCCGTGACAGCACTCCCTCGGTGCCAACTACCGCGCCTTGGGGTCCCCTGGGTAACGCTGGTGGGAAGTCCACATTTGTTCCCGGAAGTTTCAATAATGAAAGCAGCATATTAATTAAATTAACTTCAAGGCTGTGCTGTGCTGTGCCCTAGGATGAAAATCCACTTTCTTTGCGCTTTCCCATCTCAAATGATGCCCACCAAGCAGGTGTCCAATGCCGTGCGATGGAATCAAATGATTGCACAAAAACAACTAGAGGTGCTGAAAATGTGAATATAAGCTTTCTCCCATTATGTAATTTCTGAAAAGAAATTAAGTCTAAAGGCTGCATCTATGTCTCTTTTATAAGTTGAAGTTTAAAGGAATTAAAGCCTTAGCTCTTCAAATTCAAAAATCACCTTCCCCGATGTCTTTCTTTTGTTTTTGTTTTTGTTTTTGTTTTGTTTTTGAGATGGAGTTTCACTGTTGTTGCCTGGAGTGCAATGGCACAATCTTGGCTCACCGCAACCTCCACCTCCCAGGTCCAACTGATTCTCCTGCCTCAGCCTCCCGAGTAGCTGGGATTACAGGTTTGCGCCACCATGCCCGGCTAATTTTGTATTTTCAGTAGAGACGGGGTTTCTCCATGTTGGTCAGGCTGGTCTCAAAACTCCTAACCTCAGGTGATCTGCCCTCCTTGGCCTCCCAAAGTGTTGGGATTACAAGCGTGAGCCACCGTGTCCGGCCCCTGATTATTCCACTCTATTGGTGCTCGCTTCAATTCACCCCGACGTCTGGGTAGAATCGGGGTTCTTCAGTGGATGCAGCTTGGGTATTTACTCCTGGAGTGCATGAGATTTTTTCAGGACCTGGAAATTTAAATTTGTTCTACACCAAAG
This sequence comes from Gorilla gorilla gorilla, assembly GCF_029281585.2. Classification (NCBI taxonomy): domain Eukaryota; kingdom Metazoa; phylum Chordata; class Mammalia; order Primates; family Hominidae; genus Gorilla; species Gorilla gorilla. The sequence goes on along the minus strand of NC_073224.2, from coordinate 225,745,079 downwards.
ATATCACATGTCTCACCTTTAAATAAGAGCCCAAAACATTTATATATCTAATCACCGCACTAGCCTCATATCTACCCTGAAAACATTAGGTTTTAGTTACAAATAGTTTCATGTTATGGGTTGAATTTGTTCCCCCAAAAATTCACATATTGAAGCCCTAAACTCTGCTACTCAGACTGTGAATTTATTTGAAGAGAGAGATGTCTTTAATCAAGTTAAAACGAGGTCATTAGGGTGGGCTCTAATCCGACATAACCGGTGTGCTTCTTTTTTTTTGAGACAGAGTCTTGCTCTGCCACCCAGGCTGGAGTGCAGTGGCGTGATTTTGGCTCACTACAACCTCCGCATCCCGGGTTCAAGCTATTCTTCTGCCTCAGCCTCCCAAGTAGCTGGGATTACAGGCATGGGCCACCATGCCCGGCTAATTTTTGTGTTTTTAGTAGAGGCGGGGTTTCACCATGTTGGCCAGGCTGGTCTCGAACTCCTGACCTCAGGTGATCCACCCATCTCGGCCTCCCAAAGTGCTGAGATTACAGGCATGAGCCACTGCACCCGGCCAACCAATGTGCTTTTAAGAGGAGAAACAGACACATATGCTCGGGGAGATCAGCACACAAACACACAGGCCGAGAAGGAAGTAATCCATCTATGAGCTAAGGAATGTCATAGATTGCCAGGAAACCACCAGAAACTGGGAGAGAGGCTGGAATTGATTCTTCCCTACAGCTTTCAGAAGGAACCAGCCCTGCCCACACCTTGAACCCGGGCTTCTGGCTTCCAGGACTGTGAGACAATAAACTTCTGTTGTTGAAGCCCCCCGACTGTGGTATTTGGTTATGGAACACCAACATGGTGGTCCGGGAAGCCTGGCTGGTGATTAGCAAAGTGAAGGCAGTCAGTAAAGGTGCTGTATTGACTGGGATTGTGCTGAGAGCACCTGAGGCTCGATCCCACTGGGGAACTCTGGGAGACAGCATAGAACACACACATTGGAGTGATTCCAGCCAAGATGAAAGGGAGCCGGGGTATTCACCTTCCATCTCTCATTTGTCTCTAGCGCAGGCTCCCAGGGTTCCCGCCAGCACGGAGAAAGCCCTTATGCTGAGCATTGCATGTGTTTGAAGTACGAAGTGGTTGAGGCTGGGCACAGTGGCTCAAGCCTATAACCCTGCACTTTGGGAGGTCAAGGTGGGAGGATCACTTGAGGCCAGGAGTTCAAGACTGAGCAACATGGCAAGACCCCATCTCTACAAAAAAAAAAAAAAAATTAAGTTAGCCAAGTGTGCTGGTGCATACCTGTAGGCCCAGCTACTCAGGAGACTGAGGCTGGAGGATCACTTGAGCCCAGGAGGTCCAGGCTGCAGTGAGCTATCGTCATGCCACTACACTCCAGCCTGGGCCACAGAGCAAGACCCTGTCTCAGAAAACAAAAAAAGAAGTGGTTGACATTACTGGAATGCTGCGTGCTAATTTGAGCAGGGGAATGACAGCATTGGCCACACATAAAAAATTAAAAAATAATTGAATCCCACCCTAGACACCTTATTCCAAGCCCAGTGATGTTCCCAGGGCCCAGTACATAGCAATGCAGACGGACTTTCTGTTGCCAAAGACCACAGCAGGGATCTAGTGGTATCTAAGAAAAGGAGGGTGAATGGAAAATATCTTGGTTTTAGCCTCCGTATGATGCTAGTGGGTCAATAACTATAGTCTCAATCTATGTGGACTCTAATTCATTTGGGAAAAATCTCCTCTGCCGTGGTTAATTCCAGTACGAGCTAAACCGTGGAGGCTAGGGTTGGCACCGGTGGTGGTCTCAGTCACCTATCTCACTCGAGGTACCATTCTTCCCCATCCAACATATTCAAAATCTCTTCATTTCTTCTTCCCCTTGAACCCTAGGTGAGAGGGGTCCAGTTCTTCATTCACAGGTAGCTCAGTCTAGTGCAAACCCCTCCACAGTGGCAAGTCCAAGTCCTTTGCCACCATCACAATTGCTGGTGCAGCAGCCTGTCCTGTGGGATTGCTGGGGCTTGACCCTGCCTCTAAGGAAGGATCCCCATCCTTACCCCATATTTATTTCAGCTGGAAAATTGTGCTCCATGGATTCCTGAATGGAAGCACCTTTAAAAAAAAATTCAACTTTTATTGCATATACAGAGGGCACATGTACAGGTTTGTTACATAGGGATGTTACATGATGCTGAGGTTTGGGGTACAAATCCCGTCACCCAGTTAGTGAGCATAGTATGTGATAGGTAGCTTTTCAACCCATACCTCTCTTCTTTCCTACCAAGTAGTTCGCAGTGTGTAATGTTCCCATATTTATGTCCATGTGTGCTCTATATTTAGCTGAAGCCAGAGCCTCTGGGGTCCTAGTGGGAACCCATAATTCTTCTAGTTCTCCCTTGGAACATGGCGTTTCCACCACATTTTTATTATTATTATTATTATTATTATTACTATTATTGTTGGAGCAGAATTTTGCTCTGTCGCCCAGGCTGGAGTGCAGTGGCGTGATCTCAGCTCACTGCAAGCTCCACCTCCTGGATTCACACCATCCTCCTGTCTCAGCCTCCCGAGTAGCTGGGACTACAGCCGCCCGCCACCACACCTGGCTAATTTTTTTGTATTTTTAGTAGAGACGGGGTTTCACCGTGTTAGCCAGGATGGTCTCGATCTTTTCACTCGGTGATCCGCCCGCCTTGGCCTCCCAAAGTGCTGGGATTACAGGCATGAGCCACCGCGCCCAGCCCTCCACCACATTTTAACAATCTAGACATTTAGAATTACCTGGGCAATGTCCATCCTCTGCTTCATTTTCTCCTGTTTTTCCTCACTTTTAATTTTTATCTGCTGTATGTATTGGCTATGGTTAGTCATCCTAAAGCTGAGATTCTGGCTCAGGAATTCATCTCGTCTCCTCAGCCGTGGGGTTGGGGGTCTCTCATTCTGGGAGTGGGCGCTGTCCTAAGTCCTTTAGATGCCCTGACTACTTCAAATCTCACAACAACATCAAAGGGTGGATTAGATCAGCATTTTGCAGCTAAAAAAGAAAGAAGAAGCTAAAAGAAGTTAAATAATGTGCCCAAGAGCTTCCAGCTAAAAAGTACCTGAAAAGAAGTTAGAACCCATTTCTGTCACCACCACATTATAACCTAAAACCTGGAACAGAGGCAGGACCAGGAGCTGCAGGATAGCAGGAGAGAGGAGGGGACCTGTGGTTTGAGCTCTGCACTGTAAGTAAACAGGATACCCACTCAGAAGCTTGTCCACAGGACAAACTGTGGTTAGATTGTTCTCAACAAGCCCTGGTAGCATTGACTGAATAGCAGCCATGCGCTGAGACCTGCTGTAAGCACTTTGGACATCTCCCCTTTCAATCTTCATACAACACTCCATCTTACAGAGGAGGTCACTGAGACTGAGAAGACTAGGTCGCTAGCTCAAGATCACACCATTGGTAACTGGCAGAGCAGGGACATGACCTCTGATCTTTCTGGTCCAAAGCCCAGGTATAAGGCACCACACAGTGCCATCATCGCAGCTATAGAATGAGAAAGTGGCAGAGGCCAAGAGGGAGAATGGGAAGGAGCAATCCTGCAGGACGTGTTCAGATACTTCCTGCGTCTGTGCTAACCAACAGATAACTGGAAGGTATCCTCCATCACCAAGATGAATCTACAGAGTATACATGGTCATCTGACGGTATTGCTGGACTCTTTCTTCCCTTTTAAAAACACAAACAAAGAGGAGCCAAGGCAAGGGCTCTGGATGCCACTGGCTTAGCAAATCTACTAAATGCACATCCTGGATTGAAGTCACTGCTTAGGGATTCCCAACAACTCTTGACTGGACACCAGCCCCAGAGTGGAAGTAATAGATTATTGGCACAGGAATGGCCCTGTACAGAATAGCAGGCAACAGAAGCAAAATGGTCCAACACGGAGTTGGGCGAGGGCAGGCACGAGGGACCCCAGGCAACCCAAACAAGACACCTTGCTGACTCCCTCACCTCTCCAGCCCTGCACAGGCAAGCACACTTTTTTGCTTCTCAACCCCCATGACATTCACACGTGACTGATGGGCAAGGTCATGCTTCTGCCTCCTGTCATGGAGTTTGAGAACTGGAGGAAGCTAGAATGCATCTTACCCAATCCCCTTATTATACAGATGGGGAAACTAAGACCCAAAGAAGAGACTTGCAGGGGGGTTTTCGTGGTAGAATCTGATCTGCATTGAAGACTTCTTAGCTCCTGGCCTGACACATGGTCCACGACAATGTTGATGACTATGTGGGTTGTAAGTAACAGAAATCCAATTCAAATGAGCTTTAACCAAAAGGGGCTGATTAGCTCCCATAACTAGAAAATTCAAGGAGGTGATGGCTTCAGTAATACCTGATTTCAAGAACACAGACCATGCCATGAGGACTTAGTCTCTCCTCCTTTTCTCTGATGTCTTCTGGTTTGGCTTCATTATCAAGGAAGCTGCCCCACGAGTTGCTGGAATGGCTGCTGGCCATCCTGGACTCCTCTCCTTGTATCTGGCCTTATCCACCTCTACCACTTTACTTTAGTTGTTTGCGTCTTTTCCTGGAGACTTAGAATTTTTACAGAACCAGAATCTTTTGCCATCACCCTCAGAAACTTGGATGATGCTCTTGCACTGACCTTGAGCTTAAAGCTTTTTAATTTGGGTGGGGATTGGGGTCCATGCCTCCCTGGGCAGCAGGAATAGGAATATTGTCCTAAATGAAACTCTATGCAAAATAGTGTGTGCTTATACATATGGAATTTTTCTGGAGGAGAGAGTAGTATAAAGCTTTTCACACCTTGGAACACATGTTCCCCAAGAGGGAAAGAACTAGTAAAACCAAAATTCACTATGGAGATTGTTTCAAGAATTTCATGTAAGATGAGGGCTGACTTTGAATTTTATGGTCTTCAATCAGTACTACCTGGAAACAACGAATGTTTTCAAGATCAGGGATCATCCGGTTTGCTGCTTTCTGAACAATGGGCTGGTACCAAGCGATAATTCCTCCCTGACTTCATCTCGGTTATTTCAAATGCATTTGGAGAAATTTGTGAGTTTAATGAGCCCCTTCTGACTCTAAGTTTGAGAAAAATGAGGGGATACATTCCCAGATTCAAGTAAAATCATGGTAAAAGGAACTTTACCCAGTTTTTAACTCTTAATGGCCTCTTTCGGGAGGGTTTTATGGTTTTGTGCCTGTCTCCAACTTGGTGCTCCAATGTGCTCACCCTGTGCAAATGCTTTCATGCAAACCTTAGCCACAGCATGCTCTGGGAGCTTCAGGAGATGCTGGGGAGAGTGCTGCACCCCCGCCTGCTGTCTCTCTCTGCCTGTCATCCAACCACACCTGTCCTTTCTTTTCTTGGCCGGTCTTCATCCCTCTTGCTTCACATTTAATTTCTGTTTTCTGAGCTTCCAACTGATTTGAGGAATAGGATGCTGTTTCATGATAAGCTAGCACAGGGCACCTGATATAAACAGAGCTGCTGTGGCCGGGCGCAGTGGCTCATGCCTGTAATCCCAACACTTTCGGAAGCCGAAGCGGGTGGATCATCTGAGGTCAAGAGTTCGAGACCAGCCTGGCCAACATGATGAAACCCCGTCTCTACTAAAAATACAAAAAATTAGCCAGGCGTGGTGGCAGGCACCTGTAATCCCAGCTACTCAGGAGGCTGAGACAGGAGAATTGCATGAAAGCAGGAGGCAGAGGTTGCAGTGAGTGGAGATTATGCCATTGCACTCCAGCCTGGGACACAGAACAAGACTCCACCTCAAAAAAACAAACAAAAAACAACAACAGCAAAACAGAGCTGCTGCATGGTAGTGCCATTGTGATATTGTGACAATGGTGGGGCATGGGAAAAATGATGTCAGCTACCACTTTGCCAAGTTTTGCAAACCCCGGACATCAAGTGTGGGGAAGGAGGTGTAGGCTGTTTGAAATTGCAAAGGAAAGACTGAGAAGAGGGTGCTTGGCTGCTGATATAGTTTGGATGTCATCCCCTCTAAATCTCATGTTGAATTGTAATCCGCAGTGTTGGAGGTGTGGCCTGGTAGGAGGTGACTGGATGGTCATCCTAGGTTTCTGATGAATGGTTTAGTGTCATCCTCTCGGTGCTGTCCTCCTGATAGTGAGCCAGCTCTCAGAAGATCTGGCTGTGTAAAAGTGTGTGGCATCTTCCCCCAACTTTCTTGCTCCCTCTCACACCATGTAAAATGCCTGCCCCAACTTCACCTTCTGCCATGAATAAAAACTCCCTGAAGCCTCCCCGGAAGCTGAGCAGATGCTGGCACCATGCTTCCTATACAGCATACAGAACCATGAGCCAATCAAACCTCTTTTCTCTATAAATTACCTAGTCTCAGGCCTTTCTTTATAGTAATGCAAGAATGGCCTAACACAGTTGCTAAGTACCCCAGAAGGACTGTCCAAAACACAAACCCAGCCCCCTCAGAGGCTAGGCTCTGAAACAGTGTCATCTACCCATGATTCATACATACTGGGTGGGAATTATATTGGTACCTCAAAAAGGCAATCAGTAAGAATGTGGACTTAGATTGCTTATCTAAGCGCCCAGCTCAGGGCTTACTTTCTGTGGGAGCACATGGTTACAGACAACAGAAACCAACAGCTGAGACTGAGTTTCTGGAAGGTCTCAGGCCCACAGAATTGGTGGGAGGCCAGATGTATTAGTCTGGGTTCTCCAGAGAAACAGAACCCACCTATGTTCTCCAGAACAGAACAAAAACAGACCAGCAGTTTCAGAAGAGAGAGAGAGAGAAAGAGAGAAAGAAAGAGAGAGGGATTATAAGGATTTTTTAAATACTTGCTTGTAATTGTGATGGCTGAGAAGTCTCAAGATTTGCAGTCAGCAAGCTGAAGACCCAAGAGAGTGGGCAGTATATTTCCAGTTCAAGTCCAAAGACCTGAGGACCAGAAGAGCTGATGATGGTGTAAGTTCTAGTCCAAATCCAAACCCAAGGACCAGAGAAGACTAATGTTCCACCTTGAAGACAGTCAGGTAGACTGAGTTCTCCCTTCTCAGCCTTTTTGTTCTGTTCAGGCCCTTGGTAGATTGGATGCTGTTTTGGGATGAGATTAACTTTTTTTTTTTTTTTGCTTTGTTTTGTTTTAAGATGGAGTCTCACTCTGTCACCCAGGCTGGAGTGCACTGGCTCCATCCCGGCCCACTGCAGCCTCCGTCTCCTGGGTTCTAGCGATTCTCCTGCCTCAGCCTCCCAGGTAGCTGGGATTACAGACACGCCCCACCATGCCTGGCTAATTTTTGTATTTTTAGAAGAGACGGGCTAGACTGATCTCAAACTCCTGACCTCAGGTGATCTGCCCACCTCAGCATCCCAAACTGCTAGGATTACAGACATGAGCTACCATGCCTGGCCAACTTTGAATGGGTAGACTAAGTAAAGCTGATGGCCACTGACCTGGCCAGGCAACCTTGAAAAGCACTCTCTGAACTTCCATTTTCTCTTCTGTTTGAAATCCTTACCTAGGGCCTCTGGTGAGCACAGGCATCTCATTATACATCTAGTCACTTTAGAGTGAGTTCCATTTTGAAAAAATAAGTTTGGTTTTGCTTTTATCCAAGAGAATGCATTTATCAAAGCCTGGTCAATCTGGGCTGCAAGGACAGGCAAAAGGCGCTCAGTCACAATATACCTTGAGGGTTTGGATTTATGACTCTTCATCAAGACCCTCCAGGTATGTATAGCAGGTGGCCATTTGGCTGAAACAGGACCTTGAGTGGCAGGCACTGTGGAATTGGCATACAGGGAAGAGTCAGATGGAAAGCGCCTAAACCTAGAAGACAGCCAGCACAACATCCTCACTCCTGGACTCTTCTCTATCCACATGTGAAGACACTCTAGTTAAGTTGCCCTTGACCGCATTTTATGAAGAAATTGATATGCTACGGTGAGGACCAAGCATCAAGGGATTCCCAGGAGTCTTGGGAAATAGCCGCCTTTCTTGAGCTCTGCTGCTGGGGTTGTAGACTCAAATGCATACAGGAGCCAGACAAGCCACAGTAATGAGTAAAGCAGGCCAGGAATTAATGTGTTCCAATCCACACTCTTCTTGAAATAGGCCTCTTTTGTTGTTGCTGTTGTTGTTGTTTGAGATGGAGTCTCCCTCTGTCGCCCAGGCTGGAGTGCAGTGGCGCGATCTCGGCTCACTGCAAGCTCTGCCTCCCGGGTTTATGCCATTCTTCCGCCTCAGCCTCCCGAGTAGCTGGGACTACAGGCGCCCGCCACCACGCCTGGCTAATTTTTTGTATGTTTAGTAGAGACGGGCTTTCACTGTGTTAACCAGGATGGTCTCGATCTCCTGACCTCATGATCCGCCCGCCTCGGCCTCCGAAAGTGCTGGGATTACAGGCGTGAGCTACCGCGCCTGGCCAAAAGAGTCCTCTCTTTTACTCTGCTTTTTATTCTCCCATTTTTGATAGCAACATGAGTACAGGGAAATGTTTCTCTATTATAAGAGATTTTTTTAAAAGTGTTCCTTAGCTGTAATACAAAGGTAATAATCAAGAGTACAAATTTTCAATTATTGCTTAATTAAAAACAATAACTTCAACAACAAACACAAGGTGAATGCCAAATTTAGTCTAAAAAAAGTACTAGTCTAAGACATCTGGGATACTATTGCTATAATGCCTGCTCCACCATGTGCACGCCACATTCAATAGTCTATCTGCCCAGGCGCGGTGGCTCACGCCTGTAATTCCAGCACTTTGGGAGGCCAAGGTGGGCGGATCACTTGAGGTCAGGAGTTTGAGACCAGCCTGGCCAACATGGCAAAACCCCATCTCTACTAAAAATACAAAAATTAGCCAGGTGTGGTGGCATGACCCTGTAATCCCAACTACTAGGGATGCTGAGGCAGGAGAATCGCTTCAACCCGGGAGGTGGAGGTTGCAGTGAGCCGAGATTGCACCACTGCACTCCAGCCTGGGCAACAGAGCAAGACTCTGTCTCAAAAGAAAAAAAAAATAGTCAATCTGCCATAAGCCCAATCCAAGAATATAAATGGGGGTAGGAGAGAAACCACATAGAACTTCCACTATGGCATCTTCTATTACCATATTCAACAAAGACATAAAAGGCCTTGCAAAAAAGAACTTTTACAGCATGTATTTTTAGGACAATATTATAGTGAGGTTCTGGTATATTTCACAGGCAATAAGCCTTTTCTTTCAACTGGACAATAGGGTGGTATAAGCCAATATAGGAAATCCTCCATGGAGCTTTACAGAATTGAGAAATTTTGGATTAATTTTCTCTCTGTGCAGCAAGGAGCTAGGAGAAAGAGATATCACTTCTCCAAGGCATAGAAAGAGAGGGGTTTGATTGTTATTTTGTTTTGTTTTGGAGGTGTTTTTCTCCAATGAGTGGTTGAAATCTAGAGAACATAAAAGAAAAAATGAGGATCTGATTTACACTAACACAAATTCCACACCATTTAGTATTTATTAACAACCATATATCCATTCAATTGTCAAATTCTAACTATGTGCTGAGAGTATCATCTTTATTTGTCTCTGATTTACAAGTTTTCTCTCCTCATTAGAGTCCAATAAGCAACTTGAGGACAAAGATATCATGTCTCACTGTCTTCAGAATTCCCCACCTCTTCTGGAACTTTCCATCCTGCATTATAATCACATGTGTAATAGCTGCCCCTTGAAGAGAGGATGCATTTGCTCATCTCTGTGTCCTATCCCATGGGCATTGCCTTTACCATAGTTAGTGAGAGCCCAGGAAATGTTACTTGGCTGAATACATAAATGAATTCTACTGACCTTGGGGCATATACATTATTGAGGATAGCAGTGGTACCCACGAAAATGTTCACTAACAAACAAATAATCTCTGGACTGTGAAGGTGTTGGCCATGCTTGGTCAGGGAAGAAAATAAGAGAGGTATGTATTAGTTATCCATTGCTTCATAACACATTACCTCCAAAATCTTAGCAGCTTACAACAACAAGCATATATTTAATATTATCTCAGAGTTTCTGAGAGTTAGGAATCTGGGTGTGGCTCAGTGGGATGCCTCAGGCTCAGCATCTCTCATGAGGTTGCAGTCAAGCTTGCAGGCACCTGAAGGCTTGACCAGGGCCAGAAGCAGGAAGCCTCCATTCCTCACCTTGTGGGCTTCTCCATAGAGCTGCTCATGACTTAGCAATGAGCTTCCCCAGAGAAAGAGAGATCCAAGAAAAAGCGAGAGAGGGTCCAGGATGGAAGCCAACATCTTTTATGCTCTAGTCTCAGAAATGACATCGCAATGTGGGAGGGAACTGCATAAGGAGTGAATCTGATTCATACTTACACAAATTCCACACCATTTAGTATTTATTAACAACCATATATCCATTCAGTTATCATAAAAATATCAAATTCTAACCATGTCCTGAGAGTATCATCTCTATTTGTTTCTGATTTACAAGTTTTCTCTCCTCAATTCAAGTCCCATAAGCAACTTGAGGACAGAGATATCATGTCTCACTGTCTTCAGAATTCCCCAGCCCTTCTGGAAATTTCCATCCTGTATTACAGAATACCAGGATGCGGGGATCACTGCAGGCCATCTTGGAGGCTGCGTTTGTTAAATTGGGATACTCAGTGTCCAGTGTTGTTTGCAAAGAGGCTTTGGGACATCTACCTTAGAAAATATAAAATTATCTTTTCTACCAGAATTGGGAATTTTGACATATTTGCATGAATATGGACAGTGATCTGAAAGAAAAAATAATTCTGTAAGTTGACCTGGCATGTGGTGTTCCAGAAGAGACATTGAGGTGACAGCCTCGGCCTCCAACCTCACAGGACCAATCTGAAGCTCTTGATCTACCTGCCCCTTCAGAAATAAGCTTGCCACTCAAACATGAGGAGTTACTCTAGCCAGAGGAATTCTTCAGGATCCAACTCCTCAAGGAAAGGACTGTGCCCGTTTATGCCCCTCTGGCTCAGAGGGAGTTTGACTGTAAATGCAAAATGGTCATTTTCTGTGAACTTTCTGAAGACAGATTTTGCTGAAAAAGAAATGTCCATTAGAGATAGCACTCAGTGAATTATTGTGGAGTGAACAAGAGGCCACAAGTCAGATGCTATCTCAACAGACCAAAATTGCAGATGTTAGTTTGGTCCTGAATATTGGTGCTGGCTCAAGAAGATAGATTTAAAAAATGAATATCACCAAGATTTCAAGCCAAGCTGTGAGTTTAAAATGCCTCATTAAAAAATGCATGAGCATGTGTTTATATAAATATGCACCTTCGTATTTGTGTGTTAGTTATCCGTTACTGTGTAACACATTGACCCCCAAACCCTAGCAGCTTAAAACAACACGCAAGTATTATCTGACACTTTCTGAGCATCAGTGTTCTTCTACTTCCCTTGTGGACCTGATCAGATTTCGTGATAATTACATGTTTATTACAGTATTTTCTGATAGCCTGGAGATTCCCTGAAGACAGAAGTGGGTCTCTCTTGTTTACGGAGGTCTCTCCAGTATTTGGTATGGAATAGTACTCTGAGTAGATATTCGAAAAATATTTGTTAGGTTTTTTTTTATGTTGAACCTTTTATTTGTAGACGTTTATACCCGTTCTTACAAGATATGTATTGTCTGGCATGTATAGATTTTTAATTCATGTAGGTGATGTTGTATTATAGATCTCACACTGTTTATTTTTTAATTCAGCACAGTGTTGCAAGATCCATCCACATTGCTATGCGGCCTCCATATGTTACTTCTAATATCTGCAAAGTATTACATGGTATGCAAGCACTGCATTTCACTCAAGCAGATTGTCTCCCACCTTCTTCTCCACAAACAAAGCACCGATGAGCATTCTTATATGCACCTTTTTATAGGGGCATGTTAAAATTTTTCTTAAGGTTATATGCCCACAGGTAAAATTACTGGGTCAAAAAAATATGCAGCCAGGTGTGGTGGCTCACCCCTGTAATCCCAGCACTTTGGGAGGCTGAGGCGGGTGGATCACTTGAGGTCAGGAGTTCGAGACCAGTCTGGTCAACATGGCAAAACTCTGTCTCTACTAAAAATACACAAATTAGCTGGGCCTGGTGGTGTGTGCCTGGAGTCCCAGCTACTTGGGAGGCTAGGGCAGAAAAATCGCTTGAACCCGGGAGGCGGAGGTTGCGGCGAACCAAGATCGCACCACTGCACTCCAGCCTGGGTGACAGAGCGAGACTCTGTCTCAAAAAACAAACAAACAAAAAGAGGCATATATTTAATTTGACTAAATACAGCTGAATTGCTGTCCAAAGCTTCCACAAAGTAGTTCATGAGGCTTCACGTATTTCCACTTTACCACCAAACTCGGCATTATCCAAGGCCTAAATTTTGCTAATGTAGTGATAATTCACTGTGGTTTATTTTGCCTTACTAATAAATTTAAGCATCTCTTCATATGCATGTTAACCCTATAGAGTTTCTCTTCTCTAAAATACCTGTTCGTTCCTTTCCCAGTTTCTCTACCAGGGTTGCCTGTTTTCTTCTCGATTAGTAGAAGTTATTTGTACATCTATATTCTATATGTACAATTCAAGATATTTGCAGTTTTACTCAATACAAATTTCTTCTGTCATCTGCTAACTTTATTCATAATGTCCATTTTTGAATAGAAATAATTCATGCACGTGGCCCTATTTTATTTTATTGATTTCATTGTTCTTGTACCTTACAGCTTTTATTATTTATTATAGTACATTTTAAATTTTTCAAGTAAGTTATCAAGTTCTTGGAAAAAAATCAAACTGAAATTTTTATTGGTTTTCAATGAATTTATAGATTACTTTAAGGAGGATTGTTATCACTATAAGATTAGTTCGGCCCAGCTAAGCATGGGACAGATCATATTGCATGTTCTTTAATTACAGCGTTTTTAAATTTTCTTCATGGAAGTGTAGAATATTCTTTTTTGTTGTTGTTTTTTGTTTTTTTGTTTTTTTTTTGAAACGGAATCTCGCTGTGTCGCCCAGGCTGGAGTGCAGTGGCGCAATCTCGGCTCACTGCAAGCTCTGCCTCCCGTGTTCACGCCATTCTCCTGCCTCAGCCTCCCAAGTAGCTGGGACTACAGGTGCCCGCCACCATGCCTGGCTAATTTTTGTGTGTGTGTTTTTAGTAGAGTTAGGGTTTCACTGCATTAGCCAGGATGGTCTCAATCTCCTAACCTCATGATCCCCCTGCCTTGGCCTCCCAAAGTGCTGGAATTACAGGCGTGAGCCACCACGCCCAGCTGATGTATAGTATATTCTTAAACAAATTCTCAATTATGTTATAGTTTTTGTCGATATTGTGAATGGCATCTTATTTTTTATAAAACTGTCTATTTGATTATTGATGCTATAAAAATTCTAATGGTTGAGAGTTTATCATATTTCTAGCAACCTTGCTAAACTCTTTATTCATTGAGAGCTTACCATATTTCTAACAACTATGCAAAACTCTTCATTAGTTCTAATAGTTTTTTGATTATCATGGTCTTTCTAGGTACAAAGTAATCTCTTCTGAAAGTAATCGCAGTTTTATTTTTTCCCTTTCAATTCTTCCATCTCTTCTTTCTTTCTTTTCCTTGTAATCTTGGCCAGTGCTATGACAAGCAGCAATGGTAATGGTGGTTATTCTCGTCTTGTTCTTGTCTTAGAGATAGAATAAATTCCAGCCGCAGGATGGTCTAAGTAGCCACTTTTCTCCGGGGAGGCTCTTGAGGAGAGTCTGCTGCTGTAAAGGTGCTGGGACCTCCACTTATGGTTCATAATCTTTCTAAAAACTTCTGTTCAAACATGTTAACTTACGTTTGCTGGTGGTGTTCAAGGGTTCTCATTTTGTCAGAACATTTGGAAGTGGCAGACACTTCATTTAAATTTGTTATTCATGGGGTCAGAGACTCCGTGCCCATGATGGGATATTTTAGCACAATGGGTGCCATGATTATGAAGAATTTAGGCAAAATGATACTTTTTTTCCATATTCAATAAATATTTGTTGAATGAATGAGTGAAGAAATAATCCTAGAAACACATCTAACTTAAAATTGGACTCAGTCTTTGGAGGGTCTTAAGTTAGCCAACTCTGAAAAAAATCCAAACTTGAAGAAGAGGGAATCTATGGCAACCCTTGTTTCCTTTTTGTTTGTCAAACTGGGTGGCCCTGTTACTTGCTTCCTGCCTGGCAGCTTCAGTGATTGGACTCCCCCAAGCTTTGGCCCATTTCCTCAGCTTAAATCCAGAGAGAAATAGACACCACTGAACACGCAGGCTTCCTGTGCTCACTAGGGGGGTATCTTCATATACTTTGCCATTTCCCCCTACCCTGTTATGTCAGACCTCCTGCTGGCCTAGGAGTTAAGATTCAAGGGGGATATGGTGTGTGTGTGTGTGTGTGTGTGTGTGTGTACATGCCCATGCACATTTGCACAAGCCCATGTGTGTATGAATGTGCAGTTTCCAGCATCTTTTGCTTTTCCACAGTGAGCTAAGGCTCTTTGTGTGATTAATGTGAGGCAGAAATTGTGGCCAAGGGGGAAAAAAAAAAGGCAGCTCTGCACTCTTCCCCCAATCAGATTAACGTGGGGTAGAGAGGATTTAAATCAAAGATGGCGCATCGTTTTTATCTATTATCCCAGTTGCAATCAATTGGTATTGGCTGCCTGGACTGCTGCGTCATGAAGGATTCTGAGGCTGGGTTCCAGCCTATCTGGAAAGCATGCCACAACCAATTAACCATGTCTCCCCTGGGCACAGGACGGGTGAGTAGCAACTCACAAGCCAAATGTAAGCTGCAGCAGGAGATGCTGGTCCAGTATGCCTAGAGCAATGGAAGAACTGGAATGTTCTAACCTCTGAGGGCAAACAAGGGCCCTTGTCTATTGCAACAGAAACATACACTTAAATAGCATCTGTATACAGAATCACTGGGTGGTATTTGCACAATAGAAAGGAAGAAAGGAAAGAAAGGCAAGATTTTGGCTGCTGTCACCCATGTTTTAATTTCTGTGGGATTTTTTTTCTCTTTCTTTCTTTCTTGCATTCATGTGATCCCATGGAAACCAAAGCCACCTGAGTAATAAATACTTAACAAGTAGAGTAAGCTTTAGGCAGGTGATACTGTCAGAGCAGAAATAGCAAATCAGTATTCCCTTACCCACCAGCTCTAATCAATTAATAGAAGCTTATCTCCAGCTCCTGGATTTCTGATCCTGGAAGGTGTTTGCATGCCCAAGCCTGGGCCTGGTCGGCTGGCACTGTGTCTATGCATTGGTGTAGCATCACCATTCTGACAGGTAGCAAAGGGCACCTATAACCCACAAGACACCATCTGGCCAAGAACCCTGGAACACATAGTTCCCCTCTGGCTTTTCTAACCAACTCCATGCTGGATGTCGGGCTTGGGCATCCCCACGAAGCTGCCCCCAAGGCACTGGGCATTGTCTGAGGCTTCTCTCATTCACATGGGCAAGTGTGCTTAGCCCAGCTGGCAGGCCCTACACACAGCTTGGCAGCAGCCGGGAGCTTGAGCAAGGCGGTGAGGATCCAGGCTTGGGGCTGTTCACTCCCTGGGGATGTTGGCTTCTCTCTCTGGTTCTGCTCAGCCTTCCAGGGCCACCAGCACCAGACTCATCTTAGACCCCAAACAAGTTTCGCCAGGCATGTCTGTGAACCTGTGCCCTGATCACTCAGTAATTACTGCAGGCCTGGGACACTCCTCTCCTCCTCTATGACAATCTTTCCCCTAATGTACTTTAAGTCACTGTCTGGGACACCCCATCATCTCCACACATCAACCAGAAGTCCCATGGTTGACTGAAGAAGATAAGGAGTCCCTTCCTCATCAGGGTCCTTTGGTCAGAAAATCAGAAATAGAGGCTCCTTGGGAAAACAGAGATACTTCACTTTCCCATGGCATTTTACAGTTCACCAAAAGCATTTTACCAAGTGTGATCTAATCACAAATTTGATCTCATTAAAGCACAAAGTATCTTCAAGATAAGGAGCATTTTTCCTTCTGAGAACTGAGTCTCAGAAATGTGAAAGAACTTTCCTGGGCCCATGCAGCATGCTAAGGACAGAGGCCAGGCTCAAACCTAAAGTATCTGAACCCTGCGCTGTGGTCTGCCTGCCATAACCAGGCTGGCTAGTTGGACTTTTTATCTGTCGCTATGGTGGCTATAAGTTTTGGAGCCTGGTGAAATTTGTCACTGCTTTTTAAACCCACAGAAATCCCATTTCCTCACTGGGACCTGGAATCCAGCAACGCATCCGCCCTTGAGTTCAGCATTACCCTTTCCTGGCTGTCATCTCTTTCACAGGGTTCAAAATTTCTGGGAAGGTGATATGGTTTGGCTGTATCCCCACCCAAATCTCATCTTGAATTATAGCTCCCATAATTCCCTCATGTTGTGGGAGGGACCCAGTGAGAGATGATTGAATCATGGGGGGCAGTTCCCGCATACTGTTCTGTGGTGGTGAATAAGTCTCACGATAGCTGATGGTTTTATAAGGGGAAACCCCTTTCACTTGGCTCTCGTTCTGTCTTGCCTGCCACCATGTAAGACGTGCCTTTCACCTTCTGCCATGATTGTGAAGCCTCCCCAGCCACATGGAACTGTGAGTCCATTAAACCTTTTTTTCTTTATAAATTACCCAGTCTCAGGTATGTCTTTATCAGCAGTGTGAAAACGGACTAATACAGAGGGATAAGACATTAAGATAATTAGAATTTAAGTGGAATTAGTTTATTTGCTTCCCTCTTCTGAACTGAGGGGACAAGACATGACTAAAGCCAGCACTGCCGAGAGGGGTGGTGACTGGCAGGTGGCGTGGGTACACAAATGAACCCCACCTATTTCTTCACCTTGCCCTAGAAGTCACCATCCAGGTATATCCAGAATTGTGTATACCCTGCATGTAGCCAGGAAGGGGTTAAAATAAATTAAGAAAACAGAAACTGAAAACATTCCTGGGAGGGACCTGCTTGACACTGAGGCCATCAGCCTAAGATATTCTCCCAAAAGTCCCCCCTTGGGAAAACAAAAATATGAATTCTTTCCTGGGTGATATGGTTTGGCTGTGTCCCCACCCAAATTTCATCTTGAATTATAGCTCCCACAATTTCCATGAAAATGGGAATATTTCCTATTTCCAGTTTCCTAGAATATTGTTCTAGGATTGTGGGAGAACAATAACATTCAAAGCTAAAAGTCTCCTCTTGGGAAAGCAAGAGGAGACTTTTAGCTTTGAATCTTGTTCTCCCACAGTTTCACAAAATGCTAAATGGTTGTGCTCTTTCACTCTTTGTAAGAGACAGGAGTAAACTGCATTGGTTTCTTTTGTTTTTTCACCAAAATTCCTGGCCACTAGGACAAGGAACTAAGAGTGGAGACTGTTTGTGATTTACACAGGGAGCCCCTAGATTTCCACCATACAAACCCGGGTCCTGGAAGCTTTCCCGTGCAGGAAGCAGATTTTCTTCCCCTGTCTGTTCACCAACTGCTGTTCCACTTGTATATTTCAAAAGTAATAAAGGTCAACATTTTAATTAACCCCACTGATAGAACCTCATTCTGTCAGACCTAGAATATTGTTCTAGGATTTCATAACCTTGATCCTAAAGTCCTTTTGCTTGGGGGGCTTAGCCTGGGAGAGTTTTTGGCTTTGACCAGTGTACTAGTTTGTTCTCATACTGCTAATAAAGACATACCTGAGACTGGGTAATTTACAAAGGAAAGAGGTTTAATGGACTCACAATTTCACATGGCTGGAGAGGCCTCACACTCATGGTGGAAGATAAGGAGGAGCAAAGTCACATCTTACCCGGATGGTGGAAGGCAAAGAGAGAGTTTGTGCAGGGGAACTCCTCTTTATAAAACCATCAGATCTTGTGAGACTTAGTCACTATCATGAGAACAGCACGGGAAAGACCTGCCCCCATGATTCAGTTACCTCCTGCAGGCTCCCTCCCATGACACGTGGAAATTGTGGGAGCTATAATTCAAGATGAGATTTGGGTGGGGACACAGCCAAACCATATCACCCAGCAAAGAATTCAAGGGTGAGCTGGTGGTGGTAGACAGCAATCTTTTATTGAACAGAACTGCTCCTTGTGGAGCAGGGCTAACTCATAGGCAGTGGGCCCAGGATTGGCAATTTATGAGCTCTTGGCAACTGCATTTATATTCACTTAAACCCACTTTTAATTACATGCAAATTAAGGGGTGGGCTAATGCAAATTGAGGAATGGATTATTTAGAACTTTCTAGGAAAGGAGCTTTAACTTCTGGATCATTGCTATGGAAAAAGGTGGTAGCTTCGGGGTGGTTGCCATGGCGTTCGTAAACTGTCATGGTGCGGTGGGAGCGTCTCATGCTAATGAACAATGAGGACAGCTAGGGATTGGTTTTTTGCCATCTGCTGCCTTCTTCACTTTATCTTGTCTGGACCAGATTCTGTACTGGTCAGCAGGGTTGTGAACAGAAAACAAGTCCTGTGGGTCTCCTATCTCACTTTAATCCCAACCTCTTCACTCTCCTCCACATCAAGTTTCCTCAACCAGCCCAGGTTTACCTTATTGAAATCGCTCTATTAAGATTAGTATATTTCTATAAGGTGCTTCTAAAACAGTTGCTGACGTACTGTAAGCACTCAATAAATGTTAGTGATTATTATTAGCAATATAGTCCTTAGAATTGGCAGCCTGTGTGTTCTTCCTTTTAATTATACTCTCTCAAGATTTTGATATATACTATGACAATTTCCAATGATGTTCTGTAATCAATTACTGTGGCTTCTAAATCAAAAATGAGATGAAATCCAGGCACCGTCCTCAGCCCAAGCGTCTCTCAGGCATCAGTTTATATGCTTTCCCTTACCATAAAAAAATGTGGGGTACCTATCAGTGTTACTAGCAAGCAGAAATAAAACAGAAAAAAGTCCTGCTACTCTCAGTGAAGCCCTGGTGTGGAGTCAGAGATATCTCCCCTGCCCCATCCTATGGTGACTCAGGCATTCCCAGGAGTCACAGGCTGCAGTTCTGTTAATTCTGGGAAGTTTCATTCTGAGAGCTTGGAGGGGCCTTCTTCACTTCCGTGAAACCTAAGGAACACTAGGAAGACCATCTGTCTGGGAATTCCGTCTTGACCAAGTAGTGTGGAGCAGTGACAAAAGTCCTGAGCCAGGAGGCAAAGACCTGTGCTCCGGGGTCTTTCAGAACATTAATCCACGGTGGAACCTCGTGCAACACATGCTCCCTCCCCGGACTACTGTTTTGTCATGTATAATTGAGAGAGTTGAGCCAGATCAGAGATCAGAAACTAGTAGTAGCTGGGGAGAAAGTACAGACTGCAGGTGTGTGTTACTTGGCTTGCAAAGTAGTGTTATAATTTTTATTAATTAGTCCTCAACAGTTAAAAATTCAGGTTTTTGCATGAAATCTGACTGCTCTTGAAAAGTCTGGCAACACTCGGATTGCGTTTCCTTAGAGAAATAATTGGCCTTTCTCTCCAGACATGACATATGCTCTTTGGTTTACACGAGTCCTCCCCTTCCCTCCAGATCATTCACTTACATCACCTGCTTAGTTAGCACTTATTGGCATTTGAGTTTGAGACCCCTAGTCTAAATAATTTCTTTTTTCTTTCTTTCTTTTTTTTTTGAGATGGCGTCTCACTCTGTCACCCAGGCTGGGGTGCAGTGGCGTGATTTCAGCTCACTGCAACCTCCACCTCCTGGGCTCAAGCAATTCTCCTGTCTCAGCCTCCTGAGTGGCTGGGACTACAGATACATGCCACCATGCCTGGCTAATTTTTTTGTATTTTTAGTAGAGACAGGGTTTCACCATATTGATCAGGCTGGTCTCGAACTCCTGACCTCAAGTGATCCACCCGCCTCCACCTCCCAAAGTGCTGGGATTACAGGCCACCATACTCAGCCTAGTCTAAATTATTTCTAGTGGTCCCTCCTGCTTGGGCCAGATGAATGGGGTCATATCACCTTGTTACATAGCATGTTGCTGCATAACAGCTGTGTACCCAATACACGGTGGCTTCACATAACCAGTGTTTATTATATTACATCTCCTGATTTTGTGAGTCAGGAATCCAACAAGGAGGCTTAGGTGAACATTTTTTCTGTCTCATACCATGTCTGCAGAGGTCAGTTGCTGCTATTTAGCTGGCAAATGAGCTGGCACGGATGGTCCAAGACAGGTTCACCCAGCCAGTTGCAGTGGCTCATGCCTGGAATCCCATCACTTTGGGAGGCTGAGGCAGGTGGATCACGAGGTCAGGAGATTGAGACCAGCCTGGCTAACACGGTGAAACCCCATCTCTACTAAAAATACAAAAAAAATTGGCCGGGCATGGTGGAGGGCACCTGTAGTCCCAGCTGCTTGGGAGGCTGAGGCAGGAGAATGGCGTGAACCCGGGAGGTGGAGCTGGCAGTGAGCTGAGATTGTGCCACTGCACTCCAGCCTGGGCAACAGAGCGAGACTCTGTCTCAAAAAAAAAAAAAAAAAAGAGAGACAGCTTCACCCACAAGTCTCTCGCTTGACAGGGATGGCTGGAAGTCTGGATTCTGCTGTACCTATCACTTGGAGCACCTGCATAGCTTCCCCAGCACAGAACCAAGGTAGTAGGACTCAAATGGTAGCTTAGGGCTCCCAGAGTGAGCATTCCAGGGGACCCAGGCCCAAATCACAAGGCCTCTTGAGACCTAGCCTCAGAAATTGCAGAACATTACTTCTGCCACATTCTGTTGGCCAAACAAGTCACTGAGGCCAGTCTTGTCAAGGGGAGGGAACTTGGACTCAATAGGCAGAGTAGAAAAGAATTTGTGCCAGCTTCACTTTGCGACATGTCAGTTATTCAAATTCTGCTGTCCTGAATTAAAGGATACTGATTAGGCCAAATAAAAAATGTCTTATAATAATCCATTATATAGTTATGCACCATATAATGACATTTTGGTCAACAACAGACCACATACACAACAGTGGTCCCGTATGATTATAATACTGTATTTTTTCTGCACCTTTTCTATATTTAGGTATGTTTAGATACACACAAATACTCCTCATTATGTTACAATTGACTGCAGCATTCAGTACAGCAACATGCTATACAGATTTGCAACTTAGGCACACACAAGCGGCTATACCATACAGTTTAGGTAAATAGGAAGCTATATCATTTAGGTTTGTGTAAGCACGCTCCATGATGTCACCTAACAACATATTTTTCAGAACATATCCCTGTCGGTAAGCAACACATGACTACACAAGAATTATGTCCCTGCCCCCCGAAGCAGAAAGACAGGTTTGTAGAAGAGAGAGCTCACTCTACACTGTGCCCACTGCTCATTTTAGTGGCTCCCTATGACATGCAATATCACACAGGACACTTTGAGTTATAAGGAATTGAACTTCAAGTTTTTATAAGAAAAAAAAAGAGGAGACATGGATGGAGCTGGAAGCCATCATCCTCAGCAAACTAATGCAGGAACAGAAAACCAAACGCTGCGTGTTCTCACTTATAAGTGGGAGCTGAACAATGAGAACGCATGGACACAGGGAGGGGAACAACACACACTGGGGCCTCTCAGGGAGTGGGGTGAGGGGAGGGAGAGCATTAGGAAAAATACCTAATATGTGCTGGGCTTGACACCTAGGTGATGGGTTGATAGCTGCAGCAAACCACCATTGCATACGATTACCTATGTAACAAACCTTCACATCCTGCACATGTACCCCAAACTTAAAACTAAATTTAAAAAAAAAAAAAAGAAGAAGAAGAAGAAACGGCCAGGCGCGGTGGCTCACACCTGTAATCCCAGCACTTCGGGAGGCCAAGGTGGGCAGATCACGAAGTCAGGGGATCGAGACCATCCTGGCTAACACGGTGAAACCCTGTCTCTACTAAAAATACAAAAAAATAGCCAGGTGTGGTGGCGGGCGCCTGTAGTCCCAGCTACTTGGGAGGCTGAGGCAGGAGAATGGCGTGAACCCAGGAGGTGGAGGTTGCAGTGAGCTGAGATCGTGCCACTGCGCTCAAGCCTGGGCAACAGTGCAAGACTCTGTCTCAAAAAAAAAGTAATTAAATAAATAAATAAACGGAAGAAACTATTGATTCACAGCAACAAAGGTAACTACATTAGTAAACATAAAAGACAGCATAAATATATTTTTGTAATTCTTTCTATCTGATTTTAAAAATAACTACATAAAGCAATTATGATAAAATTGTGCCAATGCCTTATAATGCATAAAATGTAATTTGTATGACATTAACAGCACAAAAGAGGAGGGAGGGTATTGTGCTTTATTTGAAGCAAAGTTTCTGTATACTGTTAAAATTAATTTAGCATTAATTTGAATTAGATTGTTTTAAGTTAAGATGCTAATTGCAATCCCCAGGGCAACCACTAAGAAAATAACTTGAAATATATCGTAAAAAAAACAAGGAAAATAAAATGGTAAGTAGAAAATATCTATTTAACACAAAAGAAGTTAGTAATCGAGAAATGGTAGAATAAAAAAGACTTAAGATATACAGAAAACAAAAAGCAAAATGGCAGATGTCAATTCTATCCTATCAGTCATTATATTCCATGTAAATGGGTTAAACACTCTAAGCAAACAGTAGAAAGATTAGCAGAGTGGCTTTTTTAAACGACCTAATTATGTACATTCTACAAGTGACAAACTTTATAATCTAAGACATAAATCAGTTGAAAGCATTAATAAAAAGATGGAAAAAGAAATGCCTGATTCGTGTATCCAAAAGGCAAAAAAAAAAAAAAAAAGTAGACTTTACATCGGCCTCAGTTCAATCCAGGAGTTCAAATGATGCTGTTGGGATTCAGCCTTACTCACCTAAGGTTTCTTCTCTGTTAATTCCACTCTCAGGTGTTTCAGCCTCTCATGATGGCCCCCAGAAGCTCCAGGCTTAGCAACTCCAATAGAACGTAAGCTTCTTTTTCTCTACTGTACCAGCAAACTTCCTGGTTTGAGTTTCATTGGCCTGCTTGGGTCAAATGTCCACACCTGAGCTAGTTTCCAGGCCCACGCATAAATCACGTGCTCTTCTCTGGAGAACAGTTTGGCTTAGCTTCTTCTGACCAATATGGTCTGAGAGGAAATGAGGTGTGTTCCTACAATGAAGGCCAAGAGACTATCACCAGAAGACAGGAGAGTGGATACTTAGCTGGCTAATAAACCACAAGCGTCCACTACACATGGTTTTTGGGTTGGACGGACATGGAAAAAAAGTCAAGCTAAAAAATCTATGAGGTGCTCAAACGTTTGTCTTTATGTTCATGTTTTAATTGTCCAAAAGAATTTCCGCACTAACTTTAAAAATCTTTTTAGCTCTTTTGATACATGAAACATGCTTGAATTGAATTCTTAGAGACTGGGAAAAGGGAAAATGGAACCTCACGTCAAGAAGCACTTGCTCTGCATCAGGCCCCTTTATATACCCAGTCTACTCAAGCCATGAGACCCCAGGAACTAGATGGGGCTCTCAGACTTTTGAAGACGAGGAGACTGAGGCACAGGAAGGTCAGCGATCTAGCCAATGTGCCCACTTTGCAGGAGGTAGTATGGATTCAGCACAGTCCCAGAACCTAGGGTCCTTTTCCCTGCACTGTACTACGTACGTCATATTGCACATCATGCTATAGCTATGAGTCTTCCTACATGTCCACATTCAAGTAAGAACCGGGAAGAAGCCACAGACATGCCCAGGGCAAACCTGGGCTTGAACATTAGAATCAAAGCTAAATTAGGGGTATTGGAGATTGAGTGCAGGCAAGGCACAAAGTTAGAATTTCTTGGTTTTCACTTTACTGGAAAGTTATTTCACCATCAGTGTCTGGTTGGTGGTGGTTTGTGTAAGCTGTACATTTATATTTTGCCCGCCCAGGCATCTCTGCGGGTAGGCATCGTCAACCGTTTGCAAGATGGTCTCGCCTTGGTGATGGGTCATGATTCTCGCTTTCATTTGCCTCTTGGTTCCAATTCAGGTCACACCCAATTTTCAGTCTTTGGCTTCATCTTGGTATCAGGGATGGATCATGATGAATACTGGGATTGTTACAGTTTACTGTCTCTTTCCATCCTCATTCTCCTGCTTCTTCGTTGGCAGAGGCTGACAACCAATGTTGAAATCAGATTGTTCCCTTCATCCAGATCTTTCTTTGAAAATGCTTCTCTCATTTCTGGTGGATTAAGGCAACAGTTTCCATAATGTGTGCTACTGGACACAACCACTCAGAATCTCAGCCATAAAAAAGGTGGGGTGCTACAACCAGATTATGGGGGAATGTGTGTCACGCAGGTAAAAAAAATCTGCTATATTCCCCATGAACGTATAAAGTGTTCCAATAGATCTTTCCTATTGACATTATTTAGCCAGTAGTCTGAGGACAGCAATAGTCTAAATGTAAAATGTAGCACTTTTATTTATCGGGAATGAAAAACCAGTCCCCACACACAGCTAGTGAAAACTAAAAAATTAGGAACTTGGCTTTGTAGGAGACGTGAAACCTCTTTCACTCCGTTCCATTCCAGCCCATTTTTAAAAAATGAAATGGAAGGTTATTTTGCTAGCAGAAAACTGTTATTGTTGCTGAATTTGCTAAGAAAATTGGGCAATTTATCAGTGAAGATGGCAACAGCAAATATACAGCGTTGCCAGAGGCATTATTTTGCCATCCTAGGCAGCATTAACAAGTTAAAAAAATTCTAGGTTCCAGGATGGCAATAATGAATTTTGGTCTCATGGGCAGGAAGGCAGATGGTAGGTATATTTTCCCCTGAACATGTCCTGATGGATAACAGGCTTTTCTGGAAAACAGGCCACGATGTCAGATTCTTATTAGCATTAATGATGGGTTGTTCAACAAAGTCTCTGCACCTTGCACTACGAATACCCCTGGAAGATTTGGGACTAACCTCAGACATAAGTGACTATTTGCTCTTGCCAGGTTAGCTCTTCTTTATCGGTATTCTGTGTTGGTTTTTGGCTTTGAATAATGTCTTGTTTTATAAAACACCAAGAAATAGTGTCATGGTTGGGAGCCAAATGGATGGTGTTGCATTGATATGGTGAACACTATTAGGAGGGAGTAAGTGAGTCTGGGTGGTGATAATGTTGAGCAGCAAAGCTGTTGTTATTGACCATTTTATAGGAACAGGTTCTTTTTAAGGCTGCATGCCTACATATTTCAAACAATGCGCTTGAGAAATGTCCAAAGACATACAACAAACAGAATGAGAATAAGTGCTGAGTTGAGACAGATAGCCCAGCTTGAAAATTCTGTTATGAAAAACAGGAAATATAGACACAGGCAGAATATTATGTCAACTAGACTGATAAAACATGAAGCAACCTCCTTAGAAGAGGTGTTTTCACGGTCCCCTAAGTAAACCCTTAGCACTTGGGGATAGCAACAAATTACTGGGGAAGGTAGCAAAAGGTGTGGCCTTGGAATTAGACCAGGGCACAAGAAAGAAGGCAAGAGGAAGGGAAACTAACCACTGTACATACACCAAAGCAGAGAGAAAGGTTATGCCAAATCCACCATTTGACAGTCTGGGCATGTCAATTACAGTGGGCAGTTTTCTTGGGACAAAATCTTGCCCTAATGAAGAGTTTTTTCTCTTAGATAGAAGAGCCACATTAGCCAACAATTTGGACCCTATGCAGAGAGAGAGAGAAAGAGAGAGAGAGAGGATATATTTTTCTTCTTGGAAAGCCTGCATAAGTGAGCACCTTTCTCTGTTGAGCAGTTTACTTTGTTTGCAGGCAAAGGAAGGTAGAGGTGGATATGAAGAGTGTGGGCAAGCCATTTTCAGTTCCTTTGTGTGCTCCTCCATGGCCTGCACCATCTTCTGCTCTGTAGCCAGTCTCCAGGATGGCTCCCCAAGACCCCTGCTCCCATGACTCTCGGCTTTGGGTAGTTCCCTTCCACATTGAGTAGAGTATGACTTTTGAGACTAGGCTAAAGGATGTGGCTTCCATCTGGCTCTCTTGGATCATTTGCTCTGGGGGAAGCCAGCTGCATGTTGTGAGGACACTCAAGCAGCTTTTTGGAGAGGTCCCATGGTGAGGTATTGAGATTTCCTGCCAATGTCCACATGAGTGAGCTCCCTTGGAATTGAGTCTTTCACACCCAGTCTAGCCTTCTGATAGCTGCAACTCCAACCAATATCGTGACTGCAACCTCATGAGAGACCCGGAGCCAGAACTACCCAGCTAAGACATTCCCAAATTCTTGACCCACAGAAACTGATAAATCATAAATGTTATTGTTCTCAGCCACTATATTTTAGGGTAGTTTGTTATACAGCAATAGCTAATGAATACGGCTGGCTATCATTCTTGATTTGGGATTTCCCTCTATAATTATAATTTCAAAGTATTTCAGACTTTTATATTAGAATGTAATAGAAAATAACACATATTCAGGCATAAAAGGTAAAATTACGTGTCCTAGCACACTATTCTATACAATAAAATTCAAAGAACATGGTGTTTTTGTGTGCAATTTCATCCGAAGGGCTGAAGCTACAGTGCACACACAGGGATATTGCATCGACTTTGGCTTTTGCTCTGATTGAGCTATTGGCTTTTGCTTCCATTGAGCCAATGGAAGAACCACTGGGGAACATTGAGTAGAGGCGTGACAATGCTGAACTGATGATGTTCCAGAAGACAGTCTATGTACCCAGACCACCATGTACCCAAGTACGTGCTAGGGAATACAAATGACCTGCCCCTGCCCTCAAGGTGTTTTCAGACTCATTTATACTCAGCCACACTGGGAAAGCTATCAGTCTTCCCTCCCACTTAGTCTGTATCTTGGGGTTAACCCTTAAATAGGAAGAGAGAGCTAGGAGGAGAGTCAGAGCATTCTGTTTGCCCACAAGTGTTCAGAAAGGCATGAACAATTTGTTCTTTGGCTGTGAAACTGCTTAACTTAGGTCTAAAGACCTGTTTGAATTGTTACCATGTTACAGAGTCTCAGAAGCTCTAGGACTATGTATTAGTCTCTTACCTGCTGCTATCACAAAATACCTTTGAGTGGGTAATTTACAATAATGGAAATGTATTACTTATTGTCCTGGAGGCTAGAAGGTGTAAGACCAAGGCACCAGACGATTCAGTGTCTGGTGAGGGCTCACGTTCTGCTTCAATAGATGGCACTTTCTTGCTGCTTACTTACATGGCAGAAGGGTGAACAAGATTCCTTGGGTTTCTTTCATAAGGACACTAATCCCATTCATGAGGGCTCTGCCCTCATCACTTAATCAGGTCCTGAAAGGCCCCACCTGTACTACGGAAACATTGTAGATTAGGTTTCAAGATATAAATTTTGGCCATACAGAAACGTTCAGACCATAGCTAAGTGTATCAGTCAGTTATGCTATGGTAACAAACAACCTCAAAACTCAGTGCTTCAAATGACAAAGATTTTACCCTTGTTCATGTTCCATGTCCAATGCAATGGGGAAGAGTCTATTCACGGTAATCATTCTGGGGCCCAGATTGATGGAGACTCTACCATCTTATGACAAAGCCATATCAACATGAGGCTGGAATTACGTGTTTTGCCCGAGGAATGGAACAGGGCCTTTCTTTTTACCTTTCATCGGCCAAAACAAGTCACATGGCCACCCCATCTTCCAGGGGGGTAAGGAAGTGTTATTCCACACATACCTGGAAGTAGAAGAAAACAGAATATTAATGAGTATCAGTAATGCCTACAGCAAAGAAGCTTCTTTTTTTTTTTTTTTCCCCCTCCACAATTTGCTGTAAAAAGTAAGGAGAGAGAAAGGCAGGAATCACAGCTTGATTCCCTGAGATCTTTGTCTCTGTGAGATAGGAATACAGTGAGGTGAATCCTAAACTGGCTTTCCTTATTCTCAGTGAATTTGTGTTTTTGTTTTTGTTTTCTTACCAAAGACCTATATATGTTCCAGGTGCTGTGCTGGGTGCTATAGAAGAGATACAAAGTCGATTACATATGGGCCCTCCCTTAAGGGAGGCACATGGCCTCTCAGTTTTAACATAGTTAGGAGAGTAAATTGCCTGGAATAATTATTTAGTATGAGAGATAAATACACCTTTCAGTTTCCTAATGTCTTTTTTCTCCAAGTAGATGGTAATGGAATAATCATTCCATTAATTACCAGTTCAAATTTCTTCTCCGAATTATTCTCTGTGATCAGGGAATGGAAACATGGTCCAGAGTGCTGAGATATGCCACACCTTGATTAGGTTTGAGATGTTATCTTTAAAAAGGGCTGCAAGATAAAATACAGGATACTCAGATAAATTAGAATTTCAGATTAACAACAAATAACAAATGCTTAGGACATACTTATACTAAAAGTTTATTTCTTGTTTATCTGAAATTCTAATTTAAATGGGTAGCTTATATTGTTATTTGCTAAACCTGGCAACTTTACCTTAAAAACTCTTGGCCGGGCGTGGTGGCTCACGCCTGTAATCCCAACACTTTGGGAGGCCGAGGTGGATAGATCATGAGGTCAGGAGTTTGAGATCAGCCTGACCCATATGGTGAAACCCCGTCTCTACTAAAAATACAAAAATTAGCTGGGCATGGTGGCACACGCCTGTAGTTCCAGCTACTTGGGAAGCTGAGGCAGGAGAATCGCTTGAACCGGGGAGGCAGAGATTGCAGTGAGCTGAGATCGCGCCACAAGATCGCGCCACTGCACTCCAGCCTTGGGACAGAGAGAGACTCCGTCTCAAAAAAAAAAAAAAAAAAAAAAAAACTCTTCATCATCACAGAAGCGTCAACCACTTCTAATCTCATTCTGTTCCACTTCCCTTGCCATCTCCACATGTCTATGCCGCACCAGCCCTACTAGCCTTGTTTCTACTCCTTTGAGAAGCCTGGCATGTGTCTACCGCAGGGCCTTTGCACGTGTTGTTTCCTCTGTATGGAACCCTCTGGTTATCTGGGAGGCTGACTCCTCCTCTTTATTCTCCTCAGCTCAAATGCTGGCACCTCTGAAAGGCTTTCCTTGATCAGGTGATCTGAAGTCGCACCCTCTTGCCCTGTTTCCATCATTCCTGGTCACATCACTGCATTTATTTATAGAAATTGCTACTCTAAAATTATCCTAGTTCTATTGTGTGTGTCTCTTTCTTCATTATAATGTAAGCTCAGTGAGAGCAGGGACTATGTCTGTCTTGTTCTTTGCCAAATCCCAGCACTGATAAGAGAACCTCCTGGAAGGTAGTGGGTGAGAAATAATCATTTATGAGTTGAGTTATGCTTCAGTTTGCTAAAGGCTCCTATTTTCTAGTACATGCAAATACCTACACATAAGGGAGATAAGAGTTTAGGGAAAGGAGAATAGACAACCAAATGATATAATTTATGATAGGGGTAAACGTACTTTAAAAAAAAAAAAAGTAGAACAGTGAACTGAAGACCAACTACTTTCACTGCGTTCTACTTTCATTGAAGTTATTAGAAAAAGCACTTCTGATTAGGTGATGTGAGCTGAGTTCTACATAACGAGAAAGAAGGAGCTATCCAAGGAGAGACTATTCAGGGTATAGTAGCGGTTGAAACACTCCTGAAATAAGAACGTACTTGGCTTATTTGAGGAATAAACGAACAGTTGACCGGCATAGCTGGCATAGCATGAGCCAGAGAGTAACCTGTGTGAGAGGTGGTCGGAAGGACAGCCAGAGGAGTCTTAAAACTCTTATTGGAGTTTTACTTTAAATACAATGACAATATATTTAAGAGCTTGAATTTGGGGAAATAATATGCCCCTTGGTAGCGGTGATGAAAATGGACTCTAGAATAGAAAGCATGGAAATAGGAATACCAGATAAGGAGGGCATTTCAGTCATCCAGCCAAGAGTGGAAGGTGGGTTCGTCTAGGTTTTAGCATTGACAATGAAGAGAGAAGGGGGCAAGTTAAGATGTAATAGTGAGACATCACCAACAAAAATTGATTATTTTATTAATGGAAAGAATGGAAGAATGCATTGGTGGATGTGAGAGTGGATAAATAGATTCATCAATGGATAGTGGGTGGATATTGGATGGATGGATAGATGGATGAATGGGTGGATGAATGGTAGATGGATATTGGATGGATGAATCGATGGATGGATAAATTATAGACGGATATTGGATGGATGGAAGGATAGATGAATGGTAGATGGATATTGGATGCATAGATGATGGATGAATGGATGGATGGTAGATAGATATTGAATTGATGGATGGATGGATGGATGGATGGATGGATAGCAGATAGATAGACAAAGGATAGATAGTGGGTGATGTGTGGGTGATGAAGTAGAAAATGCTTATTAAATTCTCAGGCTCCAGACCAATCTCCTTTTGAACCTTATAGCTGACACCCTTATTAACAGAGAAATCTTGAAGAAGGAGTTAATTAAGAAGCCTCACTTTCTTCATCTGAAAAGAGGACTTTAATACATACGTTCGGAAAATAATGTGAAGAATAAAAGGGATAATACCTACTGATCCATTACACCAGTGCCCAGGACACAGTAGTCATTGTTATTCACCTCCCGTATCTTGTGTATCGATTTGTAACTTTCAAGTTGTCTTTTCGTCAGTCTCTCCATCAGCTAGTTTACACTGCTCAGACTCAGAGACTTCACTAAAACCCGGCAAAACAATAACATTTATATCAAATGTTTAGATTTTTTAATGAAAGGGAGAAATGATAGAGTGTGGGAAGTGTTATAAACTATTCAGTATTTCAATTTTTTAATTCACAATCCTGAATTCCCTTTGATGGTTTTTTAATATAGGGAGGGCTCTTGTGAGTATGTGTGAATAATTAAACTTTTTAGAATTTGAACATAAGTTGGAAGAAGCTCATTTCACTGTCAATGATGTGAGGCAAAGGAAAGCCCAATGGGCATCTTTTTTACGCTAAATAATTTTGTGGGATTTTTTTTTAATTCCTGTCTTCTCAGATAGTCTGAGAAAGAAAGCCTTCGGAAGGTTACTTGTCATGCTCTACTTTTGTGTTATCTTGATAAATCCTGATTGAAGGGGAAAGAAGAGAAGGAGGATTGAGAGAATAATGAGGTTATCATTGTTTGAGCATTTACTACACAGACTCTCTCGCCTTTGGTCCCTCAGCAGCCCAACAGGCAGGTAATAGTACTCTGCCCATTGTGCAGATGGGTCATCTGAGGTTTTCACAGGTTATGTGGCATGTACAGCACAGGTGCACATTCAGACTGGTTTGATTTCAGTGCTGGGACTCTCTACTAGTTCCCTAGGCTGCTCCTTGGTTGGTTGGTTGGCATCAAGCCATTTCTCAGCATTATTTACTGTGTTTACTCATTCTCCTCCCTCCCTGTTGGCTGACAGCTATTGATTTCTGTGTGTGATTCTGCCCTTGGTCTCAAATAGTTTTGCAATTTCTTCCCCAATTTTCAAGTGAACTTTATCATCCCTTTGCTTAGTGAAGCTCGTCTTTGTTCTTTGGGCAATAATGGATGATACTGTAAATGGCATGTCACAGAACAGAAGTGAGGGCGACCTTTATTAGATTAAATATGTTTTCCCCACCCAGTGCTCTGAAGATCGTGGGATTTCTATCAGAAGGCAGACAACAGGGACTGAACTGCATGCAGCCAAGGGCTTCCCAAAATTGTATTAGTAATTACTTTTCTTGATATAATAATAATTACTGATAATGATTTCCTATAAATTTTAAGAGTTAGTATATCAATGCAATCCAGATATTATGTATTCAGTTTGCTTAAAAGCTCCTTAAGATTGTCACTGGATTCTTGGATGCTGTCATCCCCCTCGTAGAGGGAAGACTGATAGGAATTTGTGGCTATGATGATTCAACTCGCAGTAGGATTCCAAATTCTTTGCTGCACCCACAAGATCTGATTCCTGTCTACTTCCTTTCTTCCATTCTCTTCCTTGTCCACTTCTCTCTAGCCGTGGCGATACCTTTTTGTTCTCCAACTATACCAAGCTTCTTCCTGCCACAAGGCCTTTGCACCTCATGTTCCCTCTGCCTAGAGTGTTCTTCCTGAATACCTGTGCCTGGCTGAAGACTTTTTATCATTCATGTCTCAATGTAAATGTCACCAACCTGGAAAGGCCTAACTAAAATATCTCACCCATTGATATGGTTTGGCTGTGACCCCACCCAAATCTCATCTTGAATTGTAACGCCCCACAATTCCCACATGTCGTGGAAGGAACTGGTGGGAGGTCATTAAATTATGGGGGTGGGCCTTTCCTGCACTGTTCTGGTGATAGTGAATGAATCTCACAAGATCTGATGGTTTTTAAAATGGGAGTTTCCCTACACAAGCTTTCTCTTTGCCTGCTGCCATCCACATAAGATGTGACTTGCTCCTCCTTGCCTTCCGCCATGATTGTGAAGCCTCCCCAGCCATGGGGACTGTAAATCCTTTAAACCTCTTTTTCTTCCCAGCTTCGGGTATGTCTTTATCAGCAGCATGAAAACAGACTAATATACACTCCCAGGTAATTCATTCTCTCTCTCTCTCTCTCCCTCTCTCTCTCTTTCTCTCTCTCTCTCTCTCTCTCCAGTCTCTTAAATGTGCTTTTCATCAGGGCAAATTATTTGTTTTGTTTATGCTCTGCCTTGCATTGTGTACAAGGCTTGTGCATCTCTTCTGATTCCCCTTGGGGCTGCCAGCCACTTGGTTCACATAGCCTGCAGCACAAGCTCCTGGGCCCACTTGAGCCACCTAGTTCTGCCTTCTGTAGTAGATGAATAGTCACAGACCCAGAGTCCCTGCCACTTCCAAAGGGGAAAGAAGTGCCCTGGGGTGAAAGGCATGCAACCTGGCTTCCTGAGCAAACCCCAAAGTGGCAGTGCACCTGGGGGACAGGACGTCCAGAGGAGCTGACTCTCCCCAGGGCCAACGCTGCCCATTAGAAAGAGGAGATAAATGGGGCCGTGGAGTCGGCAGATAAATTACCTCTTCCTTCTTGCTCCCAGGGAGTACTTTGAGGCGTGGTTTCTTCTCAGATGCCATCCAGAAAAGCCCTGTATGCCAAGCAATGCCTCTGCTGCATGGCCAGCCTTGTGTCTCCACAGCTCACCGCTAGGTGAAAATCACCGAGCAGCACATTGTGTACAGTCTCACTCACCTCACTCCCACCCTCATTCTCACTGCCTTGAGCTCACACTTCCCAAATGAAACATAAGCATGTTAGCCTTTGCCTCGAGCTGCTTTCTAGAGAATTCAGGACAAGAAAAATCCCTAGGACTGAGATGGGTGGATAGATGGATGGATAGATGGATGGGTGAATAGATGGATGGATAGAAGGAAGGAAGGAAGGAAAGGAAGGAAGGAAGGGTGGATGGGTGGATAGATGGATGGATAGAAGGAAGGAAGGAAGGAAGGGTGGATGGGTGGATAGATGGATGGATAGAAGGAAGGAAGGAAGGAAGGGTGGATGGGTGGATAGATGGATGGATAGAAGGAAGGAAGGAAGGGTGGATGGGTGGATAGATGGATGGATAGAAGGAAGGAAGGAAGGAAGGATGACAAGTGAATACATAGATGGAAGAATGGATCTATATGGGTGGATGGAAAAAAGGATAAATGAAAGGTTGGACGGATGGGGGGATGGCAATTTTGGACACTTGAGACCCAATTGGATGAATTAAAAATCACAAAGTTCACTATTTTGTTTCCTTCCATAGGACAACCTATTCCTTCAAATGCCTCAAACTCAACATGTCCAAAACTAAGTGACCATCATTTTTCTTAATATTTTCCTTCTTCCTTACTCTTCCTTCACAAGCCATAAATTTGTCCTCGCCCATCCTCAATGAATCTGCCAACATATTTCACTTCTTTTATGTCCCATGTGTCTCTAGGCTTCATCCCTACCTCGTGCTCCATGGCTACTGCCTTCGTAATGTCTCACACAGACCCATGCCCCAGCCACCAGCTGGCCTCCCTTGTCTCTTGTCCACTGTCAGCAAACCTTGGGCTCTGCTCTGGTCAGAGTGTGTCCTGGTTTGGATTTCTCTGAAAGCAGACCCTGAGGCAAAGGCTTGGATACAGGTAGTTTATTGGGAGCAGATCCAAGAAAACAAGAGTAGAGAAGCAGGAAAATAATTCAGGGAAGAAGGAGAAAACAAGATACAGGTATATTATAAAGGTTGTTGTTATGGGCAACTGGGAGTTGAGACTCCTGGGAGCTTCTGGGAAGCATGCAGAATGCCTCCAGCAACTGTCCATCTGAAGGATTAGAAACTGAAGTGTTTATCCGCCGGCTTCTATCCTCATTAGTTCAGAGTCGCCCCTGGTGGCATTAACAGCTCCACACATCCAGGCTGTGTGTGAGGGCAGGCCAAGTGGGCCCCTGTGGCAATGGAAAAGGCCCTGGGACAGAAAGGGACACACAGTCCAGAGGTGAGTCTGAATTCCTGTGAAACTGTCCCCTGCAGCTGCAGCTTAAATCAGACATCGGCTAAGGGATGTGACACAGACCCCTAGAGACACCTGCTCCAGAATGATCTCCAAAATGCATATGCAGCTATGATTCGCCATGGCCAAAACTCCCTGATGGCTCTCCTGAGCCTAGGGGAAAATGTCCAACTTTCTTAATAGCATTCTTAAGAATCAATGGCCTGCCCCAGCTTCTGTTGCAACCTCACTTGTGGCTGCTCCCTGCTAGTGGTTTGCTCTCTGCATCATTCATTTTTTTCCACCTCTACCACGTTGCCTATGCTGTTCCCTCTGCCTGGAATTCCCTTCCCATTTGCATTCCTTTTCTAGACTAATTCATCTTTTGAAACTTTTCCCTGACAATCCTAGGCAGAGTTAGACATGCTGCCCATATTTCTATCATTGCTCCTATTGTACTTTTTGCAATTCCCCTCCCCCACCATCTTACACTGTGAGCTCACTGAAGACAGTGGCATGATCCCCTTCCTCTGGGTTTTCCAAACCCCCAGGGAGGACCTGGGACGTGGGAGGTGTTGCCAAATGGATGGCTGGTTGCATCCATGTGTAAACAGAACCCCTACTTTAGCAGGTGTCTCTGTTCAATGTCTTACTAGGTCCCAATCTGAAAAGTGTGGAGCATCTGTTCAAGACTGTTGAAGGACACATAAACCAAGTGTCCAAAAAGGAAGTGACAGCCCTGGCAATAAACTCAATCAACAAGCATTTGTTGAACAGCTAAAGAGCTGAGTCACTGCTTTAGACACAGATAAGGGGATGAGATAAAAATCCTGACATGACTTGGGGCATCCATGTGACCAGTGCTGGGGAATCCCACAAGGACGGAGACCAGAGAATCAAGATAAGACTACCAAGGCAGCCAGCCTTCCCATGTCACAGATGTCAGCCTCTCCTCCTCTGTGCCCACAGGCAGGCACCTGCCATGGAGCAAGGGTAGCAAACGTTCACCTGTACTCTTGTAATCTGCAAAGGGGACCCTCTATAGGTCAGGTGGGCTCTGCACATATGCAGGTAGCTACAGCCAACAACAACAAACATTTACTGAGCCCTGGGCAAGTTCCTGCTGCTCTGCTCAGAGATACTTTCTCTGGCCTCAATTTGCTTACATTCTAGCAGGAGTGACAGGCCCCTAAACATACAATAGCAGTTTGGTGTCATGATGACAATAAGATGTACTATACAGAGTTTGCATAGATGTATAAGGGATGAGAGTTCTAGAAGGCCTTTATGTTGACAAAATATTCTAGTGTATATATAGCATATATAATTTATATATTTATGTATATTTATAAACATAATACATAATATACATATTATATATTATATTTTATATAATGTATAAAAATATATGTATATATTATGTATTATAATATATAATATTTGTTTATAATATATAAACTATAATATATAAAATATATATTTTTATGTATATATAAACAGATACATAAATTACATATACTATATATGTATTTATATATGTAAAAAATATATAATATATATATACTATATATATAAAATGTAATTTATTTATATATATTTATAAATTATACCAAGGAAACAAGGAACAGATTCTCACCCACTCCCCCTAGCTGCTCACATCTTCGACCTACCCAACCTGAAAGAAAATATATATTTTATATATAATATATTAATAGAATATGCATTTTATGTATTATTTATTACTTACATATATTTATATTACACACACAAGATGGAAAGGCAATGATGACTATACACTTGATCAGTTGCCTTCATGTGTGTATTTTCTGTCTTTCACTCCCTAAGCATAGCTTTGCTCTGCTTTTTCTAACCCAGTTCAGTAGGTGTATAATGAATAGATCAATCTCACACGGTCAGGAGAGGGCTGCAGGAGCCACCATCTAAGTTCAAATTCTACCTCTGCCTCTTATGTGTTGCATCTTCTTGGGCAATTTTCCTGCCCACTCAGTTTTCATGTCTACAAAGTAGGATTGATAAAAGTACCTACTGCCTAGGATATTGTGAAGGTAAAATAAGTTAGTATATGAAAAAGCTTTTAAAGCACTGGACATATAATAAGCCCTCAGTAAGGTTAGCCATTATTAATAATGGTCTTGTTGTTGTTTAAGATTATTATAAAGTAGCTCAGTGTTAGGGCCAATTTTCTAGAAAAAAAAATCTATCAAATATGAATGCTTAGTCTAATTAAGTAAGAGAGCAAGTTCCAAGTTCTATCTCCTGAACCTCAGAGGTCAGCAGTAGCCCTCATACATGATTCCTAAAATACCTATTTTTGATCTCTGGCTCTCAGATGGCAAGAATAAGGACAAGGAAAGTAATCTTGCCTGGGGCCTCACATAGCAGGGCACTTCGTTTTTTAAAGTGAATAATTTGTCAAGTACTTATTGTGGTTCTTGATTGTTTAGGCAAAAAAAAAATCTCAACTTGGAAAACTGGGAGATGTATACACAGGGCAACTAGAAACCGAGAGAGAGAGATTGTGGAGAGGTGGATTTGGCATGCTTAAAAGCGTAAGAAGAGAGGATGCTGGAGATGCCTGTGAAGGAGACCTTGGCCCTGCCTTCCTGAGGAATGTTCTGGAACTCTCATCCTCAGAGCACCAGAGTGTGCAAGTCAGTCAACAACCATGCAGGCCCAGTGGTACAAGAGCAAACAGCATGCCTGCATGGAGTGTCCAGGCAGATGGGCCCAAGACAGACCCGTGGCTTTCCACAGCTCAGAGTGGCTTAGGGACATGGTAATGCTTCCCAAAGGCTGCATCCACGTGGACCAGAGAGCCAACAGGTGCCAGGCAATGTCGGACAGCTTGAGGAGCATGCAGCGGTGAGCTGCATGGATAGATGGCCAAAGGCCAGATAGGAAGAAGGCCACCTCCGGGACAGGTGCCATCTACCAAGGAACAGGTGCTCACCCCCTCCTCCTAGCTGATACCCCAACCTACCCAACCTGAAAGAAAAAGCAGAGAATTTCAGACCAAGACAAATTTCTACCATGACTGGGGAGCCAGGGCCCAAAGAAAAAGTAGGTTCAGGTCTAGAAATGAAAAGGTATTTCTTGCAGACAGCCAGAGTTTGAATAAAATCAGGAAGTCCCATGTGAAGGCAGTCACTAGAGCTCACGGCTAAGAGTGTAGGTGATCTGGAGTCTGGCTGACTCTGGTCTCTGTTCTGCCTCTGGGAAGCCATCTCTGACCAGTTACTTACCTTCTCTCAGACTCTATTTGCTCATCTGTAAAATAGAGATAATATTAATATCTCCTAATAGGTTGTATGTGTTCAATAAAACATTACATGTAAACCCCCTGAGGGGTTGTTTCATGCTAAGCATTCAATCAATGCAGAATAATCGCATCATTAGAAAGGGAGGGAGTTGGGGAGGGGTCTTGGGGCAAGGGCAGGTGAGGGGTCTTTATGGAGTTCCCTGTGGTAGAGATTCAGGATAACACTCTCTGAGAGCCAGCATATGGCAGGAACTTCCCAAGCCTGCTGAGGGTGCAGGAGAGTGGGCTTTACCTATGCACTAAGCACGTGGTCCCCATGTGATCCGAGTCAACGGGAGCTAATATAACTTTATGGTCAAGGGTGTGGATTCTGGCATCCGACTGCCTGGACTTACATTCCTTACTAGCTGGGCAAGTATCCTTAGGTAAGTCACATAACCTCTTTATTTATACCTTAGTTTTGTCATCTGCACAATGGGAATAATCATTCCTGTTTCACAGAGCTGTTCCGAGACTTAAATGAATGAATATATGCAAAGAGCTTTTCTAAGCTTTCCTTCCTGGCATGCTGACTGACACACGCTGTAAATATTAGCCATTATTATTCTGACTTTGCTCCCATCCAAGTTTACACTTCAGCTGCTAGAATCCCTCAGGATCTCAAATCTGATTTATCTTCCAACAATAAAACCCATCCAAACTCCAAGGCCATTTTCCAGCAAGGGAGAGTCACATCAAAATAAGAACGCTAAAGCTACCAATATTCAAATGAAGATAGAGAATGGGGCCCTCCTCCTCCATGCAACCCTGGAATAACTCTCACTTGTGCTTCAGAGGGGAGCAAAAACATCAGCAAGAGGGCCCATTACCAAAAGTGAGGGACTTACAGCATCAGGGAAACCTCACTGACATAAGACATGAATCAATCCAAGAAGGAACTAAAGGGCAGCTTGTTTGCAGAAGATATTCCATGCTTCTTATATATTTTGGATATAAACCTCTGTTAATGGAAAAACCAAACTCTGTAAAATATCTTAAAGAGGTTTGTTCTGAGCCAATATGAGTGACCATGCCAAGGGAACAGAGTCTTAAGAGGTTTTGCGAAAGTGTGTCTACAGCAGTTATGTTACAATTTGGTTTTATACATTTTAGGTATGGATAGGTTTACATCGGTTTTATACATTTATACATTTGCAAATATTTTCTCCCATTCAATAGGTTGTCTCTTCATTCTGTTGATTGTTTCCTTTGCTGTACAGAGACTTTTTAGTTTAATCCTATTTGTCTGTTTTCACTTTTGTTGCCCCTATTTTTGGGGTCATAGATCAAAAAATCATTGCTCTGACCAGTGTCATGGAGCCATTGCCCTATGTTTTCTTCTAGTAGTTTTATAGTTTCAGGTCTTACATAAAGTCTTTAATCCATTTTAAATTATGTTTTTGTATATGGTGTGAGATAATGGTCTAATTTGATTCTCCCGCATGTGGATATCCAGTTTTTCCAGTACCGTTTATTAAAGAGATCGTCCTCTCCTCATTGCATTTTCTTGGCATCTTTATTGAAAATTGATTGACCATAGATGCATGGATTTATTTCGGAGCTTTCTATTCTGTTCTGACGGTCTATGTGTCTGTTTTTATGCCAGTACAATGGTGTTTTAATTACTCTAGCTTTGTAATATATTTTGAAATCAGGTAATGTGTGATGCCTCCAGTTTGGCTCTCTTTGCTCAAGATTGCT
The DNA here is from genome assembly GCF_029281585.2 of Gorilla gorilla gorilla. NCBI lineage: Eukaryota > Metazoa > Chordata > Mammalia > Primates > Hominidae > Gorilla > Gorilla gorilla. The sequence continues at coordinate 225,705,521 of NC_073224.2, read as the reverse complement.
TTCAGTTAGCTAGGAGAAATAAGTTCAAGAGATCTATTGCACAATGGTGTGGCTATAGTCAATAACAATGTATTATATTCTTGAAAATTGCTAAGAAAGCAGATTTTAAGTGTTTACACCACCAAAAAAAGATATGTGAGGTAATGTATATGTTAATTATTTCAGTTTAGCCAGTCCACGATATATTTGTGTTTCAAAATATCAGGTTGTATACCACGAATATGTACAATTTTTATCAATTTTTTAAAGATGATATTCTGTGCTCATATTTCTTCCTTGAACCAAGTATAAGAAAAAAGTAACTTCATCTTGTATCAGTTATCTATTGTCCCAATAGTGCTGCATAACAAACAACCTCAAAACTTCAGTGGCAGACAGTAAACATTTGTTTTTGTTCAGGGTCTGCAGGCTGGCTGCCTGGTTCTGCTCATCCAAGACTCGGCTCTGCAAGGCGCATTCACATGGCTACGGTCAGCTGCAGGGAGGTCAGGCAGCCATGCGATCTTGGCTGGTCTCTCTCACATGTCTGGGGCATCTCCTGGGATAACTGTGTTGATTCAGCTTTGCTCTGGGGTCTCATTCTCCAGCAGGTTAACTCAGACATGTTTCACAGCAAAAGCCAAAAAAGTGAGTGGAAATGCCAAAATGCTTTGTCAAACTTCTGTTTGTCTCATGTCTGCTCTCATAGCCTCGGCCAAAGCAAATCACACGCTGAGCCCAAAACTAAGAGATGGGACAAAATTCTCCCCCACACCACCACATACAATGAAGAGGTTGTGCAAACTTACTTTGCAAAGGGTTTAGATTCAGGGGAAAATGAATAATTGAGGCCATCTGTCAATCAATCTATCACGTATCCAAAAGAACTTGCTAACCTTTATTTCAGGGAAAGAAAAGGGGAAATTATAAGAGAGATCAAGTCTACTGAAAGGAAGGCCAGAATCACCCACAAGACAAGCAACCCTGAGGATATCAAACAGCATTTCCCTTTCATTGAACATGTTGCATTCAAAGAAACACCAAATTATCACATTCCACTCTTTACAAGGAACATCTTAAAAGCTTGTCCAACATTTCTAGTGCCACCCACTTTGAATTAATCCAGATATGTCTTTATGAGGTAGGAGGTGGGACTCAACTCCAGAGGTGGGGCTCAGACCTGGACCAGACTGAGGACTAGCTGACTAGCTACAACAGGGCCAGGGGCAAAAGCAGCTTTCAATCAGACCCACCTACCAGTGTGGCTTGTCAATTTACTGTTGCCATCAACACCCAGAACTTGCCACCTCTTTCCATGGCATTCACTGATCCAAAAGGTACTACCCCCACCCTGCATAAACTGCCCCTTAATCTGCACACAATTAAAAGTGGATCTGGACCTGCGTGGTGGCTCACAACTGTAATCCCAGCACTTTGGGAGGCTGAGGAGGGTGGATCACAAGGTCAGGAGTAAAAGACCAGCCTGACCAACATGGTGAAACCCTGTCTCTACTAAAAATACAAAAATTAGCCGGGCATGCTGGTGCGTGCCTGTAGTCCCAGCTACTTAGGAGGCTGAGGCAGGAGAATCACTTGAACCCCAGAGGCGGAGGTTGCAGTGAGCCAAGATCACATCACTGCACTCCAGCCTGGGCAACAGAGTGAGACTCCATCTCAAAAAAAAAAAAAAAAAGTGGATATGAATGTGACTGCAGAACTGCCCTGAGCAGCTACTCTCTGCCCACAGGGTAGTCTTGCTCTGCGGGAGCAGTCATGGAGCTGTAACACCACCAGACCTATGGCACTGCCTGTTCAGTAAAGCTGTTCCCTTCTACCTCTGGCTTTCCCTTGAATTTTCCTGGGCAAAGCCAAGCTAACGTGGCTAAGCTCCACTCTGGGGCTCGCCTGCCCTGCATCATTTAGAGTTCACTTTTCCAGCCATCCTGCCCCAAGACCTTAATATTTCAGGAAATATATATCTAGATGGAAAAAATGAAAAATAAGTTTAAAGACATTAAGATTTCTACCCATTCATCCAGGTTTGACTTGGATGAAAGTTTGAAAGCTCTCCCTTTACTGTTCCTTTCCACCAACTCTCAGTTAAGACCAATGAGTAATTCACAAATGAAATTATTTTTAACATAATGTATGTTGTGGGATGCTTAAGTCCTCACCAACTGTGGCTTGTGGTTAAAATCCTGGTGCCTACTCTAGATTCCAGGAAAATAAATTGAGGAGGAAAAGTGAAATTTCATAATGAAAATTTAGCATCATAGTTCATTACTCTACCGTTGTATGTTACTCATACAGAAGCTATCTTGGAAACATTCTTGCTTTTCCTCTGTCTTGTTTTATAAGAGGAGCTGGCCCACTTTAATAGCCTGTACATTTAAGATCCATAAAAGATAATGCATAGTGAAGATGGTTGAGTCAGATAGACTCAGCAGATAGACATTTTGATAATCAATTTTTAACTAGGTAATAAGAGTTGACACCATGCCACTAACACCTTCAGGCTTGGGAGGAGAATTCCGTTCCTTGTCCTCCATGGTGAATTTCACAGAATAGGTGGGCTGGATTCCAAAGTACTGACCACTGGGAAGTGCCAGGCATAATATTACACTTGCCAGGCCATCGGTTTGACCTCGAGCCTAAATTCCTTGGTAGCTCCCTATACATTACGGGGTCTGTCTTTTTATCTGAAGCAATTATTCACATTCAGTGTGGTTTTGCTTGTGGCCAAGTTAAACAGAAGCATTCATCAGCTGCGTGTATTCAGAGGACCAGCTATTTTTTGGTAGGGCTGAAAATGGTCTAGATGAGATTCCATAAATCAGTGCTAACAGCTACAGTGGTGAGTTCTTTCCTGGCACGTTAGGACACTGGACTAAATCAACAGGGTTGCACTTTTCTTTTCCACTTAGTTGAAAGCTCTTGATCCAACACCAGCATGAGTGCTCAGGCCCCCTCCTTACCTCCTGTTTTGTTTGACCTGGTTTTTTGGGGACACCATAGGGAAGGAAAAGGCAAACATTACAGTAAAGTTTTCCATATAGCTAACTAAAAGACTCTCATTCCTTAAGTAATGGACAATATGTAAGCATACTTTATTAATTTTCTTTGCTAATATTACAGAGTTAACTTGTATTCACTATAGCCAGTGAAACAGTTCAAAGATACATGAGAAAAATCTCCCTCTACCCACCTCCTTTCTCATCCCCAGCCTCACACCCCAAAGTCACCAATGTCACAGCCTGGAGTCCAGACATTCACTTATTTCCCCAGCTTCATATCCACATACAAAGGGAAGAAGAGGAGAGATGAAGAAATTAGCTAAGTAGGGGCTGGAACCAAAGACTTTTATTTTGTTCCAAAGATAAACAAAAAACCCAGAGGCTTTTAAAAGTGGAGGAAAGGAAAGAGTTAAGTTCTCTCTGTGTGACAACTGAACCAATGCGGGAGTACCTTTTGGAGGCTACAGTGGTTGTCCAGGAGAGAGGATGGTGGCTGCAACTGAGGTGGTGGCAGTGCTGGTGGACAGCAGTAGATATTTTTGAGGGGTGAGCCTGGACAACATTTGAGGATGGATCAGATGCCATGGGGCAGAAGGTCATTTGTGGCTTACAGATCTGGGTAGCTAGTGCTGCCTCACCAGGAAAGGATCCAGAAGGAATGGGAGGCTTGGAACGGAGCAGTGATTCAGTTGGAATGTGCTGAGGGTGAGGCCTTCCAAGGAAGGAGGTCACATGGGCCACTGGCTCAAAGGAGAGGTCTGTAGACTGGAGGGTTTTGACTAAGGAGCTTTGAGAGTGTCCCCAGCACCTAACACAATATCCTAGCATATTGGATGCTCAGCAAGTATTCATTAAACTAATAACTTACAACAGGGATCATAGATGAGTCTTTGCAGAAGAAACCTGTCTCCCTTTTGGGCTCTCCAGAGGCGCAGACTTAAGACTCTTCAGTATCATGTAGAGGCTAATCATTTGGCACACCTTCAATACAATATTCTTGAAATATCTGTCTCTTAGTCACTTGCTTGGAGGAGAGGCTCAAAGCTGCCTGAGATGTTGGGGAGAGAGGAAGAAAGACAGGAGGATGCTGAAAAAGAGAACGGTGACCTCTCATCGTCGCTAAGGTCTGAACAATTCCACTCTGGCCCAATTTGCAAGCTCCACTCTGTAGGAAAAATAAGAGTAAAGGCTCTAAGGTGAAATTGCTTGGACTGAAATCCTGGTTCTACCATGCGCTGTGTGCAAACACAGGCACATTATGTAACTGCTGGGCCTCCACTTCCCCATCTAGAACATGGGGCTTGTCATAGTGGCAACCTCATAGGTTCAGTCTGAGGATTCAGTGAAAGTGCACAATTAAAGCATTTAGCAGAGCACCTGGCCGCCTGTAAGCATCTTCAATCACAGGCTGCTTTTTTCATTCATCACCCCTTCCTCCAACCACACAAAATGCTGTCCCTGAAAGGAATTCCAGAAAAGAAAACTTCCTCCATGGCATTGTAATTCCTGCGATGTCTGAGAAGTGCAAGAAAGTTTCTTCCCCCAGGGATCCTTCCCGTTAGCGCTCTCCATCTGCCTCTGGCTTCCCATCACCCCTTGGCCCCGTGCGCCATGTTTTATGGCTTTCCAATTTGGAGTCCATCTGCTTTCACCTGATGACTGTGTTTGGAGGACAGGATTCATTTCTTGTCCATCTTTGCATTGTTTCACTGCCCTCAGCACTGTGCCTTATTCACAGTAAGGGTGCAATAAATGTTTATGGCAATTAACTTAATTGTATTTTCCCTTTATTGGGCCTTGAGAGAAAGAGAAACAGAGATCACTAGAGTTAACTTCTGTCCCACCCTTTGGGAGCCAAATTCTTTGGCAATTGTTGTTTTCATCTTTTTAAAAATAATCTTGGGGTTTCTTATGATTGAGGTCATTTCTACACATTGTAGAAAAATTGGAAATGTGAAAGAAGAAGAATATGACAAAAATAATAACCAACCATAATTTGACTAGAGATAATCACGGGTAACATTTTGGGACTCTATATATCTATTATACACATCTATATAAGTTCTGTGTATCTGTATCTGTATAAATTGAGATCAACTATATCTATATAAATTGGGATAAAATTATATATATATAAACTGTATCTACATAAAATGTATCTATATAAATTGGGATCAATTTATTGCAATTCAGTGTAAATTGAATACACCATTTTGGGCTGGGCACGGCGGCTCATACCTGTAATCCTAACACTTTGAGAAGCCAAGGCAGGTGGATCACTTGAGGTCAGCAGTTCAAGAGCAGCCTGGCCAACATGGTGAAACCCCGCCTCTACTAAAAATACAAAACTTAGCTGGCCATGGTGGCACATGCCTGTAATCCCAGCTACTTGGGAGGCTGGGGCAGGAGAATCACTTGAACCTGGGAGGCAGAGTTTGCAGTGAGCCTAGATTGCACCACTGCACTCCAGCCTGTGTGACAGAGTAAGACTCTGTCTTAAAAATAATAATAATAATAATGAATACACTGTTTTGAAATCACTTTTCAATCAACATTATTTAAGGAGAATTTTTCCTTAATTTAAATATTATTCAAAATAGAATTTCAATGTTCATTTCTCTCATGAATAAATATTCTTGTGTATAAATCTTTGCCTACATATCTGACTGTTTCCCTAGAATAGACTTGCTGGAAATGGAATTTCTTTGTCAAAGGGTGTGAACTCATTTTAAGTCTTTGTTACCTATTGTCAAATGCTTTTGAGAATGAGCATCCCACTTTAAGCCACCAACAGCCTGAAGAGGAAGGCACATCCCTTCTCATCCTCTCAGCATTCAGCATCTTTTTGTGCTGGACAGTTTGGCATAAATGGCAGTGACTTGCCTTGTTAATTTGTTTGATTACTAGTCAGGTTGGCCTCTGTGATTTGTCTGCTCTTATCTTCCACCCTTTTGTTCTACTAATGGGTGAAGGTCCTTCTTTTTGATCTTTGAGACCCTTTTATATCAGGAAAAAATTTACCCTTTATCTGCGTTAGTTACAATTTTGTTTTCTTTGAAGTTTGGCTTTTGAGTGTGTTTGCTTTTTGAGAGACACAGTTTAATTTTTGTACAACCCACTCCATCACATTTCTTAAGATGATCTTAATTGTGTGTATATTTACAAAGTCTTTGTATAGCCTGAGATTAATGAACAACTCATCTGCATTTGGTTGTTTTTTTTTTTGTTTTTTTGGTTTGTTTGTTTGTTTGCTTTTGAGATGGAGTCTCGCTCTGTCACCAGGCTGGAGTGCAGTGGTGCGATCTCGGCTCACTGCAACCTCCGCTTCCCAGGTTCAAGCAATTCTCCTGCCTCAGCCTCCCGAGTAGCTGGGATTACAGGCGTGTGCCACCACGCCCAGCTAATATTTCTATTTTTAGCAGAGACGGGGTGGTTGTTTTTTAATGGTTATATTTTTGCAACTAATTCTATTTCTATGTGAATTTTAGTATGAAATGTTTGCATTATAAAAGATTTCTTAAATGTAGAAAAATACAAAGAGGAGAATAAAATTCACCTGCCATCATGCTCCCACATAATCGATTTCAACATTTTTGAAACATTGTTCTAATCCTCTTAGTTTTTTCCCATCTGTTCATTTTTCCAAATAAATTTTAGAATTATTTGGTCACATTTCAAAAGAAAAATAAATCCAAAGACTATTGATTGTGAAAATACTAAGTTTATAAACTAATTGGAGAAGAATTGTCATTGTCACAAACTTTAGATTCCTTCTACAGAAATGTTTATACATTTGTTCACATCTTCTTTTGTATCTCAAAAAGATTTTTCCAATTTTCCTCATGTCGATCCCACTCATTCCTTGTCATGTTTATTCCTAGGTGTCCTGGGTTTGCTATTGCAATTAAGAAAGTGGTTTTCTTTCCCATTTCATCTTTTAACTGGTTAATGCTGTTATAAGCAAAGCTATTGCTTTTTCTCTATTTGATAGTTAATCCGCCTACTTTATTAAACCTCATGAACTCTAAGAGATTTACAAGTTACCCTTTTTTTATTATTGTTATACTTTAAGTTCTAGGATACGTGTGCAGAATGTGCAGGTTTGTTACATAGGTATAGACGTGCCATGGTGGTTTGCTGCACCCATCAATCCGTCATCTACAGCAGGTATTTCTCCTAATGCTATCCCTCCCGTAGTCCCCTACCCGCCGACAGGCCCCGGTGTGTGATATTCCCCTCCCTGTGTCCATGTTACTCTTTTGATATTACCAGGGACACCTGGATTTCTACTGATTTTAATGAGAATACCTTCTGTATTCACCATTAAATATGATGGTAGTTGCTGGTTTTAGCTTGATATTATTTGTCATGCTGATTAAGTGGACTTGCATTCCTAGCTTTCAAAGAGGTTTTCTTTCCTTTTTAACTAGGAGTGGGTGTTGCATGTTATCTAATACATTGTCAGTGTGTGGCTATTTATAAGTTCTGTGTGATTATACCATTTATCTATATAAATGTCCCCTTTGTTCTATTTAATAATGCTTTTCCCCCTTCTGAATTCCACTTTGAATTTGAATTCTACTTTGTCTGAAATAGATCCTGCCACCCCTGCTTTTAAAAAGAAAAAAATTTTTTGCTTGTATTATTTAACTTTTTTGCCTATCCCTCCATTTTTAATCTTTTCATACCATTGCTTTTCAGTGTCTTGAGCAGTAAGACATTTAACAATTATCAGCCCCATGCTTACTTTGTGCCAGACACTGGATTAAACAAAAATGGAAAAAGAGGATAGAATGTGCTGGAAGGGGTACATTCAAACCCAGTCTGAATTGGCCACTGCTGTGAGCAGGTTTGGGGGCAGCAGTAGATCCTGGAAGGGCCTGACCAGCTGGGGAAACTGGCCAGGCTGTCCAGAGGTGACAAGAGGATTGTCACCCAGACTTGCCCAAGAAGAGTGAATCTGAGTCTTGGAGAGAACAGGAGTTTGGGTTCTTCTGGGCCCAGATGGCCTCAGGGCTCCCTGGAATTTGGGGACCCCACAGTTGGTCGCCACCATGAATTAAGGAGCCTTGCTTCTCTCCACACTGTCTTTTCCCTGCCTCCTCGTGGCTTCTGCTTCACTCATTCACTCATTCTGTCAGTGAATGATTCTTCAGCACCTGCCCTGCATAGGATGCCATTGTAGGTGCTGGGAAATCAACAGGAAGAAGATGGAAAACGAGACTTCCCTTATGAAGCTTCTGTTCTACAGAGGTGGGCAGACATGGCCAGAAAAAGCACAAGGCCATTTCCAATGGTGGAAGGGCCAGGACTGCTGCCCTTTCTGATGGCTTCTCTTTACACTTAGGAGAAAATTCAGGGCCCCATAATCCCTAGGCCCTACATAACCACACATGCACACGCCACAAACCACACACACACACCACACACACCACACACCACACGCTACACACACCATGCACATACCACAAACCACACACACCACACACATGCCACACACTACACACACCACACAGACACCACACACCACACAAACATCACACACCACAGACACATCACACACCACACACACACCACACATACACAGCACACAGCTCACGCATACACAGCACACACATCACACATACACATACCACATACACACCACACACACACCACAAACCACATATACACAGCACACACATCACACAAACACATACCACATACACACCACACACCGTACATACACAGCGTACACATTACACATACACACACGACACACCACACACAGACCACACACCACACACCACACAGATACAGCACAGAGACACTACACATACCACATACACACTACACACCACACACACACACCACACATACACAGCACACATACACCACACACACCACATACAAACCACATACCACATACACACCACACATATACCACACAGACACCATACATACATGCACCACACACCACATATACACTACACACACCACACACCACACATCCATGTACCACATATATGCTACACACACCACACACACACACACCACACATGCCACACATATACAGCACACATACACACAACACACATATACCACACATACCATGCACACACCACACACACTGCACACACATACACCACACACACCACACACACTACATATCACACACACCACACATATCACATGCATCACATATACACCACACACACCACACACATACACCACGCACACCACATATACCACACACAGCACATATACAACACACACATACACCACACACACCACGCACACCGCACACATACACCAGACACACCACAGACATACACCACACACACCATACATACATCACACACAATATACACACCACACATACAATATACCCACCACACACACCACGCATATACCACACACACCACATAACCACTACACAAACCATATATACAGCACATACTACACATACACAGTGCAAACATTACACACACACCATACACCACACACCACACACATACACCACACACACCACACACACTACACACACCACACACATACACCACATACACCACACACACACTACATACCACACACACCACACATACACCACACATACCACATACACCACACATACACTGCATACCACACACACCACACATACGCCACACACACCACATATACCGCATATACACCACACACATACACCACACACCACAAACATACACCACACACGCACACCACACACGCTGTACATGCATCACACACAACATACACACCACACATACAATATACCCACCACACACACCACACATATACCACACACACCACATAACACACTACACAAACCATATACATACCACACACTACACATACACAGCACAAACATTACACACACACACACCATATACACACTACAAGCCACAAATATATCACACACACCACACACACCACATACAGCACACACACCACATACAGCACATACACCACACATGCACACACATCACACACACCACACGTGCACACACATCACACATATGCACTCACATCACACATATACCTCCCATATATCACGCACGTACACACACCATACCCATGTGTGAGCACGCACAGCACACACACATGCACACCACTACCTCTGCCATCCCCCACCACTTGCTCGCTGCAGCCTCTTGACCTGGACATTCCTTAATCAGGTCCCGGCCCTCTTCTCCTCAGCGCCTTTGCCCTGGCTGTTCCCTCTGCCCTGGCTGTTCCCTCTGCCTGGACATTCTTCCCTAGACGTTCGCACAGCTTGTCCCCCACCTCTCTCAGGCCTGTTGGAATGTCATTTCATCCACGCAGCCTTCCTGGACCACCTCTCTAGGAAGGCGTGCCCCTCCCTCCCACCTGATCCCTCGGCCCTTTGCCTTGTTTTGTTCTGCCTTGGGGAATCTTAGGACTGCCTGCCCCGTGCTGTATACTCATCTGTGTCTTTGCCTATTGTCTTCTCAATCAGACTTTCTCTGAAATCCCCAGCATGGAAACCAGGCACAACACAAAGTAGACATTCAATGAGTATTTGCTGAAAGAACGGAAGATGAAAGCAACACCTGGTGTGGGTTGTGATGGTTCTACAGAATGACTTGGACAAGGGGGGTCCCAGAGAAAAGGAGAAGAGAGGAAGAGCTGAGCTGCTCAGGTCCCATCCATTCACATCTGACTCACCACTCTGTATCTCATTCCACCTCCTTTGGGAGGAAGATGGGGTGGGGAAAGAAGAGTGGGGAGAAGCCCTCCCTCCCACTATGTATGTTGTTTCATCTTGTTTCAGACTCATGCTTGTATGATTTTTGTCTTTATCCTTGTAATTTGAGTTTTGCCAGAATGTGCCTGGAAATGGTGCCCCTTTCATTAATTTTGCCTGAAATATGATATAATATCTCTGTGTGCTCCCTACATCTTCTCCAATTCCATGAAGATGTCTTATTTCTTATATTCTTATGTCTGATTTCATTATAGATTTTCTTGTTCTGCATTCTGGGAGAGCTTCTCAAATTCATACTCAGGCCATTGATCAGGAATCAGTCATTAATCTGCAATGATGATTGTGTTCTTTTTGGCCTCATGGCTGAATTTTAATTCTGCAACTGCAACATTCGTTTCCTTTCAATACTTCTTTGTCTCCTCAGTCCCATCTCCAGGTCAGGGTTGTGTCTCAAGACAATTCTCTTTCAACCTCAACCCCTTCTCTCCTAGGATGTTCTATCCTTCTTCATCTTGGGCCATGTCTTCTGGCTTTGTCTTCTAAACTTTTCTTCTGGTTCCTAGAGTAAATCATTTTCAGAAGCACGTATTTCCCCTGAATATTATGGATGTTTCATTCATTCATTCAACAATGCAATTTATTGACTGCCCATCCAGGGCTGAGCACTGAATTAGTCTCAAGAGCAGCCCAGAGCCAGCAAGTCCCTGTCCCCATAGATGATAGAATCAAATGGGGAAATTAAGCAGTTATACAGGTAATTTTAATTAAGTGTGACAAGTGCCATAAATAAGATGTGTGCAGGGTTATAGCACAGTGTATAGTATGAGCACACAACCGTGGCTGGGCAGAGAGGGAGAGGGTAGGTAGAGATTGCTACCTGCTCTTATGCTGAGCTGTTGCTTTTTCTTAATACTCATGTTTTTGAATTTGGGTCCCTCCACCCCCATCTTTGGTCACTGTCAATGGCTTCTTGTGTGATGACAGTTGGGATGTTGAGTTCCCCACGTATTTCCTCTCACTGTCTATTTGGGTGTCATGCCAATCCCCCTTCAGGTCAATAGGCAGGTGACGTGTTGATGTACACAGCCTCTGGTCCAATCTCCAGTGTGGCAAGGCAGGTCCTCTCGTGCCTAGCTGCCAACATTAGGTGTAATAGTCTATCCCCACTGCCTTACTTCTGACCTCCTGAACCAATCTGTAATGTCCATGCAAAACCAAAATCTCCAGGAAGCATTGTTTTTTGCACCCTTCAGGAGTAAATATGTCCAGAGTGGACAATTTATTCTAAAATGTGACCCCTTTCAGTACAAATTAAAATGCATTCGGTGCAGTGTTTATGGGAAACTATGGAAGGCATATTGCATTTCCAATGCTCTCTGGTCATTGGGAGAGATAGCCTGGGTGATGTGGGGAGGTAGAGAATTCTGGGAACTTCCCCCACAGCTGACCCACTAGAATGTGGAGCACAGAGAGCACCAGTGAATCTGATTCTAAGGAAGGAAAAACAAAAATTCATTTCTCAAAGGAAAGAAGAAGAAATGAAACTCAGGCTAGTGGAGAAAGAGAATACAGCAAGGTTTCAAGGAGTTCAGATAAATATTTAAACTTGGAAGGCATTATGAGTCTCCCAGAACGGTATGCATCATTAATTCCCAGGCAGTCAGGTTAACAATGAGCTGCTAGAGAGATGGCCTCTTGAATTATTCTTTTAATGGAGTTCCCAGGTTAAAGTAGATTTCATTTAAGGTCAATCAATAGACAATTTTACCCAGGCCTGGTGATTAAAAGAAAACCATAAAGAAATCCTGTGACAGTAATCATTTTGGCTCAATCAGACCTTCCTTTCAACCTGAAAAGCCCTAGATGAAGGCCACAGCATGGATTAGGGTAGGGGCTCCTGGTTCGATTTTCCATTAATTCCCTCATCCTGAGTGAGTTTTAACTACCCCTGCCCCTTTAGCCAGATGGCTCACTCCACACCCCCAGGCAAAGAGAAGAAATTCATGCTCCTTTCCTTTCTGGTAGATGAGGCACACTGGAATAATTTAAATTAACAGTGTAGATCTAGCTTATTTCTTGAATTCCCAATGATTGGTCACAGTGAATTAGCATGAGTCAGAATTTTAGTCTGACAGAAGTGATTATATTAGGATCCCTGTGAGTCTCTGGGTCTCTCCAACTCTCCTTCTTTATTAGAAGTAGCCTCGGGAAATCGGGAGGAAATGAGATGCCCAGGAACATGTATCTCAGTGATCCACCATTGACTTGGTTAGGAAATTAGGGGGAGAGGAAGGCTTCTAGAAAATGAAATTGCCTTCAGGTCTTGCCAGTTGATTCAAGGGCTTGCAAAATGCATCAAGGAATTACAACATTGGAAGGAAAGGGGGCTTTCCTTTCTCCATCATTTATCTTCAGGGAGTCAGTGGAACCAACGTTCTTTCTTTGAAAGGTGGGTCTTTAAGAGTGAAATATTGAATCTTTCTTTCCTTTTTCTTTCTTTTCTTAATAGTCCACGACTTTTTCTAAAAGTGTGTTTTACCTGATCCAGCATTTTGAGTTTATTAGACAGGATTTTTCCAAGGCTTGCTATTTATTTTCACAGTCTCGCTTTTCACTGATTCAAGACAATGAAGAAGAAAGATCCTTGTTGCCATGTGGTTATTTTGAATAAATTAGGCTTTAAAGGGGCTGCTGGTTTCCAGTTCACACACACAATCGAACTCTGCTGTAGTTTCCATATTTATAAAAAATCCCTGCTGTGAAGCTAACAAGGAAAAAGCCTCTGAATCTCTTCTTTCTGCTTATCAAGAATCAAAATAGAAACAAGGAATGTTTGAAATAATGCAGAAATGGCACTGAGGAATGTGAACATTCTGGGGGGAAGGGAATAACTTACGTGTTGTTGGGGGTGCTTGTGCATGCGAATATGGAAATTGATATTCATAGACTCGTTAACCACAATGTTAGGGGGCTAGAGATTTGATTTAATCCTTGATATTTTTATTTTCATAAAGGCCAGAGAAAAAAGGTGTTTCCTCTGGAGACAAGAATAGCTTCTTGAAAGACTTTAGTTATTATTGCTGTTGAAAATGTTCGTGATCACTTTTGAATACATTATTATAATGATAGATGAGGAAGAGTGACAAAGAAAATAGAAGCCTAATTTTTGATTCCCTTGAAATTTTCAGCTCTGAAGCAGCTTGGCAGTGACTCTAAGAATACTACTGGGCTCTCTCAGTCACACTGAAGCATCTTTTCTGAGTTGAGACATAGGTGAAAATGTGTGCGTGCCTACATGCAAAGCGTGATATTCACATGCACATTCTTAAACATGTAGCATCAGCATTTGAAAGGCTTACCAAAAAAAGAAGAAAAAAGCTGGAATTCAAACCCAGAAACCAGGAAGCAGCTGCAGAAATACCTAGGTGTGACTCTACAGAGATTCTGGCTCTCTTTCCAGATGCATTGATCTTAGAACTTGACAACTGAGAAATGCATCTTTACCATTCTTTTTGCCTAAAGTATTATATATACTTGAATGCAACATTGTGTTTTATTTTCCAACTCTGCCAAGATTCAATCTACTGGTATTGAATATCCACCAAAAGAATGCTAGACTATTACAAAGCATGCACAAAAGAGGTACAGAAAACCCATACGCCTTATTCTCTCTCCAACTCTGATAGCGATAAAACACCGACTTCACCCTTTTCACTCAGAGATTCTGACTAATAAGCAGAGACAGAGGAGAAAGTGAAATTGAATCTCAATTATAAGAGATATAAGAGAATGACTGTTTTTATTGCAGTTGTACAGTTTGGTCTTTTCTATGCTTTACTTAATTCTGTTACTAAAAAAAAAAAAGATCTTTTTTGTTTAAATTCAGCTGCAAGAGCCTAAAGAGGTTTGAATAGTGGCAAACTGTCATAAATCATTTTAAAAGGGAAAACATTTCACAAAAGTAAATCAGAGTCATTTCCCTACCTTAGAACTTGAGTTTCCATTACTTCCAGGAGGTTTTCAACTTCAGGATGAATAGAGTCACCAGAAGAATAATTTATTTCAGTTTAAAGTTGGCCATATGAATGAGTATGGAATTTGAAACAGAGTAAAATAATAGGACATTTAATACTGCTTGTCAAAGACTACTTACCCATTCAGCCTATGAAGATATATTACTTGGAGAACCAGATTGTCAACAGAATTAAGAATCTGGAAGACTTAGAGGGTTAGGGCTTGGCTTCCAATACAGCCACCCGATCAGCATATTGACTATTGCTTGGCCCTTTGGGAACTATTCGGCGGCTGATCCAATTTGAGATGGAAAAAAAAAAAAAAGAGGAAGAAGAAGAATCTACAATGTAGAAGAAAAGGCAGAGTGACAAAAACCTATCATTAGAAAGAAGTCATGTTAATTCCTTGCCCATGGTCTCGTAACATATTTTAATGACTTCTTATGCCTTCTGGTTAAAACTCAAGCTTTGCAGCCTGGCACCAATTTCTATCCGGTTTCCCTTGCCTGTACTTTTACAAGCTGCTTCTCCTTCACCTCATTCGTATTCAATGTCTGGGACTCAGTTCAAGGCTCTTACTTTGGAAACGTTCCCTGACTTTCCTCACTGATCGCCTCTCCAGTTTTCTTCTTTCACATTACCATAGCACCTTGAATTTACACGGCACAAAATCCATGGCTTGTCAGTGTTCTTTTATGCCTCTACTCCATCATAAGCTCCTAGCTCAAAGGACTGGTTCCCCCACCTCCTATTGGTAGCACTGTGCCAGGTCATGTCCACTCACCACTGCAGACCCTTTCTCCAGCCTTCTCCTGCCTGCTCTGTGCCCCAGGGTGAAGCCACAGGCAGGCAGTGCTCTCTGGCTTCTAGCTGGGAAGATGCCAAAGAAAACTGGATGGTAGGCCAGGCACGATGGCTCATGCCTATAATCCCAGCACTTTGGGAGGCCAAGGCAGGTGGATCACTTGGGGTCAGGGGTTCAAGACCAGCCTGGCCAACATGGTGAAACCCGTCTCTACTAAAATTACAAAAATTAGCTGGGTGTGGTGGTGGGTGCCTGTAATCCCAGCTACTTGGTGGGCTGAGGCAGGAGAGTCGCTTGAGCCCTGGAGGCGGAGGTTGCAGTGAGCTGAGATCAGGCCACTGCGCTCCAGCCTGGGTGACAGAGCAAGACTCTGCCTCAAAATATAAAAAATAAAATAAAGGAAAAAGAAAAAAATGGAGAGTGGAGGGTGGGAAGAGATAGGAGTCTGGGTACTTATTCTCCTGGGTCCCTCCCTCCAAGCCATGGGTTGGCCAAGGCAGCAAGCCCCTGTCTAAGTAGCCTCTTCGCTACAGTGACAGTTCCCCAGGTTCTAGAACCCCTTCTTCCCCTTCCTGTTCAGGCCTGGGGACCTGGGGACAGTAACAGCTTCCCACTCTTGCCTGTCCTCGGTGCTTTGTCATCCTTTATTGATTTTCTTAACCCTGCAGCAGCACGGTAAACAGTTCCCTCGTTAAACCCTCCTCAATTAACCTTATTGACGGTACCATTGCTTTTCTGCCAAGATCCTAACCAATGCATTGCCAAGCAGAATCCCCAGCAAATCTAGGAATCTGTAAATATTTGGTGAGTGTGTTTATAAAACTAAGATCATGCCAAAGTGGACATCGGGTGACTGGAGTTCTGATGCTAGCTCTAGCTCAGGCAAGTCGTGTGAGTTCAGGCAATGCTAAAAGCCCCCACCTCTCAACTTTTCCCAAACATAAAAGAAAGCTTAGATGCAGAGATGGCTTCTACAATCCCCATCACTGCTAAGTGCACTTCTCTTGCACATCTCACTTTTTGGGGTGGATGCTCACTTCTCTCCCCCACCCAAGTCTTAGATAGGTAGAAGGCTGCCTTGAGGCTCTGCCATGGGATCGATTCTTCCTAAGCTAGAAGATATTGATCCCGTGACAATTGCTGTCCTGCCTTTCTTTCTGGGAGGAGCTGGCTGTGGGCTCCAGGATTGTGCAAAAGGGAGGTATTTCTGAATAACAGTGGTGCATTGTCTCATTATCGATTGTTCTGCAGTCTAACTGGGTTAGATGGGTGCACATTTCAGACCCCTCCCAAGCAAACCAAATCCTTTAAAGGGAGAGAGGCAGGTGTAGACAGAACAGGGTTATTTTATTTCATATGAAGATGCTGAGCTCCTGATGAGTTACATTTTTATTTCTTTTTGAATGCTAAAAATGACTGATGGCCACAGTCCTGGCAATGACCCTGGCTTGGCCCTAGTGGCTTGGGCCTCAGTTGTACTCCAGGTCTTGTCCTTGCCAGCCTGTCCTGAAACCCTCACTGAGCTTAGCGGTGTGCTCACATCTCCTGGGAATGTTCTGCCCCTGGCCGAGCTCTGCATCTGGCTAACTTCTCCAGTAGGCGCAGTAGCAGAGGCCCACCACGCTGTTCAAGGCACCTGATGTTTCATTAATCAAAAATGTTTTAATTTCTTTTAAACTTAGAAAAACGTGAATAGAATAAGTGAATTCATATAATAATGAATTAAGTTGCATTATATGTCTTTATGTCAATGTGTTTGTAAAATGTAATTTTTAATACTTTCTATGAAGGAGAAGGCCACAAAGGCAAAAGCACCCAGGGCCCCCAAGTCATGATGCTACCCTGCCCTGCAGAATGCCAGCAATGAAGTATTCCTTGGGCAAATAAAGTCTGGGAACTCAAGGGCCACACCTCCCCTGGGAGAGTCATATCCTACGCTAGCACGTCAAAGAGCCAGAGCCGTGCTGCAGTGGGAAAATCTGTTTCACTTCCTTTAAGCCAACTATTCCCAAACGTATTTGCACACAGAACACTTGCAGAAACACCGACCTAAACTTTACTTGTTTTATTTCCCTTTTCAGCCTAGATAATTTCTCAAAACTTAAGTAGTACAACCTTTTATTTATTTTGTAAATGTCCCTTGGGAAATTTATAGTTATAGATGCCTATTTTTTATAAGAAGCAAGATCTCAAGTTAATAATCTAAACTTCCACTTTAAAGAATTAGAAAACCAAGAGCAAACTAAACTCCAAGCAAGCAGAAGGAAGGAAATAATAAAAACTGGAACCGAAACACATGAAAGATAGAATAGAAAGATGATAGAGAAAATCAAAGAAACCAAAAGTTGGTTCTTTCAAAAGATCAACAAGATTGATAAACCTTTACCCTCACAAAGAAAAATGAAGGCTCAAATGACTTAAGCCAGGAATGAAAAAGTAGACATTACTACCTACCTCATAAAATAAAACAGATTATAAATAAAACAGAGTATGCGGAAATACTATGCACATTGTATGTCAACAAATGATATAGCCTAGATGAAATGGGAAAATTCCTGGAAGACACAAACTACAGAAACTGACTCAAGAATAAATTGAAAATCTAAATTGACTTATAACAAGTAGAGAGAGGAATTTCTAGTTTTAAAAAATTCCCACAAAGAAAAGCCCAGGCCCAAATGGATTCACTGGTGAATTCTACCAAATGTTTAAAGAAGAATAAATACCAATTCTTCACAGACTTTTTCATAACCTAAAAAGAGCATCTGCAAAAAATAAATGAATAAAAATAATAATAAAAGCCCACAATTAACATGATACTTAATGGTGAAAGAATGAATGTTTTCCCTCCAAGATCAGAACTAAGACAAAGATATTCATTCTCACTACTCCCATTTAACATTGTACTAGAGGTTCTAGCCAGTGCAATTAAGCAAGAGAAAGAAAAAAGTATCCAGATTGGAAAAGTAGATCTATTTGCAGAAGCCATGGCCTGGTACATAGGAAATCCTAAGGAATGACTCACACACATACTCAAAACCATCAGAATTAACAAATAAGTTCAAAGAAGTTGTAAGATACAAGATGTAAGATACAAAATCAATTCTATTTCTATACATTAGCGATGTACTATCCAGAAATAAAATTTTAAAAACAATTCCTTTTAGATTGGAATCAAAAAGAACAAAATACTTTGGTATAAAGTCAACAACAGAAGTGCAAGAATTCTACACTAAGGACTACAAAACATGTTGATGGAAATTAAGGAAGACTGAAATAGATGAAAATAGTCTTCCATGATCATGAATTGAAAGAGTTAGTATTGATAAATGGCAATACTCCCCAAAGTGATCTACCGGTTCAACACAAGCCCTAACAAAATCCCGGCTGTAATCAATCTAAGCAATGGAAGATTATTCAGCCATAAAAAGGAAGGACCGATCTGTGCTACAACATGGGTGCACCTTGAAAACATTCTGCTAAGTGAAAGAATCCAGTCATATTGTATGATTTCACTTATATGAAATATTGAGAATAGCCAAATCAGTAGAAACAGCAGATCAGTTGTTCCTGGGAGCAAGGGAGGGGAGAATGAAGAGAGACTAGTAATGATTACAGATTTTTGAGGGTTGGGTTATGAAGAAGTTTTGAAATTAGTTAGTGGTGATGATTGCACTACTCTCTGAACATACTAAAAGCCACTGAACTGTAGACTTTAAAAAAGGTAAATTTTATGATATGTGAATTATATCTTAATAAAGCTGTTTTTTTTTTTTAATGTCCCCTGAGAGCCACTGCCAGGAATGCCCCTCGTGGGTCTGTTCCAGTATGTAATGAAATCTGTGCTTGTCCTCTTCAACCCCTTCGGGACTTTCCTCTGCTAACTCTGCATCTTTCCAGACTGAAGAGTCTTGATATCTTCATTCATTTGTTCACTGATTCATTCATTCACCACATATCAACTGAATTGTGCTTTGTGCTAGACCTGAAGGCAGTAGTTTTGAAGAAGACAGACCTGGTCCTTGCCCTCAGACGAGCTTACAATCCAGCATATATGCATTTAGAATTAAATTCTCAATTTCTGGGTTTTTTTAGGTCATCTCTTGCAGGGTAAGGGCAGGAGTAGGGGGTAGAGAAACCATGAGCTCTCTTCTTTAGAGCCCTCTGTTCAGGTCTCCAGTAAACCCTACTCCTGGGGGCCTACCAAAATGTTACCTTCTGGCAAATGGTCAGTTTAAAAGGTTTACTTTTTATGCTTCCTCTATTTTAGTTGAGGACTGAACTAAACTAAATCTCCAACGTCTGCTGGGCTCCTGGTATGTCCTGAGCACTGTGTGATGACCACAGCATCCCTGCAAGGTGGGTCAGAGCAACAGAAAAAGTAAAATACAGACATTGACAGACACTTACTATGTGCCTGGTACCATGCAGGGCTTTTACAAGCATCATCTCATTTCATCCTCCCACTAACTTTATGGTCCTTATTTTATGAACACCCTTCAGAGAGAGTTGCCCAATGACACAGTTAATGAGTTGACAGCCAGAACTTTCACTTCAGCTTCACCTGGCTCTAAAACCCACGATCATTCTTCTCTCCTGTGCTTCTTCTTGGATCTGCTTTCAGAATACCTAAATGTCTTTCAGACCCAAATGAATGAACCTCTAATGCAGGCTCAGGGGTCCTGGGGCAGGTAGATGGAATATGGGCGGTTCACATTTCTGGCTCCTGCACCCACCAGCTAGGTGCTTTTGCCTCCATTTCCTCCTCTAGGAAATGGGTCGATAGCAATGCCAATCTCAGAGAGGTATTATTAAGATTCAATGAACTGGCTGAGCGTGGTGGCTCGTGTCTGTAATCCCAGCACTTTGGGAGGCTGAGGTGGGCGGATCACAAGGTCAGGAGATCGAGAGCATCCTGGCTAACACGGTGAAACCCCATCTCCACTAAAAATACACAAAATTAGCCAGGCGTGGTGGCGGGCGCCTGTGGTCCCAGCTACTTGGGAGGCTGAGGCAGGAGAATGGCGTGAACCTGGGAGGCAGAGCTTGCAGTGAGCCGAGATCACACCACTACACTCCAGCCTGGGCGACAGAGTGAGACTCCGTCTCAAAAAAAAAAAAAAAAAGATTCAGTGAATTGATGTGTAGGGTGCTTACAGCATATCCTGGCTATACTAGATGATCAATAAATATTCATTGTAATTCCACGTCAAAACACACAGACTTAACAGCAGTTACGATGAATCCTCCACTTGATTGACTTACCAGATGCTGGCCACCATGCTGGACATTCACCGTCTCCCATGTCCAACCCTCCTAACCCCTATGCAAGCAGAGAACAGTTACTATTCCCATTTTACAGATGAGAAATCCAAGGCTAAAATCACAAAGGCTAAGATGCAAGCCAGATTTGATGAACCTATGCTAATACCCTCCTCCTCTTAGGGCCAGGGGCTCACTGCATTCCTCAGGACTTGGAATCACTTTCTTCTCCAGAAAACTTCCCACCCCGTGGTCTGATCACATCATGGTATCTAAACAACCCTGGTCATAGCAGTGAGCTGTAACCTGGCCCAGTACAAGGGTGAGGCAAGAGAGGCACGTAGGACAAAACATTTAAGGAAGCCCTCACTCTCAAGGTTGCACAGGGGTAGGGCTGGCCTCCGAATTTTCACACCTCCTTAAATGTCATGCTCTAGTCGCTTTGATTGACTCACTCTAATCCAGACCCTGAATGTATCTCCAATCAAGAAGTCCCCAGAGCTTGTCATAATGAGGACGAAGTATCACGGTGTGTGTTTGTAGCTGACAATTACCTTGTTTCTGAACAACAAGATGGAAACAGACTTGGGGGTAGTGTAGAAGGAAGACTCTGTGGAGTCTGGTATAATTTGGAGGCTGGCACTGGCCACATTTACCATCAATTTAAAGCTGGGAGAGAGAGAAATTTGAAGAAAGCCGATGGTCTTGAGTTAAAATGCTACAGGATGTTAGAAAAGATATGGGAATTCATGGAAACAAGTGAAAACTAGCATAATGAGGATTAATGAAATGCCAGGCATTTTCTCTTGTGGAGAAAGAAGCTACTGAGTAAGCACTTCCAACAAGCGAGCTCTCGTTGGCAAACTGAATTGCAGAAAGGAAGCCAGGAGAAGATGCAACACGAAGTGGAAGCAGCTGATATGATGGGATCTGCTACTCAAGGGGAGATGAGAGCTATCTGGGAGGAATAATTTTTGTAGGAAGAGAAGCTAATTAGGGGCAATGGGCTTCATCAGGGAAGATGCATCAGCAATGCCCATCTTCCAGTCAAAGCTTTGAATTAACATAATCCTCTGTAATCGTCTAAATTCCAGAGTTCTTTGGAAACATTAATGAAGAATTTCCTGCTCCACCCTCTGAGGTAAAGCGCTGTAGGATAAATTTATTCTCCCTAATGGCCAAACTCATGTTCAGGTGGAGGCCAACAAATTGAAGGTTTTAAGTTCTTCTTGTATTAACTAGAATTGTTTTGGTTGCAAGTGATAGAACATGACTTGAACTAGCATAGACAGAATGGAGACCTGATTAGAAGGTTACAGGGTGTCCCTGGAAACCCAAGGGCAGTGGAGAGCTGAGCCTTAGGAAGCAAATACCACCGAAAACTGTAGCTCAGGAGGGAACTAGGGATGCCTTCTACTTCCTCGTCCCTTTTCTGCTTCTGTGTAAAAGGGTTTTTCTGCTTCTCTGCCCACCTCTTGGGAAATGGCCACCTCGAATAACTCCCCACTTGAAGCCTCTCCTATTTCCAAGAATAGCCATGCTGATGGGCATCTCTTGGTCCCATTCTAAACTCCCAGAGAAAAGGCTCATGGGCCAGCCTAGGCCAGTGGCCATCCCTGAACAAATCAACCGTGGCCAGGAGGGTGGGTCTGAACATGGTTCCTCCCCTTCTAAGCAAGTGGATGGAAGGAGGAAAGGGCAGGTTCTAGAAGACAGGTCCTAGGCAGACAAGCCAATAGATGTCTACTATGCTTCTTCCTTCTGTGACATGTGATATCATCCACAATTGTGCCGCAATAATTGACTAAAGCAACGAAAACCTGAGATTGAATGCTCGAAAGTTCACTAGGGTTGAAGACATCATGCTAAGTGAAATAAACCAGACACAAAAGGACAAATACTCCATGATTCCACTTATCTGAGATCAAATAAATTTGATTACTCTAGAGTAATCAAATTCATAGAGACAGAAAGTGGGACAGTAGTGTCCAGCAGGAGGGGAGAATGAGAACTGATTGTTTCATGCACAAGGAGTTTCAGTTTGAGATGATGAAAAAGTTGGCTGGGCGCGGTGGCTCACGCCTGTAATCCCAACACTTTGGGAGGCCGAGGCGGGCGGATTGCCTGAGCTCAGGAGTTCGCGACCAGCCTGGGCAACAGGGTGAAACCCTGTCTCTAGTAAAATACAAAAAATTAGCCAGGCGTGGCGGCATGAGCCTGTAGTCCCAGCTACTTGGGAGGATGAGGCAGGAGAATCGACTGAACCCGGGAGGTGGAGGTTGCAGTGAGCTGAGATGATGCCACTGTACTCCAGCCTGGGCAACAGAGCAAGACTCCATCTCAAAAAAAAAAGTTCTGGAGGTGAATGGTGGTGATGGTTGCTCCACAGTGTGAATGTACTTCATGTCACTAAACTGTGCACTTAAAAATGGGTAAGATAGCAAATCTTATGTATATTTTACAACAACAAAAAAAATACATAAAAAGTGACCTAGAGGGTGAGGAGGACAGGCCAGAAAGATGATACCACTTGGGCACATAATGATGTCTTTTTGTGCATCTGTGCCACACAGTGGGTTATTCTCTTTGCTTAAGAGGACATGTTTTTTCTTCTTTACTTGGAAAACTCTTAGTCAGTCTTCAAGGCCCAGCTGATATAACCCATTTCTATTAAACCAGACTTCACTCTCCCATGGTGACTTAATCACATCCTTCCTATATTTCTATAGCAGTATATATGTCATATGATGCTATTACTATACATCACATGCCATGATCAGCGTTTATACCTTTGTCTCTCCCACTGGCCTGTGAATTCCAGAGCAGAACCATGAGAACAGTATCATATGGTGGTTCAGACATCAGACTGCAGAGCCCCAAATCGCAGTTCTGCTGCGCACTCACCTGTAACCTCGAGCAAATTGCTTTCTGTGTCTCAGTCTCTTCAACTGCCAAAGTGGGGATCATCATTATATTTATCTGGGTGGCTGTTGTGAGGATTGAATGAGGAAGCCCACATAAAGCATGGTACGGATTGCTGACACATCGTAAGTGCCCGATAAATTTTAGCTCTCATTGTTATCACTTACTGTCAAACACGGCGCCAGGGACAGTGCTTTAGAATGGATGAACAAAATAAGGAAAGAAATAAAACTGTGTGTATGTATATATAAATTGTCAGCTATGACAAAAACAAATGGAGCCAAGATTAAATAGGAAAAGATACGGTGGCTACCGATTGGACTTGACAGTGGTCTCAGCTTTGCAGAGGAGGCTGTCTGTATCGGTTCCAAATGCCATTCAGGAAAGATTAGGCTGAGCCCTAGTGAGAACACTAGGAAGGTTAACCAGCCATCCCATTGTGGTGCATCTGCATAAATTAGGCACCCAGATCATCCCTTCCAAACATAGATTTTCATTTGCCTTCTTCCACAATCTGCAGAGAACAGATTGGCACTAAATATGTACATTGCCTTTATATTTCCCCAGAGAGAGAGATCGATAAAGCCCCTGTTGGTTTGCAGAGCATGGGTTTCATTGTGGGCCAGGTCCTTATTTTTAGTACTGGATCTCTTGCTTTCTGGACCACACTGCTGCATAAGATCCCTCTCCGAACCCCTTTTATTTTTATTTTGAACCACTCTGACTTCGAGGCCCATAATGATGCTAAACAAAATTCTCATTTCAGTAGAATGGGGGCTTTGTTCCCTATCACAATCGTCCATCTTGGTAAAATGACTTACAACAGCTGCTCAGAGAAGTAAAATCTGATAGAAACAGAGTCTGCATAGATATAAACATAAACATTAGTTTCTATGGAAACAAAAGTTGCCAAGCGATGGCTAGAAGACCTAAAGAGCCTGTATTCCAGGAATCAAGTGCTAAATATATAGTCAGTGCATCCGCCAGGGATCACACCAGTAACGCAGAATTCTTTTTGAGAGTGGAACAGAGTGCATATAAGATTTTGGCTAAAATAGACACCACCTAGCAGAATCAATATGAAGGAGAGCTGTCTTTTCTTCCCCAAATTGAAACCGTATTTCTTTTCTTAATTGAAAGCCTTGGGGCAATGAATCAAACACTGATGGAATTCAGTCAACAATTACATCCATAGGCACCACATTCTGATCTCCCACTGAAGCTCTGCAGGTCTAACAAAAATTTGATGTTAAAAAAATACAAAAAAATTAGCCGGGCGTGGTGACAGGTGCCTGTAGTCCCAGCTACTCGAGAGGCTGAGGCAGGAGAATGGTGTGAACCCAGGAGGTGGAGCTTGCAGTGAGTTGAGATCGCGTCACTGCTCTCCAGCCTGGGCAACAGAGCGAGACTTGGTCTCCAAAAAATAAAAATTAAAAAAAAAGTGACGTTGCAGTACTTGGAGCAAAATCTTCCCAAGACTCTCTCAGATGGACCCAATTCTTGTGACCCCCAGTACCCTGCCTCCACATAGCCACCTGCTTTCCCATCCTCCTGCCATCATTGAGGAGTCCCTGAAGCAGTTGTTATTCCTGGGGCTGAAGGACTCTGGCTTAAATGACATTGGAAGTGCTACCCCAAGAGAGCCTAGGTATGTTCGTGCAAAGCCATGAGGCTGGACTAGAAGAGATAGTTCTGGGCTCCACGCTGGACTTGTTGAAGCTCAGGTGTCCCCGAGACAGCCAACAAGAGAGAGCTCATCTGTTCCCGTCACTATTGCTGTGCAACAGATTACCCCCAAGACTTCATGACTTAGAAGGATCTTCTTATTAGGCTCGCAGATTCTACGGGTAACATTGCCACACCAAAGTTAAAAATATAATAATAAACTACAGATGAATTTTAAGACCTTCCTTAAACAATTTCAAATTTTTAAAGAAAATTCCCTACTAGACGGATAATAGTTTATGGCCTCATCATAGCAGCAACCTAGGGGAATCACCTGGTTTCAATAGAGGCGCTCTCCACTAGTCAGCAAGCCCACATGACATCAAGAGTTGCCGTAAGTGGAGGGCTTAGAGAACCCAAGGGTCCAGGCACACATCATCCAGCATTTATGTAGAGCGCTTAAAGCCCAGTATAAGAGTAATTATGTTTGCTCTTTGGACCTCGCCCGTTCTCCCTTCATGGTTTCAGAAAAATCTCGGCCATAATAGTCACCATGGTAACAGCAACATCTGCAGCGGATCCAGCCTGGAGGATATTTAAGGATCAGAACCTGATCAGACAGGAACAGGTCCCATCCTGGGTGCAAGCAGGAAACTAGAAAGGGCATTTCTGGGATCATTGCTTGCCTGTTCAGTCCTGTAAGAAAGCAGAGACCACAGCACTGTGCAAACAGAGCTAAGGGCTTATTGGAACCAGTGGAAATTTAGTGCAAGGATGACAGGGAATAGGTTAACAGGGCAGTGAGAAAGGAAAGGCGTATAGTGTTAGCACGGAGGTACTATGATGTGTGAAGAGTTTAAACAGTCTCTGAAGCACAGTGTACCACCAAGGTATTCTAGAGAGTGCTTTGCCATGGGCAAATTCAACTACTATTTATTAAAGGCTGACTGTGCTCCAGGCCCTATAATGGTGGCTTACACGTATCATTGCACTTAGTTTTCTACTATATCCCTACAAATGTGGTAGAAATGTGGTATGACTATCCCTGTTATATAGATAATGAAATCCAGGCTCAAAGAGGAAGTGACTTAACTTAAGTCAAAGCTGGGATTCACACCTAGATCTTTCTACCACTCAAGAGCATGGTCTTTCCACCAACCAGTGTGGCATGTCCATGATGGATGGAGATGTGGCCCAGCTCACCAAATGGATGAAACTGCCATGGCCTTTACACATGTGAAGCCTCCTTTGACAATGTTCTATCTGAAATGACATTAGAGAGGTAGGCGAGGAGCCTGGTAGGGCCGTGGAAAAAGATTAAATTTCATTCTAAGAGCAAAGAGACACACCTAAGTCCATTCTCTGATTCACAAATGATTCCCTGAGCTTGCATCACGTGCCAGGCCTGTGTCTGACACTGGAGATACAGCAGTAAACAAGACAGACAATGCCATGTCCCCCTTTTCCTGCAAGAGGCAAAAACCAAGCAAGCAGATGAAAAATAAATACACACTCATCTTATGAAGAAAACAAAACAGAGTGATGTGGTATAGAGGTCTGAAGGATGGAGAAAGGGCCCTTTTTGGATACAGAGATCAGTAAAGGCCTTTCTGAGGAGGAGATATTTGAACAGAGACCTGAAGAAGGAGATGGAGCAAGCCACGCAAAAGCTGAAATAACATTCCAGAAGGATTCATTAGTACAAAGGCTCAGAAGTCAGAAAGGGCTTAGCATTGAAGGCCAGTGTTGCTGGGGCAAGTTAGAGGGACACAAGTGTGAGATGGAGTTAGAAAAGTAGGTGGTGCCAGACATGGATCTCCGGTGAGTACAGTTGCCAAATAAAATACAGGACTTGGCCAGGCACAGTGGCCTATAATCCCAGCACTTTGGGAGGCCGAGGTGGGTGGATCACCTGAGGTTGGGAGTTTGAGACCAGCCTGACCAACATGGAGAAACTCTGTCTCTACTAAAAATACAAAATTAGCCAGGCGTGGTGGCATATGCCTGTAATCCCAGCTACTCGGGTGGCAGAGGCAGGAGAATTGCTTGAACCCAGGAGGTGGAGGTTGCAGTGAGCCGAGATGGCGCCATTGCACTCCAGCCTGGGCAACGAGAGCAAAACTCCATCTCAAAAAATAAAAAAACAGGATGTTCAGTGCAACAAATAGGTCAGCAACAAAATCTTTTTTGTATAAGTATGTCCCAAATATGCATGGGATATACTTTATACTAAAAAAAGGTATTCATGGTTTATCTAAAATGCAAACTTAACTGTGTATCCTGTACTTTTATTTGCTAAATCTGGCAATGCTATATAGTGAGCTCTCTCAGGAATTGATTCTGAGAACACTGTGAAGTCATTGAAGGGTCTTAAGCAGGGAGTGACATGAACTGATTTACATTTTTTTAAAGATTATCCTGGCTGCTGTGTGGAAAATGGATTGTGGTGAAGAAAGAGAAGAAGCAAGAGAGAGTCAATGTTCATCAGGCAAAGGATGATGATGGCTTGGCTTAGGGGGTGGCTGTGAGCTCAGAGAGTAGAATGATTCAGGATACACGTTGGAGGCAGACTCAACAGAGCTTCTAATGGACTGGGAGGTATGGACAGAGGGAAATTGGAAAATCAAGGATGACTCTGAACAATTCAAGAGCAAATTCTCATCTGCTTTTTATGCCTAGGGAAGCTTCTTAGATGTCAAAGTTGACTTAAGTAGACCAAGAGGTCTCTTCGTTGCTCAAGATACATGATTAATCTTGGTGGCCATTGGTGATCCTCCTCAATTCTGTAACCTTCACCAATACTGTACAAGTTGACCACTTACATTGTTAACGCCATGGGCTTTAGAGTTACCTGCGGGGGGTGGGGGGGTGGTCCCAGTTTCTATGTTGCATGTGATATTCATTCATTTCCACTCACTCTGTTGGAAAGCAGAAATAGCAGACAGCTGAGACTCTAGATTTTTCCATTTGTCAAGCCAGTTTTGAAAGATGAGGTTGCTTTAAACCTGAGCTACAACAAACTTTACCCAGGAGAGAAACAACAGTTCATTAAGTTCTTGTGGGCTTAACTAAGAGAGACACATATTGGAGCCAAGAAGAATTTATTAGCTAAACACAGCCTTCCATTGCCAGCCCCAATCACTTCAGGGAGTAGAAACTAGTAAAAGAGAGTTTGGGGAAAGAATTTAGGGAACAAATTCTAAGTATGGCAGAACTAAACAAAGAAGCCCTGTGTTCCACTGATCTGTGTATAGCTTTCAAGACACTATCCCTACTGTATGCTTTCACAAAAGCAGAAGAAATAATCACAACACATTTATCATTCACCGGGCAGAATTATTTTGGCAAGAAATCTATGCCCTGGAATACATTATACTAACTGACAACATATTCTGAAAAATGTAGATTTTCAAACCTGGTAGGTGCTTATGCAACCATGTCAGGCTAAGGGACTGAGTGATTATGTTATTATATGTGTATCAAATATTTTGGATAAATATTAAATGATCCACAAAGTCAGATCTTGTTAACACAGGAAATGGAAACCAGCAGCTTCGACAATCACGTACTAAAAAGCCAGACTGGGAAGAAGAATTCAGAATGTTCTGGGTGGAAAGCTGCATTCAACATAAATAAACGCATTAGTTTAAACATCAGAATTCTAAAGACTGAAACAAAGCTGCTTATCCACTATGCATAACTCACACGGCTGGAGGAGGCCATGGAAGAATTTTTCAGGGGGTGGAAAGGGAGGTCAGGATGGAATTCTTCTGGAGAAAATGTGGAGGGCACGCTGCTGTTTTCCCTACTGGCACAAATGCATGTTGACATCCAGCTTTCTTCTCAGATGCTACGAGATTCATAGAGTATCTTTCTCCCTAGGAATCCACAGTAGACCACAGCACTTAGGATGATTTGTGTGTTCGCGGGT
This sequence comes from Gorilla gorilla gorilla, assembly GCF_029281585.2. Taxonomy (NCBI): domain Eukaryota; kingdom Metazoa; phylum Chordata; class Mammalia; order Primates; family Hominidae; genus Gorilla; species Gorilla gorilla. The sequence goes on along the minus strand of NC_073224.2, from coordinate 225,676,207 downwards.
CAGGAGAAAGGAGTTTGTCCAGGACATCTCCTGTGGCTGCATGTTAATTTGGAGGGACGATGTGAATTTATGTCTAATTGGCAGTTTAGGGCAAGGTGTCTCCACCTTAGCACTATTGATATTTGGGGCTGGATCATTCTTTGTTGTGGGGCGCATTGTAGGATGTCATTGTAGGATATTTAGCAGCATCCCTGGCCTCTACCCACGGGATGCCAGTAGCACTCACCGCCCACTGTGACAAACAAAAATGTCTACAAGTGTTGACGAATGTCCCCTGGGTGGCGCAGAGCCCCCCCCCCCCCCCCCCCCCCCACCTCAACCCCAGTTGAGAACCACTGAATTAGGCTGCATAGGTAGATTCAGGACATTAGCCTATTAGCAAATCTACTGACTCAAGAAAGGCATACCAAGCACCAACTAGCTCCAATTCCCTAATTTCACAGGCAGGAAAATAAAGCCCCAGAAAAGCTAAGGCCCATCCCCAAGGTCACACAGTTCGCCGGGGTCACTAGAACACAGCCCGCCGGCTGCTGTTCCGACACCCACTGGCACATTCTATGCCCAGATTCCACCCTGCTGGGTTTATGAGCGAAATTAAGATGGAGATAAAGTCAAAGAGCAGATTTTCTCATTCCTATTCACGGCAGTATTTGCAGAGAGCTACAGGTTTATTCAGATCTGACAACCAGGACGGTCCTCTTCCGATGACACCTTCCTTGGACGATCAGGCCGGCTTTTCTCCTGCTGAGAGAAGTAGCGTCTCTCTCTTTCTCGGGTCTGGAAAGCAGGCAAGTTTAGAATGCATTCCCTTACCAGGCTGTTTTCCTAATCAGCCCAAGTAACAAAAAGGGTTCCAAAATATCACATATGATTGAGATTGCTTATAAAAGATCTCTTTCTAGTTTGGTTTCCCCAGCTCATTATCCACAGCCTTGCGAAAGCTGGCCTGCTTGGGGATGTCTCCAGGCACACTCCCTTTGGCCCTTTTCCTTAGAATCATGTCCAATTTCTTCTGCCTTTAGGAAAAGGATATTACGGCAAACCGGCTTCTCCTTCAGGCGTGGTATAACTTATTGTCTTAAGCCTCTGTGTTAGCCAGTCCCTCTCCTCCAGCCTTTGGGAGGTTTCTCCGACTCCCACAGTCAGAAGCAGCATCAGAGAGAAATTGCTCAAGTTACCGATAAATCCCCATTCTTTTGTTGATAGACTTCTGTTTAAACCTGGGCCCAGGCTCACTGGGTGGCTGGGAATAGCAGCCATTTCCATAATCCTCAATCACAAAACCCAACAAGCTTGTGTTATGTGTACGAGTGTTTCTGACTAATGAATTGCCAAGCTAAAGAACGGGGAATCTCTAGGTCTAGTTTTTTCCGTCTTTCTAAGGTACAGCAGAGGGCCAAAGAGAATCAGATTCGTGAAATAGAAGAATTGCAAACCTGTTTCTTGAGCTCTGATTAACAAAAGAGAAAACATGCCCTCAATGCCGGATATTTTATACAGACTAGATGTTGAAAACATATCATAGTAAGCATTTTAAAATTGGGACCTTATTTCAACTTTACATCCTAAAATGATGCTGTTATGGAGGGTAATTACATGATAAATTTGTTAGGGGAATATACAGCAATAAAAATGGTGGTAATGGTTTGCCATTTAACAGCTGAATTGTAAATGAGTTTTTCCGCATTAATGTAGCAGGTTGCTACAATTACAAGATCATTCTCAGAGGTGTCTTTAATTTCTAAAAAAAAATTTCTGAGATTCAATATCAGTAATTTTCTCATTTAAAGATACTACATATTTAACCATTTGAAGTCAGGGACATTTGAGTTTTTGAGGCATAAGCACCAGCTGAGCCCTAAAAAAATATTTTTTAGGCCGGGCGTGGTGGCTCACGTCTGTAATCCCAGCACTTTGGGAGTCCGAGGCAGGTGGATCACGATGTCAGGAGATCGAGACCACCCTGGCTAACACAGCGAAACCCCGTCTCTACTAAAAAAAAAATACAAAAAAATTAGCCAGGTGTGGTGGCGGACGCCTATGGTCCCAGCTACTCGGGAGGCTGAGGCAGGAGAATGGCGTGAACCCGGGAGGCGGAGCTTGCAGTAAGCTGAGATCGCGCCACTGCACTCCAGCCTGGGTGACAGAGCAAGACTCTGTCTCAAAAAAATATATATATATATATATTTTTATATATATAATATATATAATTGCAAAATATATATATTATATATATTTTAAATAAATATTTATATAAATATATTATATATATTTTATATAAAATATATATAATATATAATATAATATATATTAATATATTAATATATAATATATAATATATTATATATTTATATTATATATTATATATATTTTATATATAAATATATTTTTATATATTTTATATATATATTATATATGAAATATATATTGTATATATATATTATATTGTTGTTCCATGCAGGACACTGTTTTGTGTTGATGGATGAAGTCAGATGACATATGCTAAAGACCTAGCAAAGTCCGTGGCTCACAGTGTGAGCTAAAGAAACAGTGGCTGGGACTTTTGCTGATGTCATCATTCACATATAGTATCCCATTCCTCTATGATCATCTTACTCTTTTTATCCTTTTTATTTCACACTGTGCTCCATTTCCAAACCTTTGTGCCCATGTACCCAGTTCTTCTAGAATGGACGAAAATTAGAAGACAGATTTTTCCCTAAATCCACCTGACACTAGGTCATAATTCTCTCTCTTACCAATGAAATCAGGAAAACGAACATTTAATGACCTTGTGCTATCAACTCTCTCCTACATGATCTCGCTTAATCCTTAAAGCCCCCGACACACCCAGATTATCCTATTTTCAAGTGAGAGGACCGTGAATTTAAGCAACTTGTCCAGTGTTCCTCAGCTAGAAAATGGCATAACTGGGATTCCAATCCAATCGCTGTAGGAAACAATCACTGAATGCCTGATACTTGCAAGGCAGTGTGAATGCAGCAGGAGGGATGGGAGAAGGGCATGTTCATGACATGGAAGCAGCTGTCAGTCCCACCGTATGTAGGAACCACACAGGCCCATAAACAAAGCACTTGGGAAACCCAGAAGCAGCAGAATCCTCAATGCAGGAGCTTGCTTCTGCCTCCCCTCCATCCTTCTCCTGTTCTACCATCCCGGCCTCACTCACTGAGCTCCAGGCCACTAACCTCCTTTCTGGTCCTCAGCCACACCCTGTTTAAGGGCTGCCTTAGGGGCTTTCCCTGGAGCCCTTGTCCCCATGAGAGCTTCATTGCTGTTTTTTCTCAAGTCTTAGCCACTACCACCTCACCAAGTCTTTGTGACTGCTTGACCAAAGGGCTCCCCCTTCCACCACCAGCCGTTTTATAACCTATCAGTCTGCTTGGTTTTCTTCATGGCTCAAATGGTTCTTACTTCTCCTGGAAATGCTTCTGTTCATGCATTGGGTCCCTTGCTTATTTTGCATTTCTCCCAACTAAAAAGAAATCCTAGACCCAGCATGGTCTCACGTAAGCTCCATGAGACCACAAAATCCTGTGTGCCTTCTTTACTCCTTCTTTACTCCTGTATCACTAGGGCCTAAACAGGAGATTTTTCTTTTAACAGAAAAATAGTAAATTAGTAAGATGGTACTCCAACTGCCTGGCCAACCAGGTTCTAGAAACTGTGTTCTGGTCTGAATTCTCAGGTGTTTTGCTTGGGCAGCAAGTCAAACGTAGATTAACTGAAAAACAGTAGGATTTAGTCTTTGTCTGCTTCTTTGATGGTGCTGAAGGTTAGAGCAGGTTACGGAGCAAAATAACCAGCTCTGATGTCATTCCCTGCTCTCTCTCATGATCTCTCTGCCCTCCTTTTCTCTGTGTTGGCTTTACTCTCTAACAGGCTCTCCCTCGTGGTGGTAAGATGATCACCAGCATCAGCAGCATCTCTTCTCACTGGCAGATCAGAGTGGTTTAGGTGAACTGACCCAAGCCCTTGGATGTAGAGAGAGGAACAAGACCTAGGCCTGGTCAACCAGTATTTCCATGCCCTTGACCACAGTGATTGGCTCAGAGATGAGCACATGACCCACGTCAGGCTAATGAGACTCAAGTCTATGAGTTTATGCCAAGTGTTAGGAAGCAGAGTTCTCTTCTGCGAGAAACAACAGACTCTCAACAAATATTTACTGAGTCAAGGGTCAATGAATGAGTGACTGATGTTGGAGTCATTTTATTGTATCAAGGTATTTGTCTTGTATTTTTGAAGCTCTGACTCTGTTCCCAACTGTAAGCTCCTTGAGGGCAGGCACCATGCCATCTCCCTTCCTATTTCCAAAGGGGGAAAAATAAATCAGTCCTTACCTATTGGTTCCTGTCCTTTTCCCATCCACAGCTCCATTTCTGTAACAAGAACCAGGCTTCTTCTTCTTTTCTATCACCTTCAATTTCTGCACATAGACTTTCTCGGTAAGAAAAGGCAGTCAACAAAATGTGTGCTTTAAATCATCTGTGTTCTCCTAGAAGTAAAGAATCTCATTGTAGTGGTGGTTGTTTTGCCTGCCAAGTACCCATTTACTATTTTTCTGATATAAAACACTGCTCTTACTTTAGGGAACCATCTCTTCTCACTGGCAGGTCACAGTTGTTTGGGTGAACTGACCCAACCCCTTGGATGCAAAGAGACAGAGAGAGGCATAAAACCTACACCTGGCCAACCAGTGTTTTCCATTACCTTGGCCACAGTGATTGGCTCAGAGATGACCATGTGACCCATGCCAGCCTATGAGACTCAAGTCTATGAGTTTATGCAAAGTGTTAGGAAACAGAGTTCTCTTTTTCTGTGGGAATAGTGAAGCTCGTAGGATGTAAGCAAGTTGCTGCTGATGCTGGTGATCATCTTACCACCAAGAGGGAGAGCCTATTAGAAAGTAAAGCCAACACAGAGAAAAGGAGGGCAGAAAAATCATGAGAGAGAGCAGGGAATGACATCAGAGCCCCTTGATCCAGCCACACCCGAAGCTAAATCTACCCCTGGACTTTCCAATTTGTGAGCCAGTAACAATCCCTTTTGCTAACTTACTCAGTTTGAGTCATTTGCAACCAAAAGGTTAATGCAGAAATCAAACTGACGATAAGAAGCCTGGAACGCATGCCTTAGCACCATTCGTGACTCACAGCATGAGCTTAAGCTCTTCCAGTCCTGCACAGACAACATGTTGGGCTACAATCATAAGAAACACCTTAGAGCAAAAGCTGGAAATATTTGGGTAGAAAAGAACATTTGTTTATCTTCCAGCTCATACACAGTGGATGTGCAATCCTAATCTCTTTTTAAAGGGCAGTTCTTTGGAACAGGATGCTGCTTAAATACCAGGTCCACACAGCTGCCAAGGGGAACATCATCCAGTTATTACTTTTCAACAGCAGTGAAGTGGATAGATGGCTCCACATTTTCTCATTGCCATAAAACAAAGCAGAAGAATATAAGCCATTTTAGCTGTAAGTGTGTGCTCAGCCCCTGGGAACAATGAGAAGGAAATAGAGGACAGGAAATGAAGCCAACATTGCCAAGCACCTACTGTCTGTTTCAGAATGAGTGATGGGTGTTTTACACCCTTTGGTTCCCTATATTTGGGATTGGAGTTCTGGGTTCAAGCCCAAGGTCTGCCACTGACTGGCTACAGGACCTTGAACAAGCCACTTATTTGCTCTGGCCTTTCACGTCAAATGGGGTAGTTCGTCTCTGTCATTATCAGAGAGCCATGCTTGGTAACTGGAGACTTTTTGAAGGCTTTTTTTTTTTTTTTGGCAGAGTCTCGCTGTGCCACCAGGCTGGAGTGCAGTGGCACAATCTCCACTGCAACCTCCATCTCCCAGGTTCAAGAGATTCTCCTGCCTCAGCCCCCTGAGTAGCTGGGACTACAGATGCACACCACCACGCCCAGCTAATTTTTGTACTTTTAGTAGAGACAGGATTTCGCCATGTTGGCCAGGCTGGTCTCGAACTCCTGACCTTAGGTTATCCGCCCGCCTCAGCCTCCCAAAGTGTTGGGATTATAGACATGAGCCACTGCACCCAGCCTGTTTGAAATCATTTTTAAAGAAAAAGTAAGGAAGCATTAGGAATGTCAGCTGATTAGAGTCCCAGGTGATGAATTTGCCAAGGAAGAGATGATCTGCTCTCGTCGCTTCATCTACAATATTTGGGCTGATGAACACAGCCTTCCCATTGCTGTTGAGCTGTGTGACAGTGCTCGTAGGAGCTCCTGCCCTGGCATCAAACAGCCAGGCTTCCCGTCCAGGCTCCAGCACTACCACACTGTGTGTCCTCCATCAAGCCTCCGTTTTCTCATCAGCAAGATGGTGAAAATACAAGGCTATTAGGAGAATCAATATAGATACTATATTTTGAGAGCTGTGCACAGTGCCAAGCACGTAGGTGCTCAATAATTGCTAGTAGTTAATATTTTGAGAGCCAAATCTGATGCTTTTATTGGAATGTGCTAGATCTGAAAATGCTAGAAGCAGGGATGGAAGGCAAGTTTCATCTGCATGGGGACCCAACTTCGGAGATCCTGTTGCTCTAGGGACCCTGAATAATGAGGCAAGTATTTTGCCTTCTTTGGGCCACCATTTCCTTAGCCATAGGTGAGGGGTAGGAAGGGAGTAAGGGAAGCGGAGTTTAGAAATAATCTGTCTCTGAGTCCCGTTCAGCATGGACTGCCTATGATTCTAAAATAATTGGAAATCTTTTTTAAAAAATTTAAATAATAAAAACAAAAAGTTTCTGGAATCAAAGAAAGAGCCCCTGACTACACAGCTTGAAATGGACCCTACAGGCAAGGAGAGGAGGGCCCAAGGCACAGGACTGAGCTGCAGTTTTGTAGTTTGCAAAGAAAGCAACCCTCTGCTTTGCTTTAGATGGCCTCCGAGGCCAGTTCTTTGGGCAGAATCCAGAAACAGGAAGAAGCTGCAGAAGAGAAGAGGCAAAGAAACAAAGAAAGGAGTTGTCTGAGAAAAGCAGCCAAGAGCAGCATACATGTCAGGGACAGTGAGGGTGCTGAGCGGCAGATACTACCCTCGTGGGTATCCTCCCTCAGTTGAGGCTCTTCCCCTCTCCCAGTTTTTCCTACCCCCAGTGGCATAGATTGCCTTTGGAGAGAGCTGACCTGGGAGAAAGAAAGTCCACTTCTGAGTTTCTAAAGCCTAGGCCAGGGCACGAGAGAGATATGAAAGCATAAGTGGTGAATATCCTCCCATCTGGAGGGAAGAAAAGAGAGTAAGAGGGAAAACAGAGAAAATGTGGATGCCAGAGCACCCTGGACCCTGCATTACCTCAAGAGACTTTGGGGGATTCCAGCCCATGGATGACCTGAGAGATGCAGGAGGATCCCCAGAGTCCCATGTGTCTGGCATGACCCAGCAGCAGGAGAAATGTCTGAGCTAGAAGTGAATAGGCCTGGGATGGCCTCACAGGGTTCCCTGTGCCAAGCATGAAGTCAGAACATAGAGTGTCCTCAGGCACCCAGAGGGCCCCATGATGGTGTGGGAGCTGTGGATGCTTCCCACGAGCCCAGGCATCTGTCACAGATGTGTTTCCTGCCATTGCACAGATCGTGCCATAGGTGGTGGCAAGAAGACGCCTTATAATTGGGGCCAAGGAGCACATAGCAGTCACATATACAGCCTGTAGACAAAAGTCAGGATGGAGAGAGAGATCTTCAGGAAATGAGGCCGGTATGTCTCATGGATGACACAAGGCCCAGTGGTGTCCAGTCCTGGCACTTGTTCATAATCACAGACATTTCATTTATACAACCCTATGATCCACTGGGTGTGGCCAAGCTGGAAACAAAGAAACTGAAATGACCACACATGGCCACAGGATTTCTCTCCTCCGGTGGTCACAGCCCAGTGGAGGAGACAGACCTCCCGAGAAGGGTGGGCATGGGGTGCCACGATAGACGTAGCAAGCAGGAACAGGGGTTGGGGTCACCATGTGAATGAGAGAGAAACAGGCACTGAAGCTGCAGGAGCCTGGGGGACAATTGTGCATGCCAGGCACCTAGAAAGCAGGAAGAGGGGAGATAGCAGATGAAAACACACACACTAATCCAGTGCCCATCTCCATAAAAAGCAGTGGCTCATGGGACAACCAAGACAGCTCCTCTGACTTCCTGCCCAAGCAACAGCATAACCAGGTGATGGGGGCAGAGGCTCTGAGGAGCCCAGGCAAGAGCTCAGCACAGCTTTGCTAAGGTTCGCCTCTGGAAGCAGCCATCTCTGGGAATTTCCCTGGTATCTGTTTGGGCAGAGACTGAAACTGAACTGAACCATTAATAGCCTGTGATCATCCTCCCAAACTCCCCCCAAACCTTAATTCTTTTGCACTAAACCAAAGATGGTTTTGTTTTAACATCTGATTCACCGGAATCAACTAAAAAATGAAAGAGCTGAACCAAAGGAGCAGAATAATCCCAGCACCTGCAGCAAACTGTTCATCCATCCAGCTCCATTCCCTGGGCAGGGCAGGTTCCCCTAAGGCGTTGTTCTATTGGGAGGAAGGCCCATTAGAGGCCAGAGCAGGGAGAGGCATGCAGTGGCATGATCCAGAGGGAAAAGGAAGAGAAAGTAACCATCCGAGTACTCCCCACTCTTGGAAGAGCCAATAGACAAAATCCAGATGAGCTTATGAGTAATGGATGTCCTACGTGCCACAGGGTGTTACAGGCAGATGCTGAGGGAGGGGTGCAGCCAACGTAAGGAGAAATGCAAATAAAGATCAGGCTTGGGGGCAGGGGTCTGATGATGCCCCCAAAACGCCAGTCAGCAGGGACTCTGACATTTAAAGAGGCACCACAACCACTTGAGCCAAATCCCTTTTCACTCAGTGTGCCCAATGTGATATTTAAACAGAAATATTGCCCTCACTGCATTTATGCCCCTCCAGCCCTTCAGAATTGGGTCTGCTGTCCAAATGGCTCATGTGTGTCCACCTTCCTGAGCCAAAGTGAAAACTTCTGATAAAAACAGAAAAAGGTAAATTTGGGCTTTATGAACTCAGGATTAAATCAGGCCAGGCCTTTCTGTGAAATGTGAACCCTGTAATGCTGAGAAATTGAAAAAGCCCTTGCTTTTTGAAGCTCTGGCCTGTCTTTAATTGAACCTTTTGCATGAAATCATGAACCATGGCCGATGCCATGAAACAACTCAAGGAAGAAACCAGCAAAGCAACTGGCTTTGAACTGAGACCTGAGAACTGAGAACCGCCTACAGTCCGTAAGAGACCAGCCTGGGCCCTTGGGTTGCCCTCATCCTGTTTTAGAATCGTCTCTTTTCTTTGAAAACTGGGGAAAGGGAGGAAGTGTGGTTACTGAGGATTAAGCTTGAGTCAACCTTGAGTTGGGGGTCAAGTTACCACATCATGGTTTGGGTCAGAACTGATTATTTTTGGCAAATGTACACAAAAAAAATCACATTTTTTAAGTGGATAAAAGTGCACCATAGGAAAAAATTCATTTTCGGAGACATCAGCACATTTCAGTGAGTACTGCAGCTGAATTTGAAAGAATGTGAACTTTTGAGATTACTAATATATAGGCAAATTTGTGTTAGGGAATGTACATTGAGCTCTGTTGTTCCTAATCTTTTACACAGGCCCTCTCCACCAAATTTCATAGACACATTAGAAAAAGGAAAGCCACTCACACTCCTGCTTACATAGAAGTCCCCTGCCTTTTGCCAATGAGCTTTTCTGCTCCCAGATCAACTTGATTAAGTAAGATATAATTTTCTGCTTCTCTCTCCTGGCATAGTCAACGGCTGTATAATGTCTTCGTTCTCTCCAGTGAGATGCCTGTAACTGACCTAACTTAAAGAGAAATATGTTCTGCCTCCCATCTTCAGAGGAAGAAACCCTCTGAGACCTACATGTGATTTGCCTTGTTGCCTACAAAAGTTTGCTCTTTATGGTGACAGCTAGGCTTGCTTGGGAGATTTGAACAGATACAGCTTCTTGGTGCAGCTGCCTCTGCTCTCCTAATTTGATCCTGAGCCTAACAATTACAGTTATCAAGGAGCCAGCTCTTCCAAAAGGTTTCCTGCAAATCACGTCATCATCTGTGATGTGTACAATTTGGTCTCTTGGATTATGCAATGATTCTGGGTGTTGTTTTAAAGCCTGACTTTAATAAAACGCCCGAGAAAAGAACAAATGCAAATGGGTGTTGATGTGGACTGCCCATCCTTTGGCACCAGCAGTAGAATACAGACAGTACCTACAGCAACACAATAGATAATGCATCTGCAATTACCGGGATACTTAACATGTGTTGTATAACTCATCGGAGAAAATATAGATCTTTTGTGTGTGTTTCAGATGTAGAAGGAATGAATGAATCACAGGTCATAAACTCAGGCGTGGGACAAGTATCAGATCTTTGTATTTTCTTCCAAGCAGCTTAATTTCAATCGTGACTACTCCATGCCAACAGGTAGGCAGGAAATTCCACCTCATTGATTCTCTGGGTGCCCCTGTTCCCACCCAGAGGGTCTTTCTCTAGCACCAAGGTGCTGGGAGGGCTCCCTGTCCGCCTGTAATTCCCCCAACTCCCCAGCATGTACGAGCTATGAGTCACTAGGCCACACTGGTTGCCATGGAGACACTCATCGTCCTAGTCTACTGGTCCCTCCAGGTTGAGGCTGTGGCTTCCATACCGGGCATGGAGGCTTCAGGATCTTGGTGAGGCTGGGAGGCACCTCACCCTTCCCCACTGGCATCCTCACCAACCCCCTGAGCCTGGCCAGAGAGCAGGGTGCTGCCTCCCCTAGCTGTCAGAATACTTTTTGGCTCCCAGTCCAAGGCAATAAACTTTTCTTCAAAGGCTCTCTCGCTCTTCATGTCCCTCCCAGAGTTGCTCCCTCTCCACCAAACCCATCCACCTCTGTGATTGTAAGCTTTGGCAAACCAAGGCCAGAAAGGGAGCTGTCCAGCGGGCAGCTCCAACTCTCCACCCGGCCTGGAGCCTCCCAGCTCGGAGCTTGTGGCCTACCAGAGACATGGAAAGGGCGGAAATAAAGAAAAGCAATACCCAAATAGATACAAATGTGTCCCATCCCTGCAAATGTCACAAAGTCATGCATAATTACCACGAGGGACACTTCCCCAGCTCTTTTGCTGCTCCATCACCAGCAGCCCTCTAGTGAATCCCAGCACTTCCTTCACTTTCTCTCCTAGTTCCATTCCCAAGCCAATATTTCTTTGTACATTCCAGCTGCCTTCTGAATCCCTTACTTTCTCTTCAGTGTTCCCACGCAGGTGACAGCAGGAAGAAGCATGGTCTGGTTGATCCGATGGTACATGAAGCTAATGGCCATGAGCCTCCCATGTGGTCCTGGGGCTGCACAGAATGTGCTGGTGGCCACAGGAATGCTCAGAGACCATGATGTTGAGGAAGGGGCTCGAGGGGGCTTCCAGACATGGCAGAGACACATGAGATGGAATAAAAATGCCACATATGTCAGTCAAATTGAATAGCTAAGGGAGAGCGAGGTGTTGTTTTGAAAGCGTGTATCCACGTGGCTTAAAGGCGTGTCACTCATTTTGTTTCGTTTTGTTTTTATGAGACAGAGTCTTGTTCTGTCACCTGGGCTGGAGTACAGTGGTGTGAGCTCAGCTCACTGCAACCTCCGCCTCCCAGATTCAAGCGATTCTCCTGCTTCAGCCTCCCGAGTAGCTGGGATTACAGGCATGCACTGACACGCCTGGGTAATTTTTGTATTTTTAGTAGAGACTGGGTTTCACCATGCTGGCCAGGCTGGTCTCGAACTCCTAACCTCAAGTGATCCACTCACCTCAGCCTCCCAAAGTGCTGAGATTATAGGCATGAGCCACCACACCCAACAAAGGTGTGTCACTTGTGTGCGTTTGTGTGACATCCTGGAAGCATGGAGGCAGGGTCAGGGGTCTGGAGCCAATGACCCACATTCTAGACCCGGCTTTTCCACAAAGGACCCTGTGCCCTTGAGAAAGCCCACTCCCCCGTCTCATTTCTAAAAGCAAAAGATTAGACCAATTTATCACCAGGCTCTCTTTGACTCTGAGGGTCTTTGACGCTAATTGATTTTTTAAAAATAAACAATATTTTTAAACACTATTTTATGGTGATTAAGGTACTTGCTCATTATCTAATGGCCAACCTGGATGAATTTAACCCCCCAGGCATGTCAGTCTGCCACGACTGTGCTTTCACCGTTCGACTCCATAAAACCCAGCAAACTTCATGTATATTAAAGTTTAACAGCAGCTCAAGAGTGAGAAGCTGAAAGAGATGTGAACAGTACCTAAGGGGTGTTTTATTCATGTTGATTCTCATATGTATGATAAATAGTTCCTGTGCCTGATTTCGTGATGAGAACAGGTTCTTTAAAACACCAGCAAAGGAAGCCCATAAGGAAAACAGAAATCATCTACCATAAAGAAAAAGCCAAAATATTCATATATTTCTTTGGAGACCCAGCAAGTTCTGGAGAGAGCCAGACATTTGCACCTTGGCTAGACGTATTTAACACCAGTGATCTACTCCAAACCCCATGTGGGGCAGGATGCCAGCAAGACAGCATGGATTTTGGATAGCAGCTCACCCAGGAAGGACACTCAGGTTCAGAGCAGATGACACATGGACATATGTATCAGGGTTGTCCCATGTATATGTATGGACGTGTGTTTGAATATGTGCATGCATGCATGTATGTGTATGTAACAGAATAGAGTGTAAATGTACATATTGTACAAATGTGCAAATGTAAGCAAGCTATTCTTAGCTTGCCAGCCATACGGAATTAGCTTGCCAATTATGCAAACTGTGCTCTAATAGGTAGTTTGTGCATTAATTTCTTTTTTATCATGTAGAACATAAATTACCAACTTTTTTCTGTAAAGGGCCAGTTACTGTGTGAGGCTTTTGAACCATGAGGTGTCTGTTGCAACTACTCAGCTGGCCATTGCAGAGTAAAAGCAGACTTAGACAACACATAAACAAATGAGCATGCTTGTGTTCCGATAAAACTTTATTTATGCACACTGAAATTTGAATTTCATATAACATTTGCATGTCAAACAATATTATGATTCTTTTGATTTTTTTCAACAATTTAAAAATGCAAACACTATTCTTAGCTTGCCAGCCATACATAAACAGGTGACAGGCTGGATTTGGCCAAGGGCCACGGTTTGCCAATATTTAATTTAGAATGCATTTCCCATAGGAAAAAAAATGATTGTAAATGTTGTTTGGGTTACCAGATCAATCCACAAAAGTCAATTCAATCCATAAACAATCAAAATATGGCATATATAGCATGAATATTTATGCTAGCTACTGTTAGTGCTCTTGATAATCATGAATTTCTTTAATACTCAGTGCAATCCTATGGGGAAACAGGTTTAGAGAGTTTGAGTGACTTTCCTATCTCAGCTAAGAAGCTGAATACCTGGGATTTAAACCAAGGTCTTGGGATCTCAGAGCTGTGTTATTCACAGCAAAAGAACCCCACTTGCTCATAAATTAGGGGGATGATACCTGGTACCTAGGGAATCCTCAATGGATCTCCGCTACCAGCATTGTCGTCATTATGACTAAGTGTACTACTTCAACTCTACTAAATCAACATTTATGATACCATTTCCTAAACCTGGGTCTCAACCTGGGATGCCCCCACATTTTTCCCTTCCCTGGCTTTGAAGCCCTCCTCATTGTCATTTAGCAAGATAGAAAGGGAATTCTCCTAAGTAGGTAAGATTGACTCTTTAATTTTACACATTTTTGCCTCTGCATAAGAGCAGATGTGCCAATCATTTCCCATTTGCTCCAAGGGAACAAGGGTGAAAGAGGACTCCCTTTGCAGCAGAGTCTGGGGCAGCCATATTTGGGCCTCTTTGTTGCCCATTCATGTTTCAGGGCCAGTCATGCATCAGAGGATCAAGGTGACATGCGTAGACCTGGGTTACAGCCATGTGCCAAGTCCCCCGGAGGTTTGAAATAAAACATTTCCCCATCCATCTGCATCATCAGTAATATTTTAGTAGCCATGTAAGCTACAAAGTTTGCTGAGAACAAAGAACCCTCCAGGTCATCTATAGCTGAAATTGACAAATTGAAATAGACAAAGATGTAAGTGAATATTTTTGTTCCTCCTTCCATTCTTATCTCCCTGCTCTTGACTTCAGCCATTTTCCAGTTTCATAGTGTCCATATTTTTAAACACATCCCTTGCACCGTCTCTCTGGATATCAAAAACCTCATTCCCCTGGGACCATTTTCAGACATCAAGAAACCACTTCATAGTAAGGTACAGATACTTCATTAAACATGAGGTGTTCTCCCCCGCTGCTCAATGTCCCCCTTTTGTATCCATCTTGAAAGAGATCACCTGTCACCCAGAAGCGATTCTCTCCTGGTGTAATCTGGGCAACAGGACAGGCCACCAGAGGAGATGTTATAGTGTGGAGTTCTTGCTAACATCTTTCTGACAATATCATCTGATTTGCCTATGCCTAAATTCAATCCTCCTCCTATATGTAGTTAATTAAATTATAAACTAAAATGCTTGTGGACCAGTACCTATTATTGCATAAGAAACATCCCTGAATTCAATGGATTAAAACGATGTATTATCATGTCTCATGGTTGGACTTGTTTAAGCTCATCTGGGTGGTCCTCACTTGGGGTCATTCATGAAGTCGTAGTCAGACTGCTGCTGGGCCTGGAGTCATCTAAAGACTTCCGGTCTTAGCTTAGTCTATTTGTGTTGCTGTACAAGAATATCTGAGGCTGAGTAATTTGTAAAGAATAGAGGTTTAGCCGGGTGCTGTGGCTTACGCCTGTAATCCCAGCACTTTGGGAGGCTGAGGTAGCCAGATCACAAGGTCAAGAGTTCGAGACCAGCCTGGCCAACATGGTGAAACCCCGTCTCTACTAAAAATACAAAAATTAGCCAGGCGTGGTGGCGGGCACCTGTAATCCCGACTACTTGGGAGTCTGAGGCAGGAGAATCGCTTGAACCCAGGAAGTGGGGGTTGCAGTGAGCTGAGACCATGCCATTGCACTCCAGCCTGGGCAACAGAGTGAGACCCTGTCTCCAAAAAAAAAAAAAAAAAAAAAAAAGATACAGGTTTATCTGGCCCATGGTTCTGCAGACTGAGCAAGAAACAAGAAACACAATGCCGGCATCTGCTCCTGGTGAGGGGCTCCGGCTGCTTCCACTTATGGCAGAGGGGAAGAGAAGCCAGCATGTGCAGAGATGGCAAGAGAGGAAGTAAGGAAGAAGGCAGGGAGGTTCCAGGCTCTTTTTAACAGCCAGCTCTAGTGGGAACTAATAGAGTGAGAACTCCCTCATTACCGCGAGGATGACACCAAACTCTTCATGAAGAATCTGCCCCCATGACCCAAATACCTTCTATCAGGCCCCACCTCCAACAGTGGGAATTAATTTCAGCATGAGATTTGGAGAGGACACATATCCAAACTATAGCACTTCATTCACTTGTCTGGTGCCTGGGCGGGGATAGAAGGAATAGTAGTGTCTGGTCTAGAATCCTATCTATCTATCTATCTATCTATCTATCTATCTATCTATCTATCTATCTATGTACCTACCTACCTATCTATCTTCCTCTCCACTCTATGCAGCCTCTCCATGTGGTTAGCACAGGCTTCCTCACAGTATAGCAACTCATGTCAGCCTGGCCAACATGGTGAAACTTCACCTCTACTAAAAATACAAAAATTAGCTGGGTGTGGTGGCGCACACGGGTAGTCCCAGCTACTCAAGAGGCTGAGGCAGGAGAATCGCTTGAATCTGAGAGGTGGAGGTTGCAGTGAGCCGAGATCATGCCACTGTACCCCAGCCTGGGTGACAGAGCAAGACTCCATCTCAAAAAAAAAAAAAAAAGAAAGAAAGAAAAAAAGGAAAATTATTTTCACATTTACTGAGAATCTGCCACACGCTGACCTCTAGTTCTAGTTCTTGGAACTACAAAGAACACTCCTCCTACCTTTCCACGTGATGACCTTTCATATTTTTAAAGACAGCCCCCCGACCAGTACAGTGGCTCACGCCTGTAACCCCAGCACTTTGGGAGGCCGAGGTGGGAGGATTGCTTGAGCCCAGGAGTTCAAGACCAGCCTGGCAAAACCAGGTTGGCATCGTGGCACATGCCTGTAGTCCCAACTATTTGGGGGGTTGAAGCGGGAAGATCGCCTGAGCCCAGGAGGTTGAGGTTGCAGTGGGCCATGATGGTGCCACTGCACTCTAGCCTGAGTGACAGAGCGAGACCCTGTCTCAAAAAAAAAAAAAAAAAAAAAAAATAGGCAGCTCTCCTCACTCTCCTGACTCTTCTTTTCTCCAGGCTGCGCATCCCCAATTTCTTCATCCATCTCAGGCAACATTGTCTCTCCTCTGAACAAACTCCACTTTATTCATGTCCCTCTTGCAGCTTCATTCCACGTGCAAAACAGGAAACCAATCAGCCAGAGGGAAACAGACCTCTTCCCACCCCCCATTCCAGTTATCTTTATTCTAACAATTACTGCAGTTATAACAAAATAATTGTCTTTCGGCCCCGCGCGGTGGCTCATGCCTGTAATCCCAGCACTTTGGGAGGCTGAGGCGGGCAGATTACCTGAGGTCAGGAGTTCGAGACCAGCATGACCAGCATGGTGAAATCCCGTCTCCACTAAAAATACAAAAATTAGCTGGGCATGGTGGCAGGCACCTGTAATCCCAGCTACTTGGGAGGTTGAGGCAGGAGAATCGCTTGAACCTGGGTGGCAGAGGTTGCAGTGAGCTGAGATCGCGCCATTGCACCCCAGCCTCGGTGACAAGAGCGAGTCTTCATCTAAAAAATAAATAATTGTCTTTCTCGTGCTTTCTTGTACATTACCATCCCGCTATCCAATGGAGGCATCATGTGTCTCTGAGGGGGGATTAGGATTGGGATTTGGATTCATGCAAAGAGAACGAAAGAGTCACTGTGCAACTTCTGACGTCCAGTTTCAGATGTTTTAGCCCACAGTAAATAACGATCTTGGAATGTGCACTTTGTGTGAGAGAAGAGTGTCTTGTAGATTCCAGAACACCAAGCATGTTGGATTCAGAGCATGAGGTTTTCTTGAAGCCAGTGTGGAGAGGACAGAAAAAATGAGGGAGGAGACATTCTCAGCAGTCAGGAAGAGAAAGGCTGTCCCAATAGAGGAGAAGGAAAGAGAAAGGAGAACCAGTGAATAGTGGACACACCTCCCGGGATTAGTAACAGCCAGATGAGGGTGGAGAAATGCCAGGCCTCACTGCTCATCCTTGCTGCTCAGGCATGGACCAGGGCATTGCAAGCCCTGTTGGAGACACTCCATGTTCTGTGTGGCATGACTTGGGCAGAAGGTTAAATATGATCACAGAAGATACCCAGGTGGGTGGACCAGGGGCTGCTTATGGAGCCACATGCTCTTATGACAAAAGCACCTGGGCAGCCCAGGAGAACTTGCAGAACACAGCATAGAAAAGGTGGGCTCTTATAACCAAATCCTATGGCAGGGATCACAGACTTCAGCGGCAGGTGATAGCACAGTATCCAAAGTACCCAGATGGCACCAGCTGCTCTCTGGAGCACCTAATACTGGAATCGCAGGGGCCAGGGGAAGCCAGTGATCCTGAATGGAAACCAGCAAAAACGCAGAGGACAGCAGGGAGACCACCTTCCCCCAGTGCCAGGAGGGCAGGTGGGCTTCCTTCTACCAAGACACATTCCAGGAAGAGAAAACGGGAGCAGGAAATACAGTGAAAAACTTAACACCCAAAGCAGACTGAGCTCACCCCAAAGAGCCTGCTCTAATCCGGGAGAGTCTGAGCCACCTCTGACAGGGAGGGTGTAGGTTTTATCCATCTCTGCCATCAGTGGACTGCAGCCTTCCTAAGCCAGAAAAGAACATTTGAAGAAAGCTACATTTTCTTTACACATCTCGATTTGCTTTGGATGTGTGTCTCCTCCAAATCTCATGTTGAAATGTGATCCCCGATGTTGGAGGTGGGGCCTGGTGGGAGGTGTTTTGGTCACGGGGGGCAAATTCCTCATGAATGCCTTGGTGCCCTCCCCATGGTAATGAGTGAGTTGTCACTCTGAGTTCACCTGAGTTCCGGTTGTTTAAAGAGCCTGGCACCTCCTCCTCTCTCTCTCTCTCGCTCCCTTTCTCACGATGCAATGTGCCTAATTCCCCTTCACCTTTTGCCATGAGTGGAAGCTTCCTGAGGCCTCCCCAGAAGCAGATGTCATCACCATGCTTCCTGTACAGTCTGCAGAAATGTGAGCCAATTAAACCTCTTTTCCTTATAAATTACCCAGTCTCTGGTCAGGCATGGTGGTTCATGCTTGTAATCCCAGCACGTTGGGAGGCCGAGGCAGGAGGATCACTTGAACCCAAGAATTTGAGACTTGGGCAACATGGTGAAAACTTGTCTCTACAAAAAATTAGCCAGGCATAGTGCTGTGCACCTGTAGCCCCAGCTACTCAAGAGGCTGAAGTGGGAGGATCACCTGAGCCTGGGAGGTCTAGGCTGCACCGAGCTGTGATCGCACCACTGCACTCAAGCCTGGGTGACAGAGTGAGACCCTGTCTCAATCAATGAGTCAATCAATCAGTAACCCAGCCTCAGGTATTTCTTTATAGCAACACAAAAATGGACTGACATGCATCTCAATTGCAGAGTGTAAACATCCCATCCACTACAGAGCCCAAGACTCAGCTGTGCAAATTGTCACTTATGGAAACTTCTATGAGCAGATCCAAGCAAATCTGTCTTGAGCTGAGCTTTTCCCAGTCCACCAAAGATCAAAACAGTCATAGAATGCCCTCTCCCATATACTGGAGATCCCATGAGATTACCCAAGTAAGCCAACAGGAAGCCGAAAATGTGTGTTCTCACTTCTATGCAGATTGATCACTGTATTTGCAAACCCCACCATCATTACTCTCACTAGACAATGGCACAAGAACTCGGCAGAACCCATCAGGATCACGTTGTGGGGACCAGCATTTTAACTGGGTCTTGGCTTTGGGAAGGCTCTCAGGGAGAGGGTGTAGAATGTGGGGAAGGACTAGAGGGGCTTGGAGGTTGTGGGGTTGGGATACAGTGGAAGGATGTGGTTGACAGCCTGGGTTTGGGTCCCAAATGGCTAAATGCAAAACCTTGGTTAATTTACTTTATCTTCCCAAGCCTCTCAATTTTTCTTATCTGTACAATATTTCATCATCATTATTGCCGTTCAAACCACCAGACATGTTCGACTGAACAGCAAGGGAAGCTTTGAAATGGAAACTAATATTAGCGACAAAGATTTCTATGGGAGTCTTACTATTTGCAAAATGTTTCCACGTATATTTTTTCCCTTAAAGCATTTTAGGCAGTGATTTTTCAAACTCTGCTCACTGAATCCCCAAAGGTCCCTGGAGCCTCCCCGCGGGAGAGAGGACCAAGGTAGGGAAGGTGCTGGGATGTGCTGGACTCCCATCTCTCATTTTGATTTTAATCTGAATGATGGTATGAGTTTCATTGGTTTCACGTGCTCTTTTTTCATAGAACGGATTCCCAGCTTAAGACAAAAAAAGTTGGAAACTCACTGATTCCAAGAAAGTGGTGCAAGAAGGAAGGTGGTGACTGTTGTGGGCATGACAGCCTCCCCTCTTGCTCAGAATGGTTCACCCATCCTGCTCTTTCTTTCCCCGCTGCTTGTTGACTCCCTAGGTCACAGCTCAGCTACTAGAAACAATGTCCCATCCACCCCCTCCAAAGCCCAGAGTCCAGGGTCCTCACCCTAGTTCACCAAAACCCCAGACCCGCCCTCACTCCTGATGCTTAAGTCCTGGCATGACTCAGACAGGCATTGGAGAGATGATAAAATTCACAGTCTGAGGACATTCCGGAGACTTGCTGCCTTACTTCCAAAGGGCAATGATTGTCATTATGCTAACTGCTTTCCTGGTCGAAAAACATGTGTTTTTATTATTATTATTATTATTATACTTTAAGTTTTAGGGTACATGTGCACAATGTGTAGGTTTGTTACATATGTATACATGTGCCATGTTGGTGTGCTGCACCCATTAACTTGTCTTTTAGCATTAGGTACATCTCCTAATGCTATCCCTCCTCCCTCCCCCCACCCCACAACAGTCCCCAGAGTGTAATGTTCCCCTTCCTGTGTCCACGTGTTCTCATTGTTCAATTCCCACCTATGAGTGAGAACATGCGGTGTTTGGTTTTTTTGTCCTTGCGATAGTTTGCTGAGAATGCTGGTTTCCAGTTTCATCCATGTCCCTACAAAGGACATGAACTCATCATTTTTTATGGCTGCACAGTATTCCATGGTGTATATGTGCCACATTTTCTTAATCCAGTGTATTGTTGTTGGACATTTGGGTTGGTTCCAAGTCTTTGCTATTGTGAATAGTGCTGCAATAGACATACGTGTGCATGTGTCTTTATAGCAACACGATTTATAATCCTTTGGGTATATACCCAGTAATGGGATGTCTGGGTCAGATGGTATTTCTAGTTCTAGATCCCTGAGGAATCGCCACACTGACTTCCACAGAAAAACATGTGTTTTTAGAAAGCTTAATTCCTCTCCTTTCTCCAAAATGAGAATCAAGTTATAACTGTGGCCCAGCACCTTGAGAGCTTTCCCTGTTTTTATACTTCGTAGAATCCCTAATAATACAAAAATTGCCCAGAGCATTTCACACTGAGTTATGAAGTCATTAACATTTCTGGGATAAACACAGTAACCCCAGGACAACTTATTAGACATAGAGTAGTCGGGGGAAAATGAGATACATTGAAAAGGCTCCATGTCTAGCAACTAGAGACAGAAAAATTGACCTGTTTCTAGTTAAAGGCAGCAGAAACTGCTCTCCAAATCCCACATGCAGGCAGGGTAGTCTTTTCTCAGCCAACCAACTTGGCATATTGGATATTGGTAAATTTTGAAGAATCAGCACCTTCCTGTCCCAAGGCCAGCAATCTTTCCAAACTCACGGCTCTGCATCTGCCTCAAGGTTCCCAGTATTTATGATTGTGTCGGCAACAGGATGGCTGTTCCCCCACATCACAGTCTAGCAGACCCATAAGAAATGTTATCTGGCTGCACTGTTTGCTTTTAACTTAGCCGAGGGATCCATCCCGTTTGCTCCTTGCTTGCCCCCCACCCACCCCACGTCTCCCATGTCCACCTGTCCTTCACAATTTTGCTCAGGTGTCACGTGCTTCATGGAGATTTCCAGTCTACAGTCCACAATTTCTCTCCTTTTGATAAATGACTCTGGTATATTTTACCAGACATTTTTGTTGGGAGACTTAAGCAAACAGTACCTTGATTATTCTCTAATTCTTTGACCTGTCTGCTCACATACAAGAGTCAGGGTTATAGAAGGAATCTGAGGGATTATTATCCAAACTTGCAAAGAAACATCCTTGCCTCTCTGACTGCATCCCCAGCTAATAAAGATAAGCACTCATAAAGTTTATAAATGATCTCAAAAGTTCTATTTCTTTATGAGTTTTCCTTAGCCTAAACTGTCCTGGGGTTGAGTCCTGCTCAGTACCCAGTGAAACCCTTTCTGAAAAGATGAGACCAAGGACGGAGGTGCATCCAGGCAAGAATAACCCCACTCTCCCATCCTGAATCTGCAGCAGACACTAAGGATTCACACAATGCCCTTTCCTTCTGAGGCTAGACTCAGCTTTGGAAAACTTCTCATTAAAGTTCTCCAACAGGCCATTTCCAATTGCTGTTGACACATGAATAGAAACATATATTCCATGTCCAGGGCAGTCTGTGGGAAGCAATTCAACTCCAAATGCATGTGATTCTTGAAACAACCATTAAACCTGTAGCACTGGCTGGGTGCAATGACTCACGCCTGTAATCCCAGCACTTTGGGAGGCCGAGGCAGGCAGATCGCCTGAGGTCAGGAGTTCAAGAGCAGCCTGGCCAACATGGCGAAACCCCATCTCTACTAAAAATGCAAAAATTAGCCAGGCATGGTGGCAGGTACCTGTAATTCCAGCTACTGGGGAGGCTGAGGCAGGAGAATAACTTGAACCCAGGAGGCGGAGGTTGCAGTGAGCCGAGATCGCACCGCTGCACTCCAGCCTGGGAGTCAGAGCGAGACTCCATCTCAAAAAAATAAAAAATAAAATAAAAACTGTAGCACTGTTCAAGGCTCGAGTTTTCACCTCTTATGATATCTTCCCTCTGCCCCAGACACCAGGCTGTCTTTCCCGGGGTGGGTAGCCAGTAATAAGGGTTTTAGCCCATGGAATCTTTAGCAAGTGCCTGTGCAACTCAAAATCTCTGATTCTATGAGCATTTTGAAACTCATCTATGGAGAAGGCTGTGTTCTACCTTCTCCTTTGAGCCTGGCAGAGCCAGAGCTGACCTCACTCTCCTAAGCTCCACTGACCTCCACCTCCATTTCATCCCAGCCATATCTTGAGAACCTCATCTTCATGCAACCCTACTCGTCAAACTAGATCTTGAGTTTGGGGCCTCCCTCTTCTGATTCCAGCCCCTTTCTCCCTTCTTCAAGGAACAAACTCTTTGTCCTCCCTCTCTGGGACTTCCCATTGCTTGACTGGCCACCTAGTCCATTGTCTCCTCCTCAGAGTCCATGAATGTCCTGGGCTGCCTGAAGTCTAGAACTGACCTCTTCAGTATTTCTCTCACCAGCATTACAGGTTCTATTAGCCCTTTGGCCATTTGCTGTGACAATCCCCAACCCTGAGCCACCCCTATGCCCCTTCTCCTCCCTGTGACAAGACCTTATAAATAGGCTTGCGTCTTACACTCATTGCCTGCACCAAGAAACTGCAATATCAAATTCACCAAGTTATCATAATGCAAAGAAATACACTGGACTTGGCTGGGTGCGGTGGCTCACGCCTGTAATCCCAGCACTTTGGGAGGCCAAGGCGGGTGGATCACAAGGTCAGGAGATTGAGACCATCCTGGCCAACATGGTGAAACCCCGTCTTTACTGAAAATACAAAACTTAGCTGGGCGTGGTGGCGCGTGCCTGTAATCCCAGCTCCTCGGGAGGCTGAGGCAGGAGAATCGCTTGAACCAGGGAATTGGGGGTTGCAGTAAGCCAAGATCACACCACTGCACTCCAGCCTGGCCACAGAGTGAGACTCTGTCTCAAAAAAAAAATAAAAATAAAAAATAAATTTAAAAAAGAAACACACAGGACTGCAGCTTGCATGCCACGGAAAACTGACGGCTGCTCTTCCCTGTTCCACATGTCTGAAATGCTTCAGCCTGGACTTTAACCTTCCCTAATTTGTCTATCACAATGTCAACAGTGATCATCTGTGGCCATACGGAACTCAAACATCAACTGAAAATAAGGAGAGCCGGTTTTCCCATTGTGGGACCAAATCAGGAACCCAGATCACCAAGGCAACTTGTTGAAAATAGAATAGCCTATAAATATGTGTTCAATGGAATGACCAAAAGCTCTCTGGGGCAGCCAAAGCAATCTCTTAATTAACTTGAACTAGGACTCCCTAATTACTGGAGCAGGCTAGAAAAGGCATCAGCTGTACAGGGGCTCTCCAGTTGGCTTGGGTAACATGCAGGCTAGAGCATGGTCAACCCAATCCGGGCATGAGTCACAAATAATTTGTTATTAGTAATGACCAAGGGTTCAGCACTGAGTAACGACTTCTGGTCATCCTGGCTTAAATCATTTGGAATGGATTTGAGGTAATCCATACCAAATGTCCTCTGACTCTCATTTCCCTACATTTTTATGAGTGGGGAAAGAAGGGGTCTGCCTGTGCAAGACAGCTGCTCATGTGAATGTCCCTCACCACATGTGTCTGGGGAGAATGGATGAGGTCCTGGAGGCTCTGGTACTATTTTGATTTTTCAGATCTGTGATCCACTCTTTGAGAAGAGACTAATAGTTGTCAGATGTGTATGCCTTCCAGCAAGGTTCCACTGGAGTCACAGGTGGTGGCTCTTGACATTGGGATAGGCAGGTTGAGGAGTGTTAAAGCTCAGGGCTGAGACAGCTCAGAAATGAAAAAGAGGGAAGAACATCAATTGGCCCTCCACAAAAAGTTGAAGTCGGCTGCGCGTGGTGGCTCACGCCTGTAATCCCAACACATTGGGAGGCTGAGGTGGGTGGACAACCTGAGGTCAGGAGTTCAAGACCAGCCTGGTCAACAAGGCGAAACACTGTCTCTACTAAAAATACAAAAATTACCCAGATATGGTGGTGCATGCCTGTAGTCCCAGCTACTTAGGAGGCTGAGGCAAGAGAATCACTTGAACCCAGGAGGCGGAGGTTGCAGTGAGCCGAGATCACGCCATTGCACTCCAGCCTGGGTGACACAAGCGAAACTCCGTCTCAAAAAAAAAAAAAAAAAGTTGAAGTCAGCCACTCTGGTTTCTTTCTCCCTCTTTGGTTCTCTCTTCCTTCCAGTCTCTGGCATCTCCTGGTACAATCGATGTTCACTAGACTGTGAGCTCTGAGACAGTAGAGATGGCACCTGACTTGTTCTGTGTCATAGCCCAGCACTAGCATGGTGTCTTGCATCCAGAAGGTACTCAGTAAATATTTGTTGAGTGAACATTTTGCCTATGCTGATGGATAAATATCCACAAACCTCCAGTTTACACTCCAAATAACAGTCCACAGAGCCTGAATTTTGAGAAAGTTCCTAAATCAAGATGTTTCCAATTCTCTCCAAACATCAGGGAGCCATACTCCTTCAGGACCCTGCTTAACCCATGCAGGCCACCACTATCCAGCAAAACGTTGAGCAATGATGGAAACATTCTACATCTGCTCTGTCCAATACCGTAGCCACTACCTTCATGTCACTCTTGAGCACGTGAAACGTGGCAGTGTGACTGGGGAAATGAATGCTGCATTTTAGTTCATTTTAATTTTTACAACTTTAAATTTAAATGCATTGCCATCACGGCTAGTGGGTGTGATCTTGGACAGCACAGACTTAGTCTGATGGGCACTAACCAGCTGTTTCCTAACCCATCAGGGAATCTGGCTTCCAATTTGATCCCTGCCACTCATTCTCAGTAGCCCGAGTGTGGTCATTTGAATTTCCAAGCCTCAGTTCCTACAGTTCCTGAAATGAGGATGATTATATTGCCTGTTCCCCCTACCTCGCCAGGTTGGTGGGAAGATCCTATAAGATGCTGAAAATGCTTTGGAAAGTTGGAAGAGCTGTTTGGATCTCAGTTATCAGTTTCCCCATCCTTCCCAGTTCTTGTGTTCACATTTTCACCCTTGTCTCATGATAGCACAAGGCTTAACTTCAAGGAGCAATAGAGGGAAGATGAGTATCTAGCCACCTGGTAACCTGATGGAGGCCATGCCCTCATGTTCAAGCCTTTTTTGGTTGAAAGTAATGAAAACTCATGCAAACAAACACAAATAATAAATAATAAATAGGGGTTATTATGCAGAAAGAGACATCTGGGAAATCCAAGGGCAGGCATCTTTGGGTGAGGACAAAGGTAGATTTGAAGTCCATTTGGATCACATTGAACCCTCTGCTATGCGACTTATTCATTGATGACCGGCCAAGGACCTGAGGCATCTGAACTTAGATCTTGATTTACACCCACTGCATCAAAGATATGTATCTGAGAACAATATATGGAGCAAGAAATGACGATTTTCCATCTAGACACAACTGTCTGATTACTATATTAGACAAATTACTTTTCTGTGTGCCTTGCTTCAGTTTGTTTTTCTGAAAATGGGTATGACAAAACATATCATGAAATTGTATGTTTTTCTGAAAATGGGTATGATAAAACATCTCACTAGAGGGAGTGTGTGATAGAAGAAGAATATATTAGAATGTCATCTATTTTTGTGCTATAACAACATACCCAAGACTGGGTAATTTATAAAGAATAGAAATGTATTTTCTTACAGTTGTGGAGGCTGGAAAGTCCAAGATCAAGACGCTGGCAGGTTTGGTGGCCTAGCCAGAGCTGCATTCTCCGAGGGGAGAAATGCTGTCCTCACATGGTGGAAGGTGAGAAGGACAGCCTCTTTCATAAAAGCCTTAATCCCAACCATAAGGGAGGAGCCCTATTGGCCTAACCACCTCTTAAAGACCCCTCCTCTTAATGCTGTCATCTTGGCAACACCTAAATTATGGAGAAGACACATTGAAAACATAGCAGAGGCCGTGATGCGCCAAGCAGCTGAAATGATTTTATAAGGCTACAGGAAAGAAAAGTTCTCATTTTTTTTCAAAGATATTCATCAGTAAACTGATCACTTTTGAAATTAGTCCTCCTTCTTACTTAACACCAGAATGATAGCCCAGATATTTACCATCCAGTATAACACAGCATCCACCACCATTCACAGGGACTCTTTCTACATGGAATGAGGTCCTGGGTGCCCCTTGCTGGCCAGGAATTTACCCTTTAGTTGCTCCATTAGGGGAGGTGAGTGGATGGAGAGGAGGCCCTCGGCACAGTTATTCACTAAAACTTAGAGCGTTATTTTACCATTTTAACAAGGGAAGGACTATACCAGTGCATATGGATTGAAAAGTAACCTGGCTTAAAGCATTAAGTCCCATTCCTCTATTTCCCCCAAAATGAAACTACAACATTTTACTGTCACCCTCTTGCTAAGGGGAATTGCAAATATTGCAACTGATATATGATTTCATAAAGTCAATGAAAGTGATGTAGAAGAATTACATAAGTCCCATTCCCGGCAATACACTGACAAAGGATATGGTAGAATTTGACCAGTCGTTATTGACAAAGATGTTGATAAGAAATATGCTTCAAATGAGAATGACTGCAAAATGTAATGTTGTGTCCTCAATTGGATCCTGGAGCAATATAAGGACGTTTTTGGAAGAACTGATGAAATCTAAATAAAGTCAGTAGTCTTGAGTTAGTAGTAATGTACCAATGTGAATTTCTTAGTTTTAACAAATGTAGCACGGTTCTGTGAGATACTAACATTGGGGGAGACTGGGTGAAGGGGTCTATGGAACTCTGCGTCCTCTCTCTGCAACTTTTCTGTAACTCTAAAATTGTTCTAAAGAGAATGATTGAATATCAAAGAATTAAGAGATGACTTTAGAGTGGTTCATAAGACCCCTAGATATTTTTGTAAAACTTGGCTTCCTTCGTGATATTGCAGTGTGTATCCAATGTGAAATGAAGAGGGAGTATGTTCTAGTTTGATGAAAAAAAAAAATGCCAGACGTTTTTAGGCCCTGACTTGATTCATTTTCTGTTAACTCCAAGAATTAGTGCCTATTTGCCATCAGAACCTAAATTTTGTTAAATGTAATATAACAAATTAACTTTCATAATTTTTAGCTTCATTTTTCAAGGCAAAGTCACCATCCCAATTAAGTGAATGCACTTAAAGTCATCTTTTCCTGATCTCAGTGACATGTGAATAACTGGCTATGTAGACTCCCGCCATCCCTATCCCATTGTGTATGAACTCACTCCCCATCCCCAGCTTTCTAAGTAGAATTCTCTGTATTACTAGGGGAGAGAGGGATGTGAAAAGTCCAAAGGAGACGAAATTGCTTTACATAATAAAGGAACTGACAGCCCCTAGAAGTGCTGCTAAGTGAAATATGATGTCACTTCACTTTATCATCCCCAAGAGACTTTCAGGGAAATCAACGTTTCACATCAGTGCTTTGGAGGAGGAGTTGGTTTTGCTTTGAGTTTTTATGAGACCATACGGTGACACTGGCCTTCAAGCCAAATGCCAGAGTGTTCAGTTAAATGTTGAATACCCCTGCAGTTGGTAATTCCTGAGCCCCTTCCTCTCTTAGGTGAGCCTGCAAGGAAAATGGGGCAGACATTATCACCCTGTTTTGTGAAGGTGAAACTGAGGCCCCGCGGGGTTAAGCAGGCTGCCTCCCTTGTTTATGGACTGTAAACACAAATGCCTTCGTAGCCAGGGAGAGAGCTCTCAGGCTGAGTGATGCAACCATGGTGAACAAGAAAAGATATGCCCCATCCAAAGGGGGTTGTCACACAGAAAGTGTGTCCAGTGCAGCCCACTCTTCTGATTTTTCAAAAGAGGCCAGGACTCTGGATTTTTAGATCAAACTGCCCCATGACTCTTTGTTCTGTTTTGTTTTTAACATAAAAAAGAGTTACCAAGTAAGCCAAGTCTGTGGTCTATATACTTCCATGGGATGCCACTTTGCAATTTCTAGATGGGGAAAATATTAAAACTTGGGTTAAGCATACAGAGGTTCCTGACACTTTGGAAAATAAATTTGCTTTGTCCTAATATGAGTGATCTCTACCTTGTCCTCTACATGTTAGTAAATTCTGGGTCACCATGTATTTATATATCCATAAATGCATGCATATCTCCATAGAGAGAGATTCTAGCTCCCAGCTGGGTTTTTCAGGTCCTGTCCCTTCTTCATTCTTTAAAGCTGCATAAATAATTAGATGAACAAGGACAGGAGCTCTAGGTAGAGATCAAATGCAAATTCTTAACAAGAACTTGCACAGTTTCTAAGGAGTGGGCAACAGACCCCGGCACAAATATTTACCCCCCTACTCAAGTGTATAAGCTAATTATCTTTTTCAAAGTATTCAAGTGTAGCTCTCCCAAGATCCTGCTACTTCCAAGAGTTCTTGAGTTTTCTGTCAACCGATCTCAAGGAAATGTTAACCATTTATCCTACGCTTCAACTTCCCCCAAGGACGAAGGAAATAGCTGCAAATTAGCCAGTTTTTTGAGCTAGCAATGGCAAAGGCAAAATAGATACCCAATGTAGTTTATGGGACAGACCAATGAAAAGGAAACATTTCTATGATGGTGATTTGTGGATATACAATAAGTTCTTTCCTGGGGCATATGAATATGTGTTCTTCCCATTTTTATTAAGAAAAACGCTGAGGTCAAGGCAAGTTCAGTCCCAGATAGTGAAGGTGAATCTTGAGCTTGCATTTTCCAGAGTGGCAGTGTGGAAATGCACCCGGGGCCAGGACATTAACCCAGAATTCACTGATAAGCCAGGTAGCCTTGAGTAAATTACTCAACCCTTCGTGCTTCCTCTAAAACTGGCCAAGAGTTAGGAGAATAAATGAGATTTGCTCTGGGGAGGGCTTTCGGCATTTCAGAAGACTTGGTGCCCATCTGGGGCAAAGCTTCGTTGCTATCTGAGGCTAAAGTCTCACTACTCTTACAAGTGTTTCTGTCTGTTCCAGCCCCTGAGTTATGGGTTCTAATCTCTCTTCATCCTCAAGTTTCAACTCCACAAGAAAAAGACATTTGTTTTCCTTTCCTTGGGCTGAATGGTTAGATAACTCCTCGGTCTCATCTTTAAAGGCGGCCTTCTATGTCACATTGAGATGTTTCATCTGATGATCGGGAGCAGCCAGTGGAAACTTCCACTTACTCGCCTTGACAGCCCACAAATCGGACTTCAGGGCAGAGGCCTGTTGAGGCGATTGTCAGCCTCTCTGATACAGCATAGAACACTTCCTCCAAAAAGCAGAGTTTGACAAATGGGCCTGGCTTACGTGACCTTGTGCTAGAAACCAGTGACTCCACAGTCTGTGTCTCAGGGGTATCCTCTCAACCCACAGGCTCATTTGCTCACATAAGACCTGTGAATTCATTGGTGCTCACAAATACGAAGTCCACCAAAAAGAACTAGGGTATAACAAGGACAAAAAACCAAACACCGCATGTTCTCACTCATAGGTGGGAATTGAACAATGAGAACACATGGACACAGGAAGGGGAACATCACACACCGGGGACTGTTGTGGGGTGGGGGGAGGGGGGAGGGATAGCATTAGGAGATATACCTAATGCTAAATGACCAGTTAATGGATGCAGCACACCAGCATGGCACATGTATACATATGTAACAAACCTGCATGTTGAGCACATGTACCCTAAAACTTAAAGTGTAATAATAAAAAAAAAGAACTAGGGTATAACAACTACAAATATTTATACACACACTTCAGATTTTAAGGACCCAGAAAATCAAACATAGATGAAGCTATTTTTCTGTTTGTTTTAAATTTCAAATTGTCATTTAGATACAGGAAGTACATGGGCAGATTTGTTACATGGGAATACTGTGTGATGCTGAGGTTTGGAGTGCAGATCCCGTCACCCTGGTAGTGAGCATAGCATCGGATAGGTAACTTTCACCCTCCCTACCCTCTACTAGTCCACAGTATTTATTGTTCCCATAGTATGTCCATGTGTGCTCAATGTGAAGCTATTTGTCTTTACCTCCTGCTCAACTTCAGTGTCGACTCACCCCGGGCAAGCGGGGGAACAGCAAAGTGACATGTTGCTTAAGGTCATAGTCATCACACTGCACGACTCTAATGGGAGCTGCTCACATTGTCTGGAGTGGTGCTTTGCTCAGCCTGCCCAGCCAGAAGTGGCAGCCCTGCTCTTGGGTATGGAAAAGATGGAAGGAATGGGAAAGGAAAATAGTATTGGGTTGCGGGGGTGGGGTCCTACTTGCAGGGTGTTTTCACACGTTATTGGCTGGCCAATAGCAGGATGAGAAACACAGGCTCCTAACTAGCTGGGTCGCCGTGGACATATCTTTATTTTTCTAAGCCTGAGTTACTCACCTTTAATTGGGCTATATGACCTGTGTCATAATGTACTTTAAAAATGCTTTATCACAAATAATGTGACTCAACATATAATCTACATCCTTGGGGCAGTGGCACGAACGTAAGTGTTCAAGATATGTGGTTGGCTGGAGATATTGAAGGGAACTACCACCCTTGCATTAATAAGTTGCATGAATTTGGCCTGCCCCCTAACACAGTCCCTTGCAGAACAATGCCCCAAGCTTCACTGGTCTTCTAGCTCTGCTCTGGGAGATGCTTGCCTCCAAATCTGTGAACTGTGAAGTTGGCTGGTCCTGGAGTGTGCCAATCATGCCAGGGATGCATTGGAGAGCTAGAAGACAGAGTGCAGCAATGCCTGTCCATCCCATGCATTGAGTGACTCATCAGTACCTTTAGAAATTTGTATCAGCTCATTAAAAGATGACCTTCTTCAGATGGAGGGGTCCCTTTTAAGTTTAATAGCACCCCTTTTCTGTTTTGCTACAGAAGTTGCTTCATACTTGCTGCAGTGATTCAGCAGGAAGCAAATCACAAGATTATGAGTCTTGTGCAATAGTTATTTCCATCCTAATGTGAGAACCATCCATTTTTGCAGCATCGGGTCATTGGAGACCACCGTATTATGAGTATTTCACACATTAGAAATTGGCAAACAGCAAGTTACATACATTAGCGCTGCTCCTGTAAGCAAATAAATCAAATAAGGAATAAGATTATTAGATGACCAATTAAATGAAAGGACTACCCAGGCATTGTTAGTAAGACAATTAATTGTAGGTTTCTACTCATCTTCATACACTTTGTTGCCTATTAAGACAATGAATGGATTCTCTAAGATTGTGTCTAAACACGTTTAATAAGATAGCAAAGAATCATTATTTTTATGACTTCGTGAAATGCATATTTTTTCCAACCAATTTTGAATCAGGCTTTTCAAAGTTTAGGGGAAGGGAGTGCAAAACCTTTCACAGAGCACCAGTTGAAATCAGAAATTTAAAGAAAAATCTCATTATAAAAAGAATCATTTGGGTAAATTAATACCCAAATCTTCCTTTAATTTGGAAAATGCCTTGAATAGAGATTTCTGAGTTGGGGGATTTTTTTTTTCTAGATTTTCTCAAGGGATCTCAAATTCTAAGAACTAACATGCAGACAAACCACAAATTACCACTTTGAGATTTGGGGGTTTTTTTTTCTTTTTCTTTCTTTCTTTCTTTTTTTTTTTTTTTTTTTTTTTTTTGGTCTTTTAAAGAATCTTCTCAAAAATGTGAAAAAGTGGGCTCCTTTAATCCCAGATGACTAAGAATATGGGAGGGGAGGATCAGAATGTATAAAGACCATAAAGATATGCAAAGGAGAAACATAGACTTCTTATGAAATTCAAAAGTGCTAATGTCTCCCTTCGTGCCTGGGAACTTAAAAGAGACTCTTTTAGGATCAGTTAAAGGAGGCCCTATTTTAAACAACTTTTCTTTGTGCCAGAGGTGGTATGGGCTAAAAACGCAACTAGCTTCAGAAAGGGTTTAGATAAATCCCTGGGAATGTATTTATGCCACATTATTAAGGGAAACTAAGGATGCTCAGAAGACATCCTTTGCCTTCTTTATTTAAAAAAAAAAAAAAAAAAAAAAGATTGGGTCTCACTATGTTACCCAGGCTGTTCTCAAACTCCTGGGCTTGAGTGATCCTCCTGCCTCTGCCTCCCAAAGTGCTGGGATTATAGGTGTAAGCCACCTCGCCTGGCCCCCTTGGCTTCTGATGCCCAGCCCAGCCTTCTTGGACCCCCAGGCCATTCAAAGTGCCCAGCCCTGTGCTCTGTGAGTTTCCCTCCCACCACACAGAGCACATTCTTCTACTCATCCATCTCCCACACTCAGGTGTATGCAGGAGTGGTGTCACCTAAACCTGGCAAAGGGCCATACAATAAACTTGGAACCAAACTAAACATTGATATCAGACATTTTCCCCCACAAAATGCTCTAAGATCTTCCTTATAATCTTATTTCTCTTCAAAGCTGCTCCCTAGAAAGAAGCTCAAGATGTTCCTCCTGGGGCAGAGCAGCTCCCCCACCATTGTTGTGTCTGGATCATGTCAATTTCCACGGTGTTACTGACTTTATTAACTTGATGCCTTTGTCACAGAGGTAGCCAGGAGGTGGTCAAAGGTTGGTTTTAAAGAATGTCGTTTCTTCTCCTCCATGTGCAACACCCACCACTTTTCCAAGCAGTCTATAGAGTGTTGTGGTTTTAATTGCAAGCTCTGGAGACAGATTGTCTGAGTTGGAATCCTAGCTCCACCACATGCCCACTCCATGACCTTGGGACAGTTATTTAGTGTCTCTGTACCCACAATACTTCATCAGTAAAAGGAGGATAATTATAGTGTCCTTTCTACAAGATTGTCATAAGGTCATCCAAATGAGATGACCCATATGGAGTGTTTAGTGTATTACCTGGCCTCTGGTAAGAGCTTAATAAGCATGTATCTGTCTGTATAGGCTAGGATATGCTGCAGTAACAAAAGAGCTGAGATCTCAGTGGCTTAAAAAAACAAAGTTGTATTGTTCATCCATGCTACATGCTCATCCAGGTAGACAGGGGTCTCTGTTCATCAAAGTCACTCAGGAAACTCAGATAAAGGAGCATCCACCTATAAGTCAAGTCAGAGGCAGGGAAAGAGAAAGTGGCGAGTCACACTGGCTTTTAAATATCCCACCAGAAGTTATACACATTACTTTAGCTCATATTTCATTGACCAAAGCAAGTTGCCAGATAGCCCCACTTAGCCCCACTGAGACAGGGAAGTATGATCCTACCATGTCCCTACCATGATCCTCCCATGTCCCAAGTTAGGAGAACCAGAAATATTTGGTGAATAAGATGACTGACCACCACCAGAGCTACTTGATATCATGATGGTGGATCTTACATGATGTACCTTCAGGGTTTCACAAGCATAAATGTAAAATGCCAATGATGTGAAAAAGGGTAGGTTCCTGTGATTGAAGTCAGTTCTCTACCCTACCCCAGCATAGACTGCAGCAAAGCATATTTTCTCTGCCTACCACAATTCTTCTTTCCAACTACGATATTCTCTTATAATACACACTGTCAATAGCCAATC
Organism: Gorilla gorilla gorilla; assembly: GCF_029281585.2. Classification (NCBI taxonomy): domain Eukaryota; kingdom Metazoa; phylum Chordata; class Mammalia; order Primates; family Hominidae; genus Gorilla; species Gorilla gorilla. The sequence goes on along the minus strand of NC_073224.2, from coordinate 225,642,360 downwards.
GTTTCTGAGCAAGCTTAATGCAACATTTCAGTCGGGTTGTATGACAGATGGAGAGAAAAGCTTCCAGAGAGAAAATGGAAACAAATTTCTCTTTTTCTTCCAAAGCTTAAGAAACAACCATATAGTACTTAAGAAAAATAACCCCCAAGTCCTCGGTCCTGTCAACTAGTTTAATGTGAGGGCCTTTTTTTCCCATCCTTTTTGGGGGTGAGAGGTGCTAGAAGAAGAGAAGAGCCTTTCCCCAGTTCTAAATTGTTTCCTAAATGTTTCTCGGTGATTTACGTAGTAAATAACTAAAACACACAAGGAAGCTGGCAACTTCTCATTTGATCTTTCCTGCAGAGAAAACGAAAAGGAAACTGCTTGGAAGACTTCAGAGGCCACTAAACTGCTTTCTATTGATTTTGTACTAAGACACTTTATCACTCTTGTTGCTTTAAAAAGAAATGCAATCTGTGTCAGGGTCTAAATAGACTTTCCTAGGAAAATCAGACCCCATACTCCTACATGAACAGATGTGAAGGATGTTTATCAGCTGTGGCAAATCAACTTTGGGGAATTTTTTTTAAAGAAGCATCTTTCTTGCTGTAACATCCCAGTCCTTGAAAACATTGTAACTGAAGTCTTACTTCCTGAGATTAAACTTTCCTGGATCTGGAGTTCACCTTAAAAAGCATCTTGTCCAGTCCCCTTCCTGTGCACCTGGGAAAACAAGGCTGAGAGATGTCGGGAACTCACATATATTTACTGAGTGAGCTGGGGACAGAATCCAAGCTTAAATCAACTCTATGGCTCCCAGTCAGAGAATTACAGAATCTCAGAATTGGCATAAATTTTAAACCCCAGGTGTCTTTTCCTGCATCAGCCTCTTCCCCTGTGAACCAAAATGTCAATAGGTCTCTCCCAATGTTACCAAAGGGAAGAATAGAATGACATTTTTTTTTTCCTTGACCTTCTCAATGCAAGCTACCTTTGGCCTATGTCCTGCCTATATTTGGAATACCATTTCTCCCATTTTAAGAAATTCAATAAATAGAAATGCTAACTTATAAAACTAGTAAATTACAGAGTTTTTTACTTTGTAAAACAGTTCAATATAAGGTAAGGCCTGAATTCTAGTCTTGACTTTGTCATTAACTGACTATGTGTTTATAAAAAACTGAATTCATCATTCCTGGTCTGAGTTTCTCTACCTGTTCAATGGAGGGGTTGGAACAGATCGTTTTCAAAACTCGTTTAAACTGGAAATCATTTGTAAATTGACAACATGAATCAAAACAAGTTTCCCTGATGTATTTTTTAGTGTTAAGGTTTTAAAATTTTATTTTAAAATAACTCTGTTGTTGTTGTTGTTGTTGTTGTTGTTGCTGTTGTTGTTGTTGCTGTTGTTGTTACAGAGTCTTGCTCTGTCGCCCAGGCTGGAGTGCAGTGATCCAATCTCGGCTCACTGCAAGCTCCGCATCCCGGGTTCACACCATTCTCCTGCCTCAGCCTCCCAAGTAGCTGGAACTACAGGTGCCCACCACCACGCCCTGCTAATTTTTTGTTTTTTGTATTTTTAGTAGAGACAGGGTTTCACCATGTCAACCAGGATGGTCTCGATCTCCTGACCTTGCGATCTGCCCGCCTCGGCCTCCCAAAGTGCTGGGATAACTCATATTTACAAAACATGAACAAAGAATACCACAAGGACAATCCATGAAACCACTACCAAAGTTGGGATCTAAAACAGTGGTGTCCAATATTTTGGATTCCCTGGGCCACACTGGAAGAAGAAGAATTGTCTTGGGCCACACATAAAATACACTAATGACAGGTGATCAGCTAAAAAAAAAAAAATAGCAAATTGCAAAAAAAGATTTCATAATGTTTTAAGAAAGTTTACGAAATTGTATTGGGCCGCATTCAAAGCCACCCTGGGCTGCATGCGGCCTGCAGGCCACCGATTTGTACAAGCTTTTTCAATGCTTTTCTTCTTCATGCATTTTTTTTTTTTTTTTTTTTTGAGACAGAGTCTTGCTCTGTCCCCCAGACTGGAGTGCAGTGGTGCGATCTCGGCTTACTGCAACCACTGCCTCCTGGGTTCAAGCGATTCTCCTGCCTCAGCCTCCCAAGTAGCTGGGACTACAGGCGCCCACCACCATGCCTGGCTAATTTTTATATTTTTAGTAGAGACAGGCTTTCGCCATGTTGCCCAGGCAGGTCTCGAACCCCTGACATCAGGTGATCCACCCACCTCTGCCTCCAAAAGTGCTGGGATTACAGGCGTGAGCTACCGTGCCCAGCCTCCATGCACTTCTTTATCATTTTGCCATATATGTTTATGTCTCTAAACAATATATAATTCTATTTTACATATCTTGAATATATAAGCAGAATAATATTGTATGTTTCCTTCTGTGACTTGTTTCTAAGCTCAATATTCTATTCCAGAACCCATCCTTTTGAGCACATTGGCTGCAGTTCATTCATTCTCACTATTATAGATTATTTCACTGGATGAATACACCATGTTTACTTATATTCTCTTGCTGAGAATATTCTCTTTTCACCATTAAAACAGTCCTGCTGTGAACATTCTTTCGTTGTCTGCAGTACACATGTGAGGGATCTCTAGGGCATTACACAGGCATGGAATTGTTGGGTGTTAAGATATTAGCTCCTTTTATCTCTATGCTATTGATGTTTTCCATCCATGAACATGATCAATCTCTCCGCTGAAGTCTAATTTTATGTCTTTGAATAATTTTATAATTTTATCCATAACTGGCTTGCATATATTTTACTTAGTTTATTCCTAGACACTTCAGTGTTTCTGTTGCTATCCTAAACAGTTGCCTGTCTATAGGAAGGCAGTTGATTTTTGTATACTGATCTTATAAAAGAGCGTACATGCTGATTTCACTTTATTAATTCTAATAATTTTTCGGTAGAGTCTTTGAAGTTTTCTGTGTAGATAATCATATTATCATGTTGTTTTAGTTTCTGTCTTTCTTGCACCTTGGGTCTGACAACACCAGCTGCCTAGCCATTATTGATGCCCCTCCTTTCTCCTTCGCAGAATCCAGAATTCTATCCTCTGTACTGTGCCCAGCTAAAAATACTCAACCCACAATCTCCCTGCAGCTGGGAGAGGACAGATGCATAGGAAACAGTCCTGGCCAATGGAATCTAGGTTTAAGTCTTCAGAGAGGAAGTCCCTTCCCAAATAAAAGACCAAACTTTGTGAGAAGAAAACTTCTGGGGCCCCCCTTATCCATACCTGTGGCCCAGACACAGGATGGTATTGGCCAGAGATTACTTTGTGTTCATGTCTCATCCTGAGGTTTCCAGGACCAACATGGGTAATGGACCCAAACTTACGAACAGATACACTGTGGTTAGGAGTTCTCCAGGCAACCCTTTTTTTTTTTTTTTTATTCAGGACAAGGAACTTGCTACTTTCCTTGGACAATAGGTAATCCACCCCCACCCCCACCTCCGCCCCCCGCCATGATTTGCAACTCTTCCAGAATCCTGGCTTTGGGCAGTGGCCTCAGTTCGGTCTTCCCACCAGCGACAGGCACAAGGCCTGTATCCTGTCTCCACTAAAAACCATGCCTCTTGGATGCTATGATTGCCAACTTCCTCAGCAGCCATGGCCTTAGCCCCCATTCACCACTCTGGTTTTCTGTTTCTTTATTTTTGGTCCCTGGAGATTTCCCTTACTTTTTTGCAAGTTCAGTGAAGCATCTGAGAGGATGTTTGGTATATATTGTCGAACATTTCTAGATGTTTTGTAGTGGAAAGATTTTCAGATTCAAAATGAGGGTCCCTTCTGCTATTAATTTCGTTTCTGGTTCCGTTGACAACATTCCCAGGTGCGCACACCTGTTGTGGAGCACATCTATTGGCTAGAGGGAGCCACTCATTCAACACATGTCTACTTAGACTTCTCTGTGCCAGGCACTGCCCAGGATCTGGGGATACAGAGGTGAAAAAGGAAAACCAGTTCTCTACACTCATGAAATTTACATTTAATGGGAAGGCACACAATAAACAAGAAAACAAACAAGAAGATTTCAGAGAGGTGGAAAAGCTAGAAAGAAAATGAAACACAGTAATGCAAAAGAGAATGGAATGGGGGAAAAACAATTAGCCAAAGGTAATCAAGAGATTTGACCTGACAGCTGCAGGTTCAGAAGGCAGCCAGACAGAGATCTGGGTGAAAAGGTTCCAGGTGAGAGATCAGCAAATGCAGGCTGGAAAAATATTGGCATGCTTCTGCAAGGTCAGTGTGGCTAGAGTGGAGGGAATGAGTGAATCTGTTTCTTAAATTTTCTATTATTTTCTTTCTTCCCAGGGTGCCAGAGCCAACAGTGGGCACAATTTACTCTTCCTGCTCAAAGGTGTGTCACTTTAGGCTAGGGAAATTTTGGATTTTTTTTTAACGAATAAGTTAATTAGCAGCAGACAAAACCTAAACAACTAAACAATCTAAGTTCCCTGCCTCTCTCCTCTTTTCTCTCTCTCTCTCTCTCTCTCCCTCTCTCCCTCCCCCTCTCCCCTTCCCCCTACTCCTGCTTATCCAGGCACAACCCTCAGGATCAGATGGAAATTCTTCAGTCAGGCCAACCCCCAAACCAAGGGGACAGTCCTCCCTTCCCATACCCAATTCCCTTGAACAGTGAACCACCCCCGTTCCCCAGCTCTCTCCCCAGACAACTCTTCTCCCCGGCAGTCTCCCCTCAATCCTTGTAAAGCATTCTCTCCTCCCCTATCCCGGCTACTTTGTTCACACTTTTCTGCTCCCCAGAAATATTACTTTATCCAGCAAATGGCCTGGTTAGAAATTGAAATGCAAATAGATATACATGAATCGGAATAGTCATTATGTTACATATACTACAAATATGCAAACGTGAGGCCCCGTAGATCGCAACCCCTCAGCCCTACTGGCCCTTGGCAGTCAACTTCAGACCCACTGCCCCAACAGTATTCACTAAACCCACCTCTGCACCGACTCATATGGATAGATTTCACCTGCGCTGCTAATTAGGGTGGGAGGCCACTGATCACAGGGGAAATTATTCGCCTTTCCTCTTCCTTGCTATGAGGAGCAGTTACTGATGTAGGGCTCCCCTCGTATGATGAAACTTTGCACAGCTCTCTAGAATGGGAAGAACCAAATTAAACCCCTGTAGAGAATTTGGGACATCTCTATTTATGCAGCTAGGCTCGGCACAAATCTAATATTCTGTAAAGATGCTAAGCTCTGTGCAATTTGTGTGCACACCGGGCCTGGTACAAAAGCACTCAATAAATATCTGTTGGCTGGTTGGTTACAAATAACAAAGCACCACTATATCAACTGTGTAGTCATGTTATCTGCTCCACGTGTTCGTTCCTTTCTAGGTCAAGGCCTCGCATATGTTAATAGCGACCTGGCTTGAGATATTGGTGAGTTAGTGGGTGGAGGGAGTGAGGTGAAGCGATTCACAGATTTGAGACATCTAAGCCTCCCAACCTGGTCCCCACGCTCAAACCCCAGCAGAAACAGCAAAGCCCTTCACTAGTGATGTTGAACCACAGAGTGGGCAATTACCAAAGGAAGGCAGTATAGGTATAATCCACAGGGGAATTAGGAAAAGAATTAATGGCTACCTAGAATCCTTCTCACCCCTCCTTGGCCCCATGGGATGAAAAAGCAGCCTGATGTCATGTACTCTTCTCTACTCATTACCGTCAGAGATCATTAAAGTCTCTCTCTCTTCTTTTTGTTTCTTTTTCTTCCTTTCTTTCTTTTTTTCTTAATGCTATCGATATGTCTGAGTGCCCTTGACCAAGATTTCTAGGAGTTGGTTCAAAGCTGAGATCTTAATTCTTCCTTTGGTGCCCCTAAAATATAATTTACCCCTTTAGCCTAGAAATAGTTTAAAGTGTAGATGGCTGAATGCTTCCAGCCCAAGAAGCAGAGCAGAGTTTCTGAAAACGGGCAGCATCTCTCCCTTTGCCACCATCCTCCTGCCCTCTATTAATGTATCCTGGGAAGGAAGAGATCTTGAGCGGTTCATTTCTGTTACAGAAAGATCCGGCTAGCAGAGCCTCCCTGCAGCTTACCAGGCTCCACGGAGAGTGGCCCAGGCAGGAGGGCTGGGAGCCGCCCGCAGGGAGGAGGGCAGCTGCCTCCCAGGCCCAGATCCCTGCCCTCCGCACCACGGCTCCCCTTCCGGCAACCGGCAGTCTGATTCCAACTGCAGAGTGTGCCAACCTGAAGCTGCAACTTGGCAGTTGCCAGGGAAACCGCTCCCTGTATTTTCTGGTGGAAACTCGGAATTGGTGTGTAGCAGCTGGGTCTGGGGGAGCTTGTGCTATGTTCAAAGGAGAAGGGGTTCTCTCCTCCCATCACGAAAGCTGGAGGAGACCCCCATGAATGCCTCCATGCAAGCCTGGGCATGAGCATTCCAAGGGGGTGAGCAGCTGGACTCAGGCAACAGTTGGGCAAAAGAGCACAATGGTAATCATAAAATACAGGTAAGAAGAATTTCCCTTTATAGACTATTTACCATGAGTCAGGCAATGGCTTAAGCATTTTAAAATATATTGTCTAATTTAGTGCTCACCAGGGGTCATTAATTCACATGGTTCTGGGGCCAGTTCAGGGATGGAAAGGAGTGACTCCAGCTTGTGTGAGACAATAAGGCTGGTGGGGACAGCAGCGGACTATGATGGGCTACAGTGGACTGGGGCAACTGCAGCCCATCAAACTGGGAAGCTAAGGCTCAGCACAACTAGCCGTGCCCATCAGAACCACAGACCCCATTATACAGACAAGGAAACTGAGGCTCAGAGGCATGCCTCTGGTTTTCCAAGACAAACTGAAAATACAGGCCAGGCACGTCGGCTCATGCCTGTAGTCCTAACACTTTGGGAAGCCGAGGCGGGCAGATCACTGGAAGCCAGGAATTCGAGACCAGCCTGGCCAACATAGCAAAACCTTGTCTCTACTGAAAACACAAAAAAAATTACCCAGCCATGGTAGTGCGCACTTGTAATCCCAGCTACTCTGGAGACACTTGAACTGGGAGGTGGAGGCTGCAGTGAGCCGAGATCGCGCCACTGCACTCCAGCCTGGGAGAGAGGGAGACTCTGCCTCAAAAAATATATATATATAGATTTTGATATGCAATCTCCTGATTCTTAAATCTTGGTAACTAATTCAAAACCATGTTCAGCCCCGTGCAAGTGAAACTCAACATGTCAGTGCACCCAAGCCAGTCCTTGGTCACCTATGTATCACCTTGGCCTTAGAACTCTCTGAAGGAGAGGGCGCAAATTCCATTTTTCAGATGGGAAAACTTAGTCTCAATGCATGGAGGTGGCTGGACCAGGGCCATGCGGCTAGTGAAGGTGCCCCCTTGCTGCTCAGTGCGTGAGCTTATCTGGGCTGTCAATTATCTGAAACCCCCCTCTTGGGCTTGGGGCTCCCAGGTGCCACGGCTTGGCACCATTGCCCATGTGGAACGATGGGGCTTAAATCCAAACACTACCTCCCAACCACCGGGTGGTTGTCAGGCGCCAGGGAGGCAACTGACACACTTGGCCAAACATCAGACTTTGCTGGTGGAGCGTTTTGAAATGACCAATCCTGGGCCTCACTGCTGGAAGATTTAATCAGTCCAGCATAGGTTCCGGGCATTGGTATGTTTTAAAAAGCATCCCCCTGTGATTTTAATGTGTAACCAAGGGTGACACCACTCAGCCAGCTCCTTGCGTAAGTGCTGAACCCAAGCTTCTGGGAATTAGAGAATGTAGAAGAGTAATTAGGAACAAGGCTACTGGAGCCAGACAGACCTCCGCTGAGTCCCAGCACTGGCCCTCCCTAGCTGAGGAACTTGGGGAAATCAGTTCACCCCTTTGAGCCTCGGTCGCCTCATTTCCATAACTCATGTCACTGGGTTCTCAGGGGGAATAAACATGGTGCTGTGGGGAGATATGAAGTGGTAACTGGCATACAGGAAGCACCCAATAAAAGTCGGTCTTCAGCTAGTACCATCTCCACCTACAGCCACACAAATACAGCAGCAAAACGCAGTGAACCTGGGCAGAGCTGGGGGCTTAAACTGCACCCCTGTATCACCCAGGCATCCCCACCTAAAGTCAGTTCACAGCTCAGTCCCAGGAGGCCTTGGGTTCACACCCAGATGCATTTAGTTGCCCCTTGATGGACGGACCCATCATCTCCTAGGAAATGTGGCAAAATTTCACTTCTCATTTCCCTCTCCTTTAAGCCAAATCAGGAAGAATCTGGCAGGATAAGCTGACCCTACATACGCGTCCCCTTTGAAACTTTCAACAGACAATGTCCCTCCTCAACATCATGATTTCCAAACTCTTATAACAGATATGATCTGAAACAGACAGAGGCAATTTAGAGGAAAGCATCTTAGAGATATTAATCTGGTACCTGACATCTCTAGAAAGATCTGTATTGGAGTCCATGTTTTCATGAGCAGGTAACCCTGTAAAATTAAGATCAAAACTGTCATATCTTCTCCAAATTGAGTTACCTGGGAGAAATCCTCTCCTATTTTCCTAGACCCTGTAAGTCTTCCCTATGATAACAGATCGTTATTACCAATCAATTATTCATACACCGATGTCGAGTCACAAACCATCCCAGTGCTACACAAACCAAAACATTGCTTCTTCAAAACACATTTGATGGGAAAGACCAGTGCCCCCACAACCATTCCTGTTCCCGTAAGAGTTCCTTAGCTCCTTTTAGAGCTATGATTCTGAAGAACAAGTTAATGGTTACAGTTACAGCCGTGGAGGGACTGTCATCAAATACCTCTCCAAGAGTTCTGGCCTTGGGTCTCCTATCTGCTGTCATAATTGACAAGTGTGACTTCACTGTGACTTTACCCCAAGGATGGAAGTCCCCCTTCCAAATAGCAATTGAGTGGGGACACAGAGCTTGCATAGCAAATCTGCACTCCACAAAGTTTCATTTAAAGGAAACCTGTAGTTGCTTTATCCACACGTGCACCCTTGATGCCTACAGATTTTAGGAAGTGACTCAAGGCACACAGTCTTTCAGCAACACCAGTGTAGAACAATAGGCAAAAGGGTCATTTAGCAATGACAGTAATAGTGATTTGCCATTGGCACATTTGCCCAGTAAAAGGCATAAATACGAGATCTCTGAGCTTTCTACAATTGTAGTTTCTCAGCATTTTGTTCAATTTGATGGGAAATGCCCCCACTCTTAAAGGTGCTATAGGAAATAGCTTTACTTTGGAAATTACATTGAATCTACATTTCAAGATGTTTTAAAAACGGGAATATTTTTGACACCCCTGGAGATCAAAATGATGTGTAGGAAAGTTGTGGTTGTAAATCTTCATTGGAAGAAAAAAGAAGATCCCCAGGCATTTTAGAGTTATTTGCTTTATTTTACAAAGCTAGCTAGTGATAAAAGGGCAGATAACTCAGCTGTAAGATACAGGATTCCGTTGATTTCTGTTTGCTAGCCATTCCTGAGTCCACCGTGCCTTACCCAAGATCAGACATAGATTAAGTTCCCATCAGTGTTTGCTGACTGACTAGTCAACTGACCCCGGTGTTTGTACAAAGGTGTTTGATGTGGGCAATAGACTTGCCCCTTACTTATGATGTATTATATCTACAGAGACTGGACAACTTGCCTTGAAATCAAGATTTAGGTGGCCTCTGAACGGTACATGTGCAAAAACAATTACATCAGAGAGCAATGGTGTGCTTGGTTTCCCAACTCCCCATTCGGTGATATGTTGTTTACCTGAAACCACAGTAGGAGTACACCATGGAAACTGGCAAATCCTACAAACTAGGGGGCTCTTTTCGGGAGAAGAGCAGTTCTTTTTATTTATTTTTTTTTTCAGACGGAGTCTCACTCTGTCCCCAGGCTGGAGGGCAGCGGTGTGATCTGTGCTCACTGCAAGCTCCGCCTCCTGGGTTCACGCCATTCTCCTGCCTCAGCCTCCCAAGTAGCTGGGACTACAGGTACCCGCCACCGCACCCGGCTAATTTTTTGTGTTTTTAGTAGAGACAGGGTTTCCCTGTGTAATCCAGGATGATCTCGATCTCCTGACCTCGTGATCCACCCGCCTCGACCACCCAAAGTGCTGGGATTACAGGTGTCAGCCACCGTGCCCGGCGGGGGAAGAGCAGTTCTTAAGCACAGCACACCATTAATTCATAAGTACATGAAAATTAAATTTTTAGACAGGGACTCATGGAGGTGTGGAGCTAGAAATTTGTGTCTTCAAGCCAAGTCAACTGAGGGTGAATTTTCCAGCTGCCTCTTTCCACACTTCCCATAAAAAAAAGACAACATTTTTTTCTCCAGGATGTTTTTTTTCGGTTTGTATTCTGTTTTATCCAAATTGATAGTTGTTCATTGTCAAACAAGTAACCATTCATGCAAGAATTCCCATCTATATCTGCCTCTTATCATTACCATAACCTTAAGGGAACCCCTCTGCTCTCTTCATGATCTGAGATTCTCCGTCTCTAAGAAGAGGGAGTGAGATTAGATGAGCTTCAATGGCCCATTTGGCTCTGACATTCTATCCCCGATTTTACTAACAGACAGCTCTTAGTGCCCAACTTTAAATATTCCTGAGGACCCTTGCATGGCTGATCTGGCTTGCTTTAAGGAACAGTTTGTCGCCAAATTCAGAAAGCAATAAATGGCAGACCATTTGGAAGCTGAAAGAATTCATTCTGTGCTCAAGAGCTGTAGGTGGGTAGGGGAGTTTCCTGGGGATGCCTGAGTCTACAAATAATCCACACAGCAAAATAAAGCTACACAAGAAATAGCAGGGGGATGAAAAAAATGAAATCTGCCCTAGGACCAACAAAAGCAGAAATAACGTGGGCAAATAGTAAAGTCAAAATTTTAGCAGACTGCATGAAAAATATGATATAAAAAAATTAATGTGAATCTTAAATTATCCCCAACACCTGGTAACAGCATTCATTTAGAAATAGAAAATATGGGAGACATTTGCATTGACCAATGGCCAAACCTTTGTGCATTCATTAAATCAAAGTTATTTTTAAAAGACTCCTTTGTGTATTCCAGCTATCTAAATGGGTACCAGTTAGAGGAAAAATCTTTGAAGTACCTGGACTAAAAATCAAAATCTCCAATGTCCATAGGTGCCAGATACATAAATGAGAGAATGGCGTAGGTGTCAGAGAAGTTGGCATAGGTACATTTTTTCCACATTAAATATAAATATATTTGTAATAAATAAATAATCGATATTTATAAATATATAAAAAATATAAAAGATAGTCGTTAGCTTCCTGAAGAAATTTGGCCTGTGTTAGGGTTCTCCAGAGAAACAAAACCAATAGGGTGTGTGTGTGTGTGTGTGTGTGTGTGAGAGAGAAAGAGAGAGATTTGTTTTAAGAAATTGGCTCACATGACTAAGGAGGCTAGCAACTCCCAAGATCTGAAAGGTGAATTGGCAAGCTGGAGAGCCCATTGTGTAGCTCTAGAATGAAGAGAGTGATGCTGCATGTCTGATTAATATTTGTATTCCCAGCTCCTGCTACAGAGCCTGGAATTCAACAGTTGGTGACTGGTTGACTCCAAAATAGAAAACCAGCCAGTGCACTAATAATATTATTGACCTTCATAAACCCCCTCCATTTAGAAGATCCCAAACACCTTTGCAGATTTAGCCTGAGCTGATGTGAAAGCCACCAAAGTCTGATGTCCAAAGGGAAAGCAGTCTCCCCAGATCACAGTGCCACTCGTGATAACATACCAACATTAGAAAGAAAGAATCCCTTCTTCTTTTCAAGTTCTACAGTCATAGATTAAAACAATGCCAGCCTCCCCTTACTAAATTCTGCAGAGAAGGCCCAGCTCCTCTCTTTGAAGGCAAAGAACTTGTCCCCAGTTGTTTTCAGTAATGATCCCACAACAGCACAAATGCTATTTGATCATCTTGTTACACTAGTCGCCAAAATGAAACACCACCAGCAAAATTTAGAAGGTAAATGGACCAGCTGGGCACAGCTGCAAGTACCAATACTGTGTGTGTGTCAGGAGCATGCAACCTCCCAAGAAGCAAGTAAACATCTTTTTTCTTTTTACTGCTTGTCACTCATTTACCTCCAAGATGCTTAGCAAGGATTATCGTTTGTTGGGAGGTCCTTGGATGAGCCAGCCATTATGATAAATACAGATTGGTAATATTGATAGATTTTTAAATGCTTTCTCAGCTGGGTACATCCAATTTCTTATTCTTTTTAAACATAGAGTCATGTTCTGTTTCTTGGTCAGATATTTGGCTGGAAGAGGGAGTCTCAGAGTCTCCATCTTCAGTATAAAAGAGTATCAGGTATATACAGTAGCATGTGGGCTTGTGAGCGTTTGCATATGGGAAGGAACGGTCTTCTGCCTCATGCTGGGATGTAAGCTTCTTGACGGGCTTTGATCCGCAGTTCTCTGCATTCTATTATCTAGCCTAGAGTATCTAGGTCTAGAGTAGGCTGTTCTGGTTAAGCATCTTTTTGTTGCACAGAACAGAAATCCTCTCAAATGAGCTCAAGATAAAAGTGGGGCTTATGAAAGACATCCTCAGTCTCATGGGGCATGGAGAATCAGGAGTCTCTCTCTTCTTTCTTCGTTTCACCTTTCTCATCTTTCCTCCTCTCACCTTCTCTCTGCCTCCTCTGCCCTTTGATCTTGCCCATGGCCCCAAATGGTTGCTCTAGCCCCAATGAAATGAAATGTAACCCAAGGATAAGTGATCTTTTAGCTCAAGCACCTCCTATAAACTGGAGCTTCCTTTTGTATCTCTTGGCTCAAAAGGGATCTAATTGTCCCAAATGAGTCCCTTGGGTTTTATATTCCAATCAACTGAGCTGAGCCTTGGGGGAGGGTAGCAGGATACTGCATGTGTAGAGTTGGCTCTTCTAGTGCTGGAAGAAGACAAAGGAAATGTAGCTATTATAAAGGTGTTTGACGGCAAATGCATGTTGAATGAATAATTCACCAACTAGAGGGCCTTTTCCGCTAACAAACAGAAGAAAAGAAATGCCTAGTTGGAGATGAGTTAATGCCATTCCATCCTCGGAATGACAGGTCTCACAGTCTATGCTTTAGGATGGCCAGGTTCTGGCACCTCTGGGAAAGCTGCCTTCAAGCCACTGATGCTGTGATCTGGAGCAAGTGGCCCATAACTCCTCTGTGCCACAGTTGCTCCATCTTTAAAATGAGACCAGAATTATCTGCCCTTCAGTGTGTTTGTGAGAATGGAAACAGGCCAGTAGATGAAGAAGAAGATACTGTAAATTCCCAAGACCAGACTGCATTCTCGAGGCCAGAGCTTCCAATCCATTTACACTGAGGGCTCAGAAAGCACATTTGTAGACTTCAGTCCTTCCCTATTTAGAGGTAAGGATCCCCCGCTGTCTCCACCTCACTCTCAACCCTGAAATAATACCCTTCAGCTGAAGGAGTCAAAAGACCTGAAACCAAGTTCCAAATCTGCGTGCAACTCCTTGTGTGACCTTGATGAAGTCACTCACCCTGTCCAGGCCTCTGTTTCCTTACAAACAATGTGAGAATTGGAGGAGAGCAAGTGACACTCACCTGTCCAAGACCTAGGGCTGGTTCAGGGACACATTTTAATTGCTATGCAGCAAAATTAGAAAAATAAGTCAATATGGTGAGTTTTCATAATGCCTGACTTATTCAGTTCAAATGTCTGTACTTTATTCTGAGGTTATGCCCTCCCTTCTCTTTTTGTGGTGAATGGCCTTTCTTTAATGAAGGTAAAGGCATCTTTTGTTTTAACATTCCTACTGTCCTTTCTTGAAATAAGAAGGTGGCCACCCCATATCTGCCCTCCCTGCTTATTTATTTTTCATCGGTCTATAAAATCCCAAAGTATGACAATTAGTAGAGAAGGTGACCTCAGTAGTCCTTTTAAGCTCTGACAGGATCAGATTGTAAGGGAGGCATGAGGATTCCCAGACCCAGAGCCAGCTGGCCTGGGTTCACATTCTGACCCCTTCAAGGATAATAGCTACCCGCGAGTCAGGTGGATCACTTGAGGTCAGGAGTTTGAGACCAGCCTGGCCAACATGATGAAACCCCATCTCTACTAAAATACAAAAATTAGCCAGGCGTGGTGGTATGTGCCTGTAATCCCAGCTACTCAGAAGGCTGAGGCAGAGAATTGCTTGAACCCAGGAAGCAGAGGTTGCAGTGAGCCGAGATCGTGCCACTGCACTCCAGCCTGGGCGACAGAGCAAGACTCCATCTCAAAATAATAATAATAAATAATACCTACCTGACCAGTTATTGTGAGGATTTAGCATGTTCAAGGATATACAGTGCTTTTGACAGTGCCTGGCACAAGGAGAGCGTCCATTAAATAACAGTGGTGGTGGTGATGATGATGATAATGATGATGTGAAGAAGGAGAAGATGGGAAAGAGGAAGGAGTAAAGATGGAGAAGGGAAAGGGAAGGCAAAGGCAAGGGAGAGAGGAGGTTCCATACTGGGTTCGGCTTTCTGGTTGTTATCTCAGGTATTGAATAAGTAGAAGTAACACAGCCAGGCCTTACATCCGAAATGGCAGGAACAGGAAGGTGGATGGTACCTAAGGCAGTTCTGTCTAATGGCATACTATGTTGCCCCATCAGGAAGAGAAGTGTGTGGCTGTCTGTGCCAGGGTCCCACCATTAAAACAAGCCCTCCCTGTCTAAGCTCCTCTCTGCATCAACTCCTGAGTGCTCACTCTGGAGGGAGCACCTGCTTGGTTCCATCGGCACCATCAGCCTTTCTGGGAAAAACTCCCAAACCATATTTCCCATACACTGTGGCCAGCCTGTGGATTGGCTGCCCCTGGGTCAGGTGCCCTTCACTGACCCAAACAGCTCATGGCTGAATCAGCTCATGGCTGAATCACTGAGCTATTTTAAAACTCCCAAAGAAATGGGAATATTCCGAGTGGGTAAACACTCTGGGGTTTCCCAATAACTTCTAGCTAATGGCACAGCTGGTAAGAGATGGAAGGGACAGAAAAGGCATTGAGGAGGCCTGGGAAGGACATGACAGGCCCGAGACTGGCGAAAAGATAAAGAAAATGATGATTGAAAGGCTTGTTTCCCAACACTGGCTTGATTGGCTGCTTTGGGTCCAGTTCTTACCCCTGGGCCAATCAGCTTTTGGGGAGGGGTGGCCCATGTGACCAGAAATGCAGATCAGTGGCTACAGGTGGGAAACTTTCACATCCTGGAAGCTGGAGTTACAGTCAATACTGGGAGGAGACAACCATAGTCCTCCCATGTCGAAAGTTCTGCTGGGCGCAGTGGCTCGCACCTGTAATCCCAGCACTTTTTGGGAGGCCAAGGCAGGTGGATCACCTGAGGTCAGGAGTTCAAGACAGACCTGGCCAATATGATGAAACCCCATCTCTCCTAAAAATACAAAAATTAGCCGGGCGTGGTGGCGGGCACCTGTAATCCCAGCTACTTGGGAGACTGAGGCAGGAGAATCGCTTGAACCCAGGAAGCGGAGGTTGCAGTGAGCCGAGATCGTGCCACTGCACTCCAGCCTTCATGAAAGAGCAAAACTCCATCTCAAAAAAAAAAAAGAAGAAAAAAGTTTCAAAAAGCCTCTGAAATTCCTCCTAGTTGAAGAAAAGTGGCTGCCCAGAGAGAAGGCCTTTGAAAAACCCAGGAACCTGGGAGACCCGTTTGCCTCCCCCTGGGGATGGACCCATCAAAGGCACAGAATTACTTACCAGTCAAGTGGAAGTGGCAATCTCTTAAGCTTTTATTAGGTGAGCCTCCACCACTTTGAGGACACACGACTGCCATTCTGTTTGGCAAATAAATTGAAATCTTCCAGCTAATTTGGAGCTATTCATGCTACTAACTTCTAATTTGGAAAAGGGTGAATTAGTTGTGAGCAATTGCCTGGGAGTCAAAGCATCTGAGACCAAATTCCAACAACAAGGGAAGTGGAGGGAAACCAATCTGAAATATTTGGGATACGGAAAAAGTATGCTTGCTTTCGTATTCTGGATGATCGACACTAGTTCTGAAGTTGTAGATATTTTGTAGCTTGACTCACCTGGATAAATTTGACTGTATAAACCTTAGCAAACTTCAAGATTGGCTCCGAAAGACCCATAGTCTCTTCAAGGTAGTAATAGTTATTGAGACCTATTGCGGTGGATTGTCATTGATATCCTAAGCTAGTTCTGAAATCCTCTGATTCCCTGGCTGACTTTTCTTCTGTGAGGTTTTCAGTCTCTGAAATAGCAGCAAGTATTCAGCAAAATGTATTTCTCTCCAGTCTTGTGGGTGGTGGAACCATGAGATGGTGAAACATGGGTAGTTTCAACCTATTTCTGTAGATGTTGGGTAGTTTCAGGCTATTTCTGCAGATGTTCACTGAGCACCTACTAAGTGCAAGGAGTGCCCTGTGTTTATTTTCCAATCACTTACAGTAGATGTTTATTAATGACAGAACTTTAACTCTTCCCACACATCTACATGGCAGTGCCTTCCAGAGATTCCCGTGGAAAGCAGGAGAAGGCTGTTTTAATGATGGGCAAGGCAAATACTCGATTGCATAGCACTCTGGAGTGCGTTTAGTTAAGACAACTCATCTCCAAGGGGATTTGTGGAAGACAGCGTTGTGGATCATTTAAGAGGCCTTAGAAGTGGCACTTTGACATGTTTGTTAAGTGTCAGGCAGAGGAGGACCAGGATGAGCTGTCAAATCAGAAGGACAAAAGCATCCCCACAGCTGCCAGAAGAGTCAGATGAGGCTGCTCCCTGCACAGATGTGAAATCTGCCGCTGTGGACAATTTCTGCTCCAAGCACCAAGGCCTCCAACCGTAGGGTTCTCCCAATCCAATGAGAATTACCTGCAGTCACAACTGGATCAGCCTTTCTACCAAGTGCATTCAATCACCAGTAGCTCCTGGAGCTCTCCTTTGACAATCCACAAGGGTCATCTGGGGAGCTTGTTAAGAATGAAGATTCCCTGGCCTCACTCCCAGAGACTCTGATTCAGTGGCTCCATGGTGTGACCAGTAAGATGTATAAACCCATAACCCAAGGGACTCCAGTCAGGCCTTTCCCTAGACCACATTTTGAGAATAATGGTTCACAAGATGCTTCTATCATGGTCTGTCTTCCAAACTCCTGGCTTGAATAGTTAGCATTTGTACCCAGCTGTCCCAAACCTATCATGGCGAATTCATCACCTTCCTGGGTTTGTCTCAGTGGATGATGCCTCCGCTACTCCCATACCTAAGTCAGAAGCTTAGCCATCACTCCCAGTCACTCATCCCCATCAAGTCCTTGCTTTTCCTTACCCTCAACTCTCATCAGCTCCATCCCCTGGAGAGCAGTCAGCTCTCACCACTCCTCCCCAACCTCTCAGCCCTGCCACAGTTCAACTGCATCACTTCTTACCCATTGACTGCAATAGCTTCCCAAATGGTCTCCTTGTCTTTAGTTTTGCTTGTGTATTTCCATATGGCTACCAATATGAGGCCTTTGGTGCCTGATTGCACTCAGAGTATGGTTCAAACTCCTTTTTTTTTGTCTGAGACAGAGTCTTGCTCAGCCACCCAGGCTGGAGTTGCACAATCTTGGCTCACTGCAACCACCATCTCCCGGGTTCAAGTGATTCTCCCATCTCAGCCTCCTGAGTAGCTGGGATTACAGGCACCCGCCATCATGCCCAGCCAATTTTTGTATTTTAGTAGAGACAGGGTTTCACCATGTTGGCCAGGCTGGTCTTGAACTCCTTAACATGGCATCTGAGGGCCTTAGTACTTAAGTCCTACCTTCCTATCTATTCTCAGGCCCCAGCACACCTCTTCCTGGTTGTGATGTTCTGAACTTAGTATTTCATTCTACAATGTTCCCTTTGTATGAATGCCCTTCCACAGTTTGTCCACCTGGTCAACTCCTACTTACTTTCTTTCCAGAATAAGAAATAGGAAAAAATAAACCTGTGATTGTGAATCCAGGTAGCACACAGCCTAACATAGTGCCTGGAGACAGATCTTCTAGGTTTAAATCTCAGCCTCACCACTCAATAAGTGGGCGGCACTGGGTAGGTTGTTTAATCTCCCCATGTCTCTGCATCTTCATCTTGAATATGGGATGATAATAGAAGCTACCCTGTGGGCTTGCTGTATGAACTAAATGGGTGAATGTATGTTAAATGCCATAAAAGCCACCGTGGCTCATGCCTGTAATCCCAGCACTTTAGGAGTCCGAGGTGGGTGGATCACGAGATCAAGAGTTCAAGACCAGCCTGGCCAAGATGGTGAAACCCTGTCTCTACTAAAAATACAAAAAAAAAATTAGCTTGGAGTGGTGGCAGGCACCTGTAATCCCAGCTACTCAGGAGGCTGAGGCAGGAGAATTGCTTGAACCTGGGCAGCAGAGATTGCAGTGAGCCAAGATCATACCACTGCACTCCAGCCTGGGCAATAGAGTGAGACTCCGTCTCAAAAAATATGTATAAAATAAAGTAAAATAAAAATAAAGTAAATGCCATAACAGTGCCTGGCACAGGGTAAGTGCTACAAGTGATTACTTTTGTTGTTGTTACATACAATATCTGTGGGAGCATAACCAAGACAGACACTATCAACAGTATTTTCTACAGGAAGAGAATTTGGATACTGGGGGTTCAGGTTGAGAAGGAGAAACGAAAAAAATTATTATGAAGCTTTGCATACACCAAAAGTGTATAAAAAATAAAGAACATTGGCCTACCCACCTCCTAGCTTGATAAATAGAGCATTACCCATACAGTTGGAGACCCCTAGGTATCTTCCCTAATTGTAGCATCCTTTCCTCTCCCGCCCTGCCCTTCCTTAGGAGTCAGGCTTCATGTGCAAGCATACTTTGAAAATATTGCAGGTTCAGTTCCAGACCACAGCAATAACATGAATGTCATCATAAAGTGAGTCACACAAAGTGTTTGTTTCCCAGTGCATATAAAAGTTATATGTACATAATACCATAGTCTATTCAGTGTGCAATAGCTTATGTCTAAAAAGCAATGTACATACCTTAATTAAACATATTTTATTCCTAAAAAAAATGCTAATGATCACCTGAGCCTTTAGCAAACTGTAATCTTTTTGCTGTTGTAGGGCTTGCCTCAATGCTGATGGTGGCTGCTGGAGGTTAGCGTGGCTCTGGCAATTTCTTAAAATAAGACAACAATGAAGCTTGACACATTGATTAACCCTTCCTTTCATTAAAGATTTCCCTGTAGCATGCAATGCTGTTTGCATTTTGCCAAAAGTAAAACCTCTCAAAATTGGAGTCAATCCCTTCAAACCCTGCTGCTGCTTTATCAA
Source organism: Gorilla gorilla gorilla (assembly GCF_029281585.2). NCBI lineage: Eukaryota > Metazoa > Chordata > Mammalia > Primates > Hominidae > Gorilla > Gorilla gorilla. The sequence continues at coordinate 225,622,959 of NC_073224.2, read as the reverse complement.
CTAAGTTTATGTAATATTCAAAATTCTTCATTGTCATTTCAACAATGTTCACAGCATCTTCACTAGGAGTAGTTTCCATCTCTAGAAGCCACTTTCTTTGCTCTTCCATAAGAAGCAACTCCTCATCTATTCAAATTTGATCCTGAGATTCCAGTAATTCAGTCACATCTTTAGACTCCACTTCTAATTGTAGCTCTCTTGCTATTTTGATCACATCTGCAGTTACTTCTTCCACTGACATCTTAAATTCTTCAAAGTCATTCATGACTTTGAGGGTTGGAATCAGCTTCTTCCAAACTCCTGTTAATGTTGATGTTTTGACCTTCTCCCGTGAATTACAAATGTTCTTAATGACATCTAGCATAGTGATTCCTTTCCAGAAGGTTTTCAATTTACTCAGGCCCATCAGAGGAATTACTATCTGTGGCATCTATAGCCTATGAAATGTGTTCCTTAATACAAAATAATAATAAGATTGAAAGTCAAAATTACTCTTTGATCCACAAGCTGCAGAAAGGATGCTGTGTTAGCAGGTATGAAAATAGCATTAATCTCCTTGTATGTCCCCATCAAAGCTCTTGAATAGCTAGGTGCCTTGTCAACGACCAGTAATATTTTGAGAAGAATCTTTTTTTCTAAGCAGTAGGTCTCAACAATGCACTTAAAATATTCAGTAAACCACGCTGTATACAGATATGCTGTCATTCAGGCTTTGGTGTTCCATTTATAGAGCACAGATGAGTACATTTAGCACAATTCTTAAGGGCCCTAGGATATTCAGAATGGAAATGAGCATTGACTTCAATTTAAAGTCACCAGCTGCATTAGATCCTAACAAGAGAGTCAGCCTGTCCTTTGAAGCTTTTAATCCAGGCATTAATTTCTCTTACCCACTTATGAAAATCCTAGATGACATATTTTTCCAATATAAAGCTATTTCATCTACACTGAAAATCTGTTGTTTGGTGTAGCCACCTTCATTAACGATCTTAGGCTGGATCTTCTGGATAACTTGCTGCAGCTTCTCCATCAGCACTTGCTGCTTCACCTTGAACTTTTATGTTACACAAATGCCTTTTTTCCTTAAATCTCATGAACAAACTTCTACTAGCTCCCAACTTTTCTTCTGCAGCTTCCTCCCATCTCAGCCTTCATTGAATTGAAAAGACTTAGGGTCTTGCTCTGGATTTTAGGCTTTGGCTTAAAGGAATGCTATGGCTAGTTTGATCTTCTATCCAGACCACTCAAACTTTATCCATATCAGCAACAAGGCTGTTTTTCTTCCTTATCATTCATGTGTCCACTGGAGTTGGCACTTTTAATTTCCTTCAAGAACTTTTCTTTTGCATTTACAACTTGGCTAAGTATTTGGTGCAAGAGGCCTACCTTTTGGCCTGTCTTGGCTTTCAATGTGTCTTCCTCACTAAGCTTAATCATTTCTAGTTTTTTATTTAAAGTGAGAGATGTTAAACTCTTCCTTTCAGTTGAACCCTTAGAGGTCATTGTAGGGTTATTAGATGGCATAGTTTCAATATTGTTGTGGCTCAGGGAATAGGGAGGCCCTAGGAGAGGGAAAGAAATGGGGAAACGGCCAGTTGGTGGAGCTGTCGGAACACACAAAATTTCTCAAGTTGGTTCACCATCTTATACTGGTGTGGTTCATGGCACCCCAAAACAATTATAATAGTAATATCAAAGATCACTGATCATCATAATAGATATAATGATAATGAAAAAGTTTGAAGTATTGCAAAAATCACCACAATGTGATACAGAGACACAAAGCGAGCACATGCTGTTGGAAAAATAGCACCAATAGACTTACTCAGCACAAGGTTGCCACAAACCTTGAACTTGTAAAAATATGTAATACCTGCAAGGTACAATAAAGCAAAATGCAATAAAGTGAAGTAAGTCTGCATTGCTCTTTTAACTGCTTAAATATTTTTAATGTTTACAAACCTCTCTTTTAAACCTAAAAATGGTGTTTAGTACTGTAAGTATCAAATGCTCATATTCAAAAACATATACTTAGAAATGTTATTTTGTTTCTGTTTTTGTTTTGAGTCAACCATCTCAGTCTATTAAAACTCATTCCCTCTGGGTAGACTTCCTAGATGTCACCTCATCTCATTCAGCAGCTAAAAGACCCCTCCTCTGATCTTTCACAGTTCTTTTACTCCCCCATTTTACTTAATATCCTGTGGTAGGCAGAATTCTAAAACCACCCTTAAGATTCTCTCCTCCTGGTGTACACAGCTATATAACCCCCCTCGCTTCAGTATGACAGAGACTTATGAATATGGTAGGATTTCACATATGTGATTAGGTTACATTCTGTAGCAAAAGTGTAGGGATTTTGCAGATGTAGTTAAAGTCCCTAATCAGTTGACTTTGAGTTTTAAAAGGGTGATTACTGTGGGTGGGCCTGACCTCATCAGGTGAGCCCTTTCAAAGAGGATCCGCTCATTCCCTGAAGGAAGAGAATCCGTGCAAAAGAGGTCCTCCTCCTGGCCTTGAGGAAGCACAGAGCTACGATGTGAACTGCCTATCATGAGGGCCACATTGAAGGGAGTGACAAGTGACCTTTAGGGGCTGAGGACAAAGAATCAAATTCTGCCAACAATCACGTCAGCTTGAAGAGGACCCCAGCTTCAGAGGAGAACATAGATGTATTAGTCCGCTTTCATGCTGCTGATAAAGACATACCTAAGACTGGGTAATTTATAAAGAAAAAGAGGTTCAGTGGACTCACAATTCCACGTGGCTGGAGAGGCTTCACAATCATGGTGGAAGGTGAAAGGCATGTATTATATGGTGACAGGCAAGAGAGAACATGTGCAGGGGAACTCCCCTTTATAAACCATCAGATCTCGTGAGACTTATTCACTATCATGAGAACAGCACAGGAAAAATCTGCCCCCATGATTCAATTACCTCCTACCAGGTCCCTCCCACGACACATGGGGATTCTCACAATTCAAGGTGGGATTTGGGTGGGGACACAGAGCCAAACCATATCAACCGCCAACTCAGCCTCTTGATACCCTGAGCAGAAAATCCAGCTGAGCTGTACCCAGACTTCTGACCCACAGAAGCCATGAGATAAGGAATGGGTGTTGTTTTAAGCCACAAAGTCTGGGATACTTGTTTCCTGGCAGTAGAAACTACAACGGATCCGATGTGTCTCCCCCACCAGATTCCGATCCATTCAGCCACAAACACTGATTGTGGACCTACTATGTGCTTTGCATTTCCATTAGCTCTGGGGAAATTAAGGCAGTTACACAATACAGTAACCCCAGCACTCCATTCGGCTGATACAGAGTCACTCAATGAACGTTTGCTGAATGAAGGAGCTGAAAATATCCCACAAAAAATTCACAAGTATTTGCTCATGTCCCAGATGAAATTCTGACAGCTCCCATGTTTTTCCTAAGGCTATCCCATTTATAGTTGTGTGAGGTTTTTTTTTTTCTAATTCTTGTGTAACAATAATAGTTGTTCCATATGGGAAAGGATGTATTTAGAAAATGTGTTGGATATTATACAACAGATTCAGAAGTCCTGCCATACAAAAATGTCTTGATGCAAGTTTCCAAACTTACTTAACCACAAAACCACCTCCTCTACTTCCTCTGCTTTTTTTTTTTTTTTTTTTTTTTTTTTTTTTGAGATGGAGTCTCACTCTGTCACCCAGGCTGGAGTGCAGTGGCGAGATCTCGGCTCACTGCAATCTCCGCCTCCCAGGTTCACGCCATTCTCCTGCCTCAGCCTCCCGAGTAGCTGGGATTACAGGCGCCTGTCACCATGCCTGGCTAATTTTTTGTATTTTTAGTAGAGACGGGGTTTCACCGTGTTAGCCAGGATGGTCTCGATCTCCTGACCTCATGATCCGCCCGCCTCGGCCTCCCAAAGTGCTAGGATTACAGGCATGAGCCACCGCGCCCAGCCACCTTCTCTACTTTTTTAATGGAAATACTCGATAATATTTATCATCACCCAGTTTGGGAAATTTTCTGCTTAAAATCACAAGTCATTAACACCTGGGAACCTCTCATCAGCCAGGAGGGCATCCTTAGCTCTGGCAACTGCAGCCAGAGGGGTGGGACCAGTTAGGAGCTGAATCCTTAAATCAGTTTCTGATTAAATCCAGGATGCCCCACCAGGCGTGGTGGCTCACACCTGTAATCCCAGCAGTTTGGGAGGCCGAGGTGGGTGGATCACAAGGTTAGGAGATCGAGACTGTCCTGGCCAATATGGTGAAACCCCGTTTCTACTAAAAATACAAAAAAGTTAACTGGGTGCGGTGGTGGGTGCCTGTAATCCCAGCTCATTGGGAGGCTGCGGCAGGAGAATTGCTTGAACCCAGGAGGTAGAGGTTGCAGTGAGCCGAGATTGCACCACGGCACTCCAGCCTGGGTGACAGAGCGAGACTCCATCTCAAAAAATATTAATAATAAAAAATTTTTAAAAATCCAGGATGCCCATCTCACGCTCCTCTCTCCTCAGTCAGGTTCATAACCCCATTTTGTTAACTGGGTTCCTTCATTCCTCAGCTTTTGTGTTGCTTTTTAACAGCTTTATTAGGGTATAATTTATATGCCATAAAATGTTCCCAAGTTAAGTGTACAATTTCATTTTATCTACAGAATTGTATGTCATCACTCACTAATTTCAGAACATTACCATCTCCCCAAAAACAAACCTTGTACCTATTTACCCTCCTCCTCCTCTCAATTCCTATCCCTAGCCCCAGATCACCACTGATCGACTTTCTGTGACTAGTTCTACTCATTCTGGATATTTCATATAAGTGGAATTGTACAACTAGTGTTCTTTTATAGCTGACATTTCTCTAAGCATGTTTTTGGGGTTCACTCCTGTTGTAGCATTCACTAGTACTTGTTTTATTGTGAAATAGTAGTCCGTGGTATTGCTAGACCACATTTTATTTAACCATTCATCGGTTGATGAACGTTTGGAATGTTTCCATGTTTGAACTATTATGAGTAATGCTGCAGTGAATATTCATCAACGAGTGTTTGTGTGGACGTATGTTCTCATTTCTCTGGGTAAATAACTCATAGAATTGCTGAGTCATATGGTAATTTTATGCTTAACATCTTGAGAAATTACCAAACTGTTTTTGCAAAGTGGCTGTAGCATCTTATATTCGCACCAGCAATACAGGAAAGTTCTAGTTTCTTCACTATACCTCTGTTTCAAATGACTGTACTGGCCTTCATATCTCTTACTTACTCCTGACCTCTGAATCCTTACCTACCTACCTGAATTTCTCATCTGCAGCTTCTCCCTGTCCTCTAGAAACTTAAATTTTTGACTTCTTGACAATTTTTTATATAGGAACGACTTTTCCATGCCCCGACCTCAACGGAATGACCTCCCTAACCTTGGCTCCTCTGCCGCCCATGCCCTATGACAAAAACCCTTCACTATATTTGGATTTTTTTATTTGTTTTTTATAAGAAGACCAAATATAACCTTGTAGAAACGTACATAGAATTCAAAACTAAGAACTGTGAGCACAGTCAATTTTTTCAGAATGCTTCTGCTTTTTTTTTTCAAACTACTATTGAGGAATAAAATTAGGTCTAGGGTTAAACGGCTTAGTATAATGCTGACTTCATGCAATAATTACACCAAAGAGAAAGAAACGAGTTATTATTGGCCATAATTGCTCACCTTTTTCATATATTGAAACTCTGTCCTCTGCTCACTGAATTCACTCTGCAAAAATTGCTAAGTACTCTTACACTTCTGTTTTTGCTTTGGCCTAATTCATTAAAATGGGCTCTTTAGGGGGTTAATCTCTCTTGGCAAAGCTTTTTGAGTTCCCCATGTGGGATCAATGGCTCCATGCGCCTATGCTGTTTGAACCTTGCAAGTGTTCTGGCAAATTGGTCAGAGGCTAAGGAAACCAGCATGAGAGCAGGGAGCGCCCCCACCCCATCCCCCTATAAAGGCAGCCATCATTTTTGCATTTATCTGTGCTACTTGAATCAGGAACAGTATGGACTGTGAGACTCCAGGCCAGGGTGAATGGTGGTACCTCCCCTCCACCAAGATTCCATAGAGATTTACCCTTCATCAAATGATCCATCCCTCTAACTGGGCTGGCAACTGGAGCTAAGTAATGAGGATGGCAGGGAAGGAGAGGCAGGGCTTGCATTGAGTTGGCACCAGAGTGGGCTGACAGTGAGGGCAATGTAACTACTCCATCTGGAATCGAACCAGGAGCATCCACCTGCTCTAGTGCAGAGAAACTGGAAGGATGTGGTTCTGATCTAATGTAAACCTCTGGGGAAGCTCCGCTAGGGTAACAGGATCCAGCCAGTGCTATGGGAAGGCTGCCCCCTGCAGCTTCGGGGGAGCTACTTCTTGCATCATTCCAACCGCCGCTCTGGGATCAGCCCTCAGGAGCCAGGCCAAGTCATTTTCATCATTTAATGGGTAGGTGGGAAACTTTAGAATAACTCGGTAGGTAACACTTTACATTTAAGCATGGCTCTACAGGTTATTTCAGTGGTGGCCAAGGGAACATTTGGGGGCTTCATATTTCTTGATGCAGATTAATGATGTAGAGTCCGCTGGCACGGCATTGTACAAAGGCTGTGTGTTCATGTGGCCAGCATCAGACTAAGGGGCCTCAGGAGGTGCTGGCGTGGGTTCAGAACCCAAGGGAAGAAGAGAATGAGCTGGGCAATCCCCAGTCCTTGAGGCTTCCTGGGTGAAAATAGCCCCAGGCTTCAAAAGGTTTTCTTTGTAATCCAGTCTCCCTGGAGGAGACCCTCTACAATGCCTCCCTGTCCCCAGATCTCTGATCTGTATGATTCTGGGCTCAGAGCTCAGGCCTGGGAAGCAAGAGTATAAAGGCTTCCAGTACAGTTTGCCGGCTGGCTTCTTGTGCGCTTGGCCTGGCTTCTTGTGCACTTGGCCGAGCGGCTCTGCCGCATTGAGCCTATTCCTGAAGCTTTGACCAGGCAGAGCATGTAGGGGCCTTTAAGGAGGGGTATGTGAACCTCATTTGTGACTTCCTTGGCCCCGCGGAGCGGCCCCCCAATCCCCTGGAAGAGAAACAGGAAGAATCAGAAATGTGGAGGATGTCCAGACTCATAGAAAAGACCCCCTTCTTGGACTCATTATTTAGTTGGTTAAACCTAAACACCTAACGGATTAAACATTTATGTAAGTATTAAGTACTTACTATATACCTAGCACTCTTCTGGGCATTGCTGAGTCAAGACAATAAAGAAATAAAGTTTTCCATGCTACCCAGAAAGCTAATGTTCTATCTGTGGAAACCCTTCAGGAGCAACTATGTAACAGACCAGAAAAATGTAACCGATCACTCATGCTCCTCAGCTCTGACGAATGGGGGAGAGGTTTGAAGTCCTATTTCATGCATGAGAAGCAATACACTTCTGATTCATTAAGTTCCTCTCTCCTAGGGGTCAGTAAACCCATTTCTCCTAAACTACACAGTGCTTCCCACACTCTTCCTTTAAGCCCCATGTGTATTTAGGGAAATTTAGCCAAACAATTCCGAATAATGCATAGCACACTCATCAAAAAGAAATTAAGCAGCTTTGCTAAAAGCAACTACATTTTCAGGAATCTACTTGTGGCTTTCCCATACACCTGTTTTCTACAAAATGGAAGCATTAGAAATACACTAAAACCTGGGCACAGTGGCTTATGCTTGTAATCACAGCACTTTGGAAGGCCGAGGCGGACAGATCACAAGGTCAGGAGTTCGAGACCAGCCTGGCCAGCATGCTGAAACCCCGTCTCTACTAAAAATACAAAAAATTAGCCAGGGATGGTGGTGCACACCTGTAATCCCAGCTACTAGGGAAGCTGAGGCAGGAGAATCACTTAAACCCAGGAGGCAGAGGTTGCAGTGAGCTGAGATCATGCCACTGCGCTCCAGCCTGGGTGATACAGCAAGACTCTGTCTCAAAAAATTTTTAAAAAAAGAAAGAAATACACTAAACCCTAAAGAAAATGAGTCCAGGACAGAACTTTAAAAGAAACAAAGCTAAAATATGTTATAAATCAGGCACATAGCATTCTCAAGCTCTTTTTTTACTCAAGCTGTCCAGTGTACTTTACCCCTAAGATTGTCACTTTTGAGGATGGAGGAAGAAGGAGAAATTCAGGCATATGAATAGTACTTGAAACAAGAAACATCTTAATAAAGAAAAAAAGTCTTAATTAAGATAAATATGTTACCAATGCCAGAGGTGGCTAGGAGCTCAGATTCTATTTTCTCAGTCCAACCATTCCTATTGATCTAGTCAATTTTCCCCTGAAAATATAGGCTCTTATTCCAAGCAGCAGTGATTTCATGACATAACGTTTCCATTGAATAATTTTAGGTGTGCATCTCAAAAACTCTGAAGAGACTCTAGAAAATCTACAAGGATTTTTCCTGCTTGGAAAAATAAAATAGAAGGCTGAACAGGAAGGAAGAAAGTGACTGTCATTCCCCTCACCCCCACCTTGGTTTCCTCATGTATAGCTCGGGGAAGCTGAACTTCATGACGTCTCCCTGCACTTCATCAATGGCCTTGAAGTAAAGTTCTCTTTCTTATAAATCCAGACAAGTAATTTCTGTCTGCAGGGAGCTCTGCCTACTGATACGGTTTGGCTATGTCCCCATGCAAATCTCATCTTGAATTGTAGCTGCCATAATTCCCACGTGTTGTGGGAGGGACCCAGTGGAAGATAATAGAATCACGGAGGCGATTTCCCCCGTACTGGACTGTGGTAGTGAATAAGTCTCACAAGATCTGATGGTTTTATAAGGGGAAACCCCTTTCTCTTGGCTCTTATTCTCTCTTGTCTGCCGCCATGTAAGACATGCCTTTCATCTTGTGCCGTGATCGTGAGGCCTCCGCAGCCCATGGAACTGTGAGACCATTAAACCTCTTTTTCTTTATAAATTACCCAGTCTCGGGTATGTCTTTATCAGCAGCAGACTAATACACCTACATTCATTCAACCATCATTTGTTGAGCACCTGCTGTTGGCCAAGCTGAATGCTTAGGCACTGAGCATGCAAAGGTAAAAGAGGTCTCGTCCTGCCCTTGTGAGCTTTCAGCCCAGTGGAGGAAACTGACAGTGGCAGGATCATAGAGGAAGTGTTGTGGTGGAAGGGCGTCAGGGATGCTCAGAGCGCACAGAGCAGTGGCTGTCTCTGTTCAGCCAAGACTTCAGAAAGGAACTTGCTCTCCAGGGCATTGAGGAGGAAGAACAAGAGGAAGATACAGCCAGGTGAGGGGCTTAAGCAGCAGGTAGAAAGGTGCAGGTGTGGGAGCTTATGGCACATTTGAGGGTTCTGGTAGGTAGTGGCTGGTTCAGATGGACCCTTTATTTCACATGAAGGAATTTAGGCTTAATCCTAAAGATATTAAGGATCCATTGAAGGGGTTCAGCAGAAAGACCTGATTAAAATAATAGGTCATGGAGGTCACTCTGGCAGCAGAGTGGGATTTCAGTCGGTCAGGGGAAGGAGATAAGAGTGGGGTAGCAGTGTATTAGTCTGTTCTCATGCTGCTGAGAAAGACATACCTGAGACTGGGTAATTTATAAAGGAAAAAAGATTTAATGGACTCACAGTTGCACGTGGCTGGGGAGGCCTCAAAATCACGGCAGAAGGCAAAAGGCACATCTTACATGGTGGCAGACAAGAGAGAATGAGAGCCAAGAGAAAGGGGTTTCCCTTTATAAAACCATCAGATCTCGTGAGACTTATTCACTACCATGAGAACAGTATGGGGGAAACCATCCCCATGATTCAATTATCTCCCACCAGATCCCTCCCAAAACACGTGGGAATTAAGGGAGCTACCATTCAAGATGAGATTTGGGTGAGGACACAGCCAAACCATGACAAAGAGGTAGTCAGGGGACCAGTGAGGAGGCTGTTGCAGTCATCTAAATGACAAGTAACCAGCACTTGAACTAGGTCAGTGGTCATGATTAAATGGAGGAGGAGACACAATTAAAAGAGTCAGGAGAAAGAATCTTCAGGGACTAGTAACACATCATTGAGGAACCTGGTCGTTCATCTATCCTACGGATATTTTTCAAGCCACTGAACAATGCCACTAAATAATTGTCTATGACCTGTCTTTCTGCTAGCCCGAAAGCTTCTGGGATGAGGGGGACAATGTCTATACCTTTATTGTCCACCATTATATCTCTAGGCTTTAGTATAGGGCCTGGCACATAAGAATAAAAATGCATCCCCTTAGGTGAACATTTTGTGGGTGTTGTGAGTCATTTCTCTTTTCAGATACTAAGCTTGTCAAACTTTGACAATTCCGATTCTTACCCAAAGCATCCAGGTTAGGAGTGGTAGGAAAAAGAGCCCATAACTTGGAGTTGGGAGATGAACCTGAGTCCCTGTTCTTCTCCTGTGATCTGTGTGACTTGAATAAGTCACTTAACCTCTCAAGCCTTAGTTGTCACATTTGTAAAATGAAGACGATATTAGTATTGGACCTCACAGATTATAGTAAGGACTAAAAGAGGTTATCAGTGGCAAGAAGTTAGTGTCTGACACAAAGTAAACACTCAGTAAACTAGAAGGATGGAAGGATGGATGGATGGATGGATGGATGGATGGGTGGATGGATAGACAGATAAATAGATGGGTAGATGGATGATGGAACAATGGATGGCTGGGTGGATGGATGGATGGATGGACAGATAAATAGATGGGTAGATGGATGAATGGAACAATGGATGGATGGATGGATGGATGGATGGATGGATGGATGGATGCACTGATGGATGCATGGACAAATGAAAGGAACATGCTGAAAAGGATGTGAAGTCATGCTCCTTCTCAAACCAACTTTATTCCCATTTTGGGGGCTTCTACGTAATAAATTGATTAGTGCTAAAAATTAAAAAGCCATCTGGTCTTGGTTTCTGTGAAAGTCTTATGGCCTGCTGCCATTGAATGCTAAAGATTTAAAGTTCCTATTTTAGGTTCTGTCTAGACACCTCTCTAAATAGGAACTTTATGTTAATCTGCAGGTGTTGCTTATGAACAGGTTATTTCTAAATAGTAGCTGGTACGTTACCAAAAAAAAAAGGAAAAAAATCCAAGAGCAAATAATACTTATTGAAACCAAGGTGTCCAATGGGAAAAGTCCTAGTCAATTTGTCTACTTCTCCCATACCACCTGGTTCCTGCCTATATCCTACCCAATTACTGGTGAATCAGATATTCACAGTGGGCATAATTAATTAAATGCATTTTGACTAATTAATTTAAGAACTGGTAAATAGGGCCTCCCTTTGGTAGTTTGAAGACGCAGCTACTGGTGCTGCTGATTAAAATGTGAGAGGAATCTGGTTAGAAACCAGCATGTAATGGATGAGAACACTTTTGCAACATTTCTTTTAAGGTTTGTCAAACTGTATTCTACTGATATTGCTAACCCCCTTTAATCAGTAAGAATAAAATTCTTCTGAGAGCATAAAATACATCTGACAATGGCATACATCAAATCCCAAACTGAACATTCAAAATAAATTGTATCGAGATTTTGTCACAATCATTGATTTCTGCTTTTCAAGCTGGTTTCTGGGGCAGCCACATAAAAGTTAAATACAAGCTATCTATGGGCTCATTGGATTGCGGTAATTCATTAAGCCAATGGTGGCTTTAATAAATCTGAGCATAAAGATTGCTTCCACAGACACCCTCAGCTTGGAAATGTGCCACTAATCAAAGAGGGTGGCAAAACTAATCTCTTTGGCACAGAGGGGAGGTGAGAAGTAGCTTTGGAGGGCTGTCGGGGCTGGCTTCCAAGGGTAATATTGCGCTTCAGCAGCAAGATCAGGCTGCTGGGGAGATGGGAGCCCTTCTGGAACCAGCCCTTCAGCTGCTAGTGGTCAGCACATGGTCATCACAGGCCACTGGTTCTTTGAACAAAGCTGGTTATAGTCTTAAATGTGAGCCCACTCACTGAGTGATCTTAGGCTCCATTGATTGACTTCCATTGCGTTCCCTTCCCAATCTTGATAGTGATCATTGCATTCTTGACCATTGACAAAGCTTTTTCACATCCAGCAACACTTTGAATTTCCTGACAACCCTAGGAGAGGCAAGGCCAAGATATTATCATGCCCATTTCACAGATGAGAAAATGGAAGTTTAGAAAGCAACATGATTTGCCTGAAGTTCCATGGCTGGCAGAGCTGGGACCCACGGCCTAACTGTCAAAAGTCCAAACCCTGTGTTCAAACTTCCCCTCTATGACCTACTAGCTCTGTGTCCTTGGGAAGGTGTTTAACCTTCCCAAACTGCAGTCTTCTCACCCGTACAGTGAGGATAATAAGTGTATCTACCCCCTACTTGTCAGGATATTCAGTGAGCTCCTTCGGATTGGACGCATAATGAGCACATAATCCAAGTTTGCTATTATTCGTATAGAATATCGGGTCATATCCAAAATTTCCATTAATTACTTTCCAGGCCTTACCCAAGAAAAACAAGTTGGATAGGGCCTGGAAAGTAATTAATGGAAGTTTTAAGTTCCATATCATACGGTAGAGGAAAATCTCTCCCCTGCCTTACACTAGCCTTTACCAAGTGTGAAGCACCCTTCTTGCTGGCATGTTTAAGGAGCCCGTGATATTTCAGTCCCTTTCAGCTGTGAGTCATTATTGTAAATAGTGGTGAAATGAGGAGAGGAGAAAAGAATTTAAATACACTAACTGACAGAATTTTTAGGGAAAGTGATACACAAGAAGATAAAAAGCAATCAGAAAAATTTACATAAACCCTTGTGATCTCAAAGGTCATCTAGTTGAGAGTCTACTAATGGAAATATGTCCTTTTAGATTCTGGGTGATTATTTAATTGAAAAGGGAAGAATTTAAATGAATAAAGTCTTGGGAGCAGGGTAGATTTATGTCAGCCGAAATTTAAAAATGCATGTTTCTTTGGGAGGAAATGGGTCCATTCATATACAAGTGAAAGTGTAGGATGGAGTAGTAAATTTGGTCACACTTAGAACTTGACTGAGCACTTGAAAATATACTGATATTAATATGCCTTACAATTTTTTTAAATCAGCTTCTGGTTACAGCCCTTATTCTATTTAGGAAAGAGGATGGTTTTATAGCCATTAATTTACTTGAACTTTACAATAACCTTTGGAGATAGGCAGATGAGTATTATCATTACCAGTTTATGAGAATATAATATATACTTCTTGAAGCTGAGGACCAAAACTTTTTGTCCTTTTCTTTTTCCTATCCCCAGCACCTGCCTAATAAAAATGTAGGTTGAATATTGTAGCAGAACCCACTAAATGCTCTGTTTGAGATGTCAGTTTTTTCTTAGAAGTCAGCACGGAAGAGAAACGTAGCACTCTAGCTTTACCATCAGTCCTCCTGGAGTTCAAATCCTGCTTCTGCCACTTAGGGATTTGCCTAAGTGACCCTTGGAACTTATTTCTTGAAATCTCAGCTTATAACAGTGTTTATAATACCTATCTCATGGAGTTGTTGTAATAATTAGATTTCTATAAGATAAAATGAGAGGAGAAATGCAAGGTAGTTAGTACAATTTCTGACACCCATTAATGCCCCCAAATTGTGGTTTTCAGTATCTCCTGAGTAGTCCGGGCCTGGTGGCTCACGCCTGTAATCCCAGCACTTTGGGAGGCCAAGGTGGGTGGATCATGAAGTCAGGAGATTGAGACCACCCTGGCTAACACGGTGAAACCCCATTTCTACTAAAAATACAAAAAAGTAGCTGGGCGTGGTGGCGGGCGCCTGTAGTCCCCGCTACTCAGGAGGCTGAGGCAGGAGAATGGCGTGAACCTGGGAGGTGGAGCTTGCGGTGAGCCGAGATCGCACCACTGCACTGCAGCCTGGGCAACAGAGCGAGACGCCGTCTCAAAAAAAAATTAGAAGGAAAAAAAAAGAAATGCTAGAGTAAGCATACTATTTGACCACTGCTGAAAAAAAAATTTTTTTAGCGTGGCTTAATCATCTGATTCAGAATGAACAGGAACACACTGAGTGGCTGCTGTATTGCTGGGTAAGAAGCAGCATCCAGGGGGACTCACATGGCAGCCAGGCAGAATTCTTAGCACTCCTGTGAAAAGGCTCTTCTCTAATTTAATGCAATGTGCTGGTATTAATAAGCGGCAGAGAACCCAGTGTGAGGCTGCCCGCTGCCTTTCATACCGGGTTCATTCACTTTATTATTTTCTAGGACATCATATAGACCTTTTGCCAAGTGGGAGGGGGGTTGGGGAAATCTGCTCATTTAATTTCTGAGTAAGGGATAATTAGTACCCATTGTGACTCACAGCTACAGGAATCTGACATCTTTTCCGTGGCATATTATTTAGGATATTTGCAAATTCACCGACCATCACTGAGACTTCCAGGGTAATTAAATTGTGTTGCAGTCAGCTTAGGTTTCACCATTGCTGGCGAATGTATCTTTAAAGTATATTGAGGCCGGGCAAGGTGGCTCACACCTGTAATCGCAGCACTTTGGGAGGCCAAGGCAAGTGGATCACCTGAGGTTGGGAGTTCGAGACCAGCCTGACCAACACGGAGAAACCCCGTCTCTACTAAAAATACAAAATTAGCCGAGCGTGGTGTCGCGTGCCTGTAATCCCAGCTACTCGGAAGGCTGAGGCAGGAGAATTGCTTGAACCCAGGAAGAGGAAGTTGCGGTGAGCCGAGATCATGCCATTGCACTCCAGCCTGGTCAACAAGAGCAAAACTCTATCTCAAATAAATAAATAAATAAAGTATATTAATAGCGCAGCCATGTGTAACGACGAATGTGTGGCTGACGTTAGTGGATATGGAGGGGCTCAGGGTAAGAGGCCTATAGCTGTGAGTTGGACAAGTTGTGTGCTGGGTGAGGATTAGGAGAAAAGGCACTAACATTTAATGGACACCTACTCTGCTCTGGGTTTTAAGCAGGTTTTATGCTGCTTTATTTATGTCTGCTATCCGACTTACTCCTCCCAACCACCCTGTGAAGCCCCTTCTTGCAGTCACCTTTGACCTCTGCATTCCAGATTCTTGGTCGATCATTCAGTGTCATCAATGTTATCAACCAATGTCATCAATCATCAATGTCATCGCTTACTCAGCCTATTAGAAAGTTTTAACAGGGCCTCCTTCAAACGCTTGCTCTCCACGGCTTTCGGGACACCACTTCTCTCACTGCTCCTTCTCGGTCTTTTTTGCTTGTGTCTCCTTATGACCTTGACCTCTAAATATTGGGAGACTCAGTCCCTGGGCCTTTCCCTTCTCCTTCAACATGGATTTGTTAGATTTCATCCACTCTTGGGCCTCTGGATAACATCTACATGCTGACACCTTCCAAATTCATATTTCCAGCTCAAACCCCTCCCCTGAACTCCAAGCTTGTGTATCCAACTGTCCACCTGATATTGCCATTTGGATGTCTAACACGCATCTCAAAATCAGCATACACTCTATACCCAAACCTGCTCCTCCTACCGCCTTCCCCATTCGGGAAATGAATGTTTCATTCTTCCACTTGCTTAAATACAAGTATTCAGGTCATCCTTTTCTCCTCTTTCTCTCACATGTGTTGCATTTAGCCTGTCAGCAAAACCTGTGGCTCCACCTTCAGTACTGATCTAGAATCCATTCACCTTTCCATACTCTACCTCTCGACTCCATCACCACCTTTTAAACCACCGTGGTACCCTGCTAGATATGGCAACAGCTGCCTAAATGGTTTCCTGCCTTCACTTTTGTCTCTGGACAGCCTTTGCCACACAGCATGCCAAAGCATAAATCATCTCGTGTCGTTCCTCTACTCAACACTGGTCAGTGTCCCCCATCTCACTCAGAATAAGAGCCAAAGTCCCTACAAGACCTCACAGTCCCCAAGGGGACCTGATCGGGTCCTACTTCTCTCTGGCCTCATCTGCTGCCCACACCTCCCTTCATTCCACTCCATGCCTGCCCCACTGTTTCTCAGACAAGTCAGGGCCTCTCATATCTCTGAGCCTTTGCCCTCCCTAGAAATCTCCCTGGCTTGTTCCTGTGTGTGATTCAGGTCTCTACTCAATGTCACCTTACTGGATAAGTCAGGTTCCCCAACCATCTCATATAAAATAGAAGCCAAATGTCATCCCCAGTTCTCCTTCTCCCCCTTCGTCCTTTAGTTCCTGTTCCCCTCTCTTTCTCCTTCCCACACATTATATACTTACATTCATATGTAGGCATGTCTACCTCTTACCACCCAGACTAGAATGTAAGCTCCAAAAGGGCAGGGACTTTGCCTATTTTTTTTTCACTGCTGTATTTACAACCCCTAGAATAGCATCTGTCGTGTATTAGGTGTTCAGTACCTATCTGTTAGTACAGATCACAACATCCCTATTTTACAAGCAAAAAAAACCCTAAAGTTTAGAGAGGTCAGTAACTTTCCCAGAATTCCACGGAATCTGTTGACTTTCTAGATCAAATGACAGGAACCCCAGCCAGGTCTGCCTGACTCCAAGTCCTGTGTTCTCACCACCTCCTCCAGAAAATGCTAAGGATTTGCCATCTTAAAGTGGGCATCAAGAAGAGCTTCTTGGTGTGGAGCAAAATCAATTTTGGGCAGGTCACTTCCCAATTTTAGCTTGTCTCTTCCTCTACACAATGAGAGGGCTGAACTGGGAGACTTTTAGAGACCAACTCTTCAGCTTGAAAACCTGGGAATTTTTCATTCCATCTCACACAAACCCTGATGGCACTTTGGGTCAGTTGATCCATGTTGCAAAGGTGGTTCTCAGACAACAGGATGAGACTGTCCTTTACAAACACTTGTTCCCAAATCTGGGACATGTGGATGGGCACTGGAGGAATGGAACCTTCAGGTGAGGCTCATCCCCTTCAGCAATTCTGCTCAGCAGGAAGGGGTGGGAAGCACCGCTAACCTAGACTTGGAAAAGAGATTTGAGACTCTTGTATTGTGAACTAGTCTCCAAGGTTGTTTTAATCTTAAGAATTTTCTTGATGAGAGAAATAAAACATAATTTTCATTTTTAATGGATCTTTATTATGTGAAGTTAAAGGAATCAATGAATGAATATCTTCACTCAAAAACACGCTCTTAAAGGGGCACAGAATCAAGCTCTTCCTGGCATGAATGTTGATTTGTCTGTCTCAGCCACTAGACCATGAGCACTGTTAGGGCAGAGACTGGGCCTCCTCCATCCCTGCAGCCCCATCACATAATATACTGCCCAGGAGAAAGCAGAGAGGTGAACATTTACAAGCATTTGTTCCATGCCTGGTGAGCTTGTCAATCCTTTACCCTTATCAACTCACTTAATCTTCACAACAAACCTATGCGACAGAAACTACCCTATTATTGTCATTCCACAGATGAGAAAACTGAGGCACAGAGAAGGCAAGTTCCTTACCCAACATCAGAGACCTGGTGGAGGTCAACCAGGGATTTGGCCCCAAACATTCCAGTTCCAGAGGCAAGTCTGCAGCCTAAGCTAGTACACTATCCTGCCTCTTGTAGGTATATGCTTAGCAGAGGGTGGTGGACAAATGAGTGAATAAGTACAAGAGTGATCACAAAGATTACAACTAGCACACATGAATGCTCTTTGTGTGCCAGCCACCAGAACACCTGCAATCCAGTTTCCCGCATGCAGACATGGGAATGCTCTAGGAGATGCATGTGTAGGAGTGAGGAAGTCAGGATTAGGTGGACAGAGAAGCTGGCAGGTAGTGTGCTTTGTCATGATGCCTTGAGGGAGCTCCAGAGCTGGCCTTTCAGAGGGGTCCCAAATGGAGGCAAAGGAGCTGGAATTTTCTATCCAAGTCACTGGCCCAAGGCTGGTTCCTGGGTGGGAGCATAAGCTTGGGTGAGGCAGGCCCCTGCTCCTGTAGCAGAGGGTGATAGCTCGTTAGGGGGCAGCTATGGGACTTTAGTGGCTGATATTCCTGGTCTTGGCAGGTGACCCTGAAGAGGATGGCTAGAGGAAAGCTACAGTATCCACTCTGCAGGCTAGGGCTTGGCGTGATGATCGCATTTATTCCTCATCACCATCTTGAAACAAGCTAGATATTTGTATTCCCCCCTCCCTCACCTTTATAACAGACAAAACTGGAACTCTGGGAAGTTGTGCAGCTCACCTAAAGCTGCCATCTAGGAAGTCGAGGCTGGATGGAAGCCCAGTGTGTCTGATTAAGAGTCCGAATGAGTGGCCTAGATCATCATCTCCAAGTCCCCGCCCAGGCTGCAGGCCAGAGCTCATTATCTTGTTGTTGGGGCAGGGATGTGGTGGGTGTGGACATGCGTTGCCTGGTCTGCCCAGGGTTCCTTCTCCTTCTGCTAAATCACTCCCCCAGCCCTGGGGAAGTGCTCCTCCCCACTCCATGCACCTCTGGTGGGACCACCAACCCAGTTCCCTGGGGTCGTGGGGCTGGGCGTATACACAAGACCTGGTCGATCAAAGGAGCATGTGCCCTAGTCTTGGTGACTGACCGAGGGATAGGCCCAGTTGTCCAACAACCGGAGAGAGAAGCTGTCTTTTCCTTTGAGGCAGCTAAGGTAGAATGAGGTAAGCCCGGAGTTGCCTATGGCTGCGTTGTTCAAGCCTTCTCTGGGTGGAGAAAGGCCAGTGGCACAGGAGAGGATGAGAAACAAGGCCACTCCACAGAGAGGAGCACGAAGGCATTGCTGGAGCTCCTGGAGTTCCTGAAGTCAGCTCTGCCTCTAGACTTCCCAGTTGTGAGAGCCATAAATTCCCCTTGGTATCTAAACCAGTGCACGCCAAGTTTCTTTCACTTGCAAGCAATGT
The DNA here is from genome assembly GCF_029281585.2 of Gorilla gorilla gorilla. Classification (NCBI taxonomy): domain Eukaryota; kingdom Metazoa; phylum Chordata; class Mammalia; order Primates; family Hominidae; genus Gorilla; species Gorilla gorilla. The sequence goes on along the minus strand of NC_073224.2, from coordinate 225,604,093 downwards.
GACGGGCTGAAGTGTACCTGTTCAAAATTCATAGATTAAAATCCTACCCCCAGTACCTCAGTGTGCAATTGCATTTGGAGACAGTCTTTTTTTTTTTTTTTTTTGAGACAAAGTTTTCGCTCTTGTTGCCCAGGCTGGAGTGCAATGGCGGCACAATCTTGGCTCACTGCAACCTCTGCCTCCCAGGTTCAAGCAATTCTCCTGCCTCAACCTCCCGAGTAGCTGGGATTACAGGCGTGCACCACCACGCCTCGCTAATTTTGTATTTTAAGTAGAGATGCGGTTTCTCCACATTGGTCAGGCTGGTCTCAAACTCCCGACCTCTGGTGATCCTCCTGCCTCGGCCTCCCAAAGTGCTGGGATTACAGGCATGAGCCACTGGGACTGGCCTGAAGATAGGGTCTTTAAAGAGGTGATGAAGAGAAAATTAGGTCATGTGGGTGGGTCCTAATCCAACACGACTGGTGTCCTTACAAGAAGAGGAGATGAGGACACAGACATGCACAAAGGAATGTGCATGGGAGGATACAGGGAGAAAGTGGCTGTCTACAAGCCAAGGAGAGAGGCCTCAGAAGAAACTAACCCTGCCAACCCCTTGACCTTGGACTTCCAGCCTCTAGAACTCTGAGGAAATACATTTCTGTTGGTTAAGCCCCCTAGTCGGTGGTTCTTGGTTATGGTTGCCTAGCAAAGTACTACAGGCAGGATGGCACCCTTGAGGGACGGTGCTAATTTCAATCATGTGTTAGTCAGCTTTTGCTGTGCAACAAGCAGCCTCAGAATCTCAATGGCTTGCAACCATATTCATTTTTCTCATTTGTGGATCTGCACAATGGCAGGACGTGGCTAGGGTTTGGCTGGGGTTTACCTCAGGCCAGGTTCAGGTTTGCTCCATATGTCTGCATTTCAGAGCTAAACATTAAGGCAGTTACTTGGGGCACGCTCTTCCCACGCAGGATCCCAGAGCAGAGGAGGCCAAGCCAAAGAGTGCGAACACATTCAAGGCCCCTGCTTGCTGCAAGCCCACTAGCAATCCAGGGGCCAAAGCAAGTCACATGCCCAAGCCTAACATCAGGGGGTCAGGGAAAGGTACTCCACCTACTTCAAGTAACGAGGCCAAAGGCAAGATGGAAGGGTAATACTATGAGTGGGAAGGAGTGAGGAATGACAAACAAAAATCCAGTCTACCACCAATAGTCAAGGGGAATGAGGAGAGGGTGCCGAAAGATTCCTGAGGCGGCAGAACGTCCCAGCCCACCGCACCGATGTCAGCTAAAGTGTCACATCGCCCACATCCCCGAGGGAAGATGGGCTTCTGCTGATTGTCTGTTAGAATTACAGCAGAGTCAGCTGAACCCCAACACCTTACCAGAACTGCACACGCCCTCTCGAGGCAGCAGCTCCGTGTGCAAAGAAACCAGATCCTTCCTGGGAGATCAAAATCAATTTTAAACAGACACAGCTGTTCTCTAGTGGGGGTGTTGGAAGGGAGAGGGGGAGATGCTGTAGGAAATGTTTCATTTCTTTTTGTTTTAAGTTGTTGGGATAACCAAAGAAGACTTGTAAAGTTTGATTATTAATTTCTGGAAGACTCGGTTGCCAAGTTTGCTATCAGTTTCAAGGAAAGGAAGTATAAGATCAAAGGAATGCTTCCTAGTGGAGGTTTTCACCTCATATTAAGCTTAGAAGCTTTTCAAAACAGAGTGATCAGAAGTAGAGCTGGTTTGTTTTTGTGATGTGCCGCACAGATGGATCAATCAAACGCCACAGTTTAATACGGTTCAACAAATGTTTACTGAACACCCACCATGGTCCTAGGCTCACTTAAACAAACAGAAACAAATCATAGTAATAGTAAGAATTGCTACTCCATGTGTAGGTCATCTGGGCAAGTTAAATTGTCTCTCTGGGTCTCAGTGTCTTCATCTGTAAAACAAGCCTGTTTGACTAAGCATGAACTTTTTTCTTTCTGGTTTTTTTTTTTTTTTTTTTTTTTTGAGATAGAGTCTTATTCTGTTGCTCAGGTGCTGGAGTGCAGTGGCACAATCATAGCTCACTGAAGCCTCAAACTCCTGGGCTCAAGTGACCCTCCGGCTTTGGCCTCCCAGAGCACATGCCTAGGACTGCAGGCATGTGCTACCACACCCAGATATGTTTTTTTTTACTTTTTGTTCAGATAGGGTCTCGCTTTGTTGCCCAGGCTGATCTCAAACTCTCGGGCTCAAGTGATCCTCGCATCTTGGCCTCTCAAAGTGCTGGGATTGTAGGCATCAATCAAATGCCAGTTTAATATGGTTCAACATTTAAGTTCAAGGCAAGCATGAACTTTGAGGTTCCTTCCAGATATAGAATTCTAAAATCCACAAATTGGGTGATGTTTTTTCCTCACTTGCTGACAATTAAAATTAGAGGTGTGCGTAAAGGAAATGAAATCCACACTGCTGAAGCTATGAGAACCATAGAATGCTCAAGATTTTTCCCAATGGTAAAGCTAAGAATCCCTGAAGCAGAAGATTAATAATTACATGTATATTCATTCTTCCCTGTATTAGTTCTTGCAGTCTCTACAAAGAAATACCTGAGCCTTGGTAATTGACAAAAGGGGCCAGGCGCGGTGGCTCATGCCTGTAATCCCAGCACTTTGGAAGGCCAAGGAGGGTGGATCACCTGATATCAGGAGTTCGAGACCTGCCTGACCAACATGGTGAAACCCCATCTCTACTAAAAATACAAAAATCATCCGGGTGTGGTGGCATGCACCTGTAATCCCAGCTACTCAAGAGGCTGAGGCAGGAAAATTGCTTTAACCCAGGAGGCAGAGGTTGCAGTGAGCCGAGATTGTGCCACTGCACTCCAGCCTGGGTGACAGAGCGAGACTCCATCTCAAAAAAAAAAGAAAAAAAAAAAAGAGGTTTACCTGGCTTACACTTTTGCAGGCTGTACAGGAAGTGTGGTGCTAGCTTCTGGTGAGGCCTCAGGAAGCTTACAGTCATGGTGGAAGGCAAAGTGGGAGCAGGCATGTCATATGGCCAGAGCAGGAGTGAGAGTGGGGGGCAGGTGAGGAAGAGAGAAAGGGAAGAGGTGCCATACTCCCTGAAACAACCAGATCTCGTGTGAACTAACTGAGTGAGAACTCACTCATCACCAAGGGTTTGGTGCTAAGTCGGTCATAAGACATCGGCCTCCATGATCCAATCACCTCCCACCAGGCCCCACCTTCAACACTGAGGATTTCATTTCGACATGAGATTTGGAGTGGACAAACAACCACACTATATCATTCCCCTTCTACGCACCTCCCCAGAAAAAAAAGATTACTGTTCCAACATCATCCTCAGTTCAGGTGTGTATATGAATCCCATCTTCATTACATTGTTCAACTCAGTAGCACCCATGTTGCGTTTGAGTGGAAGGAGGCCATACAGAAAAGTAGTAAGAGGGGGGCCACCGGCATCCCTGTGGCCTGTGGCTGAGTCTCAGCCCTGCCACGCTTGAGCTGTAAGACCTTGGGGGGAGTAAATTAACCTTCCTGAGTCTCAGTTCTCCTCTCTGTAAAACGGGGATGATCATGGTAGCTTCTTCCTCATAGGGTTGTCATTAAGTACTTAGCACCGGGTGTGGTGTAAGAATCATTGCCACTTCTCATTTTCATAGCACCCCTTCCCAAAGCACTTTCAAGCAAATCTGGATTTTGAATCTACCAGCTCATTTAGCCTCTTCTTGGATAGCTGAGACAAATTCAAGAAAGAAAAGAGGTATATGGTTGCTGAAATTTAATGTAAAATAGCTTCATTCAGTGTTCTTCATGTAAAAGCATACATAGATTTGTGAAGGTACATGTTACTTTGAATTAAAACGCTAGCAACAAAATTATCTTGAAAACAGAACCTAGATACCCTCTGATTGAGGAAGGTGGAAATCCCACTGGTCAGTGATATGTATGATCATTTCCTGCTTAGCTTCCGAAGGGAACTTACGCACCTGAGTGCCAGAGCTCCATTCTCTGAGTCTGTGCCCCCCAGCAGGGCTCCATTTGCCTGAGAGAAGGGGGCAAATATTTTTCTAATTTGCACAAAGGTGTCCGTGAGCTAGCCAGTCTGTCTTTTGAGAGACATTGAAGTGCACACTTTGGTCTGATGCCTCCTAATGAATGACAGGACAAGAACCTGGATCTGTCTTTCTTTTCTTCCCCAAAGCTGCCTAGAAGGTATCAAGCTCCCAGTGTTATAACCTGGCTTTCTGCAGGACTCCCTCGGGGTTCCTCACTGGCATGGGAAGAATGAAGCTCAGTTTCTTTTCTTCTACACAGTTTCATCTCTTGAATACATGACAATTGTTTCAGAGCCTGGACAGGTACGTTCTTGCACTTGCGGTCCCAGTGTTTTGAGGACCTAGGCGTGGAGCCAGTAACTGAAGGAGAGTTTGGGGCCACGGGCACGGATGCAGAACACTAGAGCAGGCAAGGGAAGGGCAAACATGAGCCCCTCCCCTTGGTACTTGTTTTTTACCTCCCAACCTGCCCTCTTCTAAGCCAAATCTACTTGTTTCTTTCTCAAAAGGAAAGACATCGGCAGCTGGCTGTTCCTGGGTGAAGCTGTCAGAGTACCTACCATCTTGCTACCAAGATGGCTGAGGATATGATCAAAAGCAAAATAGCTGACACTGCCATGAGCAACACAGCTCCCTCTTGAACTGCAGAGACACCTAATATTGTGGCCTTGGAGTTCCAAATATGATATCGTAAATTGTTTTACACCTCCTCAGCATAAAACAAGGCAGGTAAAAAAAAAAGGAGGGGCAGTCAATTAAGATAAACATGACAGCTTTGCACCTGGCTGGCTATAGACACAGCATCCTAACAAGTAGGCCATTGAACAAAATATCTCCCTTCCAATTACGCATACAACTGGACAGTGAGTACTGAATATTAGGGCAGATGGCTGCAGGAACAGCCCTTCATGGCACACTGACTTATACAGTGTACACCATTTGGCAAATACAGATTTTTCCCGGGGTACTTTGGTGCTGGAATAATTTAGTATTGGCTCAAGGGACAAGATCTACGGCCGCTTCCTACTACCACTGCTTCCAATTCCTGAAGAAAGATGGTGCACCTTGCCAGATCTGAGACCCCTTTGCAATAAATCATCAAGGGATATTAGAGTCTTCATTCCTCTGGTCTTGTGGTACCTAATATAAAGTTTCCTCTGTGGCCTTGAATGGGGGCTCACGCTGTTCTTTGTGACATATTTGGGGGAGAAAGTACTTTTCCTAAGAGAAGAGGACTTATTCGGTGAGTAAAGCATCCTGGGAGTAGAAAGAAATGAACTCAAGGAAGCAGAAGTCCATAAGAATCTGGGAAAAGAGTGGGGGCCTGAGTAGAAATGAGTGGAAAACTCTCCTCCTGAAGATACATTTTAGTTAAATAAATAAATGTGAAAGAGCAAAGTAGGGCGATAAAGGCGTCCTGAGATGCCTGAGTTTCATCTTGTGAAACTCAGCTCCTCACCAAATCGAATGCACCTCTGTTTAAAAATAGCCCCCTACCCTCCAAGAAAGCATCAAAAACAACTTTTATAGACTAGAGATCACAGGAATAATAACACTACCAGTGAGCAAAAAAATAAATTACCCATTTAGGGTAGGTCTGTTAAGTATTTCAAATCACTGGGGTACCATTTTATGAGCCAAAAGAACTCATTTACCAAATGGGTCCCCAGGGCCTGGAATAACAAATGCACCAGCCACAGAGGAGTAGCTCCCTCCTCTGCTTCTGCTTCAGATCTGAACCTTTTGCAGAGAGTGAAGGGGACTGGGTTGGAAGGGACACAGAAGGTCTCTCACTGCCTCAGCGAGTGCAGGGATGACTTCACGTATTAGAGGGGGAAATGAGAAAGAAACAAAAGGTGGAAACCTTAGAATTGGGCACACCTAGGTGTGACTCTGGTTATTCTACCTCTTAGCTAGGTGAATGTGAGCAAATCCCCTGAGCCTGAGTGTTTTCCTCATGGTGACCTCAGTGTTGGGAAGATTCAGCCTGAGTTAGTAGAAATAAATGGTTGAGCAAACTGGCAGACCACAGTGGATGCCCGAAGAATGAGAGCTACCGTCACAGCTATTACAGCCACGGTCTTCATCACCATCACCATCATCTCCATCACTGATAACATCTATTAATTTCTTTCTAGGCACCAGGCACTCTTCCAGATGGTTTCCAATGCATCATCTCTCTTAATTCCTCAACAAGTCTATGAAATCAGCAGCAATATTATTCCCATTTTCCCAATGAGGAAGTTGAGACAGTAAGCAACTCATCGAGTGTCTCAGAACTAGTACGTGGCAGGGCTGGACTTAAACCCATGCCTAACTAAGTCTAGAGCCTATGCATTGGAGCTACCCCTCCCCCGACACCAAAGGCGGGATGAGATCATTGATGACGTCAGCTAACATCCTCCTGCTAGTAGGCTGTAGAGAGGGTGCCTTCGCTAAAATGGGAAATTAGAGCAGATTTAAGAGAGTGTAGGAGTGGCTAGAACACTTGACCCTATCCTCTTTAGCTTTCTTGGGGGGACCTCTCAGAAATTGTTCTGGGTTGCTGGAAAATCAAATAGTGCCCCCCCCATGGACACAGCCACTGCATGAGAGGGCAAGAGGTCAGTCAGGCAAGATGCCCAGGGGTTGAACCAGGTCTTTGGAGTGTAGTGATATTTCTCTGAGGGTGGAAATATTTGTCTCTGGGTTATATATTTTGCTTGGCTGTGGTTGTTGTTCACTGTCACTTACAGAGGCTGTGACAGAGTCGAGAACCCAGACCAGCACACATATTCTCTTGTAAGCCTCCAAACAGGGAAAGAAGAAACACACACACACACACACACACACACACATACCAAGAAAGATTCAAGGAGGGAAAAAAATGCACTTGCACTTCTACCAAGGAATTAGAGACTTTAAGTATATATGCTTATGTGTTTAAGTCTGTGGTTAGAATGTCTATTAATATTTATCAATTTCATACCTAGGAGCTTCTGAATTAGAAGTGATTATTAAAGGACTGTTTGCAAATGAAAAATCTGCAGAAGGAACTGAGTTGGTTAAATATATACACAGAAGGGATGCGCCTGACAGACTTTCCCAGCTTTAGATGAGAGATTGCTTGGGAAGACAGGAGGAGCTTGTCATTCTTTACACTAATAACTCTGCTGTGTGTCCACACTGATATATACTAGGGGGTGTGTGTGCATGCACGCGCCCATGTGTGCGTGTGTTTCATCAACACTGAACGCATAGATTTCCATCTTATAGCTGCTGGCTGTCTCTTTAAGCCCCACACTCCTCTCCCCTGTTTTTTCCTCCTGGTATCTTTTCTTCTCCATCTTTTCATTTCATAGCTGTGGTTATGAGGGTGATGAATAGGAGAGGGATAGCTGTTGGGGTTCCACGGCCTGCACACTTCTCTACGGCTCTGTTCCCTGCTCCTGGTCCTCTCACTCACAGCCCTGAGCCCTGGCCACTCCTGTCTGGAGATCTGTTGCCCTTTTCCCCAGAGCACATGTTAAAACCCACTCAGCCAAAGTAAACCATGTAAATGTACAAGAAATTCATCTCCTAGATTGGCCAGGATTCACATGTGACAATTTGAATAAACAGAGACTCCGTCTGTGGAGAGGGAGGGTAACTCCCCAAGGACTGTCTCTTGGAGGGGGATGAGGAGGGCACACAGGACAGATATGATCCAGAAAACAGAGAGCAGGAAGCCCTCACAGCCACTCCTGAGGCTCAAAAGGCTCCTGGCATATACATATTTCACACGTGCTCAGTGCTTTCTGGGCATCTGGGTGTCTGGACCGGTGAGTCTCCAACTTCATGACGCATCAGATTCTCCTGGGCAGCTTGTTGTAAATGCAGATACTGAGACACCGGGCACCACACCAGGGATTCTGGTTGGTCAGGGGTGGGGCCTGGGCTTCTGCATTTTCACAAGCAGCTTCTGAGGATTCCATGTCATGTGGTCTTCATCTTCGCTTTGGGAAACACTGAAGTCCAGAGGCTTGTGGCTAGAGCCTAGGAAGGGACACCGTTTGCAGGAAGTGGCCTTCAACATTGGCTGCAGGGAGCAGGACCCCATTCGTGGCTCGCTCTCTGGCTCCTGCAAGCAGCCACTTGCAGACCCAAAGAAGCATGAGAGTTTCTCAGGGCACTGACTCCAGGGTCAAGAAGTTCATCACTCACTGGCTTCCCTTTCAGCCTTCCCCCTTTCCACCTTGTCCCACGTACGCATTTCCGGAATCCAGGATTTATCACTCAGCCTTACCAGGTGGAATGCATGAGTGCCGCCTCTGGTCTCTGAGCTAGACAGAAACGATGCTTCTGATAGGATAGGAGAGAAAACTGGGCTTTATGTGGGAGTATCTGAGTCCTGGCCCCCAGCTTATCCACTCAACAAGTATGTGCTGAGCACTGGAGGGATAAGAGGTGGAAGAAAGTGCAGGCAGTTTTGTGATGCTTGGACAGATCTCTTAACTTCAGTGTCTTCATCTGCCATGTGCAGATACCAGTACCCTCTCTACCCAATGGAGTTGTCGCAGGAATAAAATAAGAGAGCTGTGAAAGTGCTTTGCAAACTTAAGATGTGACTAGAATTCCTGGAGAAGACTGAATTAATATGAGAAGGGTTTTAATGAGAGTAGCGAGAATATTTGTGGATATGAATTTGTAGGGTACAAGGAAGATGAATTTGTTCAATCAACCACAAACTCTTTGGAGAAGCAACTATCACACCAGACAGGGGGAGCAGAAAGCAGAATGGGATATAAACCCTGCCTTCCTAAGGCTCACGGTCTGGCTCATTTGGTACATGCGGGGGAGGGACGGAGTAGTTTTAGCCAGGGCATTTTACTGCATGCAATAGAAATAATCAAATTAGCTCAAGAAAAGGGCATTTATTCTTGGGAATTCCATGGAATCCAAGACAAAGAAGAATAAGCAGGATTGTTTAGGAAACCCCAGGAGTTTAAAGACCTTCACCCCAGGGAGCCAAACTCTTGGGGACTTATCTCTCAAATCCTTCAGTCTGTATTTCAAATTCACAAATAAATAAACAGAACAATAACCAATGGCCATATATGCTATGAAATAAGTAAAGGTTGAATGTTAAATCTGAGGGATGAAAAGGAATCAGATGCAGAGAGCCAGGGGGAGAATGTTCCAGGGAGAGGCAAGGGAAAAGACAAAGACCTTGAGGTCAGAAACAATTAAGTGGCAAGAGAGTGGTGAGCAAGGGATGTGGTGCAAGAAGTCAGTGGCCAGCTTATGCAAGGCTGTGGGTGTAATTTAGGAAGTGCCACGTGACACACATCAGTGGAAAGATGGGCCATTTTCTAAAGACCCTGGTTAAATTCTTCCCAGCCCCTTCACTGACAAAGCTGCGTGGTTCATTCCTAAATCTGGGGTCTCTGTTTCTCTGTCTGTAAATAAGGAGGGCACTAGAGTAGACAATCCCCATTGCCTTCTAGGACCAAATAGCGTCATTCAATCATAGAGTAGGGCAACCATATATACTGGGTTTCCTGGGACAATTCCTATGTATGCCACTTGTTTTAGCTTAATTCAATTACTCATTGCGCCCTCTTTTGCTCTCAGCAGCATCCCAGTCTTGACGTTATATTATGAGGTCACTCTATTTCTGGGAAAAGGGAGGTGCATACGGCTGTGCTGTCAGCAATGGGTTAGGCCCTTAGCCTTGATTCTTGATAGGAATTTCCTTCCTCTGAGCTACAGGGAAGCTGGTTTTGCAGACTTTTCAAAATACCCAGGCAAGCTTTGATGGGCAACAAACACACACGGCACAGTTGGCTTATTCTGCTCAGAAAGATCAGACAATGTAGGTAGAGGCTGGTGACCGCATATGAGCCGAGGCCTGGACCTTGGATGGGGTTGGGCTGGTTGAGAGTGATAGCAGCAGTGACAGTGGAAAAATGATAGCAAGTCCCTACGAAGTGGACCCATTTTCTGTCTTGGTTCTTAACATCAGCCTACTGGGGTGTGAGATTGGGACTATTTGGGGAACATGCAAAAGGGGGAACCCTGAAACAGAACCCACAGTACTGCCAAAGTCTCATAGCTGTGAATCCCATGGAGAGACAGCTGTGGATGACAGACTTCTCTGGAATCCCTCTCCCAACAGTTTGCAGGTGTGTCCCAGGACACGGGCGATAAACGCCTATCAGCCCCCATAGACAGGCAAATGGGCTTGCAGGAGGGGGTTAGGCCAGTGGGAGGGGACACAGATTCCGCTGACCAACTGGACCAACCAAGGCACTTAGAACTGCTTGGTGTAACTTTGGGAGGCCAAGGCAGGTGGATCACAAAGTCATGAGTTCAAGAGCAGTCTGGCCAAGATGGTGAAACCCCGTCTCTACTAAAAATACAAAAATTAGCCAGGCATGGTGGCGGGCACTTGTAACCCCAGCTACTCGGGAGGCTGAGGCAGAGAATTGTTTGAACCCGGGAGGCAGAGGTTGCAGTGAGCCAAGATCACACCACTATGCTCCAGCCTGGGAGACAGACCAAGACTCCATCTCAAAAAAAAAAAAAAGAACTGCTTAGTATATCTGCAAACCAGGATTCAGTTCTTTGTAGTCTTTCAGTTACCTTATGGGGGGCAGCATCAAAACTACAGAGCTGTGTGTGTGTCTTCAAAAGGGGGATGCCGTGGTGCAGCCATTGTGGAAAACATATTAGCTGTTCCTTGAAAAGTTAAACATAGCAACTGTTTTGTTCCTTGAGATCACCTCCGGAGGAGCGGTGGCAAAGGATGGGGATAAGAAACGTAGACCTGGCCGGGCGCTGTGGCTCACGCCTGCAGTCCCAGCACTTTGGGAGGCCGAGGCAGGCGGATTGCTTGAGGTCAGGAGTTCGAGACCAACCTGGCCAACCTGGTGAAACCCTGTCTCTACTAAAAATACAAAAAAATTAGAGGGGTGTGGAGGCCCGCACCTGTAATCGCAACTACTCAGGAGGCTGAGGCAGAGAATCCCTTGAACCCAGGAGGCGGAGGTTGCAGTGAGCTGAGATGGTGCCACTGCATTCCAGCCTGATAGACAGAGCAAGACTGCGTCTCAAAAAAAAAAAAAAAAAAAAAAAAAGAAAGAAAAAAGAAAGGTAGACCTTTTTGGTTTAAATCAAGTATACCCGCAGAGGCTAATTGATGGCAGACTTTCTATCTAAGATCTAGTCCTTTGGTGTGTGGGTGAACATAAGGACACACAACTGGAAAAAGCCCCTTTTTTTCATGTTAGGAAAAAAAAACTCTCAAAAAATAAAATTCTTAAAATCCTAGGAGGCACCCCAGGAGTTTCTAAAGCAAGCTTCTTGAAACCTCAAAAAGAGAGGGATGAGAAGGGGCTCAAGGAATGAGTCTTTTCTTTTCTCCTTGTTAGATTTGTTTGTTTTTATTTGATTTGAAGATTCCGGTGTGTGGGAATAATCTCACTGAAGAGCAAAATAAGTAACACTGGGTCACTTTGTTTACTACACAAACACACTCACACGCATTCATTTACAGAACACTTACTACGGGCTAGGGCGGCAAGGATGCAAAGATGAATAACATAAAAAGCCGGATAACCCTTCTTCCCCCACCCACAAGTTCCCAGTGAAGTGGGAGAGAGACATGTAAACAGATAAATTACTGTTTCTTCTGCTGAGTGCTATACCAGAGGTGTGAGTGCACGCACACGTGCACACACACACACACACACACGGCCCTCTAAATAGAGCTACTCTTAACTGTTTGCTCAGAAGCCCTAGTTCCAAAACATTCCCATCTCCTCTATTTGTGTATTTGCATATATGACTTTTTGATTGAGGTAAAATTTACATAACATGAAATTAAGCCCTTTAAAGTGAACAATTCAATGGCACTTAGTACATTCACTGTGTTCTGCCACCGCCACCTCTGTCTAGTTCTAAAACATTTTCATCAGTCAGCACAAAGTAACACCCGGCACCTATTAAGCAGTTACTTCTCATTCTTCCCTCCCCACAGCCCCTGACAAACACCAATCTGCTTCCTGTTTCTATGGATTTATTTATTCTGGATATTTCATATAAATTGAATCGTATAATATGTGACCTTCTGTGTCGGGCTTCTTTCAACTAGCATAATGTTTTGGAGCTTCATCCACGTAGTAGTAGCATGTATCAGTACTCTTCATGGCTGAATAATATTCCATTGCATACTGCAATTTGTTCATCCAATCATCTGTTGATGGACATTTGGGTTATTTCTGCCTTCTGGCTACTAATGAACAATGCTGCTATGAACATTCATGTACAAATTTTTGTTTGGATATTTGTTTTGGACATATTCTTTTGGACATATACCTAGGAGTGGATTTGCTGGGTCGTATGGTAATCCTATGTTTAACTGTTCAAGGAACTGCTAATATGTTTTCCACAATGGCTGCACCACGGCATCCCCCTTTTTCAAGACCCACGCAGCTCTGTAGTTTTGATGCTCTCCCCATAACGTAACTGAAAGACTGCAAAGAACTGAATCCTGGTTTGCAGATACACTAAGCAGTTCTAAGTGCCTTGGTTGGTCCAGTTGGTAAGAACTTGTGTTAATGAGGTTAAGGTCAGGGTTCGATCCCCGAAGTGACCCATTAGCTGAGCAGAGCAGACAGAGTGAAGAATTGTGTCTTCCTGCCACATGCTCCACCATCAAATCCTGCCCTCTTGCAAAAGCTTGTTAGTGGTCACAGGGGAATGGAGCAAGACTGTTTTTATGGTTCCACATAAAAAGGGGGAGCAATCTATCATCCAAGGCCTCCTGAAGGCGCAGCAGGAGGAACTTGCAATCAGATGATTACTTTCTTCCGGTCCCGGTGTCACCTGGTTTCTGCGGGCCCCTTAAGTAAATTGCTTAACCCTATGCAGAGCCTCAGTTTCCTTATCCCTAAAATGGGAATAATAATCCTCACTCACAAGAGATAAGAATGCATATAAAAGCACTCCGCACGCAGTTTTTGCTTGGTTCTTATGGGCTTCCTGTAAGAACCTGAAGGGTGGGCAGCCTCATTTTTCCTTGCAGCAACCCACTGGCTTCTGCAATCTGCTCTTTGCTGCTCTCCGGAGGTTGACTGAGCTGGAATGATGGCGCCCAGTTGACCAGAGGGTTGCTGGCTGTTTTAAATTGTCCTATTTGCATGGAATGAAGTTTGCTATGGTAACAAGGTCTGGTGGCTGGAATCCAGGGCCCCAGTGAAAAATGCAAAGCCTGTGGTCTGGGAGAGAAAGAGGAGCTGGAAAGGGCATATCAGCGTCAGGTTACCTCAGTTCTTCTGTGAAGAGGGGATGGGTAAACTGAGGCAGCAGGGCTCAACTCTTCTGCTCCCAGTAGAAGAAAGGGAAGAAGCCCCATCGACGCCTTCCTTCTTATCTCTCTACCTCATCTCTGTCCCCGCCAATATTCAGCCCGGCTAAGAAGCTTAGGAGCTGGCTAAGGCTGCTCCTCCACCTGGGTGCATACACAGGGCTAGGGCTGTGGAGAGGCGGGAGCACCAACGGCCCACGCCGAGGAAGATAGGCGCTCCCTCCTGGGGTGGACAGCGCAGGTCTGGCCGGCGGGTGGGGGGTGGAGAGTGAGAGGCACGCGGGGCACCAGCTCAGCTCCCCTCTGGGGATTTCGTACTCGCAGTTTAAGGAACCGGTGGAGCACGAACTCCACTCCTGAGCTGGCGCAAGCGTCCCCCCCTTCCATGGAGATCCATCCCGGCTCCCCTCTGAGGCCCCCTTTCCAAGCACCCTCTCTTCCGAGCACCCAGCGCCTCCCCAACCTTAGCACTGCTCGGGGCACCAGTTCTCCAGGGCGGGGGCTGCCCCACCGCTCCAGAGAGGGGACAGAGGGCCGGCCTCGGTCCAGGCGACCCCTGCCCCTCGCCAGGGGCGCCACCTTGGCCCCCTCCCGGCTGCCGCCCGCCGCCTCCGCCTCCCCGGGGGGTGTGTCTCCGAAGTAGGGGGGCGCGGGAGGCCAAGGGTGCCCTCAGCCGCCGACCGAGACCCCCTCCCGAGCGGGCGGCGAATGGTAGGCTCCATTTAAAGAGTGCCTGGCTGCGCGCGGTGTCCTTCTTGGAGCAGCTCTCGGCGCCCGCCCGCCGGGGTCTCGGCGATCGCTGCTCCTCCTCCTCCTTCTCCTCCTCTTTTTTCTCCTCCGCCTCCTCCCCCCGCCGCCTCGCCACCGCCGCGGCTCGGGCTGGAGGCGCCGCTGTCATTCCTGCGCCGGAGGAACCGGCGCTGCCGGTGCCTGGGGGTCGGGGCGCGGGCGAGCCGGGCCGCGGGGGACACAACAGGTAGAGCCGGGGGTGCCCGGCCGCGCGCCCCCCGCGCATCATGCAGCTCTTTGTCACCTCTCTCGCCCCCAGGCCAAAATCCTGAGCATGATGGAAGACAATAAGCAGCTCGCGCTCCGCATCGATGGGGCGGTCCAGTCGGCCAGCCAGGAGGTGACCAACCTGCGAGCCGAACTCACGGCCACCAACCGGAGACTGGCGGAACTGAGCGGCGGCGGCGGCCCCGGCCCGGGCCCGGGAGCCGCGGCCAGCGCCTCGGCGGCGGGGGACTCGGCGGCGACGAACATGGAGATCCCCCAGCTCGGAGCGCAAGGTAGGATCGCCCCGGCGCCCAGGGCGGAGGAAGGCGAGCAGAGCACGCCCGGCCTCGGAGGTGGCCGGGGACCTGGGGTCCCCCATGCCCGGGGTGAAATCGCTTTGCATTCTGGCTTGTAACCCTTTCCGCCCGGCGGTGGCCACCGCTGCTCTCCGGCTGGGAGTTGCAGGCTGCTGTCATTCACGAAAACCCGAGCGCAGTGTGCACGGGGTCACACGGTCACACCGGCCCCGGCCCGCCTGAGCGAGGCGCAGCCGGCGGGTCCCTTCCGGCATCAGAAAGTGCCCTTTCCGTGGCACCAGCCCCCTAGCTCCGTGGCAAACTTTTCATGCCGGGGCCTTTTCCCCACCCCCCGCAGGGGTGAATGGCACAGTTCCCCCCACTTCCTTAGGCTCCTTCCCAGAGAGAGCTCCGGGCTCTGCCGCCGTGGTTGGGATAGAGGATTGCACTGCTGTGCACTTTTCTCCGCGGATGCCAAATCCCTTGGCTCAGTTGCATCTGGACTTTATTTTCTTCTCGTTTGAGGTCTCTCAGGCATTGGAATCTATAGATGCAACAGTAGATGCTCAGCTCAGCAGGGAGTTTAAATTTCCGCAAATATAAACACCGAGAGCACTTTCCAGGGGGATACTGTAGACCTCAAAGGTTGAGCGGTAGAGAAATGAAGGCTTAGGGTGGTGGGCTGCAGGGAGCCCGTTTGAAGGGACTCTGCGGTTTAGAGAAGAGGAAGAAAAAGACAGTTGGTTTGTGTTCACATTGACAGAGATTAAGCTCTGAAACCCCCTGCAAGACATAAAGGCGGATGGAGCATTCCCTAAAATGTGCTGTTTGGTTTCTGTGACTTAGAAAGTAAAAGGGTAAGCAGGTTTTGGGGGATTTTTTTTTTCTTTTTGCCTAATTGCCCTTTAAGAAACAGTTTCACTGGTTATTAATATCATTTGAATTGCAAATTAAACTGCTGAAATCCAGAACAGGACAGAAAAAAATCTCCAGTCCATGAGGGCCACTTGTCTAAATATGTCACTTGAAGTGCAAGGTACCAATTGCTCAGTGGCTCAAAATGATTTTCTGGTTCTGTTGTCATTTCAAGAGCTTCTCTTGAGGGTTGAGAGAGTCTGTTTTCCTGAGAATCTGGTTCTCTCCATCAGTCTCTGTTTCCACCTTATCTTCCTGGGAAGGTGTGCTTTCTTTGATGTGCGATGTGAAGCCTGCCCACGTGCAGTTTTATGTCGAATTCCAAGTCAGATCTTAACTTGGTACTCCCGGAGCCTGTTGGAAGTCTTAGGAATTGGGGGGGAGTACTTTGGTAAGGAAGTAGCCATGACGTAATGGTGAGAAGGTGTTGTGGTCCTAGTGCTTGCTGCAAGCTTGACATGTGGTTATTCTTGTCATCCTTGCAATGTCATTGTGTGCAAAAGAACATTCTCCACTGGAACCTGTGCAAAAAAAAAAAAAAAAAAAAAGACAGACTGCAAGGTAATGCTTCACTTTTTATAGGCAGAGGCTCTGCTAACATTAAAGAAATAGCTAAGAACTGGCATTTTGCTAAGAATCAAAAGCTGTATAGTAAAGGACACTGAACAATGCTCGTTTATTTCCCACCGTCTGCCCCTTTCTCCGCGAAGGAAAAGTTAAGTGGCTTTTTATCTGAGTCCTGGGTCTGGTTGTAGACTGGGCAGGCTAAGGCAGTCAACGCAGTAATGATGTCCACATGCTCAACTTGGAAACTGACATACTCGCGGATGGTTAAATTGTTGTAGTGGAGCAACAGGGGGCTGATTCCTTGTTCTTTTTTCCTACACAAATGCACAGGGCTGTGGAAATGAAAATGGCTTTTGGATCTTTTGGATATCCTTAAAAACACATAAAACCAGCAGCTCCCATATGCTCTCAGGACTGTGCCTGCCCATGTCAGTGGCTGTCTGTGGGTGGTAGGATGAAGGGTGGTCTTGATTTCTCCTCTTTGTACATTGGTATGTCTCAAAATCTTTACTAGGGGCACTTTGTGATTTTTATAATCAGAAAATAAAATGTTCAAAGGTTTAAACTCTACTTGATTGCTGGCCGCATAACCGTCTAAACTGATATGCATCTCAACAGATGTGATGGTTGAAAAGAAAACAAGCCCCCTTATAAGTTCAGTGGGGTATCATTTACTTGTCTGTAGCAACAGTACTTGATACATTATTTAGCCTCTGTAAATTTTGGGGATTTTTTTTTTTTTTGATGGGGGCGGGAGTTGTTTTTGTTTGTTTTTGTTTTTTCATAGCCTGTGGCAGCATCCTGCTAGCACAGAAACCCTCTGCAGAGGTGGTCTGGTAGTTTCTTTTGCCATTGCTTTCATTATCCTAAAAAGAAGCCTAGAGTTCTCACACAAGTTAATTTTAAAGTGCAATTGATTGGGTTCCACTTGATTCTTCGTATTACACCTCCAGGGAGGCTCCCAGAGGCTCAGCTCCTCAGGGTTTCTGACTGTTCTTCCAAATTAGTCTTGTGTTTTCATTTTGTCTGTGTTGGTGCAGTTCAATGGGCCCAGACCCTACGAGAGTTTAAGTGCTATTGAGTTATCAGTTTTCAAATCAAGGTTTTGAATAAAACGAGTATCTTTGCATTTCAAAATGCAACCGTGTAAGTCATCTTTTAACGAAAGGGCATTATGCACATATTAAATGCATGCTAATGTAACTTTAATAATATTAGTACAAATGGTTTTGGGAAAGAGTCACCTTTTGCTTCCTCTGCCAAGAGACTGTTAGATTCATTTTCAAATGTTTTTGTTTTTGTTTTTTTAATTCTTTTTTTAAATGAATGAAGCAAACTCATCAATCCATCATTGGCTGTTTTGTTCCAGGGATGACAACGGGCAGTAGGTAGGTTGGTATCCCCTTTTGATGAAGAAAATTTGGGTTTTCCTAGCGGGTTAATGCAGTGTGTCATTTAAAGAAAATATTAACTTGGTTGGTACCCCCTGTGAGCTGGCATGGTTGCTATGTAACAGAATCTAGAAAGTGAACTGCTGAAAATCTGGCACTTCGGAGGATATTCTTTCGGAATCTGTGTTGAAAGAACTCCTGGCAGCCAGCCCATCTTGTCTCTCCCTCCTGCAACTGAGTTGGATAATCCTTAATGAGAATGCTGGCATACAGTGCAGAGGGCGTCCGTGCAGGGTGACACATTTCAGAGCTCCAGAGGCTGCCTTTTGGGTCGGTGGGGTCACGGCAGCCTTTGACAGGTGGACAGAAGGAGGCTTGGAAAGAACAGAGCCAAGCATTTGTTCCAATTCGTCTTGTTGTTGGTAGCCAGAGAAGGGATTTGTTTAAAGTAACATTTCTAAGCTGTTTTCCTCAGCATAACATCTCTGGGAAAATGTGTTTAAAATGCTTGCTGTTCTTTGAGGGGAAAATGTAGCAGTTTGTTTCTCTGAAAATGTTTTATCAGCTGATGAATGACTAATATTAGATTCAGTTGGTTGCTTTGCTGTGCATAGAACAAAACAATTAAGTGCTATGGTACCCAATTCAAATAGGTGTTAACTGTATATAACAAAATACTTAATGCCCAGTAGGATGTATGCCTACTGTCATTAGTTTTCTTTGTTAAAGAAATAATCGTATTTGTATTCCTATGCAAGTGGACGAGCTGATAGCATCTTCCTTTGGTGTGGAGGACTTCCTGCCTACTGCATTTGTTAGAATGGGATGGAGGAAAGGGTTGGTTTCCTGTACCTTTGTACATTTCCATAAATACGTGCAAGTTGTATTTTTCTCTCCAGGCATTAAAATAGGCTGTTACTTAAGGCCTGACAGCTCTTATCTACCATTACTACAACACTGGAAACTCTTTCGTGAAGTATAAATTACCTTTGGAGTGAATTGAATGTGTGAGTAGTCTGTGGAGACGCTAGACACTGTCGCTTTGCAAAGTAAGTTCTGTCTTTTGGCATCCCCTTCTCAATTCATTCTGCCTCTGCTCTTGTTTTCCTAAGTAGACTTTTATCTTTTTTGAGAAAGAGAATTTTCAAATGGCAGAGAGGATGGAACAAAATGTTGGGGAATCTCGGGCCTTCTGTTAGCTTGCCACTAAGTTACAGAGCTCTGCAAGTAGCCTGTGCCATGGTTTTCCAGCCAGATCAAGGGGCTAAAATAGAATGTGTCTTTTCCTAACCTGGTAGGGTGTCATGGGATGGGGATTCAGACTTCTCCCTGAAAATTGTCATGCGTGGTCATAAAGAGATTACTTACAGATCAGTACAGCGTGGTTGAAATTACTTATTGATTGGGGATTATTTACTATCTTTCCTTTGTCTTTGGAAAATGCCTTCAAAGGACCTCTTAAGTCAAGTGTCTGATTCTGGTTAATTTCATGCTTCCAGCGTGCACTTCATGATTTTTAGTGGTTTTCCAACACCTCTTTGATGCACCCCAGAAGGCTGAGCTGACCTGACTCATCTAACAGGAGCCTGGTCACATATCTTCCCAGGGTAAGGCATGATAGGCCCTCTCTCCATCCCTTTACCCTCTTACTCCTCAAGAAGACTATTGGCACTTTTTAGGAATCCTATAGGGTTATAATGTGTGACTTCCTGGCTGCCAGTGTGTTTGTAGCAGATGGGCTTGGCAGGTGGCAAGAGCTCATTGGAATTTTGCCTGCTCACCGTGCATATCATATGGGGCCCAGAAGGTCAAGCTTGGGATTTGGCCACATTCACTGCATGTTTTCTTTATGTATTATAAATCTATATATTCATTCCTGGGCTATGTAGATAAGGACAGTGAAATCAACATGAACTCCTCTGTTCTTTCCATACCTTAATGGTTTGCCTGAACATTGGTCCCTGGCTTCTTACCCCCTGCCATATATCAGGGGGTTCTGCCTGCTGAGCCCAGAGAATGGGTTTTTAAGCGACGTTGCATGTGGAAATAGGTCTCAGTGTTTGGGCTGCATATTAGGGTGAGTAGCACATAATATGGCAGGAGTGTCACCACCAGCAGTCATTGCACTGCCTTGGTGCCTTAAATTGCAGGCATAGTGGGTTCAGAAAGAATCATTTAGGAAAAGACATCTTTCCCGAAGCCAACAGGGTAGCCATCCACAGGGGCAGATCATACCTGACGATTCATAGCAGCTAGGAGTTCTGCTGACCCCTGTCACCACTCTCCAGTTCCCCTGCCACCACCCTCCAAATCCCCTGCCAGGCCCATCTCAGTTGTGGAGAAGCTGGAAGAAGATCAGGGAAAGGAACACCTTCTTCCGCCCCGTGTGGTTGCACGACACCAGAGCATTCTTGCTTGTTTGATGCAACGATGATCTAAGTGGTGGAGGCGAGGTTGTGCTCTGTGGGCACTCCTGCTACCCCCTTGGAGTCCTAGGCTGCTGGAAACATGAAAGAGGCTGAACATAGTTTTAATGAGTTTGGCAAGAACAACTGTTTAAGCAGGTGGCTGCTGTGTGGTACAAGATCATTGGGGCTAAATTTATGCTGCTGGCTTTGTTGGCTGGGTCATGTCAGACCCTTGGGTCAGGCTTCTGAAAGGTCCCTGCCCCTTTACTTTCTGATGAATTGAGACCTCAGCACAGGAGCTCAGATGGAGCTTGGAACAGGCAGTCCTGCAAGCAAAGAGCCCCAGGGCCTCTGCCCACTTCTCCAGTCAGGCTGGAGAGGGGAGAGAAGTTGGGGAGAGGAGGTGTCCTGCCCAGCTCCCTTCTCCTCTGTCCTCTTCCACCACAGCAAGCGCTATGTTACCTTTGTGGGGATGTAAAGGCCTTCCATTCCCAATATTACCTCTGCTGTACAGATTGTGTGAAGTAATGAGTCATTAAGAACAGAGCACCCTTTTAAAGAAGCTGATATTCTCCACTCATCTTTGCATACCTCACTATTATTATTCTCAGAACTTACCTTTTGGGCACGCCACAAGACGCTGGGGATTCTGGGACCATCTTGAAGCCTGTAGTTTCTTTCTCTTTGGTCAAGGTGAATGGTTTAATGTAGCAGTAAATGAGAACTGGTTTCATTGCTTTGGTCAAACTTTTTAATAAATAATAATATGCACTTACAATATATCAACTACCCTGGCAAGCGCTTAACATGCATTATTGAATCCTGAGGCCAGCGAGGTGACAACTATAGCTGGCCCCCACCCAGCACAGTAAAAAATCTGTGTATAACTTTTGACTCCCTCAACACTTAACTCCTACTAGCCTACTATTGACCGGAAGCCTTATGATAACGTGAACATAGCATAATATAAACAGTTAACAGATAACATAAGCAGTTGACTTATACATACTTTTATGCCCCATGTATTATGTATTTTATAATTAAGTAGAGAAATCAAGTAAGCTAGAGAAAACAAAATATGAAGACAATCATAAGGAAGAGAAAATATATTTGCTGTTCATTAAGTGGAAGTGGTTCATCATAAAGGCCTTCATCCTCATCATCTTCATGTTGAGGAGGAGGAGGAAGAGGAAGGGTTGGTCTCGCTGTCTCAGGGGTGCCAGAGGTGGAAGAAAATTCACATATAAGTGGACCTGCACAATTCAAACCTATGTTTTTCAAGGTCAACTATGTAATGCCCGTTTTTCAAAAGAGGAAACTGAGTCTCAGAGAAACTAAATCACTTGTTTGCAGTGAGATAGTGATGACTACAATGGGGATGATAGTAGCAGACTTCAGCATAGTGTGTACTCTGAACCAGATACTGTTCTAAGTGATTTTCTGGATTAATGCATTTCAGGAATGCATTCAATCTTCGTAATGACTTATTGGGCAGGTACCATGCTTGTACCCATTTTCCACAGGAGAAAACTAAGGCACAGAGATGACACATTTACTTGCCAAAGGGCATATGGTCAGGAAGTGACCAAGCTCTGGCTCTAGAGTCTGTGCTCTTATTCATTCCACTTTGACATCCAGGGTCACTCGACTGCCACATGACTGAGCCAGGAATGCAAACCCACTAGGTCTCTCTGCTGTTTAAACCTGTGTATGCTTCTCTGCCCTGCCTCCTAAGTCAGAAGCATCCTTTGGCTTGTTGCATTAGGAAGGTTCAGGGAGCTGTAGCCCTGTCTCTACTCCTGATTAAACTCCTGTTTCCCTAGACTGGTGGTAGTTCCTGGGTCCTTACGGTAAAGTCTTATGCTTGAGAGTTAGGCAATCAACCAGCCTCTCAGCCATCAACTGACAAAGAGGGGACTGGATTCTGTTTGCAAGACTGGCAGCCCAGGGGCCACTTATCACTAATAAAAAGGACTATTTTGATCCTGGACTTGGAGCCTCCAATTTCTTGGACTTCGTGTGTTTCATCTCTCTTGGGAAGGATGAGTCCAGGCAAAGACAGAGTCTTGCGGCAGCCTTATTCTCCATCCATCCCATGTCTTTTCTTTTGCCTGAGTTCTCTCTCTGTGGCCTCAGTAGCCTCTAGCACCCCAAGACCATGCCCAACAGAGGACTTATTAACCTCAAACAGATACCTTCATGCTAGGGTTTCTTAGCCTCAGTACTATTGACATGTGGAGCAGATAATTCTGTGTTCTTAGGGGGCTGTCCTGTGTGTTGTAGGATATTTAGCAGCATTCCTGGCCTCTACCCACTAGATGACAGTAGAACCCTTCACACCCCAGTTGTGACAACTAAAAATGTCTCCAGAAGTTGCCAAATATCCCCTTCAGGTCAAAATTATCCCCGGCTGCGAACTGCTTTTTATGCAGTGGTGTTAGGGGAGACTTCAATTGTTAGTCTTGGAATGACAGCTCTGTGAGGTCAGGGAGTTTTATCTATATTTTACTGTATCCTCACCACCTAGAGCAGTGCTTTGTACATAATGTAAGAGCTCAGTAAATACTTGCTGAATGAATAGATGGATGGATGGGTGAATACTAAATGATGGGGTGTGTGGACTTTGGTCTACTTTATACATGGTATCATGAGGATCATTGATTTAATGATAGATGATTTTAATTGAGTGCTTACATACCATATAACAAGCACTGTTTCAAATTCTTTACCTATAATACCTCAACGAATCCTTTAAACCACCTTATGAGGTAAGTACAGTGTTTGTCATTTTACAGATGAGAAAGTTGAGGCACACAAAGGTCACATGACTTGCCCAGGGTCACCGAGCTAGCAAGTGGCAGAGCCAGGATACAAACACAAGCCAGTGTGATTCCAGAGACTGCCTGGCGTCTCCACCAGGATGCTCTGGAGCTTGGTATCCTTTTTCCCATTACTGCCCAAGAAACCGTTATTGTTCTAATGTTGGCATTGTGGCAATTATAATTAGGATTTGCATGTCAGACACTAACTCATTCATCGTCAGTCCTCAGAGTTCTGCTGGACAAAATATGCTCTGTCACTTCTGAAGAATCCGTAGCCAGCAGGGACTCCTGTCTGGCCAGAGGTAAGAGGACTGCTTAGTGCTGAGCCATGTTCAAATGTGAGAATCTCTTCTCTCTGTCTCACTGCTGGGCTGTGACCAAAGAGAATCGCAGAGAGGACTTGACCTTCCTACCTTTACGGGAAAGGGAACAGTGGACCCCAGAGCTTCTTAGTGGGGTTATGACTCATTTTTAGCAAAAGGGATGTTCCAGGATCAGAACTGGGGAGGCAGAGAGACTTTTGAGATCATCCAAGGGGGCAATAAGAGCAATAGCCAGTGTTCGTTGAGGCTTTCCCAGATACTGTGATGAGCTCAAGAAACATTTTCTCAATTTACCTTCATATTACAGAGAGTTAGATATTGTTATCCTCTCCATTCCACAGATGAAGACATTGAAGCTTAGAAGGGTTAAGTTGCTTTTCCAAGCTCTGGAAAGTAGTCCACTAGTGAACAGAAAAACAGGGGATTAGAACACAGGTTCACACGTTTGACTGACCCTGAAATCTGCTCGCTTCGTTAAGATGAGAATATCCAGATGTCACTATCAGGTAGCCCAAAGACATGCCAGTAGGACAGTTTTGCTATTTTGCTTAACCCCTTCCCTTCCTCTTTTTTTCTTCCTTTCTTCTTCCTCGCTTCTCTCTGTCTCCATCTATTGTGAGAGATTGGGCACATAGGCCCAGAGACCACAGATTTAATAAGATGGGGACTGAGTTATCTTGGACTCACAGCCTCATAGGTATAACTGACATGAAAACATAATTTTCTAATAAAGGTCTAGATGGGTGTAATGGAAAAATAGACAATGAAGTGACGAATACAGGAGACTTCACAGATGTGCATGACAATGGTAATATGTAATAAAAACATGCTGGAAAATACATTAATTTCACCACTAGGGGTTAAAACTGGCTGTGATAGATTATTAAAAAGTACAACTGTTTGGATAGATTGGAATTGGACACTGCAGAGAACAGCTACTACCTGGGACCTTCTCCCCCAGAGAAAGAGCGCGTCTTAAGGAGAAGGAAGATGTGGATGATACTGGGTTTAGATCTTGAATAATAGCTTTTCTGTCCTCTTTTCAAAGAGAATTAAAAAAAAAGATGTGAATTTCAGGACAGGCATACCTGCATCTTTTAAAGTAAGCTCACCCGTTGTATCATCTTCGCAGCCAGGTCTCAGACTTCTGGTCAGCTGCAACAAATGAATTCGTTCATTTTCCTTGATTGACCTAAACATGGTGTATTTAAACCATTGAACATGGCGTATTTGCTTTAGTTTGGCAAGTGCAACATGGAACACAGTGGGATTAATGTCATCTCTTTTTTTTAATCCCCACTCCTGCCATTTGAAATTGGCAAGAATACACTCACCATTTCTTGATGGTGGCAAGGTAGGAGAGTTAGAAATTTGATACTGGGTCTGGAGAGTGCAGTTGTGGGACCATAGAGCGTGACAAATGATACTTGGGGAAACATGACCTGGAATTATATGTGTATTGATTATCTTAATTAATGTGCTCATCAACTGGATTGCTTTTCCTATTCCTATAAGGTTTACTATGTAAAGCAAGAAAGAAAAAACAGGACTATTCAGTGCATCTTGAGATTTGGGAGTTAACAGAAAGGCAAGTCTTGGCTGCCATTTTGTGTGGATGGTCGGCCTGTTCTCAGGCAAACATGCTCAGAGTGCCCTGTTTGCAACTTGACATTGTACCAGGCAGCCCTGCTGGAGGAGAAAGGCATGTTTAAGTTTTAATGAAGTCCTGTAGAGAAGGATCATGATCTCATGGTCAGCTTCCACAGGTTGGGTCATTCTCATCAGCAACTACAAAAACAAAATAAAACAAAACAAAAAACAACCTGGTTTAAACTCGGCTGGTCAAGACCGCGGTTGGTTCTACCATGAGTCAACTCAAAACCCACCCTCTAACTTTTTCAGTGTTATCGTATTTATTCTAAAACAAGAGCTTGGTAGAACATCAATTTACAGAGCTGATGCTCAGCACCCTTTTTTCAGGATTCTCCTGCATTTATTCACTCTTCCTCTTTTCTTGGCAATCAAGAAGGCTCCTGGGAAGCGCTACAGTCTCTCTACCTAGACATCTCTTTGCAGAATCCAAAGACTTTCACAGGCGTCATCCCGGTGGACCCTTCCAACTGGTCCATGTGATTGAATTGAGGTAGACACAGCAATCTATTTCTCAGCTCAGGAAACTGAGGCACAGCAATTTAAGTTGATTTGTCTAAGATTGTTGAGCTGGTTATTGAACCAACTTCCCCTCCCTTTCTCCACACTAAGATCAGGCCCAGCTGCACAGTGTGGGAAGAGAACTGCCCCATAGCTCATGGCTGGGTGAAGTCTGACCTTGGCTGGGCCACTCCCTCTTGGGCATGGGCCACTGCGTCTTGTAAGGCCTGGATGGAGACACCATCACTTCAAGACTGTGCCCTCATACTCTGAGCCTCCTGTCCAATGAGTGGCCCACGATGAAAGGGGAATCCATTTTTTACAAATGAATACAATTTTTTACACTAAATTCTTTCCTCATTTCAGTGGGGTTTTACAAACATTTGACTTCTCTTCCAATGACCTGTTTGTTTGTTTGTTTGTTTGTTTGTTTGTTTGAGACAGTCTCACTCTGTCACCCAGGTTGGAGTGCAGTGGTACAATCTCCGCTCACTGCAAGATCCGCCTCCCGGGTTCACACCATTGTCCTGCCTCAGCCTCCCGAGTAGCTGGGACATGAGTAGCTGGGACTACAGGCACCCGCCACCATGCCTGGCTAATTTTTTTGTATTTTTAGTAGAGATAGGGTTTCACTGTGTTAGCCAGGATGGTCTCGATCTCCTGACCTCGTGATCCACCCACCTCAGCCTCCCAAAGTGCTGGGATTACAGGCGTGAGCCACCATGCCTGGCCCTAGGGACCTGTCTTCTTAATGCCTGAGCTTAGAGTTTCTCCTCTTCTAGTTTCCCTAACAAGCAGTTAGGGATCTGTAAACAAGGTCAGGGATTACACCAGGAGAATGTCCTGTTTATTTCAGTGGCCTAGATCTGACAATGGCTCCCCTGTGGAGAATTTTTTTTTTTTTTTATACTCTATACCATCATAATTTAGGATCTTTTACTCTGGAAAATACACCTGCGTGGAGACTGGTGGATGTGTGTATTCTTTGGGTACCGGAGCCAGGATGTAGCAATCACAATAAATCTGCCTAATTTTTCTCTCTTCACTATCCCTTTAGGGAGATCCCATTAGACCTTTAGAAGCTCTTTTATTCGGGTCTTTGGGTTAATATGCAACCAAAATGTGTTGGTTTGAATTCTCCAGCTAACCCGTTGGTTGTTTAGATGCCTGTGGTCACTTTCCCTGTGGCTGTAACTGCCTGGACAGCAAGTGGTCCAGCTTCATGCCCAGATCCTGGACTCGGGTGAATGGAAGTTTATCCACAGATCACAAGCCAAAAGTATGGCAGAAAACTCAGGGAGATCGGAATGGGGCATTTTTTTCTGTGCATCTTAGAGGAATGGAAGGGGAGGTATCAACCCAGCGGTCTCTGCAGTGCAGCAGGTGACCTGCTGAGGTCCACTGACTCCTAAGTGGCAAGTCCAATGGCTGGGACTCTGATCTCTGTTTCAATTCCAGTGCAACAAGGAATGTTCTTCTGGGCTTTCCCAACTTCTGACAGCAAAATAGAAATAATACACATTGGAACTTCATTTGAAGATCTATTTATAATGGATTCTAGAAAAGTGGAAAGTATTTTTGAGGATCAAAATGTGTTGGGGCTTTTGAGTTTTAGGTTTGTATTAGAATTAAATGCATAAGATTATGTACCCTCCCGAGGTGGGAGGATTGCTTGAGCCCAGGAGTTCAAGATCAGCCTGGCCAGTACAGTGAGACGCTATCTCTACAAAAATCTTAAAAATTAGCTGGCGTTGTTGGCACACACTTGTGGTCCCAGCTACTTGGGAGGCTGAGGCAGGAGGATCAACTTGGGACCAGGAGTTTGAGGTTGCAGTGAGCTATGATTACATCGCTGCACTCCAGCTTTTGTGATAGAGCAACACCCTGTCTCAAAAAAAAAAAAAAAAATTAAGATTTCCCCAAACTAATGGATATTATAGTTATTCATATAGGCATAGATGAAAGTGCTTCTTGTTTTGGTTTGAAGTTCATTTTAGTGCTTCCCCTTTGTGGCTTCAATAGTGGAGCTAGTGTGGAAGTTGGCAAACTTTTTCTATAAAGGGCCAAATAATAAATAGTTTAGGCTTTGGGCACCATAAAATATTGATTGCACTTCCTCAAATCTGCTGTTATAATGCAAAAGCAGCCATAGACAACATATAAATAAATGGGCATGGCTGTATTCCAATAAAACTTTATTTATAAAAACAGGTAGCTCTGGGGTGATCATTTGCCAACCCTTGGACATGTATTAATAGTTCTCGTTTATTTGTCTCTCACCCAGCTCGACATACAGGAGGAGCTTAATAAATGGTGATGAATGAGTGAGCTAGTGAATTAAACATGAGCAATAAAACTACTAGATTATAGTATTAAAGGAGCAAAAATGAGAAGTTAATTACTAGCGGTGTTGTGGTTAAGGGACAGGAGAAAGAGACACTTGCTGCCGCTCAGTGGTTTGAGATGGAGTCACTTGTGCTCAGCCTTTATCACTGACTTCCCAAGACCCGTGCTCTAACCCCTGAGCTGTGGAGCCCTTGCCTTCATCACTGACTTCAAAAGAACTGAGAAGGGACAAAGAATCATTGGTCGTGGTGAGATGCAGGGTGGGACACTTGACATCTGAGCCTCAGTTTCATTGTTATGAAATGAGGTCACTTCTATCTTCCAGATAATGCAGCAAATAAATCTGGGTTCAAGGGAATGAGCGAGGCCTGATTCAGATCCTGGTGATATGATGTAGGTACTGTGGGACATTCCAGCTCTCAGCTTCCTCATCTGGAACATGAGGCCGATAACACCTCTGTGGTAGAGTGACTGGGCTGGTTTCATGCAGGGGTCCTTGACCTCAGCACTGTAGACATTCTAGGCCAGATAATTCTTTGTTGTGGGGGCGGGGGTCTGTCCTGTGCATTTTAGGACATTTAGCAGCATCGATGCCAATAGCAACCCCATTATGTGACAGTCAACATCATCAGATATTGCCAAATGTCCTTTTGGGGATGAAAGCATTCCCTGCTTGGGATCTGCTGATTTAAGGGACTAACATATTGTGCCTGGCATGGAGTTTAGCAGACTTTGGGATTCCTTAGATAGAACTCTTGGTTATTAATAGTGCATTGTATTCTTGAACTATGAATTCTCTCCCCTTTGACTTATTAATAAAACCACTTTATTTCCTTAGCTGATTTCTGTCTCCCAAAGGCAAGATTGGGTATTTTGTTCCAGAACCCAGGTCTTTCTCCTGAACCTTCTATGTTGCTTAGAAGCCTTGCTCCCAGGAGGAGCCGAACTTCCTATGATGTCCTGTTGAGTGTGCGTCCTAGCCTTTTAATATATAGGTACTCTAGACTTGCATTCGAGGTTACGGTCAGTATCACAAGTGATTCATACAAGAAATCATCCAGATATCTTCACCATAAACCAAAGGGAAGGGTACAGACTGAGAAGCTCAACTCACAGAGGCTGGCAGGCTGAGGCCGGGGACTGTACTCTGGGGGAAAACAGATAGTATGTCGCAAACTCCCACCAACAAAATGATCGTTTCCCTGGTGAGCAGGCACACAGTATTAACACTAGCCAGGGGCCAGTTTTCAATGGTTTAAACTTTAATCAAGATGGCTATTCCATACCACAAGTTAACATCTGGATTTCATGTTTCTGCCATCCATATTCCCACTGAATAGTGATTCCTAGTGTTTTTAATGAAGAGAGAAAGAAAATTCTGGCTCCTACATTTTAGTAGTCATATTTTTGCTATCTGTTGGAGAAAATACATAAATGCAAAAGATTACAATGAATTCAGTAACTTTGTCAAATGGATACTGCTTCGGTATTGCATATATTTGAAAACTAATGGTACATACGTGCAAGAAAAATAATTCATTGTGCCCATAGGCAGCAGGTTGAAGATGTGTGGATTTTGGACTTCTCGTCACCTTCTCTGGCCACCCAGAGTCTCTGCGGCCCACAGGTTGGGCCCGGATCAGTGCGGTGCTCAACAATGTCAGGTGCAGTGAGGTGCTTGACAAGTGCCTTGGAAAACTATGGCCTCTGCCCTGGGACTTTGAGTCTTCTGCCGATTTTAAGGGATTCCTCTGTTCTTCAAACCCAACTCTGCCTCCCTGTGACACAACTGATTAACCTGTAATTTGGGCCCCTGGCTTTCAGAAAACTCTGCAGAATTTCTGCAGAGTGACTTCCTGGTATGAATACCAGAAAGCACCAGTTATGGTCAGAATAACAGAACTGGCCCCATGCTAGATTTCCGGCAATACGATGCAATTGGCCAACTGCCATCACTAACTAGTATCACCCTGCCTCATCTCCAGCAATGTCCTAAAACCCCTCAAGCATGTGATCTGTCATATCATTTTCTCATTTATGCCAACACTGGATAATGGCCTAATCTCTCCAGCAGCATTCAGATTTATTAGAGAAGATGGCATTTACAAAACCATTTCCCTGTTCCTCTGCAAACACCCTAAGCTGTCTTATAATAAACCATTCTCTTTATAGTAAGCCTTCCTTTTAACAGTGGTTTATTCCCTGCAGTTAAAATCACCTGGAAGAGTCCAGAAACTGGTTTTCATTTCTCTTCCTTCGTGTTTGGTTCATCTTTGGCTGGAGGGCTCCGCAGGACTTGGGAGTGAACGTTAGAGAGAGGCAGAGGCCAAACTTTGCTAAGGATGAGAGCTCTGCAGCAGGACATGGTCAGTATGAGGCTGGACCCAGCCTGGGTGACCATCTGCTGGGCCTGCTGGCAAAGCACCTCCCGCGTTGGGTTTAGATGTTCAGGAGAAAAATACATGCACAAAACCAAATGTGATCTGGTTGGGAGGACTCTTTTGTTCATTGTGTTTTGCTTTCAAGATTGACCACTAAAGAAAATGACAAGTTTAGCAGCCACGGTATGTTGTCATTTGAATACAACCCAGAGAAACATTGAGAGACAGTAATTTCTAGGACAATGGCCTGCCGGGTTTTTGTATGAAAGATTTGTTTGAACAAACTAAGATGCTGATGCAGGGAAGTTCAGCATTTATAGCGCAGGACAGAGATCTCTGGAGTCCATTGCCAAGTGCAAATGCTGTCTCTTAACACTTCCTAGCTCAGTGAGGCGGGCAAGTTGCTTTACTAAAATAGGCCTTGGTTTCCTCGTAGGGATAATGCTGGTCCTGACCTCCCACGGCTGTTGTAGGATTCAGGTAGAATGTGTGTGATGTGCAGAGCACAGTACTTGGCACTTGCCAATTCCACTGTAAATGTCGTTAACAAATGTTCATAAGTCTCCAGTATCCCTGCAGGCACTGAGGAAGGAAATTGAGTTTATTCTTTGGTTTCTTTGTTCAGCTAACATTCATGAAGCACTCTATGATTGACAGAGCACTGTGATGAGCGCCCAGGATACCCGGACAAGTAAGGTGCTGACCACCTGCTGGAAACCAGAGGAGGGAAGAGCAGCAGAGGAAAGCCCCATTGTGGGATCCAGAGACCTGGGTTCTAGCCTCGAGCCTACAACTAAGAGGCTAAAGAAGAGCAGAGTGGGCCAGGCATGGTGGCGCTCAACACCTGTAATCCTAGTACTTTGGGAGGCCAAGGCGGGCAGATTATTTCAAGCCAGGAGTTCGAGACCAGCCTGGCCAACATGGCAAAACCCTGTCTCTACTACAAATACAAAACTACTCAGTGTGGTGGTGCACACCTGTAATTCCAGCTACTTGGGAGGCTGAAGCACAAGAATTGCTTGAACCCGGGAGGCAGAGGCTGCAGTGAGCCAAGATTGTGCCACTGCACTCCAGTCTGCATGTCAGAGTGAGACTCCATCTCAAAAAAAAAAAAAAAAAGAGGAGTAGAGGGGACTTCTCACTTCCACGAGGGCTTGTGGTGCCAATCGTATGGCCAAGGTGTAGGGTGTGGCGTCACTACCAGCCTCCGCAACTTGCAAGAGGCATCCCGGGAAGTGGCTTAGGAACTGAGACACTGGTTCAGTCCAAATGAGGGCATTTGGCATTTGGTAAGACTTCTCTGAAGTCCCTCCCATTTCTGAATTTCTACAACTTCTGACTATTCATAATATCACCCAATCCGTCAGTTCCACCTTAAAAAATTTCTTAAAGGACAGGCAGTTCGTCCTAGGGAGTGTGGTCTCACCTGGCTTGAGCAGAGGTGATGTCAGCCTCCCAACTCTGCCAGAGACATGCGCAGGAGAGACACTTGAAAGCTGGGGTGGAGAGAAGGTGGCACCAGAGGGAAGTGCCCATGTGGGTTGTGGAATGGTGCAATGCCTATACAGTCCAGGAAGGGACACTGAAGACAGCCTCATCTAGTCTTTACTTTGCAGTTGGAGAAACTGAGGCTGGAGAGTGCAGGTGAGTCTGCTGAGGCTATACAGTACTTTATACCAGAACCTGGGCTAGAACAAGACCTCTGGCCTCTTGGTCCAATTTGTGTTATCGTGACCCCCAAGCTTCCTCATGCGGTGTCCCAGCTGCTACACAGATCTGTGCTGCAGATCCCAGGAGAACCTTTGTGTGCCATCAACTCCTCCTTTCTGTGCCCTCAAATAACTTAAATTCTGAAACAGACAAGCTGGAAACAGAGGAGTCCTCTGGTATGGAGTTTATGGCTTGGTCTGACTTTCTAGGGAGCATAGAAGAGGGTGATTTAGAAAAAAAAAAAAAAAGTACAAGCCAGATGCCCAAATTAAAACACTAAATTTTCTTGGAGTTTGTGCTCCAAGCAATGTAAATAAAGGTGAGGGCTGGGCCCTTCTACCCATAAATCAGGATCAGCGAAGGCTCACTCCCCTGTTGTGTTTAGATATTTCAGCCCATCACCTATACCTCTTGGCATTTCTGAGATACAAGGGAGAGGGTTCCATTTGTCATCCTGATTGTTCTCCCTAGGGTTTCTTGGAGCTGCGATCTCAGGGTTGCCTTTTGCATGAAATATGAAGCTCAGAGATAGAACCAGGACATTTCAATGCAGGCAGGATACACTTGGGAAGGCTGGGTTTCTGCCCTCGTGGCTTCATTTGCATTCACTCTGCTCCTGACCATTTGTAATACAGCAGTGGGTGTCCATCAAATCGCTATTAACTCCAGCCAGCTCCTAAGGGGCTGTCTATGCTGTCTCTTACAAGTCCAGGGGATGGCATGGCCCATACCTTTGGTCATTCAGTGAGTGTCATGAGCCACTTCCATTGTTGTTTCTATTTAGTCTCTCAAGGATCCTGCAAGATAGCAACCTTGGTTGTGTGACTCCGTTCCTTTCACTGGATTCAGACACCTGGGTTAAACTAGCAGCCCCACCACATCCTAGCATGCCTTCTTGTTGGGTCCCATAACAGATGTTTTGCTATCTATGTTATGTGGCTGTTCTATGATACAGGCATATTTCAGAGATATTGCAGGTTCCATTCCAGACTACCACAATAAAGCAAATATCGAAATAAAGTGAGTCACACAAATTTTTTGGTTTCCCAGTGCATATGAAACTTATGTTTACACTACATCGTAGCCTATTAAGTGTACAATAGCATTCTGTCTGAAAAGTCTACATACCTTCATTTAAAAATGCTTTATTGCTAAAAAATGGTGATACAGAGACACGAAGCCAGAACATGCTTTTGGGAAAATGGCACTGATAGACTTGCTGCATGAGATGGGTTACCACAAACCTTTGATTTGTAAAAAACAAAAACCAAAACAAAAAAGCCTTGGTATCTACGAAGTGCAGTAAAACAAGGTTTGCCTGTAGCTCGTACCTTATGGGGTTTTTATAAAAATAAAGTGAGTAAATATACGTGAATCCCGGTGATAAGTGCATGGGACATACATGCTAAGGATTCAATAAATATCAGCTATGAATGTGGAACTGTGTATTCAAGCTGTCCAGAGTGTCCCATGGAAGACCTGTAGTGCTGAAGAGTGACCTTTCTTGGGAGTGACAACACAACCATTTGAGGAGGAGCTAGTTAAAATTGGAGTCTTGGTTTTTCAAATAAAAATCCCAAAGCGCAAAGTGTATGAAGCCTTAATGTCCTCATTTATCTTGTGATTTGATCTATGGGCTTTCCCATTTGGCAGTGGCAGAAGGGACTTCCCAAGTGCCCACTGCTATCTGTGCTCACCTTAAATATGCCCAACCAGAGTCTTATCTCCGACAGCTCATGCATCACCCTCTCTGGGAGAGGAAGCCCCACTGACTCGCTGACAGACCCTCAGTTAATTTCTGGATTCTTTTTTTTCTCAGTTATTTATAGCTCGGCTGCTGATATTTCAAGCTCTCATTGCTAAGCAAGGAAAGGCTTGAATGCTGCGAGATGGCAGCTGAGTCCGGTGCTTGCTTCACTCTTCATCTGGTTTGTAAGGTGTGTCCCATGTCCATGGAAACACAATGGGACATGGCCCCGGCCCCGGCATGTTCTAGTGATGAGAGTGAGGATTTGACATAAAAAGGCCAAAGTTCTAGACCGTCTTCTGCCTCAAGCTGGTGACATGACTTTGGACTAATCACTTTGCCATTCAAGTCTCCATTTTCCCATCAGGAAGATGAGAAGAATGGAATAAAGGGATCATAATTTTATTCTGTACATATTTCTTGGGCGCCTGCCCCATGGCTGGCCCCATGCTGGGCTCATGGAGTTCATGAAGCTCCTGGGGCAGGGAGAGGACAATGGCAATGATGAAGATAATAAGTGACACTAACATGATGGAGTACCTAGAAGGGACAAGGCACCATTCTAAAAGCTATATATGTATTTTCGTGTTTAATCCTCACATTGTTTTATTAGTAGTCCAATTTTGACAGGTCAGGCAACTGAGGCACAAAGTGATTAAATCATGTGTCTATGACCACACCGTGGGTACAGTTGACATTTGAACTCTGGCCCACTGACCCCAAAGCCTATATTTTTAACCAGCATGTGTCACTCTTTTGTCCCAAACCATATAATGACAATACACTGTGACAAAGTACAATGATAGTAGTATGTGCAAGGTATGTAAAAGTGTGGACAAGGGACACTTTGCCCAGGCTGAAGGAAAGGTGAGGGGTTCCCTGACAGTCTCCAAAGGAGCCTTCGCTTGAGTGGAAGTCTAGAAGGGCAAGTAGGTCTTCTTTGGGTCAAGAAGGTGTAGGTGGGTCTTTGGGCAGAATTTGCTGCAGGATACAGACATGGCAGGATGACAGCATGGCTTGTTGGAGGAGCAGCCAGTGTTTGGGTTTGGCTCAAGATCTGGGTGGGATGGGAGAATTAATGGGACACTGAGATGAGAGTGAATGAGATTGAGAATGCAAGGGTGGAAGACAGATTTAGAAGGTTCTGATAAACTAAGAAAAGGAATCCAGTTTTACTCCATGAACAATGAAAAAGGAATTTAATCATTCTTGGTTTTTTTTTTTTTAAGACAAAATTTTACTCTCTTGCCTGGGCTCAAGTGCAGTGATGCAATCATAGCTCACTGCAGCCTCAAACTCCTGGGCTCAAACAATCCTCCCACCTCAGCCTCCTAAGTAGCTAGATCTGCAGGTGGGTGCCAACACATCTGGCTAATTTTTAAAATTTTTTTGTAAAGACAGGGTCTCGCTATGGTGTCCAGGTTGGTCTCTGAACTCCTGGCCTCAAGCAGTCCTCCCACCTCAGCCCCCCAAAGCACTGGGATTGCAGATGTGTGCCACTGTGCCAGGCATTGAATCATTCTTTTGTTATTGTAGTGAAATACACATAATGGAAAATTTGCCATTTAAATCATTTTAAAATGTGCAATTCACTGGCGTTAAAAGTACTTTCATGATGTTTTGCAACCAGTGCCACTATCTAGTTCCAGAACCTTTTAACCACCCCACACGGAAACCCTGTACCCATTAAGCAGTCACTTCCCATTCTCCCTGCCTCCAGCTCCTGGCAACCACAAATCTGCTTTCTGTTTCTGTGGATTTTTTCATACTGGACATTTTATATAAATAGAATCATGCAACATGTGACCTTTTGTGACTGTCTTCTTTCACTTAGCATGATGATTTTAAGACTCATCCATGTTGTAGCAAGTATCAGCACTTCATTCCTCTTTACGACTGTATAACATTCCAGTGTGTGGCTATACCACATGATATCCATTCATTTATTGATGGGCATGTGAGTTGTTTCTGCCTTTTTGGATGTTGTGAATAGTAGCATTGAATCACTTTAAGTTCAGTTTTAGCCTCATCTCAGCTCCCCAGGTCAATGCACATGAACCTTGCCCCTGCTAGGTTAACAGTTACCCATCTGTACAATAGTAAGTACAGTTACCCGTCTGTACAATGGTAGGATCTATGTATATATGCGTATTTTACACGTGTATGTATAGTCTCTACAAAAGTATACCATCTGCTTCTCCCTAAATTGTAAGCACAAGAGAAAAATTAGATAATTTTGAAATTGTTTGAGACAATTCTATTTAAAACTAAAGAGCAGCTTTCCTCAAGTGTTAAATGCAGCTGATAAGATCACCCGTTTCTGAAAGTTGTTGAGAGTATTCAATGCGTTCATTCACACAAGGCTCAGCAATGCCTAGCACATCAGAAACACCCAGAGAAACTGCTTGTGATCATTCCTATAATTATCACTGTTGTTATTATTGATGCAGCCTCCACTTTGCCACATCTTCTCTGGGTGGCAAGAAGCTGGAATAGGTTTCCAAGATTCCAGGGCTCGGCCAGGTCATTAGGGAGCCCTGTTGGATAGATTTGGGGCACATGTTGTCCAGAGGAGATTTGTGACAGGGTAACCATGGAAACTTTCCTCTTCTTTCTGCTGCTTCTTTCTGAAAATACCAAGAAGTTTGTAGGGTGGCAGGAGCCAGCTGGAATACCACAGTGGGCAAGAGGCCTTCTCAAGTAACAGTCATGAGCTCAACTCCGAGCCCTGCCACTACTATAATAGCTGTGAGTGACCTTGGGTGAAGTGCCTCATCTCATTCAGCCCCAGTTTTAGCATCTTTAAAATGGAAATAATAGAAGCGTCTGCATTTTAGGGTTGTTGTGAGGATCCTCAGAGGTGATGCCTTGGAAATCTCCCAGCGGAGCCTCTTGTACAACCTAATTTCCATGAAAGTGTCCCCATCATCATCATCAGTGTGCCCATTTGTTGGGATAGATGGTCTTCATCATCTCTGCTTGTCCTGGAAACTGGAGCTGTCACATCAGCCTCCCCATGTAGGAACTTGCTGGCTGGCCACAGAGCAGATAGGCAGCTCCAAGGGGGGGACATTTTCCTGGAGCTTCTACTTCCCAGGGGAGCTGCCAAGTGAAAAGACAATTGCTGGAATGGAGGCCAAATCCTTCATGTGCTGGTCCACCAGGACTGGAGCAGGGCCACCCAAGGCATTTGTTATCTGCTAATGAGGCTAATCAATGGCTGGAGGGTGGAAAGAGTGGGGCTTACTGCTCAGCAGCCAGAGTCATGCCAGGCTTTTCAAGACAACTGTGCTGCAAGTGTATTATTTTCTCACAAATGGATGTGGCATTTTACAAGTAGGTCTCTGTCACTTCTGAATGCAGAAAGTATGTGTGTTTAATCCACATGCTTGTTTAAGAAAAGCTCTGACTCTACTAATTCTGCTGTACCTTTTAACCAATCTCTATTCTGCTAGACTCTGGGCTATAAGGAACCATAGGGACAGGTCTCCTCAGAGCCCCCAGGCTACCTCTTAGGACCACACTAACTCCCCAAGGTCACTTTGCTTTGGGGAACAAGACAGAAGACAAGAAAATAGCAAGCATGGGTGATATGGTTTGGCTGTGTCCCCACCCAAATCTCACCTTGAATTGTAATAATCCCCATGTGTCAAGGGTGGGGCCAGGTGGAGATAATTGAATCATGGGGGTGGTTTCCCTGTGGTAGTGAATAAGTCTCACAAGATCTGATGGTTTTATAAAGGGGAATTCCCCTGCACAAACTCTGCTGTTTGCCGCCATGTAAGATGTGACTTTGCGCCTCCTTGCCTTCCGCCATGACTGTGAGGCCCCCCCCAACCATGTGGAACTGTGAGTCCATTAAACCTCTTTCCTTTAAAAATTACTCAGTCTCAGGTATGTCTTTATTAGCAACGTGAGAACAGACTAATACAATGGGAAAGTTGCAAACCCTAAGAAACCTTACAAAGCCTGTACTTCCGGCTTGAACAGGGCATAAAGTATAAGAGCCCTGGGACCAGGCTGTTGTAACTTGTACATTGCAGACAGCTACTGAGGCAGCATCTCCTCTTCCCAACACTAGTTGAAGAGGCCATTTTAGAAGAAAATTACACAGATTCATTTCCTCCTTTACCTTGTGAGCTGCTTGAAGTCAGATGTGCTCTGACTTCTTTTAAGACACAGTGAACATTTAATAAATTGTAAATGTTGACCGATCCAAAGTCCCTGAAATCAGCCCATGGAGACTCCATTCTGGAAGAGGAGAGTGCATTGATCAATTCTAATTGGAAAGTATGGGTTTGCTTAATATTAGGCCTTCATGGGAGTTTGGAAAAAATACAACAGACAGTGATAAATAATATTATGTTTAGTGAAATAAGGTATCTTTGAGATTTCTTGTGTTTTTTGAAAATATTAAGGCCAGGCGTGGTGGCTCACGCCTGTAATCCTAGCACTTTGGGAGGCCGAGGCGGGCAGATCACGAGGTCAGGAGATCGACACCATCCTGGCGAACACGGTGAAACCCCGTCTCTACTAAAAATACAAAAAAATTAGCCGGGCATGGTGGCGGGTGCCTGTAGTCCCAGCTACTCAGGAGGCTGAGGCAGGAGAATGGCATGAACCTGGAGGGCGGAGCTTGCAGGGAGCGGAGATCGACCACTGCACTCCAGCCAGGGTAACAGAGCGAAACTCCATCTCAAAAAAAAAAAAAAATTATGAAAATGTGTCTAATCTCTGCTTCACCTTTAAGCCTCACCTGAAATGAAATTCAGATTATGCATTTATCCCTTCATTCTGATTCTTTTATTAGGGAGGTGTCAAAAACTGTCTTTGGAATCCAATAAGTCTGGTTCAGATCTTAACTCTGATGCTTAAATACCTGTATGACCTTAGAAAATTTGCTCAACTTCTTTGGGTATCAGTGTTCTTAATTTTTTTTTGAATTTAAAAGTCAAAATGATAACAGATGGCAAGGTTGTGGAGAAAAGAGAATGCTTATACACTGCTGGTGGGAATATAAATTAGTTCAGCTATGTGAAAAGCGGTTTGACAATTTCTCACAGAAAATCGTAAAACAGAATGACCACCTGACCCAGCAATCCCATT
This sequence comes from Gorilla gorilla gorilla, assembly GCF_029281585.2. NCBI lineage: Eukaryota > Metazoa > Chordata > Mammalia > Primates > Hominidae > Gorilla > Gorilla gorilla. The sequence continues at coordinate 225,565,556 of NC_073224.2, read as the reverse complement.
ATTATTTGGGTATATTGGTATATACCCAAAGGAATATAAATCATTCTGCCATAAAGACACATGCATGCATATGATCATTGCAGCACTATTCACAATAGCAAAGATATGGAATCCACTTAAATGTCAATGGTAGACTGGATAAGGAAAATGTAGTACATGCACACCATGGAATACTATGCAGTCATAAAAAAGAACAAGATCATATCCTTTGCAGCCACATAGATGGAACTGGAGGCCGTTATGCTCAGTGAACTAATGCAGGAATAGAAAACCAAATGCCACATGTCCTCACTTATAAGTGGGAGCGAAACATTGAGTGCACTTGGACACAAGGAAGGGAATGACAGACACTGGGGCCTACCTGAGGGTGGAGGATGGGAGGAGGGAGAGGAGAAGAAAGGATGATTATCGGGTATTGAACTTAATACCTGATTGATGAAATAATCTATACACTAAATGCTCATGACACACAATATACCTAGATAACAAGCCTGCACATGTACCCCTGAATCTAAAATAAAAGTTTAAACATAATAATTTAAAAACATCTCTCTTCTTTTCTAATATAGGTGTTTAGTGCCATGAAATTTCCTGAAGTATTGCTTTGGCTGCATCCCACAGATTTTGATACCTTGTATGTTCATTTTCATCTTTTTTTTTCTCTTTTGATATCTAATTGACTGATAGTTTATTAAGAACTCTTGTTATTTATTTTCTAAATATTTTGTGATTTTTTTCACAGATAATTCTGTCTGTTATTGATCTCTGATTTTATGCCCTTGTGGTCAAAGCATATATTTTGTGTAACTTAAGTCCTTTAATAATTTTTGAGACTTGTTTTATATCTTAGAATATGGTATACCTTGGTAAATCATTCCACGTGCCCTTGAAAACAATGTGTATTCTGTTATTTTGAATAGTGTGTGCTAAAAATATTAATGAGGTCAAGTAGGTAGGTCTATACTGTTATTCAAGTCTACCATGACCTTACTGATTTTAGTCCTACTTGTCCTATCAATTATTTAGAGAATATTAAAACCAGGCCGGGCGCAGTGGCTCATGCCTGAAATCCCAGCACTTTGGGAGGCTGAGGTGGGTGGATCACAAAGTCAGGAGATCGAGACCGTCCTGGCTAACACGGTGAAACCCTGTCTCTACTAAAAATACAAAAAATTAGCCAGGCTTGGTGGCATGTGCCTGTAGTCCCAGCTACTCTAGAGGCTGAGGCAGGAGAATCGCTTGAATCCGGGAGGCGGAGGTTGCAGTGAGCCAAGATCGCGCCACTGCACTCCAGCCTGGCCAACAGAGCGAGACTCCGTCTCAAGAAAAAAACAACAACAACAAAAAAAACCATTAACTATTGTGGATTTGTCTATTTCTCCCTGCAGTTCTCAGCTTTCGTTTACTGTATTCTCAAGTTCTGTTATTATGTGCATAAATATTTAGGTGTGTTATGTTCACTTGACAAATTGACTACTTTATCATCATAAAAAAAAAAGTTTAGAGGATTTGACAAAATCTCCAGCCACCATGCATGGCCCACACTGTGCCTTAGACAGCTAAGGACTCGGTGAAGAGAGTTCATTCATTTGTTCAACAAACATTTATTGAGTCCTGTCAGTGTGCCAAGTCATGGCTGAACACGACCTGGTCACTATCTGCAAAGAGTTTATACTCAAATGTTGGAGCTTACAGTTTTGTGGTAATTAACCCGTCAAGTGCAGCCTTTCACAAGAATATTATAATTTGAGTTGGGTTAGTGACCCAACAGCAAAAGACCTTATCGCTCTCTTTCTACCTACCCTGCTTGATCTCACTAGACATTACCAGAAACTTCACCTGAACAAACAGGGACAACATTTGGTTTTTGATGAGGTGATGTCTGGTTTTTAAAATTAAGTATCCCAGATAAATTGCTGGTCTGTGCCAGAAACCAAAATACAGACATCGCCACTATTTCTAAGAGAACTATGTGAGCTCATCCTGTGTCCCCTGGAGGGTTCCCCCCGACACCGCGTAGTCATCATGGAAGACATTAGCAGCGGTACCCAGGGTGATGAGCGATATTCTATTAGGCATTCTTCTCTTTTTCCTTGAGCGAGTTTTCTGCATGTGTGGAGTTTCTTTTAAGCTTCAGTACACAGTTCAGAGGGTAATACCATTAATTAAACCAACAAGGTAATGTAATGAAAGGTAGGAGCCTCCACAGTATACTAGATTTATCCCTGATTAACAGGGTGGCCCCCCTCACACTGCAAAGCCTCGCTCCCTACTATCCAAGGATAAAGCCTCAATTGTAATTAAAACTAGGGAAGAAATTTCACTCTTCTCTGCAAGTGGAAAATGAACAGTTTAAAAGCAGAAGACCAAAGGAATCACTTAGAGAAGTCAAAGAGATATCCCAAAAAAGCCCCAAAGAGGCTTGACTTATAATTAGCAGCTAAAAGATTTCCAGTCATATTTCATCAATTTCTGTTTAAGGGGAAAAAAAACTTTAAGATTATTTTGACAAGATAGAGTTTTGACTGAGGTTGGGGGAAGCTAAAAGCGTTACTTTAAAATGTAATTATGTGAAACTTCAATTATCATCCTGCCTTTCAAAAGTCTCTCGATTCAGCAGGCAATTAGCAGACATGAAAGAGGGCGGGAGGTTTGTGCGTTGGACAATGTGATTTCTTCTCAGGGACAGATGCACTCGGTGTAATTTGCTGTTTGGAATTTCCCCGGAAACGAGAGGTTGTGGGAAGTGGTAGTCATTTGGGCTGGCAAAGAAACCTAGTCCTTTTCAGCAAATGTCTTTTCTCCCTGGCCGCACCCATATTCATACCTGGATGTCTACTTGTTTCTCGCTTTTCCGGGGACCTACGGGGTTCTGAGGGATATTTGATGTGTCACGCAGATCTATATCTAGAAGCTCTTCTCCCCTGAGCATGAACTTTAGTTGAAAGAGCTGGCACAGCTCATGAGAATTCCCTCCTTCGTTCTCATACCTGGTGGGGCTGCGGAATTCTGGCCCCAGCCAACTGGACTGAGCCCTGCTGAGAGTTTGCAAGCGTCATTAGAGGCCTTTTATTCTGTCCTCTTTCTCTCCTGCTGCCTGTACACATTATACGGAATTAATGACTTCTGGCTGTCAATCAATGACACTGTTATTGAAATTCATGAGTTTAGATTCTGACATATGCACTAAGTGCTAAGCATGGATGAAAATATAAAGCTTCAGCCATTAGCCGGTAAAGCTAGTCTTCCTCCTAACAGCATGCTTTTGTAGAACACTTCCCTTTGCACTCCAGCAGAAACAACATTGTGTGCACAGATTCTTACAACAGCCCATTGTGTTGTTTAGTGTACCCATTTCGCAGATGAGAAAGTGGAGGTCCAGATGGGTCCAGGTCAAGTGCCTTGCCCAGGGTTACCATCCCGGCTGGGGGTCTTAGCATCTCTCATGAGCCCCTACAGCAGCATCTTCCAGCCTCTCGTCCACTTTCTCCAAGCCACAGCCTGAGTGAACCTTCTGGAATGCAAGTTTCTCTGTGTGATTCTGCTTCTGAACACCACCTAGGTGGTTCTCTGTGGTTCCAGATCCAGCCTCAACTCCTTACTGTGGCTCCTGAGGCGCCTCTGTGCCTGACTCTGCCTCTTTCCCTTGTCCTATTTCTTGATGTTGCCATGTGCAGCCTGCTCTCCAGCCACACCAAAATCCTCGAAGCCTTTTCCAGACTTCTCAAGGTTGTTCATGCTGCTTGCGGCCCTGTTCCCTGCTTTTCATGCAAGAAAACATTCCACTGATCCTTAAGTGCCACTTCTGGGAAGCCTTCCAGACTCTGCCAGGGACTGTGCTCCTACTGTGTGCCCCTTTAGCACTCTGAAGTCACTTACCATGACACTCGGTAAATATTTATTACTTGGTAAATATTTATTGAGCACCTACTATGTTCCAGGCACTGTTGGAGGCCCTGGGATAAAGCAGTGAACAGACAGACCAGTAGGGGGAAAGACACAGTAACCAAATAAAACTGTAGTGCACTGGGGCTGCTAAGGGAAATCAGAGTGGCTGGGGGGCTTGTTTTGATGGGGGCATCAGGGAAGCCTTCTCAGAGAGAGCGGGAAGGGTGTGAAGGAGCCAGCCATGGGATGTCAGGGGGCCAAGCGTCTCAGCATCCAAACAGAAGAAAGAGCATGTGCAGAGGCCCATGAGGCTGCAGCCTGCTTAGTGTGCTTGAGGGATGCAAGGAGGCCTCTGTAGCTGGGGCCCAGCAAGTCGCCCAGGAGGTCAATAAGAGATGAGATCAGAGGGGTGGCTGGGCCAGAGAGTGCAGAGGGAGTGAGCCCTTGCAGCTGGCGAGCTGGGAGGCCCGAGGAGGCATGTCTGCACAGGCCTGATACGATCTCACTCAGGACTTAAAAGGCTCGCTCCTCACTCCCCCTGTATCACTGTTGATTTAATCTGCTTTCTTCCTGCTGCGCTGTAAGCTCTGTGAAGGCAGGGGCTGCGTCTGGTTTGATCACCATTGTATTCCTAGGGCTTAGCACAGTGCCTGCCTTCTGAGGGTACCTAATAAATATATGTTCAATGACTCCCAGCCAAGCTAGTTTCCCGTTAGAATCCACAGCAGCTGACAAACAGAGAGCCAGGGTATTCATGTTCTGAGTAGCATAAGCCCCGACCGCCAAACAACCAGCTAAGTTTAGAGAAGCTCCACACCTAGGCCTGATATGCATTGTGCAAGGAGCACCCAGATGTGTTGAGGAGGCTGTTCTTGTGTGGGGTTGAGGGGTAACAGGTTTATTCTCTGCCCATCAGGCGTCTACTTGGCATTTGGGTCACGTGTGAATCACAGATGTTTCCGACGGCTGACGACAATGTGGGCAAGATGGATATGGAACTCTCTCTCTCTCTCTCGTCTGTCTGACCTTCTCACCCTCTCTTTCCCAAGAAATAGGCAGCACCCATCCATCCACTTTGCAAACCAAATCAGTGTGTTCTCTGCGTTATTTTCTGCCTTTGCAATGGGACATCTCAGTCTCCATTGCTACAGACCGGGTACAGATTACACCTGATCTGGTCCTGGGGCGGTGGATCCGGGTGCAGTTCTGTGTAGCATGCATGCATGCCTATGGATCCTGTGAGTTTGTTTGAAAGGACGACCTTTTGTCGGCGGAGTAATTTCAGTTTTAGTTGGCACCCTAGACAAAGCAGTCTTTCAACACACCCGCAGCATATAAGCAGCCAGGACTTTTTCAATGAGATTGCAGGAAATTTGCCAAGTCGTTTGGGGCCTGTAAATTAGGCCTTGTTTAAAAATTTAGATAAAGCCCAATGTGAGAGAGAAATGCTTTCATAACATTAAATGTGAATTACACTGAAAACCCCTTTCAAGTTAAATGGAACTGTTCTCTGGAAGCACAGAGACATGAAATGCTTCAAATGTCAAAAGAGTTTTCATTTATTGTCCCAAGTAAAAGCGAAGGCATTTTATGTGGTTTAATAGTTCAGATGCACATGTAAATGGAATTCATCTGGAGAATGCCGGGCCAGATACAGAATCTATTTTCACAAACCTGAATGATTTCATTTCATCTTTGCAGTAACCTTACAAGGGGTGGGTCCCACCGTCCCTGTTTCAGAGATGAGGAATCCAGAAAGCTGGACGGAGACATTCATGTCAGCTGCAATCTTGCTACCAACACCTCTTGCTTCCATCATTAACACTTAAAACCGGAAGCACTGTCACGTCTTTCACATTCTTTTTTTTTTTTTTTTTTTTTATAGATGGAGTCTTGCTCTGTTGTCCAGGCTGGAGTGCAGTGACACCATCTCCACTCACTGCAACCTCTGTCTCCCGGGTTCAAGCAATTCACCTGCCTCAGCCTCCCGAGTAGCTGGGACTACAGGTGCCTGCCACCACACCCGGCTAATTTTTGTGTTTTTACTAGAGACGGGGTTTCACCATGTTGGGCAGGCTGGTCTTGAACTCCTGACCTCAGGCGATCCGCCTGTCTTAGCCTCCCAAAGTGCTTGGCTTACAGGTGTGAGCCACCATACCCGGCCTCACATTAATTCTTAAAGAGATCAATTCTCATACAGTGGCAGGGGGAGGATGGAGTGTCTTATGGATAACGAGTAGTCCCCAAGAAAGGTGTTGGGGTTGGCGTGTGTTTATTTGTTAGTGCCTGACATTGTAAGAAACATGTTTTTCTTTCTCCAAGAGCCTTTTGTGAACATCAGTTTGCCGTATTCGTTGCTGTATTCCAGCAGCAGCTCCTGTCTCTGTAGGCTGTTCCCTTTGCTCTTCTACTAAGTCACTTAGGAGGTGATTTGTTGCAACGAACAGAAACCCATGTTAAACTGGTTGAAATGGTCAGGGATGCTCATGATGGAAAACCTCGCAGGCTGCGAGCACCCCAGCACGGCCCATGCAGCAGCTCGGGTGAGGTGGCCACGCCCTGCCTCTTCTTTGCTCCCTCCGGTTTCCTCTGTCCATAGCAGTCTTCCTCTTCCGGTCCAAAAATGGCTACCACGGCTGCAGGGCACCTTGCTTCTTTGTTCACATCCACTAGGTAGGAGCTCACTCTGTCTAATCTTTGGGAAAAAATTACCGGACTTAGTTCTGAGGGATCAGTTGGGTCGCATGCCCGGCACCTCTGAGTCAGGCACTGAAGAAGGGTGTGGTGGGAGTGGAGGTGGGGAGGCACTAGGGCTGGGGTGTTCTGCTGGGTTCTACTCTTAAACTAAAACCTAAGGAAGCTGCACACCCTGGGGCTAGGGCTGGAGAAAACCCGGCAGCCTGCTGGTGGATGTTGAACATTTGGCTCTCTGAGAAGCAAATAAAGCCCCACCTACCTGCCCCCCCGCCACGCTGCCCCCGAATGCAGCATTTGCCAATTCCCATGGTGTAAATACATATTTCTGCTAGGGTTGATTTTCAGCTACGAATGCAATGTCGGTGAACATGGCATTGGGAACAGAAACATCATTGGCCCTCAGGCCAGTCCCCCACTGTAACACTGTTCCTAAAATCTCTGGGCTCTATAGAGGGAATAATGGCTCTTCAAACAAAAATCAGAGAAGGGGAAATGGATAAATGCAGGCATGCTAAAATGAGCATCCCTAGGGATACCCCAGCTCGGTCCTGATGCCGTGTTCACCCTAGTTCTTCATGGTCCAGCTTTAAGCCAACTGCTAGTAGTTGTTTCCTGTCCCTTCTGTGAAAGTGTGGATGGTGGGGGGAATTTAACTCTTGAACTGTTGTTCAAGCTGGGGCCATTCAGCAAATTCCTTAACCGTTGTCTGTATACTCAACTATGAAAATGGCCAGGTGAGGTGGCTCATGCCTGTAATCCCAGGAATTTGGGAGGCCAAAGTGGGAGGATCACTTGAGCCCAGGCGTTCAAGACTAGCCTGGGCAATATAGTGAGACCTCATCTCTATGTTAATTTATTTTAAAATAATATTTTTAAAAAGATTATAGTAATGACCTCTCCACCAAAGGGCCATTGTGGGAGTTAAATGAGATGCTGAGTGGGGCCATGCTTTGTAAGCCATAAAATGCTGTGTGTATATAAATGTAAGGCATGTGCATTATTCCTCTCTAATGATTCCCCTACCCCAAGTGGACCACAGTTCAACAATGTAGCCTAGCAGAGAAGTCATGAACTCTGAAATCAGACAAGCCTGGATTCAAACTTCAGGTCTGCTGCTTTTGGGCTGTGTGACTGTGGGGAAGACACGTGACCTCTCTGAAGCTTTGTTTTCTCATCAATAAAATGGGGCTAATAATGCCTTATTTTGAAGGGTTGTTGCAAAGATTGCTATAGGATAAAGTCCATAAGGGCACAATAAAAGTAAAAATCAATATGTTTAAAACATAATTTCATAACTAGTATACGTTGATTACCCCTTCATCCAAGCGTATTGATCTTCTAGCAGCAGCCTCCAGTTTTGCTCTGGGGATCCATTTTTCCTGACTCTTAGGCTGAGAGGTTCATGGAACATCCCCTACCCTGCTGCCTCATCCTATGTTCACAGTTATTAGTTCAGAGACAGGTCCGTCAGCATCCAATCAGAGTGAATCCAAGAGCTGCTGTGGAAAGCTACTAGGAAGTGACCCCGTCTGCGCTGGGATCTAAGAGATTAAAAGGGCGGAGCTGCCACAGCCATCTGGGCATCACAAGGTAGGGAGCACCAAGTATGAGCCAGGAAACAGTGAAGGCTAGAATAATTTAAGCCTGGATCAAGCCCCCATCCTTGGACTTTTTAGTTACATACACCCATACGGTCTTTTTCTGAGGCTAGGGCTGGGAATTACCATCAATCACAACCAAAATCCTATCTGATTCATGACACCTGGAGAAACTGAGCCTCAGAAAGGTGGCACAGGTGGAAAGAGATGGCACTGCTGGTGAGTGGTGGTGTAGAGACGCAGGCCAGGCCCTCCAGCCCCGATCCTGCTACCTCTCACCCCAGGGCCTGCTGCTGCCTTGGGAGGATCACATTCAGGTGTCCAGCTTGTGGCCCCGCCACAGTACAGCAGAGACATGTGACTCTAGATTATGCACGTTGCAGCTTCTCGCATCACACTGCATGCTGGAGAGAGGGCGGGAGCACGTGAGCCTTCACCCTTCAGCTGCTGGGATTTTTCCCAGGGAATGAAGTGGTGAACATCCCCAGGTAGCCGCTCCCCTCGTGTTGGCGAGGAAGCTCGCGGGTGAAATGTACCTTGGGGGGTTGTGTATCTGAAGCTCTGTGTTGTTTTTATACCAGAAGAAAGAAAAAGCAGTGAGAGACATCTGGGGTCAGCTCTCTTAATATCACACAACAAATTCTGGCAAGCACCCCCCAGCTTTGAATAAATGTTATTTTGATTGGATTTGGAAGTTTGGAGAAGACAAAATGACACATTTTCACACTTCCCTGTCAAACCAAAGTATGATTGCCAAACTGCTAAGTTTTTAAAAAGCAGGAAAGGGAACAGCTTATGTGAAACACCTTCATTGCAATTCCAGGTTTCTAGGGGGCTTTGCTGTAATTCTCATTTTCCCCTTATCGTGTACAGGTACACCTCACTTACTGGAGCTAAGGCTTTCTGGGGTGGGGACGGGGTTGGAGCCTCAGGGGAATGCTTACAATAATTTTATCAGTCAAAACATGTTTTGAATGCATTAAAGGTCCTTGTTTTTATTTTAAAGCAAACTTTGTATGAAGCATAACATCCCTTTCATGGTTGGTTTTTAAGGGAATTCAATGGGAATCCTTTTGTATAGAGAAGAATCCTTCTGCTGTGGAAAGAATTACCCTGCTGTCAACATGTCAACATCAGAAAACGCTTCTATGGTAAAAGTTAGATTAGTGACATATAAATAATGAAGAATTGTCTGTGTTGAGAAGAGTAAGTGCACTGAAGATTTATGGTAGAAGTTCTAAACTTTTCTGAGAACATTAAACAAGTGCCCAGCAGGAGAATCCTTTCTTTTGGGCTGTCTTTTTTTTTTTAATTCACTCATCGGAATTCTACTCATTTTCCTGCCCACCCGAAGGCTACAGGTAATCATCTCCTCGCTTCCAAATGAACTTGCACTGTTCTCAGCTAGGACTAATAAAGGAAACCGGGACCGCAAGTGTAAACCTGGCAGAAATCCGCTTGTTTGATTTCATCCCGCAGGTACCCTCTGCAGCCCTAACCTTGGCCACCTCTGTTGATGCTCTTCTTCCACACTGAGCCAGGTGTGGACCGTGGCGTGACCTGAATATATTTGTCACCAGTACAGGATTGGAAGAGTCACTGTAGACACTCTCCTGTTTGGGAGGAAGGACAAAATGCACTTTATTTATTTATTTATTTATTTTGAGACAGAGTATCACTCTGTCACCCAGGCTAAAGTGCAGTGGTGCCATCTCGGCTCACTGCAACTTCCGCCTCCCAGATTCAAGCGATTCCCCTGCCTCAGCCTCCTGACTAGCTGGTATTACAGGCACCTGCCATCATGCCTGGCTAATTTTTGTATTTTAAGTAGATACAGGGTTTCACTGTGTTGGCCAGGCTGGTCTCGAACTCCTGGCCTCAAGTGATCCACCTGCCTCGGCCTCCCATAGTGCTGGGATTACAGGTGTGAGCCACTGCCCCCGGCCAAAATGCACTTAATATTGTCAGATCTTCTGGTTATTAGACACTGGTAGGCTCAAGTCCCCAAAACTTTGTATGGCAGATGGGATTGTTAAGGATCTTGAGATGTGGACCCAATGTCATCACAAGAGTTCTTGTAAGAGGAAGGCAAGAGGGTCCGAATCAGAGAAGGCCATGTGACAGCAGCAGCAGAGGTTAGAGAGATGCCATTGCTAGAAGGGACCTTGAGCCAAGAGATGTGTGGGTGCCTCTAGAAGCCGGGAAAGGCAAGGAACTGGATTCTCCCCTAGAGCTTCTAGAAGAAACACAGCCCTGTCTGCATCTTGATTTTAGCCCCCAAGACCCACTTTCCAGCTTCTGACCTCCAGCACTGTCAGATAATAAATGTGTGTTCCTCGAAGCCACTAAGTTTGTGGTGATTTGTTGCAGCAGCCATAGGAAACTTACACAGCCATTCACTCTGCAGAGCGTTAGAATGACACACAGTCCTCGACTCTCAGACTCACAGAACATTATCCATCCTCTCTTTGAGGGTTCAGAAGATACTGAGGCTCCTACAGTGCCTTGGGGACATGATTATGAAAATAAGTACCCATTATATTGGTTAAGAGAGAGCCTGGCTCGACACCTGGTAGAAACAGCATTTGCTCTCTCTCTCTCTCTCTCTCTCTATATATATATATATATTTAAAGGCTGACGATTTGGAGTGAGATGAAAAATACAATTGCTTACAATAGAACCTGACAAAATGGGGTTGTTCTGGTGCCCTGGTGCCTACCTGTATTTGAGGGTCGCAATAGCAGGGCCCAACAACTGCAGAGAGCTGGAGATCATGTTAAATATAAATACAGGGTTTGCAGAGAGGGACCCATTCTTTTCCCTCTCTTTGCATGCCAAGTTCCTATTACTGTCACAAGGAGTTATGTGTGTGTATCTGTAAGGCAATGGATGCCATTTATCATAATTCAGCCAGTGCACAAAATACCACGTGTACACCATATTGGCACTTGAACTATTCCTTCCCCAAGAATCCTGTCCCCACGAGTATGTATCAAATACCTCCCAACTTCATTTTTTATCAAGCCTGGCCGATAAAAGCTGAAAGATCACTGAGGATTTTTCTCTTTTGTTTTAAAAAATTTTCATTTCATAACTGTACACGGAGAATCTGTCTTTAAAAATGGATGATACGTTAGCAGGAGGTTGTGTAAATATCCAGTTATTTACACATACCTAGCTGCATCCGGAAGCCTGCAGCACTGCAAATAAGGTCCGTCATTGCTTCTAATTTCTGATCATTCAAGAGAATAACAATACAATAGCATGGAGTAGTAGCTCAGCTCTTGTCAGCTATGGGGAGCTCTCGGCCACGTTCTGTGGGTCTGGACAGCTCAGCTGCTTCCCCCACCCGTTCAGTAACATCCTGTTTATGTGGCTCCTGGACAGGCTGGCTTTGTTACTTGAGTTGCCTTTCTGAGAGCTCATGGTAGGCTTTGGAGAGGCTCCTGAGGGTCAAAAGGTGCTGACCAGCAGAGAAGTTTCCCAGGGCAGGAATGTACAGAATACACAGTCCATTTTTCTTCTGCAATCAGCGAACACCTCTTCCTCAGCAGGAATCCACTCAGGGGTGGGTGGGTTTGAGGATTTGCCCTTAGTTATTATATGCACGTAAAACATATCTCGGAGGTAAATGGCTCAGGAATTGGGCTGCAAGTGTGACTGCATAGGGTAGAGCTCAGCTTTGCCTTCTAACGGCTGAATGCACCTGGACAAGTTCCCAAACCGCAAATGTCATTTTCCCCGTCCGTAAAATGATGAGGGGGAAGAGAATGGTACCCACCCCACAGGTGTTGCAGGAAGGGCATGAGGGGGTTAGGTTGAATGCCAAGTTGTTTGTACTGGTGCAGACTAAGTATTCAGTGAACGTGAGCTTTTCGTTGCTGTTAATTCGATGAGGTGGTGGAATGGATTAGGGAGGTGCACAGTTCTGAAATGTGGACATCCACGCTGCTGTGCCCTAGCACTGGGCTTTGTTGGGCTGGTCCTTCACCTGCTCTAAGTGTCCTATTTGGGGTAGGGAACTGTCCTGTGCACTGGCATAGGGGCTTATGAGCATCCCTGGTCTCCACCCACTGGGTGTCACTGGCACTTGCCCGTGGATGTGACACCCAAAAATGTCTCCAGACATTGCTGTGTGACAGTGCACGGGATAGTCCCCTCATACCCTATGAGAGGTGCAGGGAGGTCCCTGTCCAGTGCCTGGGTCAGTGTTGGGTGCCTCGCCGGCTCTAAGTCCAGGCTGGCTTCTGCTGTTCTACCTCTGTACTAACGCGATTACGATGACTGCTACTGCTGCTGCTGTTACCAATGATGATGTCTCTTAGGCTGCCCCGAGAATTTATTTCCCTCTGCCACGTTCTCTCGGCATCATTGGAGATGCAACACCACCTGCACTTAAGAGAGCTGCGTGCTTCAGGTATAGCGATCTGTGTGTTGTAGCTGGTCTGAAATAACTAGACCAGTGGTTCTCAACTGGGGCCATTTGGCCACATCTGGTGCTGCTGATATCCAGTGGGTGGAGGCCAGGGAGGCCCATAAACACCTAAGACAGTGCACATGCCAGCCCTCTACCCAGCATGCCAGTGGTGCCAAGGTTCAGAAACCCTGAATTCCATGCTATCTCATGACACATCGGTTCTAAACACATTGACTGGTTTTACCCCATTGGCGGTTTCTGTTTACACCCAGGTCTGTGGGCATATGGAAAATCACAGCTGTTGAGTAAAGGATGGAGTAAAAATATACTCTACTCCCCTCCTCCACACTTCAACACCAACCTCAATGAAACAATTCCAACTGAAAGCGGGGAGGACTGGGAAAAGAGTTGAAGAGAGGGTGTCAGTGGAGCCCAGGCTTGGCCACCAGAACAACTGGGTTTGGTTCCAACCCTTAATGCTTATGAGATGGGGTGATTTGGGGCAAGACACCTCTGTCTCTTGGCTTCAGTTTCCTCATCTGTCAAGTGAGGGGGTGGGGCTAGATGTAAATTACCATTCTGCTCTGAAATTCCTAATTGTAACTTTGAAATCAAACTCAGTGGTCCGCCTCTCTAGGTGCTGGTGGAGAATAACTTGGATTCTGTGACCTCTAGGTGGAGAGAGTGTTGTCTGACCCCCAGCTCAGAGGAAGGTGAGATAGACAGACATGATTGAACCCTTTGGATAGAGGGCTCTTTGTGTTCATCGAGCATTTCTGCCTCTCTTATGTCTCTTAAAACTGTGTTAATTATGACAGTGACAGCAGCGGCTGACACGGAACACTCACTGGGTCCCAGCACTGCTCTGGACACATCTCACCTGTGTGGCATCATTTGATTCACCCCTCAGTCTCTTGAAATAGGGACCGTCATTTCCTCCACCTGACAGACAGGGAAACTGAGGCAGCCTGATGCATGAGGCCACAAAAGAAGTGAGAGATGCTCGCTCCAAGTTGCAAGGAGATGAGTTCTTTCCCCAGCAGATCCCAGCCCTGGCTTTACGGCTAATCATGAGCAAGGGGAATCTAAACAGCATGGTAATTTGATTTTTGGATGAAGCTAATTTGTGAGATACCATCCTCCTTAGGAGGGGAGAAATAAGACCAAAGGGAATTGAAAGAGGAAATAACCAAAGTGATCTTACCCTCCTGCTCCAAATGCAAGCTGATGTGTTGGAGGGGAAATTCGACCTGAAGTTCAGACATTTCACAGCCAAAGGAAACCTTGAAAGCTATAATTTCCAAGGAGACCTCTGGAGGGCTGGACGTGGTTACCCAGGAATCTGAGCTGACAGTTTATGCAGGCTGCCCAGAGAGCCCAGGGCCCCTTTTCTGACTTTCTCATTCCTGTGGTTGGCCGTTGCATATTCTCTCTTTGTGTGTAATGATCTCCCTCCATACCTTGGGTGTGTAATGGGAGGTGCGCAGTGAAAATGGAGCCAGAAAAACACGTGCAGCAGCTCATCAGAAAGTGTAAGGGGTGATGTACATGGGAATGATGGGCAGAGGCACACTGTTGACATCATGGTATTCAAAGGAATACAATAATATTTGTGTTCACTTTACTGAGAGCCTTCTAGATGCCGGGCACTGAGCTGAGTTCTTTGCTTACATTAACTTATTTCAGTGCCACAGCAATTCTGGGGGCGGGGGCAGGTAGGATTATCATCCCCATTCCACAGATGAGGAAAACTGAGGCTCGGAAAGGTCACATGACTTGCCAAGGGCACACAGTGGAGAAGGGTGGGGACGAAGGTGGCTTGACTGCAGATCCTATCCTTTTGATCACCACCCTCCTCAGATAATCTCTTCTCAAGGCTGGCCCTCTGTAGAGTCCTCTGGTTCCAGCTACCAAAGATTCTGGTTTAATTACTCCTGGATGAAATGGGAGTGTGTGTGTGGGGGCAGGTGTTATTTTTAAAGTTCCTTTGGTGATTGTATGGGGAGTGAGGGTTAAGAACCACTGTCCTGCGTAAATATATGTGTGTGTGCTCTTGTGGGGACCTAAAAAAAGAAAAAAATATGTATACATGTACATATATATGTGTGTGTGTGCATATTTTATCATTTTATCAGTTTCTAAGAGCTACTGTGACAAACCGGGAGGCTTCAAACAACACAAATTTATTCTCTCAGTCCAGGAGGCCAGAAATCCAAAATCAAGGTGCCAGCAGGGTTGGCTCCTTCTGGGAGGTCTGAGGGAGAGACTATGCCACACCTCTCTTCCCGTCTCTGGCAGCTGCCAGCATTCCTTGGCGTCCTTGGCTCACACTCTCATCACTCCGGTCCCTGTCTCTGTCTTTACCTGGCGCTCTCCCCTATGTGTCTTCGTCTCCGTGTGTCCTCACCTCTTCTCATAGGGACACCGGTCATTAGACCAGGGCCCACCCTCATCCAGGATGGCCTCGTCTCAGCGAATCACCTCTGCAAAGACCCTGTTTCCAAATACGTCCACATTCTGAGGTTCCCTGTAGACATGAATTTGGGGGGGACGCCATTCAACCCACAACGTGTGTGTGCGCATGCGCAAAAAATAACCGGGGTGGTGGGGCGTGGTGACTCTTGCCTGTAATCCCAGCACTT
The DNA here is from genome assembly GCF_029281585.2 of Gorilla gorilla gorilla. Lineage (NCBI taxonomy): Eukaryota > Metazoa > Chordata > Mammalia > Primates > Hominidae > Gorilla > Gorilla gorilla. The sequence continues at coordinate 225,550,313 of NC_073224.2, read as the reverse complement.
TGGGAGGCCGAGGCGGGTGGATCACCTGAGGTCAGAAGTTTGAGACCAGTCTGGCCAACATGGTGAAACCCCATCTCTACTAAAAATACAAAAATTAGCTGGGTGTGGTGGCTCATGCCTGTAATCCCAGCTACTCGGGAGGCTGAGGTAGGAGAACGGCTTGAACCTGGGAGGCGGAGGTTGCAGCGAGCTGAGATTGCACCGTGGCACTCCAGCCTGGGCAACAGAGCAAGACTCCGTCTCAAAAAAAAAAAAAAAAAAAAAAAAAAGCCAAAAGGGTTGTCATGTGGAGAACTCTAAGGGGAAGACCCTGCCCGCAGTGGGAAATGACCGTGTATGTTTGTGCAGGTAGCAGGGAGATGGGCCTCTCTGAAGGATGGGATTGAGTGTGCCGCTGGAACGGGTCTTGCCTCCTTCCGCTTCTCCATCTTCACCGCCACTCTCCCAATCTAGGCAGCCACCAATTGTCTCCTGGACAGACAGCAGCACCTCCCCTCTGATCTCCTTGCTTCTTGCCTTCCACACTCTGCAGTCCCCCATCCCGCCCATTTCCACCCAGCTCATCCTCAGCCGGCAGCCCATCTTCTAAATCAGTGACCTGTGCTTGTTACTTCTCAGCTCAACACCCTTCAGTGGCTCCCTGTTGTCCTCCAGCCCTTCCTCAGTTCACCTCTCTGGCATCATCTAGTGCTACCTTCCACCATACACAATGCGCTGCAGCCATCCTGAAGTTGCTTCAGTCCCTGAAACACATCTTTTATGCCTTTTCTTCTGTGCACCCTTGGTGTGGCTCCACCTGCCAGAAAGGCTGGACAGACACCACCCCAAATCCATGGACCCCAGAGGCTGATGCACTCAGTCAGGGCTCTGGGCCCAAGAGAGTCCAGCAGACAGAAGCCAGAGTGAGAAGAGGAGACCTCCCCTTTGGACCTCCCATTTAAACCTGGAACAGGGCAGGGAAATCTGTCAATATCCCCGCTGAGAGTCCCCAGCACTCTCCAAGTGGGAAACGAATTGACCAGCTGTAAAAATGCGATGCAGAATACAAACCAGCTTAATGGTTTTCTGAGACATTAAAAATTAATGTTGAACATCAACACTTCTAGTGGTCAAATGTCCCCTGTGGTGCTGAATGTCTGGAAATTGTCCCCATAGGGCACATTGGGGACCATGGCCATAGACCTGTTTGAGGCAGTATAAATGCCCTATGGAGTAGAGGCCATTTGTAGGGTGAGCCGGGCTTAGAAGGTTCACAGGAGAGGCCGAGTGGCTTCCTCCCCTTCTCAGTCCTCTGACCTTTGTTCTCATAAGCTGTTTGTAAACTTCAGCAATTTTTTTTTTTTTTACCACCTCTGCTATTTCTCCTCTCCTAATTCCATAGGCAACACCTAGGAAGACTTGTAGATGGACTGCAATTGACCAATCCTCATGGCTACTGAACACTCAGACCCATCTCTTTTGATTTTTTTAGCCATCCAGGGCATGGAAGGGAGGTGCACACCTGCTGTGGCCACCAGCTGCTGCCTGCAGGGCTCCTCCTCTCCATCGAGCAGCTGTGAACCTGGCCGACTCCCAGGATTTGTAATCCCCACTTTCCTCTACCTATGAGGTCAGAGAAGGTGGTGTGCAGCCATAGTTGAGGACTTCTCCCCGCGGCATGATGGTGGTTCAGCGACGCTAGGTGGTTGTGGAGAGGGAGGACCATGGGCACAGCTTGGAAACTGGAAATCCACAAAAGGTTGTTCGAGAAATGCTCTGGGTTTATTGGGCCTGAAACAGCAATATTTTTAAAAACCCCATCTGCTGCTCAACTAAGTTTAAAAATACCCCTTTATATTTTAGATAATAAAGCTCAAAATTATTCACTATATTAGATACTGCTTAATAAAATCATGGCCTAATGAGCTGCCTAATTTGTGTGTGCCAGGTTTCAACCGTCTGGGACCTGCTGGAATATGCTCTGATACTATTGATTCCATTGCAGGTGGAATAAGCCTCCATTCTGTTGCCATGGAGGAGGCAAGAAGTTGAATTTTCATCACTCCATATGGGGCCTCTAACATGCTCCTGTCTTTTCATGATTGCACAGGGTCCAGGGCAGCCTGTGGTCCCAGGGCAGTGGATATTCAGGTCCCTAACTGTAGCCATTAGCAGGGGACAGGCATTGGAGAGATTGGCTATACTTGGTTTCTATCCTGGGTTTCCAGTGTCACCTCCCTCCATGCTTAGTAACTTCCTGTCTTAGTTCTTTCCAGAAGTACTCATCCAGCACTCTGCAGGGTCCTTAGCAAGAACCCAGACAGCTGCAACTCGGTAGGGATCCCACCCTTTCCTTGCAAAGCACAATCCAAACTAGAAGGTGCAACCTGTGCTCTAGCTACTCCTCCCTGGCAGTCAGCCTGCCCCTGGGACTTTGCACATGCCATTTGTTCTGCCTGGATAACTCTTTGCCTTCACTGTCCATCCCCTCACCTCTGACCCCTTTAGCAGATTAACTCCTCTTCTTGCTTCAGGTCTCAGATTCAACGCCTCTCTGTTTGGAAAGGCTTGCTGACCTCCCACGTCCCTGATCAGAGTCTCTTGCACTTCCACCAGCACATCCCTGTGCACCTCTTGGCTCTGCTCTTCTTTGAGCTGGCTGTATTCTTGGGCAGGCCCCTTCTTCAGTGGCAAAATGACTGCTGGTAACCATGAATGCATATCCCCAGATGAACCACAGGGCCTCATTCCCAACAGTCCCAGCAGAAGTCCTGGGTCATTCATTTGCAGAACATTGAAGCAATTCCACTGTAAATCTGATTGGTCAGGCTGGGTCATGGAGCTAAGAAGTAGAGTCAGCCTCTCTCAAACCATATGATTTTATCCCAGCAATATAGGGAGGTGGGAATACCAGGATCAGGAGGAATATTTTGATGTTATCAAAATAAGGAGGTAGACTGGCCAGGCAAAAGCCTCAGATGATCAGTTTAGCTCCCATGGTCTACATGACACCTAGATGAGTTTCATAAGATATCCCTGCATCCAGTTGGTCTAGATTTGGCCCAGGGTGATGGAAAATAAAAAATAACAGTAGTCTAAGTAAAATGGAAGTTTCTTATTCTTCCCCTAAAAGCCAGTAGCAGGCCATGCAGGATTGGCATGAGGCTCGGCTCCACAAGCCCTCAAGCACATGATGACTTCCATCTCCCCACCGGACCGTGCCTGCGGTGTGGCCTGCATCTCTGTGCCTCAAGGTGGTGCTCCAGCTGTCACCACCCCACCCCCAAAAACAAAATGGAAGAGACTAGAAGAAGCAGCCAGGGAAAGTCTACCAACCAACATTTCAGGAGGATTTCTGGAACGCAACACCCTGTTCAGTCTATTGACCAGAAAACTTGGTCACATACCACCCTTCGTTACAAGAAAGGCAAGGTGTGGCCATGAGCCACTTGAAAGTTCCATTACACTTGGACACGACACCAAAAGCACAACCCATGACCAACAACATTTATTAAATTGGACTTCATCAAAATTAAAAACTTTTTCTCTGCAAGAAACACTGGTAAGAGAATGAAGCAACAAGCTACAAACTGGGGAGAAATATTTGCAAGTCACATACGTGACATAAGATATGTATCCAGAATATATAAAGAATTCTCAAACTCAGACATCAAGATGACAAGTCCATTTTAAAAATTGGCAAAAGACATGAACTCAAGAGGATACTTTGCAGAAGAGGATATATGGATGACAAAGAAGCTCGAAAAGATGCCTAACATCATTAGCTATGAGGGAAATGCAAATTAAAACCACAGTGAGGCCAGGCATGGTGGCTTAAGCCTGTAATCCCATCGCTTTGGGAGGCCAAGGCGGGCAGATGACAAGCTCAGGAGATGGAGACCATCCTGGCTAACACGGTGAAACCCCGTCTCTACTAAAAATACAAAAAAATTAGCCAGGCATGGTGGCGCGTGCCTGTAGTCCCACCTACTCAGGAGGCTGAGGCAGGAGAATTGCTTGAACCCGGGAGGCGGAGGTTGCAGTGAGCTGAGATCATGCCACTGCACTCCAGCCTGGGTGACAGAGTGAGACTCCATCTCAAAAAATAAATAAATAAATAAAAAACCACAGTGAGATACCAACACCCATCAAGTTAACACTGCATGTGCTCACTCGTGTGGAAGCTTTAAAAAGCTGATCTCATAGAAGTAAAAAGTGGAACAGAGGATACTGGAGGCTGGAGGGGTTGGAGAAAGGGATAGATAGGGAGAGATCTGTTAAAGGATACAGGTAAATAGGAGAAATAAGTTCTAGTGTTCTATGCCACTGTAGGATAACTATAGTTTACAATAATATATGATACAGTTTCAAATAGCTAGAAGGAAGATATTGAATGTTCCCAAGACAAACGATAAATATTTGAGATGATTGATATGCTAATTATTCTGATCTGATACATTATATGTATAAAAATACCACTGTATCCCCTGAAAAAGAACAATTATTGTCAGTTTAAAAACAAAAATATAAGGGTTTAAAAAAAATGGCCTAAATGAAAAAGACAGACAATACTAAGTGCTGACGAGGATACAGAGCTACTGGATCTTTTATAGGAACATAAATTGGTGCAGCCACTCTGAAAAAGATTTGGCAGTCTTATAAAGTGAAACATCTATCCACCATGTGACTCAGCAGCTGCATTCCTGGGTACATAAACCCCTGTGTTCACACAACAACCTGTATGTTGTGAATGTTTTTAGCAGCTCTGTGCATAATAACCCCAAAGTGGAAACAACTCGAACATTCTTCAGCAAATGAACAGATGAACCATGACTCCACAATAAAAAGGAATGGATTTTTTTTAAACTTTTATTTTAGGTTCAGAGGTACATGTGAAGGTTTGGTATATAGGTAAACTTGTATCACAACGAGGGGGAGTTGCCTTACAGGTTATTTCATCACCTCGGTATTAAGCCCACCCAATAGTTATCCTTTCTGCTCCTCTCCCTCCTCCCACCCTCCACCTTCAAGTAGACCCCATTGTCTGTTTTTCCCTTCTCTGTGTCCATGTGTTCTTATCATTTAGCCCTGACTTATAAGTGAGAACATGTGGTGTTCAGTTTCCTGTTCCTGCATTAGTTTGCTAAGGATAATGGCCTCCAGCTCTATCTATGTTCCTGCAAAAGACATGATCTCATTTTTATGGCTGCATAGTATTCCATGATGTTTATGTACCACATTTTCTTTATCCAGTCTGTCAATGATGGGCATTTAGTTTGATTCCATGTCTTTTGCTATTGTGAATAGTTCTGCAGTGAACATTTGCATGCATGTATCTTTATGGTAGAATGATTTATATTCCTCTGGGTATATACCCAGTAATAGGATTGCTGGGTTGAACAGTAGTTCTACTTTTAGCTCTCTGAGGAATTGACATACCACTTTCCACAATGGTTGAACTAATTTTACACTCCCAACAGCAGTGTATAAGAGTTCCCTTTTCTCTGCAACCTCACCAGCATCTGTTATATTTTTACTTTTTAATAAATAGCCATTCTGACCAGTATGAGATGGTATCTCATTAAGATTTTAATTTGCATTTCTCTAATGCTCAGTGATATTGAGCTTTTTTTTCATATGCTTCTTGGCCACATGTGTGTCTTCTTTTGAAAAATGTCTATTCATGTCCTTTGCCCACTTTTTTTTTTTTTTTTTTTTTGAGATGGAGTTTTGCTCTTTGTTGCCCTGGCTGGAGTGCAGTGGCGCAATCTCCGCTCACTACAACCTCCGCCTCTTGGGTTCCAGCAATTCTCCCATCTCAGCCTCCCAAGTAGCTGGGATTACAGGTGCCCACCACCACGCCCAGCTACTTTTTGTATTTTTATTAGAGATGGGGTTTCACCATGTTGGCCAGGCTGGTCTTGAACTCCTGACCTGAGGTGATCCACCTGCCTCAGCCTCCCAAAATGCTAGGATTACAGGCATGAGCCACCACGCCCGCCTGCCCACTTTTTAATAGAGTTGTCTGTTTTTCTCTTGTAAATTTGTTTTTTTTTCTTCTTTTTTTGAGACTGAGTCTCGCTCTGTCACCCAGGCTGGAGTGCTGTGGTGTGATCTCGGCTCACTTGCAAGCTCCGCCTACCAGGTTCACACCATGCTCCTGCCTCAGCCTCCCGAGTAGCTGGGACTACAGGCGCCTGCCACCACACCCAGCTAATTTTTTGTATTTTTAGTAGAGACGGGGTTTCACCATGTTAGCTAGGATGGTCTTGATCTCCTGAGCTCGTGATCCGCCTGCCTTGGCCTCCCAAAGTGCTGGGATTACAAGTGTGAGCCACCGTGCCCGGCCTTCTCTTGTAAATTTGTTTAAGTTCCTTATAGATGCTGGACATTAGACCTTTATCAGATGCATGGTTTGCAAATATTTTCTCCCATTCTATAGGTTGTCTCTTTACCCTGTTGATAGTTTCTTTTGCTGTGCAGAAGCTCTTTAATTAAATCCCATTTGTCAGTTTTTGCTTTTGTTGTGATTGCTTTTGGTGTCTTTGTCATGAAATCGTTGCCTGTTCTTTTGTCTAGAATGGTGTTGCCTAAGTTGTCTTTCAGGATTTTTATAGTTGTGGATTTTACATGTAAGTCTTTAATCTGTCTTCAGTTAATGTGTGTATATGGTGTAAGGAAGGGGTCCAATTTCAATCTTCTGCATATAGTCATATGCCAGTTACCCCAGCACCATTTATTGAATCGGGAGTCTTTTCCCCATTACTTTTGTTAGTTTTGTTGAAGATTGGGTGGTCTTGGGTGTGCAGCCTTATTTCTGGGCTCTCTATTCTGTTTCATTGGTCTGTGTACCTGTTTTTGTACCAGTACCATGCTGTTTTGGTTACTGTAGCCTTGTAGTATAGTTTGAAGTCAGGTAACATGATGCCTCCAGCTTTGTTCTTTTTGCTTGAAGTTGCCTTGGCTATTTGGGTTCTTTTTTGGTTCCATATGAATTCTAAAATAGTTTTTTTCTAGTTCTATGAAGAATGTTGGTGGTAGTTTGATAGGAACAGCATTGAATCTGTAAATTGCTTTGGGCAGTATGGACATTTTAATGATATTAACTCTTCCTATCCATAAACAGGGGATAGTTTTCCATTAGTTGTGTCTTCTCTGATTTCTTTGAGCAGTGTTTTGTAATTCTCATTCTAGAGATCTGTCACCTCCCTGGCCTTCCTGATTTGGCTCTTGCCTTGGCTATTGTTGGTGTATATGAATGCTAATAATTTTTGTACATTGATTTTGTATCCTGAAACTTTGCTGAAGTTGTTTATCAACTGAAGGAACTTTTGGGCCAAGACTATGGTGTTTTCTAGATACAGAATTATGTTGTCTGCCAACAGGGGTAGTTTGACTTCCTCTCTTCCTATTTGGATGCTCTTTATTTCTTTCTCTTGCCTGATTGCTTTGGCTAGGACTTCCAATACTATGTTGAGTAGGAGTGGTGAGAGAGGGCATCCTTGTCTTGTGCCAGTTTTCAAGGGGAATGCTTCCAGCTTTTGCCCTCTCAGTATGATGTTGGCTGTGGATTTGTCATAGATGGCTCTTATTATTTTGAGGTATGTTCAAAAGGAATGGATTATTGATACATGAAACAATGTGGCTGAATCTCAAAAGCATTATGCTGAGAGAAAGAAACAGTCCCAAAAGGTCACATAGTCTGTGGTTCCATGTATATGGCATTCTTAATAAGACAAAACTCCAGTTGATAAGAAAAGATCACTAGAGGGTAGGGGTTGGGGTGGGGAGTGGGGGTTCTGGCTATAAAGGGACAGTCCAGGGAGTGCTTTGGGTGATAGACCCAGGCCATATCCTGACTGAGTGCAGGTTACGTGAATCTATACATATGTTAAATTCATGGATTTATACATCTCAAAAAACATCAGCTTTACCATAAAAAGCTCTGTTACTAGGCTGGGTATCGTGGCTCATGCCTGTAATCCCAATACTTTGGGAGGCTGAGGCAGGAGGATCACTTGAGTCTAGGAGGTCAAAGCTGCAGTTGAGCCATGGTTGTGCCACTGCCCTCTAGCCTGGGCAACAGAACAAGACTGTCTCAAAAACAGAACAAAACAAATAAATGATTACTATGGCAGAAAAGAAGCGTGGTGATAGTGAGGGAAGCTGGGGATAACTGGATAATCATCTGTACCTCATTTACCAAGGTATCCCCTTTGTTGGGCTATGGGAGGGTTTCTCAAACCCTGGCACTGCTGACATTTGCAGCTGGATGATTCTCTATTGTGGGGCTGTCCTATGCCTTGTAGGGGGCTTATAGCATCCCTGGCCTCTACCCACCGGATGTCAGCAGTGTCCCCCAGCCTGCAGTTATGAGAAACAAAAATGTCTCCAGACATGGCTCCATGTCCATAGGAACAAGGCATCACTGGTTGAGAATCACTGGCTAGTCTGAGTATGTTTCAATTATTTACAACTACATAATTTCCCATTAGTTGTTTCCTTTCTCAGAGACCCCTTTGCTCTCTGTCTCTCTCCCTTGCCTCTTTGTGACAACTGCCAAAGAATTAGCACGGTGTAAGCTGAGATGCCTGAGGACAGGGTTCTCCAGGGCATGTGAGCCTGTGCAAAGGAGCTTCTGCTCCAGCACGTGGATGGGGGAAGCCCTTACCTTCTCCATATCCTCTCTCCACACCCATGTTACCCCATACTCATGACTTGGCGAGGAAGACCGAGTGCAGGCAGTTATTGGTTCCAACAATAGGCCGACATTTTACTTACATCTTAAACCCTGGGTATTTCCCTTGGCTCATTTTAGAGCTCAGAAAAGCCATTCCACTATTTAAATATGGAAGAGTAACATATTTTAATAATCATACCCCGGGGCGTAGTTTTTCCCGTTGCATGAAAAAATAATGGTCAAAACAGCCCGCAGCCAATTGCAGAATTATGTAAAAGTAATGAAAAGAAATCAAAACCCACACGCCTTCCATCACGCTAGACCACCTTTGCTGTCTTGCTAAATTTTCTGCTTCACACACTTTCTAGCCCAGGATAAAGATTGTGGAGTAGTTCATATCTTTATTTCTAAAGAGCTTTGCCTATTCCAAAGGTGCTTTAGGAGGCTGAGTTACAGAAGGACCAGTCAATTGTCTTTAACCGAAGGACCAGCAGTGGAGTTTCCTGGATCATCTTAACATCAGGGGAAGATCAGAGGTTACTTTAGGACAGAGGGTTGCAGACTCTGGGCTGGTAAGTAAATGATAGAACAGGCTGCAGTCAGGTAGACAGCCTGGGCCCACTCTGGAGACTGAAGTGCCTTCTGTCGTCTACGTAATTGTTACCGTGTGGGAATCGGGGCCTGGTATTGGCAAATTTTATGTTTTCAATGCAACTGTTAACCAGAATCTTTATTTGACCCCTTCTACTTTGTAAATGCTGCAATAAATTCAGACTGAAAAGAACAAATCTGTAATCTAGGTATATTCTGGGGTTCACCAATTTGTGATTTCTCCCGCACCTTAACCCCCTAAAGGTCAACTCTGCAGGAACGAGATGGTTGGACCTAGAGAGGGAATCTTACCAGAAAGGGTGGTGTGATCATTCTCCATTCGTTTCCTGTCTCTTCCTGATCTGCCAAGGTCCTTCCCAGCTGACCTTTCTGTTTCCTCTGTTGCCCAACTATCCCAGCCAAGGTCAGGGTCATTCCCTTCTCTCTACTGTTGAACTAAGTTAAGAAGGAACTTTTCCTTAGGAACTTTTTCAGTTTAACTCTCATCACAGAAGCACAGAAAATATGCTTAAGCCAAAAAGCCCAAGTAAAGAAAGCAGGGTAGGAAGGTTGTCTGGACAGAATGATCACATTTATGTAAAGATCACCACCAAGAAATTGCACACAAAAATACAAGGAGAAGGGAACACAGCAAACTATTGACAGTGATTAATTCTGGGCATGGGAATAGAGACTGTTTATCCCCATCAACTTTCTTGTATGTTTCATGCTGGGAATGTGCTATTATTAATTTATAATGGAACACATTTTTTAAAGGAAATCTTACTTGGAAACGAAATGAGAAACATTTGAAAACGGAATGTTCAATAGTGACATTTAGTGAGCATCGATTCTTTGATCAATAACCACAAGTGTTTTTTTTAACTTATGCAATGGTAGGACATCTGATTTTAGCTGATCTAAAGGAAAAAACAGACTTGTCCCCTCCTCTCTGTCCCTTAGATGAGATTGTTGGCAGGAAAACTAGAGCTGCAGAGAGGCTGGGCTTGACGTTTCTCCTTGGAGTTGTAATAAGGAGGGATTGGAACTTGGACACTTGACTTAGGAGCAACTTCCAAGTTGACCATAGATAGAACCTTTGCTTCAAGGGGTGGTTCCTTCCGTGAATACTTAAAGGAGTTAGAGATTGGGAGTCCCTGCTGTAAAAGTGGAAAAATAATAGTGCTCACTAATGTAGTTTGTGTGTTTTGGGTCATGTCCCATTGGGAACCAGCCCCTCCCCTGGGTGAGCTGCAAATGGCTATGGTCACTGGAGTCTTTGGGGCAAGAGACGTTCTGCCCTAGGTTAGACGACTGCATTTACATCTTCACATTACATATAGGCAGTTTGGTGCACCCAGTTCTTTTAAGCTGGCAGCAAAGGAATTTGAATGAACTCATCAGCTCTGTCCACATATTTGGATTTTACAGGATGATTTCCCAAACCACTTGGAACAATGAAGTGTGCCCTGATTTGCTTGCCACTGGATCTCAGCATGGAAGACCAGAGACTGGTTGGTTGCCCTGGTGCAGGCACCACATTAATGCCCTGGTGGTGGCCAGGCCCTGAGTTTTTTAGCTGAGTAAAGATTTGTTCTCTTCCCAAGGATTGATGGCTAAGGAGCTCTGATTCACATCCTTCCAGAAGGCCGAATCCTCATACCATTGATAGAGAACTTGCTTTATGCCAGGACTATTTGTTGACTTATTTTAGGGTTGAGGGAGGCACTATTGTTGTTTGCATTTTACTGATGGGGAACTAAAGCACAGAGAGGTTAAGTGACTTGTGGATGATCACACAGCAGGTAACCGGTAGAGGTGAAGTTTTAACCCAGGCAGTGTTCTCCAGAGTCGTTGGTCTTGGGAAAATGGCTACGGTTCACGTTACACCTCAAAGCCTGATTGATCCATTGTCATAGGCCACGTTCACATTTTACTCATTACAGTGACCAGGGATGTATATAAACACATGCAGCCGAAAGAAGGTCTGAGGGTTTGCCTGCTGGTACATTTCCAGACACACAGCTTTAAGCAGTATCTGCTTTGAAACAGACCAAATGTCAAGGCGACCAACAAAGCCTGTCAATTAGGAATGCCTCTCAGTGGGTGGTTTAGAGCTCAGAGTTAGGGGAAAAAATGCAGCGTGAACTGTGATAAGCTGAGATGGAGAGAAAAACCAGAAACCTCACTCCAACGTCATCTTATTTTAATAATTATCATGATCCCATTAATCCAAGAATATTTGGTACCCAATTATTTTTTATTTGTACTTTGTAATGTAGTGTGCATTGGTGGAATGACATTAGAGGGAAGAAAGTAAAGGTTAGGGAGATACCATTTATAGAAAAGCCAGGTACAGGGCTTGGCACCTTAATTCTACCTCATTTAGTCTTCTTAACTGTCCTGTGACAGTGGGTGCTGGTATCTTCCCCCTCCACCCATCTGTTTTTTGTTTTGTTTTTTTTTTTTGCTGATAAGGAAACTAAAGCCCAGAGAAGTTTAGTAATTTTCCCATAGTCACACAGCAAGTAATTGACAGAAGTTACTGTATTTATGGGTGTGGGTATGTGGAAGGAAGTAGGCCAGCAGGTTTTGTGGGCCACGCTCAGTCATGTAAAATTATGTCAAATACATATTAAAAATTTACAAGAAACATTAAACCAAATACATATTAAAGACTTATGGCTGGGCACCATGACTCACACCTGTAATCCCAGCACTTTGGGAACCCAAGGTGGAAGGATTGCTTGAGCCCAGGAATTCAAGACCAGCCTGGACAATATAGCAAGACCTCATCTCTACTAAAAATTAAAAAATTAGCCAGGCAGTTGTCCCAGCTACTCAGGAGACTGAGGCAGGAGGATGGCCTGGGCCCAGGAGTTGAACCTGCAGTGAGCCATGTTCATGCCACTGCACTCCACACTCCAGCCTGGGGGATGGAGTGAAACCCTGTCTCAAAAACAAACAGATAAACAAAAAAGACATAATGGGACCAAGAGTCAACAGAAGGGTTTTCTGATACTGTATATGAGAATGTAGATCTACTTTCAGTATCTTTTGACTAAGAAAAATCCAACTAACATGGAGGCTATGATAATTCAATATTGCTTTACATAAATCTGCATTTTATTAGTCAGCAGGTTCCTGATGCATTGAAAACCATGCACATGTTCCTATTGCATTTAGAAACACTACCTATAGGTAGTGCTTGGTGCTTTTCTGGGTTTCTGGACCACGTAATTAACACCAAGGGCTTGATGGGGTCCATGGCTCCCCAGGTTGGAAGCAAGTGGTTTAGGAAATCAAGGAGAAAACAAATTGAATACTGACTTTTCCAAATGCTACCCATGCATATAGAGCAAGAAAGTGTGGTAGAGGGAGAGGAGAACCTACCTCCGCAGTGACTTTCCTAAAACTCCATGAATCTCAAGAATTCGGAGAAAGTCACTCAAGCTCATTCGACACATATTCAACCCAAGAGCATCATTAAGATAAAATCGTTTGCTCTCTAAATGACCAAATTAGGCATTGCAATTAGAGCACAAACACTTCCTGGTAATTCCTCATCTCATTTTCAACTTGCCATGCTTGGCTCTGTGAGCCTTTGAGAGAAAGAAGTCATTGTTGAAAATGGAATGTGATTTTCACTAGCTCCAGTGTTTAGGAGAAATATTTAGACTTATTTTGATGGCAGGAAGTCATACAGCCTTCTCCATTCTGAGGATGGAGGGGTGAGTGGGGGATCTCTATACCTGTGAGTTTCTTGTCAGTTTGCCTGTAATGGCTGGGGAGGTTTTCTTTAACTTTGCAATCTGTCTTCCCTGGTATTTAGCAGGGATCAGAGGAATAGTGGATAATATGTGAGAGGTCACCCTGTCTCCTCCTAACTTTTCCTACCAGGTTGGGGAGGTTATTTGTGAATCATTAGAGGTCAGAGTGTAGCCCCATACTGGACCCTGGAACTACGAATGTTTCTACAAGCAGGAATCACCTGGTACAAAACCATTGACTCAGTCTTGAGGGTTTCATTCTGTGGAAGCATTGTTGAAAAGAACAACATTTGACTGGATTTATTTTCCAAAATTTTGACTGGGGCTTTTTCCCCCCCAGGAGAATAATTGCAGGGTCTAAGATGAACCGTGTGAGCTCTAGCATTAGAAGAAAAGACAAAGCATAATGTAGCTCATGAAGTTTTTATGGTTGGTTAATGCGTCTTAGTCTGCTGTGATTCAATGGCCAATGTGGCTCAATCTGGAAGCCCCCTACTCGCCTTCTAACTTCTTCACATAATAGACAGGTAGTTCGAATGATACCCATGATCCCACACAATCCTTTTGGGATGGAAATAGTCCCTGTAAGGGGAAAATCATTGAGCATTTTGTAGTTTTTCAAATTTTACCTTCTTTTGCTTTAAATTAATTGCTACAGAACAGGACATTTTGGTACTGAAATGAGGTCTGTACAGGGCAAATCACCAGGCCACATGTGAGGGCCACCTTCAGGAATGAAAAATCAAAAACAAAACAAGCTAAGCAGCAGAAGACAAATTCTGTTCAGGACACTGCATCTTTATGTTTGCAAGGACTTAGCCCAGGCATGTAATTTTGATCCTGTTATAAATCTGTGACAAGTGCTCTTCACTTTAAACAACTGGAGGCATCCCTGAAAAGTTGTGTGATATTTTAACCCAATTTGCTTTCATTTAAAATTGCCATTTCAGAGTCATCATATTATCTTCACTCTTCATTATTTTTCACTTGACTGCAGCTTGGAATTTTTTCTACCTTCTTCCTCCTCCTGTTTCTCTGTCTCAGCATCATATATTTATGTGTTGTTTCATTCAACCACCCACCCACCCATCTGCCTATCCATCCACCCACCCACCCGCCCATCCACCTATCCACCTATCTACCTATCCGCCTATCCATCCACCCACCCACCCATCCATCTGCCTATACATCCACCCACCCACCCACCCACCTGTCCATCCACCCACCCACCCACCCATCCACCTGTCCATCCACCCACCCACCCACCCACGCACCTGTCCATCCACCCACCCACCCACCCATCCACCTGTCCATCCACCCACCCACCCATCTACCTATCCATCTATCCACCCACCCATGTACCTATCTACTCTCCCCCATCCACCTATTCACCCATCCACCCACCCACTCATCCACCTATCTACTCACCCACCCATCCACTCATGCACCCACTCATCCACCCATCCACCCACCTACCCACCCATCCATCCACCCACCCATCCATCTACCTGTCCATGCACCCATTCATTCATCCACCCGTCCGTTCATCCATCCATTCATCCACCCATCCACGCATCCAGAAAACATTTCATGCCTTGCCAGGCCATACACACCAGTTTAATGATTTTCAAGTTGGGGAGATTTTGCTACCCCGCCCCCATGGCAATTGGGGACATTTTTGGTTGTCACAGCTGGGAGAGAGGGGGATGCCACTGGCATCTGGCAGGTGGAGTCCGAGGATGCTGCTACTCGTACTGCAGTGCCCAAGAAAGCGGGCCTAAATGTAATATGTCAAGCTGGAGAAATTCTGCTCACTCCGGGATAGATAACTGAGTTCCTGACCAAATGAAACTTACCGTCTTGCAGGGGAAGTGGACAGATAAACAGGGAAATTGTGCTGATGCTGCTGGTGAGGTCATAGGTGTTTGTGATCATTTCTCCTTTGGAGGGTGGTTCAGAAACAAGACCATTCATGGATCTGGGAAAAAATTCTTCTCTGGAGAGGTCCAGTAGGAATTGAAAAGTGAGGGAAAGAGGCTGGATGAACAGAGGGTCACAGGTGTAGGTTTGGGACACATTGTGGGGGCTGAAATTTGGAACCTTAAATGAGGCAGAGGTAATAAGCTCAGATGCCTGCAGGTGCCAGGTATGGTGGCAAGGGTAGCAATAAGTGGCAGTTGATCCAGCTCCCTGGGGCGTGTTGGGGCCCGTGGGAGACAGTGGGGTCCCTGAAGGAGGCAGTGGCCACCCAGCCCCAGTCAGCTGGTTCCATCTGAGAATGTAGGCCTGGGGCGGCCAGACCCGTCTCATTTTTCCATAAAAGCTGGAAGCCCGGACTTTGTAGGAAATCTCCTGAGTTTTAAATGTTTATAACTCATCCCAGATTTGTTTAAAAGGATGAAAAACAAAAAACACTGTTCAAGCCAAACAAAACACACCCGTAGGCCACATCCCTCGGGGTTTTGACCTCTGTTCTCAGGATAAAATGAGTCAAGGCTTGTAATACCAACATGGTGCCTGGGAGACAGTAGGCGTTCAATAAATATTGGTTAAGAGTGAATAAAGGTTAAGTCAAAGTCTGGCAATAAACCCTGAAGAGCACCTAAGGGTTCTCTAAAATGAATACTTTACCTAAATCAGGCTTTCTCAACCGCAGCGCTATTGGCACTGGGGCCAGATACTTCTCTGTTGCGTGGGGCTGCCCTGCACACTGTAGCATGTTTAGCAGCATCCCTGGCTTCCACCTACCAGATGCCAGTAGCATTCCCTTTCGTCTCCCCACAATTATAACAACCAAAAATATCTCCAGGCCAGGCACGATGGCTCACGCCTGTCATCCTAACACTTTGGGAGGCCAAGGCGGGCGTATCGCCTGAGTTCAGGAGTTCAAGACCAGCCTGGCCAACATGGTGAAACCCCTGTCTCTACTAAAAATACAAAAATTCTCTGGGTGTGGTGGCAGGTGCCTGTAATCCCAGCTACTCAGGAGGCTGAGGCAGAAGAATCGCTTGAATCCAGGAGGTGGAGGTTGCAGTGAGCCGGGATCGTGCCATTGCACTCCAGCCTGGGCAACAAGAGTGAGGCTTCGTCTCAAAAAAAAAAAAAAAAAAAAAAAATCTCCAGATATTGCCAGCAATGTACTTGAACAGCAAGTTACAGGTTAACTCAATGCCATGAGGACTTTGCTGTAGTCTGTTGGTGGACAGTCAGCCGCAGGTAGAGAACCCAGAAAGAGGTCCCTAAATCCCCCCGCTGCCTCTCATGCTCTGCTGTATCAGTCCTGGGGAGGAACCAGGAGGAGAGGAGTTTCACACAAAATACCCCACGATTTAAGACTCACTCACCTAAATGTACCTGTCTCCTTCCCACCCCAGCCCCCACATTTCCAGGTCACACTGTGAGCCTCCTCTGCAGTGGAAAACAGGGATGTTCACCCCAGAATGGGCATCCAGCCTCCTCCTCCCTGGACAGAGATCACTCTGTGGCTGCTTTTGAGGCCTTTGGGATTTAGTCTTGGGCCTGGTTGCTTCTTTGGTTAATGTTTACAGAAGCACTGTGCAAGACTGGACATGCTGGCAGCTTCTCACACCTCCAGCCCACCTGTTGGAAAAGGGCTGGAGGAATAGTCCCCTCCTCTCCACGGATGCCAGCCTGGCCCATGTGTCCACAGGTACAAGGAGGACACTCTCACCCAGGTCTTGGATGGAATCAGTAATTAAAGCAACAGGGGGATTCTGGAGCAGCTGTTCATTTTGTTGAACAAGAGTAGCTGGGGGGCCCACTGACCTAGGCTAGTGGTTCTCAAACTTGAGTGAGCCCGAGAACCTCCTGGAGGGCCTGTTAAGCTGTTGGGCCCAGCCCCAGGTTACTGACTCAGAAGGTCTGGGCCAGGGGTCTGAGAATTTATGTGTTCCGTGGTGCTGCTGCTCCTGGCCTAGGGGCTGCACTTTGTGAACACTCATCTGGCCTCTGGTGAAGACTCCAACCCCCTTCCTCTATCCATTTTCTCACCAAGGCAGAGAAAGGAGGATGGGAGGCTAGGGGGTGTTTAGGAACCCACCTCCTCTGCTCTTTCTGGATTCTCTACCTGTCCACCAACAGACCACAGCAAAGTCCTCATGGCATTGGGTTACACTGTAACTTGCTCTGCAAGTATGAGGCTGGTTCGATCAATTTATATCCCTACCAGCTTCTTCTTTTTATAATTATTTTTCTTGTCCCTTTGATAATGTGGTGCATTCAGGTGGGTCTCCCGGTCATTACAGTGAATTAGTGAAATCCCTCTTTATGGGTTTCTGTTTGTTGGAGCTTAACAGAGGTGGTTTAAATCACCAGCCGTCAGAATTGCCTTCTCCAGCAAGTGCTTGGATAATGCTTCATTATAAGCAGGCTTAGCTGCTGCGACAGATATAGATTAGAACAATTTGCTTCTCTGCTGTTGGGGAAACTGTGACATGACATTTTGGTGGCTGTGGTACAGAGCTGTTTTCCAGAAAGGAAAAGCCTCTTGAACTTTTGCATCTACCGAATAATTTAGCTGTGTATGCTTACATGCTGCTACGGGTCTAGGGGTGGGAAGTGTGCCGAACCCCTATCGACTCCAGTGGGGATGGCACCAGGTTCAAGCGGCCAAAGAAGGGACCCAGAGCCAGCAAATGAGACACAGGGTTTTACTGGGGGCTTACGTACAGTGGAGAGAGTCCAGCAGTGGTGTGCTGGGCAGAGGAGCCGCAACAACTTGCTGAAGGCATGCAGCTTATACAGCGTTTTCACTTAGCACCCTCCCCTTAACAACCTCTGCCTGGCAACCTTCATTCAACCCACACTTGGGACCTCCATCCCCTGTATAGCCTGTGTTCCATGGGACAGGATGGGGGCTCAGATGTTCCTCAGAGACAAGGAATGAATCTCTGGGATGACCACTCCCAGATTCCCTAGCTCAGGACACACGTTCAGGCGCACCTGCCATACAAGGTCATTCTCGGGGTAGGCTTAAGGTATTGCTGTCAGATGCATTTGCCATCAGGGAGGGAGCTGCTCTCTCAGAGTCGGATGACCCACTTAGCCCAATTTGCTTGGGACTTTTCTGGTTTCAGCAGTGACAGTTTCCGGTCTCAGAAGCCTTAGTTCCACCTAACCCAGACAGTGGGGTCAGCCTAGCTCAGAGGAGGATGCTGGCTGGAAACCCCAGGCAGGCAGAGCTCAGAAGTCTCAAGATACCAGCAATTGCCACCCAGTTTTGAGTACTTACATGCCAGATGCTCAATCCTTATGTCTCACATTGTATTAGTCCGTTCTTGCATTGCTATCAAGAACTACCTGAGACTGGGTCATTTCTAAAGAAAAGAGGTTTAATTGACTCACAGTTCTGCAGGCCCTACAGTAAGCATGGCTGGGGAAGCCTCAGGAAACACTTACAGTCATGGCAGAGGGCAAAGGGGAAGCAGGCACAGTCTTACATGGCCGGAGAAGGAGGAAGAGAGCCAAGGGGAAGGCGCTACGCACTTTTAAACCACCAGATCTCGTGAGAACTCACTCACTGTCACGAGAACAGCAAGGGGGAAATTCATCCCCATGATCCAAGCACCTGCCCACCAGGCCTCTCTTCCAACAGTGGAGATTACAATTCAACAGGAGATTCGGGCAGAGACACAAATTCAAACCATATCGCATATCATCCTTCAAACAATGCAAAATCGTGCTATTATCACCATTTTACAGGCCAGGAAACTGAACTTGGTGGAGATTCCTCTAGCTGGCAGAATGATTCTGGCCACTACACAGTCAGGCCACCAACCTAGGTCTGTCTTCTTCAAAGCCCATGGTTTTAGGGAGCACCTACTAGGGTGGGGTGAAGAGAGAGGCTTTTTTTTTTTTTTTTTTTTGAGACAGAGTTTCACTCTTGTTGCCCAGGCTGGAGTGCAATGGTGCAATCTCGGCTCACTGCAACCTCCGCCTCCTGGGTTCAAGTGATTCTCCTGCCTCAGGCTCCCCGAGTAGCTGGGATTACAGCCATGTGCCACCACGCCTGGCTAATCTTGTATTTTTAGTAGAGACAGGGTTTCTCCATGTTGGTCAGGCTGATCTCGAACTCCCGACCTCAGGTGATCTGCCTGCCTCGGCCTCCCAGAGTGCTGGGATTACAGGCGTGAGCCACCATGCCTGGCTGGGAGAGGCTTCTTAAAATGCAGATTGGTGGACCTAGAGCTTCTGCTACAATATATCAGGGGTAAGCTCCAAGAATTTGCATTTCTCACAAGTTTCCAGGTGATGCTGATGCTAGTGGCCCAGGGACCACACTTTGGGGACACTTAAGTACTACCCCACTTGGGCTGTGTGAGTTGCCACCTTTGCCTCACTGAGGACCTGAAGTTTAGGAGGCATCTCCCTATCATGAGCATTCCTAAAGGGTGGGATTTGTGCAGTCCTGTCATGAAGACTGGGGGCTCTTGGGCTGTGTCTTGGGCTCAGGACCAGACATGAGTTAAGCTCCTTGAGACAGGGACAAGTCCTTCTTGATCCCAGGTGAACCTTCCCCATCCTCCCAGAGCACAGCCTGGAACCCAGTAGGCTCTCAGCAGAAATTGTGGAATGAATGAAATTCTCCCTGTCTCCTGCTGCTAGTGTTTGTTTGTTTGTTTGTTTGTTTTTTGTTAGTCTCCCGCTCCTAGTTTTTTGTTTTGTTTTGTTTTGTTAGTTAGCCCAAGACAAAGCTGGATTCTTGCTCAGGTGACACTCATGCCACGTGAAGTGGTCTATCTTGAGACCAAGGCGTGGAGTCCATAGGCACATGGCAGTGCAGGCACCTGGCGCTGGTGTCCCAGACCCTGGAAAAGTCAGTGTCCTTAGGCAAAGCAATTGCACCTGGAGTCTTGTAGCGACCTGTGTGCAGTAGGGCTGGGGAAGCCTTGAGAGGAGCTGGAAGGGGGAATTTCCAAAGCAGTTGTCAGGAGTGGAATCACAGCATTTATAAAACCCCGACAGAGCTGGAGCGGGACCTGCCACATCTTAGCTCTGTGACCTTGGGTGAGTTTTTTCAAATTCTCAGTGCCTAGTGAAGATCCTGACTAGGAGGGACCTGGGATGATACAGAAATTGTGTTTGGGACATAGTAAGCACTAAATAAATGTGAGCTGATATTTTTATGTATCATCATTATTCTTCACTGTTTCACCAACTCTGAGCCTCAGTTTCTCTATCTGTGAATGGGAGTAAAATTCCTTCTCTGTAGGAAGGGGCAGTTATGTGAACCAATGTGTGCAAAGTATTGTGCACAGAGCCTGGGACCTAGAAAGTCCTCGAAAAATGTCAGCTGGCCTCAGTACCTATAACCTTTCTACATCAAAGTCTTTTGAGAATCTGATAAAAACTGTGGACTTGGAAAAAATATGTATATATATATGACAACATTTTCCACTTTGGGACAGGGAGTTTGGCTCTCTAAGCCATCTCTTGAATCAGATTTAGAATCTCTGCAGTGGAAGGGAACTCACTTAGGCTAGTGTCCACTGGTGAGTTCTCTGCATCCCCACATTCCCTCGCCCGACCCCAGACTCCCCTACATGTGACACCCCCAGTGTCTTCACTACCAGGTTTCTCCACTGCGTGCTGCTTTAGGGCACTCCCAGCAGGATGCAGTTTATTGTAATTCACACAGGAATGTTTAAGAGACTGGCAAGAGCTTCCACTTTCACCTGCTTTCACGTTATTTATGTTTTAAAGGAGGCTGCCAGGGCTGGGAGCAATGAATGGCTCACGCCTGTAATCTCAGCACTTCAAGAGGCCGAGGTGGGAGGATCACATGAGGCCACAGTTCGAGACCAGCCTGGCCAACATGGTGAAACCCCATCTCTACTAAAAATACAAAAATTACCTGGGCGTGGCGGTGCACATCTGTGATCCCAGCTACTTGGGAGGCTGAAGCACAAGAATTGCTTGAACCCCGTTGTAGTGAGCCAAGATCCTGCCACTGCACTCCAGCCTGTGTGACAGATCAAGACTCTTGTCTTAAAGTAAAATAAAATAAAAATAAATATAAATAAATAAATAAATAAATAAATAAATAAATAAATAAAAGAGGCTGCCAGGAAAGGACGGAATCTAGCAAAAGGAATGTATTACAAATGGTGGAATTAGAGATAGTTCTATAGGTCACTCAGGCGAGGAGATGGCCTTTTAACCTTAATGAAATCTAGGACACTCTGGGGTTTTATGGGGGAGTCACATGGGGGGAAGTATTGGGAAGATAAGGGAATAAAAATCATCACTTACCTAGCCTCTCTGCTCACCTTTAAGTCCAAAGAGTTCCTTTTCCATTGCTATCTCCGTAGGCAGCACTTTATGTTGTGTTTTTTATAATCGGAGGAAACCGATGGCACCATAAACTTCTAGAAAGTCAACTACCACCTTGGTTCTGTGTGGGAAAGTAAAATTTTATGTTTTCCATAAATACAAGATGAAGACAGCATTTAAAGCCTATCCCTGAATTGGATAGATCATTTTAAAGTGAGTTTGTTGCATTTAGAAACCATGATCCCTATTGGCCCTACAACAAGGCAATTTTCATATCAGGCAGGTCCTGGCATCTGGGGAGACTGGCTGTTTCCTTTGTTGCCGGGGAAATCATTTCAAAATGGAAAAAACCCTGAATCCCAGCCCCCAGCAATCTTCAAAACAATACACATTCTTTAAAAAAAAAAAAAAGAAAGCCAAACAACAAAACAATAGGTAACACAAAACCCAATACATTACTGTACACTAGAAAGGTTTTTTCTTTCCCAACTGAAGGGATGAAAGGGCATCATAATTTTGTTTTCAAATGTGTTTAAGAACCTGTTATTAAAACGGAATTAAACCCAAGTCCCAGGGCAGCCGCTCTGCGACTACCGGGAGATAATCTTGATAATGCGATTAGGGCCTGCTTCAATGGGGCTGGGAGGGGAAGGGAAGTCGAGATGCCCAAGCGGGAGCTCTACTGAGTCACCTGCAACTGCCCGTGCCCGAACACAGATGCCTCGATCTCCCCATAACCGGGCAATGGACCCCTGCTCTTGGGAGCTACTAGGGGCCTGAAACAATAAGACGAATAATAACATTTATTGATGGCTCTCTATAAGCTGTGCTAAACTTTCACATGTATTTTCTCATTTCTATCCTGCAAGGCAGATACTATCATAGACACACCTGCACACACACCCATGTTCAGACCAGTGCAGAAATCATCAATGCTGATGCTGTCTTGATGGACAATTTTGAAATTTCCTTCATCACAGATCTTTTGCACCCATTGGAGTTCTTAAAATATTGCTTGAAAATATTCTTTATCTCTCCAAGTTTCTCTCTCTCTCTCTCCTTTTTTTTTTTTTTTTTTGGCTTCGCTGAAGCCACACAGCTGATCAGCAGCAGAGCTGGGATTCAAACCCAGGTCTGCCGATGGCTGAGCCTTGCCTTTCACTGCTATGATCAATCTACAGGATTGTGTGGTTTGGTACCTAACTGCAAACGACTCAGATCTCTTGGAAAACTTTTATGTACTAGCAATCTCCACTCCCACTCCACAGCGAAATAACCAGGCGGCTGTGATTGCTGCTGAAATCGTGGCCAATGACGAACAGAAAGTGGCTGTGCAAATAAGATCCTCCTCGTTTATGTTACATTTTAGCCTTTGCTTTTTTATCCATCTGGAAAGCAATGCCCACTCTGCACCTCTATCTAATGGGCCCGTTCACCAGCAGGCTGCGACAGCCGCATCCTCCACAGCACTGTACTTTGACCGGAGACATCTGAAGTCGCAGAATAACGTCACTGATTAAGAGGCCAGAGGAAAGAAGGAAGTAAGTGTCGTTGAGCTTTGACTCTGTGCCGAGCCCTGTATTAGGCCTTTTATTTAATAGATCTCATTGAAATGTCACAAAAATTCTGTGAGGGAGATGGTGCTCTTCTCCCCATTTGTAGATAGGAGAACTGAGGCTGGAGAAGCTGAGCAATTCTTGGGCCAACAGGAAAGGGTGATGTTACTTGCTAGAGGTCAGAGGCAGTGAATAAAGGCTATGAGGACAGACCTACTCTCTGATAATTCCATCTGAGCGGTCTCTAGCCCTTCCTGCCTGGTTGAGCCATCTCTGTTTTCTCATGGATGGTCTCCTGAGGCCCCTTGGACCTGTGGCCAGTTGAACATTATTCTGGGTTAAGAGCAGAGCTTGGCAAACTTTCTCCACAATGGGCCAGATAGTAACTATTTTAGGCTTTGAGCAACATATGGTCTCTGTTGCACTATTCAACTCTGCTGTTGTAACAGGAAAGCAGCTGTAGACAATATGTAAACGAATGGATTTGGCTATGTTCCAATAAAACTTTATTTACAAGAACAGGTGGTGGGCCGTAGTTTGCTGATCCTGGTTAAGAGCATAGTTGCTGGCCAGGCTCAGTGGCTCACACCTGTAATCCCAGCGCTTTGGGATTGGGGGACGGGGAAGCGGGAGGGAGGGGAGGGAGGGGATCACTTGAGGTCAGGGGTTTGAGACCAGCCTGGCCAACATGGCAAAACCCCCGTCTCTACTGAAAATGCAAAAATTAGCTGAGCATGGTGGCACATACCTGTAATCCTAGCTGCTTGGGTGGCTGAGGCATGAGGATCACTTGAATCTGGGAGGCGGAGGTTACAGTGAGCCGAGATCACGCCACTGCACTCCAGCCTGGGCAACAGAACGAGACTCTGTTTCAAAAATAAAAGCATGGTTGCTGAAGTCGGATAGGCCTGGGGTAGAATCATAGCATCATCATCTGTTAGCCGTGTGATCTTGAGAAACACTTTTTAGATTCTGAGAAATGTTCCTTATACCATGAGCCTCAGTCTCTTCATCCATAAAGTGGGTCTGTAGTCACACCTACCTCATCTGAGGTGTCTGTGTGCCCTGGGTCAGGAAGGAGGCAAGAGGAGGCTCCCAGGGGAGTGGTCAACTCCATCAGCTTCATTATTTCCTCTCCCCCAGGGGCAGGCTTTAGCCAGCAGCCGGCAGGACTGGACAGCAGCTGTTTCCTTTGAGCGATTGCCCTGTTACTAGGTGTCAGTGTGGGCACAGGTCCAAAGGAGGCTGCTGGGACCATCCGCAGTGTCGGGGAAGTGGGTTGCTGACACCATAGGCCAGGGTGGTTTACTTGATGCTAAGCCCCAAAGAGTGGGCAGAGACACCCCATGAAGCTTCTCACTTCCAGTCTGAGCATGTTTGGGTCGGCTCCATCCCTTGTCTTCGGGGCTAAACAGGAGGCCGGTGTTAGGCTGTGGGAGGACGAAGTTCAGCTGACACATCAGGTCCCAGGCACCATTCCTAGCAGCTCCTCCCTCCAAACCATGAGTATTTTGGTTCTTAAAAGCTAAGTACATTTCTGTTTTATATGATGTGATTATCTTTACCTCTGACCAATACTGGTCTTTCTTGATATCTTTCTTTAAATGGGGTGTGTGTGAGTGTGTGTCTGTGTCTATGAGTATGTTTGCCTGTGTGTGTGTATGTGTGCATGTGTATATGTATGCATGTGTGTTGGGGAAGGGAGGGAGGCAATTCACAAGAAACACCTCTCTCTCCTAAACTTCTCATTTTTCTAAGAAAGACACTATTTACTGATCACCTGCCATGTGCCAAGTACTAACCTGAGTGCTTTTCATCCATTATTGCCAATACTTATATATGTATGTAAATATATTATATATATATATATATTTTAGAGAGGGGGTATCTCACTGTGTTGCCCAGGGTGGAGTTCAGTGGCACAATCATAGCTCGCTGTAGCCTTGACCTCCTGGGCTCAAGCGATCTTCCTACCTCAGCCTCCTGAGCAGCTGGAACAACAGGCATGCATCACCATGCCTGGCCAGTTTTAAAATTCTTTTTTTCCATACAGACAGAATCTCACCATGTTGTCCAGGCTGATCTCAAACTCCAGGACTCAAGCAGTCCTCCTGTCTTTGCCTCCCAAAGTGCCGGGATTACAGGCACACCCAGCAATGTGTGTATATCTTTTAAGTAGTACATGGGAGGCATTCTTACTCCTATTTGCACATGATGAAACTGAAGACAGGAAGGGAACTTGGTTCGCCGGGGCCACACAGGCAAGAGATGGAGAGTCAGGAGCCAAGCCCAGACCTACCTAATACAGAAGCACTTTTTTCCTTTCTCGATTGCCAGCTATCCCTTCTCTCTTTAACCCATCGTCTGCAGAGTCAGTGTTCAGAGGTGTCTTTCTAGTACGTATTTTGGAGCAGAGTTTGATATTCCCTGTCAAGTTAAAAGGACACCAACATATTTCATATCCTCATATTAAAAGCCAATGAGTTATACCCATTAGGATAGCTGCTGTAAAAAACAAAACAAAACAAAAAACAAACGACAAAAAAACAAACAGAGAAATCACAAGTGCTGATGAGGAAACACTGGAATCTTTGTGCACCGTTGGTGGGAAAGGAAAATGATGCAGTCGTTACCAATGACAGGATGATGATTCCTCAAACATTTGAAAATAAAATTACCTTATGATCCAGCAATTCTGCTTCTAGTTATGTACCCAAAAGAATGGAAAGCAGGGTCTTGAAAAGATATTTGTACACCAACTTCATACTAGTGTTATGTTCAAAAGCCAAAAAAAGTTGGAAACAACCCAAGTGTCCGTCAACAAATGAGTGGATCAGCAAAATGTGTTCCATCCACACAGTGGAATATTATTCAGCCTTGAAAAGGAAGAAAATGTTGACACATGCTACCAGATGGGTCGACCTTAGGGATAGTATGCTAAGTGAAATAAGCATCCCCAAAAGACAAATATTATATGATTCCACCTATATGAGGTAGTTAGAGTAGTCAGATTTCTAAAAACAGAAAGTAGAGCTGACTGGCCGGGCGTAGTGGCTCACGCCTGTAATCCAAGCACCTTGGGAGGCCGAGGTGGGCAGATCACCTGAGGTCAGGATTTCAAGATCAGCCTGCCCAACATGGCAAAACCCTGTCTCTACTAAAACTACAAAAATTAGCTGGGCATGGTGGTGGACACCTGTAGTCCCAGCTACTCGGGAGGCTGAGGCATGAGAATTGCTTAAACCTGGGGGGCAGAGGTTGCAGTGAGCCAAGATTGTGCCACTGCACTCCATCCTGGGTGACAGAGTGAGACTCTGCCTCAAAAGGAAGTAGAATGGCAGTTGCCAGGGGCAACCATGTTGATATTGGTTTGACCAATCTTTTGCTTTAGTGAAAAAAACAATTTAGTGATTCCTACCTGATTATGCATCAGAATCTAGTAAGCCCGTTAAAAATTGGTCACTGTGACAAGTACAATATCCCAACCCTACTCCAGATTTCCACTGGCAGTGGGGCCCAGGGATCCTTTTCTTTTTCTTTTTCTTTTCTTTTCTTTTCTTTTCTTTCTTTTTTTTTTTTTTTTTCTGAAACGGAGTCTCGCTCTGTCACCCAGGCTGGAGTGCATTGGTGTGATCTCGGCTCACTGCAAGCTCCGCCTCCCGGGTTCACGGTATTCTCCTGCCTCAGCCTCCCGAGTAGCTGGGACTACAGGTGTCCACCACCACGCCTGGCTAATTTTTGTACTTTTAGTAGAGACGGGGTTTCACCATGTTGGCCAGGATGCTCTCGATCTCTTGACGTCGTGATCCACCCACTTCGGCCTCCCAACCTGTCCTCTTCTTATAAGAGAACCAACTGTTGAATTTAAGGCCCACCCTAAATCCAGGAAGACGTCGTCTCAAGATTCTTAACTAATCCCATCTGCGAAGATGCTTTTCCAAATAAGATTTCCATTCTGAGATTCCAGATGGATGTGAATTTTTTGTGGACACCATTGAACACACTCTGGCTGTTTACTGCATCTGCCAGCTGGGATTCTCACAGGACAGATGAGGAAAGTGAAGCCTAAGGAGCCCTGGCTGTCCATGGAAATAGAACAGAGTCCATCAGCATCCTCAGAGCACATGGTTTTCAGCTCTCCTTGAAGGCGCGGACCTCCAGAAGGGTTCACGTCACCTTGATGAGGGGACTAGAAGGTGAATATGCACTGGGTTCCCTTTCAGCCAAGCGTCAGTTTACTCCAACCTCTTGAGCACACAGAAGTTGAGAAAAATTGTTATTTTAGCAAGAACACTAGAGGACTGTGCCGTTCTCTGAACCACACTCATCTGATTATGCATTTGAGGGTATGAATTAATCCACGACACAGGAACACTGAATAAGTTGTGCTTTGCCAGTCAGGCTGCCTGTGTTTTATCTGAACAAAACATCTGACTTTAACCCCAGGCAGATTTCTCTTCAGGTTGTAATTATTCTGGAACAAACAGAGAAGTTGGGAAGGGGCATTCCAGTGGGAACAATGATACCTCCTGTGTGGAAGGATTCCCACTGGAAATTTTCAAAACACAGTGTCCTGAAGTTGACCCGGATAACTGCTGGCTGCAATCCAGCTTACCCTCTTTTATGTAGATGAGTTCTCAAAAAAAAAAAAAAAAAGAATGAAAATAATTTCATTTTCAGATTAGATACCATTCTATACAACTCTGAGTAATCAAATCGCTCCTTGAAGCCAAACCGGAACAAAACCCAGATTCTCTACACTTAACACCTTAAATCCATCTTCTTCATCTTCCTTTTGAAAATCAAAATCCTTTAAGCTCCAGGTGCAGGAATAAACACTGATGTGACTGTTGCCCAGATAGGAAGATTACCAGGGAAAAAAACACCAATTCTGAGGTTGCTTTCAAATGCTATGATTGTATGGCCCCAAAGGGACTCGTCTACACCTCTAAATAAATTCTTCCACCATTAACAAGAAGGAAAATGAGAGGGAAATGAAAGTCTCCGAGAAACCTGGGAACTTCATATGTAATTTCCTTTCTTGCAAATAGAAGGCCCTTGAATCAAAACTTTTCATGCAGGCCCCTTTCACTCTGGCCTGCTCTGTGGGAACCTATTCTGCTTCAGACGTTTATTGAACTGAACGTCCCTGGGTGAGTCCATCAGTGGTTCATGGCTGTCCTTTGTCCCAGCTTTCCAGTCCTATGTGAAGTGGCAGGAAAAGGAATTTGGGCCCTTATCTCAGATGAGGAAGCTGAGGTCTAAAGGCACAAAGAGACCTCAGAAGGTCTCCTCACCCAAGTGCTGAGTTCTTTCTCGGGAGTAGCCAGTGGACTTGAAAAAGGGTCGATTTTGCCCGTCTCCCAGAGCCCACCTGGGGAAAGGGCCGAATCCCTTCTTCCTGTTTCCCCTCCTCCTTCCCCACCTGTCCCTCCCCACTTC
Organism: Gorilla gorilla gorilla; assembly: GCF_029281585.2. Taxonomy (NCBI): domain Eukaryota; kingdom Metazoa; phylum Chordata; class Mammalia; order Primates; family Hominidae; genus Gorilla; species Gorilla gorilla. The sequence goes on along the minus strand of NC_073224.2, from coordinate 225,522,003 downwards.
CTCTCTCTTCTTCTCTGTGAAGCAGGAGGTGTTGCCTCCTCCCCTCCCTGCTAGGATGTTGATGCTGCTTTAAAAATCTGTCAGCAGCTGCTCCCCAGGCCTCCATAAGGTGATAGTTTGTCGCAGGAATTCAGACTGTAAACGTCATCTCCCCTTCTGCGACATGCATCTGAGAGCTCCTATTTTTGAAAAAATAATAGAATAGGTGCATGCTAATGGCATGAAGCCGGCTGCAGCTCACGCAGCTTGACATCAATTTGTAACTGCAATCTGTTATATATTGAAAAGGAGTTTGCGTTTGGAATTCTCTTCTCCCAGAGCAGTACATAGAATAGAAACCATGCAGAGACCCCGGAGACCCTTTCAGACAGAGAACATTTATCATGGCCTTGGACAAAGGGGGATTTTCAAAGGTTTATGCTGTTCATAAACATCTTTTAACCCATTGTTATCAAGGTGTTTCTTCTATTGCTTGGAAATGATGGGAAACTGAAGACACAGAGTGGGACCTTTATTCAAGGCTAGGAGCTGGCCTGGGGTGCAGCCACCATCCACCTCCACCCCAACTTGGGAAGCCCTTGCTCTCTTCTGTGAGACGATGGATTTTGTTAGCATCTCCAGTCTGCTGAAAAGGGGCCGTCTGGACTCTGGAGCTTTCCTGTGAGCTGGCTGAGTGCTCTGGGTTGCTATTAGGAGCCAGTAGGTAAAGGTCAGGGGAGGCTGCCAAACATCCCACAATGAACAAGACAGTCTCCCCACAACAAGGAACTATCTGACCCCAAATGTCCACAGTGCCAAGGTTGAAAAACCCTGCTCTAATTCAACCCTTTTGATTTTCAAATAATAGAACCAAGAGCTGGGCGCGGTGGCTCACACCTCTAATCCCAGCACTTTGTGAAGCTGAGCGGGGAGGATTGTTTGAGGCCAGGAGTTTGAGAACAGCCTGGGCAACATAACAAGACCCCATCTCTACACAAAAATGTTTAAAAATTAGCCAGGTACAGTGGTGTGCACCTGTAGTCCCAGCTACTCAGGAGGCTGGGGTGGGAGGATCGCTTGAGCCCAAGAGTTTGAGGCTGCAGTGAGCCAAGATTGTGTCATTGCATTCCAGCCTTGGTGACAAAATGAGAGCCTGTCTCTAAGAAACAAACAAACAAAAAACAAATAATAAAACCGAGGCCCTGTGAACCTCGTCTCCAATATTAAAACCTCTCCCAGCTGAAACCATCCTTTGTATGTGTGTTTTAAAATACTTCAGTGCAATGAGAATTAATGAACAACTGACCAACTTTTCCTGGGTACCGCCGATCTATCAGAGGCTACCAAGAAGTACAAATCTGCCCTCAAGATTACCATTGACTTGAGGAGTCATCTTTAAAAGAGAACAGCCATATAAGATGGCATCCCTTGTACAATGGCAAACTGGTGGCCCCTAGCTGATCTGGTCTATGTAGATACTTTATTTGGCCTGAGAGTTTTCTCCCTTCCCTTCCCTCCCCAGCCCTCCCCTCCCCTTTTTCATTCCCTTCCCTTTTTCCTTCCCTTCTTCCTTCCCTTTTTTCTTTCTTTCCTACTTTTAGGCAAAAACTTAGACTCTCTAGTATACTATAAGTTTCTCTCCCCACAAGATAGTTCATCTTTACCAGCCCCAGAGGTGCAAGCCCAGCTCCTGAAGGCATTTGTGTTTGTGTCCTCCTAGTCAAAGGCAGAGGTATTCAAGCCTGAGCGAGCCTCAGAGGCACCTGGAAGCCTTGTTAAAAACAGGTTGCTGGGTCCCACCCTAGAGCTTCTGCTACCTTCTGCTTCAGTAGGTCTGAGGTGGGGCCTGCTGATTTACGTTCCTAACACGTACCTAGGTGATGCTGCTGCCACTGCTCCAGGGGCTACACTTTGAGAACTCAAGGATTCTCAAATGATAGTATGCATCAGAGTTACCTGGGGAGCAGGTGAAAGCCCCGGATATACCATGACCTCATCCCCTCTGATTCTGATTCAGTAGATCTGGGGAGGGGCCTGGGCATCCCTACTTTGAACAGGCCCTCCAAATGAGACCGATTCATACCAAGAATTTGAGAATCATTGCTCTTAAGAGTCCAATAAGTGGTATAGGCCAGTGCATGTGGATTTGAATTTCTTGTTAAAACACAGATGCTGATTCAGTAGGTCTGGGCTCAAGGCCTGAGATTCTGCATTTCTGGGTAGTTCTCAGGTGACCCCTGTGCAGCTGGTCCAGGTGCCACACTTTGAACAGCAAGGGATAGTCCAGTGTTTCTCGACAAGGGGTGACTTACCTTCTGAGGAACATTTGACAATGTCTGAAAACATTTTTAGTTATCACCGCTGGAGGGTGGGGAAAATTCTACTGGCATCCGGTGGGTGGAGGCCATAGATGATGTCAAACATCCCACAGTGCACAGGAAAAACAAAAGATTCAATCCCAAAATTGGACTAGTGCTGAGTTTGAGAGGTCCTGTGGTAGACAAAGGCATTGAGAAGTTGCCTAATCACAGATGTTGAGCCAGGGTGGTCAGTGAAGGCTTCCTGGAGGAGGGGGTACTTAAATGAGGGCTGTTGTCCAATATTTGGTTTATCTAGGGTCTCCCTTCTCCACAGCGCATGCTGCTATCTAATATATATTTAACTTACATGTCTTACTTACAGCATTTCCCCTGCTAGAATGCAAACTTCAGAAGGGTTAGAACATCTGGTTGGTTCATTTAGGTATCCGCAGTACCAAGAACAGTGCCTGGCACATAGTAGGTGCTCAGTAAATAGTAAATGAATGAGCGAATGGCGGAGTCTTTGGAGAAACAGAAAGGAGGCTGGTGCTGGGTCACGTACTGGGGGAGATGGCAAAATTATTTGTGTCATCATTCTTTCACTCCCCCATTCACAAAACATATTAAAGACCTGCTTTGCACCAGCTCCCTAGGCACAAACCCTTGATCTGTTCTTCGTCAAGGCTATGAGATAGGCCCACCACTTATTTATTGCTTTTCAGACATTGAGAGAAGGGCAGTAGAATTTCCCCCTGTGGGCAAAGGGCCCATCCTTTTTTTTTTTTAAGGACTGTTTGAAACATCCTAATTTTATGATGCCAGCAAAGGAATCTCTGTATATCATAAAGAAAAGTAAAAATGAAAATAAATGTTTATATCTCTTTTCAATTCACTGCTTTTCTTTTTTAACCTCATTTCCATCCAGAAAGTTCTTGCCCCGTATTTTTTGAAAATTGGAAAATCAGACCCTTAATTTATGTGTCTGCATTTGCTAGAGTGAGCGGAGGAGTGTGGATTCAAAGGGCCTCTTTTTAGAACATTCCATTTTCCCATTAGCGCAAGCCTCTGAGGCACCTTTGTGCTACTCTCTTTAGAAAAGAGAATATTACAAAAACACGTCCTAATTATTGTTGGCCTTTCATTACTTTAGAGCTTCTGCACAGCCTAGAAATGAACATCCTTGCCTCAGAATTTTGTCCTTATTTTTTTTTTTCTTTTGGGAGATGTGTCATCCCTACAGGGCTATTTATGAAGCCCAAGCTGGCAGAATTTGTCTAATGTGCGTAATGTAGAAGAGGCCAACACCATAATGAAAGGAGCACCTCTGAGCTCATTTGCATTCCCCCGGCTGGTTGGGAAACAAAAGCCCACTCCGTGCTACACTTCATGGTTCACTTATTGTGGTTCATTTCCTCCAAATCGAGTGGTAGGTTAAAAAGAAAAGAAAGTCAAGTCTTTTCTGCAGTGTCCTCTGCCCGGCGTTCACAGCTGGGTTTTAATGTGGACAGGTCGTTGTTGCATCCGGAGAAGGAAGAGTCTTTGAACATGATGTGGCCCGAATCCTCCCTTTCGACAGGTCAATTCCATAACAGTCTGGCTCTTTCTCGAAGAGCTCCCAAGGCCGAGGATCATTGAAAGCTCAGTCGTTTTAGATCCTGCCCAAAGAATCAGCTCTCTCCTCTCTGGCTGTGTCCAGTGTATCACCTGTCTGTATCCAGGCACTTAGGTGTGGGTGGAAGAATTGCTCTCTGACAAGTTTCAGCAGACACAGAATTTATCAAAGGCTGTCAGGGGGCTCACGAAATCCAGAAGGTCAGAGAACCAGGTTCGGAGCAGCTACACAGCAGGAACAATGCCCAGACCCCATTGCAGGATTGCTTTGCGGAGACACCAGCACTGCCATTGCTGAGCACAGACACCAAAAAGTGTGGCCCTGACACCATACACCAATTGCCACCTCTAAGCTGCTGGCACTGCTGTCTCTGGGCACAGGATAGGGCTACCATAGCCTTCTCCGAGATCTGTCTGATGCCCTCTTCTCTCAGCCACAAGCTTCTACCTCAGAGTCTGGCTTAGGCACAGCCTGATCGTTGGATCCCAGCCCAAGTGCAAAAGAGGCCGAGAACGTTTCTGGCTTTTAATTTGGAAAGATGTAGGCTTATAACATTGGGGAACTCCTGAAACAAAAATGGTGTTCAAAGATCAGCGTGGCCCAAAAGAATGACAGATGCCCGTTAGCCCAGGAAGGCCTTACCTTGGTACATTATATCACAGCTGGAGGTTATAGGGCAGCAAGAGACGGAGACCCTTCAAAGGATTGCCACTGTCCCTGTGTCCCATCACAGGCTCAACTGCACTGAGATTTTACCAGCCCCCCTCTTCCAGTCCTTGACTGAAGGTGGATTCTGCAAGGAACTGACCAGGGCTGGCCCTGGATGGGCACATAACCATGCCTACAACCCACAGCAAAGCTTCTTGGACACCCAGGTGGTGGTTTCAAAGTGGCCCGTTGCACTGAGCCTTTGTTTCCTTCTTGGAAGCAACAGCCGTGGGCTTGTGATAATTTGATTGTTTTGAAATGGGAACAAGTGACTGCCTGAAGAAGGGCATGCATGATGTGAAGGCAGTTTGAAGAATGCCTGAAATTCAGAACGTCAGGGAGGAAGCGTCCTTCGAGATCATCAGGGCCAGCCCCTGCATTTCATGGTAGGAGCAGCTGGAGAAGGAAGACATGTTGTTGGATCCATCAGCTGCTGTTGGATCCATTGTGCTGCCTCAAGGATGCAGGCTGTGGAAACAGGGAGGTGGAGATGCCTGAGTGACTTTGACAGAAACTTACCAGGAATTGACGTAGTTTAACATATTTATCAAACAAAATCTTTGCTGAATTCTTGGTGCCGGTCAACCCCTTCCCCTTCCCTCCATGTGCTTTCTCTTCCCAGGCTAAGGAGTCTTAACACCTTAATGTTCAGAATCTCAGAGAAGGTCCTGTGTGTCATCAAGTCCAGGGATTCTCAAAGTCCTCAGTCCTCCTTTGTCAGATTCGCCACTGGACTTTGGTTAGAAGCAAAATTCCTGAATCACTCTGAAGTGATGCCCAGGGATGTGAGTTTTTACAAAAGCTTCTCAGGTTATTTGTAAGCACGTTGAAATTCAAGAACCCGTAGATCTAATCCAAACTCCTCATCTTATGCATGGGGAAATGGAGACTCAGAAGAGAAGTACAGAAACTTGCTCAAAGGTGAACAGATGGCCACTAGCAGAGCTGAGCCTAGAATTTTCTTATTCATATTTCTAGTCCTTTATTTCTGACTCTGATCTTCTGCCTTCTCCAGCAGATCTTTTTTTTTGTATCTAAATTAGGTGGCATTGAAAGTCAACAGCAGAACTGAAAGTGAGCCCTGTTTTATGCCAAGAAGATCTTTCCTGCAAAGTTGTGAGATGCATTTGCTCTTAAATGCAGCTGTGGTCACCAAAAGAACCATGAACCAGCTCTGTTGAGGATTTGATCAGTTTAGTGGACTCGTTGCTGAAAGCAAAGGTCACCCTGGGCTCCTGGAAGGAAGGGGCACTTTCTACATGCCAGATGAGTGCTTAGTGGCTTACACACCTCCCCTGTAATACTCTCTACCTTCTTCAGGGATACATGCTACCTTCCCCAGGTAGATTTTATTCATGCAACCCTAGACCTTGCCACTCACCAGGACACGTTAGGCACTTCTAAGCTTAAGCGGAGGACAAAGGCCAAATGTCTTGACCACTTGTTCTTGGCTCACTCTGGGATGCTGCTATTGATGTTTCTTTGGCAGTGTAACTGGGTCCTGTAGCTGAAAGTAGACAGAGATTCAGTTTAAAAGGAAAATTAACTGGAAATCATTTTATCTCCAGATGTGCCCAATGCAATTTTATCTTCTTTTCTTTTCTTTTTTTTTTTTTTTTTTAAGACTGGGTCATTCTGTTGCCCAAGCTGGAGTGCAGTGGTGCAATCATAGCTCACTGCAGCTGCGAACTCCTGGGTTAAAGCCATCTTCCCACTTCAGCCTCCTGAGCACCTGGGACTACAGACACGCACCACCACACCCAGCTATTTTTATTTTATTTTATTTTTGTAGGGACAAAATCTCACTATGTTGCCCAGATTGGTCAGGATAATTTTATCTTCAAGGCTCCCACATTCCCTTACTCCGAGGTGCCCTGTGCTGGCATTGAGGTCAGTCTCGTGGTGTTAGTTATTTAGATGTGACTACACTGTTTGGTGTGGCATATCAGGGCAGCTGGTTTATTCCTCCTACCAAGGATGTCCTGGCTGCCTGGAGCAAGAGCCACAGGCTGCCACCAGGCCCCACTGCCTTCACACCAAGAGGGCAGCAGGATTGGGTTGTCTGACGTTGAACTTGAAGTAGGATTGGGTTGAACTGACTGTTGAACTGGAAGTCAAGTTCTCAGAGTGTGTCTGGGATGCTCAGCATCAGGAGAGGGCCCTCAGGGCAACCCTCAGACATCTGGTAGGAAATGAGCTCCAGGGCACTTTGGGGGTGTTCTCTTTGGAAATATTTCCCTCTTATTTTCACTGCTATTTTTTGCAATGTTTGTCCTTCTACTTGGAAGATTCTCCTGGGTCTTTCATGCCTGTGTCCTCAGTGCCTGGACCAGTGTGTGGCATCCAGTCAAGGAGGGCAGGAGGCTGATATCCCCCACCTGCCTCTCCCCACTCCAATCTACCATCTAATTTCTTTATTATGTCCTGTTTTCTCTTTTTTGGTATGCCTATTACCCATCTCCATCATTAGAACTTACATTTCAGAGCTGAACTCGGTCTTCTTCTAATAATTCCATGCCTGATACCCTGTAGATGCACAGTAAATATTCTGGGGAGTGGATGTTAAGTAAAAGTACGTGCTCAATAATTGTTTGTTCATTGCTTGAGAAATGGGGACTTTGGGGGAATAGCCAAGGTTGTTCTCAGAGAACCTTCTGGCCCTGTGTTTGATAGAATAGAGAGTCCCCTCTTGCCTTGTGGATTATTTTCATTTTCTGTTGCTCTGAGTGGCAGTGACTTTCCCTTTGGCCCTGCTCTACACCCCGAGTATGGTTGGCCCCCTCCAAGTCTAAGCACAGGACATCTGAAAAAGGGGCCAAAATATAGGGGAGGTGAAGGAGACGCTGACTGGACGTGTTGGGAATGAAGGGGGAGAGTGACCAGCACTTGCAACTTGAGAATCCTCAGGAAAAGACCCATGGATGAGATTTGGTTGTTCCTGGTTTTTTTCCAGTTTGAACGAGCTGTTTTCCCTCCTCGGATGCTGGCATTGATCCACTTTGAATTAACTGTTGACTCCCTACTGGGATTACCAAGAAGACGATCTTTAATTACACTCCTTCCCCTGCCTGCAAGGCCAAGCTGAAATGATCTGTCGTATTCTGTTGGATTCCCTCTATATGCAAAATGTCAGGTCCTTCTTGTCTCACCCAGAGAAATTGAGCTTGAGGTTAGGAGGATCGACTTTGATCCCTGGCCTGTGTCTAGACAGCTAAGCAGCCTTACCTAGGGAGGCCACTTCACGTCCCTGAGCCTCAGTTCCCATCTCTATGATAGAAAAGATGATGCTTGCTCTGTCCTCCTGCAGGGGAGGTTGTAAAGACTGAATAAAATAATGAATGGGAGCTAAAAAGTGGAGACAACCCAAATGTCCATGAGTTGATGAGTGGGTAAGCAGAATGTGGTATATCCATACAACGGAGTATTATCCTGCAGTGAAAAAGAATGAAGCAGTGATTCATGCCACAGCATGGATGAACCTTGAAAACATCATGCTAAAGGGAAAAAGCCAGACACAAAAGGCCATATATTGTATGATCCCATTTATATGAAATGTCCAGAATAGGCAAATCCATAGAGTTGGAAAGCAGATTGGTGGGTGCTAGGAGCTATGGGGAGGGGAGAATGGGGAGTGACTGCTAATAGGGATAGAGTTTCTTTTGGGGCTGACGAAAATGTTCTGGAATTATGGAGTAGTGATGGTTGCAGAACTTTGTGAGTATACTAAAAACCACTGAATTGTATACTTTAAAAGGGTGAATTTTAGGGTATAAGTATTATATCACAATAATAAAGTTAACACACATATAGGAAAGGACTGAGTAAGCTATAGGATCCATAGCATTGGAGTGTTACCATCATCAACAGCATCCTCTTCATATCCTAGCATTTATTTAGTGCCAACTGTGTGCCCAGCAGTATGACAAGAGCAGTGCATACCTCTGTTTGTGTCATCTTTGTTTTGTAAAGAAGACCGAGGATTAGAGAAGTGAAGGCCCATGATCAAGGTTACAGGTTACAGGGCTATTAAGGGGCTGCCTGGACCCCAAAGCCTAGACCCTTCCCATTATCCCATGCTGCTATCTCACTTCAAGGGCTTCTGAGGGATAATGATATAACTTATTTTTTGGAGACCTAGCCATTGTTTAACTTAAAATGGTTCTTAGGACTTCACTGGTGATACCCAAGACTCCCATTGGAAAGGCAGAAATATCTGCCTGGTCAGTGTAAGTGAACCTTCCGAGTTGTAGAAATTGACTGGCTCATGAATGACTCGCCCATGAGACTAGCCAGTGGTCTCTTTGGCCTGTGGGGTAAGAGTGGACTCCAAGAATTCTGAGAGGTGATGACAGACTCTAAGACACCCCAGGGGCCCATTTTCAGACCTTGGCGATGACAGGCACCTACCCAGAAGCTTAGGAAGACCATCCCAGAGTTCCTCTGGGAAGGGTTGAAAATCAGCTTTGCAATCACATCATATGGATAGGAGGACACTTCCAGGCCTTGGGAATTATTTATTGATGGGATTCCCTTGAGCCTGCTCCCATCTGTGAAGAGAGACCGAGAATGTGGCCTGCTAAGTCCAGAATAGTCAGGGTCTGCACCAGTATATCGAAAAGCTGCTGAGTGGAGACAGAAAACTCTGTAACTGTCAATGGGGTATGCAGAGTACAGCAGCCCCTCAGGGGAGGTCCCAGAGCCTCCCAGGTGTCCATGCAGCTGGTATGTGTGCTTTACGGAGAAAACACGGAGAGCTTGTGCAGAAATGGGCTCTTTGGGGGCCCTGAGCTGCTCCTCATGCCCTACAAAGTCTGACCCCAGAATTGGGAGTGATTGTCTGGTGTGGCAGAAGGGACTGAGAGGCAAGGGGCTCTGGCACCTCTAATGGTTAAATTAAGTGTCGACTGGATTGGATTGAAGATGCAAAGTATTGTTTCTGGGCATTGCCGGAAGAGATTAACATTTGAGTCAGTGGACTGGGAGAGGAAGACCTGCCCTCAGGAAGACCCACCCACAGGGTGGGTGGGCACTAGCCAATCAGCTGCCAGCGCGACTAGAAAAAGCAGGCAGAGGAAGGTGGAAGAAGCTGACTTGCTGAGTCTTCCGGCCTTCATCTTTCTCCCGTACTGGAGGCTTCCTACCCTTGAACATCAGACTCCAAGTTCTTAGGTTTTTGGACTCTTGGACTTAACACCAGTGGTTTGCGAGGGGCTCTCGGGCCTTTGGCCACAGACTGCAGGCTCACTGTTGGCTTCCCTACTTTTGAGGTTTTGGGACTTGGACCGAGCCACTGCCGGCTTCCTTGCTCCTCAGCTTGCAGACGGCCTATCATGGGACTTTACCCTGTGATCGTGTGAGTCAATTCTCCTTAATAAAGTCCCTTTTGTATATACATATGTCCTATTAGCTCTATCCCTCTAGAGAACCTTGACTAATATAGCACCTTAGCTCCAGTTCCCATGGGCTGTGTGATGCAGGGCGAGCCCCTTCCCCTCTCAGGCTCAGGTTTCGTTATTTATTACAGACGGTGTTAAACTGCAAAACCAGTGAGTCCACCTTTACTCAGCAAGCCTTTGCTATGGCCCTACTCTTTGCCTGGCTGTCAGCAAGGGGATGGGGATATAATGGTGGATATAATATAGCCCTTATGTAATATATCCCCTATGTAATAGGAGATATATAGATGGGGATATAATAGGACCGAAAAAGGGCATCAGCCTCACCTTTTTGGAGCTTACAGGTTAGTGAGGGAACCAGAGATTAATTACATAATCCCAAAAATGTATAATTACAGATTGTGGTAAATGCTGTGAAAAAGCAGCAAATGTTTCTGTTAATGCACAGACTTTACCTTTTGCAAGCCTACTATGTGCCACACACTCGTCACGCTTGTATAAAATGTACCTGGAATTTTGTCTTTATTCGGGTATGGTGAAGTCCATAAATCAAGAGACAATTACCGTTGAAAATATAGGTTGTTACTTACAGTTCTCAAGAGAAGCGGGCAGGCCAGGCCACGTAGGGCCGCATGGGGAAGTACCAGGGTCGGTTAGCAGGCTGAAGGAGGCAAGGGGAAAGCCTGGGCCAGAGCTTTTGTTGGGTCTTTTTTTGTGGAAGGAATAGGCAAGGCAGAGTAAGTACACCAAGTAAGTTTAGGATTGGATTGTTTGAATAACTTAGGTGAGCTCTGGGGTGCAGGGGTGGTCCCTCTTTGTTGAATGCCTGGCCCTGGGGTGATATGGGGTAGGGGGAATATTGGTTTGGTATGTGACAGTTTGATAAAGGCAGTGGTAGGGGCTGTGGGTTCCGGATTGGTTGATTTGCATAGCAAAGGTGTGTTCACAGGCAGGTTGTTTGCTGTCTCTAGGAACTAACACTCCCTCCCCAGGTCTGAAAGGCACCAAGATGTCCAAGCATTGTAAACTCTAGAAAATAAAAAACATGACCAATCAGGTGCCTTACGTGTTTGTATTGACCTTTTAAATCCTCACATTTGCCCTGTGAGGTAGGTACTAGTGACAGCAGCATCCCCATTGTTCAGATAGGGAAACTGAGGCTTAGAGAGGTAAGAAACATGCCCAAGGTCACTTGGCTAGTCGGATAGGCATCAGGTTTTGAACCCAGACAGTCATGCTCCACCACTGGGGCGCCTCAGAATCTCATTCCTGTCTCGGTCTTGTCTTGTTGAGCATAAGTGAGGAGTGATTTGTGGCTAAGGCTCAAGGAGGCACCACTTGTGTCAAGGGTGAAGGATGCACTGAGGAAGGAAAGGCTTTGAGACCAACAGGACAAGAGGGAGAAGGTGGCTGGGGCACAGCTGACCATGCAACTCGCCTGTGGAATGTTTAAAGCCGGCAGATGCTGGGCCCCCACTCCAGACCTACTAAACCAGAATCTGTCTGGGAGGTGATATTTTTAATTAAATTCCCTGAGTGACTCTTTTTAAAATTATCTTTTTAAAAAAATTACGGTATGATTCACATACAGTGAAATGCACAGATCTTAAATGTACGGTTTGATGAGTTTTGACAAGTGCATACACTGATGGCAATTCACACCCCTACCAAGATACGGAATCTTTCCATCATCCTGGAAAACGCATTTGTGCCCCTTCCCAGTCCGTTCGTACGTAGCCCTCCCCCTACTCCTGCAGCTATGGCTGTGAGTTCTATCAGTATAGATTAGTTTTGCCTGATCTAGAACTGTATCTACATGGATCCTAGAGTATGTGTACTTTTATGTTGGGCTGCTTTCACTCAGCAAAATTTTTTTTTATTATTTAAGTTCTGGGATACGTGTGCAGAACGTGCAGGTTTGCTACACAGGTATTTATGTGCCATGGTGGTTTGCTGCACCCATCAACCCGTCATCTAGGTTTTAAGCCCCACATAATAGGTATTTGTCCTAATGCTGTCCCTCCCCTTGCCTCCCAACTCCCAACAGGCCCCGGTGTGTGATGTTCCCCTCCCTATGTCCATGTGTTCTCATTGTTTAACTCCCATTTATGAGTGAGAACATGGGGTGTTTGGTTTTCTGTTCCTGTGTTAGTTTGAGATTCATCGAAGTTGTTGTGTGTTTCAGTAGTTCATTCATTTTGTAGCCGAGAAGTATTACATGGTATGGTGTGTTTTAGGCTGTTGTTGCATTGCTGTAAGGAAATACGTGAGACTCGGTAATTTATAAAGAAAAGAGCCTTCATTGGCTCCTGGTTCTGCAGGCTCTACAAGAAGCATGGTGCTGGCGTGCTTGGCTTCTGAGGAGGCCTCAGATAGCTTACAGTCATGGCAGAAGATGTAGAGGGAACAGGCACGTTACAGGCAAAAGCAAGAGCAAGAGAGAGAATTAGCAGGAGGTGGCACACATTTCAAGCCACTAGATCTCCTGTGAACTCATAAGGGGAGCTCCCTCATCATCAAGGGGGCTGCCCAAGTCATTCATGAGGGATCCGCCCCCATGATCCAAACACCTCCCACCAGGCCCCACTTCTAACACTGGGGGTTACATTGCAACATGAGGTTTGGGTGGGGACAAATACCTACACTATATCATGTGGCTATGCCACAGTTTGTCTATTCATTCTCCTATTGATGGACACTTGGATTGTTTCCAGTTTGGGCTACTCGGAGTAAAGCTACTGTGGACATTTGTGTTGAAGTCTTTTTGTGGACATATGTTTTCATTTCTCCTGGGTAAATATCTAGGACTGGAATGGTGAGGTTGCCCGTGGGTGACTCATTGCAGCCAGCCCAACACTGACATTTCAGAAACTCTGGACAGACCAACTCATGACTGTAATTCTTTTGAGCTCCAAAACTCCATTTTCAGCTTGAAAGTGGCATTTGCAGTTGCTACATTTTTTTTAATGGTGGTAAAATAGACATAACATAAAATTTGCCATTTTAACTATATATATATATATATATTTTTTTTTTTTTTTTTTTTTTTTTTTTGAGACGGAGTCTCGCTTTGTCGCCCAGGCTGGAGTGCAGTGGCGCAATCTTGGCTCACTGCAAGCTCCGCCTCCCGCCTCCCGGGAGGCGTTCTCCTGCCATTCTCCTGCCTCAGCCTCCACGAGTAGCTGGGACTACAGGCGCCCGCCACCACGCCCGGCTAATTTTTTGTATTTTTAGTAGAGACGGGATTTCACCATGTTAGCCAGGATGGTCTCGATCTCCTGACCTCGTGATCCGCCCGCCTTGGCCTCTCACAGTGCTGGGATTACAGGCTTGAGCTGCCGCGCCCGGCCCATTTTAACTATTTTTAAATGTATTGTTCAGCAGCATTAAGTTACATCCACATTGTTGTGCAACCGTCATCACTCTCCATCTCCGGAATGTTTTTCATCTTCTCAAAGAGCAACTGTCCCCATTAAACACTAACTCTCCATTCCCCCTTTCTTCCAGGCCCTGGCATCCACCATTCTACTCCCTTTCTCTATGGATTTCACTACTCTGGGTAACTCGTAGAAGGTGAATCATATGGTATTGTTCTTTTGTGACTGTCTGGCTTCACTTATAATACCTTCAAGGTTAAGACATGGGTCAGAATTTCCTTTTTTTTTTTTAAGACAGGGTCTTGCTCGGTTGCTCAGGGTGGAGTGCAGTGGCATAATCATGACACATTGCAGCCTCGACCTCCTGGGCTCAAGCAATCCTCCAGCCTCAGCCTCCTGAGTAGCTGGGACCACAGGCATATACCACCATGCCTGGCTAATTTTTTGAAATTTATTGTAGAGACAGGATCTCCCTGTTGCCCATACTGGTCTCAGACTCCTGGGCTCCAGTGATGCTCCTGCCTCAGCCTCCCAAAGTGCTAGGATTACAGGCATGAGGCACCACGCCTGGCCAGAATTCACTTCTTTTTTAAGGCAGAGTAATATTCCATTGTATATAGAGACCACATGTTGTTGTTATATTTTTAATGGAGAAAAAAATGTATTCTAAAAGAAAACAGTTTTTAAAAGAACGTGGAATTACCTTGCCCTAAACTATAAATTCTTCCCTTCCTCACATATTTACCTGTTAATGCTCATGACACTCTAGACCCAGGAGGTCTTTAAATGCAAACAAGTCAACACAAGGTAGATGCTACCATCTTTTCATTGTAAGAGATGGACACATACAGGATCAGCAGCTGCCACTGGCAGCTCTTCTCTCCCATTTGAACTGGTTTCCCAGGAAGTCTGTTAAAAATCCTCTCTCCTTTTCTTTTTCAAGAGCTGTTCCTACCAGAGTCTGAAAAGTAGATCTCTTTGTTTATATTTCCCTTGGCTGTTTTAAAGCCTTATTTGTCATATCTGACATAGTGCGAGTTCCCTATCAGATATGAGAGGAGGCGCCTGCTGAAAGCGTGATGGGATGGGAAATGTGAGCTGAAAGCCATTTAGACTCTGACCCTCAGTGCCTTCCCGGGAACTGGAAGCTGCCAAGAGTCTCAGTGGTAGGAACGACCCCGATAAAAACAGGCGGAGTTAATTGCCTGGGTGCTGAGTCGCTCCAGAAGTGCAAGGAAACAATAAAGGTCGTAATTAAAACTCAGTTGCTCGAATTTGAGTCACAGCCTGTCTCAAAGAAGACGCGTAGGTCAAACACACGAATTATATTAATGGGACGTGACTGCAGAGATGAAGTGCAAAGATATTCCACCCATTCTCCTCCGGGGGTTCCTACTGAGCCTTTCAACCTCAACTCAAGATGCTGTTAGGCATTCTTGGACCCTCCAATGACCACTCTCTCCTTCCAGCCTCCACCGCTTCCCCTACGTTTTCTCCACTCCAGCCCCTGTGACATGGTGTTGACACACTGAACGCAGTCAATGAACAAATGATAAATGGATGCACATTGCATGTCGCTTATTCACGACCCATTTATTAACCTCATTAGAGTATCAGCTCTGTTAAAGCAGGGACTGTCTCATCTTCTCCCCAGCTCCCAGCCCTCCTATCTGGTACCAAGGAGATCCTCAGGAAAGGTTCCCAAACTCAGAAGCATAGCGCACATCCTGTAGTATCCTCATTAGTGCTGTGCAGTGCGTGCTTCCTCTCCACCCTGTATCCTCAGCATTGCTGAGACAGCCATTATTTCTTCTTAGTTATTATTTTTTGGATCCCTGGCATCTAGCCCCTACCTAGCACATGGTAGGAGTTCAATGCAATACACACTGATTCTTGAATGATATTTCAGCAGCAATTCCATTTTTCTTATGCACTGGAGTATTTGTATTTCTTCTGAAATACCACAAGAGTTGTACTCCAGTACCTTGTCTATCCCCCTTTATTCTAGAATAGAATTAGGGAGGCTGTCTTGGGCTTGGGCTGTCTACGCAGAGTTTTATTACTCAGGTACCAAGGTAAGCCCTGGCCCCGTATCAAGCTCCTATAAGTGTCTCTTATCATCTTCACAAGGCTTGATGTGCTTGGTTTTTTGTTGAGCCTTTTCATGGACATTGTAGACTCCAGGAATACCAATCTCAGGGCAGTGGCTTTGCAGTTTACCTCGTGGAATCAGCGTTGGGGCTGTGGGCGGAGGATACTTGATTGGTATTAGGGTTGCACAGACCAAGTTTGATCCCAGCTCCACCACTCATGAGTTCTTTGACCTCCGGAGCAAGCTATTTCACCCTGAATGCTATTTTTCCCGTCTGCAAAATGGGGATAAATCCTGCCCACTACTACATGATGCAAGGGTTGGTTGGTGTGTTCATTTCCTGTGGCTGCTGTGGCACATCACCACAAGCCAAGTGGCTTGAAACAACACAAATTTATTCTTTTATGGTTCTGGAGGCCAGAAGTGTGGACTGAGTCTTATGGGGCTAAAGGCAAAGTGTTGGCAGAGCTGGTTCCTTCTAGAGGCTCCAGGAGAGATGTTTCTTCGCTCTTCCTAGCTTCTAGAGGCTGCCTGTTTTCCTTGGCTTGTGGCGCCTTCCTATCTTCAAAGCCAACAGTGTAGCATCTTCTCTCACTGACTCTGCTTGCCTCTGTTTCTGTTGTCACATGGCCTTCTTCCCACTCTGACTTCTCCTGCACTCATCTTATCAGGACCCTTGCAATGACATCAGGCCCACCTGGATAACCCGGGATCATTTCCCCACCTAAAGATCCTGAATCCCATTTTCAGAGTCCCTTTTAAATACTATGCAAGGTAACGTATTTGTAATTTCTGGGGATTTAGGATGGGGACATCTTTGGGGGCCATTATACAGGCTACCACAGATGGGATTGTGTACATGGTGACATTCATGTAACTGAAGTGCCATATTGTCCTATGTGCTCCATCCCCAGAGTAAAACTCGTATCTGAGGCTCTCTTAGTTTGGGTTCCACCAGAAGTAAACTCTGAGACAAGGATTCAAGAACAAATAGTTTATCTGAGAGATGCCAGAACACCAGTAGAGCCTCAGGAAAGTGAGATATGAAAGGGGAGGCAGCCACTCAAGGGTGAGTTTCCAAGCCAGCTCCCACTGGGAGAATGGAGCTTAATCCTGCCGGAGAAACTCTGGGAGCAGGTATAGAGCATGCTTCAGAGCTACACAACCTTAGGGGTGAGGGAGCTGGGGTATTTATACACCAATTCCCATCAGTCGTTGGTATGGGAACTTCCCACAATTCTGTGCCACTGGTCTGATGTACAGGTGGCAGGCTGAGCTCCAGCAGGAAGGGAAGGCCTCAGACGAAGAAATGCGGGCAGTGGTAGCTAGAAGTCAGGCCAATGTGCACCCATGTACTGAGGGCCAGGGGACATGGGCAGAGGATTGGCGGTGTCTTCTACAGAGGACCAGGGCCTCCAAATGCTCTTGGCGGCATTCGGCTCAGCACCTGCCTGAGCATCTCTGCTCTTGCAGTCAAATCGTTCGCCTGCTCAGAGTCACTTGTGGTTAGTTTCAAGCCTGTGTATGCCAGTTGTACTGTTATTTAATGAAACTAAGGTGAAAACTTGTTAGGAGTCAATTGCTTTGGGAGAAATGCTGTTTAGTTAGATACGGTCGAGACAACTATAAAAGATGGTGGCAGAGGAGAAGGAACCACAGAACTCTAGAAAGAGTAGTTGTTTCTCACTCACTTTAGAGAATCCCCAGCTGGAACTCATAGATGATAAATTATAGCTATGGCTTCTGTGTGTGTGAGCACGTGTGTATTCAATTCCCATAACTCCGTGGGATGGGTATTATTCCCATTTTACTGATCATTGGTGAGGAAACTGAGGCCCAAAGAGATGGAGTAAACTCCCCCAGGTCCTGCAGTGAGTAGATGGCAGAACTTGAATTTGAATGTCTTCCTCTTTTTGTCCTACACAACCTCCATCAGCCTCAGTCTGCCACTCTTTTGTTTGTTTTGTTTTTTTGAGACAGAGTCTCTCTCTGTTGCCAGGCTGGAGTGCAGTGGCATGATCTCAGCTCACTGCAACCTCCACCTCCTGGGTTCAAGTGATTCTCCTGCCTCAGCCTCTCAAGTAGCTGGACTACAGACGTGTACCACACCCAGCTAATTTTTGTATTTTTGGTAGAGATGGGGTTTCACCATGTTGGCCAGGATGGTCTCGGTCTCTTGACCTCATGATCCACCTGCCTCGACCTCCCAAAGTGCTGGGATTACAGGCATGAGCCACCACGCCCGGCCCAGTCTGCCACTCTTGAAGATCGTACTGGAATTTCTAGAGTTGATACCATCCCACATTGCTGGGAGGGATTCAAGGCAGATATATGTGGTCCCCTCGCCTCTCCAAGTTGAGAGAATTCCTTCATGGAAAAAGAGAAATTATGTCTTTATTCTACTTTTCTTAACTTATTTTTACAATGAACATCATTGCTTCTTAATAGACTGTGGGAACACCTGAAAATCATAGCAAAATCAGCCTGACCCTTCACTTTCTGGCAAAAGCGACCCAGCAGAAACTCTAGGCACCCTCCCTCAGCTTTGCCCAATATCGGGTGTAGCGGGAAGCCCAGAGGAGAAGGGCCTGGCACTGGCCCTGGCTTCTCAGAGACCTCTGTACCTCTGGGACTACGACAGCCACAGGAATCAAACATCCACACAGAACATTTGTGGTGGGGCTACAGGGCCCAAGGCTTCCATTTCAGCCCTGAGTCCCTGGGCCTAGGCTCCCTCTGGAATTCTATTGTTCAGAAAGAGGGAAAAGCCTTCACTGATACAGAGCTTATTAACCAAGCTATTAACACCCTGGGCTGGCTGGGTTTCTTCTTCTGTTTTCATGGTGCAGAGGCGGCTGGGAAACAAACCTTTCCCTAGGAGGACTAGATCCATAACAGCTGCCTGGAGACCTGTCAGGACACTAATGTGGGGGTGGCTGGTGTGCTGCACTTGCTCCCCTCTGAATGAAAAATTGACCAACTTATACTACGGTTACCAGCATTCAAGGTACCCTCCCTTATTTTCACTGAGGTGGCTGGTTGGCCGGTATGATAATTTCTTCTGTATTAAAATGGCAGCCCCCATAAGGCTGGGTCGAGGAAGTCATGGACCATGTTTACTTACCATGTATTAAGCACCTGCTGTGACTGGCCCTGGGCTAGGCACTGTGGGCACAGAACTAAGATGCCACCCTTTGCTGGAACAGAGAGATGAGTCAACAAGCATTGGTCAGTGCAATGAGAGAGGTGAACTCAGAGAACTGGAGGAGCCCAGAGAGGGGACAGCTTCTGCAGCTCCAAGGGAGGTGTAGTAAAGAAGGATATGCATAGGTGGTCACAAGTGAACTGAGATGGGGAAGATGAGGCTGGATGAGGCAAGTGGAGAGGGGGAAAAGCGAGTGTGCTCTGGGCAGCCCAGGCCCCAGCAAAGAGTCCAGAGGTGCATTAGAAGAACTTTCCAGGCCAGCGTGTAAGACACAAGGGGGGAAGATAAGTCTGTAAACAAATGCCAGTCAGTGGATCTTGCCAAGGAACTGGGATGTGACTCTGTGAGTCGTCACTAGCTGTACCTGCACTTTACAGCATGAAATGTAGCTGCAAGTGGGAAGCAGGGGACTCGGATGATTTATCGGGGCAATAATGAATCATAAGAGTTTTCTAGGCACTTTCACGGGGCTCACGTTGATAGGCAAATTCTGTTCTGCAGTTTTAATTATGCAAACCCAGGAGGCAAGAATTATTCTTTTTCATTTTCAACATGGAGACCAAAGTCCGTGCAGTGGACCCACACCAGCAACTTGTGCTGTGGCTCAGTGGTGCCCAGTGCCCATGGCACAGGGTGGTCAGGGGCTTGGCATCCTGCAACATGGACTACAAGATGTCACAAGTTCCCAGCATGCACTTCTGATATAGGAACACGCCAGTCATAGTTTGGCTCTACCCCCACCCGTGCCCTAGACGTCTCTACTCCTGGAATTTTCTGCTGCCACCATGTCACTCCCCTCTGCTTTTACTGTCTTCATACCCAGCCTCTGGGCACAATAGAGCTGGGTTACAGACAGGCTGCCGTTTCCCAAGTTGCGTTCTAGCTAGCTGGCCATGGAAGGGAAGATGCTGAGATTAGGTCTGGTTCCAGCTGTGTGACTGTGGGCACTTTCCCTCGCTGGGCCTGTTTCTCATTTACTAAAAAGACAGTGTTGAGCTAGATGGCCTCTCAAGTTCTTCCAGAAGCTGCATCGATTGTGCTCAGCACCGTATTCCCTGTGCCAGGCAGCAGGTGCTGGGTCTGAAACTGTAAAATGAAGGCATGCACACCCATCACGTGCCCGGCAGCATCTGCCCTGGGGTAGACATCAAGGAGGATGAAATGAGACCTCTGCCCTCAAGCATCTTGTGTTAGAAACCTATACGGAAGTGGGTAATTAGAATATGGCATGGGCAAGTATAAAACACGATGAAGTAAAACGTACAAAAGCAGCAGCAAGGGAGGCGCTGTTCTGTGGATTCTTTAATTCTGTTTCTTCTCAATGGAGGAGTCTTAGCAAAAGAAGAAAGCTCAACATGATTGCCCACAGTCCTCAGTGCACATGTACTAGAACCTTGCCAAGGACACTGAATGGTCAGGTGTCTGCTGTCTTTTAATTCACGGATGTATTGTCTTGTTATTGTGTATGCAGAGAAAAATGCAAATAATATGCATAGTCCCTTTCACAGCTGAGAGGACAAATTTGGACAAAATCATATGTAGTTTTTCTTTTTTAAAAATGCCAGTAAGAGTTGATTGGTAAGGCTGGGCACAGTGGCTCACGCCTGTAATCCTAGCACTTTGGGAAGCCAAGGTGGGCGGATTGCCTGAGCTCAGGAGTTGGAGACCAGCCTGGACAACATGACAAAACCCCATCTCTACTAAAAATCCAAAAAATTAGCCAGACATGGTGTTGCGTGCCTGAAATCCCAGCTACTGGAGAGGCTCAGGCACGAGAATCCCTTGAACCCGAGAGGCTGAGTTTGCAGTGAGCTGAGATCGCGCCACTGCACTCCAGCCTGGGCGACAGAGTCAGACTCTGTCTCAAAACAAAACAAAACAAAACAAAACAGAGTTGATTGGTAAAACCATGCTGGGTCTGGTTTGTAGTATCTCATGAAACTTACAGAGAGCTACTCAGGGCCTGCCTCTGTCTGGCAGTGACTCCCACCCAAGTGATGACTAGCAAAGGGCATGAGGGTCTTTCTCCCATCCACTCCTGGTTGTAGAAAAGGCCTCTTCCATACGCTGGACAAAGCTGCCGGAGGATGTTGATGGGGGTGGAAATACCCTCTAGCCCAGCAAACCTTTACCTTTGGAACACCTGTGTTTATGGCAGCTGGAGAGTTTTACTAGATGGTTGCAAGATGAAGTGTAAGAGGATTGGTCTGTTTGGATTACTCCTAGGCAGGATTCCGTTGACACTGATGGAAGAATCAGGAGTGACTTTCCCAGTGAAAAGCCAGAGCGACCAAGAGAAAAAAAGAAACAGGTGCACTACCCTGCTAGCTGCCAGAAGCGTCATGGAAACTCCTCCCCAGATGGCAAGGGGCTGCGAAGCTAGAGAAGCCCACCCCTCAGGGGCTGCTTAGACCCTGGCAGGGATGTGTTCATCTTGTCCCGGGGCAGAGGGCGTGGTGAGACCCTCAGATGGCAGGAGACCCGTGGAGACCATCAAGGACCAAACAGATGTTACATGCAAAGCTAGGCACCTGTGTCACTGAGCAAAAGAACATCATTTCCCAGGGTTATTCCCAATTAACAGAGTGAAAGGGGCATCTGAGTGCCTGCAGGGTTTCCATCTTCTGTGGGAATCAGTCACGGGATAAGCTGGTTGGGGTTCCTAAGCCCTGCTCTAAGGCTGCAGAAATCTCCCTTTACGGCCAAAGCAACCTGCTGCGTCAACACCGTCACCTCCTACAATCAGGTAAATGGCTGCCCTCCACGAACAAATGAAGATGGGCTGCACATCTCATCCGGCAGACTCGCCACACTCCACCGCGGCAGTGCTCATCATGAATCATGCATCTGCGGTCCTGCTGGCTTTTTTCCTTGTCTTTTATTTCTCAAGTGCTGGTAATATATAAGGCCCTATAAAAACATATACTTGGTGCAATCCCACATAACAGTGAACCTGAGATGGCCCATCTGATGTTTTTACATGGGAGCCCCAGATTTAAGGAGGCCACTAAGCTGAAGTAGATGTCAGGGAGAGAGAGGATTCACCACATTTATGTATTCACGCTGCAGACCGAGCTGCGAGTTCTCTGCAGCCAGTCTGAAATGGCACATAATGACAGTCCTCCTCCTTGTCACCAAAACAATCGGTGGTTCACATGACTGACTTGGGGTGACAGCAGAGGGAAGGGTTTTTTTTTTCATGCTCTTCCCCCCATTTCCAGTTCTATTAAGTCAAAGAGAGGAAGATCACATTCTGCTTTGGGGCAGAGCCATTCACCAAGAAAGAATGCTGCTTCTAAAACAAATCCAAAGCTCTTAGCAGGACGAGATGCTTTTATTCAGACCACTATTGTATGCCAGCCATAAAACCTCCTTAATAACTTTGCCTTAGACCTCTAAAATCCATAATTCATTCAAGAAGATTGACTCTGGAGACCTCACTGTGGTTTATCTTATTTTTGTGTAATTACACTCCCCGCCCCTCCTCACCCAGGGTATGTGCTGTGATTTTCACAGATGTTGAGATACCTGGTTTTATTGTTCCTCACTCCTGATCCATTCTTATTCTTCCGAATTTTGCAGATTCATTTGCTGGATAAGGCCACTTGAAAAACAAATGCATGTTTTCATAGCTAATGTTGAATTTATGTTTTTATCTCAGGTGTATAGAGACAATTATGTGGCAATTAAAGGCAAATGTATACTTTTTCAGTCATGACTGGGGATTACTCTGCTGACTAAACAAGCGCTGACTTAGATATTTAACTGAATGTTAAATTTTTTAAAGCTTTGGGGATTTTTGACTATTGATGGATGGCTCGGTACTTTTAAGTTTCAGATGGGGGAAAAAAATCTCCTGACTTCGCATCTTATATTTAGGTGTCCTGGTATTATGTGGTCAATTTCTTAACTACACTTGCAATGTATTGAAAGTGAACCAAGTAAGATACAAGCAGTATGTACACTATGATTCCACACATGTACACACATGCACACAAATTCTACAAATATATTTATACATGTATATATACATATGTTCATTTTTCCAGACATCTTTCAGTGCATGCATGAAAGAATAACAGTATTAACAGAGATGAACTCTAGGTTTATGGGGTTTTGTTGTCTTCATGTTTGTTTGTTTGTTTGTTTTTGAGACAGAGTCTCATTCTGTTGCCCAGCCCGGAGTGCAGTGGCACAATCTCGGTTCACTGAAAATTCCGCCTCCTGGGTTCAAGTGATTCTCCTGCCTCAGCCCCCCGAGTAGCTGGGATTACAGGTGCACACCACCACCCCCAGCTACTTTTTATATTTTTAGTAGATACGGGGTTTTGCCATGTTGGCCAGGCTGGTCTCAAACTCCCGACCTCAAGTGATCTGCCCGCCTCAGCCTCCCAGAGTGCCGTGATTACAGACGTAATCCAAACAACCTCGCCTGGCCTGTCTTCATCTTTAAACATCATTGTTTCCTATCTTTAGGGAGAGCTCACCTGCTCTCCATCCAGCAAGCACCTGATCCAGGCCACCTGAGCAGGTAGCAGAGCTCATCACGGCTTATCTTATCTGCCAATTTCTTCCTTTTTTTTTTTATGATGAATTCATTTATTTTATGTATTAAATTAGACAAAGAAATAGATATGCAACTGGATAAAAGCAATCACATTGTTATACTACCTGAACACACAGTAGTGGTAAAAAAAATAAAATAATGAATTGTAAAATGGGCCCCAGGATTTAATGCAAACATCACCCTGTACAAGAAAAGTTTCAGGCTTCCAGCTTCACCGAATCTAGTACTAAATGTGCTTCTTTATATTTCTCAGTGTCTTCCAAGTCTTTTTCACTTTCTAACATCTGTTGAAGATCCAAATATGCAGCTTCCAACCTGCGCTGGCAATCTGGGATCATCATCTGGGATTCTCGTAGGATCTCTGCCTGCTTTTTAATGGCATAATTTTCACCATCTTCGGCTCTCATTTTTTCGATCTTTTCTTCTTGTTATTTTGCTTCTTTTCCATACGTCAGTTTTTCTTTGACCGACCTGCAAACCTCTGATGCCTCCCTATTACCAAGCAATTCAACTTTTTCTTGTAATATCATGACTTTTCCCTTGCTTCTTTGGAGCGCTTCCAGCATCACTAGTGGCACTCCGTATGGGTCTCGTGGTGTTATTTAAGATTTACATTCAAGGTTTACAAGATTGCACACTTCACCACACTAGTCTTGATCTTGGTTGGCCTCACGCAAGGGTTGGCCGTGGTCCCTTGAGCACTGCAAGAAGAAGGGGCAGAGGCTGGGTGCAGTGCCTCACGCCTGTAATCCCAACACTTTGGGAGGCCAAGGTGGGTGGCTCACTTGAGGCCAGGAGTTGGGAGACCAGCCTGACCAACATGGAGAAACCCTGTTTCTACTAAAAGTACAAAAATTAGCCAGGCGTAGTGGCACATGCCTGTAAACCCGGCTACTTGGGAGGCTAAGACATGAGAATTGCTTGAATCTGGGAGGTGGAGGTGGCAGTAAGCTGAGATTGCACCGCTGCACCTCAGCCTGGGTGACAGAGCAAGACTGTTTCAAAACAAAGAAATCGAAGGACAGGCAGAGACACCAGTTTCTTATTCAGGTCCTCATAGCAATTTGACCAGTTCTGGTCTTCTCAGGGGTCGTTTTTAAAGGGAATGGAAATATGTCCCTGCTTCGACCCTAAGCAACTACCCTTGACTTTGACTTTGGTGTCCAAAAGCTCCATGTTGATTTGTTAAGTAGGGCTGATTATGTCTCGCCTTCTTCAGGGGCAGTGGTCCTCAAGGTTATTTTGGCTTTTGGACAACTTGGATAGGACAAAAGGACTGTCCGCCTCCTTATCACCTCCTTCGCATTTGCCATTCTTAATAGAACCCCTTCTGAGATAGGGAGGCAGTTGTTTCTCCCGGCAACAGGATGCTAAGGGAGGGGTAGCAGAATTAATTGTATCTTCCCACCAGGAGGAAGGAACCACAGTGCTCTCATTCTAAATGTTGGTATTGCGTTTCTGGGTCTAGCCTGCGTGTTGAGAGCCATCACCTGGAAGAGGAGGATCCTAAGCTGAGAGAGGGAAATTCTTAAATCAGCTCATGCTGGACTCGTCTTACATTGTTTTACCCTGAATCTGGAAAGCAAAGCAGAGTCATGGGGTGGGATTGCCTGAAACGGCGGTCTAACCACTGCTGGTATAGAAACTTAGATCTTGCCCATCACCTTACCCTTGACCTTCCCTCTTCTTCCATAAACCGTCTGTGGGATGAGTGTGTGTTGTGCGTGATTCAGCTTACACCAGACTTGTCACCTGTCATTCAACAGGGTCCATAACTGTTGCTTTAGTTTCAGAGGCACCCGTTTTTCTTGGGTGTTTGGAGGCGAGTCTGGAAGTATGTTTCAGGGAAGGGACCAGATATTTATTTCAAGGTTCAGCATGTTGAGTTGTGCTTGCTCTCCAGGCGCTCAGCTCAGCCCCCATTAAAAAGGCTGAACTGGAGAATTGTAACAACATACAGAGGGGTCCTGAGAGCCTGCCCCACACTGCGACCATGATGGTCTGTTACTGGAGAAGGTTTAAAATGTAGCATGCAGTCTAAGCGTGATTTTAACTCGAGGCAGTGGTGTGGTTTTAGCACCAAGCTAGAAGGAGATGGGTTATTAATCCTTTGGACATTCCCTTTGAATAGCATCATATTTCAATCCTGTTAAGCTGTGGGGCCATTGTTTATCGGACTCCCTCCAAAAGCAGGACCTCTGCTGTGCTGAAGCTGCAAAACCCTGCCCAGCTCTGTGCCTTTCGGTCGACAGTCGGCTTCAGCCTTCTCAGCTGACCCCTCCACCTCATCAGCTCTGAGATCAACTCAGGCAACTCCCAGCTGCCTCAGCTCACCCATCTGTCACTGGCCAAGGAAGGGTCAATGGGCCTGGTGCCCTTTAGTTGGAATGTCGAGAAAAGGAAGAAGGAAAACTGCGTCTAGAAAATATTTTTTAAGTTGGAGGGTAAGGTAGTCAGGCATGCTGAAGAATCCAGGATTCTAAATGTGACTATCTCCATGCCTTCAGCTTTCTGTGTTAATCTCCTCAACTGAAACATTCGTTCATTCATTTATTCATTCATCAAACATTAATGAGCACTTCCCAAGTATGCTATGCAAGGTGCCACAGACACAAGGATGAACACAGAAGATGAATCTTCTGCTCTTATAAAATGACCATTTAGGAGGAAGGGGCATTGGCCAGAGGAAAGTTGGTGTCAGAGTACAGGATCTGGAAATAGATCATCTGGGCTTTGAAGCCTGACTCTGCTACTTATAGGCTGGGCGACTTAGGGAAAAGTCACTTCACCTCCATGAGCCTCAGTTTTCTCCTCTGTAAAATGGGGCTAATAATGGTGCCCTTCTTACAGAGCTGTTGAAAGGACTCAATGCATCACTGCAAATGACACACTTAAGAGGCATTCGGTAATTGTTGGGTTTGTTATTAACTAATTTCTGTGTAATCTATATTATACAAGGGCAAGCACAGGGTGTTAGGGGAACATATTACAGGGGAAATTTGCCTTATATCGGAGGTCATGGAAGGCATCTCCAATGATGGCACATTTAAGCTGGGAATTGGAGGTCAGTCCCTACTCTCTTGTCCCTAAGGGTTGACTGCTCACTTCAAAGTCTGCCAAGATGAAGCTTAATTGGATCTCTGTCTTCTCTCAGCTTAGACAGGGAGGCTTTCAGGCAAGGTGTATACCTTGAACATCTTTCTAGAACTTTCTACTGCAATGACGCTATCATATTGCTTTGCCCTTCATTGAACAACCAAATAAGTGAGCAATCAATCGATACCTCCACACAGACACTGGAAGATTTGAAGATTTGGGTCTGCTACAACATGGCCCTGGGGATAGCTCCAGCTGGCCTTATAGATCTGTAAGGTTCTCCTTATTGCCCTGCCTTAAAATTGTCTCAGGAGTTAGCAGTTGGTTGAACCCAACACTCTTGGACTGTCAGCAAAAAGAACACTTGCCCACAGGCTGCCCTCTGCCCAGAAGTGAAAGAAATTATAGGAGAAGAATAGAATGCAGGGAAGAAGGGTCTCAGGTGACTTTGGAATGCCACCTCTTTCCCCAGACTACATTCCATCTTTTTTTTTTGATGGAGTCTTGCTCTGTCACCCAGGCTGGAGTGCAGTGGCGCAATCTCGGCTCATTGCAACCTCTGCCTCCCAGGTTCAAGCGATTGTCTTGCCTCAGCCTCTCGAGTAGCTGGGATTACAGGTGTGCGCCACCATGCCTAGCTAATTTTTGTATTTTTCGTAGAGATGGGGTTTCACCATGTTAGCCAGGCTGGTCTTGAACTCCTGACCTCATGATCCACCCACCTTGGCCTCCCAAAGTGCTGGGATTACAGGCATGAGCCACCGTGCCCGGCCTCTCCACCCTGTCTTCTGTACCACTCTCCCTCACTGGCCATAGCTTTTAGGGGTGCTATACCTCCCACTACAGCCAGCATACATATGTCTTGATTTATACAGAAGGTGTGATCCTGAAAATCTGTTTATAAATCTTGCCTGTTTTGGTGAATACAGTAAAAAGCCTTCCAGGAGACGTGTTGATACACAACATGTTATACATAATTCAGTTTTCCTTTAGCTACTAAATTAATGTTGTATGCAGAGTATTTTTAAATTGCTATCCATGCTGTGCTTGCTCCTGCCATGTGAACCTGAGACCCCCAGAGGACCATCCACTCCTCTCCTTCCCCCTAGTGTCAGTATCTCAGCCCTTTATTCATCCTGAAAGTATTGGTGAGCAACCCTCTGTGCCAAGTCTTGTGCTAGTGAACTCTGGGAACACGTGAACCACGCAGCATTTACCTCCAGGGAGCTCATAGTCACAAACAGGGAACTATTACACGGTGTGCTAACAGATTGGCATAGGCAATTAGTGGGAACACCAGCCTGAGAGCATCCAGGGGAAGGATGCAGACGTTCTGGGCAGAGGGGACAGTTTAACCCCAGTGAGGAGGTGGGAAACTGTATCATAAGTGGTTAATGCTGCTGAGTGTAAAGGGTTAAACAGGGAGTGGGCTGGTGGAACCAGGTCATGGAGGATCTTTGCCCGTGGAGATGGGCAGGAAGAAGCCAGGAAAGGAGTCGGGCAGGTGAGGGGTTTGGCAACATTGCATGTTTCCTGCCTATTGCATCCTCTTGGGAACAATTCTGCCATTTACAGCAAGAGCATCCCCATAGGCCGCTGGTTCTCCAACTTGAGCTTGCTTCAGAGTCATCTGGAGGGTTTGATAAAACCCAAATGGCTGGGTCCCACTCCCAGAGTTTCTGATTCAGCAGGTCTGGGGTGGGACTGAGAGCTTGCATCTCTAACAAGCTCCCAGCGAGGCTGATCCTGTTGCTCCAGGGACCACACCTTGAGAACCACTGGTTGGGCATTGATGAGGTCAACCAGGAGAAGCGGTGTCCCCTAGAACTGGCAGGAGAGAAAGGACAAGGCTAAGAAACAGTGAACAGGAGCCAAGTAAATGCAGCTGCCAACAGGCGGGGGTCCTTGAGTTCACATTCTTGGTTCCAGGTGACGTTTCCTGGGAGTCAACAACCCTTCTCCTATGAAAAAGAAAAGGGCCAGACACAGTGGCACACGGCTGTAACCCCAGCACTTTGGGAGGCTGAAAGCGGGAGGATTGCTTGAGCCCAGGAGTTTTAGACCAACCTGGGCAACAAAGCAAGATCTTATCTGTACAAACAAACAAACAAACAAAAAAAAAAAAAAAAAGAAAAGAAATAATTGACCAGGCAGGGTGGTGCATGCCTTGTGGTCCCAGCTACTCCAGAGGCTGAGGCAGGAGGATTGTTTAAGCCCCGGGGGTCAAGGCTACAGTGAGCCATGATCACACCACTGCACTCCAGCCTGGGCAACACAGCAAGAACCTGTCTCCAAAAAAAAATAAAAAATAAAAATAAAGAAAAGGATGGAAGAGTCAAAGCACATACTGGCCACAGCTATGTTGAGGAAACAATGACCTCCTTTCCGTAAGCATGCACAACTTTGTTTATTTTTAATCATCTCTGTTTTTCTGGAGAGTAAGTGCCTCACACTGAAGGCTTTATTATGGAATCCCATTTCTCATTGATTTACATTCTCCTCTCTCATGGCTCTGTGATCAACGGGGCTGCATCGTCAGTGGGCAGCAGCTCGCCATGCCCCCATCCCTCTCCCTATTCCTTCCTCCCACCCCTTTAATTTAGTGAGCCATAAACACTTCAGTCCACTGAAAGAGTATTGGTTTAAAGGGGCCTAGAGACAAAGCTCTTTTTTGATAAAGGGAAGACCTGCTCTTAAGCTTTGAACTTCACGTTTTCCTATGTTAAAATTGTGGTCTCAGGGGCCTAGCCCCACTGCCCTATGACTGTGGCCTCTGGCCTGGTCCCCTGGCTATCACATGCCTTTTATTCCATCTTGAGCTCCTCACACGTCTCATTCTAATGTGGCTCTTGCCAAAGGACCCAGCAGAGAGGCTGCTTCCCAGAGCATAGAGCCCTTGGAAGTAGGAGAAATGGGGATCATTGAGGTACAGTAGCCGGAAAAACTGAGTCTCCCTTCTCGGGAGTATAAGGCAAGATTGGCCAAGCCTTGGCCAGGTTCCTAAGGTTTGCCTATGTCCTTAGTTCTCCAGTATTCTACCCAAAGACTGTTCAGAGTCTCCTATGCTGTGGCTCTTCATTCCTAGGGAACGGGTGTGAATTTCCATCTGCAAAATTAGTGACTTTTTTTGTCTACATGTTAAAGGTTCTCCTCTGGCACATGCAGCTTTGATTTCAGCTTCAGGTCCCCATTTAGCCAGAATGGTGGAAGTGAGCCGCCACCAGCCAGTTCAGGTGGGGGTGGGGAGGGGAATAAAGTGCCCAGGGGTGGAGACCCAGGTGGGGCGGGATGGGGGCATCTGCCGCTTGATGCAATCTGTGCACCCAGACATCTGCTAAGACCTCCACCGTCCCATCTGGCCCTTGGCCGTGAGCCACGCAGATTCTGCTGATTTGCCGTTGGGGTCAGGTGGCTTGCTGCTTCGAGGCTGTCCCGTGCATATGGAAATAATTCTACTGCCCCTCCCATGTGGGCCTTCAGCAAACTCATCTCCCAGGGCCCAGCTCAAATGCCATCTTGCCACAGAGCCGTCCAGTGTTTCCCCTTTGGAACTATTCTTTTGTAGCTAGGAGACCCTCATTGGTGAAAGCACTTAGCATGAGCTGTCTCCTGGCAGAATCCTTTGTGTAACGTCTACCTCTGCTGCTAAAACACCGCCTCCTCAGCGCCAGCACCAGCCTGTTTCATATCCCTGCTCCCAGAACCCTGAATGGGATAAAAGCATGGGTGGGAAAAGTTTGCTGAATTAAAATGCAAAGAATGTCCAAACACCTGAAGTTGGCAAACCCCAAGTCTGGCAGGAAATCGCAAACAAGCTCCGCTGGTCTAACCACTAGTTCTCCTTGGAAAAAGAGAAAGTGGACAAGTTTAGCTGGCTCCTGGGAGAGCTGTCCTCATTGATTTGGACTGACCAGGGACAAGGACATAAAGCCTTCCCAGGTGAAATGGCAAGAGTTGCAGAAGGGAAGCCTTATCCACCTCTGCTCTTCCAGCGTCTGGCTGTAGCACATAGGAAAGCCCCAGTAAAGAACTCCTGGATACCTTCAACCAGAGCAGAAGTGAAACACAAACCCCCAGGGAAGTCCCAGACTGAAGGTCCAGGATCATGAGATCCTCCAAGGACAATGAGGAGACAACAGTTTAGCTGGCTCCTGGGAGAGCTGTCCTTGTTGATAAACTGAAAAGTCAGGGATGATTTTGTGGATCTCAGGTGGCACCCAGGTGGGACCCAGGGAGGACCTGGAATGCTCTTGGACTCCATGCCTGGAAGGTTCTGTTTTCCCATGGAGATAGGTTTTTCCCTTTCCATGTAACCAGAGGCTCAACAGAAAGGGCTTAGTGATACTCTGTGTTCATTTCAACAAATATGCATTGAGCATTATGCCCGGCCTTAGGCTAGGCGCTGGGAATACGATGGTGAGTGGAAGCTGGCTGGTGGCTCCTCTCTCAGAGGCTACAGTGGGACAGCGACATACCATCCGAAGACTTAGCATCAAAGAAATAGCAGAGTTTTAGGCTGTAGAAGTTACAACAGTAATAAAAACAGGCACTGCAAGAGAGAAAGAGAGCGATGAGGAGCATGAAGCTTGTTTACATTGGGTAGTAGAAAGGCTTCTTCAAAGAAGTGCCATTTGAGCCAAACCATGCATGACAAGAACGAACCAGCCAGTGGTGTGCTAGTAAATGTTTGACAGCCATCTCTTCAAACAAACCAAAGAATCAGGTCTGATTTGCGGAGTTTGCCAGTGTCCGTGGTGTAAATGCTCACCATGGCTAATTTCAAACTATCACTGTGATGTCATGCTGATATCATGGGAAGAGATGTGCACAGTCAGCTCTCATGAGCTGGCATAATGAGTTGGCCCGACACTCACTAGAGTGGGCCAGACAAAGCTCTAGAGAGTGAGCAGTCCAGGCAGAGGAAATTGCAAGTGCAAAGGCTGTGAGGCAGGAATAAGTATGGTGCGTTCAAGGAACAGAGAGGAGAACATGACAGTCTCCATCACAAGCAAGGGGCAGAAAGGGTTATGCTGAAAGAAGGCCAGATCACATAGGGCCTTATGAGCCATAGGAAGGACTTATGGTCAAGAAAGTCTTTGAAAACCCGAAATGGCAATGCCTGTGTACTAGGATGGCACTGCCAGCAATATCATGGGAAGGAGGAGGACTTGCTCAAGTCGTTCTTGAGAACGTGCTTTAACCGACCACGAGGTCAGGAGTTTGAGACCAGCCTGATCAACATGATGAAACCCTGTCTCTACTAAAAATACAAAAATTAGTTGGGCGTGGTGGTGCGCACCTGTAATCTCAGCTACTCAGGAGACTGAGAAGGAGAATCGCTTGAACCCGGGAGGTGGAGGTTGCACTGAGCCGAGATCACACCACTGCACTCCAGCCTGGGCGACAGAACAAGACTCTGTCTTCAAAAAAAAAAAAAAGTCAGAGGCTGTGCTCACTGCTCCAGTTTATTTGTTATTCTCCCAGTCTCTGATGGAGTGAGTCATTGGTTTACTACTTAAGAAAATCAACTGTTTCCACAGGGAGAAAACAAATATTGTAGTGACAAATGTGTCCACACACCCACCTTCTGCTTGAAAATGTCAGTGGCATGGAAGTTGAGCACGTATGCCTCTCTCGTGTCTGAAAAGGCAATGGTGTGGCTTGCCAGAGGCATCCAGGACACAGAACAGACTCTGGCCAGGGTGGCTTCCTTGCACCTGTGCAGTCTCTATTTTAACAGTCCTGGTCACGGAGCCAGAAAGGATCCAGTGAGAAAGAAGTGAGAGCAATAGCCACCTCTTAGTATGGAATAAGCCCCTCTAGGAGTTGGATAAAATGGATCCAGATACATTTTTGGATGGTTCTTGTCTCCTGGCTCTGCTCTCAATGGGAAACTTCAACACAATTCAGAGGAGCAATGGGAGTGGGCTTCAAAGGGAAGCCTTGCTAAATGAAGAAGCCAGAGAAGATTTCAATTAAGCCTGCTTAGTTATGTATTGGACATTTCAAAAGCTGTGGCCCCCACCATGCTCATTAGTGACGAGTGTATAATGTAAAACATATGACATTGGTATAATTTTTTTTCTGAGACAGGAAGTCGCTCTGTCACACAGGCTGCAGTGCAATGGCACGCTCACAGCTCACTGCACTTAAGCCCAACCTCCTGGGCTTAAGTGATCCTCCCACCTCAGCCTCCTGAGTAGCTAGGACTGCAGGCATGTGCCACCACGCCTGGCTAATTTTTAAAATTGTTATTATTCTTAGTAGAGATTAGTTCTCACTATGTTTCCCAGGCTGGTCATGAACTCCTGGACTCAAGCTATCCTCCTGCCTTGACCTCCCAAAGTGTTGGGATTACAGGCATGAGCCACTGTGCCCAGCCTAGTATAATTTTTAAAAACAAGAGCAGTACCCTGCACACACTCTCCACCAGGAGTCCACACTCAAACAAGAGAGGCACAGAGCTGGGCGCCACGGCTCATGTCAATAATCACAGCACTTTGGAGGCCAAGGCAGGTAGATCACTTGATCCTAGGAGTTTGAGACCAGCCTGGGCAACATGGTAAAATCCCATCTCTACCAATATAATTTTTTAGAAGTTAGCCAGGTACAGTGATGAGCACCTGTAGTCCCAGCTACTTGGGAGGCTGAGGTGGGAGGATTGCTTGAGCCCAGGAGGTCGAGGCTGTAGTGAGCTGTGATTGCACCACTGCATTCCAGCTGGGGCGACAGAGTGAGACCCTGTCTCAAAACAAACAAGGCCACAGGAAGAAGGTGGCACCTGCCCACCCCCCCCCCGACCATCTCACACTGGCTGCATTTCCTTACGCATTTCCCCTCCACCTCACCTACATGTATCTGTGCACACCCCACCTAGCCTCTGGTCTCAGTATCTCTGCCTCCCTGATTGTCAGCATACCCTGTGTGTGTCCCCTCTCATTACTGGAGCGGAGGCCCCTTTCCCTACTTGTTGATGTGCTAAAGCACATCTTCGCCTCTGGTCCTTTCTCATATGAGTACATGGGTCTGCTTTCTGGTTACTCATCACCAGTGCTCAGAGTACAAGCCAGAGGACGAGAGGCAATGAGTGGGGCAGAGGGGCTATGTTCTTTGTTTACATCTCATTTCTCTTTGGGTCTTAAGTTTGCTGTTTTGAAAAGGCCCCATGGCCTGGGAAGCTCAGGAGGTTGAAGAAGCAAACCTCCGTGCAGGAGTTCTGAACTTAGAAAACTTGGATGGGCTCTAGGGTTTCTGGAAAATGCTGATATTTTTGCAAAACTGTGTGTGTGTGTGTTGATTTCTCTGTGAAGAGGGTTTGTGGCTTTCACCATGTCCTCAAAGAGGTTTTATGGCTTTAGCAATTCGCAAAAAGGTTATCAACCAAGTGCCAAGATCCCCTCCACCACCAAACAAGATGAAAACCCAAAACTTTGCTCAGGATCTCAGAGCTTCACTGACTCTCCATGAAACCCCACTCACAATCCCTGTTTTGTTTTTTCTCAAGGCAGGAATTGGGAACGTGGTATGTATCGTGGGTGATACACAATACACAGAGTATCGTGTATCGATAGATTAGAGTTGGTGATACACCGAACTCTTAACTCACAGTCTTCAGTCTTCTGTCTGGTGTTCTTTTTGAGAGTCACCTGGCGGCAAACCATTTTAATTGAAATGTAAAGTGGCCCTTTCGCCATGCTCTGTGAAAGTGTTTAACATGTGCCTTTGGTCTGTGCCCACCTTTTAGTATCACCGTCATTTCTTACTGTTTTTTCTTTCTTTCTTCCCCTGAAAAGTAGAAAAACAGGAATTAATACCTGAGATCTATCCTAACCCACTATCCCCCTCCATTAAAGAAATTTTGGGGGTAATTTTTGGCTTACAATGTTCTAGAAACTGGCTGTGCTAAGCACATAGGATTTTGTAATAATAATCTGACAGTTAAAGACTATTGTTTATTCTCATGTTACAGATAAGGAAACTGAGGCTTTGAGAGGGTAAAAATTTTCCTAAGGCCAGGTGGTATGTAAATAGTAGGGCAAGGATTTGAATTCAGGTATATGTTGGGTCTTTGAGAGTACTCCCTGAAAACTACAGGTTCCTTACACTGCACACATCATGAAGGAGATTGGTCAAGAGTAGGTTGACCAGGCTGGGCGAGGTGGCTTACACCTGTACTCCCAGCTGATATGGTTTGGTAGTGTCCCCACCCAAATCTCATCTTGAATTGTAGTTCCCATAATCCCCATGGGTCATGGGAGGGACCAGGTAGAGATAATTGAATCATGGGAGCAGTTTCCTCCATCCTATTCTCATAATACTGAGTTAGCTCTCACAAGATCTGATGGTTTTATAAGAAGCTTCCCCCTTCACTGGGCACTCATTCTTCTTCTCCCTGCTGCCATGTGAAGAAGGACATGTTTGCTTCCCCTTCTGCCATGATTGTCAGTTTCCTGAGGCCTCCCAGCCATGCTGAACTGTGAGTCAATTAAACCTTTTTCTTTTATGAATTACCCAGTCTCAGGTATGTCTTTATTAGCAGCATGAGAATGGACTAATACACCAGTGCTTTGGGAGGCGTAGGCAGGAGGATCACTTGGGGCCAGGAGTTGGAGACCAGCCTGGACCACATAGTGAGACTCTGTCTCTACAAAAGCACAATAAAAATTAGCCAGGCATGGTGGCACACACCTGTAGTCCCAGCTACTCAGGAGGCCAAGCCAGAGGAGTTGTTGAGCCCAGGAGGTCAAGGCTGCAGTGAGTTGTGATCGCGTCGCTGCACTCCAGCCTGGGGCAACTCCAGCCTGTGAGACTTTGTCTCTAAAAAAATGAAAAATAAAAAAGAATAGATTGACCAGTCCTTCAGAGAAAAGGAAGCAAAAGGGCCAGGAGAATGTGGCTTACATATGAGAGTCAACTGGGCTTTTCTCCTACCAAGTCCAGGATTAGACAGATTCACCCACCCAGCGTCAGCTCTTGGAGGAGCAAGAAGGCAGCAGAAGAAAGTAGTAGGCTATGAATCTCTTGTTCCAAACTTATCCTTCAACTAAGTCCCTCTACCTTCCCTGGGATGGAGTGGAAATAGTAAGGAGAGACACCTAGAAGACTGTACCAACGGATGGTCCTCTCTGTGGAAGGAAATATCAAGAACAGGGAAGAAGTGTCTCCCATTCAAGGGGATTTTGTTACCCAACCATAAGGATCCTGTTATGCAGGGGCTCCGCAGTACACAGTCCCCATGGACAAACTTACAGACCTTCCATCATACCATGAGGTCAAATATAACATCTCTGGAAGGGACAAAACGAGCCAGACCAATTTGGAATGCCATTGGTGTCACCAAAACCCAGCATTACCACAGGATCCACTGTGTGCACTGGAAAAATTGAGTTATTTTTCTGTATAACCAAAATGTGTGCCCAGGGGGCACAGAGGAGTGACTTGACTCACACCTTGTAGGAAGCTGTTGTGGACCTTGGCTCTCAGGGATGACCTGTCAGGCCACTGTGAGTGACAGATCTAAGGCTTCATACTCTCTAGGACAGGCCGTGTGGGCATGACATCACAGGCTTCAGGGATGAAGTCTCCACATCCTGCATCTGGAAGTCTTTTCCATTTACTCCTCCCAGATCCTCTTTCTACCCCTGTGTTCTGCTCCCTGCCACAGGAGGGAACCTGTACAAATGACATTGGGGTTCAGCCAGTGCAGAGACATGGCAGGAGGGCAGGAGGAAGAGGAGAGTGAGGTCAAGTTATCCATTGCCCTGGCTCCTTCCCTGTGTTGTGGTCAGGGACTGCTGGCTATGTCTCTCCACCAGAGCTTTCTGCAAGGCAGCCTTCTCTGTATAACCCTTTCCTTGGTTCTCCTTCTAGGCGCATAGGTGGACAGTGTTTATAGCCCCCAGTTAGTGCACTATCTAGCCACATGGTTTCTATATTAGTCATTTGCCATAACAAAACACCACAGACCAGGTGGCAAACCACAGAAATTCATTTTCTCCCAGTTCTGGAGGCTGAAGTTCCAAGATCAAGGTGCCAGAAGGGTTGGTTTCTCTGTATGCCTCTCTCCTTAGCTGGCAGATGGCCTCCCTCTGGCTGCCTCTTCCCATGGTATGTGTATGTGCACACTCATCCCAGGTGTCTCTTCCTCTACTTATTAGGACATCAGTCAGATTGGATTACAGCCCCACCCTCACAGCCTCATTTTAACTTAATTACCTCTTTAAAGGCCTTATGTCCAAGAGAGAACTCTTATACACTGTTGGTATGAATGTAAACTAGTATAACCACTATGGAGAACAGTATGGAGGTTCCTCCAAAAACTACAACTAGAACCACCGTATGATCCAGCAACCCCACTACTGGACATTGATCCAAAGGAAAGGAAATCAGTATATCAAAGAGACACCTGCACCCCCATGTTTATTGCAGTACTATTCCCAATAACCAAGATATGGAATCAACCTAGGTGTTCAACAGCAGATGAATGAACAAGGAAAATGTGGTGTATATACGTAATGGAATACTATTCAGCCATAAAAAGAATGAAATCCTGCCATTAGAGGCTACATGGGTGGAACTGGAGGACATTATGTTGAGTGAAACAAGCCAGGAACTGAGCGTTAAACACCACATGTTCTCACTCGTGTGTGGAAGCTAAAAAAATTTATCTGAAAAAGTGAAACAGAGGATGCTAGAGGCAGAGAAGGGGAGTGGGGAAGGAGGCATGGGGAGGTATTTGTTAAAGGCTACAAAGTTACAGCTAAATAGAAAAGGAATATCTTCTAGGGTTCTATACCAGGGTTCTCCAACTCCCGGGGCCACAGACTGGTACCAGTCCATGGCCTGTTAAGAACCCTGGCCACACAGCAGGAGGTGAGTGGCAGGTGGGCAAGTAATGAAACTTCATCTGTATTTACAGCCACTCCCCATGGCTCACATTACCCCCTGAGCTCCACCTCCTGGAGCTCAGGATCATCAGCAGCATTCGATTCTCATAGGAATATGAACCCTCTTGTGAATTGTGCATGCAAGGGATCTAGTTTGTGAGCTCCTTAGGAGAATTGAGAATCTAATGCCCGATGATCTGTCACTGATTCCCATCACCCTCAGATGGGACCATCTAGTTGTACGAAAACAAGCTCAGGGCTCCCATTGATTCTACATTATGGTGACTTGTATAATTATTTCATTATATATTACAATATAATAATAATAAAGTGCACAATAAATATAATGTACTTGAATCATCCCCAAACCATCCCCCCACCCCCCAATCTGGTGAAAAACTGTCTTCCATGAAACCAGTTCCTGGTGCCAAAAACGTTGGGGACCGCTGTTCTGCACCACTGTAGGATGACTATAGTTTACAATAATATATTATA
Organism: Gorilla gorilla gorilla; assembly: GCF_029281585.2. Taxonomy (NCBI): domain Eukaryota; kingdom Metazoa; phylum Chordata; class Mammalia; order Primates; family Hominidae; genus Gorilla; species Gorilla gorilla. The sequence continues at coordinate 225,484,290 of NC_073224.2, read as the reverse complement.
CAGTGTCAAATAGCTAGAAAGAAGACATTGAATGTTCCCAACACACAAAAAAATAAAGATCTGAGATGATGGATATGCTAATTACTCTGATCTGATCACTATACATTATATGTATCAAAACATCACTATGTACCCCTTAAATGTGCACAATTATTGTGTGTCAACTTTTAAAATGAAATTAAATTATTTTTTAAAAGACCTTACTTCAAAATATGGTTACATTTGGAGGTACTGAGGGTTGGGACTTCAACATATGAATCTGGGGGGAAAGGAGACACACTCAGCACAGAACAGTTTCTCCACACCTTTTAGTAAGCACTTTATCCTCATTTGAATGTGCCATCTGTTTCCTGTTGCCTGACTGACAAAGGAAACCCTTTGAGCTGTTTCTCTTGTAGAGATATATACTAAATTGCCTACTTTCACCCACCTCCCCGCCACCCCACCAGGAACTGGAGGATGGTGTGTAATTTGGGCTGAATCGTCTGTAGAGTCATCACATCCGTATTTAGATGAAACCTTCACTCTCAGCCTCTCTTTGTTACCATGCTCTTGTCTCCCGGAAACTTCAGAGGCCACAGATGGCTTGGTGTATTCTAAAGTCTAGTTCTCCTTCCCTAATGGTTTCAACCTGTGTGTGTTGGCATTCGAAAACCTTTGCCTGGGTGTCACCAGGTTAGGATCAATGTGTAAAAGGGATTTTCAGTACAACTGAGGGTGCAAACTATGACGGTGAGGTCTGCTGGGTGGCATTGTGTCAGCACAGGGCATGGATCACCAAAGGTGGGAGGGGACATGCTGGCTTCTCTGAACCAGGTGAGGATGCTGCATTTGGAGGTAATAACTGCGTAAGAGGATAAAGGCAATAACAGATCCACTCCAACCACGGCACCTAGTGAAGGGCCAGAGAGTGGCCTTTCTGTCACAATAACCAGAGATGTAGTATCTTCTCAAGTGTGGGAAACCACTGTCCTGTCCCGAGAGCTGTACCAAGCTGGGAGTTTCTCTCCGGCCATCAACTTTCTTGTCTTAAAAGGTCTCTTTCTGGAATTCTCCAAAGCCATTTGCTGGTGGTGTGGCTCTTCCTTTAAAATCTTTATTTCCTTTCATTTCCCAACCTAGTCTCCAGCTCACCCTGTAATGCTGCAGAGGAGCCTGGGGATTTCTTTAGCGTTTTGAAGTCCTTGGCTGCCATTTTGGTTGCTTGAAGATTTTGCTCCAAGACCCACTGCTCTGCATATTTGTTTGTTTGTCGTGTCAGTCATCAGGAAACCTAGAGCATATGTTTCTGACTCATTTACGCCGAAGTCATCAAACAACACTTGGAGTAGTTGTTTTAAGTCCATAAAAGTTTTACATCCTTAGGTTTCACTTCTCGGCACTCTTCTTTAATTAAATATAATTTATCCAGCGTTTACGAATGCTACATGCCAAGCACTGCACTGGCTCTGGAAGTGCAGAAAAGAATAAAACACAGATCCTTCCTTCACGGAGTTTGCAGCGTGAATCACCCGGCCAAGCATTAATGAAATTAAACCAGGATGGTAATAAAGTGTTCATTTTGAAATCCCAGGTCTGTGAGTTTGAGCAGTTTCTAGATCTAGCCAGGGTGACACCGGCCTTCTCCTCACTGGCTCGGCTTTTGGATTTTCCTCTTCCCAGAGGTGGATACTTTAGTGATGCACCCATAAAGTCTTGATTCACTCCGTTTGAAGCCTTTTTTACCCTGATGGACCTGGCTGTGCCTTTCCATGGATGAGGAAATCCATTGCTCCCCTGGAGAGCCCAAGTTTGCATGGATGCCAGAGGTGTGGTTGGAATCAGGACTTTTCACTCTGAAGTTCCAGTAAGGAGAACTCAGAGGTGATTAACAGGAACAAGTGATATTTTGCATTGCTGATTCTATTTCACAATCTCAGATGCTAATCCTCGCCAAGGAGCCGATTTAAATCCCACTCTCTTCAGCACCTGTTAATTTCACCAAAGCACAAAAAAACTTTTTTCTAGATACGGGGGCAATATTAGGATTTTGTTTTCCTAAGTGGTTCCCATGGACTTTTCTTTTCTTCCTAACTGTGCCAAGTATTAAGAATTGCATGAGGTTGACATCAGAGAGTTTTCACACAGTCTTTGGACAGAGCTACACAAAGGTACTTTTTAAGCCTCAGTCAGTGGCATACAGAGGCCCACAGCTCTGCTTACACGTGGTGGCATGAACAGCCCCGGCTTCAGATCCCTGAGTAGCACAATGCAATCAAGAGCAGCTAATTCTCACCCTTTGGCATCTCTTTTTGCCTGAGTATTCAGCTGGTAGCAGCCAGCAAGGATTGTTTATTAAAGATTTTATTTTGGCCCTGCAGTGTTGGGTTATATGCAGACTGTCACCTGATTTTGGTTTATCGTTTTGTTTGCCCTCATCAGGTCCTTGAGTTTAGAGATACTTTTTGAGCTTTAAAATAAGCAAGTCCATGAGTGGTCTCAATGACCAGGACTGTGTTTTATTTCCTCCTTTCCTCAGAGTCCCTGGCTTGGCTCCTAGGAGGTGCATGGTACCTGTTGGATGATGATGGTGATGACAAAGACAATGAGGGCAGATACCACGGTTTTCATGCTTAGTACCCACCAGGCATGGTGCTAGGTGACACACCTGCGTCTGCTCACTGCATCCTCACCACCACCCTAATGGTACAGATGAATCGGAGGCACGAAGCCTGTGTTATTTTCCCAAAGGCACACACCAGCGAATAGAGAGCTGAGATCCAAACCCCTGAGTCTCACTCCGGAGCCCAAACTCTTGGCTTGAATTCTAGAATGAAAAACCCAATTAATAAAGTGCAAAATGTTTGTCTTTCCAGTTATGTGTCTTCCCTATCCAAAGGCATTTAGAAGGAAGAATTCAACAAAACAGCTTTTGTGAGTTAGTGAAGCCTCCACAAATGTTGAACTCCTGAGTCTCGGTCAAGAAAAACTTAAGACTGAAAATTCCAATGAGGCAGCTCTGAAGAGATGGTTCTCAGCCTGCCAGTGGCCCAGAAGAACCTTCCAGAAAGACTAAAGTGCCCTCTAAGAAGGACCAAGTGCTTCTGCAGGAAGTAAAATCTGTGCCAAGCAGACGGTCCACCTAGGAAAGCTTTTCGGTTGGCTCAGCAGAGAAAACCAGGGCTGGTCTTCCTTCAGCAAGTTGGTCATCTTCACACCAACTCTCCTGTGAGGGGCCACTGTTCCAGGATACAGTATGAGGAGTGGGCATAGTTGAGGGACAGTATGAACTCATGTTGTTCCTGTCCTTCCCATCTAAGGGGAGACAAATGACACCTGAGGTCAGCAGGAAAGTGAGCTCACCTGTGTGAGTGTCACCAGGTGCCTTTTCTTATGAATATTTCCTACTAACTGAGATCAGGTTTTCTGCTCTGCAATTCACAGATGAGGAAAACAAGGCCCAGAGAGGTTAAGATACTTACCCAAAGTAAACAGAGAATAAGAGGTGGAATGAGAGCATCATTCAAGGGAAGTTTCTGGTCTTCACAGTATCCCTGCTGTGTCTGAGATCACGTGTCATACACCGTCACATAATTCCCCTCCACTGATGTATGCCACACCCCAGGCTTCAAAGAGAACATGCTGGACACTGCCTCTGCCCTGGTGGAATTCATATTCAAGAGGAGAAACAGATAATAAACAATGAACACTGCAGGATGAATGTCTGATTTACAACTGCAGTAAGCGCCAAACAGAAAGGCTGGTCTCTGAGAGCGTCTTCAGAATTTACCCATTTCCCCCAACTCCATTGCTACTTCCCTTCTTCCAGCCACCATCAACCCTCTCCTGGATTCTCAAAGCTGCCCCGTACTGGTCTTCCTGCTTCTCCTCTGGCCAGCCAGAGGGATCTTTTAAACTGTAAATCAGATGACATCACTGTACTGCTCAAAACCTCCCAGAGGCTCCCTCTCAGAGAAAAGGCCGATGTCCTACCGTGGCACGTGGGGCCCTAAAGGTCCTCCAGCTTCTCACCAGCCTCACCTCTTCCTCCTCAACATCCCTCTCACCACTGCGTTAGGGCTTAGCCATACCAGCTCCTGTATACTATTCCTGCACACTCCACCCTGGGTCCCACCTCAGGGCCTTTGCACTAGCTGTTCCACCTGCCAGGGCTCTCTCCCCACCCCCCGGTACCAGCATGGATTGATCCTCACTTCCTGCAGGGTTCTGAAGGGGAGAGTCCTTTTTCCATTGCCCCAGCCCTCCCTGTCTCCCTTTCCCTGCTTCATTTGTCCCACAGCAGTGATCAGCATTTGACCTTATGTGTATTTGTTGATGTCTGTCTTTCTCCAGTGGAATGAAAGTTCTGGGACAGCGAGGTCTTGGTCTATTGTATGTTCTGCTCTATGCCCAGGACTGGGAACAGTGCCTGGCATATAGTAGAACCTTAATAAATAATTATTGAGGGGGGCTGGGTACAGTAGCACACATCTGTAATCCCAGCACTTAGGGAGGCCAAGGTGGGAGGATCACTTGAGGCCAGGAGTTCAAGACCAGCCTGGGCAACATGGCAAGATACCACTATCTCTACAAAAAAATTAAAAAACAAAAATAGCTGGGCATGGTGGTGTGTGCTTGTAGACACAGCTACTTGGGAGACTGATGCAGGAGGCTCACTTGAGCTCAGGAGTTGGAGGCTGCAGTGAGCCATGATGGCACCACTGCACTCCAGCCTGGGGGACAAAGCCAGACCTTGTCTCTATTTTTGAAAAGAAGTATTATTGAGGGAATGAGCCAGGAATGGCAGCATGCACCTGTAGTCCCAGCCACTTGGGAGGCTGAGGCAGCAGGATCACTTGAGTCCAGGAGTTAGAGACCAACCTGGGCAATATAGAAAGACTCTGTTTCTAAAAAAAAAAAAAAAATGAGGGAATAGGTGTGTAATTGAGGGCCACATTTGGTTTGGGGATGGTCACATTTCGTTTGGGGATGACAGTTGATTTCTCTGGGAGAAGAGAGGCACGACACGCAGGTTCTAGCATGGTTCCCCGTGCCCTTCCATTGGTGTTCACATCCTTGTGTAGTGCCTTCCTTTGGGTGGGGTGGGACCTGTGATTAGGTTACAAAGGACAGTGATTGCTGTCTTGCTAGTGCACTCTCTCCCCATCTCTCACTTGCTCCCGTCGATGAAGCAGTGTGCCATGTTGTGAGCCACTAAGAGGCCCACACAGTAAGGAACTGGGGCGGTCAACAGTCTGCAAGGAAGTGAGTTCTGCCAGCCTTCGGGTCAGTGAGCTTGGAAGCAGATCCTCTTCCGCATGGAGCCGTGCTGTGACGGCAGCCACAGCTGACACCTTGCAGCCTGTGAGAGACCCCACGACAAAGGACTCAGAGGGCCCAAAAGTCTGCGACCAGATCCTGGTGCACAGAAACTGTGAGACACTCAGTGTTGCCTCAAGCCATTAGGACCGGGACAGCTTGTTACATGCAGTAGATAACTAATACAGGAGAGGTTCCGGCCATGGGGAGCTGCATTCTGAGTACAGAAGGAGCATGGCGCAGGCAATTGAAAAGGCAAAGAAGCCAGAAACCTGGAGCTTCACGAGCAAGGGGAAGAAGAGTAGGGGATGAGGGGAGAAAGGGTGCAGGGGCCAGGTGCTGGATTTGGGGTTTAACCTAAAAGCTAATAGAAGCCACCAAAGGGTTGAAGCAGGTAGCAGGGAGGCAGTCTCTAATTTGCATGTTGCATTTAAAAGATCACCCTGGACACCATACAGAGAAGAGATTAGAAGGGCAGAAGGAGTAGGGAGACAGGAGGCTGTGAGTCATCTGTGCCTGAGATGCTGATGGCCTGGTCCAGGGCGCTGGCAGTGGTAGCCAGGGAGAGGGAGATAGCAGGAAGCTGATCCACAGGTTCCAACAGTCCTTGTCTGTGTTTTGGCTCAAACCCCAGGCCACTGAGATGCTGTGTGGGTTCAGGTTGATGCCAACAATGCTGAAATTACACCGTTCTCATCACAGAAGTTTTCGATGCTTTCTGAAAAGCAGGAGTGCTAACCCTATCTGACTAGACAGAAAACCAGGCCCTGGGAAATAGAGCATTTTGCAATCATTTGAGACCCCTCCGACCTGCCAGAAGCCCATGCTCTGGAAGCTGCACACTTCATTTCATGAAAGGTCACTCCAGGCTCTCCCTGGCCCCAGTCCCTGACAGTTGCTAAATCATCTATTATTACCCGAAAAACCAAAGTTGAGCCTCCACGGGGAAAGAAACAATGAAAGTCAAAAGGTGGGGGCAGAAACTGCTCAGACCTGGGCAGGCTGGAACATTCCCCTAGTGCAAGCCATAGGTAAAAACCAACCACAGCAGCTATAGAATTAATACTGTCTTCTCACCCCCCACCTTTTTCCTGTGCTTTCTCACACACCACAATAAAGAGCATTTGTGTTTTCCCAGCCCTAGTGGTGCGAAGTATGCTCCAAGATGACACATTCCCTATAGATGCTCATGTATCAGTTGTTTTTTAATGCTGCACTGCTGTGTAACAAACAACCACAAACCCTCAGTGGCACAGACAGTGAGTACACAATGCTCCTATGTCTGGGTGGTCAGGGGGCCACTCTAATCTGGACTGAGCCTGCTCAATACCTGTGGGTCATCTGGCTACTTGCTGGGGTGACTGGGGCCACCAGGCTCTGCTCTGTGTGTCTCTCCTCCTTCATTACGCTAGCACAGGCTTGTTTTCATGGTGATACTGAGGTGCAAAAGAGGACAAGCTTAATTGCACAAGCGCTTTTCAAGCCTCTGCTTGTTCCATGGGTGCTAGCATCTCATTGGCCAAAGCAAGTCATGTGGCCATGTCCAGGCGTGAAGAACTGGGGGCCTTTTGCAATGCTCCTGGTAGACACATGCACCTGATGATCTCAGATCTTTAACAGCACAATCATTTCAGTGCTGATCACTGTCATTTACGGAGCTGGCACTGTGCCTGGTTAGTTTACTTTAACTCAGTGCCTCCCAATGGGGGGTGATTTTGTCCCCCAGGAGACGTCTGGAGATATTTTTGGTTATCACAACTGAATGGGGAAGATGCTTCTGGCATAGGGTGAGTAGAGGCCAGGGACGCTGCTAAACACTCTTCAGTACAGAGGACGGCCCTCACAGCAAAGACTTATCTGGCCCCAAGTGTCCGTATTGCCAAGGCTAGCTGAGTACAGTGGCTCATGCCTGTAATCCTAGTATTTTGGGAGGCCGAGGTAGGAGGGTCATGGAGCCAAGGAGTGCGAGACTAGCCTACACAACAAAATGAGACCTCATCTCTACAAAAAAAAAAAAAAAGAATAATTAGGTGTGGTGATGCACAGCTGTGGTCCCAGCTGTTTGTGGGGCCGAGAGGGGAGGATCGCTTGAGCCCAGGAGATGGAGATTGCAGTGAGCCATGACCACACCACTGCACTCCAGCCTGGGCAACAGAGCGAGATCCTGTCTCACGAAACAAAAGAAAGAAAGAAAAATAATATTGCCAAGGTTGAGAACCCATGCATTAATTTGATAAATCCTGACACCCACCCTGTGAAGTTTCATTAGATCCATTTTTACGAATTTTTTCCTTTCTTAGCCACATAACTGGGTCTTGCTCTCTGGGCTGACTGATGGAGACTGCCTGTGGTTTGGGTGCAGGTCCCTGCAGTCTGGTTACCATCATACTGGTTCCATTTTGTTCCTGCCACCTGGTCCACCTCCCAGGTAGTGGCTGACACTCCCCTCTGCCTGGATCCTTGATGGACAAATCCCTTCTCAAGAGGCATCTGATGATACCCTCTTCGGAGCAGGTGAAGAGTATTAGAGTATGCTTGTTCTCAATTAGCTGGATAATTGGCTCTGCACGGAATTTCTCACTGGCTGTGTTGGAGAGGCATTATTAAAGAAACCCAAAGCAAAGAAAAAAAATCCCTAAGCAGCCAGTATGTTTGCATGGCCTCCTGGTCTACCCTGGAACCTCTAGGCAAGTGTGCAGCATAATTAAGGCGGAAGTCCACGTGGGGGCCCTGGGTTGGGAATGTTTGTGGAGAGAGCAGACATCTGCTCTGCTAATGCGTTGCTCTTCCCCACTTCAAGCAATCCTGTCCTCTTGTGAGCTGCTCCTGAAGGCTGTCACGGTCCTTAAGGAAGCTGCTGGACATAAGAACAGCTGCTGATCCCAGGCACAGGCAGCATACCTGCTCTGTGCTCTTCCTGTGAGGAAGAGAGAGATGTGGATAGGTCTTGGTTTTCACACTTTGGGGATGAAAAGACAGTATTTTTCTTTTTTCTTTTTTTTTTTTTTTTTTTTTTTTTTTGAGACAGGTTCTTGCTCTGTCATTCAGGCTGGAGTGCAGTGGCACAATCACAGTTCACCGCAGCCTTGACTTCCCAGACTCAAGTGATCCTCCTGCCTCAGCCTCTCAAGTAGCTGGAACTATAGGCACACACCATCATGCCCAACTAATTTTTTTCTCTTTTAGTAGAGACGAGGTTTCACTGTGTTGCCCAGGCTGGTCTCAAACTCCGTAGCTCAGCAATCCTCCCACCTCGGCCTCCCAGAGTGCTGGGACCACAGGCACTTGCCACCACACCCAGCTAACTTGTTTATTTTTTGTAAGAGACAGGGTCTCACTCTGTTGCCCAGGCTGGTCTCGAATTCCTGGACTCAAGGGATCCTCCCACCTTGGCTGAGACGCCCTGGCTAGTGTATGATCTGCCACCTTGCAGGGCCCTAACAGTGCAGCCCCAGAATAGTGGCTGGAAAAGGCCAAAGGCTTAGGGCAGGTTGCTCTTGAACTTCACCATATGCTTGTCTCAAGGGGCCCCATCCCAGCCTGATGGGAGGGGCTGGGTCCTTGCCTCTAGTGCTTTACCTTCACGAGGGAGGTTGGCCAAGTTTACAAAATGAGGTGACACTTGGCACCAAAGAATGGCACAGCCTGGCAGCGAAGCTGTTTCCTCCATTCGCAGCAGAGCTGTTGGAAGCCGGCAGCGCACACATCATCCTCAGAAGGGACTCCTCCAAAACTTCGGCGCTCTGAAAACAGGCTGCGTGTGCAGCTTGATGTTCGGGGGCTGGCAGATGAGCCAGTAATGGATGTTTCCCATCCTGAGAGCACATTTTTCTCCGAGGACCATATCACCTCTTAGGGCCTAATACAGGTTGATATTTTTCCTTTACCCTGAAAGTCTCTGCAGCAAATGTGCAGTCAGAACCATTTTTCTGATTGAACTAAAAGTATCACAGCTTCATTTTCTTTTCCCTTTGGGTTAAGTCGGTATTTAAAAGGCCTCTCCGAAGAGTGAAACTATCTCTAATTTAGAAAGCTCCAAATCTCCATCACAGAGACGCAGGCCGCGGTGGTTGACAAGGTTCCGGACTCTTGTTTCTAAACATTGAAGCCGTCTCTACACTTAAAATGGACGCTGGAGTGTTTCTAAGGATGGGGATGAAAGCGGCGCAACTGAAGATCTTTAATCAACTGTGGTCAGCAAATAAAAGGAAGTGACAGTTCCCTTGAAATATTGAAAGGCTTGGATTTCTTCATCAGAAGTGTTTTAAGGGCAAACTCTCAGGTTCATTCAAGTGGGGCACTGCCTTCCGAATGCCAATATCCACTACTTAAGTGCAGAGAAAAATGTGTATATATGTGCATGTGTATGTGTGTACACGTGTGTGTGTGTGTCAGTGTGTGTGCATTGGAAGGGCTTCTCAGCTTCCCACCCAGGAGTCTCTGTTTGCAAAATAAGTGTGTAGGTCATGATTATTTCACATTTAAATGAATGGAAGCGGATTTCTCTAGACATTTATTGTTCAGGCAATGCAGCGTTCTCTCCCAAATCCCTGTTGCCTAAGTAGGAATTTTTCAAGTCATCTTCAACTCTTTCCTCTCCCTCACTTGAGGGCATGCAATCAGTTGAGCAGATTTTCTTCCCCTTTCCAATCTTTTTTCACATCTGTCTGCTTCATTCCATTCCCACTGCCGCCCAGAAATCAGGCCCTCCTAATCCTTCCCTTGGACCATTGCAGTAACTTCCCTGTCGGCAGCCTTGTGCTCTAATCCATTCTGGATTCAGCTGCTAGATGGATTCTCTGGCAGCAACTCTCTGAGCAGGTCGCTCTTGTCATCAAAGCCCACTGCTCAGCCCTCAGGCAGAGCACCTGAAAGGCTGGCATTTCACCATGTGCCTGAGCTGTCCTTTCCTGTGTTCCCTGCTGTCCCTAGTTAACCCACATCCTCCCCTCTAGGGCCCTGCTCTGCAAACTGTGCTCTGTGAATCCTCTCCAATCCCAGACATGGCTCTAGCCACCGCAGTTACTGACCCACTTGGTTTTGTTAAATCCATTTACCAGTCAAAGTTTCTATGTCAGTGTTTGTCAAAGAAGAGGGTGCCACTGCAGGGGGAATGTTCCCTGGCAGTTCCCTTGGAGCATCTTATGCTTCCTGGCCTCTGCGACTTGACTCACAGCAGTCCCGCCCTCTGGAATGCCTTCTCCTCCAGCCCTGCCCTTCAAGGCCCAGCTGGGAGGCTCCCTTGCCCATGGAGGGAGAGGTAACATCCTTGGACACCTGGCCAGATGTGAGTGCTCTCTCCCCTAGGCATCTCTGATTTATCTGTGTCATCCTTGGATGTGCATGCTTGCAGCCTACAGCATTATTGTCTCATAACCTCCCACTCTCCCCTACTCACTGGATGTGGACTCTGTAGGCCCAAGGATTCGTGTATTCATCTCATGTGTCCATTCAACAACCATGTACCCTGGCATGAGCTTTCCCATACCAGGTGCTGGGAATGTGTTGATGAACAAGAAAGACACATTTCTACCCTCATGGATTCTGTATTCTAGCTGGAAAGAGCGTCTGGAGGCCAGAAGTCCAAAATCAAGGTATTAGGAGGGCCATGCTTCCTCCAAAACCTCTAGAGGAGGCTTCTTCCTTCCTTTTCCCAGCTTGCAGTGGCCCCGGCATTCCTTGGCTGTGGCAGCATCCGATCTCTGCCCCTATCTTCTGTGGCACCCTCCCTGTGTGTCTCTGTGTCCTTTTTCCTGTCTCATAGAAGAACACGCCCATTGGATTTCGGGCCCATTCTAATCCAGCATGATCTCATCTTGACCTTTACCTTAATTATATCTGCAAGGACCCTTAATCCAAATAAGGTTCCGAGGTTCAGAGTGGACATGAATTTGGGGCTGACATGAAAGTGGAACCTGAGGCCCAAGAAGCCCATGGGGCTGACATCCCTGTGGGGCCGACATGGAAGGGGAAACTGAGGCCCAAGAGGGTAGTTTGTCCTGGACCTCACAGCTGGGCTTGGCCGAAAAAAGGTCGGGCCTTGATGCAATGTGGATGCGCTTCCACTGCACACCGACCCCCACCCCTGCTGCACCTGAAATCCAAGTTTGATGGCTACCCTCTTGCCTGCTGTTCCCAGCCTGCTCTCTTTGGTTCAGAATACAAGGAGAACAGAACCTGGTCAGAGGCCATCAAGAGGGATGCTTCCCCCATTGAGCCTGGCCTCTATCACCTGTAGTGACTGGGGTAGCACCGCCAAAGACCGCCGGCATTGGCTGCTGGTCACCAGCGGCAGGGCAAGCACAAAGAAGCAAATTACCCCCAGGGAGTCTGATTCCTGTCCAGTCGCATTTTTGATGTGCTTCACGCTCTCTCTTCCAGCTGTTTGCACCACCACTTCAAATGGTTGATTCTGTTGCTCTGTAAAGAAAATGTCGCTCATTTCCGTTAAGTGCCCATCTCCCTGGTTTATGTTGCCACCACATTTGTCCTCCTGCTTGATGTGAATTCAAACCGTGGTAGGCGGTGTGCCCTCGGGACTCCACTCAGCATTTTGTATGGCCCCTTAATCACCTGCTTTTCAGAGAGTACAGACCAGATTTCCCCCAACCTGGCATGCGGACGTCCTTGCGGGGACTTTTCCATTTTGGAGGGTTTCCGCATATCACAATATCCTTTTTGTAATAAAAGGAAGAGAATTGCTGACAATTTTCACAAATTTAGGCTCTTGAGAGAATAATTTTCTCTGAATTATGTGTGATTCTCCTTTTTATGTGTCCCTAACATTTAGTTTGCTTTTGGTGCAGCCGCTAAGCTGACTGTTAAATATTTGTCTCTCCTGCCACTTGGTCTTCAAGCTGTAGGTGTTTAGCACACGCGGGCAGTGCCAAGGACCTCACATGGCGAATGTCACTGGCCTTCCGGATCCCCACAAACCAGAAGCAGTGAAGGAGGAGACAGAACTGGGGTTTAATTTAACTCCTAAACTGCTGAATCCGCACCCTTTCCTTTCTGCTTTTATCTTAGGGCTACGTGGAGGGCTGGATCCTTAGGGGACATCATGAAAGCAAGAACCACCCCACTCCGCCCCAGTTGTGCCTGTTAGGATGGGTTGGTTGGTTGACATGACATAAAAAGAGAAGGTAGGGGGTTTGAGGTCAACATTTTTCAACTTCACAGTCTGAGTTGAGGGCTGGGATTGTCTGAGTCTCTAAGGGTGCAGGCTTGGTTTCCAAGAACAGCGGGAACCTGGTATGGCTCCCATCATAATCTACCCACAGTCGCCATAGGACCAACCCACACTCAACTTTGCACATGTACTCTCTGCTTGCTGGTCTTTCCACAGACTCAGCTTCTGCAAGGCAGGGATGATGCCCAGCATACAAGGTAGTAGGCAATGAATAAATCTTGGTCAAATTAATAAAATAATAACCAATTTTGATTATGCTTATTCAGTTATAGGTTCATGACCATAGTCAACAAATTTACGTCGAGTGCATAGCATGTGTCAGGCACCTATGTTTGATGTTGGGGACATGGCAGGAAGCAGAGCAGGCAAAAGCCCTTGCCCTCATGGGGCTTAGATTCTAGACAAAGAATTTAGGCCATAGAATGCAAAAGTGGACTGTGTCCAGTGGTCTGTTAGAAGGCTACCAGTGCTATGGAGAAACAGCAGGAAAAGAAGATGGGAGGGAGTGTAATTTTAAGGACAGTGGTTAGGGTGAGACTCTTCGAGAGGTGATATTTGAGCAAAAATGAGAAAGAAGCCAGGCGTGGTGGCTCACACTTGTAATCCGAGCACTTTGGGAGGCCAAGGCGGGCGGATCACCTGAGGTCAGGAGTTTGAGACTAACCTGGCCAACATGGTGAAACTTTGTCTCTACTAAAAATACAAAAATTAGCTGGGTGTGGTGGCACACACCTGTAATCCCAGCTACTTGGGAGGCTGAGGCAGGAGAATCACTTGAGCCCAGGAGGTGGAGGTTGCGGTGAGCCAAGATCATGCCATTGCACTCCAGCCTAGGCAAAAGAGTGAGACTCTGTTTAAAAAAACATAATGAGAAAAAAGGGAGAGAAACATGCAGGTGCTGGGAAGGGCATTCTAGGCAGAGGGAATGGCCAGTGCAAAGGCCCTGCAGCATGTTTGGAAAACAACAGGGGAATTAGAGGAAATGGAGTGGAGTGGACAAGAGGGAGAGGCAGGGACAGGAGGGCAGCAAGCTAACAAGCCACCTTCTCCACCCTGTGTAGATGACACAGCTAATGCTCAGGGGATTTAAGGGACACGTCTCAAGCCAGCCAGCAACTGAATGGGAGAGCAGAGCCCAGGCCTGGGATTCCGGAGCTTGTGCCACTTGTCAACATGACAAGAGGATCCACTGGCGGATGGCACTTCTTGTGAATGCCACCCTTAGCGCCTACTTGGTGCAGCTTTAACTTGGAGAAAGAAAGATCCCATTCCCCTTCCTTGCTGCTGAGAACATAGTCATGGGGCAAGACTGGGCAGCCCCCTTATTTCAGTCTGAGCTATCCTTGGGGTTCCCAGCAAGATCCCAAATACCTCCAAGTCCCTAATGTGTCTTTCTTGGCTGTCAAATGCCACCGTGAGTCTGATTCCTTTCTGTGTTTTTCGTTCTTGCCCCAAAAGGTTCTTGTCTCATTCTGAAACCTGCCTCATGGAGGCCAGGAATAAATTTAATTTAGGGCATCTACCTGTGCAGTCAGTAAATTACTTCTGCTAGCTCGCTCTGACAAACCATCTTCTGTCGCTGACCTTTCCTGCCTCATATTCTTGCAATATTTTTCTTTGCTTAACTTTCTGTGCAATCTTCTTTTCCATTTCCCATCTTTGCTCCTCTTATCATTCTTACAGACTGCCCTTCACTCACATCAGCAGGCTTTCCTGTTTTCATTTGCTGCTTCCTCGTCACTTTTTCTTTTTTGAGATGGAGTCTCACTCTGTCGCCCAGGCTGGAGTGCAGTGGCAGGATCTTGGCTCACTGCAACCTCTGCCTACCAGGTTCAAGTGATTCTCCCGCCTCAGCCTCCCGAGTACCTGGGACTACTACCGCGCCTGACCTTCCTTGCCACTTTCGAAGGCATTTTTTTCTGCTGCCTCCCCAGTGAGTGTGGGTGGAGGACCTCCAGCCTGTTTGCCATCAGGTGACCTGATGACCAGTTCTGGCTTGGCCCCTGCCCTTGTTTGTACCCTGTATACAGAGTCAGGCATTTCTTCTTGCAAAGAGCACTATCTATTTAGGGTGCTCTGGGCCACAGGAGGCCTGGGCGGTGGTATTGATGCTGCCTCTAACAGAGAACCATGAAGCCCTGTTGATATGGCTTGGCAGTGTCCCCACCTAAATCTCGTCTTGAATTGTGGTTCCCATAATCCCCACATGTCATGGGAGGGACCCAATGGGAGGTAATTGAATCATGGGGGTGGTTACCTCCATGCTATTCTCTTGCTTGTGAGTGAGTTTTCACGAGATCTGGTGGTTTTATCAGAGGCTTTTCCCTACCTTTAGTCTGCACTTCTTCTTGCTGCTGCCATGTGAAGAAGGACATGTTTGCTTCCCCTTCTGCCATGATTATAAGTTTCCTGAGGCCTCCCCAGCCATGCTGGACTGTGAGTCAATTAAATCTCTTTCCTTTATAAATTACTGAGTTTCAGGTATGTCCTTATTAGTAGCGTGAGAACAGACGAATAGACCTGTGCAACTGTGAAACTGGCCAGACAAGAACCTTGAAGGCAGCCTTGTTCATGTTCGAGGTCTGGTTGTGTTGAGTATTTACCTCAAGGATGACATTTCAATGCTGAGAGCAGGGGTACAAGTCAGTACTATCCATTTGAAAGGTATCTTGGTGATGTCTTTTCAGATTTCCAACACATTTCTGGGTTTTCAAAACTAAGCAGGCTCTGCAGAGATTTCTATAGAAGACCACCTAGTGCAGCATTGTTTATTGTAAGGCAGATTGAAATCCTAATTGTCAGTCAACCCCTCAGCTCTTTGAACTGGATAAATAAGTAGAAATACATATACTCCGGGATACTGTGAGGTTGTTAAAAATGGTAAGGAATAGACCGGGTGCGGTGACTCACACCTGTGATCCCAGCACTTTGGGAGGCTGAGGCAAGTGAATAACTTGAGGTCAGAAGATCGAGACCAGCCTGGCCAACATAGTGAAACCCCCTTCTCTACTAAAAATATAAAAATTAGCCAGGCGTGGTGGTGCATGCCTATAATCTCAGCTACTTGGGAGGCTGAGGTAGAATTGCTTGAACCCAGGAGGCAGAGGTTGCAGTGAGCTGAGATTGCACCACTGCACTCAGCCTAAGCGTCAGAGTGGGACTCTGTCTCAAAAAAATAAAATAAAAAATTAAAAATGGTGAGGATTGATCCACATGGACATGGAGAGATGACCAGGAAACAGTTACATTTAAGCAAATTTCCATGTGCGTTTTAGTATGTGATGATCCATTTTGTAGAATAAAATTATATATCCATTACAGGGCAAATGTGATATTGTTATTAAAGGAAATTAGGTGCTTCACAAATCTTAAACATTGCAGCATTCTCAGATCATTAAGTTATTATAATATTCTATCTAATTAACATAAAAAATTCAAATTAAAACCCAGAAGAAGAACATCATTCAGGGTCAAGGTTTGTTTGTTGGATGAGAAGAAATATACATTCGTTATAACCGTGTTTTGTTTTCAATAAATATGAAAAAGTATTCCTTTCAAAACATTACACTCTGGATTGGTGATGTTCTTTTCCCAATGAGCATACCTTTGTAAAATAAAATTTACTTTACTTTGTCTATTACTTGGTATCTCTCTGTCTCTTTTACTTTTGATTGTGGAGAATTTCAAACATGCAGGGAAGTCAGCAGCCCAGTAGAATGAGTGCCCTCATGGCCTATGGTCCCAATAACCATCAACCCTTGGCCAGTCTTGCCCTATCCACACCTAGATTCCCTTCCCCAGCCCCTGTTCCTACATGAGTTTGAAGCAAATCCCAGGCATCATTTAAACACCTCCATTTAGCTGGGTGCCATGACTCATGCCTGTAATCCCAACCCTTTGGGAGACTGAGGTGGGAGGGTCATTTGAAGAGTTTGAGACCAGCCTGGGCAACATAGTGAGACCTCATCTCTACAAAAAAATTTTTTAAAAACTTAGCCGGACGTGGTGGTGTGCACCTGTGTTTCCAGCTGCTTGGGAGGCTGAGGCAGTAGGATCACTTGAGCCCGGGAAGTCGAGGCTGCCCTGAGCTGTGATCGTACCACTGCACTCTGGTCTGGGTGACAGAGTGAGACTCTGTCTCAAAATAAATAAAATACATAAAAATAAAATCTCCATTTCCTCCTCCTGACCCTGTGGCTGCACCATAGTCAAGGGGTGCATCTTCCAATGTTGAGCTATTGCAAAGAGATCCTAATCCTGACTCCCAGACCTTCTACCTGCTGTCTGCCCCTACACTGTCCCCAGAAAGGTCTTCTTACAGCCTAATCTGAGCCCTACCTTAACTGAAGCCATCAGAGCCCCCCAACTGTGACAGTGGACCAAGCAGGCAAAGCAGGAGTGCCAAGAGATCAAAGTCCTCAGGTCCCGGGGCAGCAATGAGTAGGACCTGAGGTGGCCTGAGCTTGCTCGCCACGGCCTGTGGCCTCATCGAGACTCATGAGTTTAACACAAGGGAGCAGTACAAAGATGATCACATGCCTCTATGGCCACGATGGAGAATGTGGAAGAGGTACTGGAACATTGGAACTCTACTGCCTGGGACAAAAGGCCCTTCACAGTTGGCTGTCCATCTGCCTGGCCCAGCATCCATTTGCTCCCTCTCTCTCCTGCATTCGTCTCCTTTTCCACCCGAGTGCCCCTGTGGGTAAACATCAGTGGGGTGGAAGTGGGAGTGCAGTGACTCAAAACCACGTCGGAGTGTGGCTCCTGATCCCAAAAGCTAGTTTTCCTGTGGTACGGCTTTGACTGATCCAGAGGGTTTATTCAGCCAGTTTTTCAATAGATATTTTACTGGGCACCTCCTATTTCCCAGACACTGTTGTGGGCACTGGGAACCCAGAGGTGATGAAAACAGACAAAACCCCTGCCCTCATGAAGTTTCTGTCCACACATGGGTGTGGACAGATGCCTGCAATGACATCCACCGAATATGGCAGAATTGGGGACCAGCTCTGTACTTTCAGCTTTGTAATTTTCTGCATTCATTGATTTATTTAAAAGGAGTACGTTGCATTTTTACAACAACAACGTGATTTTTCTTAAAAGCCACAAACAAAGAAAGCACACAGGGCAAGACGCTAACAGTGATTAATTCCGGGTGGCGAGCAGATGCACAATTATTTTCTTATTCTTTCATGCGCTTTTTAAAATCCGCCAACCAATTTTTTGAATGAAAGGGAATAAAAACAGGATAGGGAAAAAAAGTGAATTCTTTGAAACTGGCAGTGAATCTGCCACAAAGTCAGGAATGATGGAAATATTTTTTCTTCTTATTCTCTGCACAGTAACCACAATATCGATAACTCACTCCAGGGCACAGATGCGTCTGCGGGAGAGCTGGGATTAGAGTCCCCTTGCTCTGTGGGGCTTTCTCTAAACCACCTTTTTTGTGGCCTTAATTCCATGAATACAAACAATAATTACCAACCTAAGTAGATTACTCAGCATAGCTTACATGCCTCTGGGTCCTCGAATGAGTCACATTATTGACTGCTCGCAATTAATCTAAAAAATTAAACCAATTGCTCTCCTGGTTCCTTCTCCGTTTTGTGCCTGGATGACACTGCCACCAATTTATTGCCTGAGCTGTTATTTCTACTTGGTGTTCCCATTTTTCTCCAGAACTGAAATGTTCCATTAAAACTCATTCGTTTCCAACCTGGGTCTTTTGGAGTGCGCTCCCCATCCCGTCTGCGGGTTGCCCCGTTGGCTTTGATGGGCTGCGGTGGAATTGAGCCTCTATTTATAATTCTTCCATGGTCTGTCTGGTTTTTCAATTACTTCACAAACTCCCTTCTGCCCTTCCTCACTCTGGTTCATCAATTTTCACTTCCCCTGTCAAGTCGGAAAGAAGTCAGTGCTACTGCGTGCACCTCCCAGCGTTCCAAGTATTAGTCAATGGGAAGAAAATGACCAGGAAACTTGAGGAGACAGAAAAAGGTACTCACAAGTACCAGGCACATAAGAGATGGTTGTGAAAAATCGGTATAAACAGGACTTCGACCTTCATTCCTCTTGTAATTTACCAGAGGAAAGAAGATCACCATACACTGAATTTTAACTCAGGGGCCATTGGGGCTGATTTGTTACATAGCTATAACTAACTAATACATATTCCCTCTCCCTCAGTGGGTGCCTCCTGTGTGCCAAGTATTCTCATTTCAAATGTTATCACCAGTCTGGAATATTCTTCTCCCTCCTCACTCACCTTCATCTACTCTTCATTGCGTCAATGCAGACATCACTTCATCAGGGCAGCCTACCTGGGACCCCCTCCTTAGGCTCCTGGTGGCATTCTCTACCTCTCCTTTGTGACATTTACCACTGTTGTCATCTGACATTTATTTGTGTAATTCTTTATTCATTATTCATTATTCCACTGACTAACCATAAGTTTCATGAGGGTGGAACTGTCTTTTTTCTTTCTTTCTTTCTTCTTTTATATCTCCTGTCCCTCTCATGGTTCCCAGCATATAGCAGACACTCAAATATCCATTCAGGAATAAATGTAAGCCTTATAACAGCCATGTTATCACTGTTCCCCTTTTACAGGTGAGGAAACAGAGGCTAAGAGTGCAGGAGGGGGTTGCCCACGTTCATTGCCCGGTGAGGTTGAGTCAGGACTCAAACTCAGAACCCCAGAGTCCCAATTTTTCCTGGTTGTTTTCCCCAATACAGTCAACCTGAGCCTCCCTTAGCTCAGCTCTTAAAGTGCTGTCAAAGCCACCTGGGGATCTTGTGAAATGCAGATCCTGGTTCAATAGGTCTGGGGTGGCTGAGCCTCTGCAAGTCTAGCAGGTTTCCTGTGATGCTGATGTTGCCAGTCCCTGGACCACCCTTTGAGTAGCAGAAGGGAGGCCCTGCTAATTAGGGGAGGGAAGCGGATGGGTTCAAAGCCACTGAATAGCATCATGGGATGCATCTAGGTTGCACTAAACACTGTTATCTCTTGGCTTCAGTTCTGCTCCTAAACTATGAATGTCTGTGTTGGTGACAGTTTACACATTCAAGCCAGTCAGAGGTTGGGGAGGAGTCCTGATGCCAGCCTCACCTCATCTGGCACTGGCTCTGTGAATGAGGCTTCAGATGCTTTGGTTCTGCAGGAAAGGCCACCAACAGGGATTCCAAAAGGGCCTATGACAAGCCCTTGTGTGGAGGTATCCAGGCTCTTGCCAAGGAAGCAGCTCCCAGGTGGGCACAGACAGCTGGTGCTTGGGAGAAGCAGATGTACACCCCGCAAAACAACCAGGAGAATCAGAGCACACAGGGGACCTGTGCAAGCTGATAGAGGCTCTGGTCACCAGGGGCGACTAATTGTCCCTGTTCCCCGCCAGAAGGAAGCGTCCCCTGGGAGACGCGTTCCCAGCATCTCAGCAGGTGTGGAGCGGCTTCCGGGTGTGTGCTCTCCCCCAGGGATCCAGGTGGGTCCTCCATGCTTCCCTCAGTCTTGATTTTCTTTGCAGAGCCTGTCCAAAGTCATCCTTCCTCGAGTGTCTGTGGGCTGGGTTGGGTTGTACAAAGACCTTTCAAAGCTGCAAGCCCTGCAAAGATTATGGTGTCCCCTACATAGAACTACAACAAAAGCGATGAATACTTAGGTAGCAATGAATTGCAATTCCTAGAAGGTCAGACACTGGCTTAACTATCTACCTGTACTTGTAGTTCTCAAAGCAGGCTCCCCAGACCGGCAACATCTGCATCCCCGGGGAACTTGAGAGACATGCAGATTCTCAGGCCCCGCCCCAGACCTGCTGAATCAGAAACTCTGGGAATCTGTATTGTAACACGCCCTCCAGGTGCCTCTCATGCACGCTCAGCTTTGAGAACCTGTATTAATTCACTGAATCTTGAAGACAGCCCTGTTAGGTACAAAGAGGTGAAGCTACCTGTCCAAGGCCATCCCTCTGTGGTGATGCCAACACTCAGACACAGGCACCTGGCTCCAGAAGCTGTGCCTTGAGCTACTGCTTGCACATTGACAAGTGCTCAGTGGAAACCATAACACCTGAATGAGGATGTGAAAGAAATTACATTTTTTCCTATGATGTCTCTTTTGAGGTTTTTAAATATATATATATATATATATGTAGAGAGAAAGAATATTGAATTTTCCCCGAAAAAGTGTTTTTCTCTCTTGCTCGTGCTCAGTACACCTGTTGGATAACCCAGCACTGGGCAGGGAGATGCAGATGCGGAGGAGAACAAAACAGGCCTTGGACGTGAACCCAGGGCTTCCTGAATCAGGATGCTTGCCAGTGTCCCCGGCCCCTCCTGATGAATTAGTTCAGCGGTCCCCAACCTTCTTGGCACCAGGGATGGGTTTCATCGAAGACAATTTTTCCATGGACAGGGGCCAAGTGGAGGATGGTTTTGGGGTGATTCAAGTCCATCACATTTATTGTGCACTTTCTTTTTTTTTTTTTTGAGAAAGAGTTTTGCTCTTGTTGTCCAGGCTGCAGTGCAATGGCACGATCTCGGCACACTGCAACCTCTGCTTCCTGGGTTCAAGCGATTCTCCTGCCTCAGCCTCCCAAGTAGCATGCATCACCACGCCTGGCTAATTTTGTATTTTTAGTAGAGACAGGGTTTCTCCATGTTGGTCAGGCTGGTCTCGAACTCCCGACCTGAGGTGATCCGCCCACCACAGCCTCCCTAAGTGTTGGGATTACAGGCATGAGCCACCGCTCCGGCTGTGTATTTTATTTCTATCATTGCATTGTAATATGTAATGAAATAATGGTACAACTCACCATTGTGTAGAATTAGTGGGAGCCCTGAGCTTGTTTTCCTGCAACTAGACAGTCTCATCGAGTGGTGATGGGAGACAGCAACAGATCATCAGGCACTGGATTCTCCTAAGGAATGAGCAGTTTAGATCCCTCACGTGCGCAGTTCGCAATAGAGTTTGCGCTCCTATGAGAATCTAATGCTGACCGGGTGCGGTGCCTCACGCCTATAATCCCAGCACTTTGGGAGGCCGAGACGGGCGGATCATCTGAGGTCAGGAGTTCGAGACCAGCCTGGCCAACATGGTGAAACCTCGTCTCTACTAAAAATACAAAAATTAGCCGGGTATGGTTGCGTGCACCTGTAATCCCAGCTACTCGGGAGGCTGAGGCAGGAGAATCGCTTGAACTTGGGAGGCGGAGGTTGCAGTGAGCCGAGATTGTGCCACTGCACTCTAGCCTGGGCAGCAAGAGTGAAACACTGTATTTAAAAAAAAAAAAGAATCTAATGCCACTGCTGATCTGACAACAGGCAGAGCTTCGGCGGTAACATGAGTGATGGGGAGTGGCTGCAAATAAGATGAAGCTTTACTTGCTCACTCACCTGCCGCTCACCTCCTGCTGCCCAGTTCCTAAGAGGCCATGGGTTGGGGAACCCTGAATTAGTTAATTGGATGAATGAATGATGAACTAAGTCTGTAGTAGCCCCAGAGATGCTGACTCAGGTCACCTAGGATGGGGCCCAGGGACCTGAATTTTAGCAGCTTGTCCTCAGAGGATTCAAATGCAGCCGGTTCCTATAACCATCAAATTACAAGACACTTGGCTTCCTGTATTGGAGGCTTTTTCCTGGCAGGAGCATTGCTTTTGCAGAGGCCTAGGATACACCCATGAGGACAGCAGCCTCGCCTTACACTTAAGTGCACCCGATCCTGCCTCTGGCATCTCACAAACGTCACTCCCTGGAACAAATTTGTGAAGGCCTCCAGACCACAGTGTCCTCATCTGTAAAGTGGTGGTGGTGGTAATCCTTGCCTCATAAAGTTCTTGGCAAGGATTAGATGAGCGAGCATGTGAGTTTGGCCTCCATTTAAACACTCCATAAAGTTTCCTTTTAGGATAACAGCAGGCCGTTTTAGAACCTTCCGGAGGTTACTTATTCAGATATCCTTAGGTGACGATTGGGAAGCTGCTGTTTCTTGAGAGCCTCCTGGGTGACAGATGGAGAGTGGCCTTGGCGTGACCCTTGACCCTATCCTTGAGGTTTTCCTGCCCATCTCCTGCCTCGAATGTGCTCTGCAGCACATGGATCAGGATGGGGAAGGGGCTGTGTCACTGGATACCTTCGGCCCCTGCCCACGTCTAGGGCCTGTGAAAACGAGGAGGGACAGCAAAGAAATGGGGAAAAGGCCAGGCTGTCTTCGGCTTCACAGTGACCCAAAGAGACTTAGTGACCCTTGCTATCTGGTTGTGTTCCTTGGGCTCCAACTGAGCATCCATAGGGAAGCAGAGATTTATCCAAGACGTGCACCTGGGAGCAGTCAGCTCTGCAGAGCCCCTCGCTATCTTCTCACCCAGAATAGCCGGGCTTTCTTCCCTCCCACACTAATTGGTTCCACTCGATGCTTTTATAGGTGACCCTAATGGGTTTTGTGAGATGTCGTATTAAGTGTGTGGTCCATAGAGTAATGCCCTTCGCTGTCAGGGGATGCAAGGGAAGAGCAGGGAATTCCAGAATGGGAAGGCATGTGAATGTAGACCTTCAGGTTCATCACGAACAGTCAGTGTCTCGAGATTCCACTGGGGAAGCGTTCACTTTTAGAATCAGGCCAAGCTGAGGGTTCTCTGTCCTCAGGTATTTTCCTTTGTAGCAGTCACTGGCTCGAAGTGGAGAATGAGAGAAAAAGGAGCTTGTTTCAGGCCAGAGACCTCACTAACCGAATAACAACACTAAGGCCCTACAGCAGGGGGCACAAACTACCCAGCCTGTTTCCGTGTGGCCTATGATGGTTTTTTTGTTTGTTTGTTTACATTTTTTAATGGTTGGAAAAAATCAAAAGAGGCATATCTACCTATTTCATAACATGATAATTATAGGAAATTCAAATGTGGGTGACTATAAAGCTTTATTGGAACACAGGCACGCCCACTCGTTCCTGTGTTGTCTATCACTGCTTTTGTGCTGGGATGACAGAGGCTGCATATGGCCTGCAAAGCCCCAAATTTTTATCATCCGGCCCTTTACAGAAAGAGTTTGCTGGTCCCTCTCATAAAGTATCCTTTTTTTTTTTTTTTTTTTAATGTGACAGAGTCTAGCTCTGTTGCCCAGGCTGGAGTGCAGTGGCGCGATCTCGGCTTACTGAAACCTCTGCCTCCCGGGTTCAAGCGATTCTCCTGCCTCAGCCTCCTGAGTAGCTGGGATCACAGGCACGCGCCACCATGCCCGGCTAATTTTTGTATGTTTAATAGAGACAGGGTTTCACCATGTTGGTCAGGCTGGTCTCGAACTCCTGAACTGGTAATCCACCCGCCTCAGCCTCCCAAAGTGCTGGGATTACAGGCGTGAGCCACCGTGCCCGACCTAAAGTATCTTTTTTATCATGATAGTTCACGCTTATTCATTGATGGGCTGCCTTCTTACCACATGTCCTTGACATGTTTTAATTCCTTAAGTCCTCATAGTAACCCTAGTACATGTACTCCTGTGATTGTCATTTTACTGATAGGGAAACACAGGCAGAGTCTCATGTAATCTGCCTTCTGTCACCCAGCCAGAAAAGCGCAGAACTAGGATGCAAGCACAGGGAGTCTGAAGCCAGGGTACCCATTCTTGAGCACCCTGCCACGCTACCTCTCATTATCAGGTTCTGCAATACTTTATCCTTGGAGCAAGCAAGGTGAGGTGCCTACATTTTCCCATGCAAGTGCCCCAATCAGTCCCTGAGAATTAAGGCCCAGAGAGAATGATGCTTTCTCAGACCCTCAGGAACATTCCTTCCTGATTTGCCAGTAAGTGGCAGAGCTGGGACCAAGACCCAGGTGGCTCTAATCTCATCTTCATTTTCCTCGTTCTCCAAGATGGCGGCCCTCCCTCTTGTGCCAGGGACTCCCAGATGCCCACTCTTGGGCACAGCAAAGAACCCAGATGCTCAGGCCTCATGGATTCCAAGGCCCCAGCAAGTGACATCCCCATTAGCCGGGGAGAAGGCCCTGGCTATTGTTCTGTTTGCTTTCCTTTGTGATGTATTGTTACATAGGAAATTTATTTCTTAACAATTTCACTTACAGCCCTTAAAACAAAATGGGGCTCTGGAGAACTGCATCATTAGCATTGATAAACATTTTACAATACCATCAGGAGCAAATGGAAATGTCTAATGAAAAGAAAAGAAGCACTGCCGAGTAATTAAAGAGGCTGCTGGGTTTTTATTATTATTTTTAGCAATTATGACTAAAAGCCTTAATCGTGCAGCACCCATTTTCCCATCTGTTTTGAACTCAGTTATTTAAGGAAAAAACATCGTCATCATCATTGTCAGCCCCAGGCCAACAGTCAAGATGCCCAAGCCAGCTTGGCTGGGCAGTGGGCTAAGGGTGCCCAGCCCCAAGGCCCTGTAACTTATCCCCGGTCCTAGAAGCCTTGCTCCAGGGCCCACCCTTGGAACTTTTTTGGTTCCCCTCCTCTCGTTTTCTCCCATCCTCCCTTTCCCTTCCCACGGAAGGTTTTGCTTCTGGGTCGGCACTGAGCCTTCTCCATCTATTATCTCTTGTCACTATGACCATCCATTTGCAAAACAGCTGCCTGAAGCTACCATAATCTTTGCAGGCCACATATGGCAGATGTGGCTCAGAGACCAGAGAAGCTGAGAAGCTCGAAAGAGGACACACAGCTAGTGGGTAGCAGAGCCTGGGCTGGAACCTAGGTCCTTGGACTGTGCTGGGAGGATGGAGAAGATGCCCTCTGCTGCACAGTGCCTGAGTGAGTCTCGGGTCTGTTCGGCACCTTAAACAAGTGCCTTAATGTTGCTGAGTATTCACATCCTGGTCTGTAAAAGGAGGATGACAGCAGTAGTACTAACCAAATGAGGGGGGTTGGGAGCGTTCCGTGAGATCACATACGTCAGTTACACAAAGCACAGGGTCAGTGCTCATGAAGCGACAGACTTGGTGGCCGCAGTTCCCAAATGGTGCGGCTAAGCCGCCCTGGGGTGCTGCAGTGAGGTCAGCTGTGGGAAGTCAGCTGTGGGATGGTGCAGTGCTGTGGGATAGTCTGAAGTTTCAAGGAAAACACAGCGACACCTGTCGGACTCTGGGTGAACTACTGGCTCAAGGTAGTCAGTTTCAACATTCCATTCCGCTACATTCCCTTTCATGACAGCATTTGTTTGTGAAACTGGGTATTGGCCGTTGCTGTGATTAAAAAAGCAAGTACCACCAAGACCAGTGCAGAATGGGAAATAAAGGTGTTGGAGTTCAGTCCTAGTTCAAGGTTGGAGGATTGGTGCAGTCCCCAATAGGCACACACGTTCCATTTGTAAGTACTTGTGATTATTTAAGAACAAAATGAAGGCCAGGTGCAATGGCTCATGCCTGTAATCCCAGCACTTTGGGAGGCCGAGGCAGGTGTATTGCTTGAGCTCAGGAGTTCAAGACCAGCCGGGCCAATATGGTGAAAGCCCCTCTCTATAAAAAATATATAAATTAGCTGGGTATGGTGGCACGTGCCTGTAGTTCCAGCTACTAGGGAGGCTGAGGTCAGAGGATCCCTTGAGCCCAGCAGGCAGAGGTTGCAGCGAGCCAAGATTGCACCGCTACACTCCAGCCTGGGTGACAGAGCAAGACCCTGTCTCAAAACAAAAGGAAAAGAACAAAATGAAACTTATTTTTTTTTCTTTCAACATATATGTATTATTTTTTCAACTGGCTATTACAATGTTAGAACATAAATACTTAGTAAATTGTTTGGCCCTACCTATTTAGTAAACGAAGTGGTTAGGGATTTCTTTTGGCCCTAGGGTGCCATGAGAAAAATTACTGAGACTCTAAGAGTGCCATAAACTGAGAAAATATCAGGACACCTGCCCTGTGGCACACTCAGTGACTCAGTGTTCGTTTCAAACTCCTTTAACCAATAGGTATTTTCTGAATGAACAGGGAAATGGAAGCACATCTTCCCTCCTTCCCCTATGTTCACAGAGCAAGCAGAAGAGTTTGCTGCATGAGATTTGGGAAGAAATTCAAAAATGTAGCTCCAAACAGCTCCCTGGGTGGTTCAGACATGAGAAACCGCTTTCTGAGAAGACAAGTGGGCTGAGTGTTTCTCGGGGATCTATGGCTGCAAAGCCGATCAGCTCTGATTTCAGCCCCAGACTTTCTGACAGAGGGGCTTTCCGCCCACTGCCCCAGGCGTGGTAATTAAGCAGTCTGAGTGACTGCAGAATTCTCGCATGTTCCCCGGCAGCCTGTGCTTGGAGTTACCATGAAAACAAGTCAGGACAAGTCCCAGAGAAACTTAGCTGGTGAAGAGGAAATGGTATTTATTTCAAATACACAACCCAGAGTTTGAAGTTGATGAAATGGGGACGGAGAAGTTCTTTCCCATTGCCCCACCCGCCGTGCAATATTGATTTTCAAATTTTCCAGCAGCCACCGCCGCTGCAACACTTCAGCAGTAGTTGAATTAATGACCGTGGCAGTGCAGCCTCGTGCCGTAGGGTGGGACCTCCTGGAGCCTTCAGAGTCGGGCAGAGATGCTTCTTGGGAGGTGTCCGGATGACCTCTCTTTCAGGGTGTGGGGGAGTTCTGGAAGTTTCCATACAAGGAGCAGTTAAAGTGTTGGAGGCCCCCGGTTCTCCCAGGGCCCCTTTGATGTTCAGCTTGGGGACTCGGGGGTCATAGCAGCTTC
The DNA here is from genome assembly GCF_029281585.2 of Gorilla gorilla gorilla. Classification (NCBI taxonomy): domain Eukaryota; kingdom Metazoa; phylum Chordata; class Mammalia; order Primates; family Hominidae; genus Gorilla; species Gorilla gorilla. The sequence goes on along the minus strand of NC_073224.2, from coordinate 225,457,112 downwards.
CTGGATGTGTCTGAGTCATCAGAGCTCTGCTTAGTAACCTTAACCTTAGTGCCTTAACCTTGCTAAGGCACAGGTTTCTCACATCTGAACCACCTGCGAGCTGTTTGGGAGCTACATTTTTGAAGAGGAAATTCCACTTTTATTTTCTGGGGTTTGGCCCCCCGATCAGCCTCTCCAGATGGGACCTCCCTCCTTGCCCACTCTGCAGCCCACGCCCCAGCCAGTCCAGACCGCTGTCGGTTCCCGGCACACGATAGGGCTGTGCACAGCTCCTGCCCTGGCTCCGGCCCTTCCCTCTGCCCTGGCTCCGGCCCTTCCCTCTGCCCAGGCTCCGGCCCTTCCCTCTGCCCAGGATGCCCTTCATCTGGACATCTACGCCTAACAGGTTCAACTAAAGGGTTCCCTCCTGCCGGGTGAGCAGTGGGAATTCACAGTCCAAGGAACTTTGGTCTTGGAAGTATCTGAGTTCCAGTGCTTACTAAGCCCTCGAGCCTGCCCCAGCTACTTTCTCCTCACCCGTGGAATGAGGATAAAGTAGCACCTAACTCAGTGTTTCTCAAACTGTACAGTGCGCCTGAAGCACTCCGGAATCTGGATAAGCTGCAGATTAGGACTCAGCAGGTCTGGGGTGGGGCCAGAGAGTCTGTGCTTTTCTTTTTTCTTTTCTTTCTTTTTTTTTTTTTTTTTTTGAGACAGAGTTTTGCTCTTGTTGCCCAGGAGTGCAATGGCACAATGGGTTCACTGCAACCTCCGCTTCCCGGGTTCAAGCGATTCTCCTGCCTCAGCCTCCTAAGTAGCTGGGATTGCAGGCATGCACCACCACGCTTGACTAATTTTTTTTAATGATTATTTTTAGTAGAGACAGGGTTTCTCCATGTTGGTCAGGCTGGTCTTGAACTCCCGACCTCAGGTGATCCACCCACCTTGGCCTCCCAAAGTGCTGGGATTACAGGCCTAAGCCACCACACCCGGTTGAGTCTGTGTTTCTCTAACATGGTCCCCTGTGATGCGGATGCTGCCGGTCCAGAGTCCACACTTTGACTAGCAAAGGCTGATCTCATCGTGTTATATGTGACATGGCATGTACGTGACATGTAAAGTACACAGGCCTTGCCTGGTTCACGCAAGCCCACCGTGATAACTTTTCTTGTGTGTAATGTGAGGCTTCCAGGGCACACCAGTCTCCTTCATGGAACAGACCAGACTGCGTGTCCCAAGCATCTCACTGTCTGAGGTTTGAGGAGCACTTTTAGTTCCGCCTCCTTTTACCATGCCTCCCCATAGTCCCGTTGGGCTTTCCAATCTCTGTGTAGGTTGTAAAGTTCCTGGGGCAAGAAACATTCAGGAGGCAGTAGGTGTGCCTTGTGCGAGGATGTGCATCTTGGTTTTGGGGAGCACAGGATGCTAAATGGTCATGCTGTTTTTTTGTTTTGTTTTGTTTTGTTTTTTGAGACGGAGTCTCGCTCTTTCACCCAGGCCGGACTGCAGTGGCGCTATCTTGGCTCACTGCAAGCTCCGCCTCCCGGGTTCACGCCATTCTCCTGCCTCAGCCTCCGAAGTAGCTGGGACTACAGGCGCCCGCCACCATGCCCGGCTAATTTTTTTGTATTTTTAGTAGAGACAGGGTTTCACCGTGTTAGCCAGGATGGTCTCGATCTCCTGACCTCGTGATCCACCCGCCTCGGCCTCCCAAAGTGCTGGGATTACAGGCGTGAGCCACCGCGCCCGGCCCATGCTGTTGTTTTCAAAGACACATTTATTCTTGAAGGGAACACAAAAGAGGTATAGGATTCCTTCTTCTTCCAGCCAGCCCTGCCCTCGTTTCCAGCCACCTTGGGTGTTTAGGCTGGACCCCGAAACGACCCCCATCCACAAAGCCTGGGTGTCAAAGCCTCTCTGGTAGCCAGGCTCAGAGAGAATGTGCTAAACCCCACACACCTAACGGCCGTTTTCACATGGCAGCCCCCCACGTTGAGATCCATATACCCAAACATCAGCGAGGCTGCAGTGAGAAGCAGCAGGAGACACACAAGCTACTTATCAGACAGTTTCCATTACTCTCCCGACCTGTTCCAGATTTCCAAAGCAGCATGCCGGGTAATAGCCACTCTTGCACCGCAAAGGAGAAATGTCCACGATAGTCCAAGAAGCGCCGTCCCTGGTCCTGGGTTTGGTAAGTTGTAAAAGGAACTTGCTGCTAAATAGCCACTTAATCCCCAGAGCCTTTGTGATTTGTAAGTTTCAGGCTTGAGCTTGAGGTTGGTGACAATCTCCACCTGTGGCCACAGAAGAATAAAAGCTTTGGGGGGAATGTGGAGCCCCCGCAGGAAGATGAGTTACCTCCAACAAATAAGTGTTGTGGGACATCTGGTGGAAATGCACCCTAGAGATAAGACAGGCCGTCGGTCCACCTGCAGTCAGCCATTGTTAGTTTTATTACCTCCCGTGGATGAGGCCAGGTGAAAAACAGAAATTCCCCACAGCCTCCAGAGAGAAGAAATGGAGTGTGTTTCCTGTACATCTGTATTCTCAAACTTCCATGTGGCTAAAAATGGGAAGGGGGTACTTATTAAAAATATAGGTTCCTGGGCCCCTGGTCTGTTGGGGCTCATGTGGGACTCAACGGTGTGTGTGTGTGTGTGTGTGTGTGTGTGTATATATATTTTTTTTTTTTTGAGACGGAGTTTTGCTCTTGTTGCCCAGGCTAGAGTTCAATGGCGTGATCTCGGCTCACTGCAACCTCTGCCTCCCAAGTTCAAGCTATTCTCCTGCCTCAGCCTCCCAAGTAGCTAGGATTACAGGCATGTGCCACCACACCCAGCTAATTTTTTTTTTTTTTTTTTTTTTTAGTAGAGACAAGGTTTCATCGTGTTGGTCAGGCTGATCTCGAACTCCTCACCTCAGGTGATCCACCTGCCTCAGCCTCCCAAAGTGCTGGGATTACAGGCGTGAGCCACCATGCTCGGCCAAGGGTGTACATTTTTAACAGGGTCCCCAGATGGTTTTGCTGCAGTTGGTCCCCTGACCACACTTTAAGAAACACTGGCTAAGACAGTTCTATAAAAATAAAGAAGAAATCATTGTTCAGCCCAGGATGTGCAAGGGTGAAGTAATAGTGTATTCACTCAAATCATCTGAAATGCATTATCCAGAATAGATTCTGGCTACAGAATCTGAAGAGACATTGCCATAGCTCCCACTTCATTCATTCATTCATTCATTCAACAAGTCTCTCTTGAGCACCAGCTGTATGCCAGGTGCTGTTCTAAGGGCTGAGGATATAGAGAACAAAACAGACCAAAATCCTTGACCTGAAAGAGCCAACTTTCTTATGAAGGAGATCGGCGATCGAGATCAATAAGGACATAAGTGCATTGCACACCTTGAAGAGTAGGCAGGAAGGTGGCAAGAGGGAATATTGCAGGGAGGGAGGCTGCTGGGAGCAAATGTGACAACTTTAAGTTGGGAGATCAGGGCCAGCCTCACTGAGGAGGTAACATTTGAGCAGAGATGTGAAGGAGGTCAATGAGAGCAGTGTGGCTCTCTGGGGAAGGCACGCACGGAGACCCTGAAGCCTCAGGGTGTTCCAACATGCAAGGAGGCGGATGGTGCAGGAGTGATCAGATGGGACCTGTGGTCAGAGAAGACCTGAGAACAAGCCTGAGTGTAGAATTTGCCACTCAGCAGATGGTTTTCAAATGGGTGGATCCATTCAGGGATCCTCCACGGTATGCACAGAGAAGTAAAGAGATCCAGCTTCCAGGAAAAGAGCAGAAAAGCAGATATACAGGGAGAAGCAGGCACAGAAACCACAAGGCTCTAAGGGGAGACGGGTTGGGAGAACAGTGATGCAGTCACTTTGTGCATCTGTTATCAACTGCTGTGTAACCAGTTACTGCACACTGGGCAGCTTATGAGGACAGACACATATTACCTCGCAGCTTCTGGAGTTCAGAAGTCTGGCCGTGGCTGAACTGGGCTCTCTGCTCAGGGACTCACGGGGCAGAAATCAGGTGCTGGCTGAGCTGCATTTCTTCTGTAACTCCAGGTCCTCTTTCGAGCTCATGTGGTTATTGATGGAAATCTGTTCTTTGCAGCTGTAAGACTGAGGCCACTGTTCTCTTGATGGCTATTTGCCAGGTGCTGCTCTAAGTTCCTGGAGGCTACCTGCAGTTCCTTGACACATGGGCCTCTCCATCAGCTCTTGGGCTGCCAATGTCCTAGGCAGGGCCCCGGCTCTTTTAAGGGCTCACCTGATTAGGTCAGGCCCACCTGGATGCTTTTTTTTTAAATAAAGAGCTCAAAGTCAACAGTGGTAATGTAAGCATAGAAGCGAAATCCCATCACATTCACAGGTTCTGCATGCGCTCAAAGTGGGTAAACCAGGAGAGGAAATCTTGGGGGTTAATTCTACCTACTGCCCTTCAGTCCAGCACAATTTCTGGTTTCTGGTACTCGAGTGGCAGGGGCTACCCATTGTCCCTTGGGCCCCACACCATGCACCCAGCTCCATGTGATAAATGACCATTCTTGCTTCCACTGGCTCTAGTAGATCTCAGCTAGAGAATCCTAAGACTGTGATGGGATGGGAGTCCCAAAGGCACCACCTCAATTTCAGTATGACTTGCCTGTAGTGTGCAGGATCCTTCTCTCCCCAGGAGAAGAGAGAGGGAAGCGATCATGCTGAAATGCTTTCGAAGCTGCCTTTGTGCACCGTGGCGCAGATGACACAGCAGTGCCCTGAACCCTGGCTGCTGCTCCAGCACACTCAGTCTTAATGTATTGACATTGGCAGCCCTTGTATATCTTGTCATGCCAATAAGGTAATTGAAATGGAATTGTCTCCAAGCATCCAATTAATCAGCAAATAAATCATAAACCTGTGGCTGTTCATTCAGGGAGGCAAAGAGGCTTCTCCTGGCTTTCTGACCACCGGAGTTGATTGAGCTCAGACTTTATGCACTTCTAATGAGCTTTAGGAGAAGAGAGGTAAGTCCAGGCAGGTAATGTTTAGAGCGTTACTGAGGCCCCGGGAACTGTGTACAAGGTCCTTCACGTATGAAGGCTCATTCTTCCATCAAAGAGGTTTATGTACTGGATTTTATTCGTTAAAAAAATCCCCGTGAAGTGAGGATGACGATTCACATTTTACGACAGGAAACTGAACCTCAGAGAGGTTAAGCAACTTGCTGAAGGCCACACAGCAAGTAGAGGGCAGAGTCTGAGTTGAAAACTAGACCCGTCTGGTCAAGTGCAATGGCTCATGTCTGTAATCCCAGCACGGTGGGAGGCCAAGGCAGGAGGATTGCTTGAGGCCATGGATTCAAGACCAACCTGGGCAACCTGGTGAAACCTCATCTCTATTAAAAATAAAAATAAAAATTAGTTGGGCATGATGGTATACACCTGTGGTCCCAAGAGTCCTCAGGAGGCTGAAGTAGGGGGATCCCTTGAGCCCAAGAGTTAAGGTTGCAGTGAGCTATGATTGCACCACAGCACTCCAGCATAGGCAACAGAGTGAGACTTTGTCTCAAAACAAAACAAACAAAACACTAAGCCCATCTAGCTTTAAAAGCCGTGTTCTTTTTAATCGATGCTGTGCCAGATATGCAGATTTAAGTCACAAACGGTTTCCATTGTCAAGCCAAATTTTAAATCCAGGACTGTGTGAAGTGAGAAGCTATTGGAGTAGATGGCCTCTGGCTGCTACCCCATACCCCAGCTTTATTAGGTGCTGGCATCGGAAGCACAAGCAAGAGACGGGCAGTGTCCTCTGGTGGATTTCCATTCCTGTGGGGGAAAATCCTCCTGTTTGTGTGATAACTTCGCACCTCCTAAAAGCCCTCTGATGCCCAAAACTCCTTCATAAGCTCAAGTGTTTCCTCCCCTTGGCCGGGTGGGGAAATTCTAAGGAACCATTCTCAGGCTAGGCTGATGAAGGGAGGGATGTCATTTTCTCACTTGAGGACGCTTTCAAGACGTTTCACATGACGAGAAGTCTTCACACCACCAACTTCCCCTTTTTTTTTTTGTATTGTTTGAAGTTCAAACTGGAGAACTAACTGTGGTAACGGGTCAAGTCGGCCCAGCCAAAGGAATGACGGATTCAAAAAAAGTGGAAAGCTTCGAATTTCCTCACTTAGAGTAAAAAAATGTTGATCTGTCTGCCCACGTGCAAACAGATAGAGAGCCTGCGAGGAATTCATCTGCACCCTTCAGGAGGGTTTGCATCTGCTCTGGGATTTCTACAAGCAGAAAGGAGAATTATTTTCGTGATTCAGAGCAATTCTTCAGTGGGAAATGTCACCCTGAATCCTTTTGGCTCTGGTTTATTGGGGCATTTGCTGAGCAGTTGAGAATGGGGGAAAGAAGGAGTCCTTTCCTTTCTAGGAGGCACCTGGATACATCTGCAGTCAACAAGGGACCATCTGCCTTGCAAAGCGGGGTTTTTGTGGATCAGACCCAAGCCAAGTGTGTGCTGGGGCTGTGGCAAATACCCTGCAGCCCCTAGGAGGCAAATTGGTCCCTCCACAGGCAGCTGTGGCTTAGACATCCCTGCAGCTCAGGGAACCAACCGTGGTATGACACGTAAGAGCTCCAGAGACACCGTGCTGTGCGGGGAACTGCAATCCCAGGTGCACAGGCTGTGTTTCTGGGCAGGACGCCTCTAAACCGATGCGTGGAAAACTTGGTGGAGGGAGTGGAATTTGACATCCAGTCAAATATCATCCTGACATCCAGTCCCATGCACAAACTATGATGCTTTTTCCTTTAGCTCCTTTGGTCCTTGTCTCCTCTTCACTATTACATGCACCCGCTTCTCTTCTCTGGATTATTACAGCTGCCAACTGCTGCCTTGCTAAAAGTCTCGCCCACCCCAATTCCATCCTATCCTCTGCCTCCGCCCCCCCAAAAAATGAATTACACTGTATGGTTCTCCTTCTTTAAATCCCTCTATAGCTCCTGTCTCCTTGGCGTGGTTTGAGCCCCGCAGACCTCTCCCGCTCTGGCCGCCCGCACTCCCATCTCAGGTTTCTACTGCTGTGATTCCGAGCTGCACCTTGGGCCATTCCTGGGATCAAGAGGGTCTCTTGATTTCTTGCTCTTTGTTCATTCTCCTTCCTTTGCCTGGAATTCCTTTAGCCCTCCTTCTTGCCAGCCCCCAAACAGGAAAGATTCCACCTTTGCTGGGCTTTGGGGGTTCCAATTACTAACTGTAGGAATAACAGGGCATTTGGAAATTCAGTTTTATCATTTCCTGGGGAATGACAGACACTTTCCCTCCATGGTGCCTGTGGGGGTGGCAGGTCCTGCCCTCTGTTCACAGACCTGGAGGGGAGTGGGAAGGAGCTCTGTGCTTTGAACATGCTTCTCTGGGGGTGCAGCCTCCAGGCAGCTGGGGCAGGATCATGCCCTCACTCTCTCCCTTGTGCTACCATGGAGGTCCTGTGTGCTGACCAAGCACTTGTCCCAAGTTGCTGGAGCAGGTCGTTTATTTGCTCTGCATCCGAGGCCTGAATATGAGTTGGTGCTTCACTTTTAAATGCGTGCGTGAATAAATGGACTTGTCTTTCTCCCCTGTGACATAATCCAGAAGAGGAACTCTATCTTGACCATCTTTGCCGCCCCAGCACCCAGCACCATGCCTGAAGCACACAGTTGCTCAATGTCGGGCATGAGGATGCTAGAGGAGGGGGCAGCTGGTGGCACAGGCGGCTATGGTTGCCTCAGCTCAGGCAAATCCCATGGGCATGTGGAGACCCAGAGACCTACAGTTTTTTTCTTGGGTTTGTTGGCTTTTAGAGTTCTAACAGTTCCAGCCTCTTCTCTTGGGCCTCCTGGAAGGGAATGTCTGGCAGAATCTCCCATCAGGTCCTGAAATTTGAGAGCACAACTATTTACATATTGAAAAGGGCAGGATAGCGTGTGACAGTTTTACTTTGATTGAACTAGTATCTTTTTATTTTTCTCTTACATGAGGCTGAGCTACTTGCTGAACTGAAAAGGAGAGGGAGGGAGAAGGGGCACTTCCCCCCGGGGTTTCAAGACCTGCTGAGCTTCATAGCCAAGAGGTTCTCACTCCCCACTCAAGTGTCAGCTTTCCAGAATGGCCCCTTGAAGACAAAAACTCTTTCAAGGCACATTAAACAATAGCAAACTCTGATAAAATTCCATTCTGGTGGCATGTTTTATGAGAAACTGATGAGGGGCCCTGAAATCCATCTAAACCTTGATGTTTGAGCCAGAATCCAAGTATTGCCTTTCTGTTAACCAATTCAATGTTGCTTCTCTCTTGTGGTTGTTTTTTTGGGTTGTTTTTTGTTTTGTTTAGGATTTTCCTTGTAGGAAGGCACATTCACCTTCTTGATACTATGAAATGGCTAGGCAGAAAAATAGAACCATCCCCAAGCAAAGATTCCTCCCCCTTTGGAATCGTCCCAGTGTGGACAGCACTTCCCTCCAACTTTGGATGAACAGAACAAACGAAAGGAGGAACTGTGAGTGGGGTCCTCTCCAACTGCTATAATGTCAGCTCCAGGAAAGCAGTGACCTTGTCCATCCTGTTCACTGCCTGTTCCCAGCATCTAGAAGAGGGCCTGGCTCATAGTAGGCACTGAATAAATATTTGTGAAGAAGCTGCTGGATTGCAAGCTTTGTGATAGCAGGGACTCTGCCTAGGTCTGTGTTATTCATGAATGTGTCCCTCCCACTTAAGAGCACAGCAGGCACAAAATAGAAGCTTATTCATTCATTGAGCAACTACCATATGCCAGAGATGACTCAGGCACTGAATAAATACTTGTTGGATTAACTAAGTGCATTCTTGCGTACGTGCTTGAATGAATGAAGGAATGAGCAAATGAATAAAAAACCAATGAGTCAGTTCATCCGCCAGCGATAACCAATCTCGTCTCTCTGTGCTGCAGTCTTGGGACAATAAGCCTGGAGGTTTCTCTCCCTGTGCTTTTTCTCGCTTGTTGTGATATCCCTGCCTACCAAAACTCCCAAGAAGTGTCAGCTCCAATGATGTTTCTTTGAATCACCCCATCTGGCAAGATGCAAACACTCTTGCTTTTGAATTGCTTTGTCACTTTCTGTCTTAGCTGTTGAGCACAGTTCAAAACCCATTTGCTGAGCCTGTCCTGTGGGCAGCCATGGTGGCAGGAGCCAGGGATGTAGAAGTGACCCTGGAGTCACCAGGGTTCAGTGTGTGTCTTGCCTGCCTGGATTGTACAAGCACCCACGGCTCAGAGATGGAGACTTCCTCCTCTCTGTAACTGCACTTGGCACCTGGTACTGAGTCTGGTCAAACAGATGCTCCTGCACTCACACAGTGAATAGACCCATAAGATGTGCCGCCTTTGAGATCTTTGCTTTGGTGGATTCGAAATATGGGAGGAAGAGCTGAGCTGCACTGTGTGTGGGCCAGAGTGGTGTGTCGTAGGCATGAAGAGGCCAGGAGTAGGGAGAGTTCCATGGGGGTCAGGATCAGAGAGATCCATAGTAGGTTCAGGTGCGGTGGCTCATGCCTGTAATCCCAGCACTTTGGGAGGCCGAGGTGGGAGGATCACTTGAGGTCAGGAGTTCGAGACCAGCCTGGCCAACGTGGTGAAACTGTCTCAACTAAAAATACAAATATTAGCTGGGCATGGTGACACGTGCCTGTAATCCCAGCTACTCTGGAGGCTGAGGCAGGAGAATCACTTGAACCTGGGAGGCAGAGGTTGCAGTGAGCTGAGATCGCACCACTGCACTCCAGCCTGGGGGACTGAGCGAGACTCTGTCTCAAAAAAAAAAAAAAGTACATACAATGCAGATATTAATTATTAATTAATTGGTCACTGCAACAGTGAGACTGAGGACTTCTTTGATAGAAGCTCCAGTGCTTTCTAAATTGGCTTAAGCAAAAAGAAACAAAATGAACCCTTCATTGGTTCCCAGACCTGATGAGTCATATAGGTCATCGCTGGCATTTGGGAGACCCAGCAGTGGCCAGAATCTCTCCCTCTCCTCGGGTCTCAGATCTGTTGTCCCCCAAGTTGCTCTGGTTCCCAGCAGGTTGTCTGGTGGGGTCCTCCTCACCCTCCACTACTCCCTGCTGTCTTGAACCATTTTATTTAGCGTTGGCAGTGGTGGGAGGGAGCCGCTTTCCTGACAGCTCCAACAAGAGTCCTGGAGTTGATCTCAGGTCGCTTATGGCCAAGAGATTGGAAAATGCTGATTATCCCAGTGGAGACAGGGGCCCATCCACGGAACAGAGGGGATCAATCTTACCTCAACTGCAGACACCAAGAATGAGGTTTCCTGAAGCAAAACCAAGACTCTGGTACCTGGAAAAGAGGAAAATGCAAGCTGGACGGACAAAAACCACTCTTGGCTACTGTACAGGCTATCAAGAGAAACTAGAAGCCACTCCAATGACAGAACATTGCTTGTTGAGGGGAGACGGTCAAGGCTGGCTGTATCATGGCCATCACCAGTGCCCTGAATGGTTCCTTATGTGTGGGCATCATTAACCTGGCCATTTGCACACATTAATAATAACACTAGCAGCATTAATAATGGCTACAGAGATGCTTTGTGTGTTTTTCATGCACTGGCTGAGTATCTTACTCAGTATTATCTTATTTAGTCTTGACTGCAACTCTGTAAGGTAGGAACTATTGGCCCCATTTTACAGAGAAAGCAATCAAGGTCCAGTGAGGTTAGGTGGCCTGTCCAGAATCACATGGCTAATCCCTGATGGTGCTAGTTTTTTTTTGTTTTTTTGTTTTTTAATTATTTAAGTGTAAAAGGCCAGGTGTGATGGCTCACGCCTGTAATCCCAGCAATTTGGGAGGCTGAGGTAGGACAATCACTTGAGGCTAGGAGTTCAAAACCAGCCTGGGCAACATAGCAAGACCCTGGTACTCTACACAAAATAAAAATAAAAAATTAGCCAGGTATGGTGGCATGGGCCTGTAGTCCCAGCTACTCGGGAGGCTGAGGCAGGAAGATCACTTGAGCCCAGGAGTTCAAGGCTGCAGTGAGCTGTGATTATGACACTGTATTACAGCCTGGGTAACCCAGTCTCTTTAAAAATAAAAATAATTTTTTAAAAAAGTGTAACATGCATCCAGCAAAGTCCATAGTTCATAAGTAAATAACTAGAAGGATTTTCACAGGGACCAAACTCAAGCAAGCAGCACTGACATCAAGCAAAAGAGGAATATCACCAGCCCCCGGAGGCACCTGTGACCCCTCCAAGTCACTACCTGTCCCCAAGGTCATCACTGCCCTGGCTCCTTGCAGCAGTGATCCTGCAGCTGACCCAGAGCCGCCTGAGCCTGGAGCTACCCATGGGCAGTGGTAACTTACTACAGATAGACCTTGAAGTTCAAGTGGCAGCAGATGATATAGATGAAAGGAAGTCTTGCTAGGACCATTGAATCGCCTTATGACCTAACCAAAAGGTTTGGCCAAAAATCCAGACAGATCCTGATCTGGACAGTGCCCTGCAGGCCAGCACCCAGCACCATCCCAGTGCCCTGGACCTGGGAGTATACAGCGCCAAGACCGATCTGCAGCCTGGCAATGTGAATGGGGCCTTTATCATTAAAAGAAAAAAAGGAAAAAAAAAAAAAAAGGAAAATCACATTCTTTCTTTAACAAAAGGGCTTCTCTGCAACTGTTTTTAAATGGTACGCAGCTCAAAATAGATAGGAATGATAGTACAAGAAGGTAAATAAAGAATCCCCTGGCACAATCGTGGGCCTTTTTTCTCTGCTGGTTGCAAAGCCAAGAGTAATTAGCACCGTGAGAATGGGGGGAAGTGATTGCTGCTCCTACAACACTCTAATTAACAGTTACTAATAGTCATAATAAAACTGAAAGGAGGCTTTTTAAATCTCGCCATTGAGTGAGTGCTTGGTATGGCAGAGTGCTCAGCAGTGGGGACCCACTGCTTCTCGGGGCTATACACTTGGCATGGGTTCATTTCTCTAATGTTGTTAGGTTGGTTGGGGGAAAACAGTGGTTAAATATGGTGGAAGAGTGGGGAAGAGATCTTAATCATCACTAGAATTATTACCACTAATAAGATCAACGACTCATCCATCCGGAGCTTCGTTTAGACAAATGCAGTCTTAGACACTGTTTCCTTTAACCCTCAGGATAAATATTTGGCTGATGTTACTATCGTCTTGATTTAGCACTGCTATATTTTCTGTTGGGGACAGTTTTCATTTGTCATGAGTGGGCTTTCAAAAGACTGTTCTGGGTGAACCGTTCTGCTCGTCACTTGGCATCCCCGGGGTAAACTGGTGGTCTCTTGCTCTCATGGAATTTATGACTCAGCAGAAATAAAATATAACAGAAGTTGGCTTTGAAAGAAAAATCACATTCGTTGTGCAATATGATTTATCATGAACTTTAACTGGTTTGGCTTTAAAATGCCATTTATGTCCACCTTAAATTAAGTTATCCAAGTTCAAAATCACCCACAGCTTTCGTGATGGGCATGTGTTCTGTGAATGCAGTCACTTTGTGACCCATTAGTGACACTCCAGCTTTACAGTCACTAAGGATAGATGGTGTTCTCTTGATTCCCCTACCAAGTTCATCATCTTTCCTCAAAAATGCAGGTGGAGTTTCTGGAGTGGGGAAGACCACAGAGCCACGTATTTACTTATTTAACATGTTACCGAGTGGCCTCTTCTCCACCACTCAATAACAAGAGCCAGTATTTTGGGAGGATTAAAAGTGCGGAGGACTCAGTCTCTGCTACAGGTTTCTTGAGGGAGAGGTCACTGGCAGACAATTACTTCAAACACCGAGAAACAGACAACATGGCTAGCACCAAGTCTCATAGGAGTTCAGGGCAAACTTAGACTTTCCTGCAGGCCAGATGATCCGGGAAGGCTTCTCAGAGGAAGTGGCACTGGAAGTATCCAGAGGCCATTGACAAGCAGAGGGGAGGCATTCTAGGGAGAAGCTGGAGTTGGGGAGCTGGGGTGAGGGAGGGAGGGTGGAGAGGGAGATGGTGAGGAAAGCAGCTCTTGCAGGTCCTTGAGAGTCAAAATATGGGGTGTGGGTTTTAGTCAGTGGAAAGTGGGGTGCCATGAGTCTCTGTACCAGAACAAGGTCAAAGTAGTCGTCTAGAGATGTCACTGCTGTAAATGATTTCCTTTTCAGTTATTTTATATGTTGGTGGCAAAATACATATAACATACAATTTACCCCTTTAATCATTTTTAAGTGTATAATCCAGTAGCTTTCAATAGAGTATTGTACAACCATTACCACTATCTACTTCTCATCTTCCCAAATGAAAACTGTATCCATTAAACAGTAACTCCCCATCCCTTCTCCCCCCAGCCTCTGGTAGTTTCTATTCTACCTTCTGGCTCTATGAGCTTGCCTATTCTAAGTACCCCGTATAAGCAGAATCATATAGTATCTTGTATCTGACTTCTTTCACGTAACATATTGTCCTCAAGATTCATCGGTGTGGTAGCATGTTCAGAGTTACCTTTCTTTCCTTTTGAAGACTGAATAATATTCCATTGTGGTGTGTATGTGTATGTAGATAGTTAGATGGATACATAGATAGATAGATATCACATTTTTATTTTATTTTATTTATTTATTTATTTATTTTTGAGACAGGGTTTATCTCCCATTGCCCAGGCTGGAGTGCAGTGACACGCTTTCAGCTCACTACGACTTCCACCTCCCAGGCTCAAATGGTCCTCCTTCCTCAGCCTCCCAAATAACTGGGACTACAGGCATGCACCACCATGCCTGCCTAGTTTTTCTATTTTCAATAGAGACGGGGTTTCACCATGTTGGCCAGCAGGCTGGTCTTGAACTTCTGACCTCAAGTGATCCACCCACCTGGGCCTCCCAAAGTGCAGGGATTATAGGCGCAAGCCACTGCACCTGGCCTGTATAACATTTTAAAATCCATTCATCCATCAATAAGCATTTGGGTAGTTTCCACCTTTTGGCTATTGTGAATAACACTGTTATGAACATTAAGTACAAGTATCAGTTTGAGTCCCTGTTTTCAATTCTTTTGGTTATATACTCAGGAGTGGAACTGCTGGGTCACATGATAATTCTATATTTAACTTTTTGAGAAATTATCGCAGTGTTTTCCACAGCGACTGCACCATTGCACATTCTCACCAGCAATGCATAAGGGTTCTGATGTCGCTACATCCCCGCCAACACCGGTTGCCACCCTAATGGACATGAAGTGGTATTCGGCTTATATTTGCTCCGGTGACAACATTTCTGTTTTGAGAATTGTCCTCTAGGTTTCCAGCTTGATCATTTCCCTGATTTCCAAACATTTCAACTTTTAGTCTTTTCCTCTTGTGAATAGAGCGGTGTTGAGATGACCCAGGGATCACCTTTGAGGAGCTAAGCTTTCTGGACATCAAGCTCTGGCTTGGAAAACTGGCCCATCCTTGGCTATCTCTTTCCTGTGAGTTGGATGGCAGCTTATCAAATTCTACCAGAATTCTATCAGAAAAGCAGATTTCCGCAGATTCTGCTAGATTTTCTCCCAGAAAAACATCTTTTAATAAAAATGAATCTTCATGAGCCTTCAAGAACACATCAGCAAAAAGCCCACTTCCCTCATCTTTACTGGCTGTCTTTAGCTCACAGGAATGCAAGGAACTTAGCTCATTCATTGGCGTTTCCTCTGGGGATATAGAGTGGGCATCATCGCATGGCTGGGAGTTCATGACCTGGGTTAAGCCACTCACTAGTTTTGTGATTTGGGGCAAGTTGACCTTCTTCTGCTGGGAGGAAGGGAGTTGTACACTTCTTTTTTCTATTATCTCTTTGTGCCTCCGTCGTCTCATCTGTGAAATGGGGATAATGATTGAGCCTCCTTGCAGAGTTGTTGAGAAGGTTCAATGAGGCAATGCGTGTAAGTCATTTGTAACAGTCACTGGCAAACAGTAAATGTCTCAAAGCTTTTCACCTACATGAGTTTTGTTGAGGTTGGTGTCTCTTGGTCTCAATCTCTTCTAAGAAACGGAGCGAATAATAGTTGATGTTACAAAAGCCCTGTGCTGAAGACTAAATGAGGCAATGTATGTGAAGCTCTTGGTGTAGATCTAGGACATAGCAATTGTTCAATAAGCATCAGTCATGTTGTCACTACCAAGAGTGCTGATGCCAACTTCCAGTGCCCCTGGATAGGAAAGTACTGACCTGACCCCTTACTTCAAAGGGCTGTGGTTATATCCCAATTCAGTTAAGTGAGCCATGAATTCGAGAAGAAAGTTTTGCAAACATCAGAATGGTCTCCTAAACTCTGTAGGAAAAAGAACACAAAGTAATCAAAAGGTACATGTTCTAGTCTCTGCTCTGACTCTAATTTGCTGTTCTGCCACAGGCAAGTCACTCTAGTCTCTGGGCTTCTGTTTCCTGCTATTAAAGACCCTATCAAGGGTGATAAATAAACATGGTCCACATGCTATTGCTTCCCGCAGCAGACATTACTAATTGATCCCAGAACTCACATCCACTGAGACCCGTTTCAGCCTCAGACTCCTTCTCAACACAGTGCTATGGGCAGCAACTAGCAATCAACTGCAATTGACTAGGGAGTTGAAACCAATTTGATGTTCTAGGTGGAAATCTCAATTCTGTTACAAGCCTTTCTCCCATACTACCATAAACACAGGCAAATAGGCTAAGATTTCTTTTTAAAATTCTGCATCAGTTATAGCCACCGAATGTTTTTACTAGGCCAGGTGCTGAGAACACCCTCAATGGAGCAAAAAGCACTCTTAAGCCACTCTTAAACCTCCTTCAGGAGAGGGCTTCAGCTCCGCACAAGGAGGCAAATGAGAATCAAGGAATTAGTTGCATGGGGAAGCAACAGACACATCAAAAGAGAACCATGATGCAGCTTGCTCCTCAGGCTCTGCCTGTGGTTACAGGAGGAAGGCAGGCTACAGGGCAGAGAAGTATTCCCAGTAGGTTGGTTTTTCTGCACAGGGGCCCTTCTGTCGTGGTGCTCAGGACCTGTGTGTCCTCACACAGGTGCCAGGCCTCCCATTCAGATTGGAAGCTAACAGGCTTTCCCTGTCCTTTCCATTTCCTGCCTGTCCTGGGAGCCATTCTCCTTGGCCCGTCCTAAGGGGTCTGGGGAGTCACCTCTCTGGGCCTCAGTTTCCTCATTTGTCAAGCAGTGAGAGTAATAATGCCTCCTTCTTCATGCCTACCTTCCTCATGGGCCATTGTAAGGACCCAAATGAGGTCATAGTTCTGTATCTTGTTTTTGGTTGGTGGTTACACAAATCTATACATGGGGTAAAATGACATAGAACAAAGACAGACCCATGACCAAAAAAAAGGTGGGGGGTGCATGCAAAAACCAGTGACATCTGAGATACTCCACCAATGTCACTTTCTTGGTTTTTGATACTGTGGTACTGTGGTAATGTAAGATGCGGCCATTGTGAGAGGCTGGGTAACGGGCACAGGGTACCTCTCTGGGCTATTTTTGCAACTTCATGTGAACATATTATTTCATAATGAAAGTTTTTTTTAAAGAATGAGAGGCTTGAAAATGCATCGGACAATTTTGAGACAGTATTCATGGGGTGCGGCCACAGACATGGACTCCTCTGCCTCATTCCAAAGAATTCAGGATATCGATAAAGGAGAGCAGCCACGGCTCCTGAATTTCCACAGCACTGTGGGCTGAATAGGTCACCCCATCCTGCAAGCCAATTTTTTACCTGACTTAACGGAAACGAAGTTTTATGTGCTCCATATTCCAGGTACGAACACTGAGGCTTCGGTCAGCAGGAAAATATGCCTAGGAGTGCTCATAACTTGCCATCTTTTTTCTTTCAAATTCATAATCGGGGATGCTCATTAGCTTTCTGTTTCAGAAATAATTTCTTCTTTGATTTTTGTACATGACAAGTTTCTTTTCTAAAAAAAAAAAAAGACCTTTAAAACCCATTTGTCTTCCATTTTCTCTACATAGCCTGAGGACCTGAAAGAACTGATTAATTCCTAGACTTGTTAATTACTCTTGCATGGAAGCAAACCTCTAAACTCTAATCTCCTGAAGATGGCTCACATTTGAGCCCTGTGCTGCTAGTCAGGCGGTAGGCAGGAGTGTCTATGCTTTAGAAAACACATGATTTCAGGGATCAGTTTGGGAGGGTTCTCCCATCATGAGGCTATCACCAGAAATACGCAACAGATTCTGCTGGGTGAGTGTCAATGGCCAGATCCAGTGTCACCCCTGATGTTCCATTTGTGCTCCCAGCTAAAAGTGAGCAAGGGCTGATCACTGTAGGGCTCAGAGTGGGAGATGGAGAATGGTTCCCTTGTTATGTGGCGACGTCATTTATAACATGACCTAGACTCTGGGCCTCCTTCCTTTGGAGAGGAGATGTGAAGCTTTGAGTATGTTCTTGTCTGTTTTGATTTTTTTAAAAAGCTTTATTGCCTAGGGGAAATCATAAATCATACATGCTCCTTTTATGTTCACCCTAAATTCCACCACCTAAGGATGATCGCCATTAACATTTTGGTGAGCTTCCCCTAGATCTTTCCAGGCCTTTAATTACATGTGGATGTTATGTATACATGTGTACTTAATACGTACGTGTGAATTGAATGTGTACTTGCATGCTGTTCTGTAACCTGCTTTTTCATTCACGTTGTTAGAGGCAAGACAGTTACCTTCCTTGTCATTGAATTCTACCCTTCTTTCATCACCATCTAACTTGTAGCTAACATATCTGTAGCACTTACTCAGCGCTAGGCATTATCCACAGAACTTCTCATAGCTTACCTCGTTAAAGCCTCATAACACCCTGACAAGGTAGGCACTATGACTGTCCCTGTTTTATTGCAGAGAATACTAAGACAAAGTAAGACCTTGGTTAGGACCTTGGTAAGAGACTTGCCCAAGGTCATACGTCCAGGGCTTGGACTTGAATCAGGCATCCTGGCACTAAGGTCTTTGCTCTTAACTGCTGGGCTACAACTGGTGTTCAACCCTGAGTCCAGGGATTGCTGAGCTCATCTGGCTATGGAATGGCAAATGCTTGTCACAGGGAGCACCGTTTCTCCTTCATGTTTCCAAAACAGGCATCACTAGTGATCACAGCACCTTTTCCCAACAGTCCTAGACTGGCATAGGATCCTTCCTGATAGATATGCCATCACAGGCAGCCACTGCTGAGCCTTTGGGATGGTGTCTCAGTCTGTTTTGTATTGCTATAAAGGAATATGTGAGGCTAGGTAATTTAAGAAGAAAAAAAGGTTTATTTGGCTCACCCTTCTGCGTAATGTACAAGAAGCATGGTGCCAGCGCTTGCTTCTGGTGAGGGCCTCGGGCTGCTTCCACTCACGGCTGAAGGTGAAAGGGAGCTGGTGTGTGCAAAGATCACATGGTGAGAAAGGAAGCAAGAGAGAGAGGTGAGGTGTCAGGCTCGTTTTAACAACCAGCTTTTGTGGGAACTAACAGAGTGAGAATTAATCTATTCATGAAGAATCTGCCCCTATGACCCAAACATCTTCCATTAGGCCCACCTCTAACATTGGGGATCCAACTTTAACATGAGGTTCAGAAGGGACAAGTATCCAAACTATAGCAGACGAGTCTGTGAGATGATGCCGACATGCCTTCCCTGATCCATCTAATGCCGTTCTCTCCTTCTGCGCATAAGGAAACAGGCCCCAAGAGGGAACTGACTTGTCTAAGTGAAGGGCAGAGCTGTCTTCATCCATTTGTGCTACAAAACAAAATACCTGAGACTGGGCAATTTAGAAAACATGGAAATTTCTCTCTCATAGCTCTGGAGGCTGGGAAGTCCAAGATCAAGACACCAGCAGATTCAACGTCTGGTGAGGCTGCTCTCTACTTCCAAGATAGCGCCTTCTTGCTATGTCCTCACATGGTGGAAGGACAAAAAGAGCCTAGTCAGTTCCCTGGAGCCCTTTCATAAAGGTACCAATCCCATTCATGAGGGCAGACCCCTTATGACTGAATCACTTCCTAAAGGCCTACTCTTAATACTATCACATTGGCAATTAAGTTTCAACATAGGAATTTGGTGGGGAAGGGGGACACATTCAGACCATAGCAAGAGCCAAAACCAGCACTTAGTTTTATTAATCACAAGGCCCATCCTTTTTCCACCGCCACACCACTGTCTGTTCAAATCTAACAAAACAAACACCAGCTACCATTGGAGACACACTCTGATCAGTTTCAGTGCAGCCCAGCTGTGCATTTGGACCACTCAGAGGTAACCAGAGAGCTTGGCATTGAGGATGGACCACAAAGGATCATTTTATCTCAATGCACTTTGTAGAAGATGTTGCCAAATACTGAAGAGTGCGTTAGTGATATCAGTGCTTTTAATTTATACAGTGGTCACAGCTAAGGGGTCAGCAAATCATGGTTGAGGTCAATTGCCGACTGTTTACTGAGAGGATCCATCATTGGAGGGCACTAAGGGAGCTCCAGGAAGCATGCCTTCATGCAACAAGCATGCATTGAGCACCTCCTGTTTATTTTTCAAATTTATTATTATTTTTAAATTTATTTTTCTTTCAGTAGGTTTTTAGGAAGCAGGCGGTATTTGGTTATATAAATAAGTTCTTTAGTGAGCACCTCCTGTTTATGAGGAGAAACTAGGTTTACAAATGAGACAGTGACAAATGCCACAAGGTGACACTGGTGGGGTTTTATCTGGAGAAGATGCTTCTTTCCATTCCCAGTTTGGTTTCAACTGAGAATTTAAAACATGAGAGAGGCTGGGTGCATTGGGCTCACGCCTATAATCCCAACACTTTGGGAGGCTGAGGCTTGCATATTGCTTGAGCCCAGGAGTTTGAGACCAGCATGGGCAACATAGTGAGACCCCACCTCTAATTATTTTTTTAATTAAAATTAAAATAAAATAAAATAAAATAAAACACAGGAGAAAAATGGAGATCACAATCATTACCCATTGAACTGAATGGAAACAAACTTAGTTTGGGGCCAATTCTTCACCCCAGGGGCAGGCAGAGCTGAAGGACTGCAAGCCCCTAGCCCTCCACCCATAGAGGCTACGTCTTTCCCTGCACCCACCTCTAGGGAGGGAACACACTAGAATGCATATGCCCAGTGGGCAAGCAGGCCTGTTTCCTTCTGCAGCTCTGGAGGCTGCGAAGTCCAAGATCAAGACTCCAGCAGATTCAATGTCTGGTGAGGCTGTTCTCTGCTTCCAAGATAGCGTCTTCTTGCTATGTCCTCCTCCTCCTTCTCCTGAGACAGGAGTGAGTGAAGGGGAAGAGGGTGCCCCAAATGTGGGTGACCAGAGCTTCCTCTATGGGACACTTGGCTAGGACTTGGAGGTTCTTTCCCTAACCAGCCTGTGACCAATCGACATAGGCTGTGTACATTTCAGAGAGGGAGATCCATGTGGGCTCCAGCCACGGGGAAGAGTTCTTGGCAGAGGCCCCCTGATGTGAGTGCTAAGAGTTGGGTGGGTTGGGGTGGACAGCTGCAGGGCCCACCCTGGGCTTTCTGCCCAGGGTGCTTTGGGAGAAAGACAATGATTTATGTGGGATACAGTGGGGAGGCCAGTGGAGGGATTTTGTTGCACATAATCAGATATAAAACACAGCCTTTAAACTTTGTGCATTGAATAGGTCTACAGAACTCAAATCCATGGGCCGGATGTGGTGGCTCACACCTGTAATCCCAGCACTTTGGGAGGCTGAGGCAGGTGGATCCCCTGAGGTCAGGAGTTCAAGACCAGCCTGGCCAACATGAAGAAACCCCGTCTCTACTAAAAATACAAAAATTAGCCAGGCATGGTGGTGGGCGCCTGTAACCCCAGCTACTCGGGAGGCTGAGGCAAGAGGATCGCTTGAACTTGAGAAGTAGAGGTTGCAGTGAGCCAAGATCACGCCACCACACTCCAGCCTGGGCGAAAGAGGGAGATTCGGTCTAAAATTTAAAAAAATTCAAATTCATTAATCCAGATTTTTTTATAGTCACGTTGTTGGATGATGTTTGTAGCTGAGGTTCATGCTTCCTAACATGGGAAAATGTGTTCTCATGCAAGGAGAGGGAGAGAAAAGTGTGCTGAGAGGGAAGGGAATGGGCTTTGAAGCCTGGTAGATGCTCACTGGAATCCTAGCTCCACCACCTGCCAGCTCTGTGACCTTATTCAGGTGACTTAACCTTGCTGAACCTCTGCCTTTCCCCCATTTACAAAATGAGAACAAAGACATGGATTTTCTGGGTTGAAAAAAATTAAGTGAAACAAGTCTTGCATGACCAGGCCCAGTGGCTCACATCTATAATCCCAGCACTGTGAGAGGCCAAGGCGGGAGGATCGCTTGAGCCCAGGAGTTTGAGACCACCCTGGGCAACATGGAGAAACCCCATCTCTACTAAAAATGCAAAAAAAAAAAAAAAATAGCCAGGTGTGGTGGCGTGTGCCCACAGTTCCAGCTACTCAGGAGGCTGAGGTGGGAAAATTGCTTGAGCCCAGGAGGCAGAGGTTGCAGTGAGCCAAGACTGTGCAACTGCACTCCAGCCCGGGCAACAGAGTAAGACCCTGTCTCAAAAACAAATGAACAAAAAACAGGCCTTGCAAGGTACTATTGCCATGCTTGTCCCTAAATTCCCTTTCACCTATCTCCCTGCCCTTTGCTGCCCCTGACCCCACTCCACCCCAGAGGATTTTTATATCAGGTACAGTCCTAACTCTGGTGGGGAAATGTCTATGAAAGCTTTACTGTAAAAAATATATAAATCTTAAAAGTCAAACTATATGTCGTGTGGTTGTAGATTTTTTTTAAAGGAAGGAGGAGAACAGCGCTCCTGGGAAGTTACGATCTCCAGAAGCAACTAACATTCATTACAAGGAAGGTCTCATAGCTGATTCCCGCAAGTGGCAGAGAAGAAAATGAGATGCAGGCTCTGAATTTGCATAATCGCTGACTGTTTCCTGCTCATTTGCCACTTTGCAGGGGTTCAGTGTGGAGGGCAGCCCCTTCCTGGCCTGGACACCCTCTGTGCCCAGGGCTCCACGGGGTCCCTCTTGGAATGGTGCTTTAATGATCACTCAAATGGCATTTAGCTTCCAATTAAGAGCCGGGAAGAAAAGCACTGGCCAAGTGGAGTGAACATTCTGGGGAGTTCACCCACTTAGGAGAAACCTGGAGAATTAGCAGGCACACAAAGCCACCTCTTGACTGGAAGCAGATGCCTTGAAGTCTCCCAGACGCCCCACAGGCTGCAAAGGAAGTTGGCCACAGAGCTGACCTGTGTCTAGAATCGTACCAAGGACTCTGCACAAACTTGAGAGGCCCTGTCCACTGCAGGGGAGGAGAAGAGGCGTGGAGGGAAGTCAGCCTCTGCAGACACGGTACTTCCTGCCTTCTGCTAGTTGCCATGGCTTTGTTCCTCATAACAAGCCCATCACAAGCCCTGACAAAGCTCATGGTGTGGTTCAGTGATAGAAACCAGCTGGCCCAGGTATTTCTGACACCAGAGCCGTGGTCTTCAGCATCTGAGCGGACATCCTGCTCTCAGCAGAGCCCACTGGAGGCTCTTCCTCATCAATTAAGCCTGTCTGTTCATCCTCCATCTTTGACTTGCCCTCGATTTCCTTCCATCTAATGGATTCCTTACTCTGAGACAAGCAAGCCCCGGCAAGAGGTCTGGAAAGCCAGCTCTAGTCTTCTGTCAGCCCCCCTGCAAAAATGGCATTTGTCTGATACCGGGTGTCCCTGCAAATGTGATTGTCACTCCAGCACATCTCTGGGGATGAGCAGGAGGTGGAAGTGGCCATTACTGGTGCCACTGACAAAGTATCAAACCAGGATCTTGCCCCATAAGTGCCTTCCTTATCAATTGATTTCTCATTGAAATATCCTGCAGTAAAATTCAGTAGTGGGTGCACCGTGGAAATAGAGCCAGCACTGTTTATAAGGCAGCCTCGGACACCACTAGGGTCTGAAATGAAACCAGAGCAGCCTAACTTCATCTCTTCAACTCCCCAGGTCTGGGCATTGTGAATATACCGGGCATTGTGAATATAAAGGAGGGAACTTGTAGGTTTTGAATGTCTTCTTACTAAGGAGTTTGTTGAAAGAAGAACAATTAATCTCTTTATCATAACTGGCTTGGCCACATTTCAGGGCTGGAAAGAGGAGAAAAAAAAGCAACAGAACAAAACCTTTTGTATTTCTGCCAGCAGAAGGTAACGGAGAGGCTCGTCATTTTGTGGACATTTTTGATTAAGTGTCCCTTTACCTTTTAATTTGTGCATTCAGGTTTCAGATCTTCTGCGGCAAGAGGGAGAAATTGTCGCACATTGTCACACCTCATTTATCTGCCACAGGGTTGTGAAACTTCAGCATCCAAGCTCAGAAGTTTGCAGAGAAAGGATTTCGAGGCCCGTGATTCTGCTCTGGATGACTTACAACTTAAACATCACCTAGCCTTGTTCTTCTGCTCCTAAGTGTCCACAGGAAATTAATAGTTACAATATATGGTTTTTTTCAGTGTTCACAAAGTGTACTCTGGCACTATGTCGGACAAAGAATTATGCATCAGCTCAGCCCATAGTTCTCAACACCTGCCTGCTCCTGCTTTCTCTTTAGTATCTCATTTCTGAGCAATGGCTGAAGAAAGGCAGCTGGCTACTGAAACCGGAAGGAAAGATTGGAATGTACTGGAAAGAACAAAGGAATTACAATCTAAGGACTGGGTTGGTTCAAGTCCCAGCTCTTCCACATACTAGCTCTGTGACCTTGGGTGATTTAGTCAACCCTTCTGAGCTTTAGTTTCCTCATCAGTAAAATGGCAACAGTAGCAACCACCTCCTAGAGTTTTATAGGGAAAAACATACAATTTATGGAGAGTGTGTAGTGAAGTACATTAGACACTGTTTGTACTTTTATGATATGGAGGAGAGTCCAGGAATCAAAACTGTTGCTTTTTAGGAAAACTATTTGGCTAAAATCAATAGTTTGTTGCAGTAGTCCCCTGGCACTGTGATGTCATGTGGTGGGGAATCAAGATCTCTCCCATGGGCTCAAGGATCTCTTCTGATGCCTTCTCATGGGAGCACCTTCTATATCTTGTGTATGGATTAAGAATTCATTTTCCTGATTGTCCAGTCTAATTGTTTATAGAACCTGTCGCCACTATTTGCTTTCTGTTTAAGAAGACTGAAGGAAGAGAAGGGAGGGAGGAAGGAGAGAGGGAGGAACACGTTTTGGTTAACAGTGACCCCATTGCATTGACTGGGATGTGTGGCAGGCTGAATTCCAAGTCCACACACCCTGGAATGGCATTTTGCATCCATGCTGTTGCCACAGCCACAACACAGGTAGATGGAATGGACTTCACTGCCTCTTGACTTTGTTTCTTTCTTTCTTTCTTTCTTTGTTTTGTTTTTTTTTTCTCTCTTTCCTTCCCTCCTTCCTCCCTTCCTCCTTTCCTCCCTTCCTCCCTTTTTCGTTTCCTCCCTCCCTCCCTTCCTTCCTTCCTTGACAGGCTCTTGCTTTGTCACCCAGGCTGGAGTGTAATGGTGCCATTATACTTCACTGCAGCCTCAACCTCCTGGGCTCAAGCGATCCTCCCACCTCAGCCTCCTGAACAGCTGAGACTACAGGCACACAGCACCACACCCAACTAATATTTATTTATTTATTTATTTTTAGAGTTGGGGTCTTGCCGTGTTGCCCAGGCTGGTCTCAACCTTCTGAGCTCAAGTGATCCTTCTACCTCAGCCTCTGTAGTAGCTGGGATTACAGGCATGTGGCATCAGGACCAGCTAATTTTTAAATTTTTTTTTTTAAGAGATGAGAGTTTCACTATGTTGCCCAGGCAGGTCTTTAACTCCTGGGCTTAAGCAATCCTCCCACCTTGGCCCCCCAAAATGCTGGGATTACAGGCATGAACCACCACAATGCCCTCTCTTGACTTTAGCTTTGTGACTTGCCTTGGCCAATGGGATACTAGCTGATGTGAAGCAGGCAGAAGCTTGGATGAGCTTGGGGTGTCGAATGTGCTTTTTGACCTCTCTGCTCTCGCAATGCTTGTGCCTCCATTCTTGGGATGGGTTGGGAAGCAGCGAGAGTGATTAGAACCTCTGGGGAGATGGGGATGCTGAGGGCCTGTTTTGCCTTTCAGATGATGAAAAGATCTGGCTTTGCATGGGTTACTCTTCTGGGTCTGAAAATCTTTCTTGAGCTGGGTCATTTGAATCCAGAAAAAAAAATGAAAGAGAAAGCATGAAAGTAAGAGAGCTGGAGAAAGAGGAGAGAGAGAGGAAGAGAGAGGCAGACTTTATTCCACCAGTTCACCTGGACCAGGAATTAGTCCTAAGCTAACCTAGGCTACCCTGGACAATGAAGGGGATTTTAAGAAGGGAGGGAGAATTCTCTTGGAGATTAAGTTTGGGCTTTGGCCTAGTTGAGTCTTGTTAGACTTTAAATAAAAATCCATGGGGGAGGGGCATACACAGGGCAGCCACGACAGGAGCTCGCGTTCCTATCTCAGCCTGGCTGTGCCAAAGCCTGACATTTCTTGTTCTGATAATTGATGTGGCCAAGTTGAAGCTTGTCACTGTGAGAGCATCGCACCGTGGCTTGGGTAGTGCCGTGGCTGTGTGAAGAGTGAGAAAAATCAATTTCCACTGTCCACGGAAGGTTGTTTGATTTATTACTGTTGGAAGAAGAAATTCTTTATCTCCCACCCCCTGTTGGAGAGGACTGTTTTACAGTCTGCTGTTAGAAAGGCTCTATAAAAGCAGCTATATTTGTGCAAATTTTGGTATTTTGATAACCTTCCTTGACTATTCAGAGGACATTGAACACTCCCAATTTTTATAACCCTCATTTGTTTTTGATTAAGCAATTATAGGCACTAAAAGACAATCTGCAAGAGAGTGTGGCCAGCATACCTGCAGGATTATTTCATGCCATAGGAAGCATCAGACGGCTTTAATATTTCATGACCACTGGCAGGAGGAAGGAGGGGTTTGCTAGGAAAGAGCAGACGATGCGATCTGGAGTCAGACGGGGATTGGGATCCCAACTGCCATTGGAGAGCAGGTCAGTGTCCATGAGCCTCAGTTTCCTTATCTGAACAATGAGTATGTGTAGCAGACAATACCGCCCAGATCCTCTTAGATCCCTTCAAGCCTTTTCTGGTGCACCACCCTTGCCTGCCTTGGTGTGCTTCTGATTTCAACATCCTGCATTGTGGCTCCTCTTCCATGACTCTCCCTTTGCCTCCGGGCCTCCGAGAACTTAAGTACCTGGAATTAACATCCCCTCAGGGCAGCCCTCCCCACCGCCCCCCGTGACTGACCCACCTGTGAGTATGAAAGCAGCGCTCCCTTGCCTCACCTCAGGACACACCCCGAGGTGTAACTTACATTCCAGGTGGGTGTAACTTACACTCCAAGTTGGTTCAGGCTGAGGTTCCCCCAGGCACAACTTTGCCTGAAGCCAACCAATGCTCGCTTGGCTTCCCTTCCTTCCCCAACCCTCTTCCCACCCCCATTACTGGAAGACTTCTTCAATACATCACTTGGGCCCAAATCCTTATCTCAGGCTCTGCTTCTGAGAAACCTCCCCAAGATAGTAGACTGGTGCTCCTTGCCAATGTTTTTACAAATTGTTTCATTAACTTTTATTCAGCACTTCAATGTGCCAGGCATGGGGTTGAAGTGCGTTATCTCTTTTAAGGTTGTGATGATAAAATAAGGTCTAAGGAGGTACTTTGCACAGTGACAAACACATGGCAGCAACTCGGCACTCGCTGGCCCAGTTTGAACATGATTGGGCTGCAATGTGGTGAGAGGACTCAGGGCAATCCATCAGCCTCCTCTCTCTCTCCTTCGTCCCCTCCTGCCCCTTCCAAATTTTTCTCCACACAGCAGCCAGAGTAGTCTTTTAAAACATACCAATCAAATATGTAAGACCCTCTAGTGGCTACTTGATTGCACATAGATATAAAATTCAGGCCAGGTGTGGTAGCTTATGCCTGTAATCCCAGCATTTTGGGAGGCCAAAGTGGGAGGATTGCTTGAGCCTAGGATTTTGAGCCCAGCCTGGACAACATAGTAAGACCTCATCTCTACAAATAAAATAAAACCCGAACTTCCTACCAATGGGGCTTAGCAAACTTTTTTCTATAGAGGGCCAGATAGTAAATACATTACACTTTGTGGACCTTACAGTCTTTGTAGCAGTTGAAGACCTCTGCCCTTCTAGCACTGAGGCAGCCATAGACAATATGAAAACAAATGGACGTGGCTGTTTTCCAATAAAACTTTATTCATAAAGACAGGCAGCGGGCCAGATTTGGCCCACAGACAGTAATTCGGTGAACACTGGTCTACAAAACAACTGAATGGGGAGGACCCTGCCTCCCTCACCAGCCACCAGTCTCATGCTGACCCACTCTTCTCCCCAGTCATTTGCTCCTGCCACACTGGCTGGAGAATCCCAGCACATTCCTGCAGCAAGCTAGGTCTATGCCTACCGTTCCCTCTGTCTGGGTCCAGGAATCTCTTCCTGGAGCCCCCTGCCTTGCTGGCTCCTGCTCATCACTCAAGTGTCAGTTCAAATGCCAAATCCCGCCTCTTCAAAGAGACATTCAAGAGCCTGCAGATCTACTATGTCCCCTCCCCCAAGCCCCTCTGTTCTCTATCACCTCAGTCATTAATTTATTCCCCTAGTCACCTGTTTGGGTTCTGCCCACCCTTCTGGAAAACAAGCTTCATCACTGATTCAGCATTGATCAGCAGCATCCTCAGCCGGTAGCACAGGGCCCAGCACCTGGCAGGTGCACAATGAGTGTTTGTTGATTAAATGGTCTCTGGGGATCCTCCCGCCCTACTGCCCCCAACCACTGTCTTCTGTAAGAAGAGTTTTTGAACCACGGAAAACATTAGAATTTCAAGTGATTATCTTGGTTGTAAAGCAAACCTACAAAACCCTAAATAATCTTCCTTTCTTCTCCTTGCCTATCAATTATGCAGTTAAACGGAACATCTCACAGGGGGATTTGCCTGAGCAACCCTCACTTTTCTTTTCTCAGTTCCAAGCCTAAGACTGCAGACCTCCATTTTCAAGGCTAAAAACACCAAAAGGAAGGTGCTGTCTGAACGTGGCACTGAGATTACCCAGTTAATTAAAGAGGGATTTAGGAGTTATTTAACATCTGGGTGGCAGAGTTTTTTTTTTTTTTTTTTTTTTTCTACTCAGCTTCAAAAAGGAAGCAGAAATCGTAATATGCCAACTCTGGCTCTAACAGATGCATCCTGTGTGTGACGTGATCCTGCAGCAAGGCAAACCTCTTCTTCCCTGGGTTCCTTGGCTCCAAAGCATCTGATGCTTTTCATAAGGACACCTGTGACCTGCTTGGCAAAGCAAGCTCTGTGTCCTCAGGATGATGGTGGTTCCAGAAGTGCTTTGGTAACCGCTTCTTTTATTATGTCATACTTGAGGGCAGTGATTCTTGAACAGCAGACATTGCCAGAGGGCCAAGGGACTTTGAGAGGTGGTCAGAGACATGGCCGCCATTCGATGGGGAAGGGCCTTGAATGCTATGCCAAGGAATGTGAGCCGTCTCCTGGCCAGGGAGTGTTGAGAATTTGACCCCAGGGATGATGTTTGGTAGTAGCCATGAAGGAGGAAGGTGGTAGCCAGGAGCCCAAGTTGGAGCTTGTTCTAGGGCTTCAGGTAGCAGGTGGTGAGACCTTCCTGGCATGGTGGCATCAAGAAAGAAGAAGAGTCCGGGTGCGGTGGCTCACGCCTGTAATCCCAGCACTTTGGGAGGCCAAGGCGGGAGGATCATGAGGTCAGGAGATCGAGACCGTCCTGGCTAACATGGTGAAACCCCGTCTCTACTAAAAATACAAAAAATTAGCCAGTCGCGGTGGCAGGCGCCGGTAGTCCCAGCTACCAGCTGGAGGCTGAGGCAGGAGAATGGCGTGAACCCGGGAGGCGGAGCTGGCAGTGAGCTGAGATCGCGCCACTGCATTCTAGCCTGGGTGACAGAGCAAGACTCTGTCTCCAAAAAAAAAAAAGAAAGAAACAAAGAAGAAGAGAAGCAACTAAGTTCAGATGGGTTCTCCACCCCACAGGGGCCATGGGCCAGAGGGAGGCAGGTGGCCTCAGCACTGGGAACTTGCACTTTGTTCAGTGCTGATGGCAACAATAATAATAATAATACCTACTTCTATGGGTTATTGAGATAGAAGGTGCCTTTATTTAACTTATTTGTAACAAGTCTTTTGTGAACTTTTAAACACTCATCCGGTGACATTTCTGTAATGCTTCATTCAAATAAAGACATTCATAACTTGGCAGTCTGTGAGCTTTCAAAGACTTTCTCCCCATCCTGTTTTGACACTGAATCTTGGTCTTAGGATGGCTGTTGAGTAGCTCTGATAAGCAAAGTGAGAGGTATGGTGTGGCCAATACAGTAGGCCAACAGCAGGCAAGAGCTGCCATTAGGAATGGGAGAGGGACCATTCTTCATGCTGAAGGCAGGACTCATGTGAATGACAGCAGTCGTACCATACAGCAACTAGTTGAGGAGCTGTTTCCGTCTCAGGCAAGCCCAGAGAACAGATGCTTGCAAGGAATTCCTCTTTCACTGTGTGTATGGTTTTGGTTGCAAGCATCCCACTTTGGCTGGGTTAGAATGTCCTCCAGGATCCCACTCACCTGTGTTCTTGACCGGCCAGGGCCCCTGAGGATAAAGCGAGCATCTAAATCAATACCCCCCAATAACATTTGTACCCGGCTACACCATAGGAGAGAACAGAATTAGAGCCTTGCGTTGCCACCCCCGCCTCCCCTTGGAGTTTCACGCAAAGGCATTGTTCTTCTGGGGCCTGATTTCAATTGCAGTGAGCTCGGAATGATGCTTTAATCCTCTGTAATTACTCAAGGCAGGAATCAGGCTAATGAACAAATATAAATGGACAACTGGCCTTTTCCTTTGGAGTAGGAATGGATATCCTCCAATTATGATCCTTTGCCTAAGGGGGAGATGGGATGTAGATATTGATACTTGTTTTATTTTATGTTATTTTTTATTTGAGATGGAGTCTTGCTCTGTTGCCCAGGCTGCAGTGCAATGGCACGATCTTGGCTCTCTGCAACTTCCGCCTCCCGGGTTCAAGTGATTCTCCTGCCTCAGCCTCCCAAGTAGCTGGGGTTACAGGCACGTGCCCCCACACCCAGCTAATTTTTGTATTTTAGTAGAAACAGGGTTTCAACATGTTGGCCAGGATGGTCTCCAACTCCTGACCTCAAGCGATCCACCCATCTCGGCCTCCCAAAGTGCTGAGATTACAGGCGTGAGCCACCCCACCCGGCTTGCTACTCATTTTAAATTAATGTACTTGTTTACCTTCTTGCGAGTCAAATACATCACAGTCCCCAAGTGATGGTTCTCATTTACAATTTGGTAGGTGGGCCTCCTGGGAAAGACCGGCAGGAGGGTAGAATCCACATTGCCGGGGCACTGAGGGCTGGGACCTCGGGCCTTTGCATGGGCTGTACTTTCTGCTTCGGGCAACCTCCCTTCAGAGGCCCCCATAGCTGAATCCTTACTTCTTCAGGTCTTGGCTCAACTGTCCCCTTCCCAATAAGCCTTCTCCTGATCACAATCACCCTATTTAAAATTACAAGCCACTCCCAACCCCCTCCCCCACACACCCCCCACAATGTGGGTATTCCTTCCTTGTTCCTTTTTTTCC
Source organism: Gorilla gorilla gorilla (assembly GCF_029281585.2). Classification (NCBI taxonomy): domain Eukaryota; kingdom Metazoa; phylum Chordata; class Mammalia; order Primates; family Hominidae; genus Gorilla; species Gorilla gorilla. Next base: position 225,426,336 of record NC_073224.2, on the reverse strand, counting down.
CAACCTTCTAACATGATATACGATTTACTGATTTATTCATCATATTCTTCGTTATCCGCCACCCCTCTGCCTCCCATAGAACATAAGCTTTTTAACAAGTCTTTTCTCACAGGTAGATACGGTTGTCTGTTTTGTTGATCCATGTATCTTAAATGCCTGGAGCTCATACCAGGCACTCAGTAAACCTTAGTAGAACAAATGGATGAAGAAATGAAGAGTTGGAGGGAGGGAATTGAAGGAGTGCAGGACAGGAAGGCTGTAAGAAAGGTGTCACCATCCTTGAGGACAGTCACCCTGAGAGACCAGATCTGGACTTGCTCTGGCACCAGGCTGGGTAGAGAAACAGGCAGAGGCCAGAGGGAAGGATTCTAGTTTCATGAGTGCCTATCCTGTGCCAGTAAAACCCTGGATGCTTTCTCTGGGTTATGATCTTCAATCCCCACAACAGTGCTGCATACTGGATGTTATCGCTCTTATTTTATAGGTAAGGAAATGAGATTCAGAGAAGCCACATACTGCCTAGGGCTATTGTGAGTAGCAGAACCAGGCTTGGAACCCAGTTTTCTAAATTATTTCATCTGTTCTTTAAGTACTAAAGTTTGACCTCCTCCTCCAGGCTCAAAGACTAGTGCTTCTGTCTCCACGATGCTGGGCTCATCAGCCGCAGCACTGTTGGTATTTGGGACTGGATCATTCTTGGTTGTGGGGGGCTGTCCTGTGCATGGTAGGGTGCTCAACAGCATCCCTGGCCTCTACCCACCAGATGCCAGTATCATTCTCCCCATAGTATGACAACCAAAAATGTCTCCAGACATTGCCAAGTACCTCCTTGGAGACAAGGTCACCCTCAGTTGCAAACCACTGCTGTAGATGAAATAGAAGCAGTTCTCATTGGCCCTGAGAACCTTCAGAGAAGTAAGAAAGAGTTGTTGTTAGGGCCATCAGCTGGCCCGGCAGCCAGGGCCTCTTGTGTTGTCTTACTCTGGGGAAGGTATAGCCCAGTCTGGGGTATGGTCCTTGTCTTCCAGATCTAGAACTTGCCCCTCAGAGGTGGGGTTTCAATTGAATTGTGTTAGTGTGGACCAGCTGAGAAGCAGCTAAGGTGGAATTTGGTGTGCAGATGTATTGGGAGAAATGCCTGCAAAGGACATAGGAGAGACAGGGAGAGCCTTCAGACAGGGATGTGGGGCTGGTGCCTGCGAATGGAGAAGGGGAAGGAAGGAGTGTTGGTAGAAAGAGCCCCAGATCTCAGCGCAGCTCAGAGAATGCCTCAGCCAGGCTGACGGGGAGTCCTCAAGCCAAAGTCACCTGTTAGAGGAATGGGCTGCACTCATAATTTTTGACAGGAACAACCCAGGAGAACTGTGGTCTTGGTGGAACACAGGAGCGGCTGCAGAAAGGAGGCAGCTGAGCTGGCAGTCCATTGTGCTCAGGCAGCAGGCGATCTGGGTGACCCGCTGATGACACTCACACCAGAAACCCGTCTGTGCTGAAGCAAATCAGCGCCAGCACTGCCAGCCATTGGCATCTGTCGAAGGGTGTGTCTGTGTTGTCTCAGTCTGGTGCCCACAAAAGCCAACCTTGAGATGTTGATTCAAGGGCACATGCATGTTTTGAGGAGGTGACACCCATGAAACTCCAGTAGGTGAATAGGATAGTGAGACAGGAGAGGAAAACAGACAGTAGGGGAATATATGAGAGCGAGCTGCCACCGTGGGCAACTGGAGCCAGTCCTGTGGGAGCTCCGGAAACTACAGGACACGGGTATGTCTGGAGGTTTTCCAGCTGAGGGTCAAGGGAGCTGGGATCTTCACCGGCCAACTCCCTAGTCACAGCTCCTGGGCTGCCTGAGTGGACATGGATGCTGGCAGCTGGAAGTTGCCCCCAATTGCACCATAATGGTAAGACTGACTGAGCTGCCCCAGAGGCTGGGAAAAGGCCTCAGGCAGAGCTACCAGTGTTTGCAAAAAACAGAGCTCAGTGCCTGGAAGCCAGGGAAGAGATGCCGGCTGGCACACTGCAGGAAGAGAAAAGAAAGAAAAATATGGTAATCCTAGTATATTACAGAGCATATAATCAAAACCTATTGCCTGGTGCTCTGGATCACAGAGAGGGGCCTTGGGGAGGTGGCTTGGTTCCGCATGTTAACTGAGCATCTAGTATGCACTGGGCAGTGTGTGGGAAGACAAAGATGCTGAGGGCCAGTCCTCCCCCTGTTGGAGCTCACAGTCCAGTGGCATTGGCAAGTGCCAACATTTATCCCACGATGGGAGGCAGTGTAGTGCACTGTTGCCACTAACCACTCTGAACTTCAGTCTCTTCATCATAAACTGGAGATACCGCTGGTTCCTCTTAGAATCACTGGGAGGACTCTATGAGATGGTATCCTCAAGTGTCTCTCCCATGCGTTCACATACAGTAAACATTCAGTGCACTCTAGCTATCGTTCAAGCTATTGGAGCTACAACAGAGAAATATATGTGGTCTAGGGGAAAATAAGGGCTGGAGGGACCAAATCAATGGTGGGGAGTGGGACGAGATGGATGTCAGAGAAGGCTTCTCTGAAGATCTCTGCCCTGGTGCTGAATCTTAGCTGAGAAGGAATTATAGATCCTGATCAGCAGCGAATGGGTACACTTTCTGTGTTTTCCTTTGGATTTTACAGACCATGATGATTGAGGTTGGTTAAGGGTTAAACATCCTGTAAGCATTTCTACTGGGCTAGTTACTGTGGGGAAGGTTAGGATTAAGGAGAACTTCAGAGTGATTTGCCTGACAATAGCAGCCTTCTTATCTGCCCACAGTTGAAAATTCCCACCATTTATTGGAGCCTGTTCTGTTTTTCACCTGAGCTGAAGGCTGGGAGTGGGAGGGGCTCCTCTGCAAATCCACAGCTGCAGAATAACAGGTCATGACAGCTTTATCTTTAAGGCCAATACCAAGAGAACCAGAGAAGCCAAAAAGAGATAACTTTGAATCCCACGGGGCAAGAATGCACCAAGCCTTTTTTTCCCAGGGGATTTTATTTAGCTGATAGGCAAAGTCTGAAGACTGGGTGCTTTCCCCATTGGAAGAACTAAATAAAGTATTTTGACTCAGTGCAAAGCCAAAATACCATCCCTAGGTCAAAGAGCTGGACTTGGAAGCCTGTTCCTCCTGGGAAGCCAGCTTGGAAGAGTTTCTTCGAGCAGCCAGACACCATAGGAAAGACCTCTATAGATGAATCTGCTGTGGGTGAGTGTCCTATCCACAGACCTTTCTTAGTTTGGTCCCTGTGGCCTGCAGCCATGGGAGGGCTCAGTGGAGACTGGATGACAGGAGCAGGCACCACTTGGCTGACATTGAAAAGGCCTTAACAGTTGATGTCTGAGGACCTTGAGCTGCCAGAATGTGGAATACAGGACTGCAGAGGGGAAAATAAATGTCATTTTCATTCCAGAGAATATTACTGAGGTGCCTGCAAAGTTCAATTTTCCTTTCCAAGCCTTTTATTCAACCTGAGGGCCAGGTTCAGGCACAGAAGGAGCACCTACGAGCTTTAGCTTTGATTTGGTCTTAATGCATGTGTATGTCACCGTCGAGATTTACATATTTCTTAATGACCAGAAAGCAACAATTAGAAAGTCCAAGATCAACTCTCACTACGGTATGAATTTCTTCATCTGAGCATTTTTGTAAGAAGCATGGATTCCTACTATAATCACAATAAAACAATAAAGATAGAAAAAAAGATCTGGGAAAGAGGACTCTATTTATATGACTATTTTGAGACTATAGTTATTTGTTATAAATGAATTTGTGAAAATACTAATAAGACTAGTATTTGTGGAGCACTTCTTGTGAGCCAGGCATCTCATGTGCCAAGATCAATATAATTTTGTAACAACTCTGTGATGTTGTCTGGGAAGGTAGAATCAGCTTCATTTGATGCTTGTGGAAACGGAGGCTTGGAGAGTTTAAGTATCAAGAACTCGTGGTTAAATCAATGCTGCCTTAGGACGTGTTGCCTAAGACTGAATCCCTGCAGTAAAATGCAAGACAAATGAGATTCAAACAGACGTAAGATTTCAAGTGGTCTCCACTTCCACTCTCCAAGGTCTCCCAGCCCTCCCTATTTTTCTTGTGACCCCCCTGGAGTGAGGGCACAGTTTGAGCATTTGCTATTAGATCCTCAAGAATAACAGCAGTTTCTTATTGAACTGTCAATAATCCTAGAGCTCACAGAATACCAACTCCAATGCCCATGGAAACCTGGCAGGTAGTGTAGGGCCAGTGAGACTGATTATGAGTAATGACTCAAAGGAGAGAACTTGCCTCATCCAAAGTAAGCAGTTTCCACCAGTTCCAGTGAGCTGCAGTCCTGTGTGGCCAAATGGTTTGCTTTTCAAGGGAAGCTGGAGATTCGTGTCATGTGAAATGTCCCAATTTTTCAATCATCAGAAATTCATTCAAAATTTTAAAAAGTACCATCACATTGGGTTGAATTTGACCAGTGTGCAGCTACCTCTTCCCTAGAGCACTGCAGAATTCTTCACAGCTAGTTGACTTTCCATAAAAGCTTCTGAGTTAATGAGTGAATTAATTACCAGGCAAACAGCCCATTTGAAGGCTCAACCCTTTAGACCTCCCTTTGCTGCCCATTCACAGTGGTTGGAGCCAAGCCCATCAAGGCCAGCAGCAGGAAGCAGAGCACCTTTGAGTCTGACCCTGTCATCAGTCCTTCACTCTGATAAGCTTGGCGTGCTAGTTTCCATGGACTTTTGCTTGGGTTAGGATCATCAATGTCACCCCCATCTGAATTGTAGAACCACGTTATTGGCTTTTGGAAAGTCCCCTGAGTGTAGGGAACTATACCTTGGTCAGATTTTTTACCCTTGCAGGTCTTTTTTCTTTTTTTGAGACGGAGTCTTGCTCTCGTTGCTCAGGCTGGAGTGCAACGGCGCTATCTTGGCTCACTGCAACCTCTGCCTCCCGGGTTCAAGCGATTCTCCTGCCTCATTCTCCTGAGTATCTGGGATTACAGGCGCCCACCACCACGCCTGGCTAATTTTGTATTTTTAGTAGAGACGGGGTTTCACCATGTTGGCCAGACTAGTTTCAAACTCATGACCTCAGGTGATCCACCTGCCTCAGCCTCCCAAAGTCCTGGGATTACAGGCATGAGCCACCATGCCCGGCCTGCCCTTCCAGGTCTTACCAACAGAGGGCTCTTGATTAGTGTCTAAGTGATTGCGGGAAATTAACACTGGTCCTTCATTCGTTCATTTAGTCAGCAAACATGGATTGACCATCCTCTGTGTGCTGCCAATGAGATTCCAGTGATAAATTACAGAGCTGTTTGTTGCTTACAATATGATGGGATAGGTAGATGTTGACGAAGTAACTGAGTATTCTGGGTTTGGGACCGGGCTATAGGATCCTAAGTGTAGGAGTGTAACTCAGCTCAGAGATCAGGGATGGCCCCTCTGAGCAGGTGATGGGTAAACTGAACCCTGGAGGTTGAGCAGGGATAAAGCCAAGTGAACAGTGGGAGCAGGATGTGCAAAGGTCCTGAGGTAGAGTGAACCAGGACCTCAGAGAATAGTCCAGGGTGGCTGGAGCCAAGAAATCATGTGAAAGAGTGGGTGGGTCAAGCTAGAGAGATGGTTGGGGTCCGGATCACTCTGCAGTTGGCCGTGGTGAAAGTTTGGACTTCAGCCTAAGGAAAAGAGAAAGCCGCAGAAGGTTTTAAACAGGCATGGTGCCTGATGATTTGCATCCTAAAAGATCTCTCTAGCTGCAGTGTGGAGAACTGATAGGATGGTCAACAGTCGATGGGGAATCTCATTTTGAAGCTAATGTATGTAGCCAGGCAAGAAGGAGGATGGTAGCTTGGACCAGGATGCTGTGATAGAGAAGGGATAATGCCAGGGATATATGAAATACTCGACAGGTAGAATCAGTGTAACTGGGTTGTTGATTGACTATGCGGGATGAGGGCAAGGGGGATGGCTGTTTCGAGAAACTGTAAGGAGGTGATACTATTTGCTAAGATAAGGAACACGGGTGGTTCTGTGGCTGTACAATTCTTTGAGCCATCAGTTAGACTATGTGTGAATATCTTCCCCAGGGCCATACACCACGGCAGCCCTGGGAGGAAGAGTGGGAATGGGATTGGGGGCTGGAGAAACAAATTTAGTTTGGGGTTTAACAAAGAAACTAGCAAAATATCTCCAAAGTCCCATTTGTCATTCTTAATAGCCATCATACAAAAAGTGGTCAAAGTTAGGAAATTGAATTTTCAAAGATGTTAGGCCTTAAAAAGAAACAGGCCTCTGATGTTAAGAGAGAAACATGCATTTTCAATTGTTCAGAGATTACTAAATGGAAACAGTTCTCTTCCCCTCCCCCAAACAGAAGCAGGAATTAACTTTGAAGCTGGAAAATGTCAATTTACCGAGAAAGGAGAGTAAGGGGCCTAGGGAGACATCCAGGCCGCATGTCCCAGCTCCTCATCCCACAGGTGTTCCCATGTTCAGTTGAGCTCACGATGACCAGATCTGCCCAAATTCGGGACACCCATCCATGTGATCTTACCCTTCCCGCCATCCCCAATGTGGGAAGAGGATGCGGGGTGAGCAGGAATCCCGCCCAGAATGATTTGCTGTGATCATTGCCATATGAACAATATGCTATTACAGAGAAGGAGGGCCCCAAGGAAGAAAGAATTTTTTTAAACGCCTAATAAAGGGGTAGAAGTACTACTGCCCCAAACTCCTGTAAAAGAATGTTCCAAGGAGAGACGAGATCAAGGATATAAAATTGTTCTGGTTTTGAAAACAAAGATGCCAAGACAGTAGGCAGCATCTCTGGGTTGCAGGATACTTAAGGAGGTAGAGAAAGAAGGAATGGCTAATCTTTCTAAGATGACAAAAATATTTAATCCAGTGGAGGATGGAAAACCTTGATCGGGTCCTAATGAGTCTAAATCAGACTTCCTCTGAATCTTTGAATATTTCCCTTCTCATCTTGCACTTGGCATTTTTCTCAATGAGGGTGTCCCTTTTGATTGGGGAACAAGAGTCTAGGATAGGCCTGGGCGAGGTGGCTCACACCTGTAATTCCAGCACTTTGGGAGGCCAAGGCGGGCAGATCACCTGAGGTCATGAGTTTGAGACCAGCCTGACCAACATGGTGAAACCCTGTCTCTATTAAAAATACAAAAATTAGCCAGGCGTGGTGGCAGGTGCCTCTAATCCTAGTTACTCGTGTGGCTGAGGCAGGAGAATTGCTTGAACCTGGGAGGCGGAGGTTGCAGTGAGCCAAGACCGTGCCATTGCACTCCAGCCTGGTGACAGAGCGAGACTGTCTCAAAAATAAATAAATAATAAAAATAAATGCCTAATAAAGGGGTAGAAATACTGCCCCGAACTCCTGTAAAGAATGTTCCAAGGAGAGATGAGATCAAGGATATGAAATTGTTCTGATTTTGAAGACAAAGATTCCAAGACAGCAGGCAACATCTCTGGGCTGCAGGAGACTTAAGGAGGTAGAGAAAAAAGAAATTGGTGCTCTTTCTAAGATGACAAAAAAATTTAATCTGGTGGAGGATGGAAGACCTTGATTGGGTCCTAATGGGTCTATCTCAGGCTTTCTCTGAGTCTTTGAATGTTTCCCTTCTCATCTTGCATTTGGCATTTTTCTCAATGAGGGTGTCCCTTCTGGTTGGGGAACAAGAGTCTAGGATGGGCCTGGGTGCAGTGGCTCACGCCTGTAATCCTGGCACTTAGGGAGGCCGAGGCAGGAGGATCGCTTGAGCCCAGGAGTTTGAGACCAGCCTGGGCAACATAGTAAGACCCCTGTCTCTATAAAAAATTTAATAATTAGCCAGGAGTGGTGGCATGCACCTGTGGTCCCAGCTTCTCAGGAGGCTGAGGTGGGAGAATCCCTTGAGCCCAAGAGTTTGAGGCTGCAGTGAGCTATGACTGCACCATGACATTCTAGCCTGGGTGACAGAGTGAGATCCTGCACCACCACCCCTGCCCCAATCACCTAATACGTTTAATAGATTGAGAAAAAAAAAGAGACCCCTCTTGGATCTAAGTGAAGAAGTGAGCTTGTGATGAATGTTTGTTGACTGAGCAATGACAGAGGATCACAGCACCCTTGACCTGCCAGGTCACCTGATCTTCTCACAGAGACACAGGTGGCTCCCTATTCAGACAATATTTGAAGCCCTGAAAAGCCTTTGCTGCATTTCCACGAATATCTAGAGTGGGCTTGAGACCCCTTCCCCGAGGGACCGCTATTTCTAACCATGGATTGATCTTAAGAGCACCAAGGCCTAGCTCTGAAGGTCACATTCCTCAACACAGACCTTTCTCTACCAAGAAAGAGAAAGCTGAGAATTTTCCCCCAGAATTTTCCAGTGGGGCACACCACATTGGCCTTCTGTGTGCTTGGGTTTCCCATGCCTGGGGTGTGAGGGGCCCAGGCAGCTTCTGCGCAGTTGAGTCATCTCTCTTCCATGGTTCCCCATCAGCCAAGAGAATGGTATGAATGTCCACAGGCGGCCTCTTCATGGGGGTCTCAGGAAATGGGCATTTGAGGGTCAGGTGGGTGACCCTAGTCCCCCACAAAGGTAGCATCTGGTGGAGAGAAAAGGTTGCCCTCTCCTGCATGTGGAAGAAGCTTGGCGAGATTAGAGGTGCCTGCTCCTTTTGGAGCCTTTCACAATTATCTTCAGGACAAAGATGGCCCCAACACTTCTGGAAGAGATCTGATACTGAGATCCCGCTAGTCATGGGGTGAGCTACAGTGGGACTGTGGCACACAGTGGTGGCCTGGCGTATGAGAACAGCACCCCCCACCCAATACACCTCCCACCTCACCTGCCCACGATGCCATTGCTTCAGATGGCTTTCAACAAAGCCCTCCACTCCACGGGGTCTCCCTTCTTGTAGCATTTTCAACTCTGCATCAAATCAACTCTGCACTAAGGTGGGAAACATAAACACCCCCGAGGGAGGAAGGCCCTTCCAGAGTGGTCACTGGGAGGCAAAAGGGCCTGGCTTCCCCGAATCTCAGCTTCCTCATCTGAGATGGTGGAAAAGATGATGTTGACTTTCCAGAGCCATACGGAGTTGGAAATGAGGTCAGGTACCCGCCACCCGGTTCTCCTTCTTCCTCTTCTAAAACACTGCAGCCACCATAGCCAGTGCCTCTATGCAGCCAGTTACCCATTGGCGTCACTTAGCCTGGCAGTGCTGCTAATGAGGCCTCTGTGGCCTGGGCTTCCGGGGCTGCCATCTCTAATGAACTCAGCCTTCCTGGGAGCTGCGGCAGGTCCCAGCCCAGGCCAGGCCTGCTCTCCTCCCCTCCCCTCCAAAGAAAACACCATCTTTCCAGGACTGATGGTGCTGAGGGAAGCTTGAAGGAAACAGGCAGGGAAGACCTGTCAACACTAATTAGAAAAAAGTGGTTCTCACCGCCAAAGCCCTCCAGCCCATGGCTGCTGCCAACCAAGGCACCCTTGTGGGCTGTTCACCTGAGCTGCCGCCATTTTCAACTCTGCATTAAGTCATCCAAGGATCCAGGAGACCCAACGCTAGCAAAAGACCCCACATGCTTTCTTTTCCAGCACCGATAGCTCTTACCTCTTCCCTAAGCCTCGACTTCTCTTTCTCTTCTCTCTCACCCCTGTGTCCCCAAGGGGCAGTTTGGGGGTGAAACTGGTCTTAGAGTTTGACAGAAAGTAGAACTCCAGCTCTGTGGTCCCAGATTTGTGGACTTGGCAGGGTCGCCTCTGTGGGCCTCACTTCTTTTCTCTGTAAAATGGGATCATAATGCCAATCCCACAGGCTCTTTAGGGGGATTCGAAAGCCCCTTTCCCAGTGCCCTGAACATACAGAAACTCAGCAAACAAATGGTTCTCCGCTTATCTCCTCCCTTTCCCCTTCTCACACCCACACTCACCCTCACAATGCTTACTTTTTCTTGGTTCTTGAACAGATTTTTTTTTTTTTTTTTTTGAGACAAGATCTTGCTGTGTCACCCAGGCTGGAGTGCAGTGGTGCAATCATAGCTCATTGTAACCTTGACCTCCTGGGCTCACGCCATCCTCCCATCTCAGCCTCCCAAGTAGTTGGGACTACAGGCATGCATCACCACACCTGGCTAATTTTTTGTTAACATTTTAAAACTTTTTAGAAGAGATAAGTTCTCACTGTGCTACCCAGGCTGGTCTTGAACTCCTGACCTCAAGTGATACTCCCACCGTGGCCTCCCAAAGTGCTGGGACTTCAGGCGTAAGTCACCATGCCCAGCCCTTCAGCAGATTTTTTATCTTATCTCTGATCCTGTAAGTCAGGACCTGCTGCCTCCAAGTCCATGATACATCATCTACCTGTGGAAAGTTCCCTGACATCCCCTGCCATTGTCCCTTGTCCTTCGTTCACCTTACGGTATCGACTGAGAGCCCACGGAATATCCAGCACTTGATTGATCAAAAGCAGACATGGTCCTGCCCTCATGGAGCTCCCAGGCCTGGGAAAGGCAGATCCTGGAGAGAGTGGCTGTATCCCACCATACCAGGGCCCACCTGCACTCTGCACCTAAGAGGCTCACGGGTGTTTACAATAGACAGGGTTTGGTGCATAAATCACCTCGTTTGACCCTCAGCAGCCTGGGACATTGGCAACCAGGTATGATCCCATTTTACAGATGCAGAGAGTGAGGGCCAAAGGGTTGTTTTTCTCCTCCATGTTCTGTGGCCTCCAACATCAGAGTCTTTAGTAATGTGTATCTTTGTTTCCAACACAGTAGCACAGAAATGGCTTTAATAACAGCTCATTCTAGGCAGTCACTGTGCTAAGGGTTTTATGAGCATTCTGTTGTTCCAGCGTCATGCTTCCCCTGGAGGAAATAAATGCTGTTCCTTCGTCAGGTTTGATGAAGACACTGAGGAAGGTTAATTAACATGTCCATGACTACCCAGCTGGTGAGCATGGGGCCCTCAGAGATGATCCAGGTCAGCCTTGGCGTCCACGCCTTGTGATGTGGACACAGGAGAAGGTAGATGATGAGAACCTGGGCTCCTGACACAAGCTCAGTGGGCAGATAGAAGCTGAGAGGAAGGTGGCTCCGAGGGGAATATGAGGACGTAAAACGTGCGCTATGCTGCTCACCACACTTCCTCAACGTGCGCCATGCTGCTCATCACACTTCCTCTTGAGAAGCTACTGATTTAGCCTCAGGCTCATAGCATCTATCTTGAAGCAGGAGAAAGGGGCAGGTGGGAATTCATTGTGTTCATGAGATACATGTCAGCCAGAGAGGCTGCAAAAGCTCAAGTGTCCTGAGACCACAGAGCACGTCCTCCTAAAGGGAGGGTCCGGGCCACTGGGTCCAGTCTTAACACTTGAAGGTGTCACAGGCCCTTTCCTACACCCAGGTCTCTTCCACATGGAACCACCATAGTGAGCGTGGTCCTGTGTGATCACTGCGACCCTCTCCTGGACTTCCACTGTGGGGTTTATTTTTTATTTTATTTTATTTTTCTGAGACAGAGTCTTGCTCTGACGCCCAGGCTGGAGTGCAATGGCGCGATCTCAGCTCACTGCAACTTCTGCCTCCTAGATTCAAGCGATTCTCCTGCCTCAGCCTCCCAAGTAGCTGGGATTAAAGGCTACCACGCCTGGCTAATTTTTGTATTTTTAGTAGAGACAGGGTTTCACCATGTTGGCCAGGCTAGTCTTGAACTCCTGACCTCAGGTGATCTGCCCGCTTCGGCCTCCCAAAGTGCTGGGATTACAGGCGTGAGCCACTGCACCTGGACTCCGTTGTGGGATTTAGGAAGTGGGGCCAAGGAATAGTAACGCAGGTGGGCATACCTCGTGCTTCCCTGTAGGTGGCACAGAGTGCTATGCCCACCAAAGGCACATGACCCAGACCCCTGTCCTTGGGATCTGCCCTCACTGCATCCACTGCACCCAACTAAGTGCTCTTCATCCAGGCTGGACACAAGGTCTCCTTCAAATACCTCTTCTTCTTATACTGTTGAACTTTAAGGTGCTGTCCGAGATGTCTAACTGCAGCCATTTATTGTGTCCCTACCATGTGTCAGGCACTCTGCTAAGGACATCACGGATATCTCATTTAATCTACATGGTAACTTTTTGGGCCGGGCGCAGTGACACACCTGTAATCCCAGCACTTTGAGAGGCCTAGGTGGGAGAATTGCTTGAGCTGGGGAATTGGAGACCAATTTGGGCAACACAGAATGACCTTATCTCCACAATTTGCTTTGTTTTGTTTTTAATTAGCCAAGCATAGTGGCGCATACCTGCAGTCCTAGCTGCTTCAGTGGCTGAGGCAGGAGGATCATTTGAGTCTGGGAGAATGAGGCTGCAGTGAGCTATGAGGGCCACTGCACTCTAGCCTGGGCAATTGAGCAATACCCTGTCTCAAAAAAAAAAAAAAGAGACGTCTTTGAAGTCGGTATTTCTTTTTTGTTTTGTTTTGTGTTTTGTTTTGTTTTGAGACGGAGTCTCGCTCTGTCACCCAGATTGGAGTGCAGCAGCGCAATCTCGGCTCACTGCAAGTGCTGCCTCCCGGGTTCACGCCAGCTTCCTGAGTAGCTGGGACTACAGGTGCCCGCCACCACACCCAGGTAATTTTTTTGTTGTTGTTGTTGTTGTATTTTTAGTAGAGATGGGGTTTCACCGTGTTAGCCAGGATGGTCTCGATCTCCTGACCTCGTGATCTGCCTGCCTCAGCCTCCCAAAGTGCTGGGATTACAGGCATGAGCCATCACGCCCAGCCCTGAAGTAGGCATTTCTTTATTCCTTTAATCTGATAAAGAAATTGAAGCTCTGAGAGATGCCTCATGATACATAGCTAATGAGAGTACTAATAAGAGGTCTAGCTGACCCCAGTGCCCTTGGGTATAAGCACCATGAAGTACAACTTCTCCCTCCGAGGCCTTCCTCATGCTGCCAGGATCAATGCCAATCCCAATTCTTTGCCCCATGTGACTCCCACAGGGCCCAGTCCTCCTCACCTCTCCAACTTCACCCAGCATCTGCTTCCATCTCTCCTTCTTAGGACCTTCTTTCTGTCCCCTGAACTAGCCAAGCATGTTCAAGTACTTTGCAATTGCTCTTCCTTCTTGGAACTCTCTTCGTCCAGACTTCCTCGTACTTCCTCGTCACTCTGCCTCCTCATTGTCACTCGGGTCTGAGTGTCAAGCATCCCAGGGGAACTTTTCCTGCTCCTTGCCCAAAGCAACCCCTTCCAGGCACTACCTTGACCTGGTGCTCTTTTGTCTTCATCAAAACACTTTTCCAGGGCTGGGCATGGTGGCTTACACCTGTAATCCCAGCACTTTGGGAGGCCGAGGTGGGAGGATCACTTGAGGTCAGGAGTTCAAGACCAGCCTGCCCAACATGGTGAAACCCCGTCTTTGCTAAAAATACAAAAATTAGCCAGGCATGGTGGCAGGCACCTGTAATCCCAGCTACTCAGGAAGTTGAGGCAGGAGAATCACTTGAACCCAGGAGGCATAGGCTGCAGTGAGCCGAGATCACACCACTGCACTCCAGCCTGGGCAACAGAGCAAGAGTCCGTCTCAAGAAAAAAACAAAAACAAAAAAACTTTCAGAGCTGAAATGATCCTATCTGTTCATTTATCTAGTACATGTTTATTCCTTTCTCCTCCTGCTCCCACCCAATGGAACATGAGCTCCTTGAGGCCCAGAAGGCCACCTGTGTTGTACTCTGGTGAGTCAGCAGTGCCCAATAAATACTGAGCATGCACCTAACCTTCCTCTCGGTTCTGCAGCAGATCTTCCAAGTTTGGTCAGAAACCCTGGGTTAAGACCCTTGTAAATGACGATGTGATTTCACCCAGCTACAAACTGCTTATGTAACTTCTGGGCCATCTTGAGCCCCAAGAAACCTGTGAGGACAGAGTCTCTTAAGGGTGCTCCTGAAGGCAGTCCAACGCTGTCAGCTGAAGAATCACTATTTAGAAGGCAGAGCTTTTTTTCTTATCAAGGGTTACAGCCTGCAGGATGACCATCTCCCAGGCTGGGAAGGCTTGCATTTCAAAGAAGAAGGGACAAGACGGGAATTTAGGCTGAACAGTTCAGCTAAGCATATGACTTCAACAGGTTACAGGAGGAACTATGAATATTCCCAAAGGCAGGGCACGCACATGCCTAGTAAGCAAGCATGCATGTTACATATGTCCCGTGTTCACTTTCGGATGGAGACTTACATTTATTTATTTATTAAGTGGAAGCAAGCTTATTAAGAAAGTAAAGGAATAAATGGCTACTCCATAGGCAGAGCAGTGGCTTGAGCTGCTTGACCAAGGATACATATTGTTACTTTTTGATTATATGCTAAATAAGGGATAGATTATTTGTGAGTTTTCCAGGAATGGGGTGAGCAATTCTCAGAACTGAGGGTTCCTCCCCTTTTTAGACCATATAGGGTAACTTCCTGCATTGCCGTGGCATTTGTAAACTGTCACGGTGCTGGTGGGAGTGTCTTTTAGCATGCTAATTCATTATAATTAGCGTATTATGAGCCATGAGGACGATCAAAGGTCACTCTCATCACCATCTTGGTTTTGGTGGGTTTTGGCCAGCTTCTTTACTACAAACTGTTTTATCAGCAAGGTCTTTATGGCCTGTATCCTGTGCCAACCTCCTGTCTCATCCTGTGACAAAGAGTGCCTTAACCTCCTGGGAATGCAGCCCAGTAGGTCTCAGCCTTATTTTACCCAATCTCTGTTCAAGACGGAGTCTCTGAGACTTAACATTTAAATGCATTAAAATTAGGCTGTCTCCGTCAAAAGTCACACAGAGGACACAAAGGCATCCTGCCTGCAGCCTCCATAAACCAGCCAGAAACATTTATAGTTGGTGGTCTCTTATCAGGAAGGAATGCTGGTTGGTTGTTGTGTCAAAACCGCAAAAGGAAGGGGAGCCTGGCCACTCTTCCAAAAAGCCTGCTTTCTGTTTAACCCTTAGGAAAAAAAAAAAAAAAAAAAAACCCACATCTAATGGCAGTTAGAGAGGAAGGGGACATCATGAGGCAATGCCTCCCGTCCCGTCAGGGCAGGGAACTCAGCTTGTTACGTTTCTCTGGGTTCCCTTGGCCAAGTGGAGATCCGTTCAGTCCATTAGGGAGCTTAGGATTTTATTTTTATTTCTCAGTACTAATGCCACCTCCCCTTTTGCTCACAATTCCTCATCTCCACAAGATCCTCAGAAAAACCCAAGGTGCACACACATCACAGGTACTGGTTATCCAGTGTTTCAGTTCTCTTTTGCCATGTAACAACCCCCAATATTTTTATACCACCCGTGGACTCTGCTTGGTAACAACCCCAAAATTTAGCAGCTTAAAAAAACAACCATTTTTATTTGCTCAGAATTCTGTAAGTCAAGAATTCTGGTAAAGCTGGGCTGGGTTTTTCTGCTCACGTGCAGCCGGCAGGAACTTTCATGAGACTGCATTTGGACAGCAGCTGGGCTGAGATGTCCAAGGCAGATTCACTGGTGGGTCTGGCACCTGCGTGGGAACACTGGGAGCCTGAAGCCTCTCTCTTTCTCTCTGCACCTGGCTCTGGTCATGTGACTAGCTTGGGCTCCTTCTTCGTGAATCTGAAGAGTGAGTGTTTCCATGACACAGGTGAAGCTGCAGACCTTTTAAGGCTCAGCCTCAAATTTACCCAGTGTCACTTTCTCTGTGTTCCGCGAGACAGGGCCCACCCAAATCCAAGGTCAGGAAATCCCTCCACCTCTCCATAGGCCACATGGCGAAAGACCGTGTGCCATGGAGAATGGGAAACATCCTTGCAGTCATCTTTGGACAAACAACCCACCAGATCCAATTCCCAGATTAGTTTGGCAAACTAGAGACCACAGAATTTAGGACTCCTACACATCCTGCCACTAGGAGGCAGTGTGGGCCCCCCTGGCTTCCCTCTGGGGCTTTTCTGGAGCCTGCAGGCTCCCAGCTCTTGGCATTGGAGGGTACGGCCAGAAGCTTCCTGGGGTACTCTCATACCTTCCCCGGCCTTTGCACGTGCAGGCCTCTTGCATGACAAACAGCTTGCCCTTTGCTGCTCATGAATATATTTACTTCTGAATTTAAGAACCATGATGGATTGACATCGGCCCCTGACCTCGCAGAAATACTAAACAAATGAGATGTAGGTCTACAGGGCAATTGCTTTCTTCTTTATTTCCTGGGCTGATTACTATTGATTATCTGCTGTGCACCTTGTTAATTTCCTATTGACAGGCTCTCTTCTATGAACAGTTCCTGGGAAGGGTTTGGCTTTGTTATTTTTTTCCTGGGATTAAGGCTCAGTGTATTCTAAACAACCCCATTATTCAGTAGAGAATTTGTTCAACTTTCTTTTCTTGGCAGCTGATTTACCAGTGACCTCTCCCAAAGTGAAGTGACACGTAAACAAGACACAAAAAGTTGACTCCCGTTTAAGAAATATTTCAAGGCTAGTGATGGGTATACATTCTCTCCTGCGTTGCTGATGCTAATTGCAGTGTACCTGGGGTTAATGATGATTTTGCAATAACAGGTAACATTTCACTTGTGTCAGGCTCACTGCTAAGTGCTTGACAAGCTTTATCTCATTAATTCCTCCCAACAAACGCATGAGGTATGTCTTGATATGATCCCAGGTATTGTCTGAGTCCCAAGGGAGAGCTTCAAAATATGGAAAGCTTTTAGGGCATCAGAACCAATTTTGAGCTAAACGTGTTTCTTCTTTAGGGCTTTTGAGTTTGCTGTTGCCTCTGCCTCAAAGCCTTGGCCCGATCTTTGCTCTCTGTGCAGCCCCTCTGGCTTGTCCTTTGGGTCTTGGCTGAGATGTCACATCTTCAGAGATGCCCTCCCTGTCTCTTCCCAGCCTCCCCTCTCTCTTGCTTTATCTCACTCCTAGCGCATCTCTCTAGCAGGCATTTGGAGGTTGAGTGTCTCCTCCACTCTGGAATGTGTGGAGGAGCTAGTTTGTGGGTTCATTTACTATTGCATTAGCCCAAAAACTATCTGTAGAGTGAATGGATGAGCCATGTCCTCCCACTCACTGCCTGGATGGCCTTGGCAAGTTGCATAACATGTGGGAGCCTCCGGTTTCTCTTCTGTCAAATGGAGATAGTAATTAGAACCTGCCCCATAGGGTTGGTGTGAAAATTAAGCAAGATGCTATAAATAAACTTCTTAGTTCTTTCATGGGGCCTAGGCATTTCACAATTAAGACAAAGTACTATTCTAGAGGCTACAGACAAAACAGAATGAAATAAAAAGTACGAAGTGCTCAGCATGGCACCTGGAATACCACGGACACTAACAGGTGATGATCGTGTATGATTTTCCTTCTGATATTGTAGGGACAATGACTGATGATCACCAGTCTAGAGTGAATTGAGTCCTGAGCTCTGCTATTGACTGAGGTATAAACTGATAAAAGTTCAAAATATTTTTTATCTTGACTTAGAAATGGAGGAGAGAAGAAGCAGAGGATTCGGTGTTCGGAAACAGCAAAATCCCTTCTGCACTTGCAGCTGGAGTTATAGGAGCCCAGAGGGTGCCGAGTGGAGTGGGGGACACTGAAGGCACCGAGAGTAAATAACATTAAAAGGCAAGAACCTCGGCCGGGCGCGGAGGATCACACCTGTAATCCCAGCACTTTGGGAGGCCAAGGCAGGTGGATCACGAGGTCAGGAGATCGAGACCATCCTGGCTAACACGGTGAAACCCCGTCTCTACTAAAAATACAAAAAATTAGCCGGGCATGGTGGCAGGCACCTGTAGTCCCAGCTACTCGGGAGGCTGAGGCAGGAGAATGGCGTGAACCCAGGAGGCGGAGCTTGCAGTGAGCCGAGATTGTGCCACTGCACTCCAGCCTGGGCGACAGAGCAAGACTCTGTCTGAAGAAAAAAACAAAAAACAAAAAAGGCATAAACCTCAGTTTCAAGTGCTCAGAAATCATATCCCCATTTAAAAATGTCCTTTCAGGTGCCAGATTTTAAAATGAATTACCGTGTTTCCTAAGCCCAGGGTCAGCTTCCGAAGGGGATATTTACAACTCTAAACGTGTGTGCTCGAGCAGCCTTTACAAATGCAAATTGAACATCTGGAATTTGACCTAATTTATAAGAGCAAATGAAGATGTTGAAAACTGAGGGGTCCAGATAGGAGGGGACCTTCTCAGTTCTCAAATTCAAGGTTGCAACGTTACTGACTTAGAGGCTAGTCAGCACCTCCTGTAATAGTTTGTACCTTTAAAACCCATCAAGAGGCCGGGGGCAGTGGCTCACGCCTGTAATCCCAGCCCAGCACTTTGGGAGGCCTAGATGGGAGCCTAGGAGTTCAAGACCAGCCTGGGCAACATAGGGAGACCTCCATCTCTACAAAAAAAATTAAAAATTAGCTGAGCATGGTGGCATGTGCCGGTGGTTCCAGCTGCTCAGGAGGCTGAGGCGGGGTCATCATCTGAGCCTAGGGAGGTCCAGGCTTCCGTGAGCTGTGATGGTGCCACTGCACTCCAGCCTAGACCACAGGGTAAGACCCTGCCTCAAAAACAAAACAAAACCAACAAAAAATCCAAAGAGTGAGTGACAAACTCTTGAAGCCTCAGTTTCCTCATCTGTGGAACAGGAATAATAACAGCCCCCACCTCACAGTGTGTTAATTAATTAGAGAATTAATGAGAAAATAATGTATGAAAAACAGCACAATCTCTGGCACATAAGCATGGCACATAAACGGAAGCTATTGTTATTTTTAAATTAATGTGAATTCAGCCCCCAATCATAAAAAATTGTCAATAATTGGTGGTTCATATACGGACTGAATTCCACGATCCATGTTCTGTTTATTTCAATTCGGACTCCACCACTTTGAGTTCTGTGTCTTTGGGCAAGTTCTGTCACCTCCCTGAGCCTCAGTGTCCTCATCTGTAAAATGGGCATAAGAATGGAATCTGTCTCTCAGATCTTTTGTAAAGGTTTACAATAGTGTCTGGCACATATAAAGAATGCCGTATATGTGTTTGCTATTATTAGCATCAAAATTATGACTAGTAGGAACTAGCAGTTATTTCTAATGCCAAAGATGGGACTTCCACCCTCTTTAGGCAAATATATTGATGGATAAGTGAGCAGCTGCAAATGTATGATTCTTAGCTCCTCATTGAAATGCACCTCCTGGCTGGGTGCGGTGGTTCCCACCTGTAATCCTAGCACTTTGAGAGGCCAAGGCGGGTGAAATCACCTGAGGTCAGGAGTTTGAGACTAGCCTGGCCAAGATGGTGAAACACCGTCTCTACTAAAAATACAAAAATTAGCCCGGCATGGTAGCACGCGCCTGTAATCCCAGCTACTTGGAAGGCTGAGGCAGGAGAATCGCTTGAACCCAGGAGGCAGAGTTTGCAGTGAGCCAAGGCCGCGTCATTGCACTCCAGCCTGGGCAACAGGGCAAGACTCCACCTCAAAGAGCAAAAAAAAAAAAAAAAAAAAAAAAAAAGAAAAAGAAATGCACCTCCTATGCAAACTTGGACCATGCTTAAAGTGTGTTCCTTCATTTTAGTAATTGAAGAGGCTTATAAAAGCAATAATAAATATACCTAAGTTTCTATGGAAACAATTATCTAATTAGGTTTTCCCTTTAATCAAAGGAGTCCAAATCTAGGAACTCTTAGTATGTTTCCTGATTAAGGCCATTTGTGGTTTTCCTGAGTCGCTGGAGGAATCCCAGGGTAGAGGCATCCCCCCAACCTCGCTGCAAATGTTTTCATTACAGATTATAGCAGCAGGCCTGGCGGCATCTGTAGAGGGCTAATTTTTCCTGACGGTCCTGCTGACCTTTGTTTGCTGATAACCCTCTTCTCTGTGGTAACCCCAGCAGATAGAGGCAACACCAAGGACGTAGGTCTCATTTCCCTGAAGAGTAGCTTCTCGAGAGACTCAGGAGAGATGCCCACTGGAGGAGCTAGCATGAAAAAAAGAGAAAATTGCTGCCTTTAGGGGGTGCTCAGCCCTGAAGCGCTCAGTGTAGCCTCAGCTTAGATTGGCTGTAACATGTCAGAATGTGATGAGGCTGATATTTGGAGTTTGCTACTCAACATGGTCCCTGCAAAATGCCATTTCCAGCACCTAATACCTGTCTGGGGAGAGATCAGAACATTTAGTTTTAATCTTAAAGGTCATGCAGGAATTCATCCTAATAATAGAGCCCAAAGCCAGGCGGGGAGGCCAGAAAATCTCACCAGCAGGGGCTCCTTTTGCAGACTGAGCCACTGCAAGAGGAAGAGCCCACGTGCAGAGAACTGATAAAAACCAACTGTCCTTCACGGTGACCCCGAGAAGCCAAGTTCTGCTCCAGGACTTCTCTTCTGCAAAACCAGGACCCTAGGCATGGATGCTTGCATTCAGGCATTTATTGAACAAAAATTTATCTATGTGCCACGTCCTGGGCTAGACCCTAGAGATAAGAGGTGAAAAGATATGCTCTCTGTCCTCAGGTGAGAACAGCCAAGCCAAGAAAGTGCTAAGAAATGATCCCACTGCTGTCGATCTTAGCCATCTGGGTATGGAGGGAAGAGCACTGTGCCTGCCTGAAGAAGTCACGGAAGGCTTCACTCAGGAGGTGGCCTTGAGCGGGGTCCTGGCTGAGGAGTAGGCGTTTTCTGGTAGGCAGGCATGGCAGAGGGGCTCCTGGAAGACAGAAGGGCATGGGTGCACAAGAGACCTGGCCTGGCAGGGGTTGTGATGGAAGTAATGGGGGTGGAGGACTTGAGGCTGAGTCTGGAGCCAGAGAGACTGCGATGAATAGAGGTTATGAGGACCAAACTGGAGAGGCGAGGAGAGACTGTGCCAAAAGTTGGGGTCCTCATCTGTGGACAGCAGTGACCCCTAAGAAGGGTTGTACCAGTCAGAGTTCAACCAGAGAAGCAGACCCACTAGGAGATATATATTAAGAGATTTGTTGGAAGGCATTGGCTTAGGCAATGGTAGGGTTGGTGAGGCAGGTCTGGAATGCACAGGGCAGGCTGGAATTCTTGGTCAGGCAGGGGTGAAGCTGCTGCCTCGGGTGGAGTTTCTTCTTTATCAAGGAAGCCTCAGCTCTGCTCCCACATCCTTTCAACTGGTTGAACCAGACCCACCCTGATTATCTAGGACAGACTCGTTTTCCTAAAGTCAACCGATGTGGGTTTTAATCACATCTACAAAATACCTTCCTGGCAACGCCTAGATGAGTGTTTGGTTGAATAACTGGAGACTATAACCTAGCCAAGTTGACACTGAAAACTGACCATCAGAGAGGGAGTCCGGGGAGGTATGGGCTCTCTGCAGACCCTCCTCCTCTCTCCCTGCATTAAGGTGTGGCACCATAAGCAGCACCCAAAGTCACTCAAGGGCCGGGCACGGCAGCTCACACCTGTAATCCCAGCACTTTGGGAGGCTGAGGCGGGCAGATCACTTGAGGTGAGGAGTTTGAGACCAGCCTGGTCAACATGGTGAAACCCCATCTCTACAAAAAATACAAAAATTAGCCAAGCGTGGTGGCACATGCCTCTAGTCTCTGGTACTTAGGAGGCTGAGGTGGGAGGATCACTTGAGCCCGGGAGGTCAAGGCTGCAATGAGCCAACACCATGCCACTGCACTCCGGCCTGGGCAACAGAGCAAGACTTTGTCTCAAAAAAAAGTCATTCAAGTGACTACTCCAGACCAGAGAAAGCTGCAAATTAACAAAGGGTGATTCTGGGACAGGCAGAAATACATGTGGGCACTGGGCTGGAGTGATATCACCATGTCTGAGAATAGCCTCTTCTCAGCAGCCCCAAATCGGAAATACATAGTTCCAGAAGTCAAATACATCTTGATTTTGATCTCGGCTAGACTGCTTACTTTTTTTTTTTTTTTTTTAAGCTGTAAAATGAGATAATGCCTCGGGGGTACTTTGAGAGATTAAGATGTAAGCACGGGGGTGCATAACGTCAAGCTTCTAGAAGGTGTTTAAGGAGTGGCGTGGACCCTAAGATTCATTTGGCTGCAAGTAACAGGGACCAATGTCAGCCAAGTTAAGTAGAAAAGGGGATTTGTTGGAGGAATATAAGCGTGTCTCATGGATTCCAAAAAAAGTTGACAGCCAAGCCTTGGGAAAACTGGGAAGCAAGCAAGGCAGCCCTGTGGACCCCCATGGAAGAACTTTCCCAACCTTCCCTTGGGAACTTTGTCATTGACTGGCTCGGTGTCTCTCAGTTCAGGCTTTTGAGAGAAATAATCTTATTGGATGGTTTGGGTCAGATGTTCTCTTGGGGTCCAATCAGCTATGGCCTAAGAGTGGTGTCATGGAGAACAAATATGGCGCCAAATCTTACCCTGTGGACAGAATGGATACCTCAGGGGAGGCCCGTTCCTCTGGCGCTGTAGAAAGTTGCTACACCTCCTCCGCGGGAGCTTCATGTTACTCCCTCTCCCCAGTGACCTTCCTGCTCTGACCCTCGCCAACACCTTCTCATCTTTTCCCCACCTGCCCTTTGCAGACTTTACAGTTACCTCTCTATATCATTATGGCCCAGGACAAGTTATTTACCCCGTCTAACCCTCAGTCTCCTCATCTCTAAGATGGAGACGAGAATAATATCTTTCTTAGAGAATTGTTGTGAAGATTAAATAATATACATCCACCTCTTTGCCCTGATCGTTGTTGTTATTTCCTTGTTACTCAAGAAGTAGAGGCAGTGTTTCTCACTGCAGAGCCGGGCTTCCTCCTGAAAAATATTAATAACAGCACACGGCACGTGAGGAGGTGGAAGGCATACGCTTCCAAACCAACTGTCTCTGGGTTGAAACCTCAGCCCTGCCACTTAGTGTCTGTGAGACAAGTTAATCAGCATCTCTGGACTTGTTTCCTCCCTTGGAAAATGGGAATGTTAATAACGATCTTGCAGAATCGTTGTTAGAATCCAGTGACCTCCTTATGGGTGTGTGCTTAGCAAAATGCCTGGCATCTACAGTAGGTGCTCAATAAAAGGGAATTCTTATCATTGTAATTATATTTCATCTTATTAAAGCACTTATTTAGTCAGATAAACTCTTACATAGCATGACTCTCCAACTCCATCTAAAAACAGTCTAAATCTGATGTTACTTTCTTGTCATTTGTATCTTGGGCACTGCAGTACTGGCTACTAATTAACAATTATAGCTCAGGTGCCTGCTCTCCCTGGTAACTCTCTAGTTAATATTTTAAGCCAGGCAATGCTGTCATTGGCTTCAAGGTCAACTGCAGTTTGGGGAGCAGCAGCATGATTTTTGCATATGGCATTGGAGCCATCCGCTCTTCCCCGAGAGTGGAGGTAATTTGGAACCCACACTTCCTCAATCATACGTCCTTTGTGAGCACATAGAGCTGAAACCTCACACTGGGCCTAACCGGGCATGGTGATTTGGCACCTTGAATGGATTGCAAGAAAATCAAGCTCAAATAAGGAGCCACTATAAGCGCATTTCATTTTCATCTGCCATTTACCTAGAAAGGCCACGGCTCTGCATCTGAATAACCTGATGCCTGTCTTTAAAATGCACTCACTTGCTCTCTTTCCCGACTCACTAAATCAGGACAAAGAAAAAAAGTACCTTTGTATATAGCAATGCCTGAACAATTTGCACACCCTGTAATTCTCACATAACCCTAGCACTCTCCCCTCAGCTCCTGCAAGACATTTAATAGAAGGATGTGGTGCTGACATCTCATATTGTAACAATATTGTTACTATGTGGAAATATGCCAGGGTGAATCTTCTAGTAAACAGTGAAGGGCCATTAGAAGAAATGTGGTGAAATGACCCATTTCTGAGCCAACGAACAGCATACATTTAGGGATAAGAGTCAACATTTTGAATCATGTTTTCTGCTTATTAGTTTCCAACTCTTGACACCAAACATCTTTAGACTTAGACTGAATTAGGCACACTTTGCTGATGCCTTTCAACTTGGGATTTCTTGGTTTACTTCCTGGAGGACAGAATGGGCCAGTGGTTAACTCGGAGCTTTGATTCTGAGTTCAAGTCTGATTTTGGTCATTTACTACCTGTGTGACCTTGGATGTATTAATTATGGCCAATACATGCGTTCACGTATGTATTGCATTTTACATGTGCTGAAGAGTGTTTGGAAGTAATTTACCTGTATTAGCTCTTTTAATCCTTAGGTGTACAACACTATGAAGTAGGCGTTTTTCTTGTTATTCCCATGTTACAGTAGAAAACCAAGGCATAGTGAGGTTGAATAACTGGCTCAAAGTCAAGATCTGATCAGTGACCAAGCTAGCATTTGAACCAGGGGTCTTGACTCTGGAATCCCTGCTCTCAGCTAGTGTACTTGGGTTCATCTCTTTAAGCGTCATCTTTTCTGTCCATAAAATGACCATGGTACTACTACCTGCTTCTGGGATTCTGGTAAGGATTAAATGTTTGAACAAATGCATGTCAAGTGCATAGTGAATTACCTGGAATATTGGTATGAGCTCAATTAATGTTGGCCATTACAATTAATGTTGGCAGCTACTTTGTCGAGCCTCTGCCTTGTACGACTCCAGGGGCATCATTCACAGAGAGTACAATGTGTCTGGTGCTCCAGGGGGCCTTTCACTGTGAGTCCTAGATGACTGGCGCCCCCTGCAGTTGTGCACAACAGCCCTGTGGACCTGCATTGCTCTGGAAGGAGGGACAGCTGTCTAGGAATCCGCAATAGCCCAGGGAGGTGATGGTGAGGCCTGAAAGGGGGGTGGAGGCCGTGGGGAGAAAACCTGGGGAACCAGTTCAGCAACAACTTTATTATCAATGATTCACCATTTTCGAAAGATCAGTCAGACTTAGGACCATGTCAGTGGCCCCAGAAGAAAACCAAGCCAATCAGCGGTGAGAGCCGCTGTACAGGAATGGCTCTGTACAGGAATGGCTGCACAGTTGTGGGGACCCAGCACAAAAGGAAAACACGGGACCCCTTGTTCAAAAATTATGAATTTCAAGACAGCAACAGCAGAGCATTAAAGCACACACAGGGCACTTCTAAGCATGGGGCTCTGTGCACCTGCCTGGGTTGCATGCCAGAAGCCAGCCCTGTCTCAGTGCTACCATCCTACCCCCAGCCCCAAACGCATCAGCCAGGGATAGGCAAGTACTGGCTCTCGGGCCTCCAACCTGCAAGCTCATTCGTTCATCAGATTTCTCCCTCCAGGAGCACGGCCAAAAGACAAATCTGTGGCAGATGGAAAAAGATGGTTGGGACTCCAATAGGAGTAAGGCAGGGAAGATAAATCTTTAGCTCAAATGAATTGTGATTAACCACAAATACTAAGAGGTGCTTCGGGGAAGCCGGGGTGGGTAAATTGAATTCATGGGGAGGCAGCTTGCAGAACCTTCAAGAATAGTCTCTGTCCAAGAAGATTGATGCAGCGCAAAGGCTTATAAGGTTTTCTTTCTCCTACCTCAGGCTGGTAGAGTGATGAGCCATGAGCGACAGGCACGTGTCTGCATGAATAAAAGATGCATTGAGACCCAGTAGACCCTGAAGCACCAGGCACCAAAGGGCCTCCGTCAAAGCTTACGACCCAGAGGCCTGACCGTGGTGACTCTGCTGCCACCGACCCTCATCTTCCAAGCTGGAGACTGCTTTTCTTCTGCAGTTTCATCACCTTTAAGATACTTGTACACGTGGGAAGTCACCAGTTGTACACGTGGGAGGTCACTTGTACACGTGCGAGGTCACCTAAGAAGGGAAGTGGTGTGATCTGAGGCATGTGGACAGCCACCTCTGATGTCTGGGACACCCTGAGACACCACCATCAGAATCCCATGGGTTAAGATCTCCTCCAGATCATCAATTTACAAATGCACTTATCTTTACCTGGGAAGGTTACCTTTAACTTCCCATAATGCCTTCATGAGAACACGTGAGTAGATAATCTGGCTCTTTTCTAGCAGAGTCCTGAAGGGATGGGACACTGGACAGGTTAGTTTTCATATGCGGATGAGGGTCTTACATGTCGGGAGCATTCGTTCATTCCCTCATTTGATATTCACTGAGCATCTCCCAGGAGGGGGCCTACTCAGGCTGAGGGCTTTGGGGACAGGAGGATGCCAGGAATCTGGTAGACGGGATCATAGGGAGGGCTTCCCAAGGCAAACCTTGTCTGCCTTACTACTTAAAACTAGAGCCATCCCAGAGTCAGGGAAGAACACATGTGATTAAGTCACTGTCCAGTAAAGTCTGTTTCCACAGACCAAATCCACCCATTCCGGTCAGCTGATGTGCAAGACCCTCCTCACTTTTCCAGACCTGCTTCCCTCTGCTTCCCCACATGCCCCACTGTCCAGGCAAATGGAAACACCTGTGTATGTTCCAGTGGCTGAACCTTTGCTCCTCTGGTGCCTCTCACCCGAACCAGCCTTGGGAAGCATTTCCATCTATCGGGACACCCACCAATCGGGACCCTCCCAGGTTCATCTCTGATTCTACATTATCCATGTCTCCTTTCCTGTTTCCTGTGATCAGATGGGACCTGGTCCCCCTTTGGGCCTCCTTAAAACAAAACTTTAGCACCTCCCTCCTGCCTATGGTGTGTTCTGTCCTGTCCTCAAGTCATCTGTCCTCTTATCTTAGTCCCCATTCTTACTCTGAAGGCAAGGACTCTAAGCTCCTCATTACCAAAAAAAAAAAAAAAAAAAAAAAAAATCCCTAGAGCCTAGACAGTATCTGGCACACAGTTAATATGTTTGTTGAATTAAAACTTATGCCCTGGCTACAAATTGCTCCAGGCACGGAGTAGATGACATCTCCTAACCACCATTTGTCAAAGGATTCTTTTCTTTCTTTGTGGAATATGGTCTCCTATAACTGAGTCACCATATCTTGGCATTCCTTGAATTTCTTTTTTTTTCTTTTTTCTTTTTTTTTGAGACAGAGTTTCACTCTTGTTGCCCAGGCTGGAGTGCAATGGCACAATCGTGACTCACCGCAACCTCCGCCTCCCAGGTTCAAGCAATTCTCCTGCCTCAGCCTCCCAAGTAGCTGGGATTACAAACATGTGCCACATGTCCAGCTAATTTTGTTTTTTTCTTTTTTTTTTTAGTAAAGACGGGGTTTCTCCATGTCGGTCAGGCTAGTCTTGAACTCCCGACCTTAGGTGATGCGCTCACCTCGGCCTCCCAAAGTGCTGGGATTGCAGGCGTGAGCCACCATGCCTGGCAGCATTCCTGAATTTCTTGACCCGGGATGGGATATACATGGAATAAAGGGGCTTTTTCCACTTTTCTTATTTTGCAATATAATAATTCATTTACTGTAAAATGTAATAATTCACATACCATAAGATATAATAATCCACTTACCATAAAATTCACCATTTTAAGTGTACAATTCAGTGATTTTTAGTATATTCACAGAGTTGTGCCACCATCACCACTATCTAATTACAGAATGTTTACAGCACCCTAAAAAGCGAAGGGGCTTTTTGTTAGCTTTAAGTATGTGGCAGTTCTTTTGTTGGGAAGTCATTCAAGCAATTTTCACAAAGTTGTCCAATCCAAGTCCCGCCAGCCAGGGATTTGGCCTTTCCCACCAGGTCTCCTAGAATTGGAGGAATCCGGTGACTTCTTTTTTTGTTCTGTTGCTGAGGCAGAGTGCAGTGGTGCAATCTTGGCTCACTGCAAATTCTTCCTCCCAGGCTCAAGTGATTCTCTCACCTCAGCCTCCCGAGTAGCTGGAATGATATGCATGCACCACTATGCCAACTAACTTTTGTATTTTTAATAGAGATGGGGTTTCACCATGCTGCCCAGGCTGATCTCGAACTCCTGAGCTCAAGCGATCCTCCAGCCTTGGCCTCTGAAAGTGCTGGGATTATAGGTGTGAGCCACGGCACCGGCCCCCGCTGGCTTCCAAGGGAGGGCAGGCTGGATTCCATTTGCTGCCATCTCTCTGCCTCCAAGTCTCATCCCACCCTACCTCCACTTCCTTGCTTGCTTACATTGTGCTTAACAGACAACCCTGCCCTCGAAACAGCCTTGGGATGCCTCTAAATCATCAACTCCTGTTCCTCTTTGAACTCTGTCCCTTCACCCTTAATCTGCTGGGACGGCCTTTTTCCTGATGCATTTTATTCAGATTTCATCACCCGGGAGGCAGAGTTTGCAGCCAGGGCATCTTCCCGCCAGCTTGGGGGCCCAGATAAGTGGCTTTGGAGGAGGGCTGAGTCGCCGACACCTGCACATGGGAAACCTCTCCACTTGCCCCTTCTTCTGTCCTGAAATGTCACTGGAGCCTCATCCTGACACAACTCTTTCCAAACTCGCCTACTGGCTTGCTTGTGCCATCATTCCAAACACCTGCTCAGCTCTGCTGGGCCAAGGAAGCAACACGCTGCGCTTGTTAGATTCTGCGTGACTTGCAAGCCCCCAGTCTCTGGTCCTGGTGAAGGAATGTGCCTCTGGTCCCTGGACATGCCTCTGGCCTCCCTGTCACCTCCCTCCACTTGCCCACAAAGTACCCAATGACACTGCAGAGAAGATGCCCAAGAGTCCACTGAGGATGGTGAGAGTGAGCTTAGTCCCCAGGGGAATGCAGAAACTGGAGATGATGATGGAGCTGGGCGAGCTTCCGGAACATCCTGTTGCAGAGAGCGGCTCCTGGCCTCCCTGGCACGCTTGCCTGAGGTGCTAGGGCAGCAGGCACGAGCCACCAGCCTTTGATCCCTGCGCACACACAGCTTTGCTTTCAGCAGCGCGTTTGATCCCATGGCAGCGGCTGCGGGATGACTGTTGTTTCTGTGTGATCTGCCAGCAGTGGGGATGGGACTTGGCTTTCTGGAGGAGCAGCCACATTAGCCAGGGTGACCTTGGTCAATGCTGCGGGGACTTCAGTTGGCACCACTGTGACTGTGCTTTCCAAATGCTTTTCATGTTCCCCCTGCTTCTCATCTTCTATACCCTTCCTTACCCCCACCCACCCCAAGCGCAGGGCTGCCTGCTGATGTCAGATGGAAGACTTGAATCAGAATTGCCACCTGGTAGAAAAGTAGACCATCCAAAGGCGGCCATTTATTCATTCATTCAGTTGGTGGTTATTTACTGAGCATCTACTGTTTGCCAGATACTGTGCTGGGTGTTAAGGAGACAAAATGTACAAGCTAGCATCCCTGCCCCCAGTCACTTGTGTGCAGGGAGGCAGATAAGAATATCAGCTTGAGAGCTGGAAGGTGCAAACAACCCAAATGTCCAACAACAGATGTATGGCTAAACCAGGTGTGGTCAATCCATGCAGTGGATTGTTTTTCAGCCATACAAGAATGAAGTACTTACCAAACATGGTGGCTCATGCTTGTAATCCCAGTGATAGTTCAAGGTTGGAAGAAGTCTACAGCCATCTCCCAGGTACATTAGAAGCCCAGAGGGTCCCTTACCTCAACCTGGAGGTTGGGTGGCTTCCAAAAGGAGAGGAATCTTGACTAGCATCATGAGGAAACAATCGGTGCAGGAAATGGGAGAGGGTGTGCCAAGCAGAGGGAACAGCACAAGGCACAGAGACAAAGGCAAAGGCACAGAGGAGGAAAGTACCATGCATTTAAGGTCCAGGACATGGCCGGGCGCAGTGGCTCATGCCTGTAATCCCAGCACTTTGGGAGGCCGAGGTAGGCAGATCACGAGGTCAGGAGATCGAGACTATCCTGGCCGACATGGTGAAACCCTGTCTCTACTAAAAATGCAAAAATTAGCTGGGTGTGGTGGCATGTGCCTATAGTCCCAGCTACTTGGGAGGCCGAGGCAGGAGAATCGCTTGAACCCAGGAGGTGGAGGTTGCAGTGAGCCAAGATCGTGCCATTGCACTCCAGCCTGGCAACAGAGTGAGACTCTGTCTCAAAAAAAAAAAAAAGATTCAGGACACAGTTGGCGGGACTGCATTTGGGAAAGCAGCCGGGGGAGATGAGGGTCAGGCCAGGCAGGTGTGTGTGTGGCATGTTAAGGCGGTGGAGGCCACTGATGGCTTTCAGCAGGACAGGAATGGACCCCCAACTTCGGTGGCATGGAGGAGGCAAGGATGGAGGCAGAGACCAGTTAGGAGGCAACTGCAGTGGCCTGGGCAGGAAATGATGGCAGAGCAAATCAGCGCCAGGAAATGGCATCTCCGGGGGTAGCCTGGCTTTGGTGGACCAAGGAAAGAGAGGATTGAGACAGGAGCCCCAAGGACCCACTGCATTTTCCCAGGCTCCTTTAAGATGTTTTTCCACATGCACGGCACATCCTTGTGCTTCGTGGCTGACTTCTGCAGCCCCTCTCCATGCAGCTTAGAAATTAGGGGCTGAGAATCTGGAGGCAGACCAGCTGGGTTCAAACCCCAACTCTACTAGCTATT
This sequence comes from Gorilla gorilla gorilla, assembly GCF_029281585.2. Lineage (NCBI taxonomy): Eukaryota > Metazoa > Chordata > Mammalia > Primates > Hominidae > Gorilla > Gorilla gorilla. The sequence goes on along the minus strand of NC_073224.2, from coordinate 225,395,901 downwards.
AGCTATATGGCCCCAAACCAATTCATTCACCTCTCTCCCTGTATCTGTTTACCTAGCTGTAAAATGGGAATGGGCATAACAAGAGTACCTGGTTATAGGGTTATTGTGAGGATTAAGTGAGTGTGTCTGTGCCTAGAATGGTGCGTGGCACACAGTATGTGCTCCATAAATGTTTGCTTTCATTCTTCCTGCTCAGAGCTTTCCTTACGCTCTGTGACTTGAGACAGATCAGAACAGGGCCCAGTTTGTATTTGGAAGCCAGTGAGACCTGAGATATAAATCACACTTGTGTGCCTTCTGGGTGGTTCCTCCTCTGGCAAACAAGACCACCCTCCCCAGGCCGTGCCCTCGCCTGTTAGGGGCCCCATGAAGCCACACAGCCCGCAGCCTCCACCTGAGGAAATTAAAAACCAGATTGGTAATTTCAGGGTAATCAAAAGTAACACCACAGGGCCTGACCTTTTGTTCACGAGCAGTTACATAAGCAGCATTTGCTAAAATCTCACCTTGAGCCTCAGCTCTCCTCTCCTGTGCTCCTCAGGATGCAGCCTGGTTTGGAGGTGGCATCCTGGGCCCACTCTCCACCGGTTCTTCTAGGTGCCCTCTTGTAAGTGTAGCTGTAAAGGATCAGCAAGTGGGCACTCATTTCATGGAAAGCGCAGTGGGGATTGCTGACTCTCATCTAAACCCGACAGAGTTAGGATGCAAAAGAGATGTGGAAATCCCTAAAAATTCCTGTGGCATCCAGAATGAAACCTCAGCAACCATCCCTGGTAGAGTGTCTACTACCAGAACCATTGACCATCATCCACAAACTGTCAACAGGCAACAGATCTCTGGATTTGGAGCACTGCCATTCCAAGGCTGTGGGTCTTTATCTTCCTGAACCTCAGTTGCCTCCCCTGCTAAATGGGTGTAGCCAGTGGTGTGCTGGTAAGTGTTGAACAACCAGTTCTCACTGCGGGGCCAGGCTAGGAGGCAGCGGGGAGGCTGGTGTGTGGTGTTTGCCAATTTCCTTGATGTAAATACTTAAGCTACTTACTTGATGTCCCTGATGACAGAGTCACGGGAGTCGGCTCTCAGGAGCCAGTGAAGTCAGCTCCTGCACACCACTGGGTATCAGTAAGTACTTCACAGGCTGTATGGGTGTAATGGTTAATACTGAGTGTCAACTTGATTTGATTGAAGGATGCAAAGTATTGTTTCTGGGTGTGTCTGTGAGGCTGTTGCCAAAGGAGATTAACATTTGAGTCAGTGGACTGGGCAAGGCAGACCCACCCTCAATCTGCGTGGGCACCATCTAATCAGCTGCCAGCACGGCTAGGATAAAAGCAGGCAGAGGAACATGGAAGGACTAGACTGGCTGAGTCTTCCAGCCTCCATCTTTCTCCCGTGCTGGATGCTTCCTGTCCTCAAACATCAGACTCCAAGTTCTTCAGCTTTTGGACTCTTGAACTTACACTAGTGGTTTGCCAGAGGCTCTTGGGCCTTTGGCTGGAGACTGAAGGCTGCACTGTCAGCCTCCTCCTTTTGAGGTTCAGGGACTTGGACTGGCTTTCTTGCTCCTCCCTCTTCAGCTTGCTGATGGCCTGTTGTGGGGATTTTGCCTTGTGATCACGTAAGTCCGTTCTCCTAATAAGCTCCCCTTCATGTATTCATCTATCCTATTAGTTCTGTCCCTTTAGGACCCTGACTAATACAATGGGTGAAATGAGAAGCAGTCCGTGAAAGCTTGTGTTACCCTGTAAGGGGTGTGCAGATGGACTCCACAGAGAGCACAACACGGGGTCTTAGGGAGGTCTGGAAATGAGCATACGCCTAGATGTAATCTCTTCTGTGTCAGGCACATAGTAGGTACTTGTCGATATGGATGGTAGCATGGTACTTGTAGGTAGGTACTATGTACTGTGGAGATGAATTTAAGAGGCTTTTTATCTTTGATGAATTCACAGATTTGCTCCCCTCCTTGCAGTCGTTTATTTTCAAATTCAGGCTTCATGGCGTCCTCCAAATGCATGCTCTTTCCCATCCATCAGAACCTGCAAAAGTAACCTAAATCTGCCCAACCTCACTCCCACCTACTGCCCTGTGGGATCTGGTTCTCACCTCCTCTCCATTCTCATCTGTCCCTGCATGAGCTGGTGCTCATTCCACACCAGCCCCTCTGACCTCCTTGCTTTTCTTGTGGCATGACACACATTGCCTCCCTCAGGGCCTTTGCACATGCTGTTGCCTTGGCTGGGATGCTGTTTCCCTCGTTTCCCCATGACTCAGGACTCTGCACAAAGGTCACCTTTCAGAAAGCCTTGTCTAACACAGGAAACCGTCACCGGCACCCATTCTTCCTCCCCGGTGCCTGCTGTGTGTCTCTTTCTGCCTTCTATACTGTACATTTGCTGTGTGTTTCTTTATGGCCTATCCTCCCCACCGCCTCCACTAGTGGTGAACTCCTCATGGGAGGAATCTATCCTCTGCCTGAGGTAGGCCCTACTTCGCCTCTCTTCCTTCTTGCACTTGGCCCCTCCAGTCGGACATGCTAGGTAAGCCACTTTCTGGCCTCTGTTCTGGTCCTGGTTCTTCTCTCCCTCAGAGATGTGTAATCCCACGGATAAGCCTGGGTCTCACTCCTGCAAATAAGCAGCACATGCCTCAATCCAGGGCTGGGCATGATCCTCTCAGGCACCCTCTCCCCACCCACACCCGGGCTTTCCCAGCCAAAGCTCAGGCCACCTCCGTTCTCCAAACTCAAGGCCCATGTCTTAGTGAAGCCACGTGTCATGTCCCCATCCTGCATTCAGACCAGCCTGTGACAACCACATCTCCACCACCCCGCCTTCACATGAGCTCCATGGCTCCACAGACCTTGTCCTGCCCAGCTCTGATTCCCAGTCTCTAGAACAAAGCCTGGCACATGGTAGGTGTGCACTACAGACTAGGGAAACTGACAATTCTTCAGACAGTCTGGAATCGCTGGAGAGCTCCAGGATGCGTTTCTGTTACAAAAAGGGTGTAGACATGCATGGTTCAGCTCAGCTCTATGTATCGCAGTATTTTGGAAGATCGCCATCTCTTCATTTGTAAGCATGGCACCAGGGAAGACTCTCCATTGGGTGTTTCCTCAAAGTACTGCCTTTGGCATAACATGAGAGTCCTCGCTCCCATCACCTGAAGGAGTGGGAAAGGAAGGGGTGAGTTTAAGAAAGACACAAACTTGACTGAAAGGAGAAAGAGTCTCGAACAGATGGCACAACCTGCCCGTTTCTCCACAGCATGATTGTGACAAAGAGAAGGAAGACCTGAGTCCACTCGGTGGTGAGGGCAGCTCCCAGGTACCCCATGCAAGGAAAGTGGTGAAGACGGCCTGATGGACTTGGAAGCAGTGGGTTAAGCTATGTTGGTGTATCATTTGGTGGCCACTTAGGTAACACACATGGAGGTAGAAAGGGCAGAAAGGTGGTGCTGGTTTTTTTTGTTTTTTGGTTTTTGTTTTTCAGATGGAGTTTTGCTCTCGTTGCCCAGGCTGGAGTGCAGTGGCATGATCTCGGCTCACTGCAGCCTCCGCCTCCTGGGTTCAAGTGAATCTCCTGTCTCAGCCTCCCAAGTAGCTGGGCTTACAGGCGTGCACCACCACCCCCGGCTAATTTTTGTATTTTTAGTAGAGACGGGGTTTCACCATGTTGGCCAGGCTGGTCTTGAACTCCTGACCTCAGGTGATCCGCCTGCCTCAGCCTCCCAAAGTGCTGGGATTACAGGCATGAGCCACTGTCCCTGGCCTATGGTGCTGTTTTTAATTTAACTATGTTTTGTCCAAGAAGCGCTAACAGGAGATTCTAGCAGTGGGAACCTGGAAGCCATTCCAGGAGATGAGAGTCTATGAAGAGGGATCGATGTGAGGGGATTAGAAAGTGTGTTGGAACCAAGAATGTTAAAAGGCCAAGTGAAGAGTTAAAGAGTTAAAAGGCGGAGTGCAGAGTTTACAATACATCAAATCAAGAAAAATGAGGGCAATCTCATTCATTTTTATCACTGATCTCACTAAGCTTTTTTATTCTATTCTGCAAATAGAGGTTCTATAGCTTCAAGACAGAGTGTTGGCCCTGGAGTCAGGAAGATCCAGGTTCAAATTTTAGCTCCACCTTGGACTAGTTACGGGGCCCCAGGCAAATTACCTCTCCAAGCCTCAGTTTCCTCATCTGCAAAATGGTCATTACAGCATGTCTCTTTCATTGAGTAGCCGTGAGGATTCAATGAAATAGTCCTTGTGGAGTGCTTAGTGCAACTCCTAACTCAACACTTAAAAGATGCCAGCTCTCATTTATTCATCAAAAACACGATGCCCACGATGTGCCAAGGAACCCTTCTTGGTGCTTGACAGGCACTGATTCAGTTGCTCTTTGTACACTGGGAAGAAGGGACTCCTGTCTCCCCTACTTTACAGGTGAGGAAACTGAGGCACAGAGAGGTTAAGAAAACTGTCTGAGTCATGCAGCTTGTGAGTGCCAGAGGCAAGTTTCAAGCTCACGCATGACACCTCTGGGCTCCCTGTTGATGCCGCTTACACAGTTTTGGGTCACCTGCTCCATGCTGAGCCTGGCACTGGAGCATCAATGCAAACGGGAAAGGAGTAAAACCACGGTGCTCTTTACATTGCTTGCCCTCTTAGTGGAGGGCTCACTCTCTCCTGGAGCCCACACTTACAAAGTAGAAAATAATTAAGTAGGCCAGCATCCAAGCAACTTGAAAATGTCAGTCAGTAAACATCTCTTCTCCACGAAGAAATCAGTAGCCCTCGGAGGTGATCTTTGCTTTCTTTTTTCTGTTTCTTTCTTTTTTTTTTTTTTTTTTGAGACAGAGTCTTGCTCTGTCGCCCAGGCTAGAGTGCAGTGGCCCTATCTCGGCTCACTGCAAGCTCCACTTCCCAGGTTCACGCCATTCTCCTGCCTCAGCCTCCAGATTAGCTGCGACTACAGGTGCCCGCCACCACACCCGGCTAATTTTTTGTATTTTTAATAGAGACGGGGTTTCACTGTGTTAGCCAAGATGGTCTCAATCTCCTGACCTCATGATCCACCCGCCTCAGCCTCCCAGAGTGCTGGGATTACAGGCGTGAGCCACCACGCCCGGCTCACTTTCTTTTTTCTTTTCTTTTCTTTTTTTTTTTTTTTTAATTTGAGACAGGGTCTGGCTCTGTCACCCAGGCTGGAGTGCAGAGGCATGATCTCAGCTCACTGCAGCCTCTGCCTCCCAGGCTCAAGCCATCCTCCCACCTCAGCCTCCCAAGTAGCTGGGACTACAGGCAAGTGCCACCACGCCCAGCCAATTATTTGTTTGTTTGTTTGTTTGTTTTTTCATAGAAATGGGGTTTTGCCAGGTTGCCCAGGCTGGTCTCAAACTCCTGAGCTCAAGTGATCTGCCTGCCTTAGCCTCCCAAAGTGCTGGGATTATGAGCTGGCATGATGAGCCACTGTGCCTGGACTACTTTCTCTCTGAGGGTGAGATGAACAGAGACCCAGTAAGACATGTGTTCGTTATTTTAAACTGCTGACATTTGTGGCATTGTTTGTTGCTGCGGTATAACCTATCCTACCCTGTTTAAGGCACCCTCTTAATACTACTTTACATCTCATTTGTACAGGGTGTGTTCAGAATGGATGCGCAATGAATCCTTCTTAAGTTGAGGTAAACTCCATCAACTGAATTGCTTCAGGGCTGCAGAAGCTGAAATGGGTATTTTCATCTCTTCATCCAGAAAGGCTTCATTTGGGACACCTGTGGGAATGCCTGTTCTGCTTTCATGTTAGCCAATCTTTAAAGCTTTTATTAGCTATGATAAATTATTCAAAAAGGCGGAACACTTGAAACCTCTTTAGAATATTGACGTGGACCGACAGTAAATGAATGGAAAAGTACCTCCAGGTCTGAGGCTAACTTTCATTTAATTTTCTAGAGACCCAGTCGAGTTGTTAAAATGATCAGAAACGGGCCTGGCCAGAGCCAGCTCTTCAAAGAGGGGATGTTATTACCTCCTTGACCGTTCACTTAATCAGATCTGGTCAATGTTAAGAAAACAAAATTCCTCGTACGATGGTAGGCTCAGGATATAATTAACAAGCGGATTTTACTTTTACCCAGAAACCCCTTAAGAACATTTTTTTTTGGAAAAGTAGGCTTCAACGAAATAAAAAAATTTAATGTACAATTTAGTTTCATTTCTGAAATCTTACACGGTATTTTATAGGAAGCCTTGGAGACCCCCATCAGAATTCCTCTCCTTGAGTTCATTTTTATATCTTCATGTTTTTCTAATGAAACGGTATTAGAAAATAGATGTCCCCGAAGGCCATATCAAAGTTATAAGTATCTGACACGTTTCTTCCCCTGAATTTTGGAGATGTTGTCAGACCATCTGCATATCTAGGGAAGTATGAGTGTTGTGGGGACTCAAGGCTTGGATGTATTGGGAATGGGATGGCAGGTCCATGATGAGCCAGATGAGGAGACAGCAGAGATTTACGGGAGGCAGAATCCTAACCCAAAAGTACCCCAAGGCTGACCCAGCATGGCAGATCTCCAGGTTTTTGTGATCCCAAAATCAAGAACCACATATGACTCAGCAACTCCATTCCTAGGTATACATCCACGAGAACTGAAAACGTGTGTCCACACGTGTGTCCTATGAGCATTCACAGCAGCGTTATTCATGAGAGCTGAAAGGTGCAAATAACCCAAATGTCCAACAAAAGGTGAAGAATAAACAAGATGTCGTCAATCCATGCAATCAAATATTTTTAAGCCATAAGAGAATGAAGTAATTGCCAGACACGGTGGCTCGTGCCTGTAATCCCAGCACTTTGGGAGGCTGAGGCAAAAGGATCACTTGAGCCTAGGAGTTCAAGACTAGCCTAGGCAACACAGTGAGACCCCATCTCTACTACAAAACATTTAAAAATTAGCTTGGTGTGGTGGCACCTGCCTGTGGTCCCAGCTACTCCAGAGGCTAAGGTGGGAGGATCGCTTGAGCCTGGGAGATGGAGGCTGCAGTGAGCCATGATTGCAACACCACACTCCAGCCTGCACAACAGAGTGAGGCCCTGTCTCAAAAAAGAGAATGAAGCACGTGCTACAACATGCATGTTCCTTTGAAAATGTGATGCTATGTGAAGCCAGTCACAAAAGACTACACGTCATATGATTCCATTCATAGGAAATGTCCAGATTAGGGAAGTCTGTGGAGACAGAAAGTAGCTTCGTGGTTGCCGGGGACTGTGGGAGGGGAAGTGGGGAGTGACTGCTCATGGGTAGGGGTTTCTTTTGGGGCGGATAAAAATGTTCTGGAATTAGGTCATGGTGATAGTTGCACAACCTCGCGAATATGCTAAAAAACACTGAATCGTACACTTTAAAAGGGTGAATTTTATGATCGATGAACTTTATCTCAAAAAAAAAAGAGTCACGGGGCGCAGAGGGTGGTGATAAGAGGAGCCGTTCTAATCGTCTCGGCAAAGCAGAGGCAGGCAGTGAGTGGGGGGCTTTCCGGCAGCCGCCCTCTCAGGCCGGTCGGAGCCGTCTCAGGGTGTTTCAGCATCATCGTGGCTTTCTCTCTCCGTCACCGCTCAGCAAGCTTCTCGGGGAAATGTGCGTCTCTCCTGAGTCCAGGGAGTCAAAACCAGGAGAAAGTCCGTGCGGTTATGACTGGCTGACTGGCGCTCACTGTCAGTTTCATGACGAGGGGTGGCACGCACAGGTGGACCAGGTGTGAGGGGTCAGGCAGGTGACGACACATTCCGCAGTCCAGAGAGTGGCTGGGTCCCTTCTCCGCAGGCTCTTGGGGCTCTCCAAGGACTGAGAGGGTGATTTAGGATGGCCATCCTCCATAAAAGCTATACCTCCCCGGGAAGGAGCAGAGGCCTCCCCAGATAGTGGCCGTTTACCATGCCCTGGGCTTCCTCAGGAGGGCTATGATGGCCTGGCCTGCTCTGACACAGACTGCTGATGAATTTATGTACTTGGGCTGCAAGGTCTCTCCTAAAGTTTTTTTTTTGTTTTTTTGTTTTTTTGTTTTTTTTTTTGAGTGGAGTCTCGCTTTCTTGCCCAGGCTGGAGTGCAGTGGCGTGATCTCGGCTCACTGCAAGCTCTGGCTCCCGGGTTCACGCCATTCTCTTTCCTCAGCTTCTTGAGTAGCTGGGACTACAGGCACCCGCCATCACGCCCAGCTAATTTTTTTGTATTTTTAGTACAGACGGGGTTTCACCATGTTAGCCAGTATGGTGTCTATCTCCTGAACTCATAATCCGCCCGCCTTGGCCTTCCAAAGTGCTGGGATTACACACGTGAGCCACCGTGCCTGGCCTAAACTTTTTCTCTGCACTGAAGAGAGCTGTCCTCTGAGCCCTTCGTCTGTCATGCCCTGCTTTTTAGAATGATGCCGTCCGGAAAGCTTTTGTCGACTCTCTCCATGTGGTAGTTTTCAAAATTGGGACAATGGCCGGGCATGGTGGCTCACACCTGTAATCCCAGCACTTTGGGAGGCCAAGGCTGGTGGATCACTTGAGGCTAGGAGTTTGAGACCACCATGGCCAACATTACAAAACCGTCTCTACTCAAAATACAGAAATTAGCCGGGTGTGGTGGTTTGTGCCTGTAGTCCCAGCTATTAGGGAGGATGAGGCAAGAGAACTGCTTGAACCCGGGAAGCAGAGGTCGCAGTGAGCTGAGATTGTGCCACTGTACTCTAGCCTGGGCAACAGAGTAAAACTCTTGTCTCAAAAAAAAAAAAAAAATTGGGACAATTTTGCCACCCAGGGGACACTGGGCAATACCTGGAGATGTGTCTGGTTGGCACAACTGGTATGGGGGGGTTACTAGTGAGATCTGGTCAGTGGAGACCTGGAATGCTGCTCACCATCCTACTATATGCACAGAACAGCCCCCATAACAGAGAAGTATCTGGTCCCAGAGCGCAGCCGTCTCGGGGCTGGGAAACCTGCTCCTGTGCTTCCACGATCAGGGGGTTGCTTCCCGGCACCGCTGTTCACAGACACTGTTCCAACACCATGAGTTTACACTGGAGACTTCTTCGTAGACACGGACCCTGTTTGGCCAGCTGGCCTCTTTTAAGGGTTAAATGTGATGATTAACAGGACAAGGAGCCTGTCACATCATGAGCACTTGGTGATGGAGCCTGTTATTCTTATCACTGTTGTCTTGGGAGGGCACTCAGTGGAACGAGAAGGGAACGAGGAGTGAGCAGCATTGGCTTAAATGCTGGTCCTGTCCCCAACCCACAGAGGGGCTGAGGAAAGCCACCTACCTCTCCGAGCCTGATTCCTTCATCGCAAACATGGAAATATTGCTTTCTGACCCACCCTCCTCCCAGTGTGTTCATGAAGACAGAGTTACATTATGTATGCAAATGTGATTTAAAAGAGAAGTGAGACATATATGTTATTGTGCCTAATACTACATCATGGCTACCGTTTACTGCCAGCTCCTGGCCTAGCAGGACATGGTCTGTGCTGTCCCCCTCCACCCTTGGCTCCTGGCAATTCTGTTGGGCAGGGGTCTTTATTGCAAGGAAGAGAGGCCAGCCCTGGAAACAAACGTAAGCAAAGTGGGAAATTAATTCAGAGGATCTGGCAGAGCTCCCCAGTCCAAAGGAAAGCTGATAAGCAAGGCTTGGAAGGCTCAGGTCTTGGGCAGCCAGGATGCCAGGAAGCAGGGACCCCGTGGATGGGCTGGGTGGGGCTTACAAGCCTCTGGCTTATAAGTCCTTGTGTCTCCTCACTCAAAACTCCCCGGCCAGGAACAGAGGGTCTGTTGGACTAACTCAGGCCCAGTGGGGTCAGCCAGCCTCAACCATATGAGTTGAGAGTACAGGGGAGATCTCCCACAAAACCCGGGTGCTACTACTGGAATAGGGAGATGGAGGCAAAATAGCAGATGTCAACACATCACCCCTGTTTACCAAGCCCTGACCCCCGACGTACCCAATCCTCAGCTTTGTAATGGAAAAAGAGGCCTCCCCACGTCCAGTCTTTTTAGGAGAGACACATCAGGCTCTTTGGTTCAACTTTTGAAAATGCACAGATACAGGTAAGGAGTCAACACCACAGAGACTCTGGCAGGATGCTAAGTTCTGAGTGGCAGATCAAGACATGAGCTGTGTCATAGCCAGGCTAGGAATGGTGCCTCAGCTCCATGGCTCCCTCTGGGGAGTTCCTCCAGGGGTCCCCAGAGGGACAGCTAGGCGTAATTGGCACCACATGGGTGGAGGTCTTGGTGACCAGCTTGGCATGCCCGTGGTCTGCCATGTTCATTTTGTTGACATTTAATTATTTTAATTATTTCCTTTTCATGTTTGATGTGGGGCAAGCCACTTGCTCAAACTCCCTGGACCTCAGAGTCCTCCTCTGTAACACGGGGAGAAAACTGTACCTATTGTGCAAAGTGATAGTAAAGGTTGAAGAGCGTACTAGTCGGGGTATAGGTGAAGGTGCTGGAACAGAAGTCCTAGAAGGCAGTAAACAAGCTACAAGGGTGTTTTTCTCTTCTGTGAGAGTCCAGAGGAGGTGGTCCAGGGTAGCTCTGCCCCATGAGGTTGTCCAGAGATCCAGATTCCTTCTGCTTTGTTGCTGTGCCTCACGCTGGGGTGTTGCTTCAGGGCCAAAGCTGACTCTTTCCATTCCCTTTGCAGCCCACAGCAGGGGAGAGGGGAAGTGGAGGCAGGTTCTTTAAATGATGTGATCTGTAATTTACCCAGCTCCACCAGTCATTTTCCATTGGCCAGAACGTGGCTGCACTTAGCTACAAAGGAAGCTGGAAAAATGGAATATCTGGGCTACTAGGCCAGGTGCGGTGTCTCATACCTATATTCCCAGCACTTTGGGAGGCCAAGGCGGGCAGATAACCTGAGGTCAGGAGTTCGAGACCAGCCTGACCAACATGGTAAAACCCGTCTCTACTAAAAATACAAAAATTAGCCCAGCATGGTGGCTCATGACTGTAATCCCAGCTACTCGGGAGGCTGAGAAAGGAGAAGAATCACTTGAACCTGGGAGGTGGAGGTTGCAGTGAGCAGAGATCGCGCCAATGCACTCCAGTCTGGGAGACAGAGCAACACCCCATCTCAAAATAATAATAATAATAATAATAATAATAAATTAAAATCTGGCTAGATGGGTGGGAGCTGGATCTGGGGGGAAAGGAGGTGGAGGGAATATTCCATAACTGCACTTGAAGGGGGTGTACATGCTGGGAGGCGATTGCAGTGTTTGCCAGTTGCATAATACAATTAAAGAACAACTAGCCTTAATGTGTAGTAAGGGCTCAGTGGATGGTAAAAGTTGCTTTTAGGATTCTTCCTCTTAGGAGGAACAGGCAAAGCATCTCTTGTTTCAGTGTTCCTGGAGGCCAGACTATAACATAAATGTGAGGGCATGGCCTTTGATGGCTTTTCCACCAGGTCCCTGGGACCACTGGAGGAACTCCCCAGGGTTCCTCTGGCCTTTAGGGAAAAGCCTGAAGCTCCTCAAGGGTGTGGCCAATCTCCCCCAGGTACTCAGACACCTCTGTTCCCTTTGTCTCAGCATCTGATGCCAGCTCGTTATGGTTCCATCACCCCAGGGGGCACCTAGGCATGATTGACACTGCCTGGGAGGGGGTCTTGGCTAGCAGCTTGGCATGTCAGTCCATGGCCTGCCATGTTCATTTTTTTGACATTCAATTATATTTCTTATTTTATCATTTGTCAGACCAGCTTCCTGACAAGATGCTGAATTATGCTTGAAGCCAGTCATCCCCTGCAGACACCTTCTCATTTGGGCTTTCTCAGCCGGATGGCTCTCAGAGAACACCAGTGAGGGGTTGATTGGCAGGAGAGATCCTGGGAGTCCAAGGGAATATGCAGACAGGCACTATCTTCCATTTTCTTCACTGTTGTCTGCCCCGATTCAGAAACACACCAGGCTTCTTGACTGTGCTATTATTAAGGAATTTGGATACAGTTAATTATTCATTGATCTGTGCAGAATCTAACACACTCCCAATCTAACCACTACCATCCCTGTCTAATCTTGAGCTACTGTCAGTGAGTAGCTTGAGAGGGGCTTATTGGCACCCTCTGCTCCAAGGTTTGGAGCCACTGGACTGAGATGTGGCAGAACCAAGTTTGAATCCAGATAGTCTGGATAACATTTGTACCCACAGCCACTCTGTAGGGGCATGTGGAATATATAAACTCATCAACAATCCCACTCTTGTTCTCACATGCCCACCTATCTTGCAGAGGCCAGAAAGCTGGAGCTTTGTGTCAGGACTCCCTTGCAGCTCGGGATCTGCATGGATCCAGGTTTGGCCAACAGAGATTGAGATGGTTGGCAGGAGGCAGAGGCCACTTCTGCTGGCCAGCTTGTTGCTGAGGCACTTGGTTTCTCTGTGGCCATTTCAGCAGTGTCACTATGCCCTATGGGGCTTGAGAAGTGGGCCCAGCACATCTATTGTGCTGGTGCAGATCTGGGCAGGCACAACATGGTTTCAGGACAACCAGCAGGAGGGCACAGCTTCCTGACTGTGGCAGAGGACATTAGGTTCTGGGGCTGCCTGGGTCTGATTCCTGGAAGAGGCAGCAGCCACCTTGGGGGCCCAGTTCAGCAGTGTGGCTTTGCGAGTCATTCTGAAAATCTCTGGTTTTTCAGCTCTTCCTACAATTCCATAAGCCACTTAGTATCCTGTAATAAATACCTTCTTGCTTGAAGTAGCCAGAGTAGAGTCTGTTCTCTTAACTGACTCTGGTCAACATGATGCTAGGCCAAAATATATTTATTACTGATAAAACTAATCTTGAGGTCCATGCATGGTGGCTCACACCCATAATCCCAGCCCTTTGGGAGGCCAAAGCGGGAGGATCACTTGAGCTCAGGAATTTGAGACTGGCCTGGGCAACAGAGTGAGACTCTGTCTCTACAAGTTAAAAAAGAATTAGTCGGGCATGGTGGTGTGCACCTGTGGTCCCAGCTACTCAGGAGGCTGAGATAGTAGGATCATCTTATCTCAGGAGGTTGAGGCTGCAGTGAGCCATCATCACGCAACCACACTGCAGCCTGGGTGACAGAGTAAGACCCTGCCTCAATTAAAAAAAAAAATCCTAATATTGGGGAAGGTAGTGTGTATCTGTGGGCAAATTGGCCCCCAAATTAGACCTATTTCCCCACCCAGACACAGGTAACCCTGGCTTGGAGCAGCCTCCACTCCCCTAGAGATAGAGCCTGCCCCTCAACTACAAAAGTCTGTGGAGGAGCAGAGCAGATCATAAGCCTTCTGTAGGCAGCTCACTCCCAAGACAAAGAAGCAAGGAAGGACTGGCTCCATTGTGCCCAGTTCTTTAGCCTGTGCCTGCCAGGCAAATAAACCAGTCCCACCTGGGGTGGCAGTGAATGAGGAGATTATGGATAGAATTGGCTCCAAGTGCCAGTTTCCAACACTGAGATACTGTGAGCCTGTGAATAGAGATTGTGAGCATGAAATTGCTGTGTGAAAGCAAAGGCGGTGTATGTTCTAGACCATGTGACTCTGGGTGCAATAAACAAAGTAAAAGTTTCCTTTGTGCAACTCTCAGGAGCAGGAGACATTGTTCCAGATTAAAGAGGTTTCTTCTTTTTTTTTTTTTTTTTTTTTGAGATGGCGTCTCACTCTGTCACCCCAGGCTGGAGTGCAGTGGTTCGATCTCAGCTCACCACAACCTCCGCCTCCTGGGTTCAAGCAATTCTCCTACCTCAGCCCCCCGAGTAGATGGGATTACAGGCAAGTGCCACCACGGTCAGCTAATTTTTTTTTTTTTAGTAGAGACGGGGTTTCACCATGTTGGCTGGGCTGGTCTCAAACTGCTGACCTCAAGTGATCCACCCACCTTGGCCTCCCAAAGTGCTGGGATCACAGGTGTGAGCCACTGCACCCAGCCAAGGTTTCTAAATAACGGATGCTTTGCCTCTTTCAGAGATGACATCTCTCAAAGTCTTAGACTCTGGGGGATGTCCATCTGAGATGTATTATTACAAAAAGAAATTATATTATTTGAGATACTTTGGGCCACAGATAACAGAATACCCAACAGAGTCTTAAACAATAAATAAATCTCATTTCTTACAGAACAGAAAGTCTTAAGTTCGCAGAGTTGGTTTAGGGCTTAGCAGTGTCATCGAGGACTGACATTCATTCTGTATTTCCTCCCCTGAATCCTAGCACACTGGAGAAGCCTTCCCTCATGGTCACAAAACGGCTGCCACAGCTCCAAGCATCACATCATAAACCCATTTCCAAAGCAGGAAGGAAGGGGTGGTGGTAAAACAACAACAACAAAAAGAGTTTCTAGTCATGTGACTCTCTGCTTTATCACAGAGGAGAATCTTTCTCAGACATTCCTGAGCTAATTCACCCTTACATTTTACTGACCAGAACAGGGCCCCAGGTCTAATCCTAGAAAAACCACTGGCAAGGAGGAATGGGATGCTGAGGGCTAAGTTTGGCCAGTCTTGGGGCTGAGCACATTACCTCCCAAACAAAATCAGAGCCTGGTGGCACAGAATAAGCCAAGTGGGTGTTGGGCCGGGAAGTGGTCATCAGTGCTGTGTGATGCAGAGGTGTCTGGAGAGGCTGGTGAGGTGAGGGGCAGGCAACCATTTGTCAGCAGCCAAACACCTAGACAGCTGTGCTTTCTGAATTCTTCTCTCCCTCTGTGACTTTGCTCTTCCTCCCTCACCGTCAGGCTGCCAGGTGTCACTTCCTGCTCACACCTATGTGCCGGTTGGTACCAACATCACTTCCTGCTTTTGATTTTTTCCTTTAACTGGATGTGAATGTAGAACTTGCAAGGGCGCGGGGGAGTGCACTGATTGGACTCTGACAGTGTGTTATTGAATTCCAAGTGCCCTCTTCTGAAAGTATTTCTGAATACAATTGTCTCCAGAGCTGGCTAGAGCCAGAATCCTATTTGGTTTGATTTTTTAAAAATTTCTGGTAGGCAGAATAAGCTTTATTGGAGTAACCCCAGCCTTGGAGGGCTAGGGTATGAAGCCAGCATGTACAGTGCTCGCCGTGTGAGTGGTAGGCATTGCTGCATGCCTGTAGACCCGGGAGATGGCAGTGGCTGGGAGGCTTGCAGTCTGATGTCACCCCATCACAGGCCACAATGCTGGGGGGTCTATAAGCCAGGTCCCTTCCACCAGGGGTATTTCCACCACCACCAACTCTGCCAAGGATCATGAAAAACATAACACAAGGTAACGGGCTAGATCAGGATTTCTCAGCCTCAGAACTGTTGACATTTGGGGCTGGATACTCTTTGTTTTGGGGGCTGTCTTGTGCATTGTAGGTGCATTATAGATGTTTAGCAGGATTCCTGACCTCTACTCTACTAGACCTCACTAGCCACCACTTCCTTACCCAGTAATAATAATGTCCCTAGACATCAATTATCAATGATAATCACTAATCATTACTGATCAATATTCATGATTATTAATCAGCCCCAGTTGAGAACTTTTGGGTTGAAGAATCATGGACTGGGAGGCTGAGGTACCTTAGAGGGCAGGACCTTCCCTGAACACCTTTCCTAAGGGAGCACTGCACCCCCATCACCTCATCTCTCTCCAACCCCGTACCTTGCTTGCTTTTCTTCAGAACTCTTATCGCCCACTGGATTTCTCTTATTTTGTTTATTTGATTGTCTGTTGGCTCATTTTCTGCTCAGGGGCCTGGACCAGATCTGCCTTCCTCGTTGTGGCATCCTCAGCCCCCAGCCATTGTTTGGCACAGTGTGGGGTTTAGCAAATGTCAGCAGAATGAATGAATCTCAAAGTTCCACCAGAGATTCCCAAAAGGAATACTTTAATGAGTGTCCACTCTGCTCTAGACACTCTGATGGACATGACCCCCTCCCACCCCACATTAGCTCATTTAGTCTTGAAAATAAGGAAACTGAGGCACAGAAAAGTCTAGTACCAAACTGCTAGCAAATGATAGAGGCAGGATGTGAACTCAGGCCTGCCAGATTCCAGGGTGTGGCTTGTTGGGGACACCACGCTGCTTTCCCAAGGACATGAGGGTGGCCTAGAGGAGCGGCCTCCAGACCTCTGACTTGGGGCATCCTGCAAGAAAGCCAAGTCATGAGAAAACCAGCCTCCCAGGGTGGGGACAGGCCAGGTCCAGCCATAGCCTGCCAGCCCAAATGGGCCAGGAAGTCAGTGCTGGGGCCTGGCACTGCCTGGAGCACCATGGCCAGCTTGTCCTTCTGAGGGCACAGGACATCCAAGGCCCTAGACAACTTCCTTGTTTTCAGATTTGGAGATTTATGGACCAACTGCTCTTTGGTGGCCTCCAAAATGTTTCTTTTTCTTTGCAAAGGGAAACCACAATCCAAATCTTTCAACCATTTCCCCCCTCAGAGCAACATGAGAAATGTGGTCCAGAGGAATTCCTCGCCCTCCCCCAACCAACAGCACAATTGTCAGAAAACTCTGAGATGAAACAGGATTTTTGTGGTGCTTTTTCCTCCCCACCCCGTCCCCTCACAGTAATTAGCACGTCAGCTTTCTCTTGTGGTATTTATGTGTTTATATAACACAGTTCATTGTTCCCAAATGTTAGTCAACTCCAACTATAAATCAAGCCCCAAATCTTGAATCTCATTCAAACTCACAAGTTGATTCTACACGAATAAATCATAAGAGGGTGGGAATGTTATAAAAGTAGAAAACAATTCAGACAAACGCTGTAAATACAGCTCTTGGAACTACTTAGTGAATACATTAAAACAATTAAATGCCTTGTGCAACATCGAATAGTAGATTAGTATTTTAAATGAAGCCATTTGAAAGTTTGTTTGGCTAAGAATCATTAATATTTTTAGTGCTTTACAGTTTGCAAAGATTTTTTTGCACATTGTTTCATTTACTCTCTTACAACCTTCTTTTAATGTAGGGAAGCAAGCTATTTTACTAAATTCTATCAATTCTAAAGCACACGTTGTTCTCATTTTTTGTCTCTGAAACAAGAATGCATCTTCATATTAAAGGCACGGTAGTTGAATTGGCAGCTTTGTTTTCTTACTGATACATAAAATGATAGTGCATGTTATAAATGGTGTCCTAGATTTAATGAAATGCATATTATGATGATCCCTGTTTCACGGGGGAAATGACAAACCCTGAGATGTTACAGACTTGGCCCAAGGTCACGCAGTGAGTAAATGGAAGAATGAAAACTTGAACCTAAGAAGGGCAAGGTCTTCAAAAGGCATCTAAGTACCCCAAGGATGGTCCTGAACTGCCCTCTGCAGATGGTGATCCCAATAACTGAAGAACTTTTGTTTTTCTGGAAAGAGGATGTAGGTTTGGAGCCAGAGCAGAACTGCTTAAGATGTTAGAAGGGACACCGAGAGCTGTCACATCTTCCTTCCCCACCTTTCCCTTGAAATGTTCAGCACCTCTTCAGAATATTGAGGCAGCATTGCTTTGAAGGGTGTCCCAGGATTAGTCTCTTCTGGCAGGCCAGCCCTCTGTGACTACCTTGAGCAAATTTGATGACACCCTGCCTCCAGATGGACTCAGTCCCACACCATGACATACGGCTCACAGAGAGGAGCTCAGACTATATTTCAACCCCTTCACTCCTTAGCTGGTCTCCTTGTACAGTGCACATCTTGAGCAACTGTACACAGCATCCCTATGCACAGGGCACCCACGTGTCCAAGCATGCCTGACACAGAGAAGGAAGATGTGGACAAATTCAGCAATTATCTTTCTATCCTGGATCACATTCATTTTTCAAGCCTGGTGGGAATTTTTTGTTGTGTTTTGAAATAGAGTCTTGCTCTATCATCCAGGCTGGAATGCAGTGGTGTGATCATAGCTCACTGCAGCCTCAAACTCTTAGGCCCAAGCAATATTCCCACTTCAGCCTCCTGCATAGTTAGGACTACAGGTGCATGCCACCATGCCCAGCTAATTTTTTAAATTTTTTGTAGAGATGAGGTCTCACTATGTTGCCCAGACTGGTCTCAAATCCTGGCCTCAAGGGATCCTCCTGCCTCAGCCTCCCAACGCATTGGGATTGGAAGTGTGAGCCACCATGCCCAGACTTAAGCTTGATTTGTCTTCTGATGAAGTTTTAGCCTGTGAAAACTCTGGCCAAGCTTGGCTGTCAGAAAAGAAGTAGAATCCTTGAAGAAACTCATAGCCTTAAGAAATTCAGTCTTAATTTTAATGGTCTTTCTGGGCCTGTTTCTGAAGACATGCCCTATTAGCTAACCCAACCAACCATTTGCATTAGCTTACTGGTTTGAAGTACTACTTGGTCGGGTAGAAAGAGCTTGTACTTGGAGCTTATTCAGAGTTGGGTTCAGATTTGGATCTCTGTTTCTTTCCAGCTGCTCCCTCTGAAAAAGTGCTAAATGTCTTGAAACCTCAGTCTCTTCATCAATCCACCATTCATGGGTATGGTGGATTAAAGATGACCACATATTCTTTGCTACTCTTTTCTACTTGAGATGTAGAATCTAATCTGCCTTCTCTTGAATCTGGATTAATGACTTGATTGAGTAATACAATGCAACAGAAGTGCATTTGGGGACCTCTGAGGCTAGGTCACATATGAAGCCTTGTGGTTTCCACCTGAACTTCTTGGAACTCAGCTGCCATGTTGTGAGGCAACCCAAGCCGCCCATGGAGAGGTCTCCATGGAGAGGAACCAAGGTTTGAGGCTGACAGCCCTAGCTGAGCTTCCAGCTGAAGCCAGCATCAATTTGCCAGCCATGTGAGTGAGTCATCCTGGAAGTGGATCTTCTGGTTCCCATTTGCGCCCCCTCAGTTAATGCCATGTGGAGCAGAGTCAAACTGTCCTCACCCACCGCTGCCTGAATGGCAGAGTTGTGAGCAAAATAAATGACTATTGTTATTTTAAGACTAATAGAAGATATAGCCTTCCACCCTGGGTCATATTCACACTCTTTTGTGACCATGGGAAGTTGTCAGCATCAAATTCAAGGAAACTTCCTCTAGTGGACATTTTGGAATGTATTTCCATACGTTCTAGAATGGCTTGTCATGCAGCCATGGATACATAGAATGCTGGAGATGAAAATGATACCTCATTCAGGGGTCGTGTTGAGAATTAAACAAGACAGAGGATGTAAAGCATTTGGGTTGCTGTCCAGTGCACAGTGGGCACCTAGTGACCCATACAAGTAGGCAGCAGGTGATCTGCTAAGTACTAATTGTTCTGTCCCGCTGGGATGAGCTTACTCATCCCCCAGGAACTGGGGGCCAGGGTATCACCATAACTTAGAGGGTATTAGACCTCACCTTGCCTCTGTCAATGGGTGATGCCGGCATCGTCAGCCATTGTGGAGCACATTAGACCCTCTACCTTGATGTCCACTAAGGGAAGTTTCCTTGGATGTGAAGCCAGCAACTTCCCTTGGTCACAACTGAGTGTGAATATGACACATGGTCAAAGACTGGATCTTTTTTATTATTATTATTATTACTTTTTTGAGATGGACTCTCACTCTGTCCTCCAGGCTGGAGTGCAGTGGCACCATATCAGCTCCCTGAAACCTCCGCCCCCCGGGTTCAAGTGATTCTCCTGCCTCAGCCTCCCAAGTATCTCCCACGCCACCACGCACAGCTAATTTTTGTATTTTTAGTAGAGACGGGGTTTCACCATGTTGGCCAGGCTGGTCTTAAACCCCTGAGCTCGTGATCCACCCACCTCAGCCTCCCAAAGTGCTGGGATTGCAAGCGTGAGCCACTGCGCCTGGCCAAAGGCTGCATCTTCTATTGGTCCCTGCTGCCAGTCTCTGCCCCGTGCTCTGAGCACAGACAAACAGAGACTGGCCTTGCAGTCAAAGATGAGAATCCTTTGAAAACCCAGCAAGGGCTCCTACCCGGCCCTGTTCCAGAGCAGGCACCATGTACCCATGGGGTACACCGAGGCTTCCTTGGGCTGCTGGTGCTTGTTACTCCTGAAATGACCCCAAGCAGGGCTCCAGCCCAGCAAGGAGTAATGGAAGGCATTAGGGGCATTTGTGACCGTGGGAAGTTGTCAGCTTCAAATTCAAGGAAAGTTTCCTTAGTGGACATTTTGGAATGTATTTCTATATGTTCTAGAATGGTTTAGCATGCAGCATGGATACGTGGAATGCTGGAGATGATAATAATACCTCATTCAGGGGTCATGTTGAGAATTAAACAAGACAGAGGATGTAAAGCCTTGGGTTGCTGTCCAGTGCACAGTGGGCACACAGTGGAAGGCATTGAGTGGACTTCCACTCACAGCAGGGCCTGAGTGGGGCTCTGATCAGGGCCTGGGCTTTCAGCTTCCTCTCTCACGCTTTTACCAAGGGGCCAGGGACTGACAAGCGTGTGACCTGCTTAGATACTTCCCTGTGCAGCAACAAGACCACAAAATCAGGGTCTATGTAGGTCACTGGGAAAGGGATCACAGGATAGAGGGAAATGCTGCAGTCATGGGTAATGGAGCTCCTATCCTTCTCTGTGAGGTCAGTGGAAGGGAAGTCAGGAAATTTGCCCCTTCTGGGTGCTGGGCGCTCCCTGAAGCATTCATCCGGTGTCGTTGGCAGTCATCTGACCCCCCTAAGAGTGCTGAGAAGGTTAAATAAACACTAGACTTAAGCACTCGGCCCAGCTTCCAGTGCAGCGTCACTTGTGAACAATGTTCTTGATAATAACGTTAATGATAAATCTTCTAACAACCCTCTGAAATCCGTCCTGTTGTGTCTATTGTGGCAGAAAACTGGAAGCCCAGAAAGTTCAGTGTTGATTATGACAGATCTGGGCAGGATATCATTGCATGTGGGGAGGAAGCAACAGAATCATTGTCTGAATGTCAGAGAAATTAGAGCCATTTTAGAAATGGTGCTGGAATTCAATCAAATGAGTCTGGAAACAAACCAGTCTCCCTTTCCCAGGTGCCCACAAACCTGGGAACTTACAGAGGGCTTCCAAGCAGATGGCAGAGCCCATGCTGTGCCACCCAGGGCCACTGAATTGCCTTGCAGAGGCTGAGGAGCTCTGCCCAGCTCCATATCCACGTCAGGCAGTGATAAGGCAGCAAACAGCCAGTCATTTTTGGCATCATCTTCCTGGGTTCTGGGCAGATAAAGGAGATCCCATCACTTCTCTATCTCCAAGGTAGCAACTTCCAGCCTTGAGGCAAATGAACCCCAAGTACACACAACCTGGAGCACCTGCCCTTCTGGGAAGTGCCCTTGGTGACATTTCTCATTCCAAGCCAGGCACCTTAGCAAGGCTGACATTGTAGAAGGCCCGGAGCCTCTTGGAATGCCAGCTTCTGTTGGGGTTTGAGGAGAGGACAAGAGGAGGGTAGAATGGCTTAAGTCTTCTTCTGCTTTCCTTCACCTCTACTTTCAGAACCTACTATGTGTCAGGCACATAGCAGCAATCTACTAGATATCCATTGCAATGTAATGAATCACTACACACTTGGTGGCCTCCAGCAATATACATTTATTATTTCTCAGTTTATGTCCAGGAGTCCAGGAATGCTTAAGTAGGTCCTCTGCTCAGAGTCTCACAAGGCTGCAATCCTTGTGACATTGGCTAGGCTGTGTTCTCATCTGGAGGCTCTACTGGGGAACAACCCACTGCTATGCTCCCTCAGGTTGTGGTCAGAATTCATTTCCTTGTGGCTATCTGAGCAGGTCCCTGGCATTTTGTTGATTGTCACCCAGAGGCCACCCTCAGATTCTAGAAGCTTCCCACGGTTCTTTGCCCTCAGGGCTTCCTCAACGTGGCTGCAGACTTCATGGCACCAGCAAGGAGAATCTTGCTAGGGTATACAAGCAAGAGGGAGTCATAGATGATAGAAAGGTAAATAGATAGACAGACAGACATATTAATAGATATAGATACAGATAGATCTAGATATATTTACATGTAGAGATAGATGATAGATATAAATAGATAATGATAAATTGATAGACACATATCTAGATAGATAAATATAGATAGATTATAGAATGAATAAATACATACATATATTTATCTAAATAGAGATGGATGGATGGATAGATGGATGAATGGATGGATAGATGATTGATAGATAGATAGATGGTCCTAGCCACACTCAAAGCTAGGAGATTCTACAGGGTGTAACACCAGGGGACAGAGATCAAGAGAATTCTGCCTATGGCCAGTAACTTGAGAGTTAAGTAGTATCATTTCTATTTTCTAGAAGGGAAACTGAGGTTTAGAGAGATAACTCACCCAAGTTCCAACAGTGGCCATTGGCCAAGCTGGAGTTCAGACCACGCCCTCCTGCCTCTCAATGGGTACTGCTTTGTTGTCATTGTGACAACCCTTCCTTCAGTGCCCCGAGTAATGCTAATTACCTGCACACTGATGTGGACTGTTGAGGCAAAACATCCAGTACTTTCTCTAGGAAACATTCCTTGTGCTCATGATGTACTGTGCAGCATATATCTTGGCGACCCCCCGCCAAATATGAGCTCCAAGAAGGCAAGGGCTGCATCCATCTTGTTCATGGCCACAGGTTCCTGGCCCATAGTGTGCCCTCTGTAAATAGTCATTCAGTCATTCAACAAATGCCTGTTGAGCTGGACTACATACTGCAGATACCAAGATAATCAAGACATAGCTCTGTCTTCCCGTTCTCCTCCCTATCTAGCATAGCAGAAACATAAAATAAACCACAAGATAGCGTGATATGGCACAAACATTATTATGGCCACCTTCTCAGGGTTATTCATTCTTATGTCCCCAGAGCCTAAAACAATAGTTGGCACATAGTAGGTGCTCAATAATATTTGCAGATCATTTGTATGCCTTGCTGTCTTCTCTCTGCATATGGTAGAAAATTTAGAAGTCACATGAGGTTAATTGGTCAAGAGAAAATTAAAAGTACATATAACAGCCTCCCAGTCTAGCTTCCGAAGTCTCTGACCCATCCTACAATCCTGGCACCTCCCTTTTTGAGCAGAGCTTTGCATTTCTAAATAGGAAAAAAAAAAAAGTCTGTAATTATTAAAATTGTGTATATAGGAGAATTTAGCCTTTCATTTGAGGTATCCTAATGACACTTCAACAACTACTAGGGAAGATAATAGGGTTTAGAGCAATTACACAGCCTGTCAAATACCAAAGATGAGTGATTCAGATTCATGCTCAGAGCTGGAACAATTCTCAGCAGTTTTGCTCATACACAGCTGTTTCATTTAAAATATTTTGGCAGAAAATTGCAAAGTGGGCCATGCTGGCCATCCCTGCTTTGGAAACTTAACTCCTGGCATACCTAACATCATCCTTCTCTTCCCCTCTTATTCCCCCACCCCACAGCTTCACCTTAATTGCTGCTGGGCAAACTGAGCGACATGTTTGCAAGTCAAAACTTGACCCTAGAGCTGAAAATGCTGGGTACTTTGTTGCTCCTTCATCCACTGGAAGATTTTCTGTCTTGTTCTATCATTCACCACTAGGTAACCAGTCCCATGTGTATTGCGAGTGTATATCCATCAAGGTCCTGGCTGAAAACAGATGGCCCACTAAAACTGGGTGATCTGAGAAGAGTTCAATGGGAGACCTGTTGACAAGTGTTCAGTGTGAATTTAAGGAAATCCAGTGTAATAGTGCGTTACCCAGGTGGGTGCCACAGCAGGGAGGTGATACCACCTCTAGTTCTTCAGGGACAAGGGTCACGAAGCAGTTAACAGAATTTGGAGAGCATGCCTGCATGGAAGTGGGGACAGCCCAGCAGGAGCTGCAGCTTTGAGTTTGAGGCATGAGGCCAACCCCAGCAACAGCACGGGTTTTTGGAAATGCAAAGGCAGGCTGCACCCTCTAGACTCCTCCTGGTGTCTCCCATTGGCCAAACCCAAATGGAGGCCAAAGCTCATTGCAGGGAAGGAGCAGACCTCGGATGCATTCCTTGCAGGTCAGCCTCCCAGAACTTTGAGAAGGGTTGAGGGAGGATGTTGAGAGTCGAACTGAAGAGGCCAGGCATGGTGGCTCACACTTGTAACCCCAGCACTTTGGGAGGCCGAGGCAGGTGGATCACTTGAGGTCAGCAGTTCAAGACCAGCCTAGCCAACATGGTGAAAGACCGTCTCTACTAACAATACAATAATTAGCCAGGCATAGTGGCAGGCACCTGTAATCCCAGCTGCCTGGGAGGCTGAGGCAGGACAATCGCTTGAATCTGGGAGGCAAAAGCCGCAGTGAGCCGAGATCGTGCCATTGCACTCCAGCCTGGGCAACAACAGCGAAACTCTGTCTCAAAAAAAAATTGAAGATACTCAGTACCAAGAAGGTCCAAGAAAGTCGACATGTTTTCTGCCCTCACGAAATGAACCTCTGGCTTAAAACAAAAACCTTGCAAGCAACTAGTGATGGGCTAACTTGGTACCGGTATAGAAGGACTCGTTCAATTTACCTTAAATCATTAAGAGTCCCTTGTCAGGGGGCCTGACAGGATCCCAGAAAAAGCCAAATCCTCGAGCTTCAAGAAGAGCTGGAGCTAACTCTCTATGATAGTTAATTTACGTGTCAGCTTGGCTGGGCTGTGGGGCCCAGTTGTTCCATCAAACACGAGTTCAGATGTTGCTGGGAAGGTATTTTGTTGATGGGATTAATGTCCCAAATCAGCTGGCTTTAAGTCAAGGTGAGGACCCTTGTTCTTATGGGTGGGCCTCCTCCAACCAGTGGGCAGCCTTACGAATAAAAACTGGTTTTCCCAAAAAACGAGGAAATCCTGCCTCAAGACTGTAACGTGGAAATCCTACCTGAGTTTCCAGCCTGCCAAAGTGCCCTACAGATTTCACACCCGAGACTGCAGCTCCGAATCCTGCCTGCATTTCCAGCCTGCCCTACACACTTCAGACTTGCGAGTCCCCACCATCCTGTGAGCCAATTCCTTTGAAAAAAAATCTTTTTTTTTTTTTTTTTTTGAGAAGGAGTCTCACTCTGTCGCCCAGGCTGGAGTGCAGTGGTACGGTATCGGCTCATTGCAACCTCCGTCTCCTGGGTTCAAGCAATTCTCCTCCCTCAACCTCCCGAGTAGCTGGGATTACAGGTACCCACCACCACACCCGGCTAATTTTTAAATATTTTTAGTAGAGGCAGGGTTTCACCATGTTGGCCAGGCTGGTCTTGAACTCCTGACTTCAGTTGATCCACCCGCCTCAGCCTCCCAAAGTGCTACGATGTAGGCATGAGCCATTGTGCCTGGCCCGAAAAAAAATCTATTTATATATATATAGTCCACTCTCACCTCTATCTAATCCAGTGGTTCTCCAACTTTAATGTGCTCAGGAATCAGCTGGAGAATTTGTGAATTTATGAAAACAGTTTCCTGGGGCCCCTTTCCAAATATGCAGATTCAGCAGGAGTGGCAGGGCCCATGAACTCACATTCTGTGACGTTCACACAGAGGGGCTGGTGCTGCTGGTCCAAGGTCACCATTAGAGCAATGCTGGATCATCTATTCAGCCTACTCTCCCTAACTGTTTCCCCGCAGAGGCTTCAGGGCTTTTGAGGGTTACTTAGCCAAGTCATTGCCTCTGTTCCCGGAGCCATCTGCCAATTTCAAGTGCCACATCATCTGGGTATCATGAGAGCCCATCTCCGTCTGCCAGCCTGGAAGCAGCCATGGCAAATGGGATGTGTCCCACTGCCCCCCTTTGGTGCCACAGTTGGGTTTATTCTCACAGCTGCAAACCCACGTGCTGGGCTGCACAGCTGCCTGAACGAAGCTGGAGTGTGCAGAACAAACTGCGTGGAATGTCACGTGGGGTTTTCCACTCTCGCCCGCAGTGAGTTGGCAATGCCTGGCCACGTGTGCTCTGTGGTGTTTGAACTTGATCTGGGAGGACAGAACTTCCAAAGGAAGATGAAGGCCCCAGCAAGGGAGGTATTCCTGTCTTGAGCAGAAGGTAAAGGTAGAAGGTGCAGATTAGGTACTGGGAATAGTCATGGTTTGGTTTGAATGGAGTAGAAGATTCCAGAGGAAGAGCAGTGGGGCACAGTGGGGAGTGAAGGGGGCCTTGGCAGTCTGATGCAGGGAAGGGATATGCCCAAGATGGCCAGGAGAGAAGAGCCGAGGGGCAGGGTGAGCAAAGGATGAATAAGGGCTCAGACGACATGACGGCACCGGGGATGGCAAGGGCTGGATGCAGCAGGACCGTGGTCTATTCTGTGATGGATTGTCAGGAGAAACGGGAGCGTGTGAGGAATGAAAAGGAGGCAACATTCTGATTCTGAGTCTGGATGCCTGAAAAATAGAAGTCCCAGAGATCAAAATAGTAGAGGCTGGAAGAAAAATGGATGGGGAAGAAGTGAGCTTGAAAGAATCCTTAGAAGTCACTGTTATGGGCTTAGTTGTATCCTCTTAAAATTCATATAATGAAGCCCTAACCCTCCCAGACCTCAGAATGTGACTGAATATGGAGAAAGTGTCTTTCAAGAGGTAATTACCGCCTGTAATCCCAGTACTTTGGGAAGCAAAGGCAGGCAGATCCTGACTTGAGGTCAGGAGTTTGAGACCAGCCTAGCCAACATGGTGAAACCCTGTCTCTACTAAAAATACAAAACAAATTAGCCAGGTGTTGTGGCAGGCACCTGTAATCCGAGCTACTTGGGAGGCTGAGGCAGGAGAATCGCTTGAACCCAGGAGGTGGAGGTTGCAGTGAGTGGAGATAGCTCCACTGCACTCCAGCCAGGGTGACTGAGACTCCACCTCTGAAAAAAAAAAAAAAAAAAGAGGTAATTACAGTAAAATGAGGTAACTAGGGTGGGCCCTAACCCAATACAACTGGTGTCCTTATAAGAGGAGGGGATTCGGACACAGATACACCCAGAGGGACAACCAGAGGGGGTCTCAGGGAGAAGACAGCCGTCTACAAGCCACGGAGAGAGGCCTCAGGAGAAACAACCCCTGCTAACACCTAGATCTCAGACTTCCAGCCTCCAGAATTGTGAGAAAGTAAATTTCTATTGTTTAAGCCCCCCAGTCAGCCCTGGAAAGCTGGTACTACTGTCACCAGCTGAATCTCCCTGTGTAACAGATGGAAATATTGAGGCCCATGGAGGGAAGCAACTCCCTCCAAGGAGCAGAGTCCCGTCTGCCCTCAGTAGAGCTCTCAGCTCCAGACACGTGGTGGTTTTCTTAGCAGACCACACTGCCTCTTGCATCGTGAAATACTGACCGTCTCCCTGTCTGTAGATTTGGTTGTTCAAACAACATGCTGCTACTAAAGAAAGCCTCTGTTTGTTTGTTTTTTTGGATTAATGATTTTTCTCCTGGAGTTTCCTGGTTCCCCACCTCCACAACAGCGACTCTTCTTGCCTCTTTCCATTCCTGGTCTTGATGGCCAAGCCCGGGAAAACAAAGCTTTCGTCCCAGCCAGGTAACTTGGGGGGGCACGTCACCTGTGACCCTGGGAGGTGAGGTGCCAGGCCGAGAATTCCAGGAGGCACCTGGGAGAACAGGGCAGGGAAAGAGGCTGGACTAGAGATACTGATTCAGGTCACGTGTGCATGGAAGCATTGAGAGGATATGAAATCAGGGAGACAAAAGCAGGAGAGAGAAAGTAGAGAGAAGACGTCCTTGTCTTCACCAAGATTCTTTGGGTCTTTGGGTTTCAAGCAATAGAATCTGCCTCAGGGTTGCTTACATGGTGAAGGAGGATTTCGTGGGAAGACACTGGAATTTCACAGAATGCAAAGAGAAGCTGGGCGTTCAGGTCTGGGGAGGGAATTGGAGGCTGGGGAGCTGCCCCTCTCTCAGCCCCTCCCTCCTGGGCTGCGTGTCCTTCCGTCCTTGTGCAGTAGTTCAAATGTCTGTGCACAAAACAGAAAACTCTGACTCACCTTGCCCACACAATGAGAAAAGTATGTTTTCCCACATCACAGCGGGTCCTGACGTAGGATGCCCCAGTGGCCTTATCTGGAGGCTCCGTCGTGTTCCGGCATCTGGTCTTTCCCGTCTTTCCTTCCCACTCACCTCCATCGCTGGCTCTGTGGCGAGTGCTCCTTTCCTGGCATCACGGTGGCCCACACATGAAGACAGGACTGCATCTAATCCTAGAGAGGGCTGCTTTTCCCAGGCGTCTCTTTCTTAGGAGCCCTCCAGAAGCTCCTCTAGCCCTGGCCCGTGCCGCTTTGGCCACAGCTGAGTCAGGTGCCGAGTGGATCACTGGAGAGGTAAAGGGGATCGCCACCATCCTATGGGGAAGGGGGGCTTCCCAAAGAAAATGGAGGTTCTCTTCGAAAGCAGGAAGGGGTGCCTGGGAGTGTTTGCTGGGGAGACAACTCAGCTTCCCTCTGCAACCAGCCCCGTTCTCCTCCCTCTGTAGAGCAGCCTTCTGGGCATGTGGCACCACACCTGGGAAGGCCCATCGCCTCAGCCACACATGGGCAGGCTCTGAATCCGGATTCCTAATTCCTAGGAGAGAGAATCCACAATGAACAGCTTCAGTCAGGAGAAAACTGGGCATGAACCGAGATGTCCCCGTGAAGTCATGCAGGACAAACACGCGGCTTAGGGGCATCCCTGAGAGGGAAGGGGGCCGTTTCCAGAGGAAGGAAGTTGTTGGGACGCCCCAGAGATACCCCAGTGTGGTATCTCCTGCACAGCCTTGGAGAATATGGAGATTGAAGAGAGTAGATACAGAGGTTGGCAACCAAGGCTGGTATCCCCACCCCCACTCCCAAGTAGGAGGTATTTGGAAATTTGGGGGGTCGCTTTGGTTGTCACCAGCCTGGGGGCAGCTATTGGTATTCAGAAGGTAGTGGCCAGGATGTTGAATGTCCTGAAATGCAGGGGACAGTCCTATACAATGAAGAATTATCCCACCAAAATGCCAGCTGTGCCACATAGGGAGACAAAAAGAAAGAAGGGATACTTAAGAAAGCTTGGGAGTGGGAGGGACAGATCGTATAGTGTGTGGAAGCCCAGAAGGGGAGGTCCGCTCAGATTGGAGGCTGGGAGCGGGGCCTAGTTCTTGGTGCTCCAGGAAACCTAGGAAGACAAGACCTAAGCATCGGCAAAATGAGGCCAGGGAATGAGTGGGCCTGGCGTGGTGGCTTGCGCCTGTGATCCCAGCACTTTAGGAGGCCAAGGCAGACGGATCACCTGAGGTCAGGAGTTCAAGACCAGCCTGGCCAACATGGTGAAACCCCGTCTCTACTAAAAACACAAAAATTAGCTGGGCATGCTGGCACGTGCCTGTAATCCCAGCTACTCAGGAGGCTGAGGCAGGAAAATCTCTTGAACCCAGGAGGCGGAGGTTGCAGTGAGCCGAGATTGCACCATTGCACTCCACCCTGGGCAACAGAGCAAGACTCCATCTCAAAAAAAAAAAAAGTTAAAAATCCCAGGGAGGAAGTGGAAGCAGACTTTCAGACTCAATTCAGGCAGGGGTGCAGCGTGGTGGGAGGCCTGGTTAGATCCTGATGCTGCTCTTCCTAGGAAGATGAGAAGAGCCCAGAGACAGCACGAAAGAAAGAGCTAGAAAGGGATAGGCAGAGGAAGAATGAACCAGCAGGGCAGGAGACCCTTGGGTTAGAACTTCCATGAACTTCCTCTGCAGACACTGTCAATAAAAGTGCATGGACTACTGCTCCTGGGAGATATATTTAAGAAATGATAACCAATTATGAGTGTGTTAGCCTGAAGTTAAAGAAATGGAGAATTCAGTAGACCTACCCGGCACCCAACAGCTGTTGTGTGGGCAGCACTGCAAAGCAGGGAGGAAATGACACAGGTTTCAGAGTCCAAGGAGCCACGCTTGCATCTTGACTGTCCTTGCTGCTCAGAGATTTATCTGAGGGTTAAGTAAAAAAAGATATCTAATGCAGTCCCCAGAACATGGGCGCCATTCCAGAAATGGTGGCAGAATGCTATTTATGTTACTGTGATCATCATCG
Organism: Gorilla gorilla gorilla; assembly: GCF_029281585.2. Lineage (NCBI taxonomy): Eukaryota > Metazoa > Chordata > Mammalia > Primates > Hominidae > Gorilla > Gorilla gorilla. Next base: position 225,365,929 of record NC_073224.2, on the reverse strand, counting down.
TCACCATCATCATCATCTTCATGACAGTCACCCCCTTGAGCCTCAGTGTTGCCTCCTCTCCTATGGGGGTAGTATTCTACGGTATTTGCAGCCTTCTTCTATCTGGTTCTCTGTGTTGACTTCCTGACACTTGGTGGCAGAGAATTCCTTGGCTTGGCTTTATGAACCATGAGATATTTTGGTCTGAAGTGTCCCTTCTAGGCTCTACATTTAGTGGCCTCTTGGGGGAAGACTCTTCTGCAGAGGCACTGAGGTAGGTGCTGACCATTTGGCTGTTTGCACGGCCCCCTCTCTGCTGTGAGCCCCAAATGCTGTTCCACGGCGAGGTGTGCTCACAGCGCATCCTCCTTGCTGAAGCCGGGGGTTCACCCACAGCCTTCTCTGACTTTTCCCACTGCCCCAGGCCTAAACAGGGAATTTCAGAGTCTCGCAAAAGTTAGCAAGGACTGCCTTTTAAGTCATGTTCATTCAAAGGCCTGGACCATCCCTGAGGCCGCGAAGGCACAGAGAGAACAGAACAGCTTTTGGGATGTGTTTTATGATGCTCAGAGATCCTATGACTCCTTTCTTGACTCCACTTCTGTGGCTCCACCTGGAAGCTGTCTCTCCAGGCCAGCTTTTCTCATCTGTCCTAGAAAATGCCATCTCCACCACCGCTTCTTTTTGCTGTTTTATCTTTCTCGCTCTTTTTCAGTCATCCCACACTCTCACTAGACTTTATTTAAACAAGTATGCATTCCTGCTTGCCGCGGGCCTGAAAAAACCATAACGATGTTGTATGTAAAAGAGCTGTCTGTGCCTCCAGGCATGAGGGCTTTTCGTGTATAATTCACATCATCCTCACAAAACTCCAATGAGCCAGCTACTTTTATCATCATCACCATTTTCCAGGCAAGCAAACTGAGGCACAAAGAGACTAAGTCACTTGCCCAAGGACACATATCTAGTAAGGGACCACGTTGGGATTGCAACCCAGGCCTTCCACCTCTAAAGCCTGTGCACTTAATCCCCAAGCTGTGTTCATCCCATTGTCGCCTGATCAAGCCCCACCTGTGTGTTCTTCATACCTTACCTTGCATGTCATTGACTCCCCAGGACTGGACTTTCTGTCCATGTGTCCACTGTAAGGCCTCTGAGACCTCAGCCCTCACTCTTACTTGTTGTTAGTGGTTTAATTCTGTCTGTCTGGTCCACACGCTCCAGGAGGGCACATTGGTATCTCCAGCACTTAACCCAAGGCCAGCACGTAGCAGGTGCTCAGTGAACACGCTCTGAATTGGTGGACAGCTGGCTGAATGGTAACAAGACACAGAGATTCAATTGCTCCTCAAAGTCCACATAGCAAAGAAGGGGCTGGACCTGGACTCAGACCCAAGTTTTAGAAAAGCAGGTCCATGCTGGCTGCTGAGTCCCCTGCCCATCGAGAGCCACATGGAAATGTTTTGCTGGTGGAAGCCCATGCACCCCCATCTGAGGGACAGAGGCACAGAGAGACTCCTTTTGTTGTTCCTCCCAGATTGCAAAAGCAGGAATAAAGGGAAAGAAGGGAAAATTTCCCAGCATGTGACCAGGAGGGCGTGCTAATTGTCTGCGGATGTTCGTAAAAGGCAAGAATCTGTCTCATTGTCAGGCGCTCTGGCGTTGGCCATATGGATTTATTTTAGTGGATTTTTGTGTTGTAAAGTTTCTGATAAACACAGGATGAGTCATTGCCTGCTTCTGCAATTGCACTCAAGCCTGAGCCACCCTCCTCAACACTCTGAGACCTCCTGAGAGCCAGGTTGCAATTTCTGGAAAATTCTACAGAGCTGCCTTGCTGCTCCTGGGGGCGGCTGATGGCCCGTTCCCCATGGGTGTCGCCTCCCTCCTCTGTGCCTTCTCAGCCTCGGTCCCGCGCTGGCCGTTTCCCTCCCATGTCAGTGATTCTGTCGGTTTCACATGCATGCCCCCACTGAGATTGTTTAGTTCCTCTCCAGTAGCGGCTGGATTTTTTTTCATCTCAGTTTTTACAGAACCTGGTATCCCCACATGCCCAACATGCACCTGCTGAAGGATGAACCCGGATTTTCCTGTTTCCCATTGGTAAGCCTGGCTGGGAATCTGGGCTTAAAAGAATTCAGGCCGCCTTTGCTCTTCTCACCCACTCAGATTTTCATGGACAACAAGTTGGTGCAGCGAAAAGAATGAAGACTTGGGGTCAGACCAAATGAGGTTCAGATCCTGGCTCGGTGGCTGTGTGATGTGGGGTTAGCCAAGCTCTCCGAGTCTCAGTGTCTGTGTTTGTGCTCTTGGAATCAATCCCCACCTATTGGAGCTGCCGTGAGGGCGGAATCAAATGATGTGCGGGAGGCTGCGCACATCGGGCAGTTCTGTGGATGTTGGATGCCTTTCCTCTTTCCTCTCACCTGGGAAAAGAGAGGGATGGGCCCAGTCCTGAGGCATCCATTGGCTAAGGTAACCTTTCGTCATGCAGGGACCCAACCCAATAGTGACTGACTTGAAAAAACTCAAGGCTGACTCTGAGCATTCTGGGGGCAGGGATTTTGTTTTTTTGTGTTTTGGTTTTTTAAAATTTCCGTGTTTGGGGAACAGGTGGCATTTGGTTACATGAGTACGTTCTTTAGTGGTGATTTGTGAGATTTTGGTACACCCATCACCCGAGCAGTGTACACTGAACCCAATGTGTAGCCTTTTATCCCTCACCTGCTTCCCACCCTTTGACCTGAGTCCCCAAAGTCCGTCATATCATTCTTAGGCCTTTGCGTCCTCATAGCTTAGCCTCCACTTAGGAGTGAGAACATACGACGTTTGCTTTTCCATTAGGGGCAGGGATTTTATTTGCCTCCCCCTGCACACTAGGCTGACAGACAGTAAAATTGCTTAGGGCTGAGCTGGGTTCAAGAGGAGGGTTGTTGGGAAAGAGGGAGTGGGTCCCAGAGAGGAGCCCTCGAAGCAGGCCCCAGAGGCTGGTAAGCAGCCGCCACTGGCCCTTTGGAGAATGTTCACAAGGGCCTTTCTGCCAGCAAGCTTCAATTTTTTAATAAAGCAGCTGTCTTACCTTCAAAGTTTGGGAACCAGTAATGAGTGGGCATGTCTATGGGACTGAGAAACTCTCCACTCAAGGATCCCCTGGCTAAGGTGGAACAGGAGCCCTTAACTTGGGGTTTCACATGTTGTCATAGGAAACCCTAGAAATAGACTGAGGTTTCTTTTATTCCTTCTCCATTTGCATAAAAGTTGGCTGTGCCCCTTCCTGTCATCTTGGGAAGATGACTAAAGTTAAATAACATTGCTGGAAACAGAGGTCCAATGCTTAAGCCAGAGATGACAAATACTAGCACACAGGGCATAACTCAGCCCTCCCCTGCCTGTGGCAGACATACACAATCAATCACCGAATTCTCTATGCCATCCCTTGGCATACACAATCAATCGACAAATGCTCTATGCCATCCCTGGCAACATAGTCACAGTTCAGGGAACTTTCTGAATTGTGATCATTGTGATCATTTATATTAATAAACATCTTCTCTTTTAAAAAGGAGAAAACAACATAAAATATCTCAGCTAAAACATGTATCACTGCACTGTGTAAATATTCAGGACTCTGGAGATTGCATCTCAATTGTTTTATTTTCATCCTATTTTATTTGAGTATAAACAATAAATATGTTGCAAATTATTAATGGAAAACCGTGTTTAAAAATTACAGCTATTATCGATCAATTGGATGAAATAATTGCTACAATCACTGGATAATTAGATCCTTCCTGGCCTAAGAGGAGGGTGCATGAGCTCTGGGATTGATTCTCTGCTCAACGGAGTCCCAGAACCAAGAAGAGAGATTCCTGAACCCTGGGGCAGCCACGTTGGCAATTTTAAGTTGCGGTAGCAGTCCATAGTCCCTCCAAGAAAGGAAGAAACTACATCCATTATAAATGCTTTTAGCTGAAGGTTACAGAAACCTTGACTAAAAGTTGCTTAAACTATGTTTTTTTCCCCCACTAAATAAAAAAATGCTGTGGTTGGTAGCACTGGACGGGTACAACAGTCCAAAAGCATCATCAGGAACCCAGCCTCTTTCCATCTTTCCAAGTTGGCATCCAGAGGTTGGTGGTTTGTTACTTCATGGTCACAAGATGGCTGCAGATGCTCCAAGCACCACATTCCCATTTCAGGCAGGAAGAAGGCAGAAGAGATAGCGAGAGCAACATTTGTACTGCTTTAATCAGGAGATCTCCCAAGAGACTTCTACTTAAGTCTCACTGGCCAGAACAGGGTCACATGGCCACCCTTGCTACAAGAGAGGCTGAGAAAGTGAGGAACAGGATATCCTGGATGGCTTCAGCCATTAGTTCATGATCCTTCACCTGAGGCTGAGTATACTGTTACTCTGAACAAGCAGGGGCTCTGTTAGCAGGAAAGGAGAGCCTGGAAATTGAGTAGACAGCTAATAGTGTCGTGACTGACTCACAAGAAGACCATGCCCCAAGTCCCTTTGAGCCATGATAGGCATGAATAACAGAGCTATGGATGACTTTATGGTTCCTTGTTCATTGATTCACTCAACACATATTTAATCAGTATCTAGTGGATATGAGAAATTGTGCTAGGATAAGAAAAGAAGTGCAGAATTATTTAGGAACATGTAACAGACATGGAGGACAACACAGGAACTTTCTAGGGAAAGTGACAGCTAAGCCAAGAGAAGAAATGAGTAACAGCTGGTTTTGATGGCACATGCCTATAATCCCAGCTACTCGGGAGGCTGAGGCAGGAGGATCTCTTGAGCTCAGGGGTTCAAGGCTGCAGTGAGCTATGATTGTGCCGCTGTACTCCAGCCTGGGTGACAGAGCAAGACTCTGTCTCTGAAAAAAAGAAAAGAGTAACAGTTTGCCAGCTTGTCCCTTGTCCCATGTGCGTGTGTTTATTGGGGTAGGGAGGTGGATTTGTGAGAGGGGCAGACTGGAGGAGAGACGACTGTTACAGGCAGACAGAATGATGTGTGTGAAGGTCTTGATTGTCAAAGAAGCATGACAAATTTTCAGAGATCAGAGGAGGCTAGCATGGCCAGAGCATAGAAGGTAAGCCTGGAAAGACAGGCAGACACTGGATAGTGAAGGACCATATGAGCCAAACTGAGTTTAGACTTCGTCCAAAGGTCATGTCTGCCCCAGCCCTGTTCAGGGGCAGTCCCAGGCCCTAGGCTTTGCTAGTGGGAGGCAGGTAAAAGCAGCACTAGCCACTAGCCCCCACTAGCAAGTGGCCAACACATGAGCCTTCTTTGTGGCTATAGTAATCACAGTTCTTTCTTCTTTGTGGCTATAGTAATCACAGTTAAGGTTGGGGAAAATGGTTTAATAATAACAGGTGTTGGGAGAGTAGTTATAGCTACATGTTATTAAAAAGGCCAAAGGTAGTTGGCTTCAGGCACAGCTGGATCCAGAGGCTCAAGTCGTGTCATCATGAATCTGTCTCTCTTTTTCTAGACTCTTTCTTCCTTTGTGTTGGCTTCACTCACAGACAGGCTCTCCCTGAGCCATAACAAGTGGCCATGAGAAGCTCCAGACTTATATTCTATAAACCTTGGGCCAGAGGGAAAAATGACAGTCCCCGCAAAGGTCCTAGGAGAACTCTCCTTGGCCCAACTTGGGTGACGTGTTCATCCCTGAATGTATCACAGAGAACAAGGGATGCTGTGCTTTAATTGTCAGGCCTGAGTCAGGTGCCCAGCCCTCAGGAGCCTGCAGAGTGAGCCAAGAGAGAAGGGGTGTATTAGTCCATTCTCACACTGTTGTAAAGAACTACCTGAGACTGGGCAATGTATGGAGAAAGGAGGTTTAATTGACCCACAGTTCTGCAGGCTGTACAAGAGGCACGGCTGGGAGGCCTCAGGAAACTTACAATCATGAGGAAGGCAAATGGGAAGCCAGTCTTCCCATGGCAGAGCAGGAGAGAGAGAAAGAGAGTGAAGGGGGAGTGCTACACACTTTTAAACAACCAGATTTCATGAGAACTCTATCTCAAGACAGCACCAGGGGGATGGTGCCAAACCATTAGAAACCACCTCCATGATCTAATCACCTTCCACCAGGCCCCTCCCACAACACTGGGGATTACAGTTCAACATGAGATTTGGGTGGGGACACAGCCAAACCATATCAAGGGAGAAATCTGGATGCTGTCATGTTCAGGTGGACTGAGCACCAGGCAGCCCCTGCAGCCTCATTCTTACCTCACCCATCAATGTCAGGATGTGCCTGTTCCCCCAGCTCCAGCCCTTCTCTACCTCTTCATGCTGTGCATCCCATCTGATGACCCAGGCGCTCTCTCCCACTTTTAGTAGAGACAGGGTTTCACCATGTTGGCCAGGCTGGTCTCGAACTCCTGACCTCAGGTGATCCACCTGACTTGGCCTCCCAAAGTGCTGGGATTACAGGTGTGAGCCACCACGCCCGCCCAATTCTCTTGTTTTTGCTCATGCCCATTCCCTTGTTTTTTTGCTCATGCCCATTTGGCTTCAGGTACAGCTGGATCCAGAGGCTCATCCCTGATGGATCACAGAGAAAACCCTCGGTTGTCCTCCACCCAGGATGGAACTGCTTCTAACTGTTCTGGAGAATTCCTCGCAATCCCAGTTCCTCTGCTGCTGCTGCTGCTGCTGCTGCTGCTTCTGCTGCTCCCAAGAAAGTGGGACGCCTCCCTTCCTGTACTCTTCCCTTCCCTGACCTGGCAGAGCCCAGCCAACAGCATTGGTCAGTTCTGCCTTTGATAAAGAAAAATGTCGAAGTTTCCCTCTGTCACATAAAATGAAGATGTGGGTGCTGTGTGTTGCTTTCCGTTCAGCAGTTTCTCAGTGGCCTGGCCAGCACACCACCATGAAGGCATTGATTTATTCCATCTAATACACAGCACTGCTTATTAGTGCTCTCAATCTGACAAGAAATATTGAGCCTACCGCCGAGGTTTTACAAAAATATGAATACATCCCTATCTGGACTCTGAGCTAAGAGAGCATTTTGCCCACTGAATGGGAAACCGAGACAGGGAAATGACAAGCAACTGTTCTGAGGCTCAGGTGGGCCCTGCTTGTCCTTCATTGCCTCCTCCAGCTTATCTTGCCTGGACACCTCCTCTGAAATCCTCACTGTATTATTCAGGACTCTGGGTTGCGAGTGACAGAAACCCAACTCAAATGAGCATGAGCAAAAACAAGGGAATTGGCTGGGCTTAGTGGCTCACACCTGTACTCCCAGCACTTTGGGAGGCCGAGGGAGGTGAATCACCTGAGATCAGGAGTTCGAGACCAGCCTGGCCAACATGGTGAAACCCCATCTCTATAAAAGTACAAAAATTAGCCAGGCATGGTGGCAGGCACCTGTAATCCCAGCTACTCGAGAGGCTGAGGCAGGAGAATCACTTGAACCCAGGAGGCAGAGGTTGCAGTGAGCAGAGATCGCACCATTGCGCTCCAGCCTGGGCAACAAGAGCGAAACTCCATCTCAAAAAAAAAAAAAAAAGACACACACACTCACATGAGAATTTACTAAGCTACAGGCATGGCTGAATCTGCCACACCCCACACCCCCCACCTCTCTCTATCTCTGGGATCTGCTGTGCTGTGGTGGTGGGGACTTCATTCTTAAGCAGGGCCTCTCCCATATTAGCCCCTGGAATTTGCAAAACACATCCTTACTGCTCAGCAGCTTCGACAGAGAGAGGATGACTCTTTCCCAAACTTTTCAGTAGACATCCTGGGAGTAATGGTCACTATCTTTGATTGGATCAATTTTGATCATGGATCTAGGGTCTAGACTAAGGGTGTCCAAAATCTTTTGGCTTCCCTGGGCCACATTGGAAGAAGAATTGTCTTGGGCCACACATAAGATACACTAATGCTGACGATAGCTGATGAGCTAAAAAGAGAAAGAAAGAAAATCACAATGCCCTAAGAAAGTTTACAAATTTGTATTGGGTTGCATTCAAAGCCACCCTGGGCTATGCACAGCCCACGTGCCCTGGGTTGGACAAGTATGGTCTAGACCAATCCCGCCACGTGATTCTGCCTGGCCCACAACCTAAGAATGCTATTCACACATTTAAATGGTTGAAAAAAAACAAAGGAAGAGCAATATATCATGCCCTGTGAAAGTTACATGAAATTCACGTTTCCGTGTCCATAAAGACTTATTGGAACCCAAGCGTGCTCATTCCTTTAGGGCTCGTCGAAGGCTGCTTTTGTGCTACAGTGGCAGAGTTGAATAGTCAAGGCGGACTATATGGCTTGCACAGCTGAAAAGATATTTATTCATTTAAAATTTTATTTTAAAAATTGATAATGAATAATTTACTTAATCATAAATAAAAGATAAAATTAATATTCTATTTACTCATCTTTATAGAAGAAGCTTGCCAATCCCTGGTCTAGACTGTGTAGCCAGTGAGATGCCTCAGTCGAGTGCCCATCCTTGGAGTGGGTTGAGGCAAAGGGAGTGAACCACTCACCGAGTTGGACCATGGCGTGACAGTGGCAGTGGGTTTCTAGCAGACAGCAGGTATCCATGCTGGACAGAAAGAACAATGAGTGTCCATGCCCCCCACTGTCTTGGGCTGGGATCTCCTAGAAACAGACCCTGAAACAAATGTGTGAGTACTCGACCTTTATGCAGGAGGGCATCCCTGGGAGCACTGGTGTGTGTGTGGGCAGCAGAATGGGAGTGAGACAGGGAAGGAAAGGGGAGGGGAAGGAAAGAAGTCAATATAGGGTACATTGTTGAGCAGTCACCACAATGGTTCAGTCCTGCTGGGTGTCTCAGTGTGGAGCACACCCCTCAGATATCCCACCAAGGGGCAGGGAAGGTAGGGTATCCGTCCTCTACCTCCCCCAGGCCCTCATCATAAGCATATGGGTTCTGTGTTTTCTGGGTGATTGTGAGGCAGCCCCTTTTTCCATCTCCTATGCAGTGAGGATTTCATGAAGTCTTGTTGATGCACGGGCGCCTGGGGGAAAGCATGAGTGGTGCCCGGGAGCCTGAAGATGAGAGCTCTCTTGTTCCTCGTCCCGGAACCCTTGCTAATAGACCCTGGAGCCAGGTGTTGCCGCTCCAAGGCTCTGATGACATCCATGCTTCATCAGCAGGTGGTGGCCGCCTCGTTCAGTTCATACAACCTGAAATTCGGGTTTGCCAGAATTTTGGTGTCTAAGAGCCAAGAATGTCATCAACCACAGTTCTTTTGTTACCACACAAAAGGACTCTGCTGTCCTCCCAAGTCATTCACACACACACACACACACACACACACACACACACACACACACACACACGTATACATACATATATATTTTTTTTTGTTGTTTTTTTGAGATGGAGTCTCGCTCTGTCACCCAGGCTGGAGTGCAGTGGTGTGATCTCAGCTCACCGCAACCTCTGCCTCCTCGGTTCAAGCAATTCTGCTACCTCAGCCTCCTGAGTAGCTAGGGTTGCAGTCACCTGCCACCACGCCTGGCTAATTTTTGTATTTTTAGTAGAGATGGGGTTTCACCATGTTGGCCATGCTGGTCTTGAACTCCTGACCTCAGGCGATCCACCTACCTCAGCCTCCCAAAGTTCTGGGATTACAGGTGTGAGCCGCTATGCCTGGCCCCAAGTCACTTCCTTTTTTTTTTTTTTTTTTTGAGACAGAGTCTCGCTCTGTCACACAGGCTAGAGTGCAGTGGCACGATCTCGGCTCACTGCAAGCTCTGCCTCTGGGGTTCACACCATTCTCCTGCCTCAGCCTCCCAAGTAGCTGGGACTACAGGTGCCCACCACCACACCCAGCTAATTTTTTGTATATTTAGTAGAGACGGGGTTTCACCGTATTAGCCAGAATGGTCTCGATCTCCTGACCTTGTGATCCACCAGCCTCAGCCTCCCAAAGTGCTGGGATTACAGGCGTGAGCCACTGCGCCCAGCTGAAACAACATCATTTTAAAATTAGCATCATGTGCTCGACAAATTTGTATAGAGTAACTTGCACCAGGCACTGGAAATATAAGAGTGGAAAGAAAAAAGAAAAACAGTCAAAAATTCCTACCCTGATGGAGCTTGGAGCCTAGGGAAATTATTAGTATTAGTATTAGTATTATATAATGATGAAATAGTGGCTATTGTTATAACACTGAGTCTGGATTCAGTAGATTTAAAGTGCTGGTTTGGGGCACTCTCCCATTTTAAATGATTTTGCTGCTGCAGAAGACTTCTTTAGCTAGACCACCCTATAAAAAAAGAGTAGGTTCCCTAATGGTTTTATGTGTTTCTGTGTTCAGTTAAAGCAGGCTTATTTTGGCAAGCAGGCTTTGAAACAGTTTGTCATAAGCAGATTGAGTGCATGGCATTAATTCATTAGAAATGCCCATCCCGCCAGCGGGATCAGAGTTTCCTGATCCCTCCCCGAGTGGTATTGTAATTCCTATCAACTGTGATCATAGAATTATCTACCTGTCTTTGTATCTGCTTTGCCCTGTGGTCATCAAAGACATATGTTGCCTTAAAGGGCAGTGAGGAAGGATGATGGCATCTGTGACAAGCTCTAAATTGAAGAAAAATTAAAATTGGCTGTAAAGTTTCAGGGTTACCGCAGAGCAAATTCAAAAAGAGAGACAGAATGAGAGATGGGCTACAGCTCCAGAGAGTGTTTCTTGTACCCCATAGGCAGAGCCAGAGAAAACCTGAGGAGAAGGGGGTGGGGGCCGCAATCTGAGTGTCTCTCCTGGAGCCTGATTGGAACACGGGATCAACCATGGGGTGCATTATGTTACTCACTCTGCACAACAGCCCCAATACAGTTATGGATAGTCTCATTGTCAGGGGAGGAAACTGAAGCGCAGAAGTTAAATAACTGGCCCCGAATTGCACCGTAATAGAAGAGGCAGAGCTGGGATTTGAACCCAGACCTCTATGTTAACAGTGTGTTCCAAGAGCCACTTGTCACTGGAAGGGAAATGGGAGCTGTGCTTCCAGGGCCCCTTTTGTCCCTGTAACACCGTCTCCTGCCTCCACCACCCGTAGCCCTTGGCCTGGACTCTTTCCCTGGCTCCTATCCGGGAAACACCTCCCACCCCCGCCCCCTGACAGCTCCCAGGAGTCCCCTTCCTCCTTGACATTGAGGTTTGAGGGGCACCAATGTGTAACACTCCAATTTTCCCTGCTGAGTCATAACCCAGTGAGACTGAAAACAAAAGTCAGCAGATGCAGGCCAAAATGTTACCTCTATTGCTGGTAACACCTGGGTTGGAGATAGAAGAATGGGGATCTAATTAGGCAAACAGACCCATGTGGGCCAGTTGGATGAGAGCAGGCCTGTGAGCCCCTCTGCCCCGCTAGCAGGAGACCTAACCTGTAAGTTTTACAGAAAGTGTGCTTCCTGCAGGCAACTGGCTCCTGAGAGAAGAGGGGACAGAAGCTGAAGCCTGCATGCCCATCTCCCCTCTGGTGCTCGCTAAAGACTCCAGGTCCCCTGGGCAGGACAGAGAGAGGGTGGAGAGAAGCCAGGAGGGACATAAGCCAGAGGACAGGAAGTTTCTGGTCCAGGTCCCCAGGTCCCAAGCCCCAGATTTTAAGCCTGAACTCAAAGCCGCACATCTGTGTCCCTTAACTGACAGACTGGGGAGTGGGTGGGACGAGCTCCAGCCTCCTCCCTCACTGCTCCAAGCAGCTGCCCCTTTGGCTTCTGAGGGTTTTGTTGCGAGTGGCAAGCGGGAGCCACCAGATGTTCCACCACTAAAGAGTGACAGAGGTTCCAGGTTCTGACCCTCCAACTCCTCATCCCAACTCTGAAGCTTCATTCAAGTTGACGGAAGCTCATCTGGGCCCACGCCTCCTCTTTCCAGACCCACTTTGGTCTCTTCCTCTCTTGAGCATCCCCGAGGCCTGAGAAGTCAGGTCAGGTGAAACCTCAGGCTCCCCAACTCCCACCTCCTGCTCCCCAGCCACCTCCACCCAAGCCAAGTCCTACACGATGTGGGGAGGGAAATGGAGAGGGGGTGTCTCAGCATGGATTCCCCCACGCATTGCCTGTCTTTAAAATTGTTCATTATATTCTATTTAATATATTTTAAAGACCTCCATGAATGAATTTGAAAGTTTTAAAATATAATCTTTTTAAATGGCACTCTTAGACCTATCATCGCCCCGAAGTACTTGAAACTAATGAACCCTGCTGAGGCCACCTGCAGGTGCTTCCCATCCACTCCTCCGCCCCCAGGTAACCGCCTTCCTGAATTCTGTCTTTCTAAAAGCTGCTTTGATCTAATTACACAGCAGTTCTGTCCTGAATGTTGTCTTTCTCATTTCTTTGCTTGTTTTTTAAAGTTTTGCTGTGTGTTTATAAATCTCCAGATAATTATTTAATTTTTAAAAAAATTTTTAGAAAGATCTCATATGTAGGCTCTTGCTTCTTGCTTTCTTCATTTATCATTATGGTGCTAAAATACATCCCTGCTATTGTTGTTGCTGCTGTTTTTGAGACTGAGTTTCGCTGTTGTTGCCCAGGCTGGAGTGCAATAGCGCGGTCTTGGCTCACCGCAACCTCCGCTTCCCAGGTTCAAGTGATTCTCCTGCCTCAGCCTCCCCGCGTAGCTGGGATTACAGGCAGGCGCCACCATGCCCTGCTAATTTTGTATTTTGAGTAGAGACGGGGTTTCTCCATGTGGGTCAGGCTGGTCTCAAACTCCCGACCTCAGGTGATCTGCCTGCCTCAACCTCCCAAAGTGCTGGGATTTCAGGTGTGAGCCACTGTGCCTGGCCCATCCCTGTTGTTTTATGTCAGTGTAGTTCATTCATTCCCATAGCTGTATATATATATATATTTTTTTTTTTTTTTGAGACAGGGTCTTGCTCTGTCACCCAGGCTGGAGTGCAATAGCGCAATCATAGCTCACTGCAGCCTCAACCTCCTAGGCTCAAGAGATCCTCCCACCTCAGCCTCCTGAGTAGCTGGCAGATAGGCATGTGCCACCACCACTGGATAATTATTATTATTATTTTTAGAGACAAGCCTGTTGCCCTGGCTGGTCTTGAACTCCTGGATTCGAGCAATCCCTCTACCTCGGCCTCTCAAAGTGCTGGGATTACAGGCGTGAGCCATGGCACCTGGCTTATATTCTTTTGTGTGAATATAAAACGGTTTATTTAACCGTTCTACCACTGATGGACCATGGAGCTATATTTGGGGTGGTGGAGGGTAATCATAAACAATGCTGCTGTCTTAGTCCCTTTGTGCTAAATGGACTGAGACTGGATGATTTATAAAGAAGAACAGGAACTTATTTCTGACAGTTCTGGAGGCTGGGAAGTCCAAGATCAAGGCACTGGAAGGTTCTGTTGTCTGGTGAGAGCTGCTGCCTTCTTCCAAGATGGCGCCTTGGTGCTGTACCCTCCGGAGGGGACCAATGCTGCACCCTCACGTGGAGGAAGGGATGGAAGGGCAAAAGAGCTGTGGCTGTGTGAAGTCTCTTTTCTAAAGACCTTAATCCCATTCACAAGGGAGGAGCCCTCATGACCTAATCACTTCCTGAAGGCCCTACCGCTGTATACTATCACATTGATAAGTTTCAACATATGAAATTTAAGATCATAGCAGCACCTCTGAATGTACTTATCCATGACTTCTGGAATTGCTCTTGGATTTATGGCTAGGAGTGAAATTGCTGGATTGTGGGGCATGAGATGAACTGGAAAGTCCAAACCTCAGCTGGGAAGAAAGAGCCCCCCACCTGGTCAGTTACCCAGAATCTTCCCTCTTGCTAACTTTATCTCCTTGTGTTCAACTTCACAAAACCATGCTCAATTAGGTTCCAAGGTGTGCCTCGGCTCCCCTCTTGATCCCATTCTTTGGTTGTAAGGTTAGCTTCCTGGTTCTTTTTGTTTGTGAGGGGAAGGGGAGACAGAGTCTCACTCTGTCACCCAGCCTGGAGTGCATTGGTGGGATCTCAGCTCACTGCAAACCTCTGCCTCCCAGGTTCAAGTGATTCTCGTGTCTCAGCCTCCTGAGTACCTGGAATTACAGGCGCTTGCCACCACACCTGGCTAATTTTTGTATTTTTAGTAGAGACAAGGTTTCACTCTATTGGCCGGGCTGATCTTGAACTCCTGACCTCAAATGATCCGCCCACTTTGGCCTCCCCAGATGCTGGAATTGCAGGTGTGAGCCACCGCACCTGGCCCTGATTCTTAAACCTACTCCAGGTTTGCACTTTATCCACCTGGCTTTGAAGAAAAGAGAGAAGGGCAAGCAGCCCATGCCCCCATAATCAACTCCTGCCAGGGGCATCATAAGAATTCCAGGCTTTAGCACAGTGCATGGAGGGAAGACTTTCAGGCTGCAGAGGTGCTTCCTAAACCTGCCCTGCCTGTCCTGCCACTTCGGAGCACTAACACTTAGTGTTTCCTTGGTATTATCCCTCAGATGCTTGGAAGAAATGTTCCCTTGAGAAGGCTGTGTAGGATAGTGATTAAGACTGCAGTCTCTGGAGTGTTCTGTCTGGGTTCAAATCCTAGCCCCATTCCTTTGCTAGGTGAGAGACTCTAGACAAGTCCCCCAACCTTCCCTGGCCTCAATTTCCATGAGCTGGGTGTGAGGAAGTTCACTGAGTCACTGTGAGGATTAAGTTAGGGTAATACAAGTCAAACACCTAGAACAGTACCTGGCATAAACATTCAATAAATGCTAGGGATCATTTTTAAGTAGCATAATAAATGAAGCGCACCCAGAAAAATTTGACCAAAGCAAGCCCTAAATGAACATGAGCTATTGGTATGATTGTTATCGTTACCAGAAAAACCCGTATTCATCCTTCAAGATCCAACCAAGATATCCTTTCCTGTCTCTCTATTCTGACGGCATTTGGTGCAGAGCTCATAATCTCATCTATCAGGTTGTGTTTTAATCTACCTGTTTGTGTGTTTGTTATTGTTGTTGCTCTTTCTTTCCTCAGCTAGATTGTATCTTTAAGAACGGAGACTATTTTTCTCTGACTAATCCTCACCCTGATGTCCTTGATGGCCAGCACAGCGTAGATGCTCCATTGATGAAATGAAAGACATTGGGGCTTGTATGTCTTAGAGGCACCTCAAGGCTCTGGAGGTGCCTCTAAGTTTGCAGAGCAGGCAATAAAGGGAAACCAGCCTGGCTGATTTACTTCCTTTTCTCTGGGTTGCAATAATTCTGGGGGAGGAAGAGCCAAATGATCTCTGTCCTGCCTTCTGCCCTCTCCAGTACCTTGCCTGTCCCTCTAGGAGCTCCAGCCAGATGCCAAGATAGGTGCCAACCCACCCCCACCCCGCTATTTTTTCTGACCCTCCCTACCACCTGGCACTGCAGAAAACTGACTTCCTTCACATTGTGTTGTTCTCATGGGCTGCTTCAGACCACGAATCCCTTTTCATTCTTAATAGAGTCCAGGAGAGGTCTTGCACGGTGATTGCCGATTCAAGTACGCTCCTCTGCAGAGGTCGATTATTGCTTTTATTTAAATAATAGCCATTGAAATGATTAGATTGCTGGGCGCTGGAAAGTCTGGGGTGGGGGATCTAATCACACACAGAATAACTGGCAAATCATCTCATTTCAACCTTTTCTCCCTAATCACGAGCTGCTCCTCCCTTTTTGAGCATTTGGGTGCCCCTGTCCACCTCTCCAGAATCTATGTCTGTGGGAATACAGGTGGAAGAAAGGAGAGACATTTTGCAAGCACATTAAATATCTCTCAAACATGAACCCAAGGGTGAAGGCTCTCCTGATGCTCAGAAAAGATTATGCTGCACACTGCCTGCTGAAATCACTCTAGCCTTCGTGGCAGGTGATAGAGGCGCTTTGGGCGTGATCTTCTGAACTGTGCTAAGTAAGGGCTGCCATTTGGCTATAAGCTGCCCTCAGAAGTCCAGCACTCATCCAGGCAGAAAGAGCGTGGTCATTTAGCCTGGATGCTGCCTCTTGCAAACTCATCTCTTGTCCACGATGCACCTCAATAGTCCTTGGTGGAGACCCTTCAAATCTATGCAGGGGGTCATATATGTAAGTGTTCATACTGTAAACAGAAGGGTAATTTATTCATATCTATTGAATGCATGCCTACCATGTGCCAGATACTATTAGGAATGTGAACTGAATATAGCAATGCCAGGATGCCAGATACCAAAGGCCATAATCACTTTCATATAGATAGATGATGATGAAGAAAGAGAGAGAGATAAGTGGAAAGATGATAGGTAGATAGAGAAATAATTTAATTCTGATAGTGTAAGCATGCAAACATCTGGGGAAGAACATTCTAAGCATCAACAACAAGTGTAAAGGCTTCAGGTGCAATACATTTGGCACATTTGTGGCACCATATGTACTTTTGCAGTTAATTCTGTTAGAAATGGAGCCATAAGCGGCCGGGTGCGGTGGCTCATGCTTGTAATCCCAACACTTTGGGAGGCCAAGGCGGGCGGATCACGAGGTCAGGAGATCGAGAACACGTTGAAACCCCGTCTCTACTAAAAATGCAAAAAGTTAGCCAGGCGTGGTGGTGGGTGCCTATGGTCCCAGCTACTCGGAGAGGCTGAGGCAGGAGAATGGTGTGAACCCGGGAGGCGGAGCTTGCAGTGAGCCGAGATTGCACCACTGCACTGCAGCCTGGGTGACAGAGCAAGACTCTGTCTCAAAAAAAAAAAAAAAAAAGTAAGAAATGGAGCCATAAGCATGCTCTGTGCCAAGTAGGGAGAGGACACTCCCTGGCCAAAGATTTACATTTCCTGGGTATAGGGGCAGGGACTTTTTTAAATCCCTGGAGCACTAAAGAGCAGATGGCCATGCACTGGCAGTAGGGTACTGGATGCTAGGGCTAGATACACCCCTCCCTTCCCAGCTCTGCACCCAGTGACGTCACATTGGCTTAACATCAGCAGCAGTGGGAGGATCACAACACAGAAACCAGCAGATGCTGCAAAGCAGGACTTTGTATTTTCCTTTCTTTTCTTTTTTTCCTTGAGAGCCATTTTTTTGTACCACTGACAACAAGGCCTCCCTGGGAATGAATGAAGGCACCAGGCAATGGATCGGATTATCCTGATTATCTATCTCATTTCATCTTTTCTACTCATCTCTGTTCATCCTGTTCTAGCCACTCCAGCATCCTGACTGATACTCATCCAGGCTAGCTGTGCTCCTGCCTTCAGGCTTTTGTGCTTGGCTGTTCCTCTTCCCCACACACATTGCAGGCCTAACTCTCTAACCTCTTTCAGGGCTTTGCTGGGATGTGCCCTTATCAGTGAGTCCTTCCCTAACTGCAGCTTCCAACCACAGCACTTCTTGTCCCCCTCCCTGCTCTCTTTCTCACTTATGCTATCTTTTGCTGATTTGTCTTTGTTATTCTCTACCTCAGCCCAACCCCCACTAGAATGTAACCATCCAAGAGAAAATGGGGATTTTCATGTTTTGTTCACTCTTTTATACCCAGCACTTTAAACCATGCCTGGCACATAATAGGTGGTCATTCACTTTTTGTTGAATGCATGAATGAATGGCCTGGTCTGTTTTTTCTTTTCCCTCTGGTGGATCCATATCTGTGGTAGTGTCTCTTATTTCTAGAACAGTAATAGACATGCAGGATCAAGCAGGCCTTGCTGCCCAGGAGAAAACCAAGGTAGCACAATGAGAAGACTGAGGGTCTTGCCTGGAGCCAATGTCAGTCCATGGCACTGCAGGGAGGCCCTGGGCAGGGGCATTCTCTCCTGTTGCGTTAGCTATCAGCGCTGTGAAGCCTTTGTTGCCCTACATCATCAAGTGAAATATTCCCACCAGAGTGTTAATATTTAAAAGTCATTGCGCTGAATGGAACTGACATCTGTTTACATTACATTGCCATTACTCATTTCCATGTACAATGTTTGCCTTCATGCTGCAGTATCATTTTAGGACATGTTACAAGGAAGGATTAGAGGAGCAGTACAATTTGCAAGGGGATTTTCTTTTTCTTTGTGCTTGTTCTTATTTTTTAATTTTTACTTTTATTAAAGTAATACATGCACATAATTTCAAAATCAAAGAGTAGTAAAAGGCTTATAACGGAAAATGATGGTCCCATGGCCACCCTTCTCCTCCTTCAATTCCAGCTCCCTGGAGTCAAGCACTTCCCACAGTTTTAACTGGGGTTTTTGTTGCTCCTTGTCTCCATAATGTGATGTGATTGGTATATTGCTATTTCTCGGCTTACCCAAGAAACATCTCTTATAGACATTATCTCTTGATGTTCTGTGATGGTGGATGAAACTTGAGCTCTCTTTGGCCCCCTCCCTCCCCAGTCTTCCCAATACAGTTGCATCACATTTCCTAGTTTCAGTGGCTGGCCAGTGCTGGTATTTATTAAAACCACATTCACTGTAGAGCCAGGAAGTATACTAAGATTGTCCCAGAGCTGCTGTCCTATTCAAGTCGATTCCTACTGTGGGCTTAGGCATCATACTAGACTCAAGGCAGTGTGTGGGGTCAAAGGGAGAGAGAATCCAGAAAAGAAACAAATAAAGGTTTGAGAAAAAGAATAATAAGGGACCCATCTGGATGGGTGGTAGGAGAAGACCTCTCTGAGGAGGTAACATTTAAGCTGAACCCTAAAGGATGACAGGGAGGGAGTCTGCCGTGGGAAGAAGCCAAGAGGAGTAGTTTTCTAGGCAGAGAGAAGGGCACAGGAGGCCCCTAATCTGACAGCCTAGGATCTCATGGTTGCTGTGACATGAGGCTCATTAGAGGAGATGGCCTTTCTGCCGTGCCCTGATTCTGAGATGCTGGCAGACAAGGCTGGGGTGGAAGAGCCTTTGGGGCACAGAAACTTGCATAGGCAAAGACCCAGAGGTGGGAAAGATTTCAGCAAATTCACCTCCCTATCACTGGGTTTAAATGTTTTCATTTTATACTCTTAAGATATTTTAAATGGAATATTCGCCCCACCCTCATCCCACTACCCTGACAGCTATTTATTCTCCACATTCCCTTCCAGTCCTCATGTCTTCACAGACACTCCCATGGTTGTCTTTTCTGCTAATCTTGAGTTTGTCAAACCCACAGTCAGCTTCCAGGTGTTGCTGGGTCTCTTGCACAAATCTCAGCCTCAGTGTCTTCCTCACCAAAGCAACTCACTCGACTGGACAAAGACACACTGAATCTTGCAACATTGCCAATGCTTGGAACGACTTCTTCCTGCAGAGGACAGCGTGGTTTTAATAAGTTTAAAAAATATATTTGGAGTTTTACGCCTCTCCCTCATCCTCAGCCTTCCATATGTAGAGAACAGAAGACTTCCAGAGGGACCCAACTTCCTTTTCCAAATGTATGCTTTGAGCTCTCATTAGCCACCCTTTGACATCTAGTCCAAACCGAGCCTGCTTCTACCTGCAGCACCCCACTCCAGCCCCAGAACTTGTCTTGGGCATGTAGATGAGCCCAGCCTTAGGAAAGCTCCTGCCCTAGCCTGTACTCTCACTTGTATTTTCCACCTTTTAAGTAGATTGCTTTGCCTCTCTAAGCCTCAGTCTCCTCACCATAAAATGGAGATAATAACTAGACCTTCTCCTCTAAAGGTTGATGTGGAGGTAAAATTAGGTGCTACAAGTTAAGAGCTTGGAATTGAGCAGGTGCCTGGCAATTATTACTTCCTCACCTTCCTTACCCTCCTCATTATGAACAGCAACTTTTGGAAACACCCTTCATATTTTCTCAGCTCCACTTTACAAAATAACATCCTTCCTGGGCTGTCAGCCTGGCTGAACATGCGCTAGAAGTATGTCTTGCAGGCATCCCTTTGGGCACCAAGCCAAGATTTAAATGAGATTGTTTGCAATGAAGAAAGTGTGAGCTTTTGTAGGATATATTTTTCCCATCTGAATGGGAATCAGCTCAGATGATAGAGCCCCTTTCCTATAAGGAGGAAATGAAGCTACTTTCAGTCTCTTCTTGGCTTCCACCAGGTTGGTAGGGCAGCCTGAGAAGGTGGCAGCTTCACAGTCAGGAAACTCAGTGGGTTGTCCAGCATCCCACCATAGTGTCTGGTTGGTTTGTGGGTTGGGTGGGTGGGTAGATGGATGGGTATGTGCTTGGATGGGTGAGTAGGTGGTGAATGGGTGCATAGGTGGATAGATGAATTGGTGTTTTGGTGAGTGGGGAGATGGGTGGATGGCTGTATAAATGAGTGGTTAATGGATGGATGGATGGATGGATGGGTAGATGGATGGATGGATGAATGAATAAATGAGTAGTGGATAGATGGATGGGTGAGTAGTTGGATGAATGGATGAATGGTCAGACAGATAAATGAATGAATAGGTGGGTTGATGGATAGACAGATGGCTGGATGGAACAGCTGGATGGATGGGTGAGTGGGTGGATGAGTGGATGATGAATGGATGGATAGTGAGTGGATGGGTGGGTGAGTGGGTGGATGGTTGGGTGGATGGATGGATGAGTGAGTGGGGGTGGATGGATAGATGAATGATTAGGTAGGTAGGTGGATGGATGGATGGATGGATGGATAGGTGAAGGGATGGATGAGTGGATGGATGGATGGATGGATGGATGGATGGATGGATGGATGGATGGTTGGATGGATAGATGGATGGATGGATAGATGGGTGGATAGATGGGTGGGTGGATGGATGGATGAGTAAATAGGTGGATGAATGACTGAGTGGTGGATGGATGGATGAGTAAGTAGGGGATGGATGGATAAGTGGATGGATGAATGGGTAAGTAGGTGGATGGATGGATAGATGGGTGGGTGGGTGGGTGGATGGATGGATGGATGGATGGATGGAGTAAACAATTCCTTCCTTCAGTTTTGCATGCCCTTGATGAGCTGGATTGTAGTTTCCCAGATTGCCCCCATGATACCCTGTGTTCCCTATGGTGGTAATAGGTGCTATTCAAGAGGTATGTGTTGGTCTAGGTCCCCTATGGAGGAAACGCTAAAATGGAATTAAACATTTAAGGACTTTATTAGGGAAAATATCTGTGAGGGAAAATGGGGAGGGAGCTGGAGACAGCTGGAGAGTGGTCAGACCTCGAGGCAAGTCGGCCCCAGAGAGATGGAGAGTGAAAGAAGGTTGGGTGAAGGCATCCTAGACTGCGTGCAACCTAAAGAAGGTTTGACAAAGCTGTCCAGGAGTCCTCAAGCCAAGTTAGTCATCAGAAAAATCCCGTGTCTCCCAGGAGTGGGCTGACTTCAGATTTATGTCATGCTCCATCGTTTGCTGGGAAGAGCCCAGGGGAAGCATGGAATCTGTGCCAAGACAGCAGCTGGGCCTTTGATTAATTACACTCCCTCTACTTGGAAGTCACCAGGTACTATGGCCAACATAGGGGAGGAAAAGTCTATAGCGGCATGTTTTGGAGCTGCTGCATTCTATAGTTTTTGGAGACTCAAGATGCAAGTTGGCTTAGCAAAATTGCTAAGAAGCCCTGCAATAAAGAAGCCTGTTGAATCTAGCATTTCCCAAATGTATTTGACTATGGAGCTTTTTGTCTTAGCATGATTCCAAGGAATAGAGTTTGAGATCAAGTGATCTAGGTGTAACCCAAGTGTTCTTAGGCCACAAGAGAGAACAAAAAAGGAAGGAAACCATAACAGAGAGGGGGCAGGGGGAATGGCTCTACACAGAGGAAGAACCAGTACAAATCATGTCACTGGTTGTTTTCAACAGACCATGAGATATTAAAAAAAAAAAAAAAAAAAAAAAAAAAAAAAAAACACCTAGATATGGAATCTAGGTATTATTGGCCAAGGCTGACACAAGAATACATACTTATTTTAGTTGACTTAATAATCAGGCCTGCCATGTACACAGTGCACTACAGTTTACAAAGCTCTTTTCTATTTGTCATCTCTCTTGAATATTACCATAACCTTGAGAATCAGGGGGGGAGTTATCATCCTCATTTTGCAGCTGACAATAACACTTACCACAGTGATAATAACTGTTGAATTTCCTGAGTGCCTTCTACCTGCCAGGCAGTAACTTAAGCATTTCCACCTTTATTAACTCTATTCTTCTTATATAGGAAGGTGACTGTGGTTCAGAGAGGTTAAGGGACTGATTTGAGGCCACACAGCCAGCAAGCAGCAGACCCACACGTGAACCCGGGTCTGGCTGACACCACAGCCCCTGGCAGGGAGCGAGGGGCAGCAGGAACATGCAGCCCCCTCTAAATGGGTTTTTTACAACCTGCTCTAAGTCACAGCAAGAAGTAGGCTCAGGGAATGTAAAGCGGGTAGTGATTTTTTCTCCCCTATTCTTTTACTGCTTTTGTTTATTGAAGGACAAATCATTGCTGTTTTCGTTAGTGTTTCTAGCACAATAAAAATAAAAGATATGCCGGCAATCTGTTTAAAAGCTTATACAATTCCAGAATTTGAGCCGTCGGATTTATGCCGCACACTGATCTCATAGACATCACGGTGCCAGCTGCCTGGGCCCGCCAAGGGCTTCCGAAGTTGTCGTTATCAATCAAAGTAGGGTGGCCACAAGCTCAGGGGCGACAGTGGCCAACCTCCACTGACTGCAGCCGAGGCCTGTGAAGAACAGACACTGGCTGTGTTTCCCTTGCTCTGCCCAGAGTCTCAAAGCAGCCATCTTCATTTTATTGTTGAAATTGATGTAGGCTTGTAGCAGAAAAGGGGTTGCAGGCCTGGGAGGTGCCTGCTGTTTTGACTCCCACCTCCATAGTCCAATCCTTGTCTTGGGTCCGCAGTGAGCTATGTACATCTGCGTCTGTGTAGTGCTCAGGTAAGAAGAGAATTTGGGAGCACACTACTTCTGTATGTCTTTACCCATCAGCCTCCCCCACCCAAATCTGTTCCATGATGCCAGGGACATTATCTGTTCCATTCAGTGCAGCATTCCCAGTGCCTAGGACAGCACCTGGGGCAGGGGCACAGTGGCTCACGCCTGTTATCCCACCACTTTGGGAAGCCGAGGTGGGAGGATCAGTTGAGGCCAGGAGTTGGAGATCAGCCTGGGCAAAATTTTGAGACCTCGTCTCTACAAAATGTTTTAAAAAAATTAGCCAGGCATGATGGCCACCTATAGTCCTAGTTTCTTGGGAGGCTGAGGTGAGAGGATCACTCGAGCCCAGGAGTTCGAGGCCACAGTGAACTATGATCACGCCACTGCACTCCATCCTGGGCGACAGAGCGAGATTCTGTCTCAAAAACAAAAACAGAAACAAAAACCTGGAACATAGAAGGTGCTCAATAAATATTAGTTCAATGAATAAATGAATGTCACATACGCATGAAAAACATGCAAATTTGAGGACCAGGCAAGGGAGTGGCTCCCCAGCTTGGATGTGTTCCTTGCTCCCTCTTGCAGCTTCTTCCTTCCCACACATCTCTGAGCCTCTCCTCTGCCTTCTAAGCTCTCCTCTCTCTTTTCTTTCCTCTGCTTTGCTGCCTTTCTCTGACCTTCTCCTTCTCCCCAAGATGATGTCACCAAGTTCAGAACTTGGGATGACCCAGGGAGGGGAAGCTGCCAGAGTTAAGGAGACTCAGTTCTAGCTCTGCCTCTGATCTGGTCTCAGCCTGAGTTCTATCTCTCTGAACCTCAGTTTCCTCATCTGTAAAATGGGTGCAGTGTGCCCACCACCGTGCCTACCGCAGAGGTATTTCAAGGACGGGGTGGACACAAGCTGGCAAGTGGGGAGGAAGTCAGAAAAAATGAAGCCAATTATCATTGCTAACCAAAGACAACTCCTTGTCGAGTAAAGCAACAGCTCCCTCTGTAAGCACGAGCATGTGGGGTGCAAGGAGCCTTTGTTTTGGAGTTCAGCAGGAGGCATCCAAGTGGGGAGCATGAACATCCACTCTTAAAGTCTGAAGCTACAGATGTCAACTGTCAGCAAGACCGACAGTTCCATTAGGCAGCTGCCCGCTCTCCCCGTGAGTGATTAAAACGTCGCCATCCATCCCCCATGCTATACATCATCTCGCCAGGCTGGC
This sequence comes from Gorilla gorilla gorilla, assembly GCF_029281585.2. NCBI lineage: Eukaryota > Metazoa > Chordata > Mammalia > Primates > Hominidae > Gorilla > Gorilla gorilla. Next base: position 225,341,919 of record NC_073224.2, on the reverse strand, counting down.
ACTTCATCAACGGCCATGAAGCAGGGGCATTTGCATCCTCTTCCTCGGGCTGCACCAAGGCGGAGTTGGTGGAGACATCTGTGTAGCGTGTCCTGGGAGCGCCTTGGAAACAAAAGCTGGGGAAGGCTCGAAGGGAAGAGAGAGGCCCAAGTGCATGGAGCGGGGGCTGGCTGGAGGGGCCGGATGCTGTGGCTCCAGGAAGCAGGGACCAGGGCAGGAGCAGTCACTGGGAATTGAGGTTGGGGGCCCCGGGATCATCCAGCCCCTGCCCTCATTTTAGAGACCAGCGAACTGAGGCTAGGGTGGCTGAGCTCCCCTTGTTCGGCCACTCCCAGGGGAAAGTAGGATGTGTTGAGTAATATCTGCCTCCTGCAAGGGCCTGCGTTCATTCTGCTCAAGTTGCCAGGGTGTTGCACAGTGTCTGGTGCACACTGGGTGTCATGAAGTGCTGACTGATTCCAAGAAGTTGTAACCAGAGTCGCAGGGTCACTGCCACACTGAGGTTCTGGCTGAACATTACAGCCCTCATTTGAGTGTTTCTGACCACCATCTGTTATTAATTATAATCATCGTCATCCTCATCAACAGTAATAGCAATAATATTTGCCACTAACATTTTTGAGTGTTTACTACGTTCTGGGCTCTGTGCTGAGCACGTTAACACAAAGGTTTCGAGTCTCTTGTCATGTGTGTGTTCACAGAAACCCTACATTCTATAAAGTCATGCACCTAGAATAGCAGGGCTTATGGGAATAGGGTTGGGGAAGATCATTCCAAAACTTTGGGAGTTTTGTAACCAGAGACCATTAAAAAACAATAAAAGTCCCTAGAAGAATACTGGCGCAGCTGAATTGGTACCTAGCCTTCCTGTCGGTATTTCTATGCTCCCAGAAAGGACACATTTAAGGGCTTGCGCTTTCTCTTTCAAGATGTTGATCCCGGAGGGCATTCGCTTCTGATAGAGGCCATTTTCATCAAAATTAAAAATCGAATCCAGACTGTTGCCTTTATCATTCATCCATTGTTTCCATAGCAGCAGAAGTATTTTGAGTTTTTCCATCTTACCCACGGCTCCCCCAGATACCTTAGCAGCAGTTCTGGAAGCCACTAAATCAACTACTGCTTGCAATAAAGAAAGGCACTTGAGTAGATTTTCTACCCCCTTTTTTTTTTTTTTTGAAACAGAGTCTCGCTCTGTTACCCAGGCTGGAATACAGTGGCGTGATCTCGGCTCACTTGCAACCTCCGCCTCCCAAGTTCAAGCGATTCTCCTGCCTCAGCCTCCTGAGTAGCTGGGACTACAGGTGTACGCCACCACACCCAGCTAATTTTTGTATTTTTAATAGAGACAGGGTTTCACCATGTTGGCCAGGATGGTCTCGATCTCTTGACCTCGTGATCCACCTGCCTCAGCCTCCCAAAGTCCTGGGATTATAGGCATGAGCCACTGCATCCAGCCTACTTATGCTTTTTCTAATGTTGAGAAAGCATGCTTCTGATTACTTCAAAATGTGAATGTGCTGGGGAAGATGACTCATAAACCAACATGACCTTGGCATTCTACTAACCCCAGTCCCTTACTGACCAGCCACATGTGAGGTTGGTCATCTGTGACGTGTTTAAGGCAAAGAGACTGTATCTTGTTAAATCCTCACACCAATCCAAGGAGGCTTATACGGCTAACATCATCGCCATTTTACAGACGAGAAAACCAAGGCTTAGAGAGGTTAAGCAACTTGCCCACGGTTACTCAGATAATAAGTACAGCAAGAGTTTGAACCGAAACAGCCATCCTCACCACCTTCCACCTCACTGCCATGGCCATCACACGTGTGTTTGCTTTCGCTGTTGCAAACTTGAGGATGGGGCCACATCTTTTTTGCAGCTCCAGCACCCAGCATTCTGTGTGGCACAGACCAGGCAAGCAGAACGTGTTTGAATGAGTGGCTCTGTTCCAGGAGAGGTTTCACCCAGAAAGTCCGACAAACATGATAAGGGAGAGGCTGCCACCTGCCTGAGGAAGGTGGCCCTGCCACCCTGACCACCAGATCCCTCCCCTAGGCAGGTGTACCTCCCTAAGCCCCAGACTCTGGAAGTTTTATGTTGGTTTCCTAGCCCAGCTCTCAGAAGGAAACCTATTTCTCCATTTGGGGTGTGGTTCCAAGGGCCTGCTCACAGTACCTGAGAGACAGCATGCAGTCTTTCTCCACTCCGTGTCCTCCAGGCCCTGCACAGTGCTGGGATCAGAGCAGAATTTGGGGATACTCCCTGAGTTGGACTAACTGTGCCTCTGTCGGGTTGGCCCTTCCACCATCAGATGTGTCAGTCCTTGGCGTTAATCCCTTCCAGTGCCCAGCCCACCTCTCCCCTCCTAGACGGCTCACAGCTGTATTAGGGAGATGGTCCACTTCTAAGTGCACCAGGATGGAGCAGCCATCTGGGTGGGTCCCTGCAGTGTTACCTTCTTATCACATTGAGCCTGGGCCTGCCCAGGGGACCACTGCCCAAGACGCCAGCTGATGGGATAATACCTGTAAAGCCAGCATGCCCTTCGTGTCCCACAGCTAGGGGCTCCCTTCCGCGGTGGTGGGGACACCCACTCACTCCCCTGCTGCCAGCCTTCAGCTGCCCCACCACTGCGATAGCCCCTGGAGCAGAATCTCAAACACCCCACACCCTGTCCCAAGGACCAACCCTTGTTGCATGTGCAGAGGGCCCATGGAGCCAGCAAATGTGGGCAAGCAAGAACAAAGGCACCCCTCAGCAGAGGCTCATCTGGGGTGTCCAGTCAGGGGGCCTGCTGAGGGCCTTGAATCCTGGTCAGAGCTAGGAGCGAGGCCTTCGGGGTTACCATGCTGGGGCACCTGGCTCTTCCCACTTCCACCTGGGCGTCGACTCATCCTCTCTGGGCCTCAGTCTTCTCAGCCATGAAGTGGGATGGCAAGGCCCGCCTGAAGGAGTGGGTGCCTGTGCAGCAGGGAGAACAGCGCCCGATACATAGACATGCTCAAGGGATGTCAGCTCTTCCTGACATTGGACGCCTTATCATAGCAGTCATCACACTGTGTAGCGATCGCTCCACTAACCACCCCTGCAACTGCAGATCACTGGGGGAGGGACCTAGTCCGGTTCACCCGGAATCCTCAGGGCCTAGACATGGAGACCCAGGTCCTCCAGAAGAGTTTGTGAAAGGAATGAGAAATGCGCCTGGACTTTGGAACAAGCCAAATGAAGTCATATCTCAGCTCCTCCCATTCCCTAGATCTGTGGTTCTAAGCAATTTGTTTCTCCTTTCAAAATCTCAGGTTCCTCACCTGGGAGGCAAATGTAAAATCTGGATCTTGGGGGTCTCCCTGGATCTCCTTCTCCTTCTCTGCGTCCCTATCTCCCCTCCCCTACCATCTCCCTCCACCTTGGGGCTGTCTAACTGGACCCAGCACTGGACAGCTCCAGGTGTTTGCATTTGAGAGTTGGGCTTTCCTGGGGCCTCAGAGTAGAAGGTGGGATCCATGTGGCCCTGAGAGATGGGCTGAGGCCCAGCAGGTGTGGACACAGCAGGCTTTCCATGCTTCAGCCCAGCTGATCTTGAATGGGGGGTCCAGCAGCCTGAGTCAGCCATGTGGTGATCAGACGGTGCCAGGCCTGCGAATGAGGAGGAACCGGAGCCAAATCCTTCCCGGGAGGCAGCAGCTCTGTAATGTTCCCTTATCAAAAGGCCTAGCCCCCTCCCCACCTGCAGGCCCTGCCCCCTCCCTGCTTCTTCCCACTGTCTAGGCTTGGTCAGCGTTTTCAGCCTCTGCCCATGCCAGGACTAGCAGTTCTGGGCGGACTTCCAAAGAGCCAGATGGTCTCGCAGGGTACACTTGCCCAGGGCCCATGCCACTGGCAGAAGATGACAAGTGCAAGCCTTGGAGAACCTACTTTGAAATGGGGCAAGAGGCTCTGGGGTATGGATTGCAGCTTCTATAATCAGAAATATCACTTCTTCTGCCCGTGTAATAAGATTACGAGTTAGCTTTTATTGTGTGTCCCTGTGTGCCAGGCTACTCAAAGTGTGGTCCCTGTACCAGCAGCATGGGCCTCCCTAGGAGCTTGTTGGAAATGCACATTCTCAGACCCCTCCCAGACCTGCTGAATCCAAATCTGTGCTTTAACCAGATCCTTAGGTGATCCTGTGCTCTTTGAAGTTTGAGCAACATTTGTTTCCCAGGTGAGGAACCTGAGATTCTGAAAGGAGAAATGGACCATCTAGAACCACAGATCTAGGGAATGGGTGGAGCTGGGGTGTGACTTCATCTGGCTCACTCCAAAGTCCAGGCACATTCCTCATTCCTTTCACAAACTCTTCTGGAGGACCTGGATATCATGCCTAGGCCCTGAGGATTCCAGATGAAGCAGACTAGGTCCCTCCCCCAGGGATCTGCGGTTGCAGGGATGGTTAGAGGAGCGATCACAACACAGTGTGACGACTGCTTTGATGAGAAGGTACCCAGGGCAGAGGGACACAGAGGAGGGGCTGCAGTGGACAGGAGGGGCATCCAATGGGAGAGGACAGAGGAGACTTGAAGAGCAAGCACGAACCTGCCCAATGTTACCTCGTGGGTGCCAGGCGTTGTTCTAAGTGGTGCACACCCTCTGTCTCATGGAATCCTCACCACACTGCATGAGATAGGAATGATCTTCAGTCCCATTTCTCAGATGGGGCATCTGAGGCACAGCTTACATGCCAAAGCTGCAGAGTGGATGCAGGTGGTGGGGGGGGATTTGAACCCCTTAGTCTGGCTCTTACTCCCACACTGTCCTGCCTCTCAGTGGGAGAACATTCCAGACAGATGAAATAGCCTGAACAAAGTGCAGCAGTGCCCTTAATCTGGTGCATGATCCACTGCAACTTAGTGATAGCCCCAGGCTCCAGCTGTGTCTCTTGGCCCCTCTCCCAGCCAGTCCCACCACTGACCCAGAATCAGGCTGCTCAAGGAAGTCTGGGGTCCTGACCTGTGGTCATTTGGCCCATATTGGTGCTAGTACAGAAGTTCTCCATCTATTTCAAGAGCTTCCGTGGGGGCCGAGACACCACAGCTGATGGGGAACGGTGGCCTGTGGACCACCCTTGGGCAAGAAACGAAGATCAGAGGAAGAGGAAAGTCAGCATGAAGTGAGAGGAGAGAGATGTGCTTCTGGGTCAGGTTGGCCTGGATTTCAATCCCAGAGAAGCTGCAGAGTCTCAGGCAGGGACAATGTACATGGCCTCATGTAGAACTGCGTGTGGAAGACCCTTTACAAGCCCACCTGGAGGGCCATCAGAGGACCAGGGGTCTCAGTTCCATGACAACCCTAGACCTACCCCCCAGTTAGATCATCTGGCCCTTTGTGAGTGAGGCTTCTCATCTTACAGGTGCAGAAACTGAGGCACAGAGAAGAAAAGGGACTTACCCAACAAATGCTTGTTGAGCTTGCATGTTGACTAGTGAGTCCTTCCAGCTACCATAGTGCCTAAGACAGACTCTGAGTGCCTTGTGTTTTATGGAGGACTCTTACACATAGGGCTTTCCTTTGCAGTATTTCAATCACCTCTTGTGTTAGTTCATTTTGTGTTGCTATAACAGAATACCTGAGACTGGGTAGTTTATACAGAAAAGAGGTTTATTTAGCTCACGGTTTTGCAGGCTGAGAAGTTCAAGGACATGACCCTGGCTTCTGGTGAGGACTTCTTGCAGTGTCACATGGTGGAGAAGGTCAAAGGGGATGCAGACACACATGAAGAGACAAAACCTGAGGAGTGTCCTGGCTTTATGACAACCCACTCTTGCGGGAGCTAATGCATTTCCATGAGAACTAATCCAGTCTCACCAGAGTGAGACCTTGCTCACTCCCATGAGCATGGCAGGCACTAGACCATTCAATGGGGAATGCACCTCCATGACCCAAACATCTCCCACTAGGCTGTACCTCTCTATGCCACCGCACTGGGGATTGAATTTCAACATGAGTTTGGATGGGGACAAACCACATCCAAACCATAGCATCTCCCCTAGTTCCTAAAGGGAAGGGAAGTATCTCTTTCATAAAGTGTGAGGCCGAATTCAGGATGGCAGAGGCATTAGTTGCCAGCCGCTCTGATGTTTCTGAGCTTGTTAGGGTCCAGCCAATATTCTCAAGAAGTCGGCTTTCAGAAATAGTAACACTAGATGATTTTATGGGCTGGAGCTCACCTGGCTGTGGAGGTGGGCTGGAAGGACACACAGGTGCAATTATTCCAGAAACACAAGCAGACCTGGAGTGCAGAGGAGGTGGGTGGAAGGAGGGACTGTTGTTTTTAATTTAGCTGTGAGACGACGGGAGTCTAGGAAGCATGGCTGGGGAATTTACCAGGGCTGTTACCAGCCCGTTTCCAACCTGCTAAACTGATTAGGACTTTAAGACTACAATGCATTCCCCTCTATAGTTCCTTGCCTTAATATCTGTCTCCCTAAGACACTGAAGTTATTTTTATCTATTGCATTTTGTTCTGGGTGGAATGATCCTTCCCAAGTCCTGCTGATAAGGAGTTTCTAAGTGAATTTGCACCCTGCATGAAAGTTAAATTGCTGCCTTTTGTCATTTTTTTGTTAACACCACACCCCCAGCTCTGCCCAACACCACCCCACCAACACACATCTGACTCCACCCTTAAAAGTCTATGTGCCTCATTCTCTGACTCATTTGCCACCCAGTTGGATGGAGCACAAGTGACCAAATGTAGTCTTGCAATGAGATGGGTCGGGTCACTGATGTGATCATTTGGCATCTGGTCAGCCAGGCCAGTGTCCATGAGTGGGGTGAAATGTTATAGGGTCTTCCTTGCTCTTGGCATTAGGAACACAAGCCTGGTAGCTGTTCTGCACAGGAAAGGGAACTAGCTCATATTGAACTGCTCCTATGTGCTGGGCACTTTGAATAACCCAGTGAAAATCCCATTTTACAAGTGGAAATACCGAAGCCAGAAAGAGCTTGCTCAAGTGCACATGGGGAATAGCAGGGTTGGAATTTGAAACCACCTCTAAAGTCTTGCAACTGCACTAAGCCCTCAGCCTATGTAATTGGAATAGAAGTTTCCAGGGGAAAGAGAGGAGGAAGCCTGTTCTCCCCTTTAAACAGAGGGAGCGGCTGCTTACAGAGCTACTGTCAAAGCAGTTCGGTGGAGGGATTGATTTTTCAATAAGCCACCAAAATGATGGTACATTTACTACTTATGTTACTGACAAGGAGCACATTAGTAATTGGAATGTGACATTGGGATATGGCAGGTGAGTAATAACGTGATTTACATCCTTCGGGGTTTGGATTTAAGTTACGTAGTAGTTATTGCAAAGGTCTGTGCTATAAAATCAGACTCTGAGGGTGGTCAGGGAGGCTGCAGCTCTTGGGAGGATAATGGGCATAGAAATTGGGGAGGGGATGAAAAGAGGGGAAGGGAAGACCAGAAATAACTTTCCCCGCGTGCATTATTAAGTGAATGTGAAGAATACATATTCCTTGCTTATATGGGTCCCTATACATTCATGCCTAAGTGTGAGCTTGAACTGTACCAACCCTAGAGCTTTCTTTAAAGACAAGTGAAGATTCAATGCTAAGGAATTTTGAAGAAGGAGGCAATATTTCCATAGGTGGCATAGCTAAAGACATTACAAAGGGCTGGGAATTAATATATACATAAGCGCATCTGCTCTAAACACTTTTTTCCCTTTCAATTGTTCCCCAGGAAGGTCACATAAATGCTCATTAATATGAACACTATGTTCATTAGTATAAAACATTCCATATTTTATTTCTATTTTGGTAGCTCAACAATTCACTAAGTGTGATGCAGCCTCACATTCTTTGGGTTTTTACATTTTGGGGAATAAATAGGCAATGACCTTCTGCGAAGGAGGAACTTGTACTTTTCATGTGTTTCCTAAATCTTGGATTATTCTCAAGGACAATGGCCATTATGTCCATTCTTCCAGGATAAAGATGAGCATATGTTTGTTGCTGGGCTGTTGCAGAGAGTTTGCAATTCAATCGGAACTCAGACTTTTTTCCTCTGTTGTTATCATTTGATGCTTCTCCTTGAGAGGTGTGTGAATTGGAGTTGCTTAATTAAGCAGAGGAAGCTAAAAGATGCTTTGGAAACTATCTTCATCCACATGTAGGGGTTTCTGCAGAGGATAACAATTTGCACTCGAACAGGAGAACATGGGCATAAATGCACCAGGAGAGGTTTGGGGTTGGATGTCAGGGGAGAGAAGGAAGCCAACCACGCGTGAAGGTGGAGAGCACAGGAATCCTTTGGACTCGGCGTGAGGTTACTAGCTGTGTGACCTTGCACAAGGCATTTTGCTTCTCTGAAACACAGTTTTCTCCTTTGCAAAATGGGGTAACAATACTTCTTTCAGAGGGTATGAGGAGGCTAGAACAAATTAATGTATGTCAAGCACTCAGTGCTGGCCAGGCGTGGTGGCTCCCACCTGTAATCCCAGCACTTTGGGAGTCTGAGGCGGGAGGATCACTTGAGCTCAGAAGTTCGAGACCAGCCTAAGCTCAAGACCAGCCTTAGCAACATAGTGAATCCCCATCTCTACTAAAAATACAAAAATTAGCCAAGCATTGTGGCACACGTCTGTGGTCCCAGCTACTCCTAAGGCTGGACTGCTTGAGCCCAGGAGGTTGAGGGTGCAGTGAGCCGAGATCGCGCCACTCTACTCCAGCCTAGGTGACAGAGTGAGACACACTCTCAAAAATAAATAAATAAATAAATAAATAAAAGCTGGCACTAAGGGTGATTTGAAAGGGGCCTCCTTGGATACTCTGAGGCCCAACTCATTTTGCAATGTTGAGGGCGCCCGCTGGCTCATTAGAATTTCTGTGACTTTCTCCCAATGAAATGTTTTGTCGCTTTATTTCCCCTTAGGCTATTTTACTCATCATCTGGGTAAAACCACCCCAGATGTTTTAATTCAGAGTCTAGCCCACCCTCCTTTAAGCAAGGCTCATGGGAAGAGTGGCCCCTTTTTATTTTGCTTTTTGTAACAGGTTTCTTGAGATATAGTTCATATACCATACAATTCACCCATTTAAAGAGTACAATTCACACTCACTTCTTAACCAATTTTAGAGCATTTTCATCACCCCCAAAAGATACTCTGTACCTATGAGTAGTCATTTCTTATCCTCCCCCGACTTCCCAGCCGCAGGCACCCACTCATCCACATTCCATCTCTATAGATTTGCCTATTCTGTGAATTTCACGTAAATGGAGTCATACAATATTGGGCTTTTGTGTCTGACTTCTTTTATAATTTAGCATAATGCTTTATCCATGTTGCAGCGTGTATCAGTACTTCATGCCTTTTTTGTGATGGAATAATATTGCGTGATATGGATATGCCACATTTCTTTCTTTTTTTTTCTTTTTTCTTTTTCTTTTTTTTTTTTTTTTTTTTTTTGAGACAAAGTCTCAGTCTGTTGCCCAGGCTGGAGTGCAGTGGTGCCATCTTGGCTGACTGCAACCTCCACCTCCCAGGTTCAAGCGATTCTCCTGCCTCAGCCTCCCGAGTAGCTGGAATTACAGGCGCCTGCCTCCATGTCCAGCTAATTTTTGTATTTTTAGTAGAGACGGGGTTTCACCATGTTGGCCTGGCTGGTTTCGAACTCCTGACCTCAGGTGATCCACCGGCCTCGGCCTCCTAAAGTGTTGGGATTACAGGCGTGAGCCACCGCACCTGGCCAATATGCCACATTTCGTTTATCCATTCATTAGCTGACAGACGTTTGGGTCGTTTCCACCTTTTGGCTGTTGTGAATAATGCAGCTGGGAACATTCATGTACAAGTATTCAATTCAATTCTGCTTCTCCCTTAAGAATAGATCTCTGTGAAAACAACTAAGTATTGACATTGCTAGAATTGAAGACAACATACTTAAAAGGATACAAATTTAGAGGCAGGTTGAAAAATACCCAAATTCCTCCTATATTTGCATTCTTATTCCACTGGCTTGCATTGAGAGACCTTAACCGAACAGCCCCTGTAACTCGCCAGTGAATATGCTGTAAAGATATCATTATAGATGTTGTCCTCGGTCTCTCATCATGGACATCTCGTGAAGATCCATGAGATAAAATTTCTCATCTTCCATGTATTAAGAACTGCAATTCTCATGCCTGTAATCCCAGCACTTTGGGAGGCCGAGGCGGGTGGATCACGAGGTCAGGAGATCGAGACCATCCTGGCTAACGCAGTGAAACCCTGTCTCTACTGAAAATACAAAAAAATTAGCCAGGCGTGGTGGCGGGCGCCTGTAGTCCCAGCTACTCAGGAGGCTGAGGCAGGAGAATGGCGTGAACCCGGGAGGTGGAGCTTGCAGTGAGCCGAGATTGCGCCACTGCACTCCAGCCTGGGTGACAGAGTGAGACTCCGTCTCAAAAAAAAAAAAAAAAAAAAAAAAAAGAACTGCAATTCTAAGTAACCGCTCAGTGCACGTTCTGTAGCAAGCACGTTTCAGGTACCTAGTCTATTTTGTACTCCAACAAGCCTGCCATGTGCAGGAAGTATTGTGACCTCCATTTCACAGATGAGAAATCAGAGGTAGGTGACTGGCCCACGGTCATGCGGCAGGAAGTGGCAGAGCTGGGATTTAAACCTAATTCTCTTTTATCCTGAGGTCCAGGCTCTTAACCACTATCTACATGACTGTGTACATTTTTGAAAATCTGGCTCAAATCCTTCCTGAGAAGTGGAGGGGAGGTATAGATCTCCTTAATCTTTAACTTCTTTCATTCACTGCTTAATTTAACCCTGATCTGATCCCAAATCTGATTATCACTCACCTACTCTGAATCTAATTAGAATGTCCTTCTGGTATTTTAAGGCCATCAGGATTGCCTGATATCAAAAGCCCTTATCTGTCAATGTCTTTTCTCTATCACAGCTGTGATCAGTTGCTTGAGCTAGTAAGGAGGGCAGGATTACTTGTCCTTCTAGGTTTTTCTGCATGTCTAAAGCATTCCAACTGCTTCTCCTCCTATTCCCACTATTTCCCCTTAGCGCTCTGATTATCAGCCTTCAAATCTCGTAAGGGAAAGGATAAGGATGTGGCAGTGGGACCATTCTCCCATGAAGCCACGCCTGGATTTTTCTCCCCAGTCATCTTTTTCCTGGCACAGAATTTCTCCCAGACAGGGCTGCTGCTGCTTGAGGTTACATGAAGAACATCATGTCACTCTCACCAGTCACCTTGAACAAGAGCAGGAAGGACCACTGCTCCCCAGGCCAAGAGACCCTCTGTTCCTTCTCCAGGTACCACTGCAAGAGTAGCAGGAATAGGCCTTTTTCCTTCCTTCTTTCCTTCCTTCCTTCCTTCCCTCCCTCCCTCCTTTCTCTCTCTCTCTCTCACTCTCTCTCTTTCTCTTTCTTTCAACAGGGTCTCACTCTGTTGCCCAGGGTAGAGTGCAGTGGCGTGATCTCAGCTCACTGCAACCTCCACCTCCCAGGTTCAAGCAATTCTTCCACCTCACCCTCCTGAGTAGCTGGGATTACAGGCGTGCACCACCACGCCCAGCTAACTTTTGTATTTTTAGTAGAGATGGGCTTTCACCATGTTGGCCAGGCTGGTCTCAAACTCCCGGCCTCAAGTTATCTACCCACCTCAGCCTCCAAAAGTGCTGGGATTATTACAGGCATGAGCCACCACGCCTGGCCAGGATATGCCTTTTAAAAATATTTTCTCTTCTTTCTGGCATTGTGGTCAGAGAGGGAGACCTATAGACTTTCTTCTGGAATTTGTTGAGATTTTCTTTGTGATCCAGTCTGTAGTCAACTTCTGTAAATATTCCAGGGACATCTGAAAGAAAATCGGTATTTTCTGCTTGGGTACAAGCATTTCAGACACAGCACATACACACTACACACATATACCTACATATATGTTTGTATTCAACACACGCATATGCTGAGTGGAGTTTAATTGTGTTCTCAGAATACATCCAAGCAAAGCAAAGTTTATCAGCTGAAAATATAAAGTCTTTTCTCAACAGACCTAAAATAAATTATTGGAAGAAGCGGAACCTAGTTAATGAAGAATCTGTCTGCATTTTTGGCACTGGGGTTGGCCATGAAAACAATTACTTCTTATCAGATCCGAGTGGCTGAGTGTTTCGCCTTCACTTGGTTCTCTTGTCTCTTGTCCCTGGTGCATGTGAAGGAAGGGAAAGAGAGAAACCAAAGATACAATTTGTGCCCCTAGAATAGTATTAGATGGTGCCAAGTAATTGCAGTTTTTGCCATTGAAAGTAATAGCAAAGCCGGGTGCGGTGGCTCATGCCTGTAATCTCAGCACTTTGAGAGGCCAAGGTGGGCAGATCACCTGAGGTCAGGAATTTGAGACCAGCCTGGCCAACATAGTGAAACCCTGTCTCTACTAAAAATACAAAAATTAGCTGGGTGCGGTGACTCAATGCCTGTAGTCCCACCTACTTGGGAGGCTGAGGTGGGAGGATCACTTGAACCCAGAAGGCAGAGGTTGCAGTGAGCCAAGATTGCACCACTGCACTCCAGCTTGGGTGACAGAGTGAGAGCCTGTCTCAAAAAAAATAAAGCAATGGCAAAAACTGCAAATGCTTTTGCACCAACCTAATAGAAATAGCACAAGTAGGAGCAACAATGGGATGTCATCATTGAGACATAAGGAATGCACTAAAGGATCCTGTTTCTCCACTAATGTTTGTTACTTCATTCATTGAGTGCTGAAGTAGACCCTTGCTGTGTTCTATCCACCACCATTCATTACTACGACTTCCTTCCAGGGAATTACCCCTCCCCACCCTTAATTCATTTTGTTCAGCTAAGGTTCGCTCCACAGGTGGGCATGGGGCTGGGGTCCTGAGCATTACAGTCCCCAGGCCACACTGATTGATGCAAGGTAGGCACTTGACCCAGGCAGAGCTAGAGACACAGTGAGACTTTGACTGAGACACCTGCCCAAGAGATGCATGCATACCCATTGAACTTGAACAAGGGAGAATATGAGGCTGGAGCTGCTAGCAGCCACTTTGCGACCAGGAGGAGAGAGCCCATCTGAGCAGGGAACCAACCAGAGGGAGGGGAGCCAAGTAATGCTGAAAGGGAGAAACGGGATTGGTGGCATCATTTCAGATCCTTAGCCAAGCTCTATCTGCATGTAGAAGCTGCCCTTGGACTTTCCAGTTAGGTGAGCCCATAATTTTATTTAAACCAATTTGGGTTGTGTTGTCAGTCATTTGTAATGGAAAATCCTGACTGCCTACAGCGCCTATGGTGTGTGATGGACACCTGAAGGATAAAGGTATAAATATGAACAAGAAACAGTCCCTCCTCTCAAGGATCAAATAATAGAGTGAGATTCGCACAGATCTCAAATCATAATTAAAACACCACTTGACAACGGCCATAACAAATGTGCGAACCAAGTGCCAGCAGACCCAGAGAGGAAATGAGTAACCAGCCTTTTGGTTGCCCGTCGGCAGAAGGCCTGCTGCAAGGAGGGGTTTCGGAGTGCCCTGCATGGGGGCGTTGAATCTGAGAAGAGGAACCTGGCTTTCTCGGGGTGCTACAAGGCCAATACCTACAGGAGTTTCCCATCCCAGTGCACATCCAATCGATTGAGCTCCTGTTCCAATCACACCTGGTAGGGATTTAATTGCTTTGGATTGATTTTTGCCAGTGGTGACTTTCAAACCCCCAGCCTGGGAATGAAGAGAGATTAGTCACATCAGGGGAGGCCTACTGACAGCAGCGAAAATCAGCAGGGAGTGAAGACGATTTAAACTAGTCTTTCCAATCAGCCTCCCAGACTGTACCTAGGATGCGAGCAGCCATTTTAACAAATGGTCACCTGGGAGTTTCGAATCAGTATAAACCCAGCACTGATAGTCATAGGAGCTGTCCCGTGCTATGTGCTCATAATACATTGACACTAAGTTCTTCATATATATTCGGGATGTGCTCAGCTTTGCAAACCAGGACACAGGACCAATTTCACCAGTTATTTATCACTGGCACAATTCATGGGCCTTATTAGCTATCGATGACTAGTGTCGTTGCCCCTGCATATGGTGTCTCATTTCATCTTCATGACAACACTGAGACAAGCGCAATGTTGTACCCATGGTACAGATGAGGCAAGAGAAGTTACCCGCAAAGCTGAGAAAAGCCGGAGCTGAGATTCGGTCTTAGGGCCATTCTGTTGCTCCCGTGGTTCCATTTATGAATTATTTCACAGGATGAGACGCTTCTGTAGCTGAGTCTTTGTATCCCTTCCTCTTTCTTTCCACTGTCAGGTGGTGAGCTTGCTCTGGGGACTGGGTGTGGCCTAGAACCCTGTTATGAAACACCTGAAGGGCTGTGTGCACTGCTGTTCTCGCGTTTGCCATCAATGTGGGATCTATGAGCAGCCAAAGGCATCCCCCGGGAACGTACAGAGGGTGTCTTGGGCACCCTGAGTGCTCCAAGAGTCCAAAGAGGGAGAGATTTATCCTTCGGTGTGGCAGGCAGACCCCATCGGGGCAGCAGACACTCTGTCCCTCCGGGGGATGCCAGGTCTCTGCTGTGTTGGGGGTTGAATGTGATTGAACAAACCTTTAACCTCACCTGGAATGTTTCAAAGACAGCTTTGAGCAGAAGTGGAGAGAGGGCCCAGCCAATGTGGTCCCTCCTCATTTTCCACTCAGTCAGGATGCAAAGCTTGGATTTTCTGTTTACTTTTCAAAGACTTTTATTGAACACTAGATTTGGGGGATCAGAGAGGAACTGGATTCAATTCCTAACCTTAGGGGCTGTAGCAGTCAAAGAGAGAGAAAGATGTGTAAAGAATCAAAATACCATCCAAATCCCGTGATGGCTCTTGGTGTATATGTGTAGAGTGCTCTGAGAACATGGGAGAGGGAATAATGAACTCAGCTGAGGAGTTCATTTCAGGGGAAACTGAAGGTGCACGGGGGATCAGCTTGAACTGGTCCTTGAAGGATGAATGAGTCGGAGTAGGGGCACAGAGGCATTTCAGGCAGATGGGACTGAGCAGGCCAAGGCACAGAGATCCAGAGTGCATGCAGTGTGTTCGGGAGGAGTCAGTAGTCCTGCAGAACTACAGCATGAGTTGGGGGGATGTGCAGCTGAAAGGTAACAGATTCATGCATTCATTCCTTCACTCATGATTCTTTTCCTTCATCCAGCTAGGAGGTCATTATTCAGAGGCTGTTATGAGCCAGGCATGGGTCAAAACAGAAAAATCAGCTCGACTCAGTGAGAGCCCAATCTTCCCATTCCAGGAAGCCTAGCAGATGGAGGATTCTACCCCCACCAGCAAGGTCCAGGCTTAAAGCAAGTGCAAGGGTCACCTCAAATCTTTCTTTACAAGGTGAATGTTAAACTTCGAGTGTGGTTACTACTGAAAAGTGAGAAAAGCTGGAACTACAATGTCAAGGGACTGTTTCAACAGTGGTTCACATGAGGGCCGGGTGCGGTGGCTCACTCCTGTAATCCTAGCACTTTGGGAGGCCAAGGCAGGCGGATCACATGGTCAGGAGTTCAAGACCAGCCTGGCCAATATGGTAAAACCCCGTCTCTACTAAAACTACAAAAATTAGCTGGACGTGGGGTGGGCACCTGTAATTCCAGCTACTCGGGAGGCTGAGGCAGGAGAATCACTTGAACCCGGGAGGTGGAGGTTGCAGTGAGCAGAGATTGTGCCACTGCACTCCAGCGGGGGTGATAGATGGAGACTCAGTCTCTAAAAGAAAAAACAAACAAACGATGGGCTTTGCTAAGTGGGTATAAAGGTGGGACGGACACGGCCCTAAACCTTGAAGTTGAAATGGTGGCAGAAGCCTGGCAGCTGGTGAACGTGGTTTTTTTGCACCACCCTCCATTCCCCAACAGCATCTGGCAACATCTGACAGGCTACCTGCTGTTGCATTCAGAGGACGGGCTCTGGATTCAGATTGCTGGGGGCCTGTATCAGCGGCACCACTTTCTGGCTATCACTTCCCCTCTCAAACCTTGGTCTTCTCATGTATGAAATGGGATAATAATAACACCCAACCCACAAGATGGTTGTGATGTTGTGAGATGCAAACGAATTACTGCATGAAAAAAGCTCAGACCAGCAGCCCCTGCCAGGTGAAACTGCCATTAGTGTTACCCAGCACCATGCTAGACCCACCAAAACATTGCTTGTTGGATAAAATAGCAAACCCCAGGTACCATCTCCTCAATGAGATCTTTCCCCGTCCAAAATGGATTGGAATGTGTGAGAGGAAGCTAGCTACTCAACACTGGATGCAAAGATTCAGGCAGGGGTGGAATGGGGACCTTCTACCTCTGCGTCTTGCCCAAGGTCAGGGACACCGTTCTCACCACTAGACAAACTTCCCATCTGGAGGCACCAAGAGGAACAGACTTTTCCAGAGAAATGTAGCTGCGGCTCCTCCCCAGTATGAAAATAGATCGCCCTGGGACTGGAGTAGTTAATGAAGATGATAATTAGAATTGCTTATTAGGACCTGTCTTCTGAAGTTCATTTGTGCTTTTAATAGAATCTACAACACATCTGCTTAGCAGAGATGACAGATCTTCCTGATTTGGTGTATTTTAAGACAAGATCTTTGCGCCCTGGCTTCTCCTGGTCTCCCTCCTCCCCCATGTCTGCCATCTGCTGCTGCGGTGACCTTCCCTCATGGCAGAAGCCTGGAGACTGCAACCAGAAGACACCCTTCTTCTTGCCAGGGGACCCCCTCCACCAAAAGCCAGAGAGATGTCTCATCTCTTTCTGAGGAATAGCAATCCCTTCTATGACCACCCTCCCCCTTGCTCTCCAGCCATCCTGCCTGTACTGGGTTGGATTGTGTGTGCCCTCATCCCAAATTCATGTCTACCTGGAATGATAGAACATGACCTTATTTGAAAACAAGATCTCTGTGGTTATAACTAGTCAAGTTAAGATTTACTGGAATAGGGTGAGCCCTAATCCCAAGGTCTGATGTCCTTGTAAGAAGGCCACGTGGATACACAGGGAGGAGGCCGTGGGACCACAGAGGCAGAGATTGGAGTGAGGCAGCCACAAGCCAAGGTGTGCCAAGAAACCACCAGAAGCTGGGAGGAGGCAGGAAAGATTCTCTCCTGAAGGCTTCAGAGGGAGCACAGCCCTGCCGACACCTCGATCCCAGCCATCTAGCACCTAGAACTGCAAGATGATACATTTCCGTTGTTCTGAGCCATCTGCTTTGTGGCACTTTGTTATAGCAGCCCTGGGAAAGTTTTTTTCAGTTTCTCAAACTTGCCGAGCTCTCTCCCAACTCCATGCCCTTTTCACCTGCTGTTCCCTCTGCCTGGAACTCTCTTTCAGCTTCCCCTCCCCACTCAGCTCTTCTCCTGTCCCATCCCCACATCACCTGTCCAACCCCTACTTTAGAGCGCTTTGCACATAGATGACTATGCAATGAATTACCTCACTGAAAGCAGGTGACCTGTACAGAAAGCAAGCATCCCGATCTCCCTGAGTTTTGGCGAGAGCCCCTTCCTCAGTCCCATAAGCCCCTGGTCAAGGTCTATGCCCATCTTGTCATCCTTCTGTCCCTGGAGCCTGGCATGAAGTTAACATACAAGAATTTGTTGAAGGGTCTGGCACAGTGGCTCACACCTGTAATCCGAGCACTTTGGGAGGCCAAGGCAGGAGGACTGCTTGAATCCAGGAGTTCAAGACCAGCTGGGCAACATCTTTTGCCCCCGTCTCTGCTAAAAATAAAAAATGAACTGGGCATGGTGGCATGTACCTGTAATCCCAGCTGCTCAGAAAGCTGAGGTAGGAGGATCCCTTGAGCCCAGGAGGTTGAGGCTGCAGTGAGCTGTGATTGCGCCACTGCACTCCAGCCTGGGTGACTGACTGAGACTGTGTCTCTTAAAAAAAAAAAATGTTGAAGGATAATACCATTGATCCTACAACTGCTAGACCCAAATGAATCCAAAGGTCCTTCCAGCCCTTCCAAGACCTTGGGCCTCACTCCATGAGCATCCGGACACCTAATCTGAGGCCCCAGGCATGGAATCTGTGCTGGCCTGAGCTGTGGGGAGACCCTGGTCTATGGACACCTCTTGAGATCAGTGGAGATACATAATAATGGAGAATGCTGTTATTGTCATGGCATAAATTTGGATTGGAGAAGACAGAAAAGAAGCAGGATGCTGAGTGAGGCTGGCCACGCCCCTGCCTCCCCGATGGACTGCTGACCTTGCAATGCCCTTCTCTTGAATCCCAAGTTCAGGCTCGTTTTTTCCAGGCCTCCTCTGCTACAATGCTTGGCCAAGGCCCAGCCAGGGCCCTCCCTGTGCAGGGGAGCAGCCACGTTCAGGGTCCTGTGATCAATGGAGCGTGGAGGCCTCTCGGAGTCCTTTGCTCCCCTCTCCCTCCTCTTTTGCCTTGAAGGTCTGTTGTTTTGTGAGATCTGCGAGAGTGGGGAGAGTGGGGAGATTTATTTTGCACTGAGGCTGTGAGTGGGCTGAGAGGGAAGCAGAGGACAAAAACTGCACTAGACTTAGACCAGGCACCAAAATAGAAAGCCCAAGACCATTGGATTCCCCCGGGACCTGACTCTGGCCATGGTGCTGATGACAGTTACCGTTGGGTTCGGGATGGTGCATCCTCCAGCTGGGCTCCAGGTGAGACAGGCTTTTTGACTTCTCTGTGCCTGTTTCCAGCTCTGTGAAGTAGGAAAACTACTAGCTTCCATCTCGCAAGGACGCCGAGAGGATGAAATGACAGAGCACGTAGTCGTCCCTAGACTGATGTCAGGTGCTGCTGTTTGTGTTGTTAATGACAACAGCAGTCATCCTATTCAGGTGCTTTTGCTAGGACTGTGACTTCTGTCTCTGCTTTACTCGGTGTCTTTGAAGATACCCCCCACCACCCTGGGCATGGAAGCATTGGGGCAAAGGGCAGCAGGCAGGTCAGCTGGCATGGCCCCTCATCTGGGGCTTGTCCCTGACTGTGTCCTCAGCTTTCCTGGGCTGAGCCAGTGATGTATATAAGGCTGTGGACTGCACTTGGACAGGTGGAGAGGAGACAGACATGACCTGGCTACAGGGAGGACAGCAGTGGGCAGGCACAGCCTCACATAAGCACAGCATTGCATAGGCACGGCATCACATACACGGGCATTGCATAGGCAGGGCACAGCATATGCGGGCATCGCATAGGCAGGCATCACATATGCAGGCATTGGATACACAGGCATCACAAACGTAGGCATCACATAGGCATGGCATCGCATAGCATGGCATCACATACGCACAGCATCGCATACGCAGGCATTGCATACACAGGCATCACATACGCACGGTATCACATACACAGGCATCACATACGCACGGTATCACATACACAGGCATCGCATACACGGGCATCACATAGCACGGCATCACATACACAGCCATCGCATAGGCGGGCATCACATAGGCAGGCATCAAATAGCATGCATCACATATGCAGGCATTGCATACGCAGGCATTGCAAACACATGGCATCACATACGCACAGCCAGGGCTGCGTCTGAGGCCACTGGAGGGGAACTGTTCTTAGACCCAATGGCTGGCTTTACTACTAATTGCTATTGCATCTATTGGGCAATTAGAGGGTACCAGGCTGTGGGCTTTCTAACACTTTCCTGGGATGGGAGCCATTTTATAGATGGGGAAACTGAGGCTCAGAGTTGGAGCAACTCATCTAGGGCCGCACGTTACAAGACCTGGGATTTGAAACCAAGATTAGTGACTCCAGAGGCTGAAATCTTAACCACTTCCCCGTGGGCACTTCTTGAAGTGAATGTCTAACCATTACCACTTTTCCACTGGGTGAACTGGAGTCTTGTAGACCCAGAACATCTGGGCAGACTTTGAGTTTGGGGAGGGGAATCTAGTAGGCTCGTCTGCAGCTGTCTTCATCTCTGCATGTCCTTCCAGAAATGGGGCCAAGAGGAGCCAGGCATGGTGGCGTGTGCCTGTAGTCCCAGCTACTAGGGAGGCTGGGGTGGGGGGATCTCTTGAGCCCAGGAACTCAAGGCTGCAGTGAGCTATGATCATGCCACTGCACTCCAGCCTGGACAACAGAATGAGACCCCAACTCTAAAAAACTTAATAGCTAAGTAAAAATAATAATAAATAATCCGAAATGGGGCCAAGATAAGAGAACTGAATCGGGGTTGGCGGGGGGGTGCATCTGGTCTACTTAGTGATTTTTTCCCTTGTTGATCTGTGTCCCCCACTCCAGCTCGGGGGCCCCGGTGGTATTGTTGGTACCCACAAAATGCTAGTCAGGAAGCCAGATTCCCCTTCTCTAGTTCCTGCTAGCCCCTTGGGATGTGTCCTAGTGAGAACCGCAGACTTGCCAAAGCCATGACAGCTGGATCCTATTCTAGCCGCAGGTTGGGATCGAAGTTTAGTATTCCAGCTTCCACCATCCCCTTCCTGCCTGTCTTGACCCTTCCAATTTGCTCCTTTAAATCTCCACTTCCCTTTTGCACAGTCTCAAGCTCTTCCAGGTTCTGAGGATTTTTTCTCACTTCTCAGGGTGAGCTCGCGACCTTTCATTGCCTTCCCTGTGTGAGCACAATTCAGGGGTCAGATTCTGGACTCTTTATGGAGCCTCAACGCAGGGGCTGTGACTGTATATTCTGCACAGCGAGGCTCTAATTACAGGCTGCATGCTGGAGACTAGTCATTTTGTGAGTCATTACGATGTGTGGCTGGGGCTTTATAATATCTTTTGATGAGTTCTGTAATTTTTATATCTTCACCTATGCTAGCATTTTCAGTGAAGCAGAACAGGACAGTAGGGCTGGCAGATGTCACAGCCCCTGGGCTCTTTCTGGATCGGAATTGAAAGGGTCTTCTCCTCTGCACTCTGAGGAGAGAAATATTGATTCTGATTGGGTTCGAGGGGTTGAAAGCTGGCATGTGTCTCGTCTCTTGCTAATCAATATTCCAAAGCAGTGGTTGTGGGTAATGTTTGAGTACTTGCTTCTGTTCTCCTTCGTGTTGGCAAATTACAAGCTTTCAGGTGAGACTCCCTTCATTTTGCAGTGGCTGCGAGGAGCAGGTTTAATTAGCGCACAGACCTGCTGGAAAAATCCAGTGTTATTAAAAGCCTTGTTCCATGTGGTGGCTGCTGGGTTGTACCAGTCTCCTGCCCTCAGCCCCTTCCTTCCTGAAGCCACCCAACACCCACCCCGGTATTACTTTGCCATTAATCCCAAGGTATCCAGGGAAGAATGACAGAGAGGTAAGAAAAATCACATGGAAGATAGAATGTCCAGATTTTTCCCCAATGAGATGAAAAACTCAGGGTCTCATCTCTGTGGAAAATCCCAGTATCTGTCCAGGAGCACTGGGCCTGGCCTTGACCTTGGCTTTGACCTTCAGACGACTGCTGGGCAGATTCCTTGAACATGGAGTCTAGGGGCTGGATACTGGGAAAAATCAGACCCTTCTACTCAAAACCAAAAGACCACAGGCTTTGGAGTTAAGACAGGGTGAAGGGTGAGTCCCAGCTCTGCTCCTCACTTGCTGTGTGACTTTGAACAAATGGCTTTACTTCTCTGGCCCTGTTTCCTCATCTGTTTTTTGTTTTTTGTTTTTTTGTGTGTTTGTATTGAGACAGAGTTTTGATCTGTCACCCAGGCTGGAGTGCAATGGCACAATCTTGGCTCACTGCAAACTCCACCTCCCGGGTACAAGTGATCTCCCACCTCAGCCTCCAAGTAGCTGGGATTACAGGCATGCCGTACCACACTGGCTAATTTTTGTATTTTTAGTAGAGACGTGGTTTCTCCATGTTGATCAGGCTACTCTCAAACTCCTGACCTCAAGTGATCTGCCCACCTTGGCTTCCCAAAGTGCTGGGATTACAGGTGTGAGCCACCAGGCCCGGTTTTCCTCATCTGTTAAATGGGGTTCATGACCGTGACTCCCTCATGAGTTGCTGTGATGCTTCATGAGATGAGGAGCTTCACATCTGGCACAATTAATGGCCCATGGTCAGCTCTCAATTGAGGGCATTTGTTGTGAAGGTTGTGTGGCACTATGTGTCACTGTGGCCACACTGTTTTCATTATTACATATATGAATCTTACTCCACAACCAAGTGTGCAAGAAATCTCACCAGGCCCAACCCTACCAGAATGATAAGAAATTAAGACTCATCATATGAATGGCCCCCTCCACACCTGCCTGGGGTCACACCATAACCCAGAAGGCTTGTCTGATATCTGGAGAATGAGGAAGGGGCCTGGAGGCTTCCATCCTCCATGGTCTCAGCTCATCTGTTCTTTGTCCAGGCCCACCTGATCTCCAAGAGGTGGACAGTGCTGTTGCCTGAGCCCAGGTGTGTCTTCAGTGAAGTCAGAAGCTCCAGTGTTCAAGGTCCAGACCCTCCACCACCACACGGCACCTACGTGCCGTCTTTAGTCCTGCGCCTCCTCACGATGCTGGAAGAGTCCAGGCACAGTTGTCCTGCAGACCTCTCCTTCCTAGGCTTGGGGAATTGCCCAATCAGCTCTCTTCTAGAATGTTCCACAGCCTCTTCCCCAATTCCTTCCATGAACCTTCTGTTTGAGGAACAAGAGTCAAGAGGGAGGTTTGCTTCCTGGTAAAGCTCTGGTTTCCTTTTGCACACAAATTGCCCTGCAGCAAGGGAGCTGGAGGACGGGCTTCCTCTTCGAATAGGAATGGGAAATTGGGGAAAAGTGTACAAGTCACTCTGGTCTGGGATCTTACAAACACAAATTATTATCTCCATAGGGCGTGCCACACCATTATTATCAGTGTATCTGCAACAGGGGAGGAGTAAGGAAGATGCTTTCTGTGCATCTGACCCCCAACTCCCACAGCCTGAACTAAAAATATCACCTGCAGTGAGCCAGAGACATCTACATGAGCAGCAGTGTGTTTGTGTGTGTGTGTGTGTGTGTGTGTGTGCATCTGCATCTATGTGTCTTGATGCTGTGTGGTGTTAATTCTTTGACTGCATTCATTCACCAAGGCCTGAAGGCATAGTATCCTGATTGACCAGATCTGAGTCACAGGCTCTCATGCTGACCCTTGGAATCAGAGTGGGGTCAGCCCCAAGTGAGTCTCAGTGTCATGGACTCAGAGTAGGGGAGAGGAAGGTGACCTGGGAAAATGGGGGTGTTTAGAGGGGGTGGGCCAGGAGGAAATCAGGAGCTCAGTTTGGAGCATGCTAGGCTGGAGATGTCTGTTAATCATCTGGGAGCTACCAGAAGAAGGGGGCATGAATATGCGCAGACAGCAAGGCAAGAGGCTATTAACATCTAAGTTCCTGCACTCCTGTATCAGAAGCCGAATCAGGGTGCAAGGGTCTGGGCATCAGTCCCTTAAATTACCCTTCTTTGGAAGGAATAATGGACTTGGAGTCAGAAGGCTAGATTTCAAGACTAGCCTCTGCTTCATACTGACTGGGGGACTTCTCTGGGTTTGTTTTCTTGTCTACGAAATGGGATGTAATAAACTACTACTTTAGGGTGGTTATGGAGCAGTGCTGTCTAATAGAACTTCCTAGAACTTTCTATTTAATATGGTAGCCACTGGCCACATGTGGATATTAAGCAATTAACATATAGCTAGTGTGACTAAGGAACTGAATTTTTTATTTTATTTAATTTCAATGAATTTAAATTCAAACAGCCACATATGGCTAACAGCAACCATATTGTACAGTGCAGTTTTAGATTATTCAATTGGATCATTACAGTTTGCTTTGTAAACTGTGAAGTGCTATAAGGGAATATTCATTGCATCCCTTAATTGAAAGCTCCATTGATGAAGCCAGGTACTGTGTGAATAAGTCTTGCTCATGCTCATAATTATTGTAACCACTGATCTAAGTGGGTCCTGAAATCCTTAAAATGGTCTTATTTCTGGACATCTCCCTTCACATTTGAAGGATTAATATAATGGATCTCTCACGAACCTATACAGAATCCCAGTAAGAAATTATTGCATGGATGGATGGTTTGATGGATGGATGGACAAGCGGACAGATGAATGGATAGGTGGATGGATGGATGGACGTACAGATGGATGGTGGAAGGACAAATGGATGGATGTACAGATGGATACATAGATGAATACATGGGTGGATGGATGGGTGAATGAATATATGGATAAATGGATGGATGGGTGGATGGATGGATGGTTGGATGGATGGATGGATGGATGGATGGATGGATGGAAAGATGAGTAGAAGAACATATAGATGGATACATGGATGGATGGATGGATGGGTGGGTGGATAGATAGATGAATCGATGGGTGGATGAATGGATGGGTGGATGGATGGATGGATGGAAGGATGGATGGATGGACAGACAGATGAATGGATGGGTGGATGGATTCATCCATTCATTCCTTCTGTCACCTGCTATGCACTAGGCATTATTCAAGTAGTTAGGGATAGAATAATAAGACAGACAAAGCTCCTGCTTTCAGAAAGACTGTATTCTAAAGGGGTGAGTCAGATGTTCAAGAAGAAAACAAATAGCATAAAGAATTTCTAGTAGCAGTAAGCACTATGAAGGAAAATAAAGTGGGGAAGAGGGATGCAGAATAATGGGGGCTGTTGTTTCACATAGGGTGGTCTCTTTGGTAAAGCAGCGTTTGAGAAAGCCTTCAGGGAAGGGAGGAAGTGAGCTATGCAGAGATCTGAGGGAAGAGCAGAGAGAACAGAAGAAGGCTAGCATGGCTAAACCAGAGTGTGGGAGGAGAGGAAATGTAAAAGGAGAGGAGGTCAGAGGGAGCCAGGGGCCTTTCAGGCTTTTGGAAGACTTTGCTTTCCTCTCAGTGAAATGAGAAACCAGTGGTGGGCTTTGAGAAGAGGAGGGATTGGATCTGACATATATTTATGTTGTGTTGAAAATAGACTCTAGGGAGGAAAGGCAGGTGCCGGAGACAAATAAGGAAGCTACTGCAATCATCTAGGCATGAGTTTCTGGTGGCTGGGACCAGGGAGAGAGCAGTGCAAAGTGGGGCAAAGTGGTGAGATTCAGCATCTAGTTCAAAGGTAGAGCCAGCAGAACTGACGTGGTGGATGTGGTGGGTAGGAGAAAAAGGAGAAGTCCAGGATGATTCCAGAGATGCACCCTTGAGTAACTGGAAGGAAAGCACTTGTCATTTCTTGAAATAGAGAAGACAGGGGCAGGAGCGAGTTTAGAAGGGGTGGGCCAGGAGGAAATCAGGAGCTCAGTTTGGAGTATGCTAGGTTAGAGACATCTATTAATCATCTGAGAGTTGACTGTCCAAATTTCAAGGGAGAGGACAGGGCTGGTCATATCCATTTGGGAATCATCAGCATACAGATGATATTTAAAGCCACGATACCAGACAAGTGAGTACAGATAGAGAATCCAAGGACTGAGCTCTGGAGTCCTCCAACATTTGGAGGTAGGAAGGGGGAAGAGGATCCAACAAAGGCTACTGAAAAGGAACAGCTGGTGAGGTAGGAAGAAACCAGTAGAGAAGTGACATGTGTCCGGAAGAGAGTGATCAACTGTTAGATGCTGCTTACAGATTAAGTAAGAGGGGCTGGAAAGGTGACTATTGGATTTAATAATGTCATTGGTGACCTTGAGTTGTTTCAGAGGAATGGTGGCATGAATCGCTAGCTAGCTGGCTGACTGGATGGATGGATGGATGGATGGATGGATGGATGGATGGATGGATGGACAGATGGATGGAAGGCTAACTTAACTACTGCAGCTAACTTAACTACTGCAGTTAACTGCACCATCTTGTCACCTGTGACAGCAATTAAGCAACTGTTGCCTGACACTCCGTGTGCCAGAACCAAAAGCTGTCAAAACCAATCTCCTTCTCCATTCACCCAACTTTTTGGATCCAGCCCAGAAATCCTGGTGTGACCTGTGTTTGCTATAAGATGAGAATCTTGACATCTTCTGGTTTGATTATCCTTCTCTGGGTTATCCATAATGCTCTTGGTCAAATGTTTCCCCTTTTAAGGTTTGAGAAGGGAAAGGAAAGGAAGAAAATGAGAGGAAAAAAAACTAACTCTGGGATCCTAGACTTACTTGGTTTTGTATTTCCATTTGCCAAACTGATGCTTTGCCAAATCTCCCTTCCTTTCTGGAAGAGCAGATTTGCGCAGCCACCTACCTCTGCAAGTGGGGGTCCCTGGAGATTCCTTCATGTTAAAGCCAAATGAGGAAAGGTCTCAGATATATCTGTAAATTTGTGGCCAGGTGCAGTGGCTCACACCTGTAATCCCAGCACTTTGGGAGGCTGAGGCAAGCAGGTCACCTGAGATTGGGAGTTCAAGACCAGCCTGACCAACATGGAGAAACCCTGTCTCTACTAAAAATACAAAATTATCCGGGCATGATGGTGCATGCCTGTAATCCCGGCTACTCAGGAGGCTGAGGCAGGAGGATCACTTGAACCCGGGAGGCAGAGGTTGCAGTGAGCCGAGATCACGCCATTGCACTCCATCCTGGGCAACAAGAGCGAAACTCTGTCTCAAAAAAAAAAAAATTGTAAGACATTTTATGTAAAGTGTTATTTATCTTTTTATGGGTTTATTTGGTTGTTGTTATCATTTATTGGGTGAGCATGGAAGCTGAACTCTTGTCTTCCCTGCCTTGCATTGTCCTTAATTTATTAAAGAAAAAGAAAAAAGAAAAAAAAAACTATTTTCAATGAAGCCATTTCTTCCTTCTCCTAATAGTGAAAATCACTGGATTCTTAGGAGGCGTGAGGCACAGACCAGGCTTCCTACACACGATGTGCTGGGGTCTGCTCTAGGCTCCTGAGAGCCAATAGTTACATTTTCAGGAATGTTATAAGCCTCATATTGGTGGCTTAAAATTGGTGATGAGAGTACGTACACCATGGAAATTGGCAATGACTACAAATCAGGGCTCCTTCGCCCACCCCTCCACAGTTGATTGTGAAACACTTACCAGTACACCACTGCCTGTTGCCTTCACTATCAAGAAAGAGGTTTTCTGAGATCAATCTGAAGTGTGACCTCGGGAATTTCCTGCTTTCCTGGAAGGGGGTAGATTTCAGCCCAGGCATGACTGCCACATCAACGGAGATGCTCGGGAAGATGTGTTGCCCTGCAAACTTTCACAGTTGACACCCCCTGCTTCAAGCTCTGTGTGATGACAGTGAAGTGAGAGTGAGCCGCTCCTCTGAATGGAGAGATTAAAAGCAGTTGTTTAACTGAGGCAAGGAGGAAGAAGAAAGCCCAGACAAGCCAAGTGGGACTGTGATCTTAACAGATGTTAGGATCTTACCTCATTAGGGCACCTCAGAGGCTTGCCGCGGAGGTGAGAAACAATAGATGAGGTGATGGCTTTATGGAATTGTCAGTGTTATCAGTTCCCTGTCCTCAATCTGATCTGCACAGTCACAGCCTCTGTTGTCACCTGTCCAATTTCCGATCTTGTGGTAGCTGCGTTTATTATACGCACAAATGCAGCCAGCAGCCAGAATGACATTAGCGATAGTAGCTGCTGTGGGCTCATTATTATGCAAGCCAGGAAAGGAGCTCTAGGCAGGTGATTAAACATGCCTTTGGCAACAGAGCAAAGAGCAGATGCTTGGGAGGACACACCTTGAAATTGCAGGTAGGAACCTGGGTTTAGGACCATCACTCCTGTGCAGGTCTTTGCATGGGAAGCAGACACAGCATTGTGTAGTAGTTAAGTGTAGGGAGTGGGGTCTGGAGCTGGACTGCCTGGATTCAAGTCTCACTCTGCCCTTTACCAGCTCTGTGACCTTGAGTATGCTTCCCACCCTCTCTGTTTACATTAGTCTGCCCATCTCTAAAATAGGATAATAATGCTAATGATAGTACCAAAAATTGGTATGCTTTTGAGGATCCACGAATAACCTACGTAAAACACTTAAAGTGATGCCTGTCACACAGAGCTAATAAATGTTAGCTGTTATTATTCTCCCTCCAGACCTTTTTGTAGATAGGCAGGTCTAGATTTGGGGAAGTCTTGTCTTACCACTTACAATACTGCAAAGTCATCTACTTTGACATGAACTAAAGAAAGTAAGAAAGCCTTTGGGCAAGTTGAAACCAACTTGTATTAGTCAGACATTTTTGAGTTTCAGGTGAGAGAAACTCAACCCAAACTGTCTTAAGCCAAATATATACATACATGTAGAGATGCAAAAGCTACTGGTTCTGGTGATTCAAAATACCAGGGTTGATCTTCCAGTCATGGCTGGTTCCAGGGACTTGAAAATGCCAGGGTGGATCCTTCAGGCATGACTGGCTCCAGGAGCTCAAGCAGTGTTCCCCGCACTCTCTCGGACTCTCTTGGACTCTCTTCTCACCACCAATCTCGTGGCTCTGTCTCCCATTACTTCCTTTGTGTATTGGCCCCATTGTCTTCTACTGAAGACACCATCCTCCATGTGGCTGGGGAAGATGACCTCAAACATCATCCTTATTGCTAAGGATCGCCAAGAGAAAACATATTTTCTAGAAGTTTCAGAAAAAGTCTGATTGGTTCACCTTTGGTTACATGCATATTTCTGATCCAATCACAATGGCCATGGGGATAGGGTACATGACAGACATGCATCATGGGCCAATCCCTGAGCTGAAAGATAGGCATGTGGGGACAGCTCTGCCCAACCCAACCCAGGAGTTGGGGAAGGGGAGGTTCTCCAAAGGTGGAGTGTGAAATAGACACACAACACAGGGTCACCACAAGTCCTTGGTCACGGCAAAGACTCCAAAGGCCTGTGACAGCTTGGGTTCAAGTCCTGGCTCCTCCCTTATTAGTTTGGTCACCTAGGACAAGGTTCTTTCTCCTCTCTGTGCTTCAGTCTTCTCATCCATAACGTGTGTAATAATAGTGCCTACTACATGAGCCTGTTGGGGCAAAATGAGTGAATATGTGCAGTCTGCTTAGAACAGTGCAGTGCTTGATAGTTAGGGAATAAATGATCAGTAAAGGCTGTTGTTATCTGATATTCACAGTTATCATGAATATCTTACAAATACTTTCATTAATTCCACAAATAAATTTCATGTCTTTTATATACCAGGCTGGCTCCCAGTGTCTCGATGGACCCTACGGCACATTGGGAGAGACAGACATCCAGCAAATGATGACTCAATAATTGTGGATTGGATTTCTTGTAAAAAGTGGCAAAGTGGAAAGACAAGAAGGCTTGCATTTAAAGTCAGACCAACAACCTGCAGACACGATTAAAATTCCAGCTCTCGGACATATTGGCTGTGTGACAGAGGACACATCACTTCCTCTCTCTCAGTCTTAACTTTCTACCCTCTAAAATTGAATGATAATTGCTGGTGGATTCTGACTCCAGCTGCTTAATGCCTGAAGGCCACTTATCACCCCACAACCTATCACTGACGCATAGGACCAGAATAGGGCTTCTCAACTTCAACCTTGTTGGCATTTGGAGTTAAACATTAACTGTTCTTTGGGGGGTGGCTGTCCTGTGCATTGTAGGATGTTGAGCAACTTCCCTGTCCTCTACACACTAGATACTCCCAGTGTGACAACCAAAAATGTCTCCAGACATTGCCATATGTCTCAACTTGGTACCAAAATCCCCCCTACCCACCCCCACTTGAGAACCACCAAAGGAATTCCTCTGATTAACTGTGCTGGGCATCCCCTCTTCTGGGCCTCAGTTTCCCCATCTGTCAAATGAATGGCTTAGCCCAGAAGATGGATAGCTATTGGCCTCCCCAAAGCAGAGTTTTCCCCAACTCTAAATTTTGTGGTGAAAACCCACCAAGTTCTACAAACAGGCTTGGGACAAGGAGGAGAAAGGACATTCGGCCCTTAGCTGGAGGGAGGCAGAACCCTGCAGATGCCCATCTCAGGTCCACCTTTTGCGGCCTCTTGTCTGGCTCTGGGCCCTCTCCCTTGCCAGTTTCCTGTTGGCCACCATGTTTTCCCAGTTGCTCTGGGAACACGTTTCCTTCCCACATGCCACTGGGAATAGGAAAGTCCATTGAATATTCATGAACGTATAAAATGATTTTGTGGTTGATATCGATCTAGTTCCTGAGGCCTGAGCTGGCCTCATCTTCCCCAAGTGGCCTCTTAGCCCTGGCTTCATGTTTCTAAGGGACCTTGTCCTGGTTTTCTTGAAAGGTAATCTTCTTGCGGATCAACTTTGCTAAGAAAATGAAAAGCTTTTTCCTCTCCCTTTAAATCCCTGCTCGTATCTGCCAAGAGCAGGAAGAGTCCCTGCCAGAGCCTTGGGATTGCACTGGGCATTTGAGCTCTGGAGTCAGGAAGGTCTCTGTTCAAATACCGGCTGCGTCGGTCCCTGACTGCTGACCTTGCGCTGGTCACCTGGTTCCTGGAGCCTCGGTTCCTCATCTGTGTAACAACTAATGGAGTAAATAGAGTAA
The DNA here is from genome assembly GCF_029281585.2 of Gorilla gorilla gorilla. NCBI lineage: Eukaryota > Metazoa > Chordata > Mammalia > Primates > Hominidae > Gorilla > Gorilla gorilla. The sequence continues at coordinate 225,311,427 of NC_073224.2, read as the reverse complement.
TGGGAATTCACCATCTCGTGAGGTGGTTTCTAGCATTAAATAAATTAATATAAGTGAAGCACACAGCATATTCCTAACAAATACTCAATATGTAATAGATATTCTAGTTTTGTTATTAATGATTACATATATTATGATTGAGAAGTCAAATGAGATTATTATAGCCAGTGCTTTGTAAACTGCTCAGTGCTACATACAGGAGTAAATAGTTCTAAGATGTTATCAACATTATTAACATCACTTTGCCAGCCAGCCAAAGCAAAACGGCCCTGTGTGATCTGTCAATATCACAATCCAGCAGTATCAGATGCTGTTTGGCTCTGATTTCAGGATCACAAATGGCCTACGAATAGACTCGTTGGCTCAGATTGACTTAAAGCTTCATTCTGAAAAATCTACACCACAGATTTGGGCCCAGGGAATTACCCCTAGTGGAGACCAATTGGGCTCCAGAATGAAGGCTTGGAATACAATTTGAATTGTGTGACTATGGGAGAATGTAGACCGTCCCCCACAGCATGGACATGCCTAAGACACACTCGGGTTCAATCTTGTCATCATGGAGGTAGTGACCACAATCGAATGGTCCCCAAATATGAGCTACCATGTTAAGTACATTTTGTGCATTATCTCATTAATCCTCACAGCAACGTCATAAGGGGGCTATGACCAACTCCTTGTTATGAACAAGGAAAAGAAGGCTCAGAAAGATTGAATTCAAGTCAAGAATCTCAAGGCAAATAACAGTGGAGCTGAACTTCTGGGCTTCTCAGACACATGCTCACTGTAGACCACATCATCGGCACAGGAGATGAAGGTCTGATTTGGCTTTAGGATGAGATTCTGTCGTATGCATGAAGGATGCAGGGACTGGAGGGAGGAGAGTTATGTGTGAAAAGGGAGCTGCCCCATCAAATTCTGAGCTGATGATAATGGCAACTATACCAGCAACCATGCCAGACTCTGGACTAAATGCTTTAGGTACATTATCCCACACGGTGCCTGCAATAACCCTCTGAGACAGTCTGTGGATACCCAGTTTGTAAATGATAAAGCTGCAGACTGCAGGACCCCAGGGGATTGCCCGAGGAAACATATGTAGTAATTAGTGGAGCTAGGATTTGCACCTCGGCAGTCTGATTCCAGAGTTACTCTAGGTACCACAGTGGCTTAATAAACTACCCCAAACTGAGTATAAAACACTAATTTGAACATGCTCATGGGTTTTGTGGGTCAGGGAATTAGACAAGGCTGGGATAGCTTGTTTCTGTTCCATGATGTTCAGGGCCTCATCTGGGAGGAATCAAGTGGTTGGGGGTGACTCAAATAGCTGGGCACTGGACCCAGAGGCTCCTGCTGGGCTGGAAGGTCCTCTTCCAAGATGATGACTTCACTCGTCTAAATAAGTGAGCTGTTGACCCAAAGGCTGGGCTCAGCTGGGACTGCCAACTGGACTGCCTGCTTGTGGCTTCTCCCTGTGACCTGGACTTCTTAGAGCATAGATTTGTGCATTCCAGGAGAGAGCTTTCCAAGGCAACCAACCAGAAACTGCAGGCCTTTGATGACCTGACCTTGGAAGTCACATGGCATCACATCTGCTGTCCTACACTGGTCAGAGTAGACACATGCCTGTCCCAGTGGAATATGATTTATACCAGCTGCTAGGCTCGTGCTGAGGGTTGAGCAGCAGCAAGATAACTCTTTGCCGGTGAATAGCCTCCAGTTAGCATGGGGAAAACAATGAGGTAAGAAAAAGAATGACAGTCCAGCATGGCTTGCGCTCCTGAGGCCTCTGTGAAGTGCTGTAGGCACAGGATCCATTCTTGGAGCATGCGGTAACTGAGCTCACAGCCAAATTGCTCTTTCCCAACATCCAGCAAAGCTGTGTTCCTGGAGTTACTCATGGCCAGTGCTCCACAGATTGTGCTCAGTCAGGTTAGGCTGAGCACCCCCGAAAGTAAATTCTCGCATGATAAGCAGGGTGTTTCCAGTTGGACCAGAAAATCCAGCAGGGTGACAGGTCAGATAATGTCCCAGCAAACCACTTCCCAACCCTTGTCAAAACTGGTAGGTGTAGAAACAGGCAGTAACAAATGCCATTGGCATGTGAAATGCCAGCCTGGTGGGGTGAGGAAGAGAAGTGGAAATCATTTGAGGCTACTAAGGCACAAGAAGGACTAGAGGGCAGGAAATAAACTTTCTGCGACCCGTACCATTGGAACTGTCTGCCATCTTGCCGAATCTTCCATTTGTTCATGTATCTCTTTACCCGCAAGCGTTTATAGAATACTGATTATGTGCTGGGCACTGTCCTCAACCCTGGGAATACAGTGGTGAGCCAAGCAGAGCTGGTCCCTGCCTCTAGGAACTTACAGTCTCATGTCTGAGATTATTTCAGGGCACCACATGGTGGGTTCAGGTACAGGCTCTGGTGTCAAATCACCTGGAATCAAGTTTCTGCTCGACCACTTCCCAGCCGGAAGACCTCACATGAGCCATTTTGAATCTGATTTGCTCCCTCTGAACTTGTTTCTGCATCCTTATACTGGGGATAAGATTACTATTATCTGTGTATGGTTGTTTAAATGAGATTTGGATTCACAAATGTAGGTGCTGCTGGCTATGGTGGTGGCAGCTTTCTCTTCTCTTCTGAACTCACTGTAAGCTCCTCCGGGGAAAGGCCTGTTTTCTACTCCTCCTGTATGTCTCTCAGGTCCACTCTGAGCTGCCTCTGAAGCTGGTACTCTGTAAATACCTGTTGAGTCTTTAGGGCTACTGAATTCTGATTCAATAGCTCTGGCGTGGGACCTGGGATTCTGCCTTGCTAGCGAGTCCCAGGTAAGACCCGTGCTGCTGGTCTGGGGATCACACTGTGAGTAGCCAGAGACTGGCTCATCCTCTCGCCTTGCCCTACACAGTTTTTCATAACTGAACAGGAAGTGTTGTTATCTCATGCAAATTCAGGGTTGTTAGAGCGTGAGCTCAGCATGCACTCAGCTAAACTTCAGAGATTCCAAACAAACTTTTTTCCCTCCTAGAAGAAGCTGAAGTTTTGCTGGATATGCTTTAGCCAGGACTATTTTAAATGACTCAGAGCGGCAGTAACATTGAAGCTTCATCCCTAAAGACTCTTCCATGCATTAGCTTCTCACCTGGGGCAAGTTGTTTAATCTCTCTTGGCCTCGGTTTCCTTGTCTGTAGTAGGGGGACTGGTCCATTTGGGGGCTGTGAAATGATGCGTGGAAATCACCCTGCTCGAGGTCAGGCATATGGTTGGTTTTGATAAAGGAGGGCTTCTGTTATAGACCTGGTATTTCCCATCAGTCCAGATCTTCAGATGCTGGAGGGAAAGAATCAGTGCTAAGGGAAGTGCTGGCTCTGAGGAACCAAGGGAAGGATAAAGCATCACTTACAGCTCCTCCCTTCTTCTCCCTGCACACGGAGGGCTAGACGGAATGCTTGCAAAACTAAAAGCAATTATAGCACATTTTTAAAAGTTCATTGGCATTTATGGAGCATCTAGAAACTTCCAGATGCTGTTCTAAGACCTTTCCATGGATTATTTCATTTAAGTCTCATAATAACCCCTGTAAAGTAGGGACTGACATCATCCTCCTTAGACAGATGAGGACACCAAGGTGTGGAAAGGTGAAGAGATTTGTCAAAGTTCATTTGAGGAATAAATAGGGAGCTAGAAGTCAAATTCAGACATCTCTCTCCAGAGCTGCTCCTTAACCACTCATGGGTAACTCAAAAAGTGGTTCTTGGCCGGGCACGGTGGCTCATACCTGTAATCCCAGCACTTTAGGAGGCTGAGGTGGGCGGATCACCTGAGGTCGCGAGTTCGAGACCAGCCTGACCAACATGGAGAAACCCCATCTCTACTAAAAATACAAAATTAGCTGGGCGTGGTGGCACATGCCTGTAATCCCAGTTACTCAGGAGGCTGAGGCAGGAGAATCACTTGAACCCAGGAGGCGGAGGTTGCGGTGAGCCAAGATCACTCCATTGCCCTCCAGCCTGGGCAAGAAAAGCGAAACTCCGTCTCAAAAAAAAAAAAAGAAAGAAAGAAAAGCGGTTCTTGAGCTCTTCTGTTGCAGGGTGCAGGCCTTCTTAGGGCTGGATGGAAGTGGTGGCCTCTGTCCCCAGGAAAGAGCCCGCAACATTCTCCAAAGCTGTGCCCTTTTTCAAAGGTGAGACCCTGGGTCACAGCCAAAGGGAGCATTATCTTCACACGCTCCTCCCATCCTCCATCATCCCTCACCTCCCACCTACCCAATCAAATCAAGCAGAACTTATTAGAATAATGTACCTGCACACAATATAGGATCTAATTTCAAGAGATTCAAGGGTTCTCCCTCCCTGTCAAAGCCAGCCCATCCCCATCACATGGACACAGGCAAGACCTTCCAGGCAAGAATCAGGCAGGGGGCCTGCCTTTGCCTTAACCCTGAACTATAATCTGAAACTTGCATGCCACTTATTTGAATGTTACCTACTTGGAAATCTCTTGTTTTCTTTAAATCATCAAACACCCCTTACGGTTTGGGATAGGAAGCTCTATTGCATCCTCTAAGTCTCCCAGCCTCAGTCTGTTTTACAGAAGAGAGAGGCAGGCAAGAAAGAATAGGGTACAGGAATGGGGTCCTTATATCTGTATGTGTCTTCTTAGGTGCCCACAAAATCCCAGTAAGGGAGACAATATTTTCCCCATTTCACAGATGAAGAAACTGAGGCTGAGAGAAACTACATCACTCATCTAGGGTCTCACAGCCTATAAATAAGAAGTACAGGCCGGGCGCGGGGGCTTACACCTGTAATCCCAGCACTTTGGGAGGCCGAGGCGGGTGGGTCACGAGGTCGGGTGATCGAGACCATCCTGGCCAACATGGTGGAACCCCATCTCTACTAAAAATACAAAAATTAGCTGGGTGTGGTGGCGGGCACCTGTAGTCCCAGCTACTCGGGAGGCTGAGGCAGGAGAATCGCTTGAACCCAGGAGGCAGAGGTTGCAGTGAACCCAAATCACGCCACTGCACTCCAGCCTGGCAACAAAGCGATACTCCGTCCCAAGAAAAAAGAAGTTCAAAGGACATCGACACCAAAAACATCATTTTCTACCGTGCCACTGAATTAAAGACTAAAATCAGCGTTTAAGACTATGCGTATAACAGAAGCATAGGCTGTGTGGCTTTGGTGTGAATATATGACTCTTAAGTTCTCCATATTAAGGACGTTCATTGCTAGAGTCTTAGAAGTCCAGGGCTGGGTGCATTTTCGAAGGTCGTTTAGAGCAGAGCTTCTCAAACTTCATGTGCATGGAAATCACATGAGGAGCTTGTTAATTTTAATGCAAATCAATTCTGATTCAGTAGCTCTGGCGTGGGATCTGGGATTCTGCCTTGCTAGCGAGTCCCAGGTAAGACCCATGCTGCTGGTCTGGGGATCACACTGTGAGTAGCCAGAGGCTGGCCCATCCTCTTACCTTCTCCTACACAGTTTTTCATAACTGAGCAGGAAGTGTTGTTATCTCAGAGCCATCAAAGAAGAAATACATTTCTCAGCAGGAGCGATGGCGGAGGAAGAGGCCTGCCAACAGGTGGGGAGCAGAGAAGACCTTAGACCCCGGCAGAGATCGAGCATCATTTAACACACAACGTAAAACTGTGCTCACCAAGGGAGTCCACCAGGGAAAGGAGGACACTATTGTCCACGGGAAAATGCCTGGGAGGGAGCTATTATCCGCCGGTATCAAGCAGTTAGAGAAGTCTTCTCCGAAAAACACTTTAACAAGAAATCAAGAATCAACAAAAATAACATTACCTCCAGGTTCTCCTTCATTAACCTGGAAATGGGGATATAATCACCACTTTCTTGCTTGTATTAACCAGGAGTCCAGCCTGGGGAAGGTGGCTCGCCCCCATCCTTCTTTCGTGGCCCAGCTCTCCCTAGCCACTCCTACGTCCTTGCCTGCTCCCCAAATCTCCCAGCTCCTTCTGCCTGCTGACCATTGCAGCTGCCAAGCCTGCTGAGAACGTCCTTCCCCCTTCTCTCCACCTATTGAACTCCTCCTATCATTTGGGGTTCCCCTAAGTGTCCCCACTTCCCCAGGAAAATGTCTCTGATTCCTCCAACATATGTCAGGTCTGCCTGTAGACTCTGACACTGCACCCTTTATTTCCTTTTTTTTATTTTGTTTGTTTGTTTTTGTAGAAATGGGGTCTCACTATGTTGCCCAGGCTGGTCTTGAACTCCTAGGCTCAAGCGATCCTCCCACCTCAGCCTCCCAAAGTGCTATTATTACAGGAGTGAGCCACCGTGCCTGGCCTTATTTTCCTTCATAGAATCAATTAAGCAGTAACCGTGTATTTATGTACTTTCTGACTTGTCCCATCCCTGTTGTAGGTATCATGTCTCTTTCCTTCACTGCTCAGCATCTTGTCCTAGTAGGTGCTCTATAATCCTCTTGCAAAGCCCAACCTCCCTCAGCCATTTTTTGTAACACTCGTCACTACCTGAAATAAATCTATCGATACAGATGAATATATGACTACAGGGTTCTCAACTTCAGATCCATGATGTGTGTGGCCAGGTCATTCTTTGTCATGGGTACTGTCCTGTGCCCTGTAGGATGTTTAGCAACATTCCTTGCCTCTGTCCATTAGATGCCAGTAACACCCCCCGCCCCACCCCACAACCCCTGCAAATGTGGCAAGCCATAAAGTCTCCAGATATTCCCAAATGCCTTATGGGGTACAAAATTGCTCCCAGTTAAGAATCACTGAAAAAAATACACCTATGTAGGCCAGACACAGTGGTTCATGCCTGTAATCCCAGCACTTTGGGAGGCTGAGGTGGGAAGATCACTTGAGGCCAGGAGTTCCGGACCGGCCTGGGCAACACAGAGATACCAAATCACTACGAAAAGATTTAAAAATTGGCTGGGCATGGTCACATGCACCCGTAGTCCTAGCTACTCAGAAGGCTGATGCAGGAGGATCACTTGAGCCCAGGAGTTCGAGGTTGCAGTGAGCTATGATTGTGCCACTGCACTCCAGCCTGGGTGAAACCATGAGGCCTTGTCTCTACACACACACACACACACACACACACACAGACAGACACACACACAGACAGAGAGAGAGACAGAGAGAGAGAGACATAAACATGCATATGGCCAGGCGCGGTGGCTCATGCCTGTAATCCCAGCACTTTGGGAAGCTGAGGCAGGCAGATCACCTGAGGTCAGGAGTTTGAGACCACCTTGACCAACATGGAGAAACCCTGTCTCTACTAAAAATACAAAATTATCTAGGAGTGGTGGCGCATGCCTGTAATCCCAGCTACTCCGGAGGCTGAGGCAGGAGAATCGCTTGAACCCAGGAGGCAGAGGTTGCCATGAGCCAAGATCATGCCGTTATACTCCAGCCTGGGCAACAAGAGCAAAACTCCATCTCAAAAAAAATAAAAATAAAAATAAACATGCATATATCTTTACATGTATACCTGTATATGTACACTTACTTACACACACGCGTGTATGTGTCTGAGTGTTTATTTAGTCGTTAAGAGCTCCATAGGACAGGCAGTTTCTTTTGTTTGTTGCTGTGTTTCCAACACTTCAAAACCATGCCTGGTTCCTAGTAGGTTCTCATAAATACTTGTGAAATGAATAAATAAGTGATCCATCCCCCACCTACCCCCACGAGTGTGGTTGTGAGGATTAAATGGGATTATTTACTTATTCATTTATTTGTTGCACTTAGCATAGTGCTTGGTATTGGCAGATGATCAATAAATGCTAATGCCCTTTTCCTCCTCTCTTTTCCCGTTTCCTCCCTGCTTCCCCTTAACTGCCAAAGACCTGTTTTATTATTTTACCCTCTGTGAACCTCAAGTTTCAAAAGATTTTTTTTCCTAAACTGATTAAATAATGATTTATTCTTTTCTCCCTGTGCAATGAAGCAAAGACATGGCTAGCTGTGCAGTAGCATTGCCGTGAAGAACTTGAGGCTCCTTTCGGCATGAGTGCCATGTTCCCAGATGTGGCGTGGGCTGCCGCTGAGATCCCAGAAATGCTTATGATGTTACTGACAACTGACAACCCATTAGGCCTCTGATTGGTGTCAGCGAGCTAGGGGTACCACTGAGCTGATGGAATTCCAGCCCCAAACAAACTTGACATTTCTAGTTTGTCTGCCAACGCAGGGTTATCAGGAGTAAAATAATTATTTCAGTTAAACTTTTTTTAGTGTCTAGGAAAAAACATGCAACCTTCCCTGCAATTTTCCACCCCCAAGACTACCACAAGGAGCCCCAGTTTGCGAACCATCAACCCGTCGTGGTAGTTTTTTTTTGCTGTCGTGCTCCCGGGGAACTGGAGAAGGGATTTTTCAGGACGCAGCTACTTGATCACTTTTTTCCTTGCTCTCGGTAATGAGCTTTCGGGCCTAATTAGAATGAAATGTGTTGTTTCCCTTCCTTCTTTCTCTGTCTCCGTAATGATCTTTATCATTAGGATGGATTAATTTCTCATGCCCCCCCCCTCGTTATGTTTCACTGTGGTGTGTTTGCTGTGTGGATGGGGATCGTTAAGGGAACCTCACTAGCACTGGGAATAAATAAAAGAAAGAGAAGGAAAAGTGACAAGGAATGAAAATGGCACCAAATGAGCCTCTTGCTGACAGCCTCTCTCGGTGATAATGGAGAACAGGGAAGCACCATGCAGCACCATTTGTCCTTCCTCATTGCCATTGCTTTAATGAGAAAGGGAAATCAAGCAATCGGGACATTCCTGTCATCCTCCAGCCCGGGCAGCTCTATTGTGAAGTCCACAGTGAGTGTGCCTCGCCGGAGCAGTGCTTTCAAAGGCTCCCAGGCACAGAGGCCTCTGCCCAGCCCGGCCTCCTTCCTCTCTCATCAGTCTCCCAGCATATGGACATTCTCCCCTCACCTGCTTTTTCTTCCAGTATGTCAGCTGGCCCAAGGCCGGGGTGTCCCCACTCCCTCCAGGTTCGTCTTGTGCACTGGAGTCTCTTCAAAGACCTTCAGGAAGGAGAGAGGAAGCCAGGGACCCACAAGGTCAGGTAGGAGGCTCCAATCAGCCCTCTACATGCATTTATCTTCAAAGCTCTTTCCAGCTGCTAAAGAATGAATCCCTCTCAATACACACACTGGAAGGGGGCCACTTCGACCAGATTTTACCCCTCAAATATGGCTTTTTGCGTGACTAATTAATTCAGTCTTCCAGGAAAATGACCACCCCCTCTGAGCCCTACCCTGGAAATCCCTGTTGTGGTAGAGAGAGAGTGATGTATCAGTTAGGATAGAATCACTTATGCCGCCGTGACAAATGACCCCAACATCTCAATAGCTTTCAACAGCAAGGATTTATTTCTCACTCATGCTACATTATCCAGTGCAGCTCAATGGTGGCTCTGCTCGGTGTCATCTCCCCGCCAGGACCCAGGCTGATCAGAAGCCTGTATCTAGGACATTGCTGGAGTAAAGAGAAAATAAGTCAAATCACGCACAGACTCTATACAGAGGTGTCCAATCTTTTGGCTCCCCTAGGCCACATTGGAAGAAGAATTGTCTTTGGCCACACATCAAATATACTAACAATGATGATAGCTAATGAGTTTTTAAAAATCGCAAAAACATCTCATAGTGTTGTAAGAAAGTTTACAGATTTGTGTTGGGCTGCATTCAGAGCCATTCCGGGCCGCATGCAGCCTGCGGGCCATGGGTTAGACAAGCTTGCAAAAGCTTCTGCTTAAAGGTGACACACACCAATTCTGTTCTCATTTCATTGACCAGAAAATGTCACAAGCCCACATCTGCCATTGATGGGAGAAAAGTATTATTGTCCCCCAGGAAGGAGCAGAAAATATCTCTGAGAAATAGTAATCTACCACAATGGGCTTGGAGTTTATAATTACTAACAAATAAGAGAACAAAAAGACCTAGAAATTATAAATATATACTAATATAGTCACCTCATGGAAAGTATAAAGCAGTAAAATGGATGCACTATAGCCATATAAAGCATGGGTGCATCTTGGAAATATAATATTGAGTGAAACTCCTTGTACCCAAATCCTTGTCTCAGGCTCTGCTTTGCAGGGGGAGCACAAACTGAGGCAGCTTCTGTGTCTGGTGCTTGTCCAGAGTGTACTTAGCACTCACTGTCTCCTAGGACAGAATTCCCCCTTGGGGTACAGCTCTAATTCTGGAAAAGTCTGCCCCTGCCTACCCTTCCTTCCTTAATTCCTGTCCAGCTTTCTCTTGGCAGACTACAGCCCACAGGCCAAATCCAGCCCACCAACCAAGAATGTTTGTACACTTTTAAATGGTTGAAAAAAATCAGAAGAATGTTTCACGATGTGAAATTTATACAAAATTCAAACTGCAGTGTCCATAAATAAAATTTTACTGGATCACAGCCGTGCCCATGTATTTATGAGCAGCTGGGACAGAGACCATTTAAACTATTTACTTCCTGGCCCTTTGCAGAAAAAGTCTGTCTTACATGACAAAATGTGGCAACTAGCAGACTGTGTCGGGTAGTGTCATCAGTGAAAAGAAGTACCTCGTACGCTCGAGCCAAACTTCAGCCTCTTGAAGAGTTACAACGGGCTTTTTATGTCGTCAACCTGCAGAAAACAGGAAGAGTTAGGGAGAAGCCTAGACCCGGGTCAGAATGCAGTTGGAGATGATTCGGGAAGCTTACCACAGGGACCCTGAGGGGGCTTCCCAGAACTTGCTGAACAGTCGCCTTTCCCTTCCCTGCTCTGCGAGTTTGGGTTTTGGGTAAGCAAGTCAAGCCTGGTCAGCTGGAATGCTCTGGCTGGTCAAGGCAATTGAAATTTCTCTTTAATGGAAGATTGAACAAAAAGCTCTTTCTGGATTGCCCCTGGGGAGAGGTTTTTCAGCTGTGTGCAAAGCCCATTTTCCTGATGGGAAATCTCTCCATTGCCTGAGAATGGCACGCAGACCCAGAATCTCCCGGGCACCAGTCCCCACCAGTGGGACATCGTCCCGCTGCAAAAAGTATAGGACAAAGAAACTGAATCTGTCAAACCTGTGACATCCCCTAAAAGCTGAACATTTTTAAAATTCCTAATAGGAAATTTAAATCTTTTTTTTCCTTTCTGCCTGCCTTTTAAAAAGATAGAGAAGGTTATTTCTAAAGGCAGCCTGTAGATCAGGATTCTGAATGACGGGCGTGAATCAGAGTCCTCTTGTGGGCTTTCTCAGTATATAGACTTTCGGGCCCCACGGCGGATCCACTGATGAATCTCAGAATGGGACCCAAGGATCTGTAATTTTTTTAATCTAGAGCTGGGGTCTTGCCATGTTGCCCAGGCAGGTCTCAAACTCCTAGGCTCAGGTAATCCTCCCACCTTAGCCTCCCAAAGTGCTGGGATTACAGGCATGAGCCACTGTGCCCAGCCAGGAATCTGTAATTTTTTTTTTTTTTTTTTTTTTTTTTGAAGCAGTCTGGCTCTGTCGCCCAGGCTGGAGTGCAGTAGCCGGATCTCAGCTTACTGCAAGCTCTGCCTCCCGGGTTCACGCCATTCTCCTGCCTCAGCCTCCAGAGTAGCTGGGACTACAGGCGCCCGTCACCACGCCCGGCTAACTTTTTTGTATTTTTAGTAGAGATGGAGTTTCACCGTGTTAGCCAGAATGGTCTCGATCTCCTGACCTCGTGATCCACCCGCCTCGGCCTCCCAAAGTGCTGGGATTACAGGTGTGAGCCACCGCGCCTGGCAGGAATCTGTGTTTCTAAAAATTTATTGTTTCCATAGGTTTTTGGGGAACGGGTGGTGTCTGGTTACATGAGTACGTTCTTTAGTGGTGATTTGTGAGATTTTGGTACACCCATCACCATAGCAGTATACACTGAACCCAATGTGTAGCCTTTTATACCTCATCCCCTTCCCACCCTTTACCCTGAGTCCCCAGAGTCCATTGTATCATTCTTATGCCTTTGCGTCCTCATAGCTTAGCTCCCACTTACGAGTGAGAACATACAATGTTTGGGTTTCCATTCCTGAGTTACTTCACTTAGAATAATAGTCTCCAATCCCATCCAGGTTGCTGCGAATGCCATTAACTTTCGTTTTTATGGCTGAGTAGTAAGGAATCTGTATTTTAACAAGCTTCCCAGCACTTCGCATGTGTGTGCTGGGCTAAAGCAGTTAAAGACCACTGCTTTAACACTGTATTTATTTACATGGGAAAATGTCCATGGAATACTGTCGAATTGTTTTTTCTAAAAGCAAGTTAGCCTGTGTCATGCTGATTTCTGGAAAATTCTATGTCATTATGTTTCTTTAGGAGAGAAGAAAAGCCAAAAAAGTATTAACGGGGGTAGTGGGATTTTATAGGTGATTTATACTTTTTTTTCTTTGTACTTTCTCCAACTTGTTTGAATTTTATGCAATGAGTAGCTATTTCTTTTAAAATGAAAAAGAAATCTCTGAAGTTGTTTCCGTGGTTGGGGGTGGGATGGGGCAGTAAGACGTGTCCATGAGCCTCCGTTAGTCGGCTCTGATTATGTGAGGCTTCTTGGTGTCAGGGAGTCTTACATCTGGCCCTGCCTGTTGGTATGACCCAGAAGCTACTGGAAGGTGTCAGGAAAGTTCGACATACCCCCGTCCCCACCTCCTGCCTCTGGCCTCTGATGTGGTGCAGACCCCTGAAGTAAATGCCTCCTCAAGGCAGCAGGCAGAGCCCGGATGGGATGGTGACCCTGCCATCATCTGTGCTCCCATTCCTGGCCCAAATGGAGTCTCAAGGTCTCTAGGGAGCCCAGCCCAGCACTCGCCACAAACACTAAATTCTCTCGGAACTCCAGGAAGAAAACACTACTGGCAGAAGAGAGTTCAGTCCCTGCCCCAGGGCTCGCCTCCAGCCATCTCCGATGACCCAGGTCCCAAGATGCCCTCCTGTGCCTTCATTATGGGAAGAGAGGCATCTGTCTTTTAGAGGCATCTCTCTCTCTTTTTCCCTCTCTCTCTCCCTTTTCCCCCTCCCCCCTGCTGTCTCTCTTTCTCTCTGTATCCTACAATCCCTGGATCATCTGAAGGCCTGTAATCTCAGGCTTGTTTCCCCCCAGACACCCCCATGGAGCTTCTCCCTCCCCTGATAGCCCATGGGAGCCCACCCCACAGGTTTTTCTACAAGGTCTGCAAAGGACAGAGTGGAAGGGAAAGTGCTAGAAGGTTGCAGAGACACCCCAGAAGGTGTCTCCAGAGCAGGCTTTTGAATGACCTCTGTCTGCATCACTGCCCACCACCCCTGCCCATGGCTCAGGGTTCATAGGGGTGTGTGTTCATGTCCTCAGACTTGGGCAGGTGAGCCCAGGACACTTGTGCCACGGGGCTGTGGGGGCCTCCTGCAGGCTCTGGTGGCCTGGGCCCAGGCAAACCAGCCCACTCATCTTGTATCTCCAATACCTACACACACACACACAAAAGCTTCCAGAAGAAAGGAAAAAAGGAATGGACAGAGGAAGGACCAGTCTCCTAAGATTATTCCTCATTCATGCAGTCCTCCGCAGATATTTACAAGCACCTACTACGTAGCAGGCACAATTCTAGGTGCTAGGATAGAGTGAACAGAATTAGACTGATTAGACTGGTCCCTACTGTCATAAGGCTGATGATCTACAGGAGGAAGTCAAATAATCATTTTTAAAAGGAAAATAGAGGCCAGTGTGGTGGCTCATGCCTGTAATCCCAGCACTTTGGGAGGCCGAGGCAGGTGGGTCATGAGGTCAGGAGTTCGAGACCAACCAGACCAACATGGTGAAACCCTGTCTCTACTAAAAATGCAAAATGTAGCTGGGCGTGGTGGCTCGTGCCTGTAATCCCAGCCACTTGGGAGGCTGAGGCAGGAGAATCTCTGGAGCCCAGGAGGCAGAGGTTTCAGTGAGCAGAGATCGCACCATTGCACTCCAGCCTGGGCAACAGAGCGAGACTTTGTTTCAAAAAAAAAGAAAAAGAAAATAGAAGTGGCCCCTGGGAGAAGAGCTCCACAGGAGAGGCAGATGGCCCTTTGACCTGCTCAGAGAAGTAGGTCACGGGGGCTTCTCCAGGGAGCAAAGCCCTTGCTGATGCTGAAAGATGAGTGAGAGGAAGAGCGCTCGCTGAGACCTCCATCTTCCCTTCCTCCACACCCTAACCTTGACTGATGGCCCCCTCGCCTTTACTGCTACTGCTCTCCCTACAGGCTGGGGAAGGAGAGAATTGGAAAATCTCCTTCTGACCATATTGTGTCTGGAGTTTTGTATCACCCTTGGTCTCAGACCCTGAGGCCAGAAAGCCACAAAGGGTCAGAGGTCAGAGTGGGCAGAATCAATCTGTGCCCGCTTCAGCCTGTGTTTAAGGTACAAGGATCATTTGAAAAGTCCCTTTCACAAGGGAGGCACCCTCTGAACATAAAAGTCTCGCCCCAGCTCAGGAGCAGACAGACTTGCTTACTGAGACGTCTCAAAACTTGTGCAAATGACAAGTTCATTTTTAACCGAAAAGAAGACACATCTGAAATATTGATGTGGCAGCCGGAGCCCGGCTCCAGACCCAGCTACAAAAGGAGGTGCTAGTTGATGAAGAGTATAATTAATCAGCACTTAGGGATCTCTGGCTGCTGATTTCAAGCTAACTGTCCCCCAAATGCACTTCTCTGACCCGCCAGAGCCCAGGGTGCTGCCACTCAAAGCATCACAGTACGTGAATCTAATTGCAAACCTCCTGCCTGCCATCACGCCCATCTCCCCTGCCCAGCTTTGCCACCATCTCCCCTCCCTAGCTCACCCCCATCTCCCCCTCTCCAGCCTACAGTTTCTGCCGCAGCCTCGCCTGCCTGACCCGACAGACGGCTCCTCCTGCATCCTCCATCCCTGCTTTGCCATTTGCTGTTCCTTCTCCTCCTTCAGCACCTGGCTCACTAACTCCCGCTTTATAACTCACCCCCAATCAGCTGTGCAATCCCAGAAAAATTTCTGAATCACTTTGTGCCTCAGTTTCCCCATTTACAGAAATGGGGAAATGGTAACAGTCCTCACTGTGTTAGGGTCCCTGGGAAGACTGAATGTGTTAGGGATGTCAAGGGTGTAGAGTGCTTCATGGCACGTGACATTTGCCCTGTAGGCGTTAACTGTCGATGTGGCACATCTTTCCAGCTCATCTCAAGCATCACCTCCTCCTGGAGCCTTCCTGGCCTCTCAGTCTGAGTTAGGGTCACTTAATTGCTGATTCGCAGTCCTTGCTAGACTCTAAGCTTCTTGAACCCGAGAATGGCATCATTCATCTCTGCATTCCCAGTGCCTGGAATTGGGTACACAGTAGGTGCTGAGTAAGTGAATGGATGAATGAATGAATGAATGAATCTCCTTGCAGATTTCTCCAGGGTCTGAGATTCTGTGCTATCACACCAAGGACGGGGAAATCAATTCAAAATCTTCTGCATCTTTAATTTGGGCTGAAGAGTGCAGCTCTCTCCTCCCTGCTCCAGGGAGGTAGGTTTGCCGGTCCAGCCAGCCTCATGACTCAGCTGCCCCAGAGGCTGCTCTCTGCCCCAGGGCATACTTAGCCATTTGGCACACAAGGCACCAAGTCTAGGGCCATGAATATTATGATGCAGTCTGCTCTGCCCAGCAGCACTCAAGGCTGAGTTTTGGAAAGCGAGCCTTGTGGTGACTGAGTAGGGAGTGCCTATAACCGGCCCCTCCCTGGCTTTGCCCTTTGTCCTCCCACTACCTGGCTGGTGGCCATTCCCATCATTTATGCCTTTTTCCCCCAACGTGGGGCAATGGCCAGCCCCAGAATCTCAGCTGCAGCCATGGGGGCTGTCTTTGGCTTTTCCCAGCCCTGGTCCCCCTGGCTCTCCCCTGCCATGGCTTGCATGCTGGGCACACACTGCAGGATCTGGGCAACTCTGACAGCCAGGAAACGCAGACCGCCCTTGATTAGCATAAGCAACGTGCTTTCCTTGGCTGAGTCTGGAGCTGTCGCAGCCTAATTAGCAAAGCCGCCAGATCAGCAGGCCCTCTCATTAACAGCGGCCCAATCCCACCCATGTCTCAGCAGCCCAAGCCTCCACAGCCCATCCCTCAGCAGCCTTCCCCTGGGATCACATCAGGGGTCTGGGAGTGAAGGGGACAGCCAAGAAGAGCCAGGCCATGACCTTGTCATCAGCTGATGCGTAACCCAGCAAGGAACTCATCTTCCGGGAGGGTGGAGTTTGGGCTAGGGGCCTCTGAAAGTTCATTGCAGGCCTTGTGTCCCAAGTCTTTTCAGCCCTTTCATCATAGAGTGACCCTGTGCTAAGTTCTGCAAAAGATAATCATGCAGACCGTGATCCCTGGCAGCAGAAAGCTCCGTCCTCTCCCTGGTTCAAGCCACCATGTTCTCCGCCCTGGACTCCTCACTGGTCTCCCCAAGGTGTATAGTTAGGTCAGCTCAGGGTACCCGAGGACAGAGAATAAAAGCAAACAAAGTGAGGAAGAGGGGAGGCTGCTTTCGTTTAAGTAGTCAGGAGGGCTTCTCAGAGGAGGTGACGTTTTACCTGAGACTTGGATGACAAGAAAAAGTTGGCCAGGCAACAATCTGAAGTAAAGATATTCCAGGACAAAGGTCAGTAAGTACAAATGAAAAAGACGCCTTTTATTTTTATTTTTATTTTTTTTATTTTTTTGAGACAGAATCTTGGTCTGTTGCCAGGCTGGAGTGCAATGGTGCAATCTCTGCTCACTACAACCTCTGCTTCCCGGGTTCAAGCGATTCTCCTGCCTCAGCCTCCCGAGTAGCTGGGACTACAGGCGCGCAACACCACGCCCAACTAATCTCTGTATTTTTAGTAGAGACAGGGTTTCACCATGTTGGCCAGGATGGTCTCAATCTCTTGACCTCGTGATCCGCCTGCCTCGGCCTCCCAAAGCACTGGGATTACAGGCGTGAGCCACTGCGCCCAGCCAAAAAAGATGCCTTTTTAAAAGACGATGAAGGAGGCCAGGCACAGTGGCTTGATTTGTAATATCAGTTCGGGTTTCACACTTTTCAAGCTTTGCTCTTTCACCCTTCAGGAGATGTGTGTGTGCTAGCCAGATAAATGGGACTTTTTTGGTTAAATTGGCTGGAATTGGTTTCTGTTGCTTGCAACCAATAGCTCTAACTGGTACCCTGTCCTTACCATCAGTAGAGAATGGATCTCTGCTGGTGGGGAGCAGGCTCCGGCTGTATCAGGCAAATCCAGGGCAGCCTCAAAACTCCCAGCAGTGGGACAGAAAGCCCATCTTTTCTAGGGCCAAGAGAGGAACTTTGGAAGACACTCCTGAGCAAGAATGCTCCACTCCCTGCTGCCCTACCCCATGACAGTTTCTTGTGATCTGTTGTGATCTGGGTTCTAGAGAGGGAAGAGCAAGAATGTAACATTCTTGTAAGCTATAAAAATCAGTTGCAAAAAGAAAGGTTTGGGGTGCAAAGAGACCTGGGTTTAGATTCTGACTCTTCCACTTACTAGCACTCACTTAAACTCTCTAGGCCTCAGTTTCTTCATCTGTAAAATGGGGAGAGTAGCAATTTAAATGTTTTCATCTGTAAGTACTAAACACCCAAGCCCAGCTGGCATAAAAAAACAAAGGTGTTTATTAGGTCAAGGAACTGTACTTGCAGATGTAGGTTGACCTAATCAGGGCTCTATCTCCTTTCTTGGTGATTCTCTTGGCTCTGCCCTCTTCTGGGTGTCAGCTTCATCCTCAGGCTGAAGTTCTGAACATTATACTTGTTCACAGTGATATCAAAGAAAGGGAAGGAGTTGCATAAGCCAGAGTCTCAGGAAGAACTTCTCCAGCAGCTCAGAGCAAACCACTCCACCCATTGGTGCAAATTGGGTCACATGCCCATGCCCCAACCAATTGCTGTCACCAAGAGAATGACACATGCTGATTGGCCTAGGTCTGAACTCCTGAACCAATCACTGACAAGGATTATGGGATTATCATGATTGGCTTAAACCAGCAGTTCTCAGACTTTTGTTCCCAGAACCCCTTGACTCTTGTAAAAATTAGAGAGGACCCCAATAAGCTTTGGTTTATGTGAATTATATTTATCAATACTTAACATTTTAGCAATTAAAATGTAAAAGATTAAATATTTATTCATCTTTAAAATAACAATAGTAAGCCTGTTATACATGTTACTATAAATAACATATTTTATGAATAATAAGGCTACTTTCCAAAGCAAAAAAAAATAGTGAAAAGAGTGGCATGCTTTTGCACTTTTGCAAATCCCTTGAAAGTCTGGCTTCACAGAAAATGGCAGGATTCTCAGACCTGCTTCTGCAATCTGGCCGTTGTGATATGTTATCTTGGTTTGTAGCATATGAAGAAAATCCAGCCTTCTGCAGCTGTGTGGTTGGAAGAAGCTGGGACTCAGAGACCTCCTGAAAGGCTCTCAGGGCCCCAGCAGACCTCACTCAGAACCGCTTGCTGAAACTAACCAAGGTTCACTCAGGAGCTGTCTGGGATCAGACTCTGTGAACTCCATGGCAGCTACAGTTCAGGAAGGGATGCACAGCTATGGAGGAAACAAAGATGGTATACAGTACAAGCATAATAATTGCTTCCACTTCATAGGGTTTTTGAAAGAACTAAGTGAAATGATGGATATAAGCACCTAACACTGGGCTCAATAAATGGTACCCGGGGGTGAGAAAGGACCACAGGTGAGCACAGTTATAAGCGAGAATCCATTATCCAGATGAACCGACTTCTCAGCTCCTTTCCCCAAGGTTCCTTCCACCCACGCACATTCCATTATGCCATTCTTGCTACATCATTTCACTGAATGTTCATCTCTGGAAGCAAAGACATACCATAATAAGTGCCACAGAAAGGAGAGCAGGGGCAGTGTTCAACAGAGGGGAAGATGAAACAGAACTGTCAAACTCTGGAACACTGAGATGGTTCTGCTCCTCAGAAGAGCAGAAATGTGGTCCTTTCTCAGGAGTGGCTGTGTGGCAAGAGCGAGATACAGTCCTGGCTCCAGAAGGTCAAATCAAAGCATCTGGTGTCTACGTCTGGTCAGCAGATAGGGGTTGGGGTCAGGAAGCTGAAAACTGGATGACATCAGGAAGTCAGGGCAGGACAAGAGAAAGCAAAGGGGGCCTTGGAAGGAGCAAGCAATTTCAGGCCCAAATCAGCACCTCCACCTTACAGGGAACATCTGGAGCCCTCGCTTGTACACACACATACACAGTGACACACACACAGAGTAGGGTAAGGGGTGCAGGGCTGGAGGGACAGTGTTACTAGTAAGTGGCATGATAGACTGTCTGTGCTGTGGCACAGCTTACAGAACAGTCCCAATTTCAAGACTCTAAGAGGGCGGGACTTATCGCCCCAGCACCTAGCTCAGTGCATGGCTCCTAGCACACTCTATAGCTACTGGTTGAATGAATGGCCCTCTACCTTGTCCCTATAAACCATCAAAATGTCCCTGAAGTGCCAATATGCCAGCACCCTGATTGCCTCTTCCAGATTGCCCCTTGCTCCCAGGACTGGCACAAAAAGCCTGTGAATGACAATGTATTTGGATTTGGGGCTCAGCTCTGCTGTGGAGATCAGGAGATGCAGGTTCTAGCCCCATCTCTGCACTAGATCACTATGTCATTCAGGACTTGACACGTTCCCTCTTGGAGACTCAAGTCTACCACCTGTGAGTCATAAGAAGGGGCCCCTGAGCAGATGTGTTGAATGAAGGGCTCAGGGACCCAACGACCCTGTACCAAGGTCAGGAAGATGGAATGTTCCACTAAGTCAAGTTCACTGGCATGACCAGAAAGGCAGGTTGCCAACTGAGGATGAGGGCGCCTGGAGACTTTGGGGCATGGCCACACCCGGTGATGTGTCCCCTCTGGGCCCTCATTACCCTTTTGTAGACTGTCCTCACCTCTCTTCAGCCTCTGACCTGATATAGGGTAAAACCTTTTCCCAGGGTTTTAAGATAGCTGCTGCCAGGACCTGAGACCTGTGAACTTGGGTCTGAGCCATGAACCTGTCCCAGGTTCAAACTCCTTTTTCCAAATGCGAAATTTAGGAGGCAAAGAGAAAGGGAAGGAATGGTTACTGAGCACCTAGAAATGCCAAGCCTCTGTTAGACATTTTATCTGCATACCTGACTTCCTATCCGTATGGTAGACATCAATGTCCCAAGAAAGTTGAAAGAAAAGTGCAGTATTCTAGCCAAGATCATGAGGCCAGGATTTAAATCTTTCCTCTCCTGTCCATTCCCCTCCCCAGGTCCCACCTCCCTAGCTCCCTCCTCCCTCTGTCCACCACTCCTCTCTCCTTCCCTCCCTATGGGTTCCTGTAAGGCACCCAAGATGCCACTGCCACCTCCGCTCCCTCGGGGGATATGAGCAACCGTCTTAAGCACTGTCCTCATTTCATTCTCCCTTCGTAACTCTGCGTTTTTGCTCTGGGCATTCAGAGTGGCAGGTTCCTATCGCCCTCTCTCCTCTGCCAATGAAAGCTGGCGCATAACCCTGCTTCCTGCCCACCCCCTCCATCTTCTCAAGTAATGTCTGTCTTCCCTCATTCTTCTTCCCGTTCCGGCCCTGTGGCTGCTTTCAAAGCAGGTCCTTGGGACTCAGGCCAAGTTCATCAGGAGGGCCTGGAATGGCCCAGGAGGCAGAACCTGGTGACCTGTGTATCCCAGGGCTCAATGCTGTCTGCTCACCCCGATGGCTATGACATGGGGTTTGTGAAGATGGGGTAGCTGCTGAGAGAAGGGAACAGCCTCAAAGACCCCAGGGCCAATGTTCTGATTCCCGCTCAGAACTACTTCTTAGGGAGCCATCATCACCTGCCTGGAGCCCTGCTTTCAAGCTGCCCTGGGAGATGTCTTGTGTTTTTCAGATGCTTGCCAAGAGAGGGGTGAGAGCCCTGGCTGTGCAGTCACCTCTGCCAATTTGCAGAGTTGAAGCCAGTCAGTGCCTCCATTTCACCATCTGTAAAATGGGCACAAGAGTGGTAATGACCCCATAGGGTCATCAGAAGGATCGTATGCCTGTAAAGAGCTATGGTCGGCCAGGCGCAGTGGCTCACGCCTGTAATCCCAGCACTTTGGGAGGCCGAGGAGGGCGGATCATGAGGTCAGGAGATCGAGACCATTCTGGTTAACACGGTGAAACTCTGTCTCTACTAAAAAATAGAAAAAATTAGCCGGGTGTGGTGGCGGGCACCTGTAGTCCCAACTACTCGGGAGGCTGAGGCAGGAGAATGTAAAGAACCCAGGAGGCAGAGGTTGCAGTGAGCTGAGATCGTGCCACTGCACTCCAGCCTGGGTGACAGAGTAAGACTCCATCTCAAAAAAAAAAAAAAAAAAAAAAAGAGCTATGTTCTCACCCACAGAAAGGACCTAGCAAGTGGGTGCAGCTACTACTGTGGTCACCAGGAGGAGAGGGATGCTGGCATGGCTGGTCCAGGGAATAAAGTCTCCTTACCCAGATCCCTGTGATTCCAGGGTTGGATATGATGCCCACTTGGGTATGTTGCAAAAACTCTCTGTCCGCACACTTATTTATCCAACAAATAAATGAGCATTTACTCTGTGCCAGGCACTGTCCCAATGGCCATCATACAGCGGTAACAGGACAGAGATGGCCCCTGTCCTCAGGGAGCTTACTGTGTGGTAGGGAGAGACATCCGTGAGCATTTAACAAATGATCTCAGGGAAGCATCAGTGCTACGACAAAAACTGGTTGGGAACAACTGGGGGAAGGCTTCAGAGAAGGTGCTGGGGAAGGTCCCCTGGAGAGCTGGCACCTGACGTAGACCTGAATGGCATCTGTCGGACGGGGAAAGAGCTCTCCAGGTAGAAGGTGCAGCACGTGACAAGTCCCCAAGGTGGGAAGCAGCTTAGCTTAGTTACGGGATAACAAAAAGCCCAGTGGAGATCAGTGAGTGAAATCAAAAATAAGAAAGGATGGAGTGGGGGTGGTGGGAGGCAGGGGACAGATGATGCTGTTTATGCCACGTCCAGGAGTTCAGATTTTATCCACCGAGCAATGGGAAGCCAGTGGAGGACCCCAGGCAGGGGAGTCACATGGTCTGAGTGCTGATAAGTCTGGCTGTTGGGTGGAGAATGGGCAGGGAGTCAGATAGGCGTGGAGAGGCCAGCAGGAGGCTGCTGTGATAGTCCAGGGGAGAGATAATGGCAGCTCAGACCAGGGTGGCAGCAGTTGAGGCGGTGAGAAGCCCTGGAATTCCAGATACTATTTGGAGGTAAAACAGACAGAATTTGCTAGCAGGTGGGTCCATCCAGGTCACATCCCCAAAACAGCCATTGTGGGAGAAGCTCCCTGACAGCCTGGCGTCCAAGGTCAAGGTTCAAAGGGATGTTACATCTCTGCCCCCACAGCTGCCTCTCTTTGGGGCGGCCAGAGTTCCACCTCTGTCTTTCTCCCAGAAGCCAAGGGTCAGATACTGATATATTTGGGGAAATATACATGAAATATAACGAAGCTCTCAGGAGGTGGTCCTGAAGCCACCTCTCTTGAGTGCTGCAAGGGCCTCCAGCAGTGGCAGGCAATTTCTGCTAATAAAACTGGTAAAGGCAACTTATGCAGATGTGTATGCAGACACAGAGATGGCCAACCCACCGGGCACGTTAAAGACACAGGCACCTAGCGAGGTGGGAGGCCCCCGGGAATCCCGTGCTAATACAGTTCCATGCATGCACTTGAAAACGCTGCTTCTGCAAGGGTGCTGGGAGCAGATGAGGATTTAAGACATGCTTTGATGGACATAAATTTATAGACTAGAAAATCCGAAGTTCTGAGAACTGCAATTTTTTTTTTTTTTTTTTTTAAGATGGAGTCTCGCTCTGTCGCCCAGGCTGGAGTGCAGTGGCTCCATCTCGGCTCACAGCAAGCTCCGCCTCCCGGGTTCACGCCATTCTCCTGCCTCAGCTTCCTGAGTAGCTGGGACTATAGGCACCCGCCACCACACCCAGCTAATTTTTTTGTATTTTTTTAGTAGAGACGGGGTTTCACCGTGTTAGCCAGGATGGTCTTGATCCCCTGACCTCGTGATCCACCTGTCTCGGCCTCCCAAAGTGCTGGAATTACAGGCATGAGCCACCGCGCCCAGCCAGAACTGCAGTTTTTTTTAATCTTCCATGGTGTTTCCAAGGGGAGGCTAATATTCAGCTAGAGCCAGAAAAATACAGGTCCTTTTACCAGCTTTACAGACATTTTGGAAAGTGGCATCATTAAGTCCATGTGAATACAGCAAAAGTTCTGGTACCAAACTCAGTGAGAGGGGTGGGAGCTGCCAGGGCTGCCCACCCAGAATAAAAGGTGTGGACAGGTGGACAGGTAGGCCCTCTGAGCAGTGAATGTCCTGCTTTTTGAGGGGAGGGAGGATTTAGAAAATTGAGGCAATTGTCCTTGTAGACACATAGTATAAATAATCTTTTGCTCCTCCTTCCTTTCCTTTTTTTTTTTTTTTTTTAAGATGGAGTTTTGCTCTTGTCACCCAAGCTGGAGTGCAGTGTCATGATCTTGGGTCACTGCAACCTCCACCTCCCAGGTTTAAGCAATTCTCCTGCCTCAGCCTCCTGAAGTAGCTGGAATTACAGGCGCCTGCCACCACACCCAGCTAATTTTTGTATTTTTAGTAGAGATGGAGTTTCACCATGTTGGCCAGGCTGGTCTCAAACTCCTGACCTCAAGTGATCCACCCGCCTCGGCCTCCCACAGTGCTGGGATTACAGGCATGAGCCACCACACCTGGCCACCTCTTATTTCTGTGGTGGTCTCTCTGATCACCCACTTAGGATGCCAAGTATAGGGAAGGCAAGAAAAAAATTGCTGATAGCGTCTCCATGCTTGTAAACCCAAACACAGGACCCAAACTACTTTTCAAGAAAGAGGCTGTGAAGTGGCCCACTTTGAGCAGTGTCCCTGGGGCCGGTCAAGCCCCAGCCACAAGTGCCAATTTCACTTTTGTCCCAGCCTTTCAGGTGGGCACACTGGGGCCCTGGCAGCAGAGCGGGCCATCTGTGTCACTTCCCTCTGCCCTGGGGTACTCTTCCTTTAGCCAGAGGGGGCACACTTTGCCATTGGGCACTCAGAGGATCCGGGGAGAGGGCTGGACCCCTCCTCCTTAGTACATTTGCCAGATGGGCAGAGGAGGCCGAGAATGTGAGGCCGGGGTCTGCTTTGTTGTTTCCTTGTGGCTAAAGATAGGGATGATGTGAGAATCTATTTGCTGTAATGAAAGACAAGCTCACCACACTCTCCACCATCCCTGGGTACAGGCTTTGCAAAGAGTGGCCTTGCTTTAAAATCAATTTAAAAACATAATAGAGACCACAATTTAATTTTTAAAGTCGCGATCCCATTAATCTAACCTTAGTAGGTTACATGTATTGAATGCTAACTCTGGCAGATGGTGTTCTAAGTGCTTTTACATGTATTTGCTCACTTAACCCTATAAGGGAGGAGCATGATTGTTCCATTTTTCAGAGGAGACAAATAAAGCCCCAGGATGAGAAGCAGCCTGCGGAAGGCCAGACAGCGAGGGCAGCATTCTGTCTTAATCTCCCCTTGCTTCCAGTGCCTGGCACCAGCAGGCAGCCAGTGAATATGTAGACCAGGGGAGGTTCACTGGTCAACGGGTTGGTTAGTCGCGTGATTAGCGCGTGATTAGCTAGTTGGCCTAGAGGCTCAGTCTTGAGTTAGCAGACTCACGTTCCAACCTCAGCTCAGCCACTTCCTAGTTGTATGGCCTGTTATGGAAATTCCTTCCTTCCCACGTGCCTCAATTTTCCTTATTCATGCAATGCGCTTAAGAATTGCCTCACTTGGGAGGTGGAGTTTGCAGTGAGCCGAGATAGCGCCACTGCAGTCCGGCCTGGGCGAAAGAGCAAGACTCCGTCTCAAAAGAAAAAAAAAAAAAAAAAAGAATTGCCTCACTTTGCAGGGTTTGGATTGTGAATTGGAGGAGACCAACGCCTATAAAAATCTGGCACATGGTAGATGCCTAATAAATGCTTGTTGCAATGCTGAGTTCAAGCTGCGGGTACAGCTTTGCTACCCAGTTCCAAACAAGAGACACCCCAGCTGCCACATGGACGTCAGCTTGTAAGATGCGGGACATCCCCCTGCATGTGCCACTGCAGACGTCTGTATGCACTCCAGGCAGCAGCACAGACAGGCCCGTGCGCCACATGTCAGATTCCCGACTAGAGAAGCCAGTGCTCAGGTCTCACCACCAGGTACAAACTCAGTCATTTCCCACCCATCTGGAATAACGGCATCTTCCTCCATGTGCCACTGGCCCCAAAGCCTGCTCTTCTCTGTGGGGCAGGAAATGCACTTTGGTGTTTTTGTTTCTGTTTTTGTTTTTGTTTTTTTGAGATGGAGTCTCGCTGTGTCACCCAGGCTGGGATGCAGTGGTGCGATCTCCACTCACTGCAAGCCCCGCCACTCGGGTTCACACCATTCTCCTGCCTCCGCCTCCCAAGTAGCTGGAACTACAGGCGCCGGCCACCACACCTGGCTAATTTTTTGTATTTTTAGTAGAGATGGGGTTTCACGGTGTTAGCCAGGATGGTCTCGATCTCCTGACCTCGTGATCCGCCCACCTCGGCCTCCCAAAGTGCTGGGATTACAGGCGTGAGCCACCATGCCCAGCCTTGTTTTTGTTTTTTTGAGACCGAGTCTTGCTCCTTCGCCCAGGCTGGAGTGCAGTGGCGTGATCTTGGCTCACTGCAACCTCTGCCTTCTGGGTTCAAGCACTTCTCCTGTCTCAGCCTCTTGAGTAGCTGGGACTACAGGCACACGCCACATGCTTGGCTAATGTTTTGTATTTTGAGTAGAAATGGGGTTTCACCATAATGGCCAGGCTAGTCTCAAACTCCTGGCCTCAAGTGATCTATCTGCCTGCTTCTGCTGCCAAAGTGCTGGAATAACAGGTGTGACCTACTGCGCCCGGACAGGAAATGCTCTTGGGCTAGAAAAACTCCTGCTGGCTTGTCTTGCTGCCACCTGCAAATGGGACGCAGTCACAAAGGCCTGCACTGGAAGAAGGTCCCCCAGGCCTGCATCTGGCACATCCTCCCAAGGTCTCCTAACCAAACAGTAATGAGGATGAACCAAATACTTAATGCAAATAGTTCAGTAAAAATAATACAGCACAGGCTGGGCGCAGTGGCTCACGCCTATAATCCCAGCACTTTGGGAGGCTGAGGAGGGCAGATCACAAGGTCAGGAGATCGAGACCATCCTGGCCAACATGGTGAAACCCCGTCTCTACCAAAAATACGAAAATTAGCTGGGCATGGTGGCGCGTGCCTGTAAACCTGGCTACTCGGGAGGCTGAGGCAGGAGAATGGCGTGAACATGGGAGGGGAGCTTGCAGTGAGCCAAGATGGCACCACTGCACTCCAGCCTGGGCGAGACTGCGAGACTCCATCTCAAAAATAATAATAATAATGATACAGCACAGGCCGGACACGGTGGCTTGTGCCTGTAATCACAGCACTTTGGGAGGCCAAGGAGGGCGGATCACGAGGTCAGGAGATCGAGGCCATCCTGGCCAACACGTGAAACCCCGTCTCTACTAAAAATACAAAAATTAGCTGGGTATGGTGGCGCATGCCTGTAATCCTAGCTGCTCGGGAAGCTGAGGCAGGAAAATCACTTGAACCCAGTAGGCGGGGCTTGCAGTGAGCCAAGATCACGCCACTGCACTCCAACCTGGCCACAGATCGAGACTCCATCTCAAAAAATATATAATAATAATAATAATAATAATAATAATAATAATACAGCACATGGATCCAGCCTGTGAACTCCCCAGAGGAACTTGGATGTGAACAGCAGACAATTTCACAGTCCACGTGGTTGCCCTCAAAGTATGCTAGGTGTTTTCTTTCTCGCCCTCTCTTGCCTGAACAGGGTGACCTTTCCAAAAATCACGTGGAGTTGCTTAAATGAATGTTAAAACTCATTCTCATTCCTTGACTTGGTGGCGGGCGTGGAACAGGAGCTTGCTGGGTCATGAGAGGAAGTTAGCCTGGGAATCGAGCTGAGGTGTGGCTGTGACTTGGGGACGCAGCCTCATGAGGAGCGAGTTCACTGTAAAGTTTGTTATTTTACTTTCTGCCCCATAAAAAGAAAATGTGTAAAAGGGGCACGTTGATATTTTTTCAATATCACAAAACATATAAAGGGAATTTTTTAGAAAAGCACAAATGATCTGTTGAAATAAGCAAATTAGTTTCAGGATTAAAAAATAACATTGTTTCACCACCTTATCTATGGTCCCATATTTTTCTAGCGATCAAGCTGGCCATCCTAGATACTTATCATTGAGGGGAGGTGGGGGAAAAAACCACCCCCAGGCTACACAGAAGATGTGGGTCAAATTATTCAATTTGGCAGGCCCTCTGATGAATTCTGCTGGGTCCACACCCCCTCCCCGCCTTGTTCCCTAGGGCTGAGATTTACAAATGCTGAGATGAGTACAAAGAAGCTTTTGCGCTGGAGCAGTGTTTTGTCCCTGGGGGAAGAATGACCCCCAGGATGTGTCCTCTGACCTCGCTACTCAGGGCACGGTGGCGGGTACTCAAGAGTGGACCAAGACCAGCAGCATCAGCAACTCCTCGGAGTTTATTAGAAGTGCAGGTGCACTTCTAATAAACTTATTTATAAGATTATTAGAAGCTAGATGCAGTGGCTCATACCTGTAATCCCAGCACTTTGGGAGGCCGAGGCTGGTGGATCACTTGAGGTCAGCAGTTCGAGACCAGCCTGTGCAACATGGTGAAACCCCATCTCTACCAAAAAAATACAAAAACAATTAGCAGGGCATGGTGGTGCACGCTTGTAGTCCCAGCTACTCAGGAGGCTGCGGTGGGAAGATTGCTTGAACCCAGGAGATGGAGGTTGCAGTGAGCTGCGATTGCACCACTGCACTCCAGCCTGGGCAACAGAGTGAGACCCTGTCTCAAAAAAAAAAAAAAAAAAAAAAAAGTGCAGAATCTCAGACCCCACCCCAGACCTCAGGCATCAGAATCTGCATTTTAACAAGATCTCCAGGAGATGATTGTGTTCAGTAGAGCTTGAGACGCCTACTGAAATAATGCCCGAAGACCCTTGGATGCCTAAGAGGGCCAACTGAGTTTGCAAAAAGCTCAGGGTACAAAGACAAGGGCATGATGACTCTGCCCGGGCATGTCCTGAGCTGCTTCTGGAAAGAAGTCTCCTCTGAGCTGGGTTAGAAGGAAAAGAAAGAAGGGTTTCATGAAGATGGAAAGGAGAATATTCCTGGCAGGGGGGTGGACAGAGTAAGGAAAGTCATGGAGCTGTTGAAGGAGCATGATGGGGGATGGCAATTGGGGTCTCAGGAAAGGCAAGTGGGAGGTGGATCCCTGCTCAGCTCTCACCCTAGTGGAAGGGCACCCCTCCTCCATCCCTTCTCTCCCCAGAGCCCATGTGCCCACGAGGGAAAATCCCTGGCTCCCTGTTTCATTAGTGCCATGAGTTGGACTTTGCTATGCCAACCCAGACTGGGGCTCCATGAGATAGGTCATAGCTTCTGAGCACTAACTCTGTGCCAACATCATGCTGGGCACTTCACCTACTTTCCTTTGTTTATTCTTGAGGACAACCCAAGAGGCAGTTCTAGAGAGGATGAAGAGCAGAGCCATCAAAAGCATGTAGGGTCAGCGGCACGGTGGCTCACACCTGTAGTGCCAGCACTTTGGGAGGCTGAGGCAGGAGGATCGCTTGAGGCCAGGAGTTCAAGACCAGCCTGGGCAACATAGCAAGACCCCTATCTGTACAAAAAATAAAAATAAGAAAAATTGGCTGGGCACAGTGGCTCACGCCTGTAATCCCAGCACTTTGGGAGGCTGAGGCAGGTGGATCATTTGAGGTCAGGAGTTCAAGATGAGCCTGGCCAACATGGTGAAACCTCATCTCTACTAAAAATACAAACATTAACCAGGCAGTAGTGGCAGGGGCCTGTAATCCCAGCTCCTCAGGAGGCTGAGGCAGGAGAATCGCTTGAGCCTGGAAGGCAGAGGTTGCGGTGAGCTGAGATCACGCCACTGCCCTCCAGTCTGAGCGACAGAGTGAAACCCTGTTTCAAAAACAAAAAGAAAGAAAGAAAAATAAAAATTACCTGGGTGTGGAGGCATGTGACTGTAGTCCCAGCTACTCAGGAGGCTGAGGTGGGAGGATTGCTTGAGGCTGGGAGGTTGAGGCTGCAGTGAACCCTGTTCATGCCACTCCTCTCCAGTCTGGGTGACAGAGACCAGACCCTGGCTCAAAAAGAACATGTGGGTCCGGGCAAGGTGGCTCACACCTGTAATCCCAGCACTTTGAGAGGCCGAGGCAGGTAGGTCACGTGAGGTCAGGAGTTCAAGACCACCCTGGTCAACATGGTGAAACCCCATCTCTACTAAATATGCGAAAATTAGCCAGGTGTGGTGGCAGGCGCCTGTAATCCCAGCTACTTGGGAGGCTGAGGTTGCAGTGAGCTGAGATCACACCACTGCACTCTAGCCGGGTGACAGGGCGAGACTCCGTCTCAAAAAAAAAAAAAAAAAAAAAAAAGAACATGTGGACTGGAGCCAGGCCACCTGGTCCAGATACCGTCATCATCTCAACAGCAGTGTCCTCGGGAACATTAAAAGGGATTTTCCTACCCATATCCTGAAGTTTCCTCTTCCATAAAAAGGACATAAAACAGTAATAGTATATACTTTCATAGAGTTGCAGTGATAATTAAATATATCCCATAGGGTTTGGCAGCACATGGTAAGCACTATACATGAGAGTTATTATTCTTACTGATCTCCATTGAACAGATGGGGAAAGTGAGGCTCTGAGCATTTAAGTGCCTTCTTCAGGCTCACACAGTTAACTATACTCTACTATCTTGGCAAGGATTCCCCATGGCCTCTGCCCTCTCTCTCCACTTAGCCTGTCTTGGAGACCCCTTACAGTGTGCTGCAATCTCCGCCTCCGACATCAGACCCCTCTGTCTCCCACCAATTTCCTCCCACCTAACTCATAACATCTCATCTTGGCTGTGTGCCTGAGTCTGTTACTGCCTCCAGAGTTAGGCCGTTTCCTCTGCCCACAGTGCCCACCTGCCCATCTCTGCTGATCTAGATTGCATCTTTCAAAGCCAGGGCTAAATAACACTCTTGCCCCAGAGACTCTGCAGTGCACCCCAGAGTGCCCTGCTCTTCAACTGGCCACCTCCAGAGCACCTGGCGGGCCAGGGCCATGTTGTGGGCAACTTGACTTTCTCCCATCCTTCCAACCACAGTGCTTTGTATGCAGTTGGTGCTTTCATAAATGCATGATGGCCAGGCTTGGTGCTTATGCCCGTTTGACCATCACTTTGGGAAGCTGAGGCAGGCGGATCACCTGAGCTCAGGAGTTCAGGAGTTCGAGATCAGCCTGGGCAACATGGCGAAACCCCATCTCTACTAAAAGTACAAAAGTTAGCCAGGCACGGTGGCGTGTGCTTGTAGTCCCAGCTACTCGGGAGGCTGAGACAAGAGAATCGCTTGCGCCTGGGAGGCGGAGGTTGTAGTGAGCCGAGACACTATTGCACTTCCTGCTTGGGCGACAGAGTAAGACTTTGTCTCAATAAATAAATAATGAATGAATGAATGAATGAATGCCTGGCCCTGCCCTAATGACAACCAATTAGCCCCTGGCTCTCCAGAAGGCTCTGGGATATCTGTGGCCTGTGGATCTCCTGACTGGCTGCTCTTCTCCCTCCTAACATTCATTCCTGACCTTTAGCCATGAGTGGCTGTCATGAGATCTGCTTTCCCAGGAGTGCGAGTGAGCGCTCCATGTCCATCACAATGACAGAAAAGGACTTGATGTGCAGGGCTGGGCTTTCCCCGATGTGGGTGCCCTACCAACCCCTCCCTCTCAGGATCCGGTTCCTGGCCTGGGGCCCTTGGTGTCTCTTGATTCAGCCCAGGGTTTCTCACCCTCAACACTGCTGACACTTGGCACCAGATAATTCTTTGCCGTAGGAGGTCATTCTGTGCACCCACTAGATGCCAGGAGCAGTCCCCACCTCCCCAGTGTGACCAACAAAATGTCTCCAGATATGCCAAATGTTTCCTAGGTGTGGGGGGCAAATTTGCCCTCTGGTTGCAAACCACTGCTATCTGGAGTTTTGCCCAGGATAACCAGGAAGGGAGGAACTATGGCTCCAGCACAGAGACGCTGCAGAGGAGGGCTCAAAATCCCCAAACCTACATACAAGAGATCCCAGAAACAGTGAAGATGGCCGGCATGCTGAGCAAGAGGGGGCTTACCTAGCTCCTGCCAATCGTGGCCAGGCAGAAATTGTGGTCCACCTTTTGGCGGATCCCAAGGCTTTCAAGAAAAGTCAGAAATCCTATCTTTTAAGTGAAATTTTCTGATTCTTAAATGTTGGCAACTAATGTGAATTGTTTAAAAAAACACTGTGGGAAAAACAAAATATGTCTGTGAGCCAAATGTGGGCTGCTGGCTGCAAGTTTTGCAACCTTTCCTACAGACCAAGCTTCCATCCCGGAGGCATGGGCAGCTCACACCACTCCTGAGTCCGCACAGTGCAGCCGTTTGAATCTCAGGCACCGTGAACAAGCTCCATGCCAGGCCTCTGAACCAGACAGACAGGCCCCGCCCATGTTGGCCACTTCAAGTCCCTTCTGAGGTCCAATGCCAAGAAATGAAAAGTTCTAAATTCCGAGGGAGAGAGAATATAGGAAGCACCCCAGGACAGAGGTCAGGAAGCCTGAACCCTTGCTCAGCTCTGTACTGATTTGCTGTGGGCCTAAGCAATCACGTTCCCTCTCCAGGCTTCAGTTTCTCTCTCTGTTGAATGTTTGTAGGATGATGAAAGAGAAGTGAGATTGAATTCATGCTCTCTATGTCCCTGGGACTTGAACAAGCACTTCCTGTTGGCAGTCCAGAGCCCCAGCTAGCTTGCCCAGTGCCCAGGGGGCATCCTTGTCCTTAGACTGACCTGGGCAGGGAAACGCTGGCTCCACCTCCCAGCTCTGGCATCCTGCATTTCCGAGTGGGAAGTTTGGGTGGTCCCTGATGGACTCCTCCTCTGTGCAATGAGGTCATTAGGTGCCGGAAGCTGCTTCAGGTATGGAACCCACACCCTGTCACTGGAAGAGCCCACAGCCTTGGCCCCTGCTGGCACTGATGGTGCAGCTCTGGAACAGTTCCCTAGCTAGGAGGTGCCCAGGGCCACAGGATGGCTCAGTGGGCAAGCCTGTACCTGACTGGTCTGGAATCCCTAGGACAGTTTCCCAGTGGGCTCTGCAGCTGGGAGGAGTCTTGCTGGAGATGATAGGAGTAGATGGGCTCTGGAAGATTGTTCTATCTAAGACCCTAATTTATACATGGGAAAACTGAAGCCATGAAAGGGAAAAGCCTCGGCCAGGCACGGTGGCTCACGCCTGTAATCCAGCACTTTGGGAGGCCGAGGCAGGTAGATCACCTGAGGTCAGGAGTTTGAGACCAGCCTGTCCAATATGATGGCACGTTATCTCTACTAAAAATACAAAAAATAGCTGGGTGTGGTGACGGGCACCTGTAATCCCAGCTACTTGGGAGGCTGAGGCAGGAGAATCACTTGAACCTGGGAGGCGGAGGTTGCAGTGATCACACGACTGCACTCCAGCCTGGGTAACAGAGCGAGACTCCACCTCAAAAAAAAAAAAAAAAAAAAGGAAAGGAAAAGGGTCTTCCCAGGGCCACCCAGCCAACAGAACAAGCATCTACATCTCCTGACTCCCCGTCCAGTGCTCCTTCTAATCTGCCACATTGGGGTCTCCCAGGAGTGGGGACTGGTGAGATGTAACAGACAGAAAGATGGACAGACCCAGGACATTGCCTTTCACTAATTGTGCCTGGAGCAGCCAGGCAGGTCACATACCTGGGTAAGGTAGCCAGAAGTAAGACGGTAGGGAGTGGAGGGGACCTACCACAGTGGGGGATGAGAGGATACGCTGTCACCATGTGGGATGGAATGGGGGTTTGATAATACCTCCTTCCCACCTCAGCCTCCCGAGTAGCTGAAATTACAGGTGCACGCCACCATGCCCAGCTAATTTTCATATTTTTTGTAGAGACAGGGTTTCACCATGTTGCCCAGGCTGGTCTCCAACTCCGGGGCTCAAGCAATCCTCCTGCCTTGGCCTCCCAAAGTGCTGGGATTATAGATGTGAACCACCATGCCCAGCCTAATTTTTTCAAAAAGGCCAGGTGGAAACTAAAAATCTGAACTTTTGGTGTAAGTTATCCTAATGTTAAAATGTTGGCATCCGGTTTAAAAAAATTTTTTTACTAAAGTACTAAAAAAAGAAACCACATTCACAGGCCAGATGCGGCTCCAAGGGCCACCAGAATGCAAGTCCTACTTCGCTCTTTTACCCTCGGTTTACTCCGTTTTAAAATGGGTATAAGAACAAAGCCCTTCTCTCATAGGGCAGGTGGGGGATGAAATGAGCCAGGCCCACAGTAAATGGTAGCTATTGTTCTTTCCTAAGACCTGAGACACTTGGCAAGATGCAGAGGGGCTGGAGTGATGGAAGGAGCTTGTTAAGGTTGGCACGGGCAACTGGGAGGCCCTGAGCTAGACTTGAGAATCTTTAGGAGTGTGTGCTTGTGGTGTGCCTGGCACTGTGGGCACAGAGCAAGTTTAAACCCCTGCCCATGCCTTGTGTTTCAGGGGGAGTTGGGATTAGGCCCACCCAGAGGCTCTTGGGGTTGTACTTTACCCCAGGACTCCCTGAGTACCCCTCCACTGGGCCCCTGATCTGGGAGAAACATTCCACTCCCAAAGGTCAAGTCTTTAAAAACAAAAAGAAGGCAGCGCCTTTCACATTTATCCAAACACATTTTTGCTTGTTTGTTTTAATGAGAAACTTCAGGGGGAAGATGCCAGTCCTTCCTACGTATCTGTTCAACAAATCTGCCTCCCGAAACCAGTTCCAAAGATATTTAAATAACAATCCTGGGAAAAGAAGAATTTAGAACAAATTCTAATTAGTCCCATTGGGACTAGGGGCCATTACAGATTTCTGCCCTGAGAACCCAGAGACCAGGGCCTAAGGTGACTTTCTGATGTCCAGAGTACAGAACTCTCTGCCTTACTGTCTGGGCTTGGCCCATGCTGGGGCCACTGAGGGCAAGGTAAGGCCCGTTCCCAACATTGCTGGGCGTCTTTGTAGCCACCAAAGCCCCTAACCTGCCTGTGCAGGGGTGGTAGGGGCCCTGTGTGCTCTGCCTTGAGTTGGAGAAGCTAGGAGTCGCTCTGCCTGACGTGCCTGAGTTCTGGTGGGCGGGTAGACAGGCGGGCAGAGCCCATAATTATGGGGAAAGCAGCCGCAGGCGTGTGCAGACAGGCCTCCTGGAGCCCAGGCAGGTGGCCTCCTGACAAGGGAGGGCCTCTGCATTTGGACTCTGGGTGCAGAAGACCTTCAGGATGGAGGAGGGGATGTTACGTAATTCCGACACCACAGCCACTGAAAACGCGACCTTGCCACGCTCCACTGCCTCCTTCCTCCCCACTCAGAGGGCATGAAGACCTAGCAGCCCTTCTGGGCAGGGCAGTGGCCCTCAGCTGTCACAGCAACAGGGTCACCTGGAGGGCTGTGGAAACAGACTGTTGGGCCTCGCCTCCTGGGTTTCTGATTCAGGAGGTCTGGGGTGGGGCCAAGAATTTGCATTTCTCCTCCATGCTCAGGAGAAATGCTGCTGCAGCTGATCAGGGGCCACATTTTGAGAACCGCTGCCCTAGGGCTTACCTGATTAGTCCCCCTGGCCCTTGATTTGCTGTACCCCCCTGTGCAAGTGTCTGCCTCTCTGGGCTTTGCATTTCTCACCCACCAACAGGAGAAAAGCCAGCTTTGTCTTTGAACAACTAAACCCCCATCAGTGTTGGGATGCCTAATTACTATTTGCAGGTAGCACAGAGATCTTCCCAGGAAAGGCCCAGGCACGACTACACAGGGGTTCTTACTCTATTGTTCCAACTTCCTTGTAGCCACTGAGGGAGATGAGTTTCTCTAGGAGAGATGGGCACTTTAAGCCTTAAAGGGACAGGCCTGGCCGGCATCCTTGGACCTCACCGCTGACCCAGCAAGAATCTGGAAGCAGTTCCCTAGCCTGCTCTTTGTGATCATTTTGTTGCCTTCGAGAATGGGTGGCAGGGGCTCCATCACAGTCCCATTGATAATGGCATAATGGTTAAGAGAACAGGTTCTGGAGCCAGAACTTTCTAAGTTTGAATCCTAGCTCCACCTTATACTAGCTGTGTGATGTGGGGCAACCTGCTTAACCTCTCTGAACCTTGGATCCCTCATTGATAAAATGAGGATAGTAATAGCAATAGCACTTACATAGTACTAGTACTTACATAGTACTTCTGGGGATGAAAATGAGCTAATATTGGCCAGGCGCGGTGGCTCACGCCTGTAATCCCAGCACTTTGGGAGGCTGAGGCGGGCGGATCACCTGAGGTCAGGAGTTCAAGACCAGCCTCAACATGGAGAAACCCCATCTCTACTAAAAATACAAAATTAGCCAGGCGTGGTGGTGCATGCTGGTAATCCCAGCTACTCGGGAGGCTGAGGCAGGAGAATTGCTTGAACCTGGGAGGCGGAGGTTGCAGTGAGCCGAGATCGTGCCATTGCACTCCAGCCTGGGCAACAAGAGCGAAACTCCGTCTCAAAAGAAAGAAAAAAAGAAAAGAAAATGAGCTAATATGTGTAAACTGCTCTGTCTACTATTAATAGCTCTTAACAATCATGATTATATATCTGTGCATTGATTAATTAAATGGTAACTTTTAAGTAAGGAGTCTCCAGCAGAGTGCCTGGCATAGAGGTGGCAGTGCTCAGTAAACAGTAACTGTTGTTCTTTTCTTGGGCCCCTTGCTGGCCCCTGGCCCTCTGTCTCTCAAATCACACACAGGAAATGGAGACACAGGGTCTGAAAATTGCGGTGGTGAACATAGTGTCACGATTCCCAGAGCCAAGGGTCCCACTTGGGGAAGAAGAAGTTCCGCTAGTAGCCACCGGGGGCAGCAGAGGACACATCCTGCCCAGCAGCACTGCTGAGGGTTCCCTCTGAGTGCCCCCTCTTTATGAAGAATGAAGAGGTGACTGTTCCCCGCTGCCCACAGGCATGCATTCTCCATAACCCCTGATGTGGGAGGCAGTTTCGCAGAGGATACCCCTCAATTCTGACAGACTCCCAACGCTGCCTTTTCCAGCCACATCACCTTGGATGAGTCCTTTTTGTCTCCCTAAACCTTCATTTTCTCATCTGGAACCTGGGGATAGGATGGCTTGGCGGGTTGAATGAGCTGGAAAGCACAGTCCCTGGACTGATGTCAGTGCTCAGTAAATGACACCTATTGCCAAGGCAGCATCATGGCTATGAGTATGGACCTTGCAGCCAGACTACGTGGGCTTTAGTCCTGCTTCCATCACTTACTGGCTGTGTGACTTTGGGTAAGTGACTTGACCTCTCTGTGTCTGTTTCCTCATCTGTAAAGTGGGGATGATAATAATAGTACACTTACCTCTCTGGGTTGTGGGGAGGATTAAATTAATATTTAAATTCTTAGAACACTGCCTGGCACATAGTAAGTGCTATGTGAATGTTTGCCATTATTATTATTTGTAGTATTTTCACTGTTGTTCTTTTTTTTTTTTTTTTTTTTTTTTGACGGAGTCTCGCTTTGTTACCCAGGCTGAAATGCAGTGGCATGATCTCGGTGCACTGCAGCATCCACCTCCCGGGTTCAAGCGATTCTCTTACCTCAGCCTCCCGAGCAGCTGGGATTACAGGTGTGTGCCACCATGCCCAACTCGTTTTTGTATTTTTGGTAGAGATGGGGTTTCACCATGTTGGCCAGGCTGATCTTGACCTCGGGTGATCCTGACCTCAGGTGATCCACCTGCCTTGGCCTCCCAAACTGCTGGGATTACAGGAGTGAGCCACCACACCCAGTCTATTCTTTTAATTCTGAATAAGCTGCAACATTTTAACTTTCTGCAGAAACTTTCCTACTTGAACTCTTCAAAAAGGTACTTAGAAAAGGTGAGATGTGGCCCCTGGATAAGGAAGGACTTTATTATTTTGTTACAATTAAGAATCTAACTTGGGGCCCACTGTGGTGGCTCATACCTGTAATTCTAGTGCTTTGGGAGGCTAAGGTAGGAGGACCACTTAACGCCAGGAGTTTGCGGCAGCTTGGGCAGCAGAGTGAGACCCTATATCTACAAAAAAAATTAAAAATTAGCTGGGCATGGTGGTGGCACACCTGTGGTCCTAGGTACTTGGGAGACTGAGGCAGAAGGATTGCTTGAGCCCAGGAGTTTGAGGCCGCATTGAGCCATCATCATACCACTGCATTCTAGGCTGGGTGACAAGCAAGACCTTGTCTCAAAAAAAAAAAAAAAATTTAACTCGGGGCTCATGACAGTCCAACAAGCAGGGCATGAAGGCAGCTCCACCTGACACCTTGAACTCTGTGAAATTGCTTTAATGGCCTGTTCTGCCCGAGGACTGGGCCAAGCTCTGCCTCTAGGAGAAGCCCTTTGCAAGGCCCTGGAGGAGATCAGGATTTCTGCCAGGTCATTTGGGGACCTGGGAAAACCATCAAAGGGTATCGGTGAGCCCATGAAAGGCCCACAAAAGTCTCCAGCCTCGCCAGGACAGATGGCAGGGTGGACCCCGAGTAAAATCCTCACCCCGCCAAGGGCAAAGGTCTAAATAGGTTTGGGGGAAAATCCAGCTCTAATCCTTCCCGATGCACCTGGGGTCCCAGAGTCCTGCTGAGATGGCCGAGGGAAGAAGAGGAGATCAGCACCATCTCTGCTGGTGGCCTCAGCAACAAAGGCGGCCCAGGGGCTGCCAAAGGGCTTCCAAGTCACTTTGGAGCCCCCAGGAGTGGACTGAGATGACAGTCTCCATAGAGATAGCAGGGAGAGTGTCCCGCTCAGAAGCCATGGGCAGGTCACTCTGGCCTCCTCTGGGAATGTTTCACTAGCCCAGTTTTTGAGGATTTACCCTATGCCAGGCCCCATGCAGAGCTTTTTATGTGTGCCTCATCTCCTGAAGGCCCTTGCCACAGCCCGACAAGTAGTGACCACGATCATTTCCATTTTTACGGATGGAGAACCTGAGGATTCCAGGGATGAAATCATCTGTCTCAATCACACGCTAGTGATTTGCGTCCTGGCCTCTCTGCTTCTAGAGACTATGTCCCCAACTCACTGGGCGGGCAGCTTCCAAGATGACCCCAATGATCCTGCCTCCTGGTATCCACCTCAGTTTGTCTTCTCTCCTAGATTGTGGGTGAGATCTAAATGTTCTTTCTTTCTTTCTTTCTTTCTTTCTTTCTTTCTTTCTTTCTTTCTTTCTTTCTTTTTCTTTCTTTCTTTCTTTCTTTCTTTCTTTCTTTCTTTCTTTTTTGAGATGGAGTCTTGCTCTGTCGCCCAGGCTGGAGTGCAGTGGCGCGATCTCGGCTCACCGCAACCTCCGCCTCCTGGGTTCAAGCAATTCTACTGCCTCAGCCTCCGGAGTAGCTGGGATTACCAGCATGCGCCACCACGCCCGGCTAATTTTTGTATTTTTAGTAGAGATGGGGTTTCACCATGTTGGCCAGGATGGTCTCAATCTCTTAACCTTGTGATCCACCCGCCTCGGCCTCCCAAAGTGCTGGGATTAAAGGCATGAGCCACTGCGTCTGGCCAAGATCTAGATGCACTTCTAATGAACAGAATAGGGAGAACGGGATGGGCTGTCCTGTCTGAGATTAGGTTGCAAAGAGACTGTGGCTTCCATCTCTTCTTGCACACCTTCTCTTCTCTTTCTTGGAGGCCTCTGTGGGAAGCAAGCTGCCATTCTGTGAGGAGATCTCACAGCCAATGAGGAACTGAGGTTCTCAGTTCAATATCCTGGGAGGAATGGGGCTGGCATGGTGGCTCACCCCTGTAACCCCAGCAATTTGGGAGACTGAGGCAGGTGGATCACCTGAGGTCAGGAGTTCGAGACCAGCCAGACCAATATGGTGAAACCCCATCTCTACTAAAAATACAAAAATTAGCCAGGCGTGGTAGCACGCGCCTGTAGTCCCAGCTACTCTGGAGGCTGAGACAGGAGAATTGCTTGACCTCGGGCAGCAGAGGTTGCAGTGAGCTGAGATTGCGCCACTGAAGTCCAGCCTGGGCAACAGAGCAAGACTCCATCTCAAAAAAAAAAAAATATATATATATATATATATATATATATATATATATATATATATCCTGGGAGGAATTGCATCTTGCCACT
Organism: Gorilla gorilla gorilla; assembly: GCF_029281585.2. Taxonomy (NCBI): domain Eukaryota; kingdom Metazoa; phylum Chordata; class Mammalia; order Primates; family Hominidae; genus Gorilla; species Gorilla gorilla. The sequence continues at coordinate 225,272,016 of NC_073224.2, read as the reverse complement.
AGCCTTGTAAGTGAGTTTGGTTTGGAAGTAGATTGTCCCTAGGTTGAGCCTCAAGTTGGCAGCAGCTCCACCTGACACCTTGATTGCAGCCTTTAAGAGACCCTGAACCGGAAGACCCAGCTAAGCCACACCTGGATTCCTGACCCATAGAAACTATGAGATAATCAATCCCTATCGTTTTAAACCACTGAGTTTGGAGGTGATTTGTTATGCAGCAATAGGTAATATACTTCCCATCACTACCAGCGACACACACACAAAACATACCCACGCAACTACCATGAGAAAGGATAAAAAAGAGCAAGTCAACTGTAGTGGGCAGAGCTAGAAAAACCCTCCTGACACCCGCGAAGCCAGCCCTTCGAACCTCCAGAACACTCAGATGCAGAGACAGGAGGCACTTTTTTGTTTGTTTGTTTTTGAGACAGTCTCGCTCTGTTGGCCAGGCTGGAGTGCAGTGGCACAATCTCGGCTCACTGCAACCTCCGCCTCCCAGGTTCAAATGACTCTCCTGCCTCAGCCTCCTGAGTAGCTGGGATGACAGGCGCGTTCCACCACACCTGGCTCACTTTTGTATTTTTAGGAGAGACAGGGTTTCACCATGTTGGCCAGGCTGGTCTCGAACGCCTGACCTCAGGCAATCCACCCGCCTTGGCCTCCCGAAGTGCTGGGATTACAGGCGTGAGCCACCGCGCCCCTCCCGAGGCACTTTTTCATGGTCACACACTGCAAGGAATCCTGACATTGTGGCTGAGGTCTTCATACCCCCTGGAAAGTTTCACCAGGAGTTACAAAACTATGGGGTGTTACAAAACTCTGCATCTTCCAGGAATCAAGAGTTACTGCTTTGTCTTAGCTAGAGGTGTTTGGAGATAGTAACATGTTGGCTGGAAGATCTCAGTAAAACATCTTCTACAAATAGAAACATAACAACATTTGGGTCAATGATGGATCGATCGCATATCTGATGATGGTCCCGTAAGATTATACTGTATTTTTACTGTAGTTTTTCTGTTGAGATATGTTTAGATATATAAAAACTTACCATCGTGTTACAATTACCTACAGTATTCAGTACAGTGACATGTTGTACATAGGAGCAACAGACTATACCACATAGCCTAGGTGTGTAGTAGCTATCTCGTGTAGGTTGGGTAAGTACGCTTTATGATGTTTGCACAATGACAAAATTGCCTACCAATGCATTTCCCAGAACGTCATTCTGCCTCTGTCCCTGTCCCTGTCATTAAGTGATGCATGACTATTTTAAAATCATAGCCAAATTGGGGGTGGGGGAAGGGAAAGATTTCAGTGGGCTCAAATATTCAACTTTAAGCAGACACCAAACATAATGGGGTCTCTTAATACCATGTTTCTGGGTTTTGTTCCTTAAGCCAAATTTCTCTTGTAGTCTTCTCCAGTGATCTAAAGGATGTTCCCCTGGGAACGAGGGGATGCTCTGGATGGGACCTGCACTGACTTTTTTCTGTCTGCAGCCTCTTTTCTGTTTTTTTTTTTTTTCTGGGTGGCGCCCTGTCCAGCCTGAGGTCAGGGTCATGGGGACCCTGTCTGGCCTCAGAGCCCAGAACCAGAGCAGCCTCCCCACCCCCCGTCTGGACTGCCCCTTTCCCCTCTGAAGTCACACTATGCCTCTGCTCTTTAAAATGAGTTGCCGGGAGGACTGGATGAGGACACCTCCTGCTGTCTTTCCGGACCCCCAAATCCCCCCTTCCTGCTGCCCCGTGGAGGCTGGGCACAGTGTGCCCTGGAGCAGGACAGAGTGAGCCAAGTTGTATCCAGCCTCAATTCCCAGCATCTCCCAGGGGGGTCTGGGAAGGTCTCCTGGGAGTAGAACTGGCTACATAATTGGTAGGTCCCAATGTTCAAAAATAATTAAGAATTTCAAGGCAACAACAGCAGAGCATTCACCCAAGCTCCGGGCCCTTCTGAGCGTGGGGCCCAGTGTGACCACACAGGTCACATGCCCAGAAGCTGGCTCTGCAAAGGGACCTCCTCTAAACCCCCCGGAGTTATCATTTGTGTAGGACCTGCCCAAGCCACTCAGGGCAGAAAATGGGTAGCTTAGTCCTTGACTCCAGGGTCTCCTGGTGGAGAACTGAGCAGAAACATCTCTTGGGCTCAGGGCATCCTCATAACTGTACCTCAAGGTGTTTTTAATGTACCTCCCCACCCAAGACAGATGGGTTTCTGATAGGCTCCTAACTGCCACCGTGGCCACAGACTTGCCAGCTAGCAGAGTTGAGAGCAGGGAGAGTGAGGGGCTACAGCTGAGTAAGGGGGGCATGGGCAGCCTGGGAACCTCCAGAAAACTGGAGAAGGTGGACCCCACTGCCATCTGCAGTCCTGGGCCTGAGCATGCAACACACACACACACACACACACACACATATTCACACAGAGCCACGGCCAAACTGCACTGAGTAAAAGTTACAGAGGGAATTCCCCAGGGTTGTGGCCTTACGAAGCAGCTTGGATGACTGAAAAGTAACTAGGACGTATGTGCGCTTCAGGAGGTTGCAGAGGGGACCAGTGACGGTAGCCATGAAATGGTCCCTGGTGGCCAATGGGCTACATAAAGACTTTTAGATATGTTTACTTTCTTCTTCTTCCTCCATCTCCTCTTCCTCCCTTTCCTTCTTCTTAAGTTTTAAAGAGTTGCTAATATTTCAAATTTAGATTTCACATAAAAATCCATATTCCTAGTAGCTCTAAACAAACAAAAAAAAGTAGAACATCTGATAACACTAAGACTACATTCCTGCCTGACAACAATCTACAGCCTCCTCTACAGGGGCCGGTGGCCTCATTTGCCACAGTCCCCACCAGCCTAATGTCTCTCTGATACCAAATCCAAGTGACAGGAGCTACATACTCATACTTGTGCTGGGTTTTGTTTACTGGGGTTTTTGTTGTTGTTGTTGTTGTTTGTTTGTTTTTTGAGACCAGGTCTCACTCTGTCGCCTAGCCTGGAGTGTGCTGGCACAATCTAGGCTATCTACAGCCTCCCCCTCCTAGGTTCAAGTGATTCTCCTGCCTCAGCCTCCTGAGTAGCTGGGATTACAGGTGTGTGCCACCACTCCTGGCTAATTTTTGTATTTTTAGTAGAGACGGGGTTTCACCATATTGGCCAGGCTGGTCTTGAACTCTTGACGTCAAGTCATCCACCCTCCTCAGCCTCCCAAAGTGCTGGGATTCCAGGCATGAGCCACCATGCCCAGCCAGGTGCTATTTTTTTTCTTGTCATGGAGTTAAGAGGAAAGCACATGTCTCTATCAAAAGTATAATTCATGTACTTCAAGAAATACGTGAAAGACTATGTTTCTTTGCGGAAGTGAAAAGTCTTCCTAAGTGTTTAATATGCCAAGAGTGTTTAAGTCAAAATAATACAACATAAATGCCCTTATGAAATAAACCACAGTAGCCCCTGCTCAACCCAGCTCACTCATTTATGTTCCCAGGCAGGTCCCTGAAGGTAACTCAGACAGTCCTGGACCAGATTCTCCAGGATGCAGGGGCTGGCAAGGGCATTCCTAGCTTCTCTGCTCTCGGGTGCTCAGAGTGATCATTCTTTTGTTCTGCTCTGTCTGTTATCTCAGTAAAGGAGAGGAATTAGGGGATTCCCAGCATCTCTGGTCACTTGATGTGGTGTCAGTTTCCTTCCTCCTGGAAAAGTGGTGTGGGTACTTTTCTTCCACAGCTGGGAGCACCCAGCACTTCGCATGCCACTCTGCCGTCCTCTGGGCAGTTAAAAGTGCACTTTGGGAGGCCGAGGCTGGCGCATCACCAGGTCAGGAGTTCGAGACCAGCCTGACCAACATGGTGAAACCCTGTCTCTACTAAAAATACAAAAATTAGCCGGGCATGGTGGCGGGCACCTGTAATCCCAGCTACTCAGGAGGCTGAGGCAGGAGAATCGCTTGAACCCGAGAGGCGGAAGTTGCAGTTAGCCAAGATCACACCACCACACTCCAGGCTGGGTGACAAAGCGAGACTCTGTCTCAAAAAAAAAAAAAAAAAAAAGTGCCAGCTAGACAGGGCATGGGTTCTAAGGCAGCCTCCGCAGCTGGGCCAGTTTCCATCATTGGGAAGGTGAGGATGCGGGGGCGGGGGGAAGCTGGGAAGGCCATGATAGTTGGTGGCCAGGCCACTGTGGTTGCTGAGAGACAGGGCTTCTGACCCATGGGCAGGAAACTGCTCCTAAAAGGTTTTGTAGACTTAAGGGAAAGTAATTAGGTTCCCACAGCTTGTTGGACAGCCACAGGCCAGTGACCTAGAAATTTGCACATCTCAGGCCTGGGCCAGTGGGAGCCTCAGGTTACAGAGCCAAGCCTGGGCAGGGTAAGGTTGCTAGCATGCTGCCTACAAGGGGAGGCTGGGGGCTCCATGAGTGTGTGACTGACTCCTCACCTGGCTGTGTGGCCTTGGCTCCCGCGTGTCTACAACAGGGGGAAACTGGACCTGCCTCCTAGGGCTGTAAGGAGATAATTAGTCTTTCTAAACAGCATCGTAATCCCCAGATCAAACGGGGCTCAGAGCTGCACACTTACTTCACAGGAACACTGCCAGCCTGAACACCCACTCCAGCGGGTGGGTTCTGTTGTGCAGACCCTCCAAGGTGCCACTTCCTACAGGGTTTGCCTGGCATTGTCACTGTTCCCCCCACCCACTCCCAGGGTCCAGGCTCTGGCCTCCCCTGCCAATGGCTGCCATAGTTGGAGAGTTCATGGGCAGCACTGATAATGGACAGTGGGGAATTACTAATGCCTAACTCATAGATGGGGAAACTGAGGCTGGGGAAGTGAGGTGAAGTCACAGGGCCTCCCACCAGATCTCAGCCCCCTCGCGATCTCCCCCACCAGACAGTGGGTGCACTCAGCATTCCCCTCACTTAGAGGATGGCCAGTCACACGCAAAGATGAGCGAAGGAAAGGTCCCGGGGTTGCTCCCCTGCCCGTCCACTCTTTCTGACCTCTCCCGGCCAGCTGTGGGGACCTCGGCTCTCGGCAAGGCTGTCACAGGGTGTCAGGAGAGGAGAGAGACACAGCAAAGTGGGGTGCCAGGCAGAGGCCAGGGGCTTTCAAAGACCGGGGCTCGAGTCCCGTCACAGCCGCCCCTGTGACATCGGCCATCTTTCTGACCCTCCGTGTCCCCGGGAATGACCGCGTCGGGGATGCACCGAGTGGCGGAGGCCGGGCGCACAACGGGGCGACGCGGCGGCGCTCCCCGGGCACTGGGGCCAGTCTGGGCGCCGCGGCGGGGCGGGGGCGGGGCGGGGGCGGGGCGAGCCTCGGCAGTCGCCAGCCCGGAAGGAGCGGGAGGAGGAGCCGCGGGACTGGGAGCCGTTCCCACGTGAGAGGCTCCGCGGCCGAATTCCTCGCGTGCAGCAGGCGCGGACCGCCCGGCGTCCGGCCGGACGGAGAGCCCTGGTCCGGCGCGCGCCGCCGGCCGGGCGGGAGGCGGGGGCGGGCTCGGCTGCTCCCCGATGCGGCGGCGACCTCCGGGTCTGTGAGCCCGGCGCGCGCCGTCGGAGCCCCTCGCGCAGCCGCGGGTAGCGCCCCCCGGGCACCCGGCATGCGGGCGGCCGACTCGGGCTCGTGGGAGCGCGTCCGCCAGCTCGCGGCGCAGGGCGAGCCGGCGCCTTCCTGCGGGGCGGGGGCCGGGCCCGCGCGGCCCCCGGGACCCGCAGCCTGCGAGCAGTGCGTGGACGCGGCGGGGCCCGGCGATCGGCCCCGCGCCGGGGTTCCCCGGGTCCGAGCGGATGGCGACTGCAGCCAGCCTGGTAGGTGCGCGCGGGGCGGGGCGGGGTGGGCGGCGCGGACACAGGCCCAGGAGCCGCCGGGGCCGGGCGCGCGAGGGCGCTCGGAGCCGGGATCGGGAAGCCGCTGGTGGCAAAGTTCTCGCAGCGCGCGGAGCCCCGAGCCCCGGGCGGGTGCAGCGGGAGGCGTGCGGGACGCAGAGTGAGTTCCTCGGCGTGGGGACCGGGGCTCGGGGGCTGCACCGGGGGGCCAGGACCGCGCTTGCCGAAGCCAGGCGATCCCGCGGCGCCTGGAGACCCAGCTCCGGGCTGGACCCCGCGTCTGCTGGGAGAAGCGTGGGAAAGGGGCCAGCCCGGCGCGAAGTTGGTTCGGCCCCCTGGGACCGCACCTGTGAGCCATCTGGCGGCCCCCGCGGAGTGCCGAGGGGAGCCCCTTTCACCGCCGCCCCTCCGAGGCGAAATTGATGCCTCGCATTTGCTAGGAGCGGAGAGATTGCTGCGTTTCTCTTACACTTGAACTCCGAGTAATGCCGAAAGAGAAATCGCAGAGGTGGAGATACAAATGCAGTGATCTAATTGCGTTTGGTTGGCTAATCCGCCCCAAGTGGAGAACAGCGTTTTACTGTTAAAGTGTTCCCAGCGGGTGTGCCCGTTCCATCCCACTCAGGCCTGTGCTATCTCCCTTCCCCCTGCCCCTTCCCCCCAAGTTAGGGCATGGGGATGGGAGACAGGAACCCCCGCGTCATCTTGACTGGAGTAGGAAGAAACCATAGAAGACGAAGGGCTTTTCTGAGAAGGGGCTGCCATCACCAGGTCCAAGTTCTGAATACTTTTTCCGGGAAAAACGGGAGGGGGAGGCACAACATAATTATTCCTTATTCATCGAACACCTATTGTGTTCTAGTAATTCACATGCAACACATCCTTAAAATCTTATCACAACCCTGGGAGTGAGGCTGTGTTATCTCCATGCAGATGAGGACAGAAAAGCCCGGAGGTTAAGCGACTTGCCCAAGTTCCCGGAGTCCTAAATCATGGTGTTGGAATTCCCAGTTTTGTCCGTGGAAATCCAAAGTCTTAGCACCGTAATACCTCTCCCAGGCAGCAAGCTCACTAGCTGGGGAGCACACGGGCTTATTTTCCTAATAATCATTTCTTTCCTGTAAGAAAAAAGCCAACCACAAGGCCCCCTATTCTTGTTTTTGCCTATGGTAGCCTCCCCAGGAGATGGAATGCCGCCTCTGGGTGTCAGGGCAGAGTAGTCCTCTCTCCTGTGTTGGAGTTTTCCTTTTCCCACCTTCTCCCCAGTTACACACGGCAGAGTCCAAGACGGGTTGATGTAAAACAGCATCGATGCGAAGAGGAAGCAGATGGGAGAGTTTGGTCAAGTTGCTTCATCTTTTTGAGACTCAATTTACCCATCTGTACAGTGGAAATAATAATAGTACCAGCTAAAGATTTGTCATTCCAAAGATGGTGTCTGTAAAACACCTTGCCTCATTCACCAGAAATGCTTAATGCATGTTAGTCCTCAGCTCCTTCTGGCATTACATGTTTGCCAAATGACCTGTCAGTGCTCCCACTGACTCAGTTTCCCATTAGACTGTGGCGCTCTCTGCTCCATCTCCACCCTCATGAACTATGTCAAGATGACTTTTGTCTTGTCTGTAAAATACTAAAGTGATCTGAGGCTGAGTGTTGTGTCAGTGGAAGTTGTTTTCATGTAAACATGTACAGGAGATGGCTAGGTGGAGATAGGGCTGTTTACTTTGTGTCTCTATAGACTCCATTTGTGTGTTCATCATAATATCCTAATGACACGGTGTAGCCCAGGAATGCCTGTTTCCTAGGTCTAGGGGTGGTTGTTATTCCTGCAGCCCTCATGGTATGTCCGTTTTAAAAGACAGCACATTGGAAATCTCTTTTCCCAGTTTACAGATGACATCACTGGCATGAAACAAGATCAGACCAGCAGCTAAACCAGAAAGTTTTGAGTTTTCTCTACCCTACTATCCTTCACCGTTTCTGGTCTCTGGTTCTTAAAGACCAAATCGAGTTTCTGAGAACTTCCATGATGGCCAGGCATTGAGGACAGCCTGCCGTGGAAATGGTTCTGAAACCATTGGCTGTTACAAGGGGCTTTCCTCTAGGAGGGCGATGGGAACTCTGGCTCAAAGCTGCAAGCTGAACTTGTTGCTGAAATAAACATTTCAGCCAGGCTGTGAGGTGGCTCTTCCTCGAATCTCAGCACTTGATCCCAAGTCAAATGTGGTGCTCAGTTTAAGGAGCTGAAAGAGGTGCCCTGTTGGATGGGAGAGTCTGTGAATTGGCACTTTCAGAGATGTGGGGAAGGGAAAAGATAGAGGGGATGCTGGCTTGGTGGGATGGAGGCCCGAACACCTTGAATTGCTCAGGGAGAATGTCCTGAGATCGGCAGGTGATGGCCCTGTGATGGTGACAGCTCTGGCCTCCAGGGTGCGTGACCCAGGGACTAGAGCAGGAGGTGCAGACGTTGGATGTTTGCACAATCCGCACCTGCTTCTGCCTCAATTGCGTTTTACTCTGAGATGCTCCACGACTCAGTTTCCCTGTTGGCACCAAGGGAGTAACTCCTTCTGAAGGACGGATCATTCCAGAGCCCCCTCAGAGTGAACCAGGTGCTCACTGGAGGTTCTTAAGCTGGGAACAGGAATCCGGTTCTTCGATCTTTCATTGTCCATTCATTCGGTCACATTTCTTGAGCATCTGCTCTGGGCCAGGCACTGTTGTAGCTGCCAGGGATATGGCAGCAAAGGAGATGACTGCAGCCCTGGTTTCCATGGAGCTTATATTCTGTGGGAGGAGATTTCCAGTAGGCAAATAGGCACAGGATATGTCCAGAGATGGTGTAAGTGCTATGCAGAAAAATAAAGCCGGGGAGGGGTTAGAATGATGGGAGCAGGTGCTGCTTAGTTTTTAGTTAGGGTGCACAGAGGAGCACGTTCTAGAATGAAGTGAGGTGTGTGGGTGCTGAGTTTCTAAGGCAAAAGGGTGTTGCTGATCAGCTAAAGGAACTAAGCCATTTTTAAAAGGTGATGGGAGATTAGTATCTTTGTAGACGAGGCACTCTACATGTCTGTAACTGAAGCATCTGCACTCTAACCCTTTTGCCCCATTTGGCATTTCTCTTAACCCCGAGCTCAGAAAGCCACGTGGCCTTATTCTGCCTCTTCACATCCTCTACCTTTTTAAAATTCTGTATTATTTTATTACGACGATCATTTGGGTTCTTATCACTTCTTGCCCCTCCCCTTTACATGAAACCCGCGGTTGAGGGGACTGGGGCGCTTGTGTGTCTTTGTCTTTGTGTACCGGCTCCCAGCACTGTACCCTTCTGGGGACCAGTTATGTCGTGAACGAAACAGGATGCCTTGTCTTCATGGGTCCTCCCAGCAACCCAATGGGGAAGTGCAGTTGCTAATCCCATCCACAGATGGGGAAACTGGTCCTTAGAACAGTTCAGTAACTGCCCAAGGCCACACAGCCAGTGGGTGTCCCAACCGGGAATTTATCCCAGACTGTAGACCTCAGCAGTATGGAAAGACTTCACGTTGCTCTTAAGAAAGTAGACCCACATTGTGGCCGGGCGCAGTGGCTCACGCCTGTAATCCTAGCACTTTGGGAGGCCGAGGTGGGCACATCACGAGGTCAGGAGATCGAGACCATCCTGGCTAACACGGTGAAACCCCGTCTCTACTAAAAATACAAAAATTAGCCGGGCGTGTTGGCGGGCGCCTGTAGTCCCAGCTACTTGGGAGGCTGAGGCAGGAGAGTGGCATGAACCTGGGAGGCGGAGCTTGCAGTGAACCGAGATTGTGCCACTGCACTCCAGCCTGGGCGAAAGAGCGAGACTCCGTCTCAAAAAAAAACAAAAACAAAGAAAGTAGACCCACATTGTTTCTGGTCTCTTTTTCCTTTAAATTTTTATCCTTCAAAAAAAAGTTTGTCCTCTCCTTGACATTCCTTGTTTTAAGCAACTCAAGCATTTGCTTATCTTCCTGCTGTTAGCAATTTCAGTGGGAGGTCAGCTCTCTGTGAGCCGTTCTGAGAAGAACTCGTGCTGGGACTGGATGAGATGCAATCTCCACTGCTTGGAATTAAGAATGGTTTTAGGAAGCTGCCCACTAGGACCCATTGGTAGGTTTTGTGTGAGCATCCTTCTGCTAGCAGGGTGAGGGCAGGATGGAGGCAATGGAGGGCTGGTTCTTCTGGACAATCAGGGTGAAAGCCACTGCTGAGATCCATTTCCCTGAGGAATCTCAACCTGTGGTCCGGCACCCTCTGCCCTCCACCCTGTGTTGTGGTCCAGTGTGATGGACTGAACTTTATCCTTCTGCCAAGGCTGGTGGCACGCCTTGTCTAGGAGTCTTTCCCAGCCCCCACGGAGTCTACATTGAAACTTTCCATGCACTCCCAACCGCTTCCTTTGTTTCATTTCCCACCTTAGCAGTCATCACCACCCACATCTGTGCATTGCACTTATTTGTTGAGTTGACATGTCTCCTCTGGCAAGAATGCAAGCCCTTGGGGGGCAAGGATTTTGGTCTTCTTTACTGCTTACTGAATGCTCACTCTTACACTCTGTGGTGTTGAGTAAAATATTGTCTTATAGCCACAAATTCACCCTTCAATGCCTGTTTGTGATCCTGGCTCTGGGCCCTGCAAACGTTCCTCCTTCACCCGCTGGTGCGGTGCTGAGGGCACCAGTTTTGGAATCAAACACACACTGATTTGAATGTGTCAGCTCTGCTCCTTACTAGCTATATGCCCCTAAGCAAGTTATTTAATGTCCCAAGCCTCAGTTTACCCTTCTGTAAAATGGAAATTGTATTACCCACCTCAGAGTTGTTGGAAATTGGACAGGAATCTGTGTGATTAGTGTCCTTTCCCCCTGTGGGGCCTGATGCTACCCATGCCATAAGGAAGGAGGGGGAATTCCTATTCCTCTAGACTCCAAAGGACTTGATGTATATGTGTTTAAAATATATATAACACATTTTTTTTTATTTTTGAAGTTTGAAATATTCGGATTTACTCAAACAGGTGACTCCAAAGGGCTGCTAGCTGCTTATTTGGCTTTCTGAGTCATCACGAAATCTCCATAATGGGCACCAAGCACCATATATGTTCTTCGTAATATTCCAGTTGAGTGAACTGGACAATTTGCCAGGACCCTCCAGCCGTTCTGGAGGAAGAAGAGTTTGTTCATTTTTTTAATCATCTCAAGAGGAAAATAGCACCCCTGGCTCTGGAGTTAGCCTCCCTCATCTGTAACACGACAAGCTGACAAAAATGGAACGTCAGCACATTTGCATGTAGACAGATTTTAGTCCCAGCAGATAAGCACACCCAACATGTCATTAAAGCCGGCCGAAGCCATCGCCCTGGGGATCCCGTGTTTGCTGTGAGTCACTAAGGGCTGTAAACACTCCAGAGAGACAGGCATGGTTATAAGGGGTGTGCGGGCGTGGAGTTATTTTAATGGATTTACTCTCCGTGAGTGCGTCTTATGTTGCGGGTGCCAGATGAGTGCCTTTCAAGGGAGAGGGAAGGTCAGGCTTGCCTCCTGTTCACAAGGACAACCTCTGTCTCCCTTGTGGCGGCCTCTATGAAGGTGGGGACTCCAGGCTTTCTCTCGTCTGCTTTTTGGATGCCTTCAAGAGTGGCCAGTTAGAGGATATCCATTGTGGCAATTCCCCAGAGCCCTCATCAAATGGCATTAGCCCATCATGTGCTGCAGTGGCACCCAGTTTGGAGGAAATTCGGAACCGGAAGAGTGTGACAGGTAAGCGAGTGCTGCCCGCTGTCCCAGCCCTGAACTGGCTGACACTGAGTCTGGCCTAAGGAGCGGGGAGCTGGTGGGCTCTGGGTGGGGCCTGTCCTCAGTCTACGTGCTGGGCACTGGGGACTGTTTTGGGAAACACCCTCCACCTGGCACCTGGTGGGTAATCTGCAGGTGCCCATGGTCTCGTCTTTTGTTGCTTCTTGGATTCGGAGGCTGGCACAGGCTCCCAACTAGTTCGGGCTGTAACTTTATCACAGGCATTGACTGTGTTCGCTACCTTTTAATCGTACAGAAGTTTCAGAAAAGCTCTCCTGGGGAATTGGAGAGAAGTAAAAACAACGGCTGCTATTTCCCGGATGCTTTATTCCCTCCCCTCGCAGCACAGCCTCAGCAGCATGTTTCTGACTTTGAAGTTCTATGTGCCCAGGCTGGGAAGAATGTGGATTTTCGTTCAGTCGGGTCCCGTTAGTGTGGAAGGATCATTGACTGAGGGCCGAGCAGGAACCAAGCACCTTGTTACATGTGTTCCTTTTGATCCCCCTATTCCTGTCAGGCAGCTGCCATTCTCCCCATCTTACAGGTGAGACCACTGAAGCCTGGGAGAGGTTACACGGGTTGTGGAAAGTAGCTGTTCCAGGCTGCCATGCTGCCCTCCTGGGACCCTTCCTCCTGCAGTTTCCTTGTCAGCTGACGATTCCCCGGGCTACCAAGCCACAGAGCGGAGGCTGAGCTGCTGAGAGTCACGGGACTTTTCTCCCTGGCACCTTCGGCTCACTGGCTTCCAATCAGCCAGAGCCAGTTGGGAGGGGGGAACCTTGGGACCCAGAGTGGCCCCCGATCTCTGTCAACAGGAGACTCTGCCCCTGCCCCTTCACCCCAGTCAGAAGCCAGAGGCAAGCTGGCTCCTGACGGGAGGCTCCCCCGCCACAACCGTTTGAAAACCTAGAATGCAGAGCCCTGAGAGGGAAACCTCTGCAGGGATGGGGTGAACCCGTTCCCTCTACTAGGTGAGGAAACTGAGGCCCGAGGCTGGGAAGGGACCATACTCCAGGGTGTCACACAGGGAGGCTTCCAGGGCCAGATATGAAACCTTAGAAGAGGTATGGGAGGCTGGGCTCGGTGGCTCACACCTGTAATCCCAGCACTTTGGGAGGCCGAAGCAGGTGGAGCACTTGAGATCAGGAGTTCAGGACCAGCCTGGGCAACATGGTGAAACCCCATCTCTACTAAAAAAAAAAATACAAAAATGAGCCCAGCATGGTGGCGCATGCCTGTAGTCCCAGCTACTTGGAAGGCTGAGGAAGGAAAATTGATTGAATCCAGGAGAAGAGGCAGAGGTTATAGTGAGCTAAGATCATGCCACTGCACTCCAGCCTGGGCAACAGAGCAAGACTCTGTCTTTAAAAAAAAAAGAAAAGTCATGGGAATGTCTTGGCAGCACTGGAAATTTTCACGCTTTACCATCTTCCCAGCCCTCTCTGACCCATTCAAGGAGGGTCTCAGACTTCAGGGATTGCAGCGGTCTGGGGTGCTTGCTAAGGTATAGATTCTCAGGCTCCCCTCCTCCCCCGCCAGGAATCTGGATTTGTATCAAGTACCCTGCGTAATTTTGGCATTCCACAGATCAGACATTGAGAACCTCTGCCCTTTGCTTTCCTGGGATTGGGTTAATTTTTTTAGAGTAAGAAACCCAGGAGGGCACATACTCTGGTTTACACTGTGTTGCCCAGGCTGGAGCACAGGGACGATCCACAGGCACGATCAGAGCACGCTAGCACCTTTTCACTCCCACCAGTGGCCCAAAGTACACAGTCAGGTAGATGGACATCTAAGTTAAATCTCGCTTTTTTTCCTTTTTGTGCCAACCCCTGTCCGGGCCCACGTGTTCCCAGAATCTGCTAGAAAGAGGCACGTGCCTTTCTCAGTCTTGTGAACTCACAAGACTGCCGTGCAGTGAGAGAACACATGGAGGCTTTGGTGGTAGCTGCTTGGACACCCTGCTCCCGGCTCCAGGCTGCCCACCAGCACCCCGTGTTTCCCGTTCATCCTGAATTCCTGGCTCCTTGAGCCCCGCAGAGGAGCCAAGGCGCTGGGCAGGGTGCTAAGGAGACAGAGGAGACCAAACTCTTGTCCTGTGATTCACCTCTGGGCCGCCTGTGGGGCCTGTTCGTCCATGCTCCCCACTACGGCTCCCCACCCTCCCCGCCCCGTCCCCTGCCCCAGGTCCCTTTCATTGTCGGGCGTGATGCCGTTCAGGTGGTCAGACATCCAGCTGGGTGCTTGTCTGTGCTTCCTCTGGCATCTCTACCTGTGTCAGCCAGACAGTGGAGAGCCACGTGGGGGAGTTTCTATTTACTCTCTACCCTTTGGGGAGGGAAGCCAAGGGGCCTGGGAGGTTGCGAGGAGAGCCTGCGTGGGGCCCTCCCCTGCATGGTAGCCCCTGGGCTTAAATGCAGCTAGTACGACTGAAGAACTGAGCTTTAAATTGTACTTAATTGTAAAAGGCCACATGTGGCTAGAGGCTCCCATGTTGGAGCTGGCCCTGAATCAGGGCATGAGGCTCATGAGTGTTTCCAAGGCCCGTCTTAGCTTGGGAAGCCTGAGATGTGTGTTTTTCCACTGACAAGATGTGTGTTTTCCACCCACAAGGAGCTGAGCCCTGACATCAGTGGGCTCAAATGCAGAGTCCCACCCCAGAAATTGACTCCAGGGTGGAGTTCAGAATCCTGCACTGTTTTTTTTTAATTGAATTTTTTGTATTATGGTAAAATGTATGTAACATAAAATTGACCATTTTAACCATTGTTCGATATTCAATTTAGTGGCATTAAGCGCATTTACGGTGTTGAAGGACCATCACCATAATCCATTTCCAAAATTTCTTCATCACCCCAAACAGAAACCATGCCCATTAAACACTAACTCTCCATCCCTCTCCCCCCAGCCCCTGCCAACCACCATTCCAGTTTCTGTCTGTATGTGTTGGCCTATTCCAGGTACCTCATCTAAGTAGGATCACACTGTAGTTGCAGGGTTCTGCACTATTTATTTCTATATTTATGAGATGGAGTTTCGCCCTTGTTACCCAAGCTGGAGTCCAATGGCACAATCTTGGCTCACCACAACCTCGGCCTCCTGGGTTCAAGCGATTCTCCTGCCTCAGCCTCCCAAGTAGCTGAGATTACACACATGTGCCACCACACCTGGCTAATTTTTTGTATTTTTAGTAGAGACAGGGTTTCACCATGTTAGCCAGGCTGCTCTTGAACTCCTGACCTCAGGTGATCCGCCTGCCTCGGCCTCCCAAAGTGCTGGGATTACAAGTGTGACCCACCATGCCCGGCCAGGTTCTGCAGTTTTAACATACAGTCCATTCCTGCCCCACTGCTGATGGTCCTGGAACCACATCTGGAAGTACCTTGTCTTAAGTGTTTTATCCCCAACATGTCTCACACTTCCCTTAACCCTTTAAACAGGGCTCCCTCACAGGTGCACTGGGAAGGTTTGGGGAAGATGTAAATCCAGGTATCTTTTTCCGATAATTAAAATCAGCACCTTGATATGTCTCTGGCATTGTGATGTACATTTTAATTCTTATTTTAGAGACAAGGTCTCACTGTGTTACCCAGGCTGGTGTGCAAGGGCTGTTCACAGGCATGATCATTGCATACTACAGCCTTGAACTCCTGGTTTCAAGCCATCCTCCTGCCTCAGCCTCCCAAGTAGCTAGGACTACAGGCATGTGCCACCACACCCAGCAGCGTCACTTTTGTCTGTTTGTGTGGGATGTAGCTTTTTTTTTTTTTTTTATGAGACAGAGTCTTGCTGTGTCACCCAGGCTGGAGTGCAGTGACGTGATCTCAGCTCACTGCAAGCTCCGCCTCCCGGGTTCACGCCATTCTCCTGCCTCAGCCTCCCGAGTAGCTGGTTAGCTAGGACTACAGGCGCCCATCACTACACCTGGCTATTTTTTTGTATTTTTAGTAGAGACGGGGTTTCACCGTGTTATCCAGGATGGTCTCGATCTCCTGACCTTGTGATCCGCCCGCCTCGGCCTCCCAAAGTGCTGGGATTACAGGCGTGAGCCACCGCACCCGGCCAGGATGTACCTTTTTAAAAAGAGAAATGATTGGGGTTTTTGTCAGTTTTCTTTTCTTTGTTTTTTGCTTTGAGATGGAGTCTCGCTCTGTCACCAAGGCTGGAGTGCAGTGGTGCGTCTTGGCTCACTGCAACCTCCGCCTCCCGGGTTCAAACAATTCTCTGCTTCAGCCTCCCAAGTAGCTGGGATTACAGGTGCCTGCCACCACGCCCGGCTAATTTTTGTATTTTTAGTAGAGATGGGGTTTCACCATCTTGGCCAGACTGGTCTTGAACTCCTGACCTTGTGATCCACCTGCCTTGGCCTCCCAAAGTGCTGGGATTACAGGCGTGAGCCACTGCGCCTGGCCCTCCTTTTTCATAGCATATTTGTGACTGCTAAGCCCCAGGACCACTCCTTGCCCTGGGGTTTTGAACAGAAGGGCACCTGCTGCTTAGACACTGTAGTGTAGGGAGACAACCTTTCCTTCAGTGTGAGACAGATTTTCTGTTCAGCAATGGGACGGGCTGCCCTGGGAGGCAGTGGGTTCCCCAGCACTGGAGGCATCAGGCAGGGACCGGGTGTGCCCCGTCAGGGTACCAGAGTGGTCATTTGGGGGCTGATGCTGGCCAGTATCCATCTAAATACTCAATTGCCCATCCTGGCCTCCAGTCGCCCCCTCCATCTCTCCTTTCAGAGAAGGGTGGGGAGGTTGGGCCAGCCAGGTCTGTGGCCCTGCAGCCACCTTCACACCATGAGCATTCCCTGCTGCCCGACAGCTTCAAACATCCCAGGCTGAGGGTCATCGCTGATCTGGGGTAGCCCTTCTTCTAGCGCCGGGGGCCTCTGTGGCATTCCCGTAAACCTCCGTGGCCGGGGAGGAGTTGCTGGGCTTGCATTTCCACAGTGCCAGCCCTCAGCCTTCCTGTGCTCCTTCCAGGCCCTCCTGGGTGCACCAGCGGCTGACCAAGGGGCAAACCTGCATCCCTGGTTTTCCCTCTGCAGAGACAGAGGCTACCCCTTGGGTTCTGGAGCAGTCACGGATGCCTCCCCTGCCAGTCTGGGCTGACTTCTCCCTCCCACCAGGGTACAGTGGTTCTTTCTTTTTGAGACAGAGTTTCACTCTTGTTGACAAGGCTGGAGTGCAGTGGCGCAATCTTGGCTCTCTGCAACCTCTGCCTCCCGGGTTCAAGAAATTCTCCTGTCTTCCTAGCATCAGGGGCCCTACTGTGTCCTTTGTGCCTTTGCCCCCAACCCCCAGCCCCATCCCCCAGAACCGCTTGAGCTGGACCATTGATTCTCAAGGTGTGCCGCCAGGACCAGCAACATCAGCAGTGCCCGAGAACATATTAGATATGCAAATTCTCTGTCCACTCCAGACCTACAGAATCAGAAACTGGGGGTGGGCCCAGTCTGGGTCTTAACAAGCCCTGCAAGGCGATGCTGATGTAACTATAGTCTGAAAGCAGCCACTGAGCAAGGTGGCTCTAGAAAGCTTTTTCCACTTCTATTTTTCCTCTTTCCCTCCCTCTCCCCTCTCCCTTCCCCTTCTCCCTGTACCCTGGCCTATTCCCTGCCCAGCTGCCAAGGGCTGGTTGGCCCTTCTATGCCTAGGGGCTACTAGATGTCACTAGATGGTCTGTCTGCCTTTCACAAGGGCCTTCAGAGATCCTGGCCTTACCCAGGGGACAGCCCTAATGGTGATGTTGGTGGGGCAAGCGGAGCTGCAGCCTATTGCACCCCCACGCCATCTTCTCTCCCAACATCCCAGGTGGTGGCCGCCTGCTCCCCAGTGCCAGAATTTTAGAAGAGCAGAGGGCCAGATGGGCCCATTTCCCTGGAGCCTCCAAGCCCCCCTGCCCTTGGGGACGCCTGGACGACATCCGCCCATCCCACAGCTGTGCTCAGCAGACATTGCTTTTCCATGTCATGTCTCTCCAGTGTGTAGAAAGGCAGGGGAGGTGACGGGCAGAACATCAACCCTGGCTTTGCAGATTACCTGCTGTGGGACCTTGTACAGTTCACTCACCCTCTGGACCTGTGTCCCTGTTTGGTGAAATGAAATCATAGTGTCAGCCTGGCCTAGCTCACGGATCTGTGGTTGCTTTACGAGAGCCCATGGATTTGGAAGTGCTTCACTCACTCTAAGGCACATTAGAGATGCGGTTGGTACCATCAGATGCAGTTGGTATCATCGGTTGGTAGCTGTAGGATGCTGGTGAAGACAGACCTGTACCTGGGGTGACCAAATTGTTCTGTTTTTCTCAGGACTTTCTTGGTTCTAGCACTGGACATCCCGCACCATGGGATATGCCTTGGTCTCAGGCAAACCGGGCTGGTTGATCACTGGTGCTCTGCTCCACTGTGCCAGCCATACTCGGCTACTTTTGCCATATAGAAAGGGATCCCTCCACCCTCCCAGCAGTTAAGGCCTCACCTACCTGCTCCGCCCCCTTTTAGATTTCCTGATCACTTTGATCCTTCCTTATCCCATAAGTACTTACCAGGCCCCAGCTGGGCGCCTGGAACTGACAGCTGAGCAGGACGAACCCTACTTTCATGGCATTTATATTCTGGAAGAGGGTTTTTTTCTGCCTAAAACTCCTGACTGAAACCAGAAAGGAAAGATACCCTCCCTCACCCTGTCCCCAGATGCGACAAGCCTCCTTGTTCATCCACGTGGCGGGCATCCAGCATCTGCTCTGTTCTCGGTTTTGTGTGAGGCTCCATAAACGTGACAGTCCCCCTTCTGTCTCCAGTGGAGGAGCTCAGGGCCTGTCTGTCCTATGAACCACCCTGGCTCATTCCTACCCTTCACCTTGCTAGTTCTTGCCTCTGTTATCTTCCCACCCCGAACTAAGTCCGCATCCCTCCCCATCCTGGGCCCCCAACCTTTCTGTGAGCCTTTCTTGCTCATTGCAGCCCCTCTGGGCGTAATTCTTGCAGTGCCATCTGCAAGTGTCACCCAGAGGACAGCGTGGCAGAGAGTGGCGCTGCAGAAGGTGAAGATGGCTCCTCAGCAAGCGTGTGAGGAGCAGTATGCCCCTTGCTAGGTGTTATGGGACCAGAGGAGAGCCTTCATCATAGACCCTGCTAGTTAATTACTTGCAGGTTTTCTTAGAGCACCTACTTGGGGCCAGCTCCCTTTCTAGTTCCCTGCGGAGGAGCTCAGTTTTCTCTTTTACCAGTTGTTTGTACTTTCCTGTCTTTCCCTTCCCCCTCCATCTTCAAGGACTAGCAAATCAGTTGCCACCTCTTAGGTTCTGTCCACAGTCTCCTGGCCGTAATAATCACGTCCCCTCCGCCTCTCTCCCTACCATCCTTGTTTGATCACACAAGTCCCAGGTCGGCTTGTAGGAGGACCCCTGGATCTATCAGCCTCCTGAGTATGGGGCCTGGGTGGGGTTGACTGAACACCCTCTCCTTCCCACCCCACTGTGCCTGCTCCCTCAAGGGGCTGCATAAGCGCTTGCTGTCATGTCCCCTTTGCCAGTTTCGTGGCACATCCCTGATAGAGCTGAGCACGCTGAGGTCAGCAACAGCAGCTGGTGTTTTGGGTGCTCCAGACGGCCTCTGGCTCCTCTCAATCTTCCCAGTGGGAGTCTGATCTTCCAGCCTGTGCCTGGAGCGTGGCCATCTCCCTGAAAGGCGCTGATTGCTCTCCTTTAGAGGTGACTTGAATCCATGCCCAGCAGGCAGGCCGACGCTACCTTCTCACAGCAGAGCAGGCATGCGTGGCCCAGGAAGGTAGGAATTTAGCAACAGGGCACCTTTGCCTTACTCTGTGCTTGGTGGTATTTAGGGCATTTTAGCCTGGTGTAGAACAGGCTCCCCTCACTGAGCTAGGACAGGTACACAGACACAGGGCTCTGTGTCTGTGGGGATGTTGGAGTCTATGTACCAAGTGCTTAGGGCCATAGAGCCCCACTGCCGGGGTGCAAATTGTTCCAACAGTGGGGACCCTGAGCAAGTTCCTTAACCCCTCTGAGCCTCAATATCTTCATCTGTAAATTGGGGTGCTAGCCCTATCTAGTAGGGGTTTTATGGAGATTAAGATCATTTGTATTGGTTCAAAATGGGCCGGATGCGGTGGCTCACGCCTGTAATCCCAACACTTTGGGAGCCCAAGGCAGGAGGATCACCTGAGGTCAGGAGTTCGAGACCAGCCTGACCAAAATGGCGAAACCCCATCTCTACTAAAAATACAAAAATTAGCCAGGCGTGGTGGTGGACACCTGTAATCCTAGCTACTTGGGAGGCTGAGGCAGGAGAATCATTGGAACCTGGGAGACAGAGGTTGCAGTGAACCAAGATCGCGCCACTACACTCCAGCCTGGGCAACAAGAGAGAAACTCCATCTCAAAAAAAAAAGGGGTGCTGGAGTGATATAAGACTCACCAGAGAGATGGCCAAGTCAGACAAGTCCAGAGTCCAATACTCAATAGGACGTCAAGCACTGGGGCAGGATTTGGACTTCCTGGGGAGAAATTTTTGCAGTTAGCATCTGCCCGGGCTTTGCTCTCCCACTTAGAAGGGGACATCTGGTGACAGTTGGTCAGAATCTCATGCATTATGAGAAGACCACACTGGAGACTCTTGGGCAAGCTGCTTAATCTCTTTGAGCCTCAGTTTCCACCTCTTGTAAAATGAGAATGATGGCACCCATCCTACAGTAGGAACTTGCCAAATAGAGCTGCTGCTTTATCAATAAACCATCTTAAATACTGTGTGCAATACAATGGATTGCAGATAATGATGTTTATTTATTTATTCATTTTTTGTTTGATTTTGTTTTTGTTTTTTGAGATGGAGTCTCACTCAGTTGCCCAGGCTGGAGAGCAATGGCGTGACCTTGGTTCACTGCAACCACCACCTCCTGGGTTCAAGCTATTCTCCTGCCTCAGCCTCCTGAGTAGCTGGGATCACAGGCACCCACCACCACACCAGGCTAATTTTTATACTTTTAGTAGGGACAGGGTTTCACCATGGGGCCAGGCTGGTCTTGAACACCTGACCTCAGGTGATCAACCCGCCTCGGCCTCCCAAAGTGCTGGGATTACAGGTGTGAGCCACTGTGCCTGGCCTGTTTATTCATTTTAGACACAGGGTCTTGCTCTTGCCTCCCAGGCTGGAGTGCCATGGCAGGATCATTGCTCGCTTCAGCCTCAAACTCCTGGGCTCAAGTCGTCCTCCCACCTCAGCCTCCTGAGTAGCTAGGACTACAGGCACACACCACCATGCCTGGCTAATTTTTAAAACATTTTGTTTGTAGAGACAGGGTCTCACTTGTTGCCCAGGCTGGTCTCGAACTCCTGGTCTCAAGTGATCCTCCCACCTCAGCCTACCAAAGTGCTGGGATTACAGGTGTGAGCCTCTCACCTGGCCAGTGATGTTTATTAAGCATGAGGTCCGCATTGGCAGTGGGAGGTGCCTCTGCATTGGGATGTGCCTCTTGCATAGGGTGGAGTGTGTGTACTTGAGGGTGTGCATTCTCGGGCACTCGCCTCTGCCTGTCGGGATATTGAGAGCCGTGACAGTGACTGAGCTTTGAGCTTTGTTGTCCACGGCACAGGCTCAGGGTCCAGGCACTGTGATGAGCAGTGATAACAGGAGGTCCCTGCCAGGCTGGACAGAGAGACCCTGAGCTCCTCCTCTGGAGGCAGAAGGGAGACTATCACATGAACCCCAGTCACAGGGGGCCTGGGTTGACCTAGGGAAGTCCTCAGGCTCAGCCTCAGGAGTGACAGGTTCCAAAGGCAGTGGCAGAGCCTTCACCTAGGCTGATCATCCCACCCAGGGAGGGGTCTGCCTTCCTCTGTACCCCTGAAGCGCTTAAATGCCTGAGAGGCAGGCATTGATTGGTCCCTGCCTAACCAGTGGTTTGGCAGGCCATGGATCAGGTGACCATCTTGGTTCAGTCAGCTGCCTCTGTAAGAGTGGGCGGGGTACTTGGTATAGAGAGCTGCTTCCTTCCAGGGCCTGTGGGAAAGTAGCTGTGGTGGGAGGAATTTAGGGCAGGGAAGACAGATTGACTCATAATGTCCAGTGCAGTTGTTCCCCTTGAGTTTGAATACCTTCAGGGATTGGAAACTCACTTCCTCTCCAGGCAACCCCTACAATTTTTGATTCGTTTTAAGCATTCACTCACTTTTATATTGAGCCAAAAATTGATCTCACAGTAGCATCCACCCATTGGCCTGTGCCCTACATTTGAGGATCTTACACACTGAGTCTGTTTCCTTGACATGATAACCCCTCTGTTGTAAGAAGACAGCCACCGTGGCATGGGGGCCAGCTTTGTTTCTCCAGGCATTTTTCCTCCCAGCCAGGGCAGAGTAGAATGGGTTGGGTGGTTGGGAGCACAGGGCTTCTTGCCTTGATCCTCCCAGCTTAACCAACCTTAGAGCTCTCGTCCCCTACTGGGAGCTCTTTGTGAGGGTGGAGGAAGAGCTGCTGGAGCCTGTACCTTCTCTTGCATGTCCTAAGGAAGAATGTTCCCCGGGCTGAGCTGTGTGTTCCTGGCTCTCTTGATGTTTGTTTAAGAGGACATAGCAGGAACTCAAAGCCATCAGGCAGCCCCTCTGGAAGCAGGCAGGGAGAGGGGCAGGTGGAAATGACTGCGGAGTGCTATCAGGGTGGATGTGGCTAGCCCAGTAGCCTGGGCCAGGCCAGGCAGGTGGAAATGACCAGACAGATGTCATTCTACCTTTCTTTTTTTTTTTTTTTTTTTTTCTGAGAGACTCAGCCTTGCCCTGTCGACCAGGCTGGAGTGCAGTGGTGCAATCTCGGCTCACTGTAACCCCTGCCTCCCGGGTTCAGGTGATTCTCCTGCCTCGGCTTCCCAAGTAGCTGGGACTACAGGCGAGCACCACCACATCCAGCTAAATTTTTGTATCTTTTAGTGGAGATGGGGTTTCACTATATGTTGGCCAGGCTGGTGTCAAACTCCTGACTTCAGGTGATCTACCTGCCTCGGCCTCGCAAAGTCTGGGATTACAGGCGTGAGCCACCACGCCCATCTTCATTCACCTTTTCTGTAGCCTGCCCTGCATCCCCACCCCAATGCCATCAGGTCAAAAGGGACCCAAAGGCATTCAGTGGCAAGTTCACATATTCCTTTTGGGGTCCATGAGTAGCGTCCAAGGCCAAATAAATAGTACTCACCTCTTGGCAAGAGGGTCCTGAGAACATGGGCACTCAGCCGAGAGATTACAAAAAAGAGGAGGGCAAAGGTGGAACGATACATTAACTGCCGACCATTGGAAAAAGGAGGTTGAATTTCTCTGCCTGGGAATTTGTAACCTGAATCAGCAGCCTATCTTCTAGGCCAGGGCAGCCTGGGTTGGGGGGTGGGATGGGGGTGTGGGATGGGGAGGTTCCGGTTTTTTTTACCCTGCTTCCCCAAAATTAGCTTTCTGCAGGTGTACATGCAGAGAAGATGCTAATTTAGAAGATGTATATAGCTTTCTCCAGAGATCAGGAGCAGGGAAGATTTCCTGGGCACTGGAGTTATCCTGAGTTAATTTTCATGAATGCCGAAAGCTGAAAATGCTTTGGTTCTGCCCATGGTCTTGCTGAAATCCATGCTGTCTGTTCACCAGAGAAGGACCAGAGAGCTGCTGTCCTCTTGTCTGGCTTCCTGGGTTTGGGCTTCATTGTCCCGGGCATCAGGACGAGAGAATAACTAGAACCCGGCATTGGTCTTTTGTTGGATTTCTGGGATATCTGCAGCTATGGGCCGTCTACCGCTGGAGGTGGGGTGACCTCATGGCTTGGTTGGTGGTCAGCCTACAATTCCAGAGAGACGTGGCAATGAGCCCACAATACAGGGCTTGTTCATGTCCCAAGTCGTGTTACAATGCAAACACCTGCTCCTGATTAGGACTTTTATTTCTTCAATTGGTTTATTTTCTGCTGCTTCACCCGAGCGTGGAGGCAGTGTTGAAGCATCACAAGCTGCGGTGTTTATGTGGCTTGTTTTGTTTTACACCTCCCACCCCTGCCAGTCCTGTACGCCCAGGGTACACATATTTGTCCCCTGTCCTCCTCAAGCAGCCACAAGTGATCATGGTATTATTGCAGATGTGTCGGGAAAGAGGAAACGTCCCCAGACGTTCCAGGGATACATATGGTTTGAGGTTTGTGGAGTGCGGAGAGGAAAAAGGAAAGATCTAGTAGAAGTTCAGCTCAAGAGAGTAGGGCAGGAGAAGGCTGACTTAGAGAATAAAACATGTAGATGAAAGAAACGCTTCCGACCCGCTCCAAATGTTAACACGCAGTGTTTCTGCACACCCTTCTGTTCTTTATTCAAGCTGCGCACTTTGATTCTACAGCAGCCGAACCTAGAACCTACTCTTCTCTAGTCAGTATCATTTTCTCCTGGGAGATGAGGGGTAGAGGGTGGCTTTAAGGAAAAACATGTTTTGGCATGAAAGCACCTCTGGCCAGGAGAGTGTAGTCCTAGGGGGTCTTTGGCTTGATGGAAGGACACTTTTGCCCCTCGGCTTGTGCCTTGGGCTAGCTTTAGCTCAATGGGCACTTCTTGGGCTTAGAGCACAGGTCAGGGCTGCACCAGCTGCTGCAGCTTATAATACCTGGCTCCTGCCAGAAGGGTGTCTAGGAGGACCTGGAAGGATGCTTCTCTGTACAAGAGATTTCCTTGTCTGGGTTAGCAGGGCCGTCTGTAATCCTCTAAGAAAGGCAGGCCTGGAGCTGGTCACCACTGGTGAAAATTCGGCATCGCCCTTCTGTCTTCCTGCTTGTTGTGGTCTTGTGTTCTGTTGAACTGGATGTGAGCTGCGTGTGTGTGTGTGGTGTGTGTGTGTGTGTGTGTGTATGTGTGTGTGTGTGTGTTGTGGGGGAGGAGAGCCTTGGGTTTTTTTTTTTTTAATTTACATTTTTCGAATAGTTTTCTCCTCTGCTCTCCTTAGAGGCGGCATGCAGAGTGGAAACAGCGTTTGACCTTTGTGAATTGTGAGCAGAGCTAGCCAGACAGACGGGGAGACATTTGGTGGGAAGTCAGAGGCCACTCAGAGCAAGAATTAAAGTTCCGTGTCTACCTTTTTCAGTCCAGAAACCAGAGAAAGCCAGAGGGGACAGCGCAGAATAGTGCCCAAGCCTCCAGATTAGGATTGCAGGATCACTTCCTCAGCAGTCACCCCCCGCCAGCTGCTGGAGAGCCTACTCCGGAGACCTCTCAGCAAAGAATGTTCTACCTGAGGATTTACATCAGAGATTCCAGAAGTCTCTGGGGACCCAGGACAATGCTTCCTGGCAAGGGCTGGTCTCACAACAAGAAGGCAGTGTGGTTCTTGAGGGAGGAGCAGGAGGGAAAATAATAACCAAAATGTATGTAGTACTTGCCGTGTGCCCAGCAATGTTCTTTTATGGTATAGACCCCCAATTAATCCCTACAGCAATCACTCCCATTTTACAGATGAGAGAACTGAGTCACAGAGAGGTGAGGTGACCTGCTCAAGATCACTTGGTTAGTAAGTGGCTAGGATGCCTTGCTTGGAGATGTGTTTCTAGCTGCTTAGATGGCATCGCCTCTCAGGCGAGGTGCTCAGTGAGTGTCAAAACCAAAAGTTGAGCCGGGCACAGTGGCTCACGCCTGTAATCCCACCACTTTGGGAGGCTGAGGCGGGCGGATCACCTGAGGTCAGGAGTTTGAGACCAGCCTGACCAATATGGTGAAACCCCGTCTCTACTAAAAATACAAACGAATTAGCCGGGCGTGGTGGCGCATGCCTGTAATCCCAGCTACTT
Organism: Gorilla gorilla gorilla; assembly: GCF_029281585.2. Taxonomy (NCBI): domain Eukaryota; kingdom Metazoa; phylum Chordata; class Mammalia; order Primates; family Hominidae; genus Gorilla; species Gorilla gorilla. The sequence continues at coordinate 225,246,570 of NC_073224.2, read as the reverse complement.
GGGAGACTGAGGCAGGAGAATCACTTGAACCCGGGAGGCGGAGGTTGTACTGAGCTGAGATCTCACTACTGCACTCCAGCCTGGGTGACAGAGAGAGACTCTGTCTCAAAAAAAAACAAAAACAAAAAAACACACACTGGATATGCAGCTTCTATGTCAGGGTCAAGTTTTCCTGTGGGGGAAGAAATTCTGTCTTCAAACATAAAGGTAACTCGGGGACTTGAGTTTGTCTGCCTCTTCCCGCTCCCAGCTCCCCCTCCTAAAAAAAAAAAAAGAAAAAAGCAACTCACATTTTTCTGTGCCTTAATTATATGTTTGGTTCACAGACTAAACTGCTGAAACTCTGTAAGTGAAGTAAGGGTGTTTTTCTAATCAGCTGTGTTCATTTCTAGTCCTGAAGGTTGTGGCCTGATGCCGGGGAGACACAGTTGTGGGGGCCCCCGTTGGTGTCCTACTTGGTTTCAGAAGCCATGCCTGCCGCGGCCCCTGGAGATGGGATGGACCATTCTGGAATTGCAGGTCTCTCTCGCCTTCGAATAGGCAGGGGCCCTAGGGGGACAGGAATGAACTGCCCCAGAGAGGCGGTCTCCAGTGTGGACTGCCTGGTGTCTGTGCATGGGAGATGGGTCAGGGGCAAGGGGCAGGTGGGGAACTGGGCTTGGGCCTCCCCATACCCCAGACTCCTGTGTGACCCAGCTGAGTCATGGTGCTGTTCCCGGGGCCTTGGGGTTGGCTGGCCTTTATTTAGGACAATAAAACCCACCATTGTAATCTTCCCAGGCAGCTGGGATGATAAACAGAGAAGTGAGCACTTGGAAGGAGGGAAAAGCGCTTTATTCAGCACTTTGTCCATATCAGCAATATCAGCCCGCAGCAAGGCCTTCTGCGGATGGCAGCACCATCCTGTTCTGGGCAGGGCAGGAGGCCTCTTGCCCGCCTGCCAGCTGATCTGCATTCTGGGCTTCCTTCCGAGTTACATTCGTTGGGTTTTGGAGTCGCAGTGGCCCTGCCACACATTCAGAACAGCATCCTGGGACAAAGTACCGCAGGGGACAGCACCAGGCTGCACGGAGGCTCATGGCCCACAGCTCCCTAGCTTTCTGCTCTTGGGCAGCCTCCTTATCCCTTTTGCCTTAGTTTCCCCATCTGTCAAGTAGGACTGAAACTACCCCTGAGGTCTCTGGGAGGTTGCAGGGGATGTGTGCCCAGCATCAGGAGCACCCCTGCAGGCCTCGCAGCTATAGATGGTGGAAGTCCAGTGCTGGAGGCTGAGTTGGGTCTCCTGTGAGGCAGTCCCCCGTGGCCCAGTCCTGGTCTTTCTCAGCCCAAGGTAATTTTTCAATTAACTCAATTGGCTGGAAACCGGGGCGCCCAGGAGTGTGGGAAAACGTCCCAGGCCGGAAGGGCCCTCCCCTCTGCCCCCACTCATTTGGGGCTTGGCTTCCAGAGGGAGGATCCAGTTTCACATCGGGACACCAGGATGTGATCCCCGTGCCCCTCTGAAAAATCCCAGATGGCGCCTTCTGGAAGCCCTAGCAGTCTCCGCACTGGCGGCCAGTCTGTCCTCCCTCCCTGCCCCCTCCCCCCACCCCGGCTGGCTCCCCGGCCCGGCTTCAGCTCCGGTGGGGAGAGCCTCGAACACTGCTCGTTAGTGACTTTATTGCTAAACAATTTAGAAAGGCAGCCCTGCCAGTTTTCATAAGTGAAACATTTAAAGTATGCAAAGCATATTTTATTTCTTCCTGGAGCAGCTGCTCAGGCAGGCTGGAGAGTAATGGGGAGTGAGTTATATGGATTTGTGAGCTGCCCCGCAGCACTTGCAAGCTCCACAGCCTCGAGAGCCTCCCACCAAAGGGCAAGTGTCTGCTCCGGCCCGGAAGACTTGGGCAGCCTGAGCCCAAGACATGCTCTCCTTTCCTGTCACCTCCATGGAGTCAGGCATGCCCTGTGATGGCATCAGCAGCTGTCTGCCAGTGTTGACGGAGGGCTCATGGGTGCCAGGCCGCTTGCTGGGGCTTTTTATCTGTCCTCAGGCATTGGCACAGCAGCCCTGGGAGATGAATGCTATTGTGATCTTCACTGTCCACACAAGGACAGGGAAGTGACCTGCCAGGGTCAAACAACTACCCAAGGACAGAGCCAGGCTTTGAACCAGGCCATCCAGTTCCAGAACCACTGCTCTTCACTGTCATTGTGGCCATTTTACAGGTGAGGAAGTGGAGGGACGTAGAGGTGGTGTGATTGCCGGAAATGCCCACTAGGTGTGTACCTTCAGAAGCTGCACGGGAGACAGTGAGTCCCCAGGTTTGCCATTTGCTCAGACCCCAGTCTGGACTTCGTTTAAATTCTCTTTTTTTTTTTTTTAATTCTCTTTTTTTTTTTTTGAGATGGAGTCTTGCTCTGTTGCCCAGGCTGGAGTGCAGTGGCACAATCTCAGCTCACTACAACCTCTGCCTCCCGGGTTCACGCCATTCTCCCGCCTCAGCCTCCCGAGTCACTGGGGCTACAGGCGCCTGCCACCACGCTTGGCTAATTTTTTGTATTTTTAGTAGAGACAGGGTTTCTCCGTGTTAGCCAGGATGGTCTCAATCTGGTTTAAATTCTTTAGAAAGCACACGTCTGTTCACTATGGAGATCTGAAGATGTGGGAACTGCAGGCTCACCACCCTTGTGTGATGGTGACGTCTAGGAGAGCCTTCAGCTGAGCCCCCGTTCACCTACTTCTCCTCTCAGCATAATTATTTACATCTGCAGGGGCCATCAGCATGCCTTACTCATTTTGCTGCATTTAACCCGAGTTGAAATCTGATACTGGCTTAGCACGTAGTGTGTTTCCAGTTTGTTCTCCAGCTCATGGTATAGCCAGTGGCCGCGCGGTTGAGGTTGTGGATTCCAGACTTTCCTCTAGGCTTTGGTTTGGTTATCTGTAACATGGAAATAGAAATGCCTGTTCTTTCCCCTAGTCTTCTCAGAAAGTTAGCTCTCCCACCCGGAGCTAGACACGGGAGAACCTGCTCTGTGAGGCGTGGGGCAGGCAGCTTCCATCTTTCCGTGGGTTCTGGGAATGGGTGGAGAAGGAAACTGAGACACTGGGTGTTGTGCTGCTGAGTCACACTCAGGGTGGGAAAGAAAGCAGGGCTGGGCTCTCCCGGCCGTTGTAAGGCCGTGCTCAAGTTGCTTCCTCCCGATCTGCAGTGAGCTTTGGGCTCCCTGTGTGGATGGTGTCATGAGGTGGTGGATGTAACTAATGCGCGGCCTTCCTTCTTTTTCCTCTTGGGGGTGTTGGTAATTTTTTTTTCCTCAAGGGTGGGGAAGAGGGAGGATGGATGAGGATGGATGGAAAGTCCTGCACAGTGAGGATGTGGAAGGAAGCAGGCAGTGCCACCCGGGGCTTGCTGTCCCTCCCCTGGGTACCTCCCTTCAGGAGCCTGGCCTTGGGGAGGGGAGGAGATTGTTGCAAGAGCCAAGACTGGGGGACCTGGCCAATTTTTTCATCTGAAGCTCAAAGACCCAGTTTCAACGCTGTGCCCAATTTCAACTCTGTGTCCACCTGTGAGACTATTTGTCCTGACATTTAGTTTGCGAAGCAGGCACAGCATGAGACTTAGGGCTGGGAGCCTATCCAGTGGTTAGGAACATGAGCTTTGGAATCAGACCAGCCGGGGTTGGGATCCAGCTGTGCCACCTGGACCAGCTCTGTGACCTTGAACAAACCAGCCCCGCTGTTGAAGCCTCCATTACTGCCTCTGCAAAATGGAGAGAATGCTAGCACTTCTCCCATGGGGTTGGTGAGAGAATCTGATGGGCTGAGGCTCAGTGCCAGGCACATAGTGAACACCCAAATGGGAGCTGGAACCCTCAGGTGAACCCCAGTGGCTGTGGGTTGGTGCAAAGACCCCTCCAGATGGGGGAAAAGGAGAAAGACTGATATGGGCAGGAAAAGCCTGGAAATGGCTTTGAGGCAGAACTTGAAAGGTTTGTGACATCCAGTGTTTCAATCCAGAAGGACTGGTCACTGGGAACACAGAGAAGCTAGAATTGAAGTCCAAACAGTGATAAGTGCTCACTGCTGGGAAGAACTAAGTTCCCTTGTCCATTTTTGCTCATCCAGTTTTTGAAGAAAGAATAAGGTAGCCTTCAAGTTTGTAGGGAAGCTAAGTGCCCAGAAAACTGTCTCTGACAAAAACAGTGTATCAGGATTCTTTTTCAAGTACAAGGGATTAAAAAATGCAACTCAAACTGGCTTAAATGAAAAAGGGAATAATTGGCTTATGTAACTGAAAAGTTCAGGGATAGGTTCTGGCTTCAGGTGTGGTGTGATCCAAGACTCAACTATTTGGATATTATCTGAATCCTGTCCTGGTCTCATTGGCTCCTCCCCTCCCAGTGGCAAGACAGCTGCCAGCAACTCCAGGCTCCATCCTCACAGCCTGAGCCCATTGGTAAAGAGAGCGCCTGGATCCTGGTCCAGAGATTTACCTCTGATTGGACTGACTTGGGTCATGTGCCTTCTCCTGAACCAGTCACAGTGGTCAGGGTGATTCAGTAATCTCATTAGCCAGACTGGGTCATATTTTCATCCCTGAACCACAGGTGTTGACAGTGGGGGCTCCTGAAAGGGAAATGGAGGTGCCATGTTGAAAAGAAGGGTCATAGATGTCAGCCAGACAGAAACGTCTGCTGCCCAGTCCAGGGGGGGCTAATAGAGAAATTTGGAAAGAAAAGGCTGGATGAGGTGGCCTCTCAGAGGAAGCAGTAGCGTGGAGGCTCAGCTTGATGGCTGCGCTAGGAGTCTTCCTTGTACCAATAGGATGGCCCAGGAAGCTCCCATCCCAAGTCAGCCCACCTGACTTGTGATGAACTGGCTACAACTTGCTGCTTCTAATCCCTCAGTGGAAAATGTGCTCATTAGGCCAGTCATGGTGGCTCATGCCTGTAATCCCAGCACTTTGGGATGCTGAGGCGAGCAGATCACTTGAGGCCATGAGTTTGAGACCAGCCTGGCCAACATGGCGAAATGTTGTCTCTACAAAAAATACAAACATTAGAAGGGCATTGTAGCACATGCCTGTAATCCCAGCTACTCGGGAAGCTGAGTCAGGGCACTTGAACCCAGGAGGCAGAGGTTGCAGTGAGCCAAGATCATGCCACTGCACTCCAGCCTGGGCAACAGAGTGAGACTCCAACTCAAAAAAAATAATAATAATAAGTAATTTGTCTGTGGTTTTACATTAAGCAATTGAATTGGGATTAAAGGGAAAAAAACATTCCTTTATTAAAACAACAGTTAATAAATACTAACTTAAAAACAAAAAAAAGAAAAAGAAAATGTGCTCACTGAGGGCTGGAGGAGGCAGCTGGCCAGGCCCTGAGCAGAGGCCAGCACTTCCCCATCCCTCCTGCCCAAGCAAATTCCCAAGTAGGTAGGAGCAGACTGTTCATAGTCATCAAGGAGGCCTGGCCATGGGCTTTGGGACTGAGCAGTCCTTGCTGCCACCAACAGTCGGGAACCCAGCCACTCTGGTGGCAGGCAGGTGCCTGCCTTTCCCACCCCCACCCAGATGGTGTTTTTCGAGATTCACATTCCTCCTGGTGCCAGAAGCACCTGCCAAGTGATTTTTGTAGCCTCTGCCATGAAGGTGTTACCCAAACCTCCAGCAGACCCCAGGGGGCTGCGTCCTGCAGTGCCAATCCTCAGGTGAAGTGGGGCTGGAGGTCTGCAATTCCTTGACTTCCCCAGGACATCCCTGCTTCTGAGCCTGTGACTGTCACCCTTCCAGGACAGCGACATGGTTGCTGCCCAGCCTGTGTGTGGTGAGGGGTGGGTGAAGGCATGCAGGAGAGGACGGGTTTTCTGGGGTGTGGAGCTGGGTGGGCCCATCTCCCCATGGGAACTCTGGGCAGCAAGATGGTAGAAGAGGATCCGCTTGGCACTCAGGGCACCGAGGAGGGTCTGGCTAAAGGTGTGTTTACAGGCCAGCGGCTTCACCGGAAGAGCCTCTGCAGGGAAGACGGTTTCAACACCACCTAACGGAAAAAACAGTTACTGTGCAATATGAGAAAAGGACAAAGGCTGTATTACCTGAGTCCCAGCACCCTCCACACCCACCCGTAGTAAGAATTACCAAGCGGCTCTCCAGGCTGGGGAGCGCCGTGGAAGAAACCCTGTGGAGGAGTGGGTGGGTGTTATTTGAGAGTCTTCTCCTATTTGGGGATTGCTGTACTGCTTCCCATCACCCCCTACTGAGTGTCAGGATCATATGACACAGGCCCAGAGGACATGGAAATCTCCACCAAGCCAGGCTCCTGTTCTTGCCTGCCTGCAACCCTGGGGACTGAGGGAGGGATGGGAGGGTCCGTTTGGCAAATGGGGACAGAGGTGGTTCAAGAAGATGGGGCTGTTTCCAGCTCCCCATGCAGGGACCAGGCAGGAGAGGGGAGGCCAGGCTGGGCCTGAGAGGGTCAGCCCCACAGAGGGAGTGACACCAAGCCTAGGCTTACCTCTCCCCAAAGGCTCAGGATGGCCAACAGAAGCACGGTCTTGAGGCTGGCATTTTCCAGCCTACACTGGCAGACTTCTCACTCCACAGGCAAATCATTAAGCTTAGGATGCTGCGAGCTGAGTTTCCCTGTGGCAGCTGTGGTCACATACAGAGCTTTCAGGAGGCTTTGGAGGGGTCTGCAGTAGAGAGCCGGTGTGGCTGCTGCGGCGGCCCTGGGCTGAGCTAATCCAAGACTCCCAACCCCACTCAGATGCTGGGTCAGCTGAGCAGAGATGCTGAGGTTCTGTGACCTCAGGCCTCCCAGTCCAGGGAAAAGATGGAAATGGGGGTAACTCTCCAGGGAGGGTTTCAGGGTTGTCTGCCCAGCTGCAGGCCCAGAAAGGAAGAGTGCACAGGGCTTTTGTCTACCTGCAGGGTGTCTTGAGTCTGGCAGCAGTACCCACAGGAGAAAGGGAATAACTCAGTGGTTACAAGCAACAGCAAACTTCCTATGTTTAACTGCATGTTCTCTCCGTGGCTCGGTTTCTTTTGTAAAATAGGGACATCCCCTAGGGTTTTTAAGGGGATTGAGAATTCATGCACATAAAGATTTCAATCAATCTCAACACATGTGAAAGGCTCAGAAAGCATAACTGTTATCACCTGGGCAAAGGCGACAAGCACATTCAAGATCAGAGCAAAGATGCATTTCTTTCCTGCCATGTGCTATGCCCGTACAAGTACAGAACAGAGGAGGTGCCCTAGTCCACTGGCAAAGACTCCCATCCCCTCTGCCCTGGGCAGTGGGCTCTGCTGGCCTCCTCATCTCTGATTCTTCCTTTCAGAACTCCCCTCCTCTGCTGGGTACCTGCTTTGTTGAATACATTAATAACATTCGTCCTGTCACTGCTTAGCCTTGGGGTCCTGGGAGTCCCTGTCTCTTAAGATGACTTTACCCATGAGAGTCATTGTGTCTCTGTCTTTTTTTTTTTTAATTTTTATTTTATTTATTTATTCATTCATTCATTTATTTTAGACACAGTCTCGCTCTGTCACCCAGGCTGGGATGCAATGGCACGATCTCGGTTCACTGCAACCTCCACCTCCCAGGTTCAAGCAATTTTCCTGCCTCAGCCTCCCAAGTAGCTGGGATTACAGGTGGCCGCCACCACACTTGACTAATTTTTTGTATTTTTGGTAGAAATGGGGTTTTACCTTGTTGACCAGGCTGACCTCGAACTCCTGACCTCAGGTGATCTACCCGCCTCGGCTTCCCAAAGTGCTGGGATTAAGGCATGAGCCACCATGCCCATCTGTGTCTCTGTCTTAAAGCTTTAACCCTCCAAGGGCAATATGATTCCTTATTTTTAGGATAAGCATCATTCCAGTGTACTAAGATCACATTTGGACCTGATTTGGGCCCAACTCAATAATAGCAAGAGTGGTGGCCAAGGGGGCACTCACAACCTCCTAGGTGCTGCTGGACCAGTGCATGGCAGGGCGGCCGCAGAGCCCAGCAGACCTGGGCTTGATCCTGTGCCCTGCCAATGTCTGTGAGCCTCAGGCGGGGACCACCGCAACCCTACATGGGGTCATGAGATGAGGGCTGTCATCCAGCACATGGCATCCACCTGCTCAGGGGTGGCAGCAGCCATGGTCTCTGCAAGGCTTCAGGGAGACAGTGGCAGGTCAATACAGAGCTCTTGTCACTTGGAAGTGACTTCCATTTGACTGTGGTGGATGTGGGACCATTCTCTAGGCATCTGATTTCTTTCCCACTGTGTGTGTGTGTGTGTGTGTGTGTGTGTGTGTGTCTCAAGCAAACACCCTGGTGTTTCCTGGACACACAGACCCCTCGCTATCCACAAAGCCACCAAGATGGATGGGGTTTAGACCAGGATACCCCTTTCACGGGGGCCTGCTGGAGAATAGGGGGTTGATTGGTTGTGTATCTGGATTTATTTTGCAGGGAGGGCTATAAAAATGAGTTTTTAATGGAAAATCTGAAACATGCTACTGCTATATTTAGATTTTTTTTTCTTGGGGTATAATTCACTACAGTAAAATGCTCAGCTCTTTAGTGTACAGTTTGTGTTCAGTGAGTTTTGATATTTGGGCGTGAGGCTGTTGATCAGGGTGTCCACCCCGATGGTCAGCTGGGGACGGTCCCTCCAAGCCTGGACTCCACTCAGAGCCCCCCCAAGCTCTCTGCTTCCCTAGTTCTCTAGACTTGATGACTCAGCCTTCAGCACATTCATCTCTGCTGTTTTCATCCACCCTTCCTGGGCTGGGGAAGCCCGAAGGTCAGGGTTCTGCATTTAGTGAGGCCAAGGTTTTCTTCCGGAAGATCAAGGAGGTTTGCCCTTTTCCGAAACGATCATGATGAGCTACATTTGACCCTCATGTAGAACCTTCCGGAGAGTTTCCACTGAGATGATTGCTTTGTTTAATGTTTACCACAGGCGTGAGAGACTGGCCTTGGCTCCATTTTCGGATAAGAGATCAGAGGTTGCTTGTCCGCAGGTCAAATAGCTGGGAAGTGGGGGAGCCAAGACTGAGCCCCAGCTGGCTGACCCCAAACCTGCGTGCCCGCCTCAGAACTGCACTGCGTGCCTCCCAAGAACACGGCACGGAGCATGGTGTTGGGTGTCGGGTGTGAGCAGAACAGAGTCCCTGCCCTCATGGAATGGACAGGCTGGCTCCATGGCCACACCCTTCTCCAGGGGCTGTGTGGGGAGTGTCCCCAGTGGAGGGCCAGAAGCACCATGTGCTGAGTGGCTGACTCACTCATACCCTGCTGAGGGGCATGCCCCCCTCTGCTGGCATCCACCAAGCCAAGCCTGGTTGCCACCTGGGCCCTGCTGGCTCAGGAAGCCCTTGTGTCACCCATAGACCTTGCTCCTCTCCTTTTGGAAGATGATAGTGTGGGAGTTGAGGCTGGAGGTGCTGGAACCAGACCATCTGTGTCCAAACCCTGGCTCTGCTCTTCACCCTGTGTGACCTTGGCCAAGCCATTTAACTCCTCTGTGATTCAACTTCCCCATCTATAAACTGTGGATGATAATAATAGGATCTGCTTCATGGAGCTACTGTGAGAATTAAACTAGTTAAGCAGGTAAAATACAGCAAAGCTTAGAACATATAGTATGTACTCAAGAAGTGTTAAGAAAGATGTAATTGTTATTATAATAAATAATAATCATAATATTATTGTTACTTAGACCTTTGGCTTCGGGAGGCTGGATTTACAAACCTACGATTCATCAAGAGTCTTAGCAGTCCGAGAGGTTGCCTTCTGTTAAAAGGTGGCTGCTGTAGCTCTAGCCATTAAGTCCACTTTCCAGAAGTGGAGAAAGTGGAGAAAGGTGGAGAAAGAGGTAAAGCCTTATTTTTGTAAGAGTCAGTCCTCCTAAAGGACTTTTTTCTGCACCTCACTGCCCAGAAGTGTGTCACATGGACAACCCTAGCTGCAAGGGAAGCTGGAAAATAGCATTTTTAGAAAGTGGGACTCATTGCTTTTGCAAACTAAAGGAGATGGGCTGCAGATGGGCAAGGGTCTGCCCCAGCTCCCTTTGCCACCTGGTATGGACCTTTCCTCTGAGTGGGTACACCACACCCCCTTTCCCTTGGGGAGGAGGCCCCTGGGGACCTGCTGCATGGCCTGCCAGCTGGTATCATTATCCCCCCTGAGGGAAGCACCATTGGTAACAGTTGGCTCCCTGGGGCAGGGGGGGCCACCGTTTCCCAGACAATGTTTACTTCCTGCTACCATGGCCAAGAGAACTCTGCTAAGTCTATGGGTTTTGGGCCCCTCTACTTAGAGGCCTGAGGGCACTGTGGTTCCCCAGCGTCAGCAGAAAGGTACCCAATCAGTCTTTGGGCAAAGGCCAGGAAAGTTTTTTGTCCTTGGGCAAAGGCCAGGAAAGTTTTCTCCAGTAAGGATGACTCCTTCCTCAGTAGCTGTCTTGCCTTTGGCAAATGGCTTTCTCCTGTCATTGGGTCATCAGCCTGAGCTGTACCAGATACTTAACAAATACCATCTTCATCTCACACCGTCTAGCCCAGTGCCAACAGGAGAGCTTCGTGCAGTCATGGCAGCAGTCTGGATCTGCACTGTCCGGTACCCTAGCTCCTAGCCACGTGGGTGTACGTGAAATGTGGCTAGAGAAACTGAGTTTTTCATTTTAATTAATTTATACGTAAGATAGTCACCTGTGGCCAGGCGCAGTGGCTCACACCTGTAATCCCAGCACTTTGGGAGACTGAGGCGGGCAGATCACAAGGTCAGGAGATTGAGACCATCCTGGCTAACACGGTGAAACTCCATCTCTACTAAAAATAGAAAAAATTAGCTGGGCGTGGTGGCAGGCGCCTGTAGTCCCAGCTACTCGGGAGGCTGAGGCAGGAACCCAGGACCCAGGAGGCAGAGCTTGCAGTGAGCCAAGATCGCGCCACTGTACTCCAGCCTGGGCGACAGCGCGAGACTCCATCTCAAAAAAAAAAAAAAAAAGAAAAAGATAGTCACCTGTGCCTAGCAGGTACCATACTAAGCAGTGCAGCTATAGACCCTGCCCATGAGGGAAGAAACACAAAATCGGTAGCATTCATCTAGACTCATAAAAAGTGGGTCCCTCTAAGGCAACCCATGTTGTGAAGGCCCAGAGAGAGACAGTGACCGGCCCAAGGTCACACAGCAACGTAATCGTTCCTCTGAGAAAGAAACGCAAGTCTTCCAACGGCAGCTTCTTTACTGTTTCTTCAGAAATGTGGTTGGTCCCGTTGGTGCAGAGGGGAAGGTGAGTTGACACAGTGCTCAGTGTGCCAGGCACATGTAAGCACTTTACACATGTCTTATTTATTCCCATCTCCCCCGTTTTACAGGTGAGGCCACCGAGGCCCAGGGAGAAGTGCCTGCTGGTGGCCCCAGAGCTGGTGAATTGAGAGGCTGTGCTCTTGGAGCTTAGGCTGAGATTGCAGTACCAGGGCTGTCTCCACTCCTGGAAGATTCTGGGGGATGCGAGACCTGGGCCTCCATGCCCAGCTGGGGCAGATGCAGTTAGCAAGCTCCGATAAGCCTCTCTCTTTCCATGGAGCTGTTTTTCCAGCCTGGTCTCCTAAGACTTGGCTCCTGCAGGTGCCGCACCTGGTTACCCGCCCTGGAGGCTCCCATCAACTTATTCACAGCCTGACTGGAGGGGCAGGGCTTAGGCATCAGGTACACCTGTTAGGAAGGTGCACGCAGGAAAAAATCTGCCTTTGCCACTGTTAGTCAAAGAGAAAGGCACATGGCACCCAGCTCCATCTCACTCTCTGCTCTCATCTGAGTGCAGGGTGCAGAGAAGACCCTGGCAGATGCCCTTCCTGTGCCTGCCCCGCCTCCCTCCTGTGCAGTGCTCAGGCAAAGCCTGCTCCCCTGGTTGCCCCATTTCATGGTGTCAAAATCCCCGTGAGATGAGAGTAGCACTGCTGGCATTAAACACAAGATGCCCAGTTAAATTTAAATTTCAGATACGTGCTGAATCAATTTTTAATATAGGTTGGGACATATACTGAAAATGATTTGTTGTTTATCTGAAATTCAAATCTAACTGTGCGTCTAGGGGTGTTTGTTTGGCATTACTTTGTTTTGTTTTGCTTACTCTGGCAACCCTAAGTGGGTGGCATCTGTGCAGCATACATGACAACTGAGACCCAGAGAAGTGACACGAGGCTTATGCAAAGTCAAGACAAGGACCCGGCCAGGCCTGGGTTTGAAGCCAAGTCTCTTGGAATCCTTTGCCTTCTTCCTGGACAACAGTAAACAATCTTGGTGGCTTCCTCGGGTGGTTGGAAGAGACCCAGAAGTCACTGAAAAAAAAAAAAAAAAAAAAAAAAAGACCCAGCACGGTGGCTCCCACCTGTAATCCCAGCACTTTGGGAGGCTGAGGCAGGTGGATCATCTGAGGTCAGGAGTTCGAGACCAGCCTAGCCAACATGGTGAAACCCCATCTCTACTAAAAATACAAAAAAATTAACCAGGCGTGGTGGCGGGTTTGTAGCCTGTAATCCCAGCTACTCAGGAGGCTGAGGCAGGAGAATCGCTTGAACCCGGGAGGCAGAGGTTGTAGTGAGCTGAGATCGTGCCATTGCACTCCAGCCGGGGCAACAGGAGTGAAACTCTATCTCAAAAAAAAAAAAAATTAAAAACAAACCTGCCTCTTCTACCTGTGTGATAATGGACATACTGTTAGCAGTCACTCACACCTTATTGTGAAATAGACTCTTAGTGACAGCCGAGCAGGGAACAGGGGCCCTGGCAGGATGGTAGGTTGAAGAGTATTGATCAAGAGGAGAAAATTCCAGCCTTGGCGACTGCTAGAGACAGTGAGCTGAGGCGGGAGCACCGAGGGGTGGTTGGGGCTGAGGCCTTTTATAATCTGACCTCTCCAGCCTTCCTCCTGTTCTTCCTCACCTGGCACCCATTTCCTGGTCACTCAAGACCCTCCAGCTTTGCAGCCGCCTTTGCTCACACCATTTCCTCCTTCCCCAGTCGCATCCTCTAGGGTCCATCTGGAATGCCGCCAGCTTCTCAAGGGTGTCCGAGTGGTCTGAGCAGATGTGGGTCCTTCCGTGTTCTGTTTCTTCGTGTGTGCGTCTATTTGCTGGAGGCTTCTTGAGGCCAGGAGTCTTTCCTTCTCTCTCCTGGCCTGGAATGTAGGTGGGCCCCAAATGTTTACCCGGAATGAGAGCAGGGGCATGGCCCCAAAAGCAAACCTCCTACTTAGGAGTTTTGCTAAGAGACTTGCTGCCTCCATGGCATATGAGATTTGGGGGTCCTTCGACCGTGGGGTCCAGGAGCACTAGCCTGAGAGTGGGGCCTGTCTAGGGCATTCACCCCAGTGCCCCCGTGCCTAGAGCCGCGCATGGTATGAGGCAGGGGCCTCTCCATGTTGGGTGGATGGAGCCATTCGACAGACGTTACCGAGTGCCCGTGATGTGTCGCGCAGTCACTGTTTCCAGCACTGGAGACCCAACAGTGAAAGAGATGAGGCAGGATATGCGATCGGGCCCCGCTCTCGGATCCTGTGTCCACCGAGCACGCCGCTGGGGAGCGAGTGAGCCTCCACGTCACTACGGGGTTTTGTCCGGGTTGCCTGCCGTGCTGTTGACGCTGGACAGGAGCGGAGCCGTTTTAGGTCTCTTGAGGCTGTGACAGTGAGGCTGAGACAGGCTGATGGGAAGGAAATCATGAAGAGGGGAGAGGAGCTCCCAGGCAGGTCACAGCTCTGCGGAGGCCCTGAGATGTGGCGAGTCTAGTGCCTTCCAGAACTGAGAGAAGCTGGCATCCTGAAGGAGGCCTCAGACAGGGCCAAAGAGGCAGCTAATATGCTAGGTGGGGCCGGGAGGCTGTCCCCACCGAGTGAGATGTGCCTTGCACCTCAGAGGCGCCCTCGGGCTTCTGTGGGGAGGAAGGACTCGGGTTAGGAGGAGCTGGGAGGGCAGGGAGGTGCCCTGGGAGGCCTCCTCTCCTTACAGGGGTGGCTGGGCCCATCGTGGCCTCAGGAAGTGATGTGAGATGGACAAGGGAACAGGGGCTGGAGTTGCCACCACCTTTTCCCAAGGCCGCTGGTGGGAGAGAGGCACCCCATCCTCAGGGCTCAGCCCTGCTCCCCCTCTGCCTGCTCCCTCCCCTGGACCTGGCTCTGCCCGCTCAGCCTCGGAGGCCAGTGGATCCCTAGGTAGTCCAGAGGGTTGTAGTGCCTTAGAGATTGCCAGCAGGCACTGATGGCGAGGGTAGGGCATCTAGGAAAGGGCAGTGCATTACCAATATTGGACCTTCTCTGTGTACATGGCATTCACAGAGCACATCTTGCACATGTACATGGAGCATTTCCTGTGTACGTGGAGCACTTCTTATGTACATGGAGCACGTCCTGTGTACATGGAGCACTTCTTCTATACATGGAGCACTTCCTATGTACACAGGCCACTTCCTGGGTACATGGAGCACTTCTTATATACATGGAGCACTTCCTGTGTACATGGAGCACTTCCTTTATGAGGAGGGGCACTTCCAATGCCTCCGAGGAGCCTCACAGCCAATGAGGGTTAGACCCGTTTAACAGATGCAGTGTCCGAGGCTCAGCAGGGAGGGACTTGCTCATCAGCCAGCACATGCCTGGCCGGAGACCTGGTGACTCCAAAGCTGTGCCCCCAGCCACGCCCCTTCCATGACCCTCGGGGGCGAGGACTGTGCACCAGACCTCCAGGGAATACACATCCCCTTTTACCAGCAGGGACGCTCCTGGCTCTACCTGCATGTGTCCGGTCTAGCCAGGGCTGCCCTTGGCCCCTCCCCTGGTCCCTCTGTGATCTGGAATGGAGGGAAGGGGAAGGCAGTGTGGGGAGGGGAGGGGAGGAGTCCGTGCAGAGGGTGGGACGGCCAGGTGGCCAGCGCAAGGTTGGTGAGTGCGGTGCCTTCGTCTGTTCATTCTCGAGGGCAGCCAGGTGCCAGGTGCCGTTCTAGGCATGAGGATTCGGCCATGGACAAAACAGACTCAAGTTCCCGCCCTCCTGGGCCTTACAGCCAGCCTGTGGATAAACAGATCCATAGGGCATGACAGGCGCTGATGAGTGCTGCGGAGAAAGAGCAAAGAGGAAGGAGGCCGGGGTGCAGGGAGGCGGGGCAGAGTGTGCTGAGCTTCCGCCATAGCAGTGATGGACGCAGACAGCCCTGCACCCCACCCACCCCTAGAGCCAACATTGAGTTTGGGAAAGAGACAGATAAATACAGCATCACACAGGGCGGTGAGAGAAGACCCTTCCACGCAGGTGATGTGGAGTAGACGCTTGTGTCACAATGAGGAGGCAGCCACAGGAAGAACCAGAAAAGGGTGTTCAGGTGGAGGGCACTGCAGAGACAAAGGCCCTATGCTGGAAAGAGCGTGGCATATTGTAGAGAGAGGGACCAGTGTGGCTGCAGGTGGGAAGAGGGAGACGATGTAGGCAGAGGCCTGGCCCCAGCCAGGGCTGCCCTTTTCCCCTCCCCAGGTCCCTCTGTGATGTAAAATGAAGGAAGGGGAAGGCAGTGTGCGGAGGGTGGGGGCGGCCTGGTGACCAGCACGCGGCTGGTGAGTGTGGTACCTTTGTCTGTTTATTTTTGAGGGGACCTGCTTAATGAATATTTCAGCATGTCCTTCCACCGTCTCCTAAGTGAGGTTTCCTCCTTCTTTTAATGCACTCTCTTAAGAGTTATGCAGAGGTACATGTAGCCTGGCGCCTGTGCACAGCCTGATCGCTGCCTCCAGCACCCCTTAGCAGTTCTGTTTTCACTGTTGCCCAGGTGAGCTGACCTGGACGTGGGTGTGTCTATCCGCCCGCAGGACTGAGAAGCTGACAATACCTTGGTTGACACGGCTCTCACTTTGGGAGGATGGCACACCTTCTGGGTCGCTTCCTGAGGCACCCCACAGCCTGAGGAGACACCGTGTTCTCCTTGGCCCCATTTCTGGGGCCTCACTGTATGTAGGGTTGGATTTAAGTGCTTCAGAAACCTCTGCCCACGGTGTCACCTTGTCACTGCTCATTAGACCCTATTTTCCTGCAGGACAGTCAGGTGCAAATGCACAGTGCTGAGCTCCTCGAGGGTATGTGTTTTGCAAAATGTGTTGAATATGCCTTTCTATGGCTGTTTCCCAAGCATGAGACTGGGAGTCCAGGCTGTGGAGTCAGCCAGGCCTTGGTTCAAATCCCAGCTCTGCTATGTACTAACTTTATGACCACCTGGAGTTACTTAATCTCTCTGGGCATCGATGTCCTAATTTATAAAATGGGGTTATGATGGTCCCTGCATCTGAAGGTTTTGGTGGCTTAAATGAGATAATGCATATGAAACTCAACTCAGCATGCTGTTGGCTCATGGTTATGATGCTAACTCCTGAGACCGTCGGCCACCAGAGCGGACACTCTGAGTGCAGGACAGCGGCAGTGGAGTCCTCGGGAGTCGTGGTGGAGGGGTCTCACTAGGTGAGCTCTGCAGACTGTGGGTGGGGCCTAGAATTGGCGCTGAGGCTCTTTGGAATAAGGCAGTGGCCTCCCTTCACACATGTAGGAAAGGCCCTGAATGCAGAGCAAACAAAAAAGCCAAAGCCACCTCACACCATCCCCAGAAAATGCGAGTGAGCGGCAGAGACGTTCCTGTCCTCTAACCCTGTGCCCTTCTCCCCTAGTGCTCCTGCGGGAAGAAGTGTCGCGGCTCCAGGAGGAAGTTCACCTTCTCCGGCAGATGAAGGAGATGTTGGCGAAGGACCTGGAGGAGTCGCAGGGCGGCAAGTCCTCTGAGGTCCTGTCGGCCACCGAGCTCAGGGTCCAGCTGGCCCAGAAGGAGCAGGAGCTAGCCAGAGCCAAAGAAGCCTTGCAGGGTGAGTGACGGGTCAGCAGCAGTTCCTTCACTGGGAGCTCAGGCCCCAGGGATCTGGGGTCCTCCCCATGCAGGGGAAGTGACGCAGATGGACACAGGGGTCTCCCAGCACCCACCTCCAGCTGCGGCTGCCCTGTCCCTTCTTCGAGTGGAATTCTGCATCTTGTGGGCTGGGTGCAGATGCCATTCCTTCCTCCAGTGTGACCATCACACATTGTCCATATGGCTGGATGTGAGGTGTCTCCCTCTGGGGTGTGAATGGTGAATGGGCATCTTGGCTGGACCAGGACGCTGACCCAGCAGCCGAGTCTCTCTTACCCAGCACCCTTGGGGTCCTTCGGTGCCTCCACTCAGGGCACAGTGTGGCTGCACTGATTTCTCTGCTGGAGGACATGTCTGTGTCCCATGCGTCCTTCTTGCTCACCATGATGGGCTCTCCTGGGCCCAGAGGAAGGAGTTGGAAGATGACATGGTGTAGTGTCCAGGGGGTCTCTTGAAGACAAGGACCACAGACCTGTAACTACCATGTGGCTGGTGTGTCTTCAGCCAGAAATTGCTTTAGGAGATGAGGAAACCGGTGTCCACATGCTCAGCCTGGTTTCCCTGGAGGGACCCACATCCCTCTCTCCCGGAAGTCACCTGCCCACATTCTATGGGGCTGGAAGAAGGGTCTCAGCGGGTTATTTGAGAAAGGTTGGAAGCCATCATGTAACCTGTGAGTGGACTCCACAGTGCTTGGAGAACTCAGGCATGAAACATCTGGGGAAAACACAGCCTTAGGGGTCTGCATTGATTCTCTTAAGCCCCCTCAGTGTCTTTGCTTCTTCTAGAAAAGACAATAAAGCTTTGCAACCTTCTTTCCACTTACCATTCACTAGAACAATGAATCCTCTTTAAAAATGTTGTTTCTGAAGCTAAAGCAGGTTTATTAATTAGGTTAATACCATGCTGCTGTAACAAAGAGACCCCAAAACACAGAGGCTTAAATAATCTGTTTCTTCCTTAACCACCCCTCAGTGAGCATTTGAGGCCGGTTGGGTGTATGTGTTTCCCTCAGTCTGTGAGAGACCCCAGGGAAAGAGCCAGAATCGAGGGCCAGAGATTTGCCTTTGTGAGAGCTTGGTCATGTGACCATTCCTAGATGCAGAGGGTTCTGGGAAATGTAGTTTCTAGCTAGGTGGTCTTGTCCCAGCTAGGACTCTAACAGGGTAAAAGGGAGAATGGATTTTGCTGGACAGTTAATCGGCTCAGTCAGAGCCAATTCCCTGACAAGAGGTGTGATGTGGGCAGCAGGCCAAGAAGGCTATCTGTCCAGAGCCCAGCTGACCATCCCCCAGAAAGCCTGGGAAGTCCTCAGTTGAGGGTGAGCCCATATCCAGAGTGTCACAGCACTCTTGACAAGTGTTCTTTTCAGCAGTACATGTTGCTCTCCAAGGCAGGTAGATGACCCTCTTCTTCTGGGGTCTTGTTTCTGATGGGGTCACGGCGGCAGCATTTTGGGTGGTCTTTTGAAGCTGTAATAGACATTGGGGTGCATTGTGGCCCAGCTGACATGGCATGCCTGGGAAGTCATTTTGCCAAGTAGGCGCACTTTTCCTCTATGCAGCCACCCGGCAGTCTAGGCAGATCTGTGTGAGCCATCCTCCACGCCCAGCTTCCCAGGATCCTGTAATATCCATTCTCCTTATCAGGATGGAGACCCAAGTCTCGGGAATCTCCCACAAGCAAGTGCTGCTGGGCTCAGGCTGTGCAAGCTGTTGTCGTTTGGTCTAGCCAAGCTTTATCATGTAGTGGAGAGTAGGGACTGGCTCAGGAAGCAGCCAGATGCTGCTCAATCACCTTTCCCACTCTGTGTCCCAGGGACAGAGACGCCAACCTCCACGTCTTTGACCAGGTACAGGATTCTCACCCCTATGTGCTCTTCTGGATCTGCAAGGAGGAGAAAACCCTCCCTTAGCGGTTCCCGGGCCTACAGGGATGGGCTGGGGGTGGCGGCGGGAGTTAAGCAGAGGCTCACTTACACCACCATCCCCAGCTCCTTGGAGGCTACAACCTAGCCTCTTTAAACCTACAATCTAGGATGTACAACCTAGCCACTCCGTTCCTGATCTGAGTGATTGGACATTAACAGTGACTTTGCAGGAGGTTGTGAGAATGAAACGAGGTAATGTCTGGAAAGGTGATAGTTCCTGCTGTTGTCATAATGTACATCCTCTTCCCTTTAGCCCACAAGGCACAGAGCTGTACAGGCAATCTTTACTAACTCTGTGCTGTAAGATTTCTTATCCACCACCAAAGATCTTTGGCCTTGCCCAGGGACACAGAGATCTACCCCTTTGTAGGAATATTAATATAAGCAACAAGGACTTGTCAGTATTCATGAAAAGGAAGCTTTATTGAGCACCTACTGGGCGCCAACACTGTTCTAAGTACATGACTTACCATTCACCTCAATCCTGCCAGGAGCTAGAAACCCCATTTCTCAGGTGGAGACGCCTGAATGAGGTTCAGGGAAAGTAAATAACTTGACCAAGGTGGCAGAGCTAATTAGCAGAAGCAGAGACTTTTTTCCACTGCACAGACACGCCTCATCTTCCCTCTGGGTATGGTCGCAGGGAAGGAAGTTGGCCCAGATGCCAGAGACAGAAGCCATTCTTACTTCAGTGGCGGTGACAGCAGACTCAAGTCAGATCTGGGGGCTTGAATCCCACCTCTACCATTTATTAGCTATGTGAGCTTGGATGCATTTTTTTGTTGTTGTTGTTGTTTACTTTTTTATTTTCCTCTAAGTTCTGGGTTACATGTGCAGAACGTGCAGCTTTGTTACATAGGTATATGTGTGCCATGGTGGTTTGCTGCACCTGTCAACTCGTCATCTAGGTTTTAATTAGGTATTTGTCCTAATGCTGTCCCTCCCCTTGCCCCCTACCCCCCAACAGGCCCCAGTGTGTGATGTTCCCCTCCCTGCATCTACATGTTCTTATTGTTTGACTCCCACTTATGAGTGAGAACGTGTGGTGTTTGGTTTTCTGTTCCTGTGTTAGTTTGCTGAGAATGATGGTTTCTAGCTTCATCCATGTCCCTGCAAAGGACATGAACTAATTCTTTTTTATGGTTGCATAGTATTCCATGTTGTATATGTACCACATTTTCTTTATCCAGTCTGTCATTGATGGGCATTTGGGTTGGTTCCAAGTCTTTGCTATTGTAAATAGTGCTGCAGTAAACATACGTGTACATGTGTCTCTATAGTAGAATGATTTATAATCCTTTGGGTATATGCCCAGTAATGGGATTCCTGGGTCAAATGGTATTTCTGGTTCTAGAGCTTGGATACATTCTTTAACCTCCCTGCCCCATGATTCCTTTGCTGAGAGTAATAGTAACAATGCCTGTTTTTCTTATAATTGGGACTAATAAACAGTAGCTACTTCATAGGATTGTTGTGAAGATTGAGGTGTAAAGTGCATGGCCTGGTGTGTAGTACCATTAGTGCCAATACTGAGATCTGCTTGGAGATGTTCCTTGTCTGATTCTCATGAGGGGTGGCCCAGACCTGAGACCACCCCCTGAGCCCATCCAAGCTCAAGGTAGCTGCATTCCTGAAAGGCAGTGAGTTGGCACCTTCAGCCACCACAAGCATCCTGCCTGGAATTCTACAAAGTCATAAATAAGATGCTTCACCAGCCACAGCACATGGTGAGTAAATTGCAGACAGATGCGGGCAGAAGGAGTCCAGGGCATGGAAAGGGATTTATATGCCCATAATGAGGAGAGGGGGAATAAACGCACAAGCCGAGCAAGCAGCAGATGTTGGGCGACACTTGTTAACATCCAGTGTCCCTAATGTGGGAAAAAGCAGAGCCCCCAAAGACTTGCCCCCTGGCAGATTCTCTCTCCAACTAACTCCCCCACCGTCTTTGTGTTTGAATGAGACCTGAAATTTCTAGCATGTGAGAGGAATAGGAACTCAAGCAGGCACCCAAAACATCAGTCTGCGGTTACAACACAAAAGCAATGAAAAGAATCTTGTTTGGGAAAAACGGGGGCTTAGAAGATTCCTTTGTTTCTTTGGAAATGAGTGTGGGAATATTTGGTTTTGAATTTTGGTCTCATCATGAGCTTAAAGGCAGAAGCCTGAATGATTGTTTAAGAAATATATTTTTTTTTTCTTTTTTTTTTTGAGACAGTCTCACTCTGTCATCCAGGCTTGGAGTGCACTGGTGCAATCTCAGCTCACTGCAACCTCTGCCTCCCGGGCTCAAACGAGCCTCCAGAGAAGCTGGAACTACAGGCACACACCACCATGCCCGGCTAATTTTTGTATTTTTTTTTGTAGAGACGGAGGCTTGCCATGTTGCTCAGGCTGGTCTCGAACTCCTGGGCTCAAGCGATCTGCCCAGGTCGGCTTTCCAAAGTGCTGAGATTATAAGCATGAGCCACCAAGCCCAGCTCATCAATGGTATCATCTTATGTATAAACTGCATGAGCCCTGCCCAGCACATGTGGTAAGCGTGTAGCCTGGGGGACCCCTTTGAGGTGTCTGTTGATTTCCTCAGGCCTCCACAATTTCATGATTTCTCCGCGAATCAAGGCAGCACAGAAACAATGATAGTGAAAATTTGCTTCATTCCTTTTTAAATCTCTTAACAGCATGTCAAGTGTTTTGAGCGTGTTCCCACAACAATAAATACTCTTTGAAAACCTAATTTTTAATGACTACATAATGTTCTGCCAAATGGAGATAGCATAATTTATTTAGCCATTTCCCTATTATTAGACACTTAAGTTGTTTCCACTTTTTTTCTCTCTCTGTCTTTTGTTTGTTTGTTTGTTTGTTTGCCATTATATAACACTGTCATAAAGATCTGTGTATGTAAATCTGTTTATTTTCATAAGGCAGCATTTCTTAAGCTCTTTGGCCTGAGGACCTCTTTATATCTTTACAAAACTGAAGACCCCAAAGAGCTTTTGCTCATATGGTTTAGATCTATTAGTATTAATGTTTTCAAAATTAAAACTAGAAAAAATATGTAAATCTTTAGTAATTTATTTTAAAATCATCATAATAAATTCATTATATGTTAACATAAGTACAGTTATCTTTTTCTTTCCTTTCCTTTTCTTTTTTTTTTTTTTTTTTTTTTGAGATAGTTTCACTGTGTCACCCAGGCTTGAGTGTAGGGGCGTGACCTCGGCTCACTGCAACCTCCGCCTCCTGGGTTCAAGTGATTCTCGTGCCTCAGCCTCCCAAGTAGCTGGGATTACAGGCACGCGCCACCATGCCCAGCTAATTTTTGTATTTTTAGTCCTGGGTTCAAGTGATTCTCGTGCCTCAGCCTCCCAAGTAGCTGGGATTACAGGCACGTGCCACCATGCCCAGCTAATTTTTGTATTTTTAGCAGAGACAGGATTTCACTGTGTTGCCCAGGCTGGTCTGGAACTCTTGACCTTAAGCAATCTGCCCGCCTCAGCCTCCCAAAGTGCTGGGATTACAGGCGTGAGACACCTTGCCCCACCAATATAGTTATGTTTTAATGAGAAGTAGCTGTATTTTCCCAAACAGATTCGAGTGAGAAGAGCAGCATTGTTTTTTAAACATTTTTGTAAAACTCACTGGTGTCTGGCTTCATAGCAGAGTGCTGAATTCTCATCTCTGCTCCGTCTGTCTAGTGTGATTGTTGTTTTGGTTGAAAATCTGGCGTACGCAGTTTTGTATTAATAGTTGGAGAAGGAAGGATTATATTAATTGCCTTGTTAGATAATTGTGGGTGTTCTTTGATACCATGCTGAAACTCAGTGGTAGTTTCTTGAAGGTTCGTTGCAGTGCGCATCTGAAACCTAATCCTTTGTACTCTGCTATGTTAAAATCCACTGGTCTAATTTGCACTTTGAAATGGGTATTTTACCCACATTTTTTTTTCTTTTGAGATAGAGTCTTGCTCTGTCTCACCCAGACTGGAGTACAGTGGCGCCATCTCAGCTCACTGCAACCTCCATCTCCTGGGTTCAAACGATTCTCCTGTCTCAGCCCCGTGAGTAGCTGGGACTACGGGCGTGTGCCACCACACCCAGCTAATTTTGTATTTTTAATAGAGACTGGGTTTCACCATGTTGGCCAGGCTGGTCTCGAACCCCTGACCTCAGGTGATCACCCGACTCAGCCTCCCAAAGTGCTGGGATTACAGGCATGAGCCACTGCACCCGGCCCCTGCATATGTATTACTGGCGGAAAATGGCTTGAACAAAGGCTTGAAGACTAGTCTGCACATGGAGGTGGGAAGGGACACCTGATGTTGAGGCTTTGATGCAGGCAGATGGTGGGCGATGGTCACGGTGAACTCGAGGGTCACACCAGAAGCTCAGGGACCTTGGAGCTTTTCAGCAGGAGTCACTATGTGAAGTGTGGTGTTTTAGGATGTCCCCATTTTCGTTTCCCTCCCTCTCCCTCCCTTTGCAGCCTGGTCACTGTCCTTCTGGCACATGGTGGTGTGGTTACATCCGTGTGGCTCCTGGATGTGCCTATGGTATCACCTCCCTTCTGTCCCCTCAAGGTCTCTGCATTTGTACTTTATTCTCCCCCAGCCTCCAGATGGTCACTCTTCCGCCTGCTTCAGGTTTAGGCTCCACATCCTCTAGGCAGCTTTCTGGACCAGCTTCCCTGCCCGATGGGCTCAGGGCCTGTTTTTGGCAGAATAATGATGTCCCCCTCTCCCAAAGATGTCCCCAGCCTAATTCCTGGGACTTGTGAATGAGTTAGGTCACACGGCAAAGGGGAACGAAGCTTGCCAATCAGATGTCCCTGGGATGAGTCTCCGGTGGGCCCAGTGGATCACAAGGGCCCTTGAAAGTAGAAGGGGAGGCAGAAGAGAGAGTCAGAGGAGATGTGACCGGAGGAGCAGAGGCCAGAGGGATTCAATGTGGGGCCTTGACACATTGTTGCTGGCTTTGAAGACACAGGAAGGGGCTGCAAGCCAAGGAGTGCAGGCGACCTCTAGAAGCTGGGAAAGACAAGGAAACAGGCTTTCCCCAGAGCCTCCAGAAGAAAGGCAGTCCTGCCAACACCAGGGTTTTAGCCCGGTAACACCCATTTTAGACCTGTGACCTCCAGAACTACTATAAGAACATTCATTTGTATTAAATTAATTTGTATTATGTTAGGCCAGCAGTCCCCAACCTTTTAGGCACCAGGGGCCAGTTTCATGGAAGACAATTTTTCCATGGACCAGGTGTCCGGGGTTGGGGGATGGTTTTGGGATGATTCCAGTGCATTACATGCACTACATTTCTTGTGCACTTAATTTCTATTATTATTACATTGTAATATATAGTGAAATAATTATACAATTCACCCTAATGTAGAATCAGTGGGAGACCTGAGCTTGTTTTCCTGCAACTAGATGGTCCCATCTAGGGGTGATGGGAGACAGTGACAGATCATCAGGCATTAGATTCTAATAAGGAGCACGCAACCTAGATCCCTCACATGCGCAGTTCACAAGAGGGTTCGTGCTCCTATGAGAGTCTGATGCCATCGCTGCTGATCAGACGGGGGGTGGAGCTCAGGCGGTAATGTGAGTGATGGGGAGCAGCTGTAAATACAGATGAAACTTCGCTCGCTCGCCCCTCACCTCCCGCTGTGCAGCCTGCTTCCTAAGAGGCCAGGGACCAGTACCAGTCCATGGCCTGGGGCTTGGAGACCCCGTGTGAAGCCACTGCATTGTGTCACTTTGTTACAACAAGAATAGGAAATGAACCAGGCCCTCTCTTTCCCTGGACTTGGCAGCCCTAAACACTGCCCTCTCTCAGGGCTTAGGACATGTGAGGGTCATCTGTTTCCTTTAGAAATGCCTGCAGGGCACAGCAGCCAGCACAGGGCGGGTGGAGTTAGCTAGCACTGACTGAGCATGGAGCAGAAGAAAGGATCAGGAGTTTCCTCTCCTTACTGGAAGGACTAAGGCCTGTGGGAGCCTTTTCCCTGCCACAGAGTGAGTCACCTGCCTTACACTGAGCTCCTGGAAGAAACACAACTTTATTATTTAATTTGCTCATTCACCAAATGTTCCCTGAAAGCTTCCCTACCCCAGAGCTTGTGCCGATGCCTGTGGTTCAGAGCATTCCAGGCCCTGCTCAGAGTCTAGGGACATGCCTGAAACCTACGACACACTCAGTGTACCTTACTTGAATCCTATTTTTCCAAGTGGCCAACCAGGCCTGTAGATGAGAGTCTATCCCATAGGCATTCCTGCTTCAAGGAGTTCTAGGCTGCAGAGACTATCTTAAGCCCAGCGGGGTCGGTGGGGCTGGAAGACTAAAGCTCCCAGCAGGTGCAGCCATGCCCTGGCTGCCTTTGCAGATGTCACCAGGCCTGCAGACAGTGGGGTAGTAGGTGGCCTGAGAGGGTGTTGAATAGAACGATGTGTCATCTGTGCTGGGGCGGCCATGCCCACTTGCTTTCTTAGACACACATCCTTGTCACCACAGCACTGTGTGGGTTTGAAAAGCTACTTGATGTTTCCTGTGTCCCTTCCCACATCCGCACTTCATTCTTAGTCTCATTCCCCCCATCAAAGACATGTTCATCTTCTATGCAGTTTATCACCTGGGGTTGAATGTGTATGTTCCTCTTTAGTAAATTCATACGCTTGAAGCTACTGCTGTTTCTTGAGCCTGGTGGCTCTCGGGGCTGCTGCTGCAGGGGGCCCCCCCTGAGCCAGCCCCTCCGTCCCACAGCCCTGACGTAGAAGACTCTTTGCTGGTAAATCTCGGAACTCAGTGGAAGCTTCCACAAAGTTTAACTCTACAGGCAGAATGTCTTCCTTACATACTACCGGCTGCTTTTAAATATTGTTAACAGATCCCTCTTAAAGGCTTCTTAGACTCCACATTTTGATCCAGTTGATAATAATTGATGGTCAGGTGGAAGAATTGCCCAGGCTCTGTTGTTGTTCTGTTATAGTTGCCACTGGACCTGCTTTCAGCACCCTCACCCTGGCTGCTTCAGAGGGCAGCTGGATTCTTAAAAAGAACCCATGCCCTAATGCACAAGTACTTTTTATTTTATTTTATATTTTTTTCGTGGGGGGGACAGAGTCTTACTCTGTCGCCCAGGCTGGAGTGCAGTGGCATGATCTTGGCTCACTGCAACCTCTACCTCCTGGGTTCAAGCGATTCTCCTGCCTCAGCCTCCTGAGTAGCTGGGATTACAGGCGCCCGCCACCACGCCCAGCTGATTTTCGCATTTTTAGTAGAGATGGGGTTTCACCGTGTTGGCCAGGCTGGTCTTGAACTCCTGACTTCAAGTGATTCACCTGCCTCGGCCTCCCAAAGTGCTGGGATTATAGGCATGAGCCATGGCGCCTGGCCCACAAGCACTTTTTAAAAATAATTAATAATCATCATCATTTAATTTGAGAGTAGTTTGAGGTTTACAGAAAAGTTGCTAAGATAGTACAGAGCGTTGCTGTATACCCAGTTTCCCCGTTAAGATCCTTCAATTACCTTGCACAAGAGCCTTAAAACCATCTCTTGTGTCGTGCTTGCTGATATCTCATTGGCCAAAGCAAGTCACCTGACCAAGCCCTGTATCACGTGGGCGGGGCTCTGCAAGGCCAGGCTCCTTGGCAACCCGGTGACTCATAGTCCAACACAGAGATCCTTTTAAATAGAATTGTTTCCAGAACCTGCCCTGAAGTCTGGGGTTCTGGTGACTGACAGTCTACACATTGCAACAAACTTTGTCCCCTTTGCTTTTTATGCAGTAATTTTTTTTTGCACCCGAGGAACTGATGTTCTCGTCCTCATCTGGGGTTTTTAGCACTGAGTCCTTGACCCTCTGTGAGTTGGACAGGCAGCCAGGACGGCGCCTTCCCCCAGGCGTCCCTGTCCCCCCACACAGCCTCCCTAACATGTGCCCTTTCCGGCGTCTGCTTCAACATTTGGATCAGCTTCTTAGTAGATTCCGTGATGTCTTAAGGTTCTAATTATGGAAGTCTTCCATTTATCCTGAGAACAACGGAAAGGCTGGTCTGTTTGCAAATGCACAGACACCCTCTAGCACTCGCCCACGCCCATCTGATGCTTGTTTTGGAAACATTTACCAGAGCTCAACTCTTCCGTGTTCTGGGGAGGGGAGATTAAGCCCATTTTGTAGTTGGGAAGACTGAGGTGTGAACACATACTGCATCACTTTGGAGTGATAATCATTTCGGCTGGCATGTATTTAGCACTTGGAATTTGCCAGGCACTCTTCATTCCTTTGCCTGCGTGAGTCATCAGTCCTCCCAACAACCCATGTTCGATGGGTAGTGTTAGCCTCAGTTTCCCCATCTATAAAATGGGGATGAGAGAGGTTAAGAAATTATTCTGGCCGGATGCGGTGGCTCACACCTGTAATCCCATCACTTTGAGAGGCCAAGGCGGGCGAATCACGAGGTCAGGAGTTTGAGACCAGCCTGACCAACATGGTGAAACCCTGTCCTTACTAAAAATACAAAAATTAGCCAGGCATGGTGGCGCGTGCCTGTAATCCCAGCTACTCAGGAGGCTGAGGCAGGAGAATTGCTTGAATCCGGGAGGCAGAGGTTGCGGTGGGCTGAGATTGCGCCGCGGCACGCCAGCCTGGGCGACAGAGCGAGACTCTGTCTCAAACAAAAAAAGAAAAGAAAAGAAAATCTTCTACGGCCTTCTAGCTAGTAGGTTTTGGAGCCAAAGCTTGATCCCTAATGAGTCTGTTTTCCAAACTGATTTTCTTCATAGATATTTGGCAGGTACTTCTTTGATTCTGAGATTCTCAGGGGTGATCACAGCAGAAAAGAGGAAAAGAGTGAAATAGGGAAGAGAGGAGAAAGAGGAGAGGATCTGGAAGTGGGTGTCTTTCAGACGCCCCCTTCCCTGGAGGCACCAGGAGTTTTGTTTTGTTTTGTTTTGTTTTGTTTTGTTTTGTTTTGTTTTGTTTTGTTTTTTGAGACGGACTCTCGCTCTGTTGCCCAGGCTGGAATGCAGTGGCGCGATCTCTGCTCACTGCAAGCTCCGCCTCTCGGGTTCACACCATTCGGCACCAGGAGTTTTAATGCATTCTCAGTCTTTGCTCTGAAAATGGTCCCCGGGAAGAAAGGCTGCCAGGTTGCTCTCTTGGCCACACCAGACAGAAGTTTTTCTTCCCACCTCCTCCCGGTCTCGTCCTCCTTCCCCGGCAGCGCATTGAGCATGCTCCAGCCCCCGGAAATGCCAGTGGTCTCGGCTGCAGCAGAGGCTGTCTTTACGTTAGGGGCAGAGGCTGCACACGCTGATCCTCAGCTTTTAATTAATCCACCCCTCCCTGGCCCCTTCCCAGGAAAGGTCAGAGATGGATTCTGCAGAATGAGGACAGGACTCGGTGTGCGTCAAGCCAGGCTCTCCAAATGCCTTTCAGAAGACCTTGCCCAAGACCCCATTAAATTTTGCTTGGAGCATGGCCTCCATCACCGTGCAGGTCTTCATGCCTACCTGGCCATGACAGGGTCAGGACATGACCTTGAAAGTGTGGCAAGAAAATGAAAGCCACGCTGGCCTCCATCCCAGGAGAAGACCTTTGGTGTGAGCAGGGGAGGGTCATCTTCAGAGTTGGCCTCAGAGGCAGTGCAGGGCACTCTTGCTCTGCGGTGCCTGAGCTTGGCTCAGTTGAGCACAGGTCCAAGGCGGCTGTGGACACAGGGTCAAGTCTGACACAGGCCTTGACCCTGATTCACCTCACCCCTGCTTGGCTCCCAGGGGAATGCGCTGCTGACCTCAGACTGGGAACTTTTTTTTGTTTTTTGAGTTGGAGTCTCACTCTTGTCGCCTAGGCTAGAGTGCAATGGCACAATCTCAGCTCACTGCAACCCTGCCTCCCGAGTTCCAGCGATTCTCCTACCTCAGCCTCCTGAGTAGCTGGGATTACAGGCACCTGCCACCACGCCCGGCTAATTTTTGTATTTTTAGTAGAGACGGGGTTTCACCATGTTGGCCAGACTGGTCTCGAACTCCTGACCTCAAGTGATTCGCCCACTGTGGCCTCCCAAAGTGCTGCGATTACAGGCGGGAGCCACTGTGCCTGGCCGTGAGCTCTTTTTGTAGAGCAGCCCCTGCTCATGGTCAGTCAGCAAAGGAGGTAGCAGGGCTTTGGGGTATTGAATGCAACACAGGAGAGGGGGTGTGGGGAACAGGGACTGCAGTTTCACTCAGATTTAGCAAAACGTATCGAGCACCTCCGAGAGCCGGCCCTATCCTGAGCATGCCATACGCCTTCTCTTCAC
This sequence comes from Gorilla gorilla gorilla, assembly GCF_029281585.2. Classification (NCBI taxonomy): domain Eukaryota; kingdom Metazoa; phylum Chordata; class Mammalia; order Primates; family Hominidae; genus Gorilla; species Gorilla gorilla. Next base: position 225,217,414 of record NC_073224.2, on the reverse strand, counting down.
ATTATCCCCAGAACAACCCCATGACATAGATGGGGTCACCCTGCCTTTACAGTTGGGGAGACTGAGGCTCCAAGATTGTACAGCATGCGAGTCTCAGCATTTGGATTTGAAGCTCTGTGTCTGACACAGATCCATCAATGCTGCACCGGTGCTAGTTTTCCATCAGTAGACATCGTTTTAATGTTACTAAAATATTACTAGAATCCCACTCATTCATTCAACAGATACTTGTTGAAGTCCTACTGTTTGCCAGACATTATTCTGGGCACTTGGGGTTTATCTGTGAGCATGTTAGGAATAACGCTCAAAATCCTAGGGAAATTGAACACTCAAACAAAGGATTCTTAGCAAAGCAATTGTACTTCTGCGCAGAGGGGTACCTCCTTGGCCAGTTGCCATGAGAGCACACCTGAACAAAGGGGCACGAGAGCCTTTATTCCTGATGCAAGTCCTGCCCCTGTACCCTTTCCCCACTGGCTGGGGTCATACAATCTAAACTAATCCCAGTTGACTGAACATTTGATTTTTTTTTAGATAGGGTGGGCACGTAAAAGAAAGTGGAGAGGAAGGGGAAGGGGTGTCTGTAATGAGCTAGAAAGTTAGTCCTCTTTCCAAATAAGGAAAGGAATGTGAGCTGGTACTGATAACGCTTGGTACTGTGGCATGCCTGGGCATTTAACAAAGGCAAGAAGGAAAAAAGGAGAAGAAAAGGGGGGGTGGTACAATGAATTAAAGAATAAAAGATTGATCAGATTATTTGAAGAAAAACCTCATCATATCCCACAGCAGAATTGACAAAGATCCATTTCTTGTGGAGATTACATTCTAGAAGGGTGCACCGGTTACTACTGCTGTGTAACACACTGCCTGTAAATCTTAGTGGCATAAAGCAACCACCGTTTTTCTTACGTCTCATGATCTTGTGAATCAGGGATTTGGCAGGGCTCAGCTAGGCGATTCTTAGGTTCTCTGTGGTGTCAGTAGGGGTACTTCCATGCTATTCCTCTGGACGACCCAAGATGGCTTCACTCACATATCTGGTGCCATGGCAGGATGGCTGGGCTTAGCTGGGTTCGGCAACCACATGCCCATTTGCAGCCCCTTCAGCATAGTAGTCAGACTTTGTACATGGACGCTAAGGGCTCCCACAGAGAGGGCTCCAGGAAACCAAGTGCAAGCTGCCAGGCTTCTTATGACCTAGTCCTAGGAGTCACTTAGCATCACTTCTGCCACATTCTGTTGGTGACAGGCCAGCCAGACCCCACACTATAAAAGGCATGTGGCATGGGAGATGCATTTGTGTCCAGCTTTGCAAAAATACCATCTGCCATGGTGGGAAGGAAAAAGGCAAACAAACAATGTAGCAAAAAGTAAATGTATGCTGTTTTAGGGGATTGTAGGTACTATATGGAAATGAAGATTTTAAAGTAGGGTAAGATCAGACCCAGCTGCTCCACTCCTGAGTGTTTACTCACCTAGGAAATACACATCCATACAAAGACTTGTACATACGTGGTTTTAGCAGCTTATTTTTAATAGCCAAAAACTGGAATCGGCCCAAAGGCTCATCAACAGATAAAAAAATAAGCGAACTGGTAATATTGTACAATGGAATCCTACTCAGTAATAAAGCAACAAACTGGGTACATATAACAACATAGAGAGATCTCAATTCTACTGAGTGACAGAGTCCAGGGGAAAAATGTATATAGGATATGATTCCATTTAAGGAGACTAGAAAATGCATGCTAATCTACAGGGACAGAAAGCTCCTGTAGGAACGTGGGCTTATTGCAGAGGGTAGGCAGAAACTGGGTGATGGGTATTTTCACCGTCTTGATTGTGGTGATAGTTTTGCAGGTGTGTACATATATCAGAGCATGTCAAATGGCACATGTTAAATATGTACAGTTTATTGTATTTTATTTAAAACCAATAAAGCTGTTTTTAGAAGGGGGTAAGGTGGCTTTGGAGTCCTGCGGATAGAGCATTGTAGGGCGAGGAGCATTTTAGAACCCTGTAAGTCACATCAGTGGGGTGGCCTCTGGCTTTGCCTTCTTTCCCTGTGTGCTGGCCTCAGCAGGTCACAGAGGGGACCCAGCCCCAGATGGGCAGAGTCCTCGAAGACAGGCAGACTGTGCCAGCTAGCTCCTGGGTGAGGGAAAGAGCAGAGAGTCTGCAGAGCTCCAATACCCAGGGCTCCTGGGCTCGCATTCCAGGAACAGGCAGAGACCAGCAAGGTCCAAAGCTGGATGTGCTGTGGCTTGAGCTCCCACCCAACTTTTTAAATAGGTCTGACCACCTGGCCCAGCTAGAGGCTGAGACATAAGCTCCTGATAGCCAGGCAGGCTGGACAGGCCTTCATGCCTGGAGCCTGATGTTGGAGCAGAAGGAGAGGCATTTTTCTTGGCACCCAGCTAAAAATTCAGACCAGCTTAGAGAGGAACGTTCTAATTTCAGCTTAGGGCCTGGTGCTATGGCTGAGAAAAGACCAAGGTTAAAATTCAATGTCTCCATGAATATAATATTTTTAAAAATAATCTTTAGATTTAAGGTATATATAATTAATAAAGTTTTCATATATTTATGGAATGTTTGTATAGTCCAGGCATGCATGGAATATAAATTCCACAGATTTCCTCCCAGCAGCCCTGTGAGTTGTTTTTCCCATTTTGCACATGAAAAGATTGAGGCCCAGAGACCTGACCTACTGGGAGGTGGAAATTAAAGCAAAGAAAGTGGCCGGGCACAGGGGCTCACGCCTGTAATCCCAGTACTTCGGGAGGCCGAGATGGGCGGATCATGAGGTCAGGAGATCAAGACCATCCTGGCTAACACGGTGAAACCCCGTCTCTACTAAAAATACAAAAAAATTAACTGGGCGTAGTGGCGGGCACCTGTAGTCCCAGCTACTCAGGAGGCTGAGGCAGGAGAAAGGCATGAACCCGGGAGGCGGAGCTTGCAGTGAGCTGAGATCGTGCCACTGCACTCCAGCCTGGGCGACTGAGCGAGACCCCGTCTCAAAAAAAAAGCAAAGAAAGTACACTCAGCTCTCAGACCTGCGTGGTGAGCCCACACACTGCACAGTGAGCCTGTTGCTGTTGGTTTTGGACGTGGCTAACAGTTTATTTTATTTTCTATTCATTTATTTATTTGAGACAAGGTCTCATTCCTATCACCCAGGCTGGAGTGCAGTGGCATAATCTCGGCTCACTGCAGCCTCAACTTCCTGGACTCAGATGATTCTCCCATCTCAGCCTCCTGAGTAGCTGGGACTACTCAGAACAGCACGTCATCAGGCCGGGCCTACTGTGGAGGCCAGTCACTCTTGCCCCGGCCACAAGAAGGACCGCAGGACTTAGGCCTGAGTGCTCACCCGGCAGCACAGACCTTGGCAGCCCCTGAATTCCGGAGGAACTGCTCACTCACAGGCTCTGGACCATGACGACCCAGAACATGGTTCAGACTCAGGCCCTTCCGGCAGAGCACATTGCCCGAGGGAAGAAAGTGGTCTTAGCGTGAACCCATGGGTTCCAGCAGAAATGCGTGAGCCGGATGAGCCCACGCTGCCCAGCCCCAGAGGAGGCTGGGAGGGGCTTCTTGGTTGGTTTGGCTTCTTGGCTGACCTGCGACGAGGCCCAACCAGATGGGCATTGGCTGTCCTGGAACATGGACTCTCCCCCTGGGTGCCCAGCACTGGGCTGAAGAACACACGGCAGGGCGCTCAAAAACTGGGCTCTAGGCAGGGCGCGGTGGCTCACGCCTGTAATCTCAGCACTTTGGGAGGCTGAGGCGAGCGGATCACAAGGTCAAGGAGTTCGAGACCAGTCTGGCCAACGTGGTGAAACCCTGTCTCTACTAAAAATACAAAAAAATTAGCCAGGTGTGGTGGTGGGCGCCTGTAATCCCAGCTACTTGGGAGGCTGAGGCAGGAGGATCACGTGAACCCGGGAGGCAGAGGTTGCAGTGAGCCAAGATCGTGCCACTACACTCCAGCCTGGGCGACAGTGTGAGACTCCATCTCAAATTAAAAACAAACAAACAAACAAGAAAAAAACTGGGCTCTGCTGAAGGCATAGGACTGAAAAGGCCATGGAGTCCTCGGAGCGGTGATTCCCCTGGGAGGGGCTGTGCTTTCCCACTTTGGGATGGAGGCCCTGAGGGTCAGGGCCTGACGGTGTCTGTCTCTGTCCTTCAGCCACAGGATTGCTCCTGTCCCCGCAGCTGGGTGAGTAAGCAAGGCTGGGAAAAGAGGGACGTAGTAGGGACAATTTGCTGGCCAGGACCTCAGGATGGCACTGGGTAGGTGCTCAGGGAGTGGGTGAGGAGCTGAGGGAGCACTCACACCCTCAGGTATGTACCCATGGTTCCATCCCAGATTCCGGAAGGTTAACGTGCCCCGACCCTGCCTTTCTGGTCGTGTGGCCTCTCAGCCCTGTCCTGAGCACTGACCTGTGTCTCCCCATTATGTGGCCACCAGATCCACCTGTGGAATGCACCTCTGCGGTGAGTGTCACGCTCTGCTGCCTCTGAGTCAGCTAGAGAATTCATGTGCCTGCCGAGGTCGGCAATGGGTGGCATCAGTGGAGAGAGAGGAAAGGCACACCCCTTTTTTCTTCCCTGTAGTTCGGGTGACTGCAGATTGCGGGAGACTCACTTCCTTCAGGTGCAGAATGGGCTGGGACGGGCCTGGGTGGCGCCCAGGGGAGAGGTCCACCAGGTGGCTCTGGCCAGGTCTGCCCACGAAGCCAAGCAGTTTTCTGGTGGGAGCTCCCAGCCTCTCACTCGCTTGCCTGGGCAGGGCTGACTGTTGGCCATTGTCTCTTAAGCCTTGCACCTGCTGTGGGGTGCACGTCTTTTTTTTTTTTTTTTTTTTTTTTTTTTTTTTTTTGAGGTGGAGTTTCGCTCTTGTTGCCCAGGCTGGAGTGCAATGGCACGATCTCGGCTCAACGCAACCTCCACCTCTCGGGTTCGAGCGATTCTCCTGCCTCCGCCTCCCAAGTAGGTGGGATTACAGGCATGTGCCACCACGCCCGGCTATGGGGTCCATATATCGAGGGCAGAGTTTCTGGTCCAGGCGAACGCTCTCTCCCCCTGGCCTTCCTCACGTCCTCCCATTCCCAGCTGGGGCTGGTTCTTGCTAAAGACCTCTTTCTTTCCTTGGGCACACGCTTGCTGGCAGGGCCTGAATCAGAGCTTTTTTTCAAGGTCTTCCTGGCTCAGATGGGTGAGCAACTTCAGCCAAGCCTTTTCGAGCTGCCAAAGACGGTGGATGTGGTTTGGGAGCAACACTCTTAAGAGATCTGTTAGAGCCACTGGGACGAGATGAAGAGCAGAGTCTGGCTGGCTGTGTTCTGCGGAGCATCTGGATTGTCAAAAGCATCCGGCAGCTTGAGGGATGTGATGGTGGGGAGGAGGGTCGACATGTGGTCTTGTTGATGGGACTGTTGTGTCCTTCTTCAGATGAGAAGGTGGTCAACAGTAGGCCCCACATTTTACCTTTTTGGGGATCTTCCAGACCGACCTGGGAAGCCCCTGAGGCAGTCTTCTTTGTTCGTTTCTCTTAATCTGATAGAGGTTCTTCTTCCCACTTTTCTGGAAATTCAGGTCCCCACCCCTGGGCTGCAGAGGGCAGTTTCGTGTTGGTCACTACTGGCCACCGAGCGCATCTCAGGCTCTGTGTGCTATGGGGGCTGAGTGTGTGGGTGTGGTCTTGCTCTCCTGGAAGATGGGGGGCTTTGCCAGGCAGAGGCAGTCTTTCTGAGCTGCTCCTAGAAGGGGGTCTGATGCCCAGACATAGCCGCCTCTGCTGCTATTCAGAGTCTGTTAGGAGTAAACGGGGAAGACAGTGAATAATTTGGGGATAGGAGGTACAGGAAGAGGGCAGTGGGAGGGAGGTTTTGGGGTATTTTTTGAGACGGAGTCTTGCTCTGTCACCCAGGCTGGAGTGCAACGGCGCAATCTCGGCTCACTGCAATCTCCATCTCCCGGGTTCAAGAGATTCTCCTGCCTCAGCCTCCTGAGCAGCTGGGATTACAGGCGCCTGCCACCATGCCCAGCTAATTTTTGTATTTTTAGTACAGACAGGGTTCACCATGTCGGCCAGGCTGGTCTCAAACTCCTAATCTCAGGTGATCCACCTGAGGTAATCCCAGCACTTTGGGAGGCCAAGGTGAGCGGATCACGAGGTGAGGAGTTCAAGACCAGCCTGACCAACGTGTGAAACCCCGTCTCTACTAAAAATGCAAAAATCTGCTGGGCATGGTGGTGGGCGCCTGTAATCCCAGCTACTCAGGAGGCTGAGGCAGAAGAATTGCTTGAACCCAGGAGGCAGAGGTTGCAGTGAGCCGAGATCGCGCCACTGCATTCCAGCCTGGGTGGCAGAGGGAGACTTCCTCTCAAAAAAAATAAATAAATAATGACAAATATAAAGTGAGCCCAGCATGCTGGGCCCTGCAATCAATTGATCGTGAGGTATTCCTGAGCTCATACTGTGTCCTGGAGCTATGGGTCCCTCTCGCCGCCAATGCACCTGGTCTTTTTCTGGAATTCAAGCAGGTGGCTCAGAGACCACCACATGCAAAGCCCATCCTTGGGGGCAAAGGCTTCCAAGGATGGGGAGGCCTCCATGGGCTTGGGTGGGTAAGCTCAGGGGAAGGGGCCCTGAGGACTTGTGGGGAGGCAGTAATGATGTGATAGACATTGGAATTGATGTTCCTGAGTTCAAATCCTGCCTCCTCTTGAACTTGGGCAAGTTGCTGAACTTGTGTGTCCCCACTGGTATTACGGGATTATAATAGTACCTACCCCTTGGTTGTGAAGATTAAATGAGCTGATTCATAGAGTTTAGAACGGTAAGTACCTATTTTTTATTTTTTAAATTTATTTACTTTTGAGACAGAGTCTCGCTCTGTTGCCCAGGCTGGAGTATAGTGGTGCAGTCTCGGTGCACTGCAACCTCCGCCTCCTGGATTCAAGCAATTCTCCTGTCTCAGCCTCCTGAGTAGCTAGGACTACAGTTGCAAGCCACCACACCTGGCTAATTTTTGTATTTTTAGTAGAGATGGGGTTTCACCATATTGGTCTGGCTGGTCTCAAACTCCTGACCTCAGGTGATCCGCCCACCTCCACCTCCCAAAGTGCTGGGATTACAGGCATGAGCCACTGTGCCTGGCCGTAAGTACCTATTTATTAAAGACCAGCTGTTTACTGTAAGTATTTTACTAAGCTTAGAGTGGCCGTATCATTTGTTGTTTAAACTGGGAGAGTTTTGCAAGAGAAGAGGGCTCTATTAAAAGTTGTGTTGGGAGAGTGGGAGTTAACAGGGATTTCCCGAGACAGACGGGATCTGTAGCCTTGCCCAGTGCTCAGGATCTGAGTAGGCAGGCAGGTGTGTCAGGCAGGCATCCCAGGTCAGGGGATGGCATAGGCAAAAGTGTGCAGGCTGGACGTTCGTGCTATGCGCAGGTGACCATGAGGCAGCCTTGGGGCCCACCTGCCCCCCTGGACAGGAATAGGAACATCTGTCCATCTGCACCCCGACTCCTTGACCCAGAAACACATCCTCGACTCTGCTCCAGGCTCATCTGCATAGTCCAAGACCATCTGCCTGTTCAGCATCGTGATTTGCGAGGACACAACAGGCCCCATTCTGTTTTTTATGGACCTGAAAAAGACATGATCTTTACCATGACAGAGAGGCAGGGGGTGTCTCGGAAACCATTCCGATGCCATGATAGACGGCAGGAAGCCGAGGCAGAGAAGGAAGTGGTTAAATCGTGGAGCACATCCTCAGTTGACACCAAAGGAACAATGCTTTCAGATCGAGGCCTCAGGAGGAAAAATGGGGGAGGCAGGAGGGGGAGGTGGGGTGGCTGGAGGAGGCTGGTGGCTCCTAGACTGTGTGTCTTCTGTGCGAGCCCCTGCAAGAGCATGTGACGCCCTGACAAGGCGGCGTATCCAGGCAACCGCCATTACTCATCCCCATGGCCACTGGGTCTTCCAGTGGAGCACCGTGCTCCTGGGGGTCAGGGCTCCCCAGAGGGACAGGGCAGCCTCCTCTGCAGAACAGCGGGGCCTGAGAGATGCCAGGAAAACGTGCTTGCTCCAAGAAGGGAAGGGAGAGTAGTTAGGAGCTGGAGGCCCAGCCTTGCCGGGAAAGTGGTGTGCCACAGCATAGCTGGGAGCTGGGGCCTAGCTCCCAACCCTGAATGCTTAGTGGGGTTTCTCGCTTTTTGCTGTCTCTGTTCCTAAAACGGATTTTTAAATTTCAAGTGCGTGCTTGACCCAGTAGCACAGTTCTGTGCATTAAAGACCTTAGCCCATGAAGCATAGACCAGTCTTGTGTGTTTTGTAAATCCATGTTTTTTAGGTATTAACAGAACTCCCACTAGCTTATATGGAGTTTTTATGCAAATTGGAAAAAGGTACCCACTCTGTGTAGACAGATAAGGAAAAGGTGCTCTTCTATCATTGAACACAGTCCTGTGCAACCCCATAGCCTGGTGATCAGGCAGTGGTATCTGCATGCAACCCCATCTCTGGGGGGTTATAGCCCTGTGGCAGGTTTGCTGCGAAAGCAGAGAGATACCTCCTCCTCCAGGTTGCCGGAGCCCTGCACTAAGCTGCACAATATGACAAACACAATATTGGCTACATTTCAGCTTCCACCTAACTCACCTATCAGGCACTTTTGGGCAGTGCACAAGCTGTGCGACTGTCCGTGGCAGCCCTGGGTATAAGTCACGGCCATCCTTGCTGGTTGTGGTTGGCATAAGGAGCAATACCCTCTGGATTTCATCTTAAAAGAATTTAAGGAAGAGAAAGGGGATGCAGTGCCTTTTCAACACACCCTGAGTTTGTTCAAACTAAAGACATGACCATGCCCCAGGTATAGCGTGCCATCCAGGGCACCTTTCTCACTTGGAGAAAGTGAGAGGTGAAGCACCTGTTAGGAGGGATTTACCCTGGCCTGTCAGCTGTGGTCTAAATGAGGCTGTCCCCTGCATGGAGTTAACGTTTGCCTGGAGAGCCTGTGTGCCAGGCTGTCTGCATACGTGGTGGCATTTGATCCTCACAGCAGACTGGTGAGATGGGTCCTGTTATCATGCCGACTTTCCAGTTGAGGTCACTGAGGCTCAGGGCTGGAAGGAGCTTGCAGCAGACACACAGCTGGCAAGTGGAGGAGCCGAGTCAGCACTCCAGCTGTTCCAGCCCACGATCCACACGCCTGACCACTGTACCTTAAAGACCAAACCCCTGTCTGTTGACATCTGAAGTTTCTCTGAGCCTTTAAAACGTGGCCTTTGGGTGGATGTGGGCGGGCTTGGGCATGGGACAGTGGTTCCCCACATGTTCCCTCTGAACTGAGGCCGCTGTTCCCAGCACCTGAGATTATTTTTTTTTTTTTTTTTTTTGACACGGAGTGACACTCTGTCACCCAGTCTGGAGTGCAGTGGTGCAGTCTCAGCTCGCTGCAACCTCTGCCTCCCAGGTTCAGGCAATTCTCCTGCCTCAGCCTCCCCAGCAGCTGGGACTACAGGCATGCGCCACCACGCCCAGCTAATATTGTATTTAGTAGAGACGCGGTTTCACCGTATTGGCTGTTCTGGTCTCGAATTCCTAACTTTGTAATCCACCCACCTTGGCCTCCCAAAGTGCTGGGATTACAGGCGTGAGCCACTGTGCCTGGCCAGCACCTGAGATCTTGAAAGGGATCCAGGCCCCTGTGTCAGCCAGGAGCCGGTGACCGATGTTGTCAGGGAAGACCAGAGGCCTAGTGCTGGATCTTCCCACTGCCTGAATTTCCAGATATCTTCCTGTGGCCCAAGAGCCTGCCATGCGAAGCACAGGTGCTGACCAAGGAGACAGAGGTCCCCATTAGTAAAGGTAGCCCGCACAGGCATCCTCTGGCTGGAACCTCTCCACCTCCTCCTTGGAGCAATGTTGAGGGTTGAGGGAGCTGCCGGCCCCGCAGCAGAGGCCCTGCAGCTTGTCCTTGATCATGGCAGCAAAAGGCTAACAAATTGCTTTTGCCTGCTGAAGGCAGCAGGGGCGCTTTTTATTCCAGAAATGAGAAGGGCATGCCTCTGAGGTTTCTCCAGAGACCCAAAGCACCGCTTCACCCATCCGCAGTGCCAGAATTTCATCTGAGTATTGTCTGCCTGCATTGTTTACACCAGGGTTCATGGGCGGGGTAAGGCTGTACACCCGCTACCTCCACCCCGGCAGGGATACTCAGCTTAGCACCTTCAGGATGGGCCCTGGACTTGACACTAGAGCCGGAGCCTTGGTCCTAGGATTGGAAGTGGGCACAGTAGATTCAGGCAGTCATTGAAAACTCAAATTAAAACAACCCTGAGATATGGTTGCTCGCCTATCAGATTGGCAAAACGCCTAAAGTACACCAGCCGGCTCAGCTGGCAAGCCTGCAGGAAAATAGCGCCCTCACCTGTGGTCGGTGTAAATGCAAAGTGACGTGACCCCTGTGGGGGGGATGTCTAGTTCCATGGAGCAAAATCACATATGCATTTACCCTTTGACTCATCACTGCTACTTCTAGGGATGTACCTTGAGGATAAAACTGCACAAATATGAAACAAGTCACTGCACAGTCTTTGTAGGATACATTCTAAAGCCTAAGAGAGGCCAGGCGTGGTGGCTCATACCTGTAATCCCAGCACCTTGGGAGGCTGAGGCAGGTGGATCACTTAAGGTCAGGAGTTTGAGACCAGCCTGGCCAACATGGTGAAAACCTGTCTCTACTAAAAATACAAAAATGAGCTGGGCGTGGTGGCACGCTTCTGTAATCCCAACTACTCAGGAGGCTGAGGCAGGAGAATCTCTTGAACCCAGGGGGTGGAGGTTGCAGTGAGCTGAGATCACACCATTGCACTCCAGCCTGGGCAACAAGAACAAAACTCTGTCCCAAAAATAAATTAATTAAATTAAATTAAATAAATAAAGCCTAAAAGAACGGGAAGCAAATTTTGAAGTTTATATAGATTTGTAGGCAGTGCTTTGGAGTAGTAATTCTGAAATTATTTTGTGATTACAGAGTAGAGCAAATGTGGCTGGGCATAGTGACTCACACCTGTAATCCAAGCACTTTGGGAGGCCGAGGCAGGCAGATCACTTGAAGTCAGGAGTTTGAGACCAGCTTGGCAAAACTCCATCTCTACTAAAAATACAAAATGAGCCAGGCATGGTGGTGCGCACCTGTAGTCCCAGCTAGTCGGGAGGCTGAGCATCTACATGGGAGGCTGAGGAATGAGAATCACTTGAACCCAGGAGGCAGAGGTTGCAGTGAGCTGAGATCATGCCACTCCACTCCAGCCTGGGAAACAGGCAAGACTCTGTCTCAAAAAAAAGAAAAAAGAAAAACATAGTAGAGCAAATGAGTAAATATATACTGTTAGGTACCAGGGTTCTCTCTGTGGGAAAAGGGCCTTCTCGTATGGAATGGGGGAAGGCGGTGGATTGGAGTTGGGGGCATCATTATGCTCTTTTGATGGTATAAATATGCAATTGACAAGTCATAACCATAGAAAGAAGAGCAAGAAGCCATGTCCCCCTGTAGCAATGCATGTATCTAGTGCCCACATCTCTCTATTTCTTGATGCCAGTCTCCATCAGAAGGAGCCAGGTCTCCTTGGACAAGTGGAGGATGCCAGGCATGAGGCAGTGGAAAGTAAAATGCAACTAGAGCCCCTTGTCCTTCCAGAACGCAAGAATGCATTCAAAGACAGATGGGTCCAAAAGACCCAGGCACTGGCTGAAAGGGACTCCTGCTGGCAAAGATGGGACAATTGAACATCCAATAAAATAATAAAAGAAATGGATGATTCAAGGGGGAAAGGAGGGCCTGTAATCCCAGCACTTTGGGAGGCCAAGGCGGGCAGATCACGAGGTCAGGAGTTCAAGATCAGCCTGGCCAATATGATGAAACCTCGTCTCTACTACAAATACAAAAATTAGCCAGGCGTGGTGATGCTCACCTGTAGTCCCAGCTATTCAGGAGGCTGAAGCAGAAGAATCACTTGAACCCAGGAGGCAGAGGTTGCAGTGAGCCAAGATCATGCCACTGCACTCCAGCCTGGGTGACAGAGCAAGACTCTGTCTCAAAAAAAAAGGTGGGGTGGGGGAGGAAGAGAAAAGATGAATGCTGATTAATAAACATAGAGGGACCGGGCCTGGTGGCTCACGCCTATAATCCCAGAACCTTGGTGGGAGGCCGAGGTGGGAGGCCAAGGTGGGAGGATCACTTGAGCTGAGGAGTTTGAGACCAGATTGGGCAACATAGGGAGACCCTGTCTCTATAAAACATTTTTAAAAATTAGCTGGGCATGGTGGCACTCCCCTGTGGTCCCACACTCTGGGGGCTGAGGCAGGAGGATGGCTTAAGCCCAGAAGGCCAAGGCTGCAGTGAGCTGAGATCGTGCCACTGCACTCCAGCCTGGGTGACACAGTGAGACCCTGCCTCAAAAATAAATAAATAAACAAACAAAGATGGAATGAAAGAATGAGAAGGCGTTACCAGTAATGGACAGACGGACATTATGGGCTTCCTGATGTGATGCTTTGAGAACACATTACCTGTGGGTTCGTTGGATTGAGGCAGGGCAGCTGACCTGGACTCTTCAAAAACTTCCATGTCATGAAAGACCCACAGAAGTGCCAGGCACGGTGACCCATGCTTGTAATCCCAGCACTTTGGGAGGCTGAGGCAGGCGGATCATGAGGTCAAGAGTTCAAGACCAGCCTGGCCAACATAGTGAAACCCTCGTCTCTACTAAGAATACAAAAATTAGCTGGGCATGGTGGCACATGCCTGTAATCCCAGCTACTCACGAGGCTGAGGCCGGAAAATCACTTGAACCCAGGAGGCGGAGGCTGCAGTGAGCTGAGATCACGCCACTGCACTCCAGCCTGGGCGACAGAGCCAGACTCTGTCTCGGAAAAAAAAAAAAAAAAAAAAAGGGAAAGAAAGACCCACAGAAGGCAAAGAGAACCCTCTAGATTAAAGGACAATCAGGAGCCAGGAGAGTTGATTGCAACATGTGATCTCATTTGGGATCCTGGATTGGAGGGGTGAAAAAGCCATGAAAACCGTTAAGGAGATGTTTGGAGAAGCTTGCATATGGACCTGCGTTCGATGATATTATTAACATCAGTGGGTAGTACAGTAATAAAACACATCACTAGCAGCTTTGAGAACCTGCAGTTCTCAGGGTGGTCCTCCTCCTGAGTGCTTGTCTTCTGGGCTCTGGCAGTTTAACAGCCTCGCTTTTGCAAAACGCCACCTCACCGATATGTGCCTTGCACTGGCCAAGCTCTGGGAACAGATGTTAATCCTTGTTTGCAGAGAGGAAACTTGTGTACAGTGATATTACTTCTCTTTATGAATATTTTAATATTAAGGCAGCAAATCCCAGAAAGTGCTGACCTGCTGCTTTTCTTGGTTGGTGCTTTCCAAGCAGTTCCGCAGTCCTGCTTGGTGCCAGCCTGAGCCAGGGCTGCGAAAGGAGTGTGTGGGCCACTGAGTACGGCTGGTGTGGGTCTCTAGCATGACGCCCCCAACCCTCCTTCATGAGGCTCAAAAGAACCAAAAGGGAATAACCTGTCACCTTAATTTGAGGTCACTTCAAGAAAGTGAGGCTCAATTCTAAATCTAAGTCAAAGGGTCAGTTGTTTGTTGGGGTGGAGGGACTCTGATGGAGCTCTGACTGGCTGCCTTCCCTGAGGTTGGCATGGGGGCCATTGGACACCAATCACTGTGCCTGCCCTCACCCACATAATCAGTAGGTTCCCAATAAGCAGTGAATGGTCACTGCTATTTTTCTCTATCCAATTTAATCAAATTCACGGTAGCAGGCACTCTGCCAGGTATCAGGAACACAGATAGTCATTCCAGAAATATCAATTGACCTCCGATGCATGCCAGGCCAGGGCTGGGCACTGAGGGTATCGAGTCCTGGTGGGCAGAGCAAACTGGGCAGTCTCCTCCAGCCCAGGCAGCGTAGAGGAGAAGCAAGGAATAAATAGGTGAATAGACAGTAAAAAGATGAGATGGTAATACATACTATGAAGGATTCAAATGGGAAGGCGCAGAAGAGAGTGTAGGGCTGCTTTGCACACGATTGCCAAAGAAGTTCTCTCTGGGCCGGGCACGGTGGCTCACACCTGTAATCCCAGCACTTTGGGAGGCTGAGGTGGGCAGATCATGAGGTCAGGAGTTCGAGACTAACCTGGCCAACATGGTGAAACCCCGTCTCTACTAAAGATACTAAAAATTAGCCGAGCATGGTGGCGAGCACCTGTAATCCCAGCTACTCAGGAGGCTGAGGCAGGAGAATCGCTTGAACCCGGGAGGTGGAGATGGCAGTGAGCCGAGATTGTGCCACTGCACTCCAGCCTGGGTGACAGGGCAAGACTCCATCTCAATTAAAAAAAAAAGTTCACTCTGGAACAGGAGCCTTTTATCCAAGACTGAAGGGAAGGAGGCCCCCGGAGCTCAGGGGAGGAACCTGCCAGGCAGGGAGAAGGCTGAGGACAGGAATGAGCTTCGCGTGTGTTGGGGACCCAGAAGCCATTGTAGCTGGAAAGTGAAGGACGGAGAGGGAGCGGGAGATGAGGGGAGGGGCACTTTCATGCGGGGCTCTGCGGTCCTGGGTAAGGAGTTTGGATTTTGTGATCCACGTGGAAGGATGCAGGGAAGCCACTTGATCGGATTTTATTTTGAAGCAGTCCTCTAGCTGCTGCGTTGAGAATAGATCACGGGTGTAGGGATACGGGGCCCAGGCCGTTGGACTCTTCTAGCAGGACATGATAGACACTCAGGCCAGGCTGCAGAAGCCACAGGACATGCTGGCAGGTTAGATGGAAACAGAAGAGAGGAGAAAATAGCAGGAGCTGGGCTTGAGTGCCAGGTGCAAGTGGGGCCAGCTCCGGCCTGAGGGTACTAGGGAGCCATGGTGGGCTTTAGACAGGGAGTGATGGGATCAAACTGGGGCTTTGGAAGCTGGCCTGGGGTGCAGGTGGAAGCAGGGAAACCAGTAGTGAGCAGGAAGTCCTGAGCCAAAAAAGGAGGAATATAAAGACAGGAGTGAGGCTCTCCCTTGAGAGGAAGAAGGAGCTGCAGGCAGGGCCTGCTTCCTGCTTACATTTGGTCTCATGCCCCTACCCCAGCCCTGTCTGCACCATCAGCCCCATCTCTTCCTCCTCCCCGGGCTTCCTCGGTCACAGAACGCGCCCCTCCCCTGCGGGCAGCCGGCCGCATTCTCAGGCAGACATGGAGCCCCCAGGGGCATCTCTGTTTTCTCTCCCCACCCTGCTGGCTCAGCCTGAGCAGGACTAGGACTCACTTAAGGAATGAGGGCCGCCTGGCAGCTCCACCCGGCCCAGCCCTGCTGGAGGGAATCGTGATGAAGAACAGGGCAGCTGCACTGAGGGTGATGACGTGCTGGCCTCAGAATTGCTTTTCTCGGCTCTAATTTTCCTGATGCGAGAAAAGCCAGTAACCCCGGGGTACATCCAATAGTCAGGACATGGTGCTGATTGGACTTGAAAAGTCCGTCCAGCCAGCCGCGCTTCTGATTATCCCTATTCTTATTAGTATCTGTTTGGACTGGGGCTCTCACTCCGCTGATGCCCCCCTAGTTTACAAGGGTGGTCCTTGGCCTGGGTGGCAGTCAGATGGTCAGATGTGCGGCTCAGCTGCAGGGGCCACTGAATTGTGTCGGGTCATGGAGAGGAGAGGGGCACCCAGTAAAAACTGGCTGCAGGCCACGGCCCTCCTGGGCTTCTCAGCCCTGGCAGCTGTGGGCACGCTTACCACTGCATGCGAGACCACCTTCCTTGGCCCGGATTCCTGGGGGAGGTCCTCGCACGTGACCTTGTCTGGTAGCTGCAGTTTGTCCCTCGTTGTGCCACACTTTGCACCACCACCTTCAACAGCTACCTATTGAGGCCCCATCTAGGTGCTGGTGCCATCATGGTTCTGTCTTGACATCTGGGACAGCAGGCTTTCCTGGAGCCTCATGTACCTGCCTTCCCACACAAGCTCGGAGGAGCAGTTTAGCATTTCTCAGTGACTCGGAGTCACCCTGGGAACAGCCATCTTTGTACTTTAGAAAATGGCGGCTGGGCGTGGTGGTTCACGCCTGTAATCCCAGCCCTTTGGGAGGCCAAAGTAGGTGGATCACTTGAGGTCAGGAGTTCGAGACCAGCCTGGCCAACATGGTGAAACCCTGTCTCTACTAAAATACAAAAAATTAGCCGGGTGTGGTGGTGCACACCTGAAATCCCAGCTACTTGAGAGGCTGAGACAGGAGAATCGCTTTAACCTGGGAGCTGGAGGTTGCAGTGAGCTGAGATAGTGCCACTGCACTCCAGCCTGGGTGACAGAACAAGACTCTGTTTCAAAAAAAGAAAAAAGAAAAAGGACTGTCACTTGTCTGCATCGTCACTGGACCTTCTGTCGGCCTTGATGGAGGCAGTACATTGGAGGGGTTGAGACTGTGGGCTCTGAGTTCAAATCCTGGCTCTGATGCACAGCATCTGCAGGACCTTGGGCCAGCTACTCAGCCCCTCTGTGACTCAGTTGGTTCATCTGCAGTATGGGGGTTGTAGTAGAACCTGCCTGGGATTGACTAAGATCATATGTGTGAAGTGCTCGGGATGGTGGTGGGCTCCCAGGAAGAGCCGAGTGAGTGCTGACCATCCACCTCCTCCCTTGCTACCTGGTCTGTAGCTGCTTGCCTCTGTAGGTTGGAAATCCACAGCTGAGCTACATCAGAATCGAGCATTGCATGTTAGACGAGAGCAAGTGGTGCTGGCTGCAGAAGGCGCTTTGCATTGGAGCAGAGGAGATAGGCATCGATGTTTAACCAGTAGCTGCCATGGGCTGGGGTGTGCACACTCTGTCTTGTTTGATACAGCAACTCTATGACATAGGTTTTATCACATTTCCATACAGGTGAAAAACCTGAGGCCGAGAGATATTCAGTAACCTGCTCAAAGCCACACAGCCGCTAATCCAGATGCAAGCCTGTCTCATTCCAAAGTCCAAGGTTGGGATCTCATTCCAAAGTCCAAAGGGAAGGGATCAGCAAACTGTGGCTGGCCCTTCGACCAAAACTGGCTCACCACTTGTTTTTTTTTGTTGTTAGTTTTTTGTTTTTTTGGGAGACAGGGTCTCGCTCTGTCACCAAGCTGGAGTGCAGTGGAGCGATCTCCGCTCACTGCAACCTCCATCTCCCAGGCTCAAGCAGTTCTCCCACCTCAGCCTCCCGAGTAGCTAGGACTACAGGCATGTACCACCATGCCCAGCTAATTTTTTGTATTTTGTATGGAGATGGGGTTTTTCCATGTTGCCCAGGCTAGTCTTTAACTCCTGGGCTCAAGCAATCCACCCGCCTTGGCCTCCCAAAGTGTTGTGATGACGGGCATGAGCCACCGCACCCAGCCTACCACCTGTTTTTATAAATAAAGTTTTATCGGAACACAGCCATGCCCATTTGTTTCACATATTTTCTGAGGCTGCTTTTGAGCAACAACAGCAGAGTCATTGCAGCAGAGACCATGAGCCCCTTCAATACTGACTCTCTGGCTCTTCCCAGTAAACCCTTGCCACCCTCCCTGCTCTGGAGCACGCCAGGTCTTGGGGTCAGCTGCTTTCTGCCTGTTATATGTTGTTATGCCCCCTAAAAATTCACATGTTGAAGTCCTAACCCCCAGGACCTCAGAATATGACCTCACTTGGAGGCAGGATCACTGCCAATGTGATGAATTAAGATGAAGTCGTACTGGAATAGGGTGAGGCCTGATCTAGTTTGCCTGATAAAAATGGATCAGGGGAAATGTAGCCACAGACACCCAGGGAAAACAGCAGGTGGGGATGAAGGCAAAGGTGGGGGTGATGTGTCTGCACACCAAGGAATGCTGGAGATTGCCAGAAGCTACGGGGAGGCCTAGAACAGAGTCTTTCTGCAGCCTCAGAAAGAACCAACCCTTGGCCGGGCGCAGAGGCTCATGCCTGTAATCCTAGCACTTTGGGAGGCTGAGGCGGGCGGATCACCCGAGGTCAGGAGTTCGAGACCAGCCTGGCCAAAATGGCGAAACCGCATCTCTAATAAAAATACAAAAAATTATCCGGGCGTGGTGGTGGGCGCCTGTAATCCCAGATACTCGGGGAGGCTGAAGCAGGAGAATCGCTTGAACCCGAGAGGCGGAGGTTGCAGTGAGCCTAGATCGCACCACTGCACTCCAGCCTGGTGACAAAGAGAGACTCTGTGTCAAAAAAAAGAAGAAGAAACCAAAACTCACCCAACATGAGGCACCTTGATCTTGGACTCCTGTCCTCCAGAGCTACAAGCCACCCAGCACACAGGACTTTGTCACAGTGGCCCTGTCAGAATAATATCCTCTGCTGTTAGCCTCTTCCGTGTCCTTCCTAGGAGCCCGAGGAATGTGGGTGCAGGAAGTCTCACTCTAGATGCCTGGGATGGCCTCACCCTCAGAACCTTCTAGCTGCCTCTTTTGGATGATCTTCAGGTCCCATGTCCTTTTATTTGGGGGACCATGTGCATGGCCACACATACCCAGGTGCACCTGAGCCCAAGGCTGGAGAGGCCAGGCTGGCCCCAGGGGGATTGGAGCACAGGGATTGATGCTGTGGTGAGCCATCCCGAGAGTCAGCCCTGCAGCAGATTCCGCCCTGGACCACCAGAGCCTGGTCCCACGTGTCTTAGTCTTAGCTCTTCCCAGGATCCGCTGATGCTCTAAACCCCCGACTTCTGGAGAGAGACAGAACATGACAGGTTCTAGCCCTTCGACTGAGGAGTATCTATGAATCAAACGCAGCAGCTTCCTCTTGCCTGGATATCCCTCGGTGCTTTCTCTGATGGACTGTGGGGTGGGGTTGTCACCATCACTGTGGCCTCCAGAATACACCTCTCTTTGCCTGATGTCTGTGGCTTTTAACTTCATTCTGTTGCTCCTGGGTCACCGATGGCTCTGCCCAGCATGACAGTGAGTGCCCTGCACATGGGCAGGCACCATGAGTGGCTTGTCCACTACCGGGGCCCCAACAGAAGGCCGAGCACATAGGAGGTTCTTTTCTCCAGAACCACACATGTCCCTACCGGTGAGTGTGTGAGGAGCATCTGCAACATGCCACCTCCTCAGGGAGAAGCAGGGGAGGAGTCTTGAAGGAAGGACACAAGATGGGAGCACTCCAGGAATTAGGTTCTCCTGCAGTGGAGGGCAGACACACCTCTAATGCCCAGGGAGCATCCAGGGTCAGGTGCCTCACCCCGTGTGAGCACCGCGCCAGCCCGGGCCGAGGGTGAGGAGGAAAGTTGCAGAGACAAATAGGAACCAGTCCTGGCCATTATTCGATGAGGACCTGGGGTCTACATTGAAAGAGCAGCCTTCAGAGATGCAAAGCCCAGTGGCCCCTCCTCCAGGGCTGTTGGCCACCGCTGTGAGCTCATCTCTTTGGACTGAAAAACAATTGGTCTTAGGAACAGCCCTTGGCACCTCAAGAGTAGAATGCCCACGTACCTGTCTGGGAGCCTTTATTTTTTTTTTTTTTATTTTGTTTTGTTGAGAAGTTTAGCCCTATCGCCCAGGCTGGAGTGCAGCAGCGCAATCTCGTCTCACTGCAACCTCCATGTCCCGGGTTCAAGCGATTCCCTGCCTCAGCCTCCCAAGTAGCTGGGATTATAGGCGCCCACCAACACGCCCAGATAATTTTTGTATTTGTAGTAGAGATGGGGTTTCATCATGTTGGCCAGACTGGTCTCGAACTCCTGGACTCAAGCGATCCACTCTCCTCAGCCTCCCAAAGTGCTGGGATTACAGGAATGAGCCACTGCACCCAGCCAAAATGGTTAAGATGGTAAATTTTATGATAGGTATATTTTTTTACCACAATTTTTTTTTTTTCTAATAGAGACAGGATTTCACCATGTTGGCCAGGCTGGTCTCGAACTCCTAGCCTCAAGCAATGTGCCCACCTCGACCTCCCAAAGTGCTGGGATTACAGATGTGAGCCATCGCGCCCAGCCTGGGAGCCTTTGTATACCCAGCAAAGGTTACATAAGCAATTAAAAAAAAAAAATCAGGCCAGGCGCGGTGGCTCACGCCTGTAATCCCAGCACTCTGGGAGGCCAAGGTGGGTGGATCACCTGAGGTCGGGAGTTCGAGACCAGCCTGACCAACATGGCGAAACACTGTCTCTACTAAAAATACAAAAAATTAGCCGGGCGTGGTGGCAGGAGCCTGTAATCCCAGCTACTCAGGAGGCTGAGGCAGGAGAATCACTTGAACCTGGGAGATGGAGGTTGCAGTGAGCCGAGATCATGCCATTGCACTCCAGCCTGGGCAAGAAGAGCAAAACTCCATCTCAAAATAATAATAATAATAATAATCAGTTCAGGTGGCGTCTGCCCCTAGCGGAAAGAATTCTACCAAGAGTCTGCAGACCTGGTCCCAGCCCTAACAAGCAGTGTCCTTGGCTTGCACTCTCCCCTACTCCCCCCACCACCCCCCTGCTGCCTCGACTCTCGTCTGGGAGGTGGGTGATCGTGCTGACCCTGGAGGCTTCACCCTGAGAGAGAAGGAAAAGAATTGGGCACTTCTGAGCCCAGGACTTCGCCCATCCAGTGCTCTTGATGTGTTTGTTGAGTCTGATGAGAGAGGGGTCACAAGCCCACATGTAAGTAATTATCTCCCAAGGTCAGAGGCAGAAGAGAGAACTTTGAGCCGTAATGACCCGGATGTGTGTGGCATTGGAGCTGGGCTTGAAGGATGAGGAGGGTTTCTTTGGGTGGGCAGGGAACAGGACAGGCACTCCGTGCGGGCTTGTGGAAGGGAGATTACGGGGACTTCTGGGTGTGTTTGTGGTTTAATGCGTCCTCCCAGGTGCGACGTAGAGCTCTTAGGCATGGTCGCCTTTCCTGCTGGGGCGACAGTGGGCATCTCATAGTCCTCTGCTTTGATCCCTGGGCCCCCAGGCCATGGAAGCAGGTCCCCTCTGCAAGCCATCCTCAGAAGGGGAGCCCCTGGCAGCAGGGCCTGTGAATTGGGTCGGGCCATGGGGAGAATGGAGGAGGCACCAAGGAAAGATTGGCTGCAGGCCATGGCCCTTGGGGACTTCTCAGCTCTGGCACCTCCGGGCACACTTGTACCACTGCATGCAAGACCACGTCCCTCAGCCTGGACTCTTGGGGAAGATTCCCACACATGACCTTTGCCGAGAGCTGCAGTTTGCCCCTCATTGTGCCATACATTGTACCACTGCCTTCAACAGGTATCTGCTAAGGCCCCGTTGTAGGTGCCAGTGCCATCGTGTTTCTGTTTTGCCATCTGAGACAGCAGGCTTTCCTAGAGGTTTGTGTACCCATCTTCCCATCCAGGCTCAGAGGAGCACAGTTGAGCATTTCTCAGTGACTCCGGGTCACCCCGGGAATAGTCACCTTTGTACTTTGGACAATTTGGCTGCACAGTCTTTTTGGTTTTGCTTTTTCTCTTTTCCTTCCTCTTGGGCTGTGGACCATCACTAATCTGTTGTTCTTGGGCTTCCTCTCAGCGTCTTAGAGGCAGTGCCACGTGGGGAGTGGAGAATATGCTCTCTGGGTTCAAATCCTGACTTTGGTGTGTAGCATTTACAGGTCCTTTTTTCAGGGACTCAGCCCCTCTGAGACTCCGTGTATTCATCGGCAAAGTGGGGATAATCAAACCTGCCTTATAAGGGGAACATGAGGATTGACTGATGTCACTTCAGCCAGTTCCTCTGGAGAGAAGTAGCCCCCCAGCACTGAAGTGACACCCTCACTTTCTTCTTGCCCACTCTGCCATGCCTCAGACGCAGCATGGAGTAGGCCGTGGGCCACCAAGGCCACCACTGCTGTAGTGCTTAGCAGCAGGGCAGTTCTTGACTGGCAGGAGGAGGCTGAGTCAGTAGGGACATGGTCCTTGTGCATTTCACGCTGGGAAGGTGGCCAGCCCCTCGGGAAGGGCAGCTGCCCTGGAGAAGAGGGGAGCTGGAAGAGACAGAGTGTGTGTCTTTAAAACGAGGCCTGAGCTCTGGGCAGTGCCCTCAGTTACATACCTGCTGTGATGCCAGTGCTGGGCCCTGGCCATCCTGTTCCACCTGTGAACTCACGTGACTTTTCATGGAGTTCCCTGCCAAGCCTGGCCTGGCATCTGCTGCTCCACATCCCGGTTCTCTTAGACCAGGCGCTCCAGGGACAATCTTCCTGGGTTGTGCTTCTCCCCTTCCCTTTGCTATCGTAAAGAGACTGGTAACAGGCTGGGCACAGTGGATCACCTGAGGTGAGGAGTTCAAGACCAGCCTGGTCAACATGGTGAAACCCCGTCTCTACCAAAAATACAAAAATTAGCCAGGCATGGTGGTGGGCACCTGTAATCCCAGCTACTCGCAAGGCTGAGGCAGGAGAATCGTTTGAAACCCTGGAGGCAGAGGTTGCAGCGAGCCCAGATTGCGCCACTGCACTCCAGCCTGGGTGACAGAGTGAGACTCCACCTCAAATAAAAAAAAAAAAAAAAAAAGAGACTGGTAACAGCTTGTGGATTCCAGCATCTGCAGGGGCTCAGTGGGAGCTTTTGTTTGTCTCTGCTCCTCAACTTGCTCTTCTCTGGACTCTTCCAAAATGCCCCTTTCGGGAAGCCCTCTCCTGCCCAGCCCAGGTGCCTTTGGGTGCCTCGCCTGATTTATATTTACCTTCATTTATTCTAGGCTCTAAAACTGGTGACCGACAGAGAGATTTTCTTGAGTCTGCTTGGGGCTTTAAACATTTTCAAATCTGTTACCACCATTTAAAAGTTGGAAACTTTTACAGTGTGGATTTCCAACTTGTCCTGGAAAATAAGCCGGTCCGGCCACCTGGGTCAACAGTCAGCTGGACCCAAGGGCGGCTGCCCTATAAGACACCTAGTGCCATCCTCAGCCCGTGGCCCTCTGTAGCCCCCAGCCCCTTCTGCCTCTGGAGAGGCTCCATACCCTGCACAGCAGACGCGAGTGTGCTTGTCAGTTTCCAGGCTATTTTCTCACCGCAGAACTCACTGGGCCTTCTGGGTCCTGGCTCCTTGTGCCCCGCCCACTCCACCCTCGTGCCTGGCATCTTGAACAGGGGTCACTGGGTCGGCCTTTCTCTTTCTTGTTCCCGTGTGTCTCTGTCCGCCCAGACCAGCAAGCAGGATGACTCACACCTTCCTTTCTGTTCCCTCAGTCCCTTCTCCCCGGGTCCTGACACTGGATTTTAACATATTGGGTTGCTTGGCTGTCCCGGCACATCATGGGGGCCTCAGAGGCAGGGACTGTGACTTAGTCATCACTGTATCATCAGACCCGGCACAGGGCCCGGCCTACAGTGGGTGCCCCAGGAATGTAGGGGGGATGGACGCCATGCTGAGAAAGCTGCCAAATTCCCCCACCTTGTTCTCCAAGGAGGTCCCCTGACCACACCCACCTGCAGTGGGGAGAAGGCTTATGGCAACGCGTTTCTGCCGCCAGCACCCTCCCACGGGCGTGCAGATCTGACAAGATCAGGATCTGGGTCTGTGAGAGGCCCTGTGTCCCCTACATTCTCTATGCATGACCGAGGGCCATTCTTCCCTCACTGCCGGCCTCTCCCAGTCCCCAGAAGAAAGGGCTGATGCTCCCAAAGACAGGCCACTTGCAGGAAGACACACCACGGAGCCTCCCCACTCCCGGTGCTCCAGGGCCTGCATGTGGGGCACCAGGAGGGAGGGCTGTTTGCCTACAGCCCCATGACCTGGCACCCACCTCCCTGCCTGACCTCACCACCCCAGGAAGCTTAGTCATGTTGCCTTTTCTGTTCCTCAAATGCTCTGAGGCCGTGTGTTCCCCCAGGCACCCTGTGCTTTGCTGATCCCTGGGCCTGGAGTGCTTTTTTTCCCCAGCATTCCCTGATGCCTGGAGTTCCTGACTCCTCCTCATCCTTCCCAGCCTTAGCTGAAATGTCACCCGCTCAGAGAGGTCCTTCCTGAATTTTCCCGCCCAATATCTGCCCTGCATCCCCTCCCCTCCAGCGAGTCTCAGTTTCTTCATGCATTTCACAGACTCTGTTTTCTTTTCTTTCTTTTTTTTAAATTTTTATTTATTTATTTATTTATTTATTTTGAGACAAAGTTTCGCTCTTGTTGCCCAGGCTGGAGTGCAATGGCGCAATCTCAGCTCACCAAAACCTCCGCCTCCCGGGTTCGAGCAATTCTCCTGCCTCAGCCTCCCGAGTAGCTGGGATTACAGGCATGCGTCACCACGCCCAGCTCATTTTGTATTTTTGGTAGACTCAGGGTTTCTCCATGTTGGTCAGGCTGGTCTCGAACTCCCGACCTTAGGTGATCTACCTGCCTCGGCCTCCCAAAGTGCTGGGATTACAGGTGTGAGCCACCGCACCTGGCCTTTCTGTTTTCTTTACTTGAGTTCCTGTTTATTGGCTGTCGGCTCCAGGAGAGCAGGGAGACGGTGTCTGATTGTATCCCCAGCAGCCTCACACACACAGAACAACGTGGATTCTCAGTAAATCCATGCAGAAAGCCTGTGTGGGGAAGTGGACAGCCCCCTGAGGGTGGAGGAACAGGGGCTGGGCTGGGAGTTGGCAGCAGGGTTCAGAGCCTCATGGCTGATTGGGACCTGGGCACCTGGGGTCCACTGGGGCCTCGCAGAACAACAGCATCAGGTGGGCGTGATCAGATCCCACCTCAGCTCCACTACTTAGTTGCTGTGTGGCTTTGGGCAAGTTGCTTAACCTCTCTCAGCTCCAGCTTCCATCTGTGAAATGGATGTAGAACTTTCCAACTCACGTATGTGAGGAACTTGGGACAGACCACCCAGACAGGCTAAGCACTCAACGAGTCACTGTCCTTATTGAGCCTGGTTTTAATCGTGTTTGGTTTTGACATGAGGCAGGCAGGAAGTCGAACTGTGGGTCTGTGCCCAGGAGCAGGGCAGGCCTCGGACACTCTCCAGTGGATGGGAACTGCCCCAGAAGCTTCTCAGCTCGCACAGACCGGGGCGGGGCGGGGGGGCTCCCCTGCTGTTACTTCACTGATTCCCTGATGGTTTTCATGGTTTTGTGGCTAAAAGATGCTCCAAAGATTAGCCTGTGTGAAGGTTTGGGAATCCGCTGCAGTATGGGAGCCTGGGCCTTCTCTGCGTCTTCTGTCTGCATCAACTCAAATATAGGTAAGGATGTTGCTCTCAGAAGACAGCCAGAGAAAGCTGAGGCAGAGAGGAGAGGCTGTGTGTATGTGGGGGGGACTTTGGGGGTTAGACCTTGAGCATTCCTCTGGGTGCAGCACTGTTGCAGCCCAAACACTCTACCTGAATTAACTCATTCACCCTCATAATACCCTATGATGGAGGTGCTTTTATTGACTCCACTTCATTTATTTTTTATTTTTTTATTTTTTGAGATGGAATCTCACTCTGCTGCCCAGGCTGGAGTGCAGTGGTGCCATCTCAGCTCACGGCAACCTCTGCCTCCTGTGTTCAAGCCATTCTCCTGCCTCAACCTCCCGAGTAGCTGGGATTACAGGCGCGGACCACCACACCCGGCTAATTTTTGTATTTTTAGTAGAGACGGGGTTTCGTCATGTTGTTCAGGCTGGTCTCGAACTCCTGACCTCAGGGTGACCTGCCCGCCTTGACCTCCCACAGTGCTGGGATTACAGGCGTGGGCCACCGCACCCAGCCCAACTCCACTTTAGACTGGAAAAACTGAGGCATGGAGAGGTGAAGATTCCCCAGCTTGGTAGAGCCTGGATTCAGACACAGGCTGTCAGGCTCAAGGACATGCACTGCCAGCCACCTTGCAGTCTGACTGGGAACAACAGTCACCAGGTATTTGTCATTGATTTAAACATTAATTTAAATTTAAACATTATCCAGGTGTGGTAGTGTCCACCTGTGATCCCAGCTACTTAGGAGGTTGAGGCAGGAGAATCGCTCGAGCCCAGGAGTTCAAGACTGCAGTGAGCCATAGTGGTGCCACTGTGCTCCAGCCCGGGTGACAGATGGAGACCTTGTCTCTAAATTCATGTGTTGAGCCTCGTTGCAGTTTGGGTGGTGAAGTAGAAAGGACACTGGTCTTGGAGTCAGGTGGATTGGTTGGAATCCCAGGTCTTACTGCATGTGACTTTAGCCCAGTGATTTCACCTCCCCGAGCCTTCACTTTACCATGGGATGATGGCCATGCTAGTGCTTCCTTTGCAGGGTTTTCTGGAGGATAAAGCCAGGAGAGCATGGGAGGCCCCGCCTCCAAGGTGCTCACAATGCTCCTTCATTCCTTTTCTCCCTTGCTTCCTCCTACCCAGTGCGTTCAGCCCCAGGCATTGCCTGCCCCCACCCCCGCCCCCGCCCCGCCCAGACCTTGACCTTGGCCTTGAGTTCCAGGAGGCCTTCGGAAATGGCTTTGGCTGCTACCTCGGAGGGAGCTGCCCCGATCCACTTGCAGATCAGAATCTCCGGGCACCCCTTGCCAGGGCTTTCATGTTGTTGCTTTATTTCACAAGAACCCCGGCGTTTGTTTAGCAACTGGGTGGAATTTTTAGAACTTAAAAGTAATTCTGCTCTTCGAGGAATGCGCCTATGGATGTAACCCCAACTCAGGCCAGGCCTGGACCCAGAGGGAGTGGGCACTCTGCCCTGGGCCTCCCCACTTCCACATCTTTGCTCCAGTTGAATGCAGGACACCCTCAGTCTGCCCTGTCCGGCTTGACTTCTTCCCGCCTGCTGGTCTTGACCCCAGGGCAGGGGCTGGTGGGGTGGGCACAACAGTGTCAGCCTGTGGTTAGCTAAATAATGCCCGCCCCCCAAGGTGTCCATGATATAATCCCTGGAACCTGTGGATATATTATATGGCAAGAGGGACTTTGCAGATGTGACGGAGGATCTTGAGATGGGAAGATGATCTGGATTGTCTGGGTGGGCCCTGGGTAATCGTGGGGTACTTATAGAGGAAGGCTGGCAGATCAGAGAGGGAAGGAGATGTGAGACTGGAAAAAGGTCAGAGTCAGAGAGATCTGAAGGTGCCCTGTTGCTGACTTTCAGGCTGGAGGACAGGGCCAGCAGCCATGGGATGCAGGCGGCCTCTAAAGGCTGGGAAAGGCAAGGAAACAAATTCTCCCCTATAGCCTCCGGTGGGAGCCTGACCCTGCCAACACCCTGATTTTGGCCCAGTGAAACCTAATTTGGACTTCTGATCCTTAAAACTATGAAATAATACATCAGTGTTGTTTTAAGCCACAAAGTTTGTGGTAATTTGTTACAGCAACAATAGGATTCTAATGCACAACCCAGAGCCCCCGTCCCTCCTTGGAGCACCTCATTCAAAGTAGGGCTGAGGAGGCACCTCGGGGGGTACAGAGGGTGTCATGAGAGAGCCACTCCAACCTGTAGCCAAACGCTGCCCGGCCACTGTACCCCTCTGAACCTCCAGTAACCCCTCTGGAAAGCAAGGTTCATTCCTCCTAGAACTGTTGGGAAGAATTTTTGAGGATGGGAAGGACCTAGCCCAGCCCCTGGCATGGAATAAGCACAAAAATACTCAGCCGTGTATATTGTTTGTTTCTCTGCTGAAAAAGGCAGGGAAAGAGGGGGTGTGCCTGGCACAGTGCTTGTACGTTTGGATCAACATTAGGCAACCTGGATTCAAATTCCAGCTTTGGCGGGATGCACTGGCTGACGCCTGTAATCCCAACGCTTTGGGAGGCCAAGGCGGGAGAATCACTTGAGCCCAAAAGTTCAAGACCAGACTGGGCAACATAGCAAGACCCTATCTCTAAAAAAATTTAAACATTATCCAGGTGTGGTAGTGTCCACCTGTGATCCCAGCTACTTAGGAGGCTGAGGCAGGAGAATTGCTTGAGCCCTGGAGTTCGAGACTGCAGTGAGCCATGGTGGTGCCACTGCGCTCCAGCCTGGGTGACAGATGGAGACCTTGTCTCTAAAAAATAAATAAAAATCCCAGCTTCCCCAAACCCAGCAAAGGTGGTGGTGCATTGCAGGTAAAGTTCTGCAGCACGGCTGGGTGCAGTGGCTCACACCTGTAATCCCAGCACTTTGGGAGGCTGAGGCGGGTGGATCACTTGAAGTCAGGAGTTTAAGACCAGCCTGGCCAACATGGCGAAACCCCATCTCTACTAAAAATACAAAAAAAAATAAAAATAAAAAATAACTGGGTGTGGTGGCTCACATCTGTAATCCCAGGTGCTGAGGCACAAGAATCGCTTGAACCCAGGAGGCGGAGGTTGCAGTGAGCCCAGATTGCACCACTACACTTCAACCTGGGCGACCAAGCGAAAATCTGTCTCAAAAAAAAAAAAAAAAAAAAGTTTTGCAATGTTGCTGGTGCCTCCAGGCCTTAGTTTCCTCATCCTTAAAAGGGAAGAGCAGCAGCCCTTACTCCCTGGACTGTGAGCAGTGCACACAGAGCACTTTCCACAGAGCCTGGCACAGGGCGCTGCCCCATGAATGAAGCCACCCTTGTTTTGTCAGCTGAGCCAACTTCTCTCCACCCTGAGCTTGAACACGTGCCTCATTCAACTGCTGGTGTGCTCCTCGCCTGTGGGGTCGACCTCACCCAGAGGCAGTGTGTTCCCAAAATGTTAATCATTGTTCAGAAGGTTCGTGAGGATCACTGTCTGTTCCACGGGTGGGTGACTTAAGGTGAGAGGTGGATTCTTCTGGCGATGTCCCTCTTGGCCCCACAAAGTCAAAATCTTTTTTTTTTTTTTTTTTTTTTAAGGTGGAGTCTCGCTCTGTCGCCCAGGCTGGAGTGCAGTGGCACGATCTCAGCTCACTGCAAGCTCCGCCTCCTGGGTTCACGCCATTCTCCTGCCTCAGCCTCCCGCGCAGCTGGGACTACAGGTGCCCGCCACCACACCTGGCTAATTTTTTGTATTTTTAGTAGAGACGGGGTTTCACCGTGTTAGCCAGGATGGTCTCGATCTCCTGACCTTGTGATCCACCCGCCTCGTCCTCCCAAAGTGCTAGGATTACAGGCGTGAGCCACCGTGCCTGGCCGCAAAATCTTATGTATTCGACGGTCACAGTCCTGTTCTTTCTCCCAGCTGAGGCTGGCCCCAGCCAAAATTCACTGATACTCCTTGTGGAGGGCACAGAATGTCAAAGGGGAATCAGAACAGGAGCAATTGGTTGAGTTTACAGAGAGAAATCTGGGGGTACAGCCTGCTGACGCTGTTGACTCCTTGACTGGGCCAAGAGTCAGTGGGTCTGCAGCCCCAGAGGTGAGGGCACATAGCTGCGTTGCACCCTGAGTTTTTCGTGCCATAGAGAGGACAGCACTGTGGTTAGCAGCACCAACTTGGAATCAGACTGCCCGAGTTCTAAGCCTAGCTTGGCCAGTGACTCTCTGAATGACCTTGGGTGGGTCACTTAGTTTCCCGGAACCTAAGTTTCCTCATTCAGAAAAATCAGCATCATCGCCATCATCATCGTCATCATCATGCCAAGTACTGTCCTGAGTCTTCTAGATGAATATTAAATCTTTTATTCCTCACCAAAAAAAACACACACATGGCCGGGCATGGTAGCTCACACCTGTAATCCCAGTACTTTGGGACGCCAAGGCAGGCGGATCACTTGAGGTCAGGAGTTCGAGACCAGCCTACCTAAAATGGTGAAACCCTGTCTCTACTGAAAATACAAAAATTAGCCTGGTATGGTGGCGGGCGCCTGTAATCCCAGCTACTCAGGAGGCTAAGACAGGAGAATCACTTGAACTCAGGAGGTGGAGGTTGCAGTGAGCCGAGATGGCGCCACTGCACTCCAGCCTGGGCGACACAGCAAGAGTCCGTCTCAAAAAATAAAATAAAAATAAAAATAAACGCGTACACACACACACACAAAATTGAGGGTGTTCTTTTATCCTCTGGCGACAGAAGGGCACAGACAGGTAAACGAAGGCACCCAAGGCCCCACGGCTGGGACGGCGCAGAGCTGGGATTTGGACTTGGGTTACGTGGCACTCATTAGCCTCACAACCTTCTGCCTTGGGAATAACGTCGTGGAGGTGAGCACCCCCGCTAGAGCTTTCCAGGTGGGATAATGCATGTAAATTGCAAAACACAGTGCGTGGATCCGGTAGGCAGTGGGTGCCGGTTAGCTGTTTTCATCTCTGTTGCTCCAGTTGGCAGCAGCTCTGGTAACTTGTGTTCAGGAGTGTGGGTCAAAATCCACTCATCCCTTTGGGGGCCGTGAATAGATTCATTATCTTGATTGTGGTGATGGTGTCAGGGTGTCTACATACGTCAAAGCTTAGCTCATTATGCATTTCAAATTACAGGCAGGTTATCCCATACCAATGATATCTCAGTAAAGCTGTTTTTTCAAAATAAAGCCGAGGTCAACCAACAGAACAAAAAGAAAAATCTATTTTGCCCACTGGGTTTGGCCAAGTGAGGGCCCTCTCCCATGGGATAGCACCCCTGTGACTGTTTTTCAGGCAGTGTTCTTTATGTTCACGTTCTAGCACGAAAGGGAGCTTGGGAAAAGGGGTGGGAGACGGGCATTGCCTTCAGGTCATCAGCTTACCCATTCCTTGTCTCTCAGCTCAGGATCACCATGAAACCTCTTACCCCCATTCCCTGCGGTTGGATACTCTTCCCCAGGTGTGCTGTAAAATGCCCCTGCCTGCTGTACCCCTCTCTTAGGTAGAGACCTGGGTTCAGCCTCTGCCCCCAGGTGTCACTCACAGTGTCCCCTGCCCACATACACACACCTGTTCAGCTCCAGGGGCTGCAGGCTGCATAGGTCCTGGCCTCTGCTGGGGGAAACATACAACCGGTCCTCCTTTGCTCCTTCCTTCTCCAGGCTTTAAAGGACATTTCCTCTGATTGTCTTCTGTTCTTGGCACTGTGGAAGGTGCTGGGCATACCTAGGTCAAAGACAAAGTGAGGTGAACATACCTGGAGCCTCGTGCACCATCAGGGTGAGGATAACATCAGACTGGCCAACCTCATGGTGCTGTCTGGATGAGAACGTCCTGTATTTCATAAACTCTAAAATGTGCACTTTTTGCATTTTAGCAGGTCTGAAACCAGTGCATTCCCCTGTCACAGTTAGTTGGCAGTGTTCTTCCTTCCTTGGTGGCCCCTAGATTATTGGTGCATCTTATCCCAGCCAGCTTCCAGAGCTGAGGACACCCGCTGTGCAGAAGAGGCTGGTACTGTGCAAATATCATTGCAGAGTGAAAGAATCTGGAGAAAGAATACTCCAGAGTCTGTGGGCATGGCTCTCAGCTTTGCTACTTTCTAGCTGTTACCATCTTGGACAAGTGACCTTACCTCTCAGAACCTGAGTTGCCTCGCCTGTGAACTGGGGACAATAGAGCTGACTTCTTCAGGGTGTTTTGAGAATCAAATGAGATGATGTGTGTAAATCCCCTGGCACAGGGCCAGGCATGTAGCCGGAGTTTGGTCATTTTGTTTGCCGTCTTCAAGGAGATGAGATGGTGTCTCATTGAAGTCAGCCTCTGGTGAAACCAAGTCTGGGGTCAGAGGTGCTTCTGGCCTTGCCCTTTTTTATGGGATCTTGCTCCACCCCTAGCATTAAATGGGGGGTTCAAATCCTGCCTTAAGCACTCATTGACCATGGGAGCAAGTGACTTATTAATAGATCTCATGCCTCAGTTTCCTAATCTGTAAAATGGGTATAATAATAGTACCCACCACCCGGCATTATTGTGAGGATTAATTGAATCTTGGCACTTCAAGCACACTCATTGCTGGGCATGAACCAGGCACTTGAGAATCGACTTTTTATGATTGCCATTATTAAAGGTGATTATTCTTTTGAGCTGGTGATACAGAGGTAAATACGCCCAGGTTGCTATTTTGAGACCTCACAGCCTCATATCCATTGGGGAGGATAATATGCAAACCCAGGCTGGGAATGAGGGGTGCCATGGCCGACCTTCATCCCAAAACACGTGAGGGTCTCAGGCACAGAGACCTGCCACATATTTTACAGGGACACTTTGATTGCTTAAAATCATCCCTGGTTTTATTTGGAAAAAACATGTTTTTAATCCGTTCCACAGATTCTGCCTTTGCAGTTTGCTGGGCATGGACCCAGCCCCTAGGAGTCCAGTCTGACTCATTACAGACCACGTGCCAGTGTTTGCAAGGCAGTCACCGGGCAGGTGCCATCTGTCGATGCTGTGTGCACCCTGCTCCACACCTCCCCGAGACTGACCCTGCCAACTCTGTCCCATTTTCCCTGGGCTCCAGGTTAGCCAGAATTGTGCCCACCCCTTCCTGTTTTGTTTTGTTTTGTTTTTCTGAGTTTAAATTGTAACCTAAAGGGGGCCGGGTGCGGTGGCTCACACCTATAATCCCAGCACTTTGGGAGGCTGAGGAAGGTGGATCGCTTGAGGTCAGGGATGCGAAACCAGCCTGGCCAATGTGGCAAAACCCCATCTCTACTAAAAATATTTAAAAAATAACTAGACATAGTGGCACACGCTTATAATCTGAGCTACTTGGGAGGCTGAGGCAGGAAGATCGCTTGAACCTGGGAAGCGGAGGTGGCAGGGAGGCGAGATCGCGCCACTGCACTCCAGCCTGCATGGCAGAGCAATACAACTCCGTCTCCAAAAAAAAAAAATTTTGTTTTAACCTAAAGGGCATTAGTGTTGGCATCTCAGCAGCAAGGAAACCACTGCCTCCTGTATTGTTTCCTTTGTGATGGGACAGACATCTCAGCGGGCCGCGGTGGCACTTAACAGTTTTGTTTCCCATGTGCCTTACCACGACACTGGGCCCTGGGCAGATGTCCAGGCAACTCTTAGGATGGCTGGAAACTTGAAGATCAGAACTCAGCTGGATCTGAGCCTTGAGCCCTGGGACTGTGAGCTGTGTCAGAGACAGTTCCCACCCCCATGAGACCTCGGGTTCTGGGGTATTCTGCCAAACCCACTCACTGGCCAGCCCAGGGGCACCAGCAAACATAAAAACCAAAGGCCAAGCCCTTTAGCATTTACAAAACACTTTTGCATCCAGTATCTTGTTGAAGCAAAGGAGGATTCTCATGGCCAGGAGTAAGACTGGAGGTAGATGACCCAGGCCTCTGGGCCAGGGGAGGTTTGAGCTAAATCTTTGCTAGGCTTAGGGAAGAGAGGAGCCCTCTCCCACCTGCAGAGGTTTGGTGGTCACCTAGCAGGTACCTTGCATGCAGCAGCAGCTTGTGAAGTTCTAATTGGATTGGACTGGATGGGAGCAAGAAAAGCCCGGGCCGGGCTGGTCCCTCCTGACAGCGAGCCGGGAAAAGGCAGGGTCTTTCTCCTATCCTTCCCGTCATCATATTTTATCCCATCCACAGGGCTGAGGCCCACGTGTCAGAGCGGAGGCAGGTGATCAATCACTCATTCATGCCGCACATATTTACTGAGTATCTACTATGTTCCAGACACTGTCCTAGGTGCCAGGGATACAGCAGTTGACAAAACAGATAATAAACCAGAGAAATAAGTAAAATGTATGATCTGGTAGTTGGTGCTAAGTGCTAAGGAGAAAAATAAAGCCAGAAAGAACGGTGGGATGCGCCAAGGATTGCCATTTTAGAAAGTTCCAGGGAAGGGGCTGGGTGCGGTGGCTCACGCCTGTAATCCCAGCACTTTGGGAGGCCGAGGCAGGCAGATCACGAGGTCAGAAGATCGAGACCACCCTGGCTAACATGGTGAAACCCCGTCTCTACTAAAAATACAAAAAAACTAGCCGGGCGTGGTGGCAGGCGCCTGTAGTCCCAGCTACTCGGGAGGCTGAGGCAGGAGAATAGTGTGAACCTGGGAGGCGGAGCTTGCAGTGAGCTGAGATCGTGCCACTGCACTCCAGCCTGGGTGACAGAGCAAGACTCCGTCTCAAAAAAAAAAAAAAAAAGAAAATTCCAGGGAAGGAATGATGATACTCATAATACCAATCACAGCTGTATTTACTCAGTACCTTCGAGGGGCCAAGCCCCTGCTGGGAACTGGACAGACACTCATGTAACCTTTGGCAACAACTCTGAGAGTCAGCAGGTTGGGAGGCTGGGCAGTCCTCAGGAACCAGAGCACTAGGTGAGGGGCTGGAGTATTATGGGTATGATTAACCCCATTTATCACCAGTGAGCTGCAGAGGCAGGATTGGAACCCAGAACGGGCACTCCAAATCTGGCGAGGGTTTTTTATGAGCTGGGAATGTAATGTTGCAACTACCTTTGAGGTGCAGACATTACGGTCCCCAGTTTGGCACACTGCACTAGGCTGAGAGGTGTGGAGGGTGTGATTTGAGCCCAGGGCTCTCTCGGGCCTCTCTGTTTCCCAGGCTGGCCACGTCTGGACCCAGGGAGCAGGAGGAGGTCCCAGGTGGGAGGCTCGGGCCGAGCTCTGGTGGGACGCAAGGTGGGCTTGGCCAGCCGACCCGTTGGGTAGTGGGAGCCCTCCCCTTCCTTCCCTTCCTGGTTTCTGCTCTGCCGGACAGGTAGCTCGCCTGCCCGCCTCCATAACAGATGACTAGCAGGCCCTGCAAAGTGGGTATCTCCACAGCGGAGGAGACTGGGAACAGCGCACTCCTCATTTCCAGCATATGCCTGCTTGCTAACAAACCTGAATGCCACCGCCCATTTCACTTCTCGGCTTTGATTTGCATAAGGAGTTTTTTCCTGATAGAGTTATCAGTTCATAGCATCTCCCATGTGCAAAAGCCTTGAGCCCCCATCAGCACAGGAGGGGAGCCGTGCCGTCACCCAGCCTTGGACAGAGGCGGCCCCTGAGAGTGGGACTGGTCAGCTGCGGAGTCTCTTGCCAAGTTCTGGAGCAGAGAAATCACCTCCTTCTTCCTTCCCTTTTAAATAAAATAACTGTTTTGGCCTTGAGGCCTGCTGAGGCTCCTGGAGGCCTTGTTTGTCTTGAACTCGTGGCCTGCGGAAGTGGGTAGCTGCTCCCCCTGGAAGCTCAGCCCGAAGCTTATCTCCATGAGCCCAGCGCTTGGGCCACACCTCACCCATCCAGACGGCACCACCTCGGAGTCCAGGCCTCGGCTGTTAAGTCTGAAGCCCAGGCTGCCAGAGTCGTGGAGGAAAGAGTTTTCCCAAGTGGATGAGTGGCCAGAAGTGGCAGGTGTTACAGTGGATCCTGCTGGACTCTGCAGGTCTCAGGCAAGCCTGAGAGTAGTCGGCCTTGCTGCTCACTGGCAGGCTGACCAAGGCAAGTCATTTAACCCCTCTGAGCCTTACTTTCTCATTCATCAGATGGGAACACTGGTACTCACTAGGTTGTGTGAGGTGAGGGAGACAGCTATGATGGGGACCGGGAATGCCCTGCCGGGTTTCCAGAGCTCTTCACAGAGGTCATTTCATGTGACCCTTTAAACCCCTCTGGAACAGGCAGGTTCAAAGGCCAGAGGTTATGTGACCTGCACAGGTGCCACAGGGCTTCTAGCCCTGGTATCTGGCTCTAAGTCTAAGGCTCTTTCTAGCTTGTCCCGTCTACCTTCCAAGTTCAAGATCTGTGTAAGGCACTGTTACTATCCTGAGAGTTAGCCCAGGTTTCTCAATGGTCCCTGTGGGCCCAGGAGCCCTGGGCAGTGGCGGCAAAGTCATAAGAGGAGCGGCAAGGCTGAGGTCCCATTCCCCTGCCAGCCACAGTCCTCAAGGCCTCTCCTGCATCCTCATCGCTTAGTGCTGTTTGTTTGGGCTGTAAGTAGCTCAGTTCCTGTTATTCCCCCCTGGACAATCAGGCAGGAAATTCTTCACTTTGGTTTCCTTAAGAGGTCAAATACTTTTCTCTCTTGCAGAAGTAAATAAAGCCCGTGTGCTGAGTTGGCAGTTTTGCACATGAGCCCGCCCGCTGGGGTAAGCCAGCAGCCCCCTTCCCTCCAGCCTTAGCTAGCCCTACCCAGGGGGCCCAAGGGCACCAGGAAATTCAGGCAGCCTACTGCCCAGGCACTGACTCCCCAGGTGGCATCCTGGGCACGGCCTGCAAAGACAGGAAGATTTTTAAAGCACACCCAGGGTTAGAGCCTCCAATAATGTGCCTTGAAGAGACTGTGCCTGTTCACAGAAGCAGCAGTCACGTTCCCCTCCCGCACCCAGAATCCCGACAGAAGAGAGGGAGGGCGCCATGTGACAGTGTGCTTGTGGAGAACTCAGGTATGCGCCATCCCAGCTCCCAGAGCACGCTGAGCACCAGGAAGGCCAGGAGGGTTGCCTGGGAACAGGCAGACCCAGAGTCACAACGCCAAGCACCTTTGCACACATGGCACCCCTTGCTCAGCCTGGGGAAACTTGTGCTTCCACAGCTGCAATGAGCTGAGTCCTCTTGCTAAGCCCACAGCAGTTGAGAGATGTGTTGGGAGAGGCTGCTTTGAGCACCCATGCAGACGGGACAGCTGTCAGCTCCATAGCAAAGGAAGAGAGCGAGGACAAGGCTACAGAACTTGGCCAAGACTCAAGCTCCACCATTTGGACCACTGGGCAGAGGCATAAAATGTCTTCTGCTAGCCTTGGTGGCATTTTTTATTATGGAACATTTTTGTTATATACAGAAGTGAATAGAATAATGAAATTAATCCCATTTACCTATTACCTGACCCCAAACATTCATCAACCCATGGCCAATTCTGTCTCACCCTCCACTCGTTCCTCCCCATAATATTTTGAAGCAAATCCAAGATGCATCATGTCATCTACAAATATTTTAATATGTATCTATAAAAGATAAGGACTCTTTTTAAGAAACATAACCTCCAAACTATCATCTCACTTGAAAAAAATGATCAGATACTGTTATTATTCAAATTTCCTGTTGACTCATAAATTTTGTACCTTGTTGGAATCAGGATCCAAATATCCACACAGTGTGATTAGTTTTAATATCTTTTTAAGTCTTTTTAAATCTAGAAGCTCTTCTTCCTTTCTTTTTTTATTATCCTTGCTAATTATTTGTCGAAGGAAACATGTTGTTTGTCTGGTAGGTTTTCCAGGGTCTGGAGTTTGCTAATTGCATCCCCATGGTGTCCTTAACATGTTCCTCTGTCCTTTGAATTTCCTGTAAATTGATAGTTCATCTAAAGGCTTGATCAGATTCAGACTCATTTCTTTACTGATTTTTTTGAAAGACTCCTTCAAAGGAGATGTTGGGTCCTTCTCTCCAGAGGCACATGCCATCTGGTTGTCTTGCTTTTTTTTTTTTTTTTGAGACGGAGTCTCGCTCTGCTGCCCAGGCTGGAGTGCAGTGGCGCAATCTCGGTTCACTGCAAGCTCCGCCTCCCAGGTTCACGCCATTCTCCTGCCTCAGCCTCCCCAGTAGCTGGGACTACAGGCGCCCGCCACCATGCCCAGCTAATTTTTTGTATTTTTTAGTAGAGATGGGGTTTCACCATGTTAGCCAGGATGGTCTCAATCGCCTGACCTCGTGATCCACCCACCTCGGCCTCCCAAAGTGCTGGATTACAGGCATGAGCCACCACTCCCGGCCCGTCTTGCTTTTGTGATATTGGCAGCCCAGGACCTGTGACACCTGAATCCAGACATTCAGCAGAAGTAGCAGAGTGGCAGTGTTCTCTTCTCTCACTCCTTTTTCATGGAGTAGCTAGAACCCTTCCATAAACAGACCCCATGATCATCTACTGTTTGCTTACCCACTGGTAGAATTCAAAAACGAAAGCTGGGTAATTAACATTTCTCCCTTTATTTACCAGTCAGAATAATGAGTTACTGCCTCCACTTTCATTACTACATTTTAAAAGCCTCCATCATCAGGAAATGGTTCAAGCAATACATTTATTGAGTTTCATGCTTAAATAGGCTCAACTGTTTAGAAAAGTCAGATAACCCAAATGATGTGTTCACCAAGATAGCCAAGGGTGTTAAGCAAATGTAGATATTAACGTGTTAATAAACAGAGTACACCCACTGGCTCAGTCTTTGGAGGCAGATCGGAGTTTGATTCCTACTTTGCTAATGAGAAGACTGAGCCCCAGAGGCTGGGACCTACCCTGCTTATGTAGCCAGTTAGGGTAAGAGCCCAGGTGCTGCACCCAAAAGCAAGGGCAGAGGTAAAGTGATCATATGCTCTTGTTATCTCTAAATCCCAGGGCTCCTGGCTGGATTGAATAAGCTGTCCCCTCCTTTGCTTCCAAAATGCTCAGGGGTCTGGCAAGATCCCAGCTCCGAAGGCACAGGATGCCAGTCACCAGAACGTGCAGCCTTTAGAGGTGGTTGTTTGCACTTTTGCCCATTTCTCAGAAATTTGGGAGAGGCCCTCTTCCCAGAGGACTTTCCAGGGATCCAGCCAGCTCATGCTCTCTCTCTGACTCCCCCTCCCCCAACCCCAAATACTCATATTCTCATGGCCTGTATTACCTACTTATTGCATTGATTACCGCTAAAGACTTGAAGTGTTTTTGTTTCTGTGCTAGCAGGGTGCCAAGTCACCAAACTTAAAGCCGGTGATAAAGTTTGCCTGGATGAATGAGAGAATGAACAAAAACATAGACCTTACTCTCCTCCATTTGTATTTAGACCCTTCTTTCTGACCTTGCCATAAATCCCTCGAGAGCAGGGAATCTTTTGTCCTCATATAGCCAACACTGTGCACTCAGGGTTGGGGGCGGGGCACCACTTAGCATCTTTAGGACCAAAAAGAGGAAGGAGGAGTGGGAAGGCGGGTGGTGGACGCGGCCAGTCCAGAGCCTGCAAGCCCCCTCCTCTGTGTGAATGAGTTTGCTCCTCCCAGCACCTTCAGGGCTGCTGGAACTTGGAAGAGCCTTTCTGTACACCCCCCAGCCTCAGGCTGCATCTGTTCTTAGCTGCTGCTAGTAATAATGGCAGCTAACACCATGAGCACTGTTGCAGGTCCCTTGCATGTGGAGTAGCCTGTGAAGTAGGAGCTGCTACCATTCCTCGTTTAACAAATGAGGAAACAGAGGCCCAGAGAAATTAAGACACTCTCCCAAAGTCATCCAGCTAGTGAGTAGAGAACACTCTACTCACACCCCAGGACTTGAACCTAGGTGGCCAGGTACAGAAAGCTATTCTTACCACCTGCTCCAGTTGTCTGCTGGTAGAGAAAGGCCTCCCAGAAGAAACTTCCGCTGCCTCCCATGGGGACCTCTGGGGCCAGTCCACAGGCTCCAGACCTCAGTGTTAGAAAAGTTGTACCTAAAAGACCCAGTTAAGCCCAAATCTCCCATTGTGAGTAAGGATGGGGGGTTGGAGAACAGTTGGTGCCTCACCGCTGGGTTGATGCAACGCCCACACCTGGAGGCAGAAAAAGCCTCCCTGGCTTTTTGCCCTAAAGCTAGACAACCCCAGTTTCTTCCAGGCCCTCAATGCAGGGCACAGCATAGGAATCAAGGAGATAAGAAGACACACACAGAACGTAGATCCTCTTGAAAACCTCTGCACAGAAAATAATGGGATCATGGCCCGGCGTGGTTGCTCACGCCTGTAATCCCAGCACTTCAGGAGGCTGAGGCAGGTGGATCACTTGAGGCCAGGAGTTCGAGACCAACCTGTCCAACATGGCAAAACCCTGTCTCTACTAAAAATACAAAAATTAGCCGGGCATGGTGGTGCACACCTGTAGTCCCAGCTACTCAGGAGGCAGAGGTATGAGAATCACTTGAACTGGGGAGGCAGAGGTTGCAGTGAGTTGAAATCACACCACTTAACTCCAGCCTCGGCAACAGAAAGAGACTGTCTCAAAAAAAAGAAAAGAATGGGAAGAGTCAAGCTCACTCCCTCCCAACCCAAGGCACCAGGCGTGGTCCCAGCGTGTACCCAGAGGCTCAGCCAGGTTCCCAGCTGGGAACAGTTCTTCCTGACCTTCAGTTTAGCTAAGCTCAGGCAATGCTGAATTGAGTGTGGCTCCCCAGACACGCCAGGTTTCCGCAGGTGTCCGTGGATTTGCAATAGGGCCTCCCTCCTGTAGACTCCTCTGCCTTCTGGCCTCTGCACCTGTACACGCCTCCACTGTGGCCACTTTCAGTGCTTCCACAAATATTTATTGAGCACCTTCTGTATGCCAGACCCTCATTTTAGCACTGTGGGAATAGCAGGAAACAAAATAGGAGGCAAACTACTCACCCCCGTTTCGTTTATATTCGAATGGGGGAGGGGGAAGCTAGACAGTAAACAGGTAAATGCAAAACAGATGATGTCAGATGAAAAAAGAGCATAAGAAAAAAATTAAGTATGGAAGGAAAATAGCACTGAGGGATCTGGCAATGTGACAGTTTTAGAGATGGCGGAACCGGGCCAGGCGTGGTGGCTCATGCCTGTAATCCAAGCACTTTGGGAGGCCAAAGTGGGCGGATCACTTGAGGTTAGGAGTTCATGACCAGCCTGGCCAACATGGTGAAACCCCGTCTCTATTAAAAAATATATAAAAATTAGCTGGGCTTGGTGGTGGGCGCCTGTAGTTCCAGCTACTCAGAGGCTGAGGCGGGAGCATCGCTTGAGCCTGGGAGGCGGAGGTTGAATGAGCTGAGATTGCACCATTGCACTCCAACCTGGGCGAAAGAGCAAGACTCCATCTCAAAAAAAAAAAAAAAAAAGAGATGGGAGAACAGTACAGCTGCTCCAAAAAGCTGATCAGGTGACTGAGGACCTGAAGGAGGCAGGAGAGTGAGCCACGTGCATGGGATTGGGGTGAGGTGGGGCAGGGGCAATTCAGGCAGAGTGGATGGGAAGTGCAAAGTCCCTGTGGCATGCTAGAGAAATCGTTGCTCTGCAGTTCGGAAATTCTTTGCTTGCCTGTCTCTCCATTTACTCAGGAAGGATGCTTAAGTGAACCCATGGCCGAGAGCCTCACAGAACTGGAGCTCATTCCAGAGGAGGGTTTTGTCTTAGGCTGAGCAGAAACTAAGAACCGAGTTTGCTCTCTGGTCCAAGAAAAGGGCTGAAATTCTGCACTTGGTCCTTCTGAATGAGTCTCGAATCCTTCAGGCCACCTCTACCCAGGTACCCCCAGAGCCATCCACACCTGCAGGATTCTGGGAGGCAGGGAGAGTTTGTCTAAGCATCAGAAATCTGTGATTTAGACCTCTGATTCATTTGTGAGGAAGTGACTTTTACTTTCTGAGCCTCAGTTTCTGCATCTATGAAGGGAGCCCATAGGTTCCCACCCTGCCCACCTTGCAGGGTGCTTCTAAGATTGGCAAATGTTTTCTCAACCACAGTGCTCCACGGCGGAGGCTGGGTATGGTTATCATTGCTGCTCCTGTTGGTTTTTTGTATAATTCTGTCACCTTCTTCAGTGTCAGACCCTCTCCAGACCTAGTGGTCCCCAGATTAACCCTTCAAGCTCTGCTGGATGAGCCTCTCGTGGCACGGCATTTCCAGCACGTTGGAAAAGCGCCCTAAAACCCTGCTCCGGGCTTCTTGTGTGGGAGAGCATTTGCTGGCACCCATGGAACTCTGCCATCTGTCACTGTCCAGAAAGCCTTCCTCCCGGGAAGAATCTTGGCACATACCTCTTGCTTAGAGCTAAGGAAGGGCAGTTAGCTGAAAGCTGCAGGCAATTCTAAAGGGATGGTCAGGCAGTCAGCTTGTGGGGCTGAGGCCATCTGCAATTCTAAAGGGATGGTCAGGCAGTCAGCGTGTGGGGCTGAGGCCACCTGTCCCGCCTTCCGTGCCCTCACCCTGCCTGGCACTGGCCCAGTTGTTTTCTCGGGTCATGAGAAATAAGCCTCTGAAGGCTGGCGCTTCTCTACTGTGGGACCTTGGCTGCATGACTTCCCCTCTCTGTGCCTCGATTGTCCCTTCTATAAAATGGGAATCATAATAGTTAATAATTATAGTACCTTCTTCAGAGGATTAATAATATATAAAGTTTTAGAACACTTCTGACACATAGTATAAACTAAAGACTGCTTTTTTCAAGTTTATAAGGACTTTAAAAACTGAAGTTTTTTTCTTTTTATTTATTTATTTATTTATTTATTTATTTATTTATTTGAGACGGAGTCTCACTCTGTTGCCAGGCTGGAGTGCAGTGGCGCGATCTCGGCTCACTGCAACCTCTGCCTCCCGGGTTCAAGCAATTCTTCTGCTTCAGCCTCCTGGGTAGCTGGGATTACAGGCGCCCGCCACCACACCCAGCTAATTTTTGTATTTTTAGTAGAGACAGGATTTCGCCATGTTGGCCAGGCTGGTCTTAATCTCCTGACCTCGTGATCCTCCCGCCTCAGCCTCCCAAAGTGTTGGGATAATAGGCGTGAGCCACCGGGCCTGGCCATAAAAACTGATGTTTTTAAACTTGGTTTAAAAACAAAGCTCACGGCCAGTTGCCCGATGCTCTGTGCGGCTGGAGCTGTCTCTCGGGTGAAGAGTGGTCCTGAGGTGGCCCTCTGTGG
Source organism: Gorilla gorilla gorilla (assembly GCF_029281585.2). Classification (NCBI taxonomy): domain Eukaryota; kingdom Metazoa; phylum Chordata; class Mammalia; order Primates; family Hominidae; genus Gorilla; species Gorilla gorilla. The sequence goes on along the minus strand of NC_073224.2, from coordinate 225,175,006 downwards.
CAGCTGGAGCTGTCTCTCGGGTGAAGAGTGGTCCTGAGGTGGCCCTCTGTGGCAGCTGGCACGGTTGAGCTGCAGGGATCTGGGGCTTCCCTCCCTCCTCCAGTGGGACCTTCTAAGGACAAACCATCAGCATGGGCAGGTCTAGGACCTGAGTCAGGCTGGTCACCCCTTTCTGGGTCTGCTCCACAGGTCCTTCTATATTTTAAGGGTTTCCTGGTGACCACCATCCCTTCTGGTGGGCACAGTCCCCCTTGGACCCATTGCCTCGTCTTTGCTGCTGCTGTCCCACTCCAAGCCACTGTCTTGCTTCCTGAGCAGCAGCAAAACCCTGACCGGCCTCCCTGTGTCCACCTGTCCCCAAGTCCCCAGTCCAGTCTCCGCAAGGCAGCCACAGTGATCGGAGGGCAGGGCGCCCCCACTTATCCCCGTCCCTGCTCTGCTGGGTTGAACAGTGGTCCCTGGGTAGATACCTCCACCCGGAACCTGTGCACATGGCCTCATTTGCAAACAGATTCTTGGCCGATGGTGTTAAGGTGAAGATCTCAAGATGAGATCATCCTGGGACAAGTGTCCTTAGAAGAGAAGAGAAGAGAGGAGCACTGAGGGGAGAAGGTGATGAGAAGACAGAGGCAGAGGTCAGGGTGACACATCTACAAGCCGACGGACGCCAGGGACTGTGGCGAAACTGGAGGCTGGAGGAGACTTTGAAGGGGATGTGGCTCTGCCACACCTTGATTTCGAGCTTCTGGCCTCTGGAACTACCAGAGAAGGGTTTTTTTTTTTTGAGACAAAGTCTCACTTTTGTTGCCTAGGCTGGAGTGCAATGACGCGATCTCAGCCCACTGCAACCTCTGCCTCCCAGGATCAAATCATTCTCCTGTCTCAGCCTCCCGAGTAGCTGGGATTACAGGCGCATGCCACCATGCCCGGCTCAATTTTGTATTTTTAGTACAGACAGAGTTTCACCATGTTGGCTAGGTTGGTCTCAAACTCCCGACCTCAGGTGATCCACCCACCTCGGCCTCCCAAAGAGATGGGATTACAGGCATGAGCCACCGTGCCCAGCCTTGCGAATGCATTTGTTTTAAGCCCTCAGATTGTGGCAATGTGTTACGGAAGCCACAGGAAACTGACGCAAGTGGCTTCCCACTTCCCTGCAGAGAAACCCAGGCTCATCTGCACAAGGCCCCTCCTTGGCCTTCAATTCTAGAAAATACTGAGCTCTTTGCTGCCTCAGGGCCTTTGCACTTGCCCTTCCCTCTGCCGGAACATTCTTCCTCTCGGCATGTATGGCGGCTTCTCCATCCTTCAGGCCTCACACAGGTCTTCACAGACCACGCCACCGGCGGCCCAGGATTCCCTGTTTGTTTACTTCTCAGCACTGACCTCAGTGTGTATTTAAATAATTGCATTTAAATAATAATTAAACATGTGTCATGTGCTTGTTTGTCTTCCTTGCTCCAACATAGTATCCATGGGAATAAAGACCTCATCTGTCTGGCTGGGCGCGGTGGCTTATGTCTGTAATTGCAGCACTTTGGGAGGCTGAGGCAGGCGGATCACTTGAGGTCAGGAGTTCAAGACCAGCCTGGCCAATATGGTGAAACCCTGTCTCTACTGAAAATACAAAAATTAGCCAGGCTTGGTGGCTCGCACCTGTAATCCCAGTTAATCGGGAGGCTGAGGCACGAGAATTGCTTGAACCCAGGAGACAGAGGTTACAGTGAGCCGAGATCACACCACTGCACTCCAGCTTGCGCGACAGAGCGAGATTCAGTCTCAAAAAAAAAGACCTTATCTGTCTTATTTACCCAGACTCCTCAGCTGCAGCTCAGTGCCTGAGCAAGTTTTTGTTGAATAAACATAAACCCTTCTATTAATAAGGCCGTGGCTAAGTCCTATTTATCTTGTTCTTGACCTAGGAGATGATAGGTTTTCTTGCAGATAGTTTTGCAGATACTGTGGTCTTAGTTTTGTACGACTGAATTTAAAGCCTTAGCATTCTGGCCAGGCGCGGTGGCTCACGCCTGTAATCCCAGCGCTTTGGGAGGCTAAGGTGGGCGGATCACCTTCAGTCAGGAGTTTGAGACTAGCCTGGCCAACAGGGTGAAACCCCGTCTCTACTAAAAATACAAAAAGTAGCCGGGCGTGGTGGTGGGCACCTGTAATCCCAGCTACATGGGAGGCTGAGGCAGGATTATCGCTTGAACCTGGGAGGCAGAGGTTGCAGTCAGCTGAGATTGCACCATTGCACTCCAGCCTGGGCGACAAGAGCGAAACTCCATCTCAAAAAAAAAAGCCTTAGAATTCTGGGGGATACCCCGATGTCACCCCTATAAACCATTCTCATAAGCCTGCCTCTGGGATGTGATCATTAGAGCAAAAACTGGCTACTCCTAAGAGTAGTGAGTTCTCCATTCATGGAGGTGTGCAAATTTTCACATACACTAACTTATTGATCTTTCCCATTTCCAAGAACCCTATGGAGTCTTTAGGGTTCTCCCCTCTGATCTCCCTGGCTTCCCCCCAGCCTGCAAACTCCCTTTTCTCCCCCTCCATTTTTCTGGGCCACCTTTTCAGCTTTTTTTCAATAAGACAAATCCAAGTCTATCTCAGAAGTCTAAAGTGTGTACGTCTGCTCACACATATAATTTTACTATGAGATAGTTTATCAGTGCTGAATGTATATTTAGTGACAAGCTTGGCTAATCTTTCATCTAATTACACTCATTAACATTTAAATGTATAATCATTAATATATCTGAGAATGGCGGTCTAAATATTTTATAGAGGTCTTAATTACAGTAGATTTCCAGTCTTGCCATAAAACTCTCGCACCCCTCCAATTAACGGGATGGCATCAGGTAGCTCCAGGGCCCTGGCTGGGGGTTGGTGGTGGCCAGGGTCTCTCACTTTCTGGTTACAGGAGAAGACAAGAAAATTGTTCTCTGTGATTTTTTTTTGCTGCCACGCCTCTGTCTGCAGCCGTCACGGGGTCCCCTGGAAGAGGGAAAAATCAAAGACAGGATCACAAAAATTGAAAATAATAATTGTTGCTGCAGAGGCTTTAGGGAGTTGATTTTAAAAAAAACAAAACACTCCTTTCTTCCTCTACTAAGTCAGACAAGCAAAGATCACAGTGTTTTGTGACCGAAAGGGGGTCTGAGATCATGGCTGGGATCCTGGGCCACGGTGTCTGGTTGATGCTGAATGCCAGAAGTAGACAGACTTACCCACCTGGACTGGCACAGGCGGGCAGCCACAGCCCCCCAGCAGCTGCCCTCCCCTCCCATTAACAGCTGTCTTCACACCTTTGAAATCTCTGTGGATTCTAAAGCTCATCTTCAGATATCGTTTCCACCTGTGAGGTTGCTAGGTTGTTATTGTGCCCATTTCACAGAGTTAAACACTGAGGCTCTGAGAAGTTGCTGGATGTCCTGAAGGCACATGGCGGGCGGGAGGCTGAGCAGGACCTGAATCCTTAGTGACCTGCTGTGAGTCCCAGCCAGACTGAGACTCATCTTATCCCAGCAGCCATACTGGGTCTGTGAGAGGACCTGGCATGTACCTCCACACCTTCCAGGGACAACTGGGGCCTGTGGCCTCCAGGGTGATGAAAAGCCTTGCAGGGTGGGACCACCAGGCTCCACTGCTCCCCACTGCACCCCCATTCCATGCCCAGGTCCAGCGTCTGCCCCAGCCTTGCTACACCAGGGACTGCCTACCTGGATATGATTAAGAGCAGGGGGCTCAGAACCAGACCCACCCAGCCTGAACCTGGCTCTGCCTCTTACCAGCTGGGTCAGTGTAATCTACCTTTGCCTCAGTTTCTTCATTTGGTTGTTAGTTTGTTTCTTTGAGACAGAGTCTTGCTCTGTCACCCAGGCTGGAGTGCAGTGGTGCAATCTCAGCTCACTGCAACCTGTGCCCCCCTGGTTCAAGCAATTCTTGTGCCTCGGCCTCCCTAGTATCTGGGATTACAAGCGCCCGCCACCACGCCAAGCTAATTTTTGTATTTTTAGTAGAGACAGGGTTTCGCCATGTTGGCCAGGCTGGTCTCGAGCTCCTGACCTCAAGTGATCCACCTGCCTCGGCCTCCCAAAGTGCTGGGATTACAAGCGTGAGCCACCAAGCCCAGCCAGTTTCTTCATTTGTAAACTGGGGAGAATGATGGCATTACCTCTCAGGATTGCTTTGAGGAAAATTTGAATGAAAACATGCAAGGTGTAGAATAATACCCACCCCATAGGAATCACTCAATAAATGCTGACTACGGCTGTTACTATGGTGATCGTTATCATCGGTTATCATTGCTGTTGTCATTATTAGTGCTGGGGAAGCCACCACCTTTCATCATGCCAAGTACTGCCTGGCACCTCCATGAATGTCCTCCCCCTTAACTAACCCCAGTCACACACGGACAGCGTTGTCGTGGCCTGTGCAGGACTGAGCTGGACTCGAACCCAGGACCAACCCTACAGCTCATCTTCCTTCCCCAGCCCCAGGGGCCCTGGGGACTCACAGTGGGAACAGCGCCTACCTTGCCCACACCTGGAGCTGCCCTGCCTCACTGCTACCCCAGTCGGGTGTCTACTGACGTCATGGGGACCCACAGCCCTCCAGGTGATACAAGCCGGGTTACCGCATTCCCCACACACTAGTCACTGTTCCGAGGGCATTGCATATACAAAACCAGTGCTATGAGGTGGATGCTGTTTCTAAAAGCTTTTCATTAAAGGATCACATAATACTCACATAATACATGAATCTCAAGTTTATATCTTGGAGAATTTTTACAAACTGAAAATACTGTGTAATCAGCACCCAGATCAAGAATAGGGCCTCATTCACTTCCCAGAAGCCCTCCTGTGCACCTTTCTTGCCACTCTCCCCCTCCGAAGGTAGCCTGTCGCTGACTTCTAGCCACGGAGATTAATTCTGCCCCTCTTGCATCATCTCTTCTTAGCACTGTTTACAGTATATACTCATCTGTGTCTGGCTCCAGAAGCGCGACACTCGGTCCATGTGGCTCTTCTGCGTCATGTGTGGCCATCATTCATTCATTCTCACCAGGTCAAGCCATCCACCATGTGAAGGGATCACAGTGGCTGCGGCCATTCTCCTGATCAAGGGTGTCTGGGGAGTTTCTAGTTTGGAGCTTTTACAAATAGGGCCGCTGTGAACTTTTTCGTGCAGGTGAACGCACAGATGCAGGCCTTTCAGACATATACCCAGGTGGGAACTCTTTTCATTCCTTTTACAGATGGCAAAAACGCTGGCATGATGTGACTTGCCCCAGGTCCCCCCACATCACTCTAGGGAGTGGCAGAGCTGGATTTGAACCCAGATTGTCTGGCTCTGGGTTCTCACTCGTGAGCTCTGCTCTCTGCAGCCTCTCTCCTCTCTTATAAACTTTTCTGGGAAAAGGCTGCTGCCTGCATCTGCCTTCAACAACCCTGCTGTGTCTCTGTTACGCAGCAGGGGTGAGACCAGTCCATATCACTAGGCACCCAGGGCAGCTTCCTGGTGGACAGTCTTGAGTAGGACACCAAAACCCAGAGAGGGTGCCTGAGTTCCCAAGGCCACACAGCATGCTGGTTTGCACCCCAGTGTCCTGCCTCCCTGTCCACCGGCCATTCCCTGCTCCATGCTGCCTCTTCCTCCTTTCTCAAGACCGAGCCCAGGCCATTATCTTGCCTGCAGACGACCTCACACACCCACACAAGCCTTTAAAAATAGTCCTCGTTGTGTGGGGCATGGGGCCTGAGGCTGATATTGCATTTCCAGAAATCTCCATTTCCCCCTCCCGCTTCAACCTAGGGAATGTCCGTGTTCCGGGCCCATTCCCTGCCACTATTTTTAGTGGTGATTGGGAGGAAGGAGGACATTTCCTGGACTCCCCTTCAGAGGCTGGAAAACAAACACCACCCCCTCCCAGTCCAGGCCCCTCCCATTTCCCTCCTGCTGGTATACCTTGGCCTCCTGTCTCCCTCGGGGAGGAGCAGGCAGTGGGGGCCTGCTTCCCGGGGCCCTCCGCCCTCCTGGCTTCCAGGTGACCTCTGAGCTCTTCCAGGGGCAGTCCTGAGCCGGGGTGGTGGCAGGGACAGTGTGCCCTGCGTGCAGTTAGCACCCTGAAGCCTGCAGAGGGCCCCTGTGGCTCCCTGCAGTCCCTCTTATGACAGACACTCTGCCTGCAGGTTTCGGTCCCCTCCCCGGGACTGGCCTAGCCGTTTCCAGCCCTTTCCCATTGGAAGCCCTGGCTCCTGGCATCTGTATGAGTTCGTTTTCATGCTGCTGATAAAGACATACCCGAGACTAGGAAATTTACAAAGAAAAAGAGGTTGGGGAGGCCTCATAATCATGGCGGAAGGCAAAAGGCACTTCTTACATGGTGGCAGCAAGAGAGAGAATGGGAGCCAGGGGAAAACCATCAGATCTCGTGAGACTTATTCACTGCCATGAGAACAGTACAGGGAAAGCTGCCCCCAGGATTCAATTACCTTCTACCATGTCCCTCCCACAACACGTGGGAATTATGGGAGCTACAATTCAAGATGAGATTTGGGTGGGGACACAGCCAAGCCTCATGCATCCATGCCTGAGGCAGAGGCTCTCCAGGTGGCCAGGATGGGCCATGCACCCCCCTCCCTCCCATCACTTCCCTGCCCTGGCTCCAAACAGGTCTATCCAGTGGTCTTGCAGCTCTGCTGAGAACCACCCCGGCACCCTGCCCCAGGGTGCTGCTTCCTTCTCAAGAGTCTGCCCAGTCCAGCCTGAGACTCTCTGGCTGTTAGGCAGTCACTCTGCGTGGTTAACCGGAGTTTTGCGGTTGGGGAGCTTTTGCTCTCATTCAATACGCATTATTCAATACTATTATCCCCATTTGACACGTGAGGCAGAAGGCACTTACCCAAGGTCACAACAAGCAAATGGTAGGGCCAGGCTGAGAGTCCAGGCCTCTGTCTGTAGAGCCTGGTCCCTCAGCCATAGATGGGCCCAAATCTCTCCTGCTCCCTCTTCTGTGGACACTCACTCAGGTCAGCAGTCAGCACCCAGCCGAGCCCACAGACATGGCTGGACTTGTGATCAGTTGCCAATGTGGAAACATTGGGAGACATTTAAGGCATGGAAAGTAGCCATCACCTGGAGTTGGGAATTTTCTTAAAACTTTGGGAGGCCTGGCATGACTGGGCCACATTCGGTCAGTCACCCCCTCTAGGTGGGGTGGGTGTTCTAGGTCCCCGCTCATGCACCTGTCTGACTCATGATCCCTGGTAGGCTCTGTGCACAGCTGCGGGTTCTACCTGGATGGTCCTGGGTCCCTCAGCTGGAGAACCAGGGAAGGGGCAGATTAGGATATTTGGAAATGGTGAGCACTGAGCCTCTGACAGTCTGCTTAAGCCCCTAGGTTACCTGTTAACCCTTTCCTTTACCTGCCAGGGGCTGTGCCGAATGCCAGCTCCTAGAAATAGCTGAGGCCCAGGCCCTGCCTTCAGGTGGCCTCTAGGCTAGTCTTAGGGGTGGGTAGGTCCTGAGCTGGGGGTCTGGTTTCCAGGCTGCTAGTGCGGATTCCTGTAAGGCCGGGTAGTGGATGGGCAAGGCCATGATCACGCTTGGCATGAGCTGTGGGCTTAGAAATCCAGGAACAAGCTGCATTGAATTCTCAGCAGGTTATGGGGTAGGGGAGTCTTCAGGGGAAAGGAGGAGGTGCTTGCTTCAGTGAACATTTCCCATGATAAACACAGAATACACAGTGTTAAGTTGGTGGCCAGTTCAAAGGAAAACAAAGAACAGGGAAGGGTGTCCAGGGAAGAGGTTGCTGAGAAAGGCATGTTTGAATAAAGAGGAGATGGGAGGAAGTGAGACACGTGGGTAGGAGGGGGAAGGAAGGAGGGCCTTCCAGGCAGAGGGAACAGCTCATGCAGAGGTCCCGAGGAAGGAGGCCAGTGCATGGACAGCCAGGAGGCCAGGGCAGCTTCCCCGGAATGTGAGCTGGGGGAGGATGGGTACAGGACCCGGGGACAGATCTTGGGGGGCCCTTGTAGACCATTGGAAGGACTTTGTGCTCCCCCTTGATGGGGACAGGAGTTGTGGGAGAGAAGCAGAGAAGTGACATGGTCTGAGCTGCCTTTTAAGGGGACAGCTCCATGGTAGGGTTGACATCTACTGAAGGGTTGGAAAACCAGTTAGGAGACTACCGTGTGACCCAGATATGGCGGTGGGGGGGGGGTGGTGACACAGCCCGGGTGGGTGAGCAGGGTATTGACTGAGGAGTGGTAAGAAGGGCCCAGGTCCTGGTGCCATGTTGAAGGCAGAGCTGGCGTGGTCGGCTGATTAATTGGGGGTGGAGTATGAGAAAAGTTTCGGAGGGGTGGCCAAGGAAGATTCCAGAGTTTAAGGCCAGAGCAACAGGGAGGCTAAGGCCACTGTGAACTGAGTTTGAGGGCACTGAGAAGAGCAGATTCTTGGGGACTGGTCAGGGACTATCTTGGATGTGTTAGGTTTGAGTTGCTTTTAGAGGTTCAAGCAGAGGTGTGGACGCTCTGGGCTCTGGGTCTGGAGTTCAGGGATGAGGTCCAGGCTGAAGCCTGTGGTTGGACTGAAGCCACCAATGCCCAGAGGTCAGAAGGGAACAGAGTCCAAAACGGAGCAGGCAGAAATGAGAGGAAACCGGGAACACGGGCCCTGGAGGTCAAGCGAAGACTTGTCATCACCTGCATCGCCTGCTGGAGGCAGAGCCCATCAGATGGAGAATGTGGATTCACACTCAGAGGTCGTTGGCGACCGGCATGGCAAAGCCAGAGCCGGTCCCAGAGAGGATGGTGGGAGGGAAATGGAGACGGTGATACGGTCAACCCTTTTGAACATTTTTGTTCCAAAAGGAAGAAGAGAAATGGAATGAGAGCTGGAGAGGGACATGGGATCAAATGAAGGTTTTCTGTGAAAGATGTGAGAGAGAATTGCATGTTCCAATGATGCTGAGAAAAATTCAATAGAGGGCACATGCCAAGTGCAAAGAACTCAGATGGTCCGAGGAGCCTCTTGTAGAAAAGGGGAGGCCTCAGTTTCCAGCGGAGGGAAGGCACAGCAGCAGCCAGGCTAATAGCGGGAGAGCCTGGTAGGAGAAGTGACCCTCACACTCCTGGACCTGGGGTCTCACCTCTGTGGGAAGCACAATGTCTGGGGTCTTTCCCCAGCTCTGGGCACCTTAAAATTTGAGCACTCTGGATTAGCAGAAACTTTGGTCCACTTGAGTCTTCTCATTCCTGGCTGGGATGTGGACACAGTTCACCAAGCCCAAGGCAGCTTAATAAGAACTTCAGCCATGCCGTGGCCAGCTCCGAGATCACCAGGACTGATGCTCAGGGTTCTGTCAGGAGGCACAGGGAAATCAGCATGGCCTGTCCCTCCCAGGGAGGGCAAGAGGAGACAGGCAAAGAAAAACAAGATGTCCTCTGCCCTCATGGCACAGGATCCTGCTGTCCCTGGGGCTGTCCACCTAATTCGGTCATTCATTTGAAAGTCACTATTTCCTGAGCACTTACTATGTGCCAGGCACTGCTGTCGTTGTGGAGGATACAGCAGTGAACAGGACAGACCAGGTCCCTGCCCTCCAGGAACTTATATCACAGGTTGGGAGTGGACATGAAAATAAGTAAACTCATTAATCCTTCACTTACCTTTGGCCCAGTTGAGGGAAATAAAGTCTGCTCTTTCACCCTTAAGCATGCTGTTTGGAGTTTTTTTGCCACCATCTCACTGGTGTGAATAGACTCATTTTCTACCAGTTGAGAAAATTGGTTCTCACTTTTTTGGTTAAGTAGAATTGCCCTTGGTTCCATGGAGTATGCTGGTAATTGGCACAGCGCTGACCAGAATAGTTCTCAAACATGCCAGCCCCGATCAGGCACTACTGGCATCTGCCTCCCTGTCAGGGGCAGAGCTGGCAAACCTGCCCTGTTTCCCTCCCGTGCCATGGCAGACATCCCTAATCAACCCAGCTTCCTAGGGAGCCTAGTTGATTAGTCATGTCTTCCCTGGCGTGTTACTGGAAAATAAGAAGCTATTCCAGATATTTGCCTTTCCTGCCCCAGGCAGGAGGTTGGAAGGGTCATGCTGACTAACTTTCCAGGGTGCACTTGGAGAGAGGGTCTATGGGTCATCTGGAAAGATCATGGGCCTGAGCGACAAAGTTCTGGGATCAAGTTCCAGGTCAGCCACTTGTTGGCTGTGCGAGCCGGTCAACCCACTTCACCTCGTGGTGAGAAGATAAAGGAAATTAACATTGTGGGGAGCAGACTGGGCGCAGTGGCTCAGGCCCGTAATCCCAGCACTTTGGGAGGCCAAGGCGGGCGGATCACTTGAGGTCGGGAGTTCAAGACCTGAGCACCACCTGATGTGACGAGAACCTGATTAACCTTTATAAAGCAGGTTAAACTTTAACCTCTTCTGAACTCACCTTACTCATCTTTGAAACGGAAAAAAAAACAAATAAACTGCTGTCCGCCCATCCCAGGACCATAAATTTGTGGCCTTGAACTTGCTGCCCTCGACTGGCCCTTTCCTTCTCCCTGACCTGGGTCTCTTCCCCGGGGCTCTTTACTTGGAAACCTGCCTATTGCTCAAGTCAGCCTGTATTTTCTGGGGCCTCCTAGAGCCTGAGCTCAGGCCTGGGAGCCACGGGGAGCTGGAAGACAGGAAGAGAGGTTAACACTGAGCACCTGCTGTATGCAGCTGAGCTCTGTCCTGGGTCCTGTCACATAGAGCCTTGCCAGGTGGAGACGATCATGCACAGCTTAACAGCTGGGGATAGGGAAGCTCAGAGAAGTTGCATGTGGGGTCTCAGGCCCCGCAGCTGCTAAGGAGCAAGTGACAAAGATGACGTCTGTTGGGATTTCAGAAGCTAAAAGGAAGCTCACAGAATCCAACACCCTCATTATGCTGGGGGAAAACCAAGGCTTAGAGCGGGGGAAAAAAGCAGCACCAGAACCTGGGACCCCCACCCCCAACTCTGAAGCTGTGTCTTTCTGAGGTTCTCGTCTCCCAAAATGCTCAAGGTCAGCACCCCACAGTCACTCAAGACCAGATAGCTTGTCCCTATGGCAGAAATGATTAAGCCCTCTGGATCCGTGGGTTCCACATCCATGAATTCAACCAACCAAGGATCGAAAATAATTTGGAAAAAAAAAATGGATAGTTGTGCCTGTACTGAATATGCACAAGACATATTTCTTATCATTTTTCTCTAAACAATGCAGTGTAACAACTACTTACATAGCATCTACATTGTATAAAGTATTATAGGTAATTTAGAGATGATTTACAGTACACGGGAGGACGTGTGTAGGTAATTTGCAAATACTGTTTTATCGGGGACTTGAGCATCGGTGGATTTTGGTATTTGGGGGAGCTCCTGGAACCAATGCCACACAATACCGAGGGTTGACTGTACTGTCAGCTGCCGTCTACAGATGAGGAAACTGAGGCTTAATCAAACTTAATCAAACTTAATCAAACTGGCTTAGGCAGATTCCCAAGCCAGTGCTGCTTTTTTTTTTTTTTTTTTTTTTTTTTTTTTGAGACGGAGTCTCGTTCTGTCTCCCAGGCTGGAGTGCAGTGGCGCGATCTCGGCTCACTGCAAGCTCCGCCTCCCGGGTTCACGCCATGCACCTGCCTCAGCCTCACAAGTAGCTGGGACTACAGGCGCCCGCACCACTCCCGGCTAATTTTTTGTAATTTTAGTAGAGACGGGGTTTCACCGTGTTAGCCAGGATGGTCTGGTTCTCCTTACCTCGTGATCTGCCCTCCTCGGCCTCCCAAAGTGCTGGGATTACAGGCGTGAGCCACCGCTCCCGGCCCCAAGCCAGTGCTTCTAACTCAGCTGCCTTGGCCTAAGAGTCGGGAAACCTCAGCTGACTCTCTGTGCATTGGGCATTCTTGCCTCGTCTCTGGGCCTCAGTTTCCCCATCTGTAAAGGGAAGCTGAGCTGGAAGAACTCCGAGAGCCTCACATTCTGATGAGTGTTTATTAGAGGTTCGAGTTTGCCAGATTGGTTTGCCAGGCTTTCTGGCCCTTACCTGCCCACCCCTCATTTCGCAGAATGTAGTTCCTGAAGGTTCCATGGGTCAGGAACATTGCATGGAAAAGAAAGGGGGGCCCCCTGCTGGCAGCAGCTGGGATCGTCTGACGTGGACCGATTCCTTCCTCCTCACCTCTGAGCGCATGTTTGTCCAGGGTACACCCAGGCTGGAAATTTTTGCAAGAGCTCCTGACCTTGCGACATCCAGGATTGGGCCCACAGTGGTTGTTTGTTTGTTTGTTTGAGATGGAGTCTCGCTCCGCCATGTCCCACATCTGGGTTAGGGGCTGTGGCATCCGAAGCCAGAGAAGGAAGAAAGGTCTGTGGTGGGAGCTTGAGGACAAACTGAATGTCACCTCATTGTGTACGCGACAGAGCCCAGAGGCTCCTTTGTGTCGTTTTTAGTTGTTCTCCACTGGGCATTCATTCCTAAAGATTCAGCTTTTGTGTTGTCTCGGTCTTTCGCCTGGCAGGGCCCAGCTCAGAGACGTGCCATCATCGTGGGGCCACAGCTGGGCCCCTGGTTACACCCTGGTCTCAGGCATGCATGTGGCCACCTCTGAGTTGGAAAAATAAGTGCCTCCCCACACACCCTCCCTCCCACCTCCAGAGTCCCCACATTCCCAGGAGCAGGCTGGTCTCATTCCATGATCCTGCAGGGCCTGCTGGGTGTGACATCACCAGTCACCATGGCAGTGGTTCCAGTGGCTTGGCTGCTGGAATAGGACCCGCGTGGGTGAAGCCAGATGATTGGGAAGTCATGCAGAGCACTGGGGAGCTAGGAGCTGAGTCAGGAGGCCAGTCCCAGAGAAACACAGCCATGCCTTGCAGGCTGGCAGCTCATCTTGCATTAGGAGCATTTGGGGAACGGGTTTTGAAGGAGAGAAAAAAGCAGAGCTATGAGGAAGAAAGGAAGAGTTCCATTGCATCATTTTCATAGCTGTGTGTAGATTTTAAATTATTTCTTGGGGGCCCATCGCACCAGCCTCCTTGTTTGTGTGGAGTTGCAGCACCTGCCATGTGCAAACTGGATGTCGCCTCCTTGTGTACACGACAGAGCTTGCAGCACCTTTGTGTTATTTGTAGTTGTTCTTCACCTGGCATTCATTCCTAAAGATTCAGTTTTTGTGTTGTCTTGGTCGTTAGCCTGGCAGAGTCCAGCCCAGAGGTGGGCAGAGCGAGGAGCGCCCATGGAAAAGAACCATGAAGTGAAGCCTCATGGGAGAGGGTAGCAGCATGTCTCACAGCCTGCCCTGGTGTGTCTGTTAGGAATGTGCTGGGCTGCATGTAACAAGAAACCCCAAAAATATTGCGGTTTGTTATTCTCCTGCTGTAAGGCATCCCCGGCTGCGTGGTACCATCGGGGACCCTGGCCTCTTCTGTTTTTCTTTCTCCTCCCCATTCTCAGCTCATATCTTCCGTCCTTGTGCTCTAAAAAGGGCTTATAAAGAAAACTAGATTTCCCAGTGGGCATCTGTGTGCATCTTAATGGCCAGAACTGTGACACCTGCCGCTTGTAGCTGCAAGGGAGCTTGGGAAATTGAACGTTTTAGGTGGACACATTCCCCACCAAACAGAATTGGAGCATCATGGTGAGGAGGAGGGTGGATGGTGCCAGTGCCAGCCATAGGTGTGAGTTTGTCTCCTCTGTGAGAGCGTCAGCCTCCCACAAGGCAGGAACCACGTCTGGCCCACTCCTGTCCTCACAGCAGCAAGCCTGGCGTACAGTAGGTGCTTAATTGAACAATTTGGGGAGAGCCACAGGTCCCCTCTTAGGCAGAAGCGAATAATCTAAAGGCACAGGCTCAGCTCTTGCTCTCAGAGAGCCCCAGGTTAGATGCAGGAGGCATAGCCTGCACCCCACCATGGAGGCAGCCCACACGTTGCACACGCAGAGCCAGTAACATGTACACACACCCCTTGGACTGCCGGATAAATGATAACAAGGATGGAGCAGCAGGGAGACCCACAGAAGCCACAAGAGGCTGCACTGCACCCCCTCAAAGGCCATTTGTGAGAGGAAAGGCCCAGAAATGCCATGTTGAGGGGCTGGGGGCGGGATCCCCTCCCAAGGTCTCCAACTGCCAAGAGCAGAGTCTGGAGTTTGGTTCTCATGGAGATGTGGATAATGTAGGAGGCAATTCAGAGCCTAGGCGGGCAGGGGTCGTTCATTTCCAACCAGAAAGCAGAGGCATGATTTCCCTGCCAACCAGAGGGCAGCAGTGTAAATCCCCCAGGGAGCCCATGCGACCTGCTGAGTAGCAGCTTCTTTCCACCGGAGCAGGAGGGCCCAGTGAGGCTCCAGGAAGCCACAGTGATAGCATGGCTGGGGTCAGCGCCCCTGCCCTCCAGGAGCCACTCCCCAAGTTCAGCAGTGCTTTCCTGCTACTCTCCAGCCCGCCAGCATGAAACCAGCCTGAAACTGAGTCAGGCACCCATTCCACCCCAGCTGTGCCATTAACCAGCTGTGTGGTCTTCGTTTCCCCCTCTGTGAGATGGGATGATAAAAATACTCACCCACGCACCTGCCTCTCCTAGGAGGGCGGCCAGGATCCCATGCGCATGTGCAAATGGAATTTCCCATTCATCAGCGACAGCGGGGCCCCAGCTCTTCGTTAAGGAGCCTTCTGACCAGGATGCATCTTTATTTTTATTTTGATTTTTATGTATTACTTTATTTTTTGAGACAGAGTCTCACTCTGTCTCCCAGGTGGGAGTACAGTGGTGCAATCTCGGCTCGCTGCAACCTCTGCCTCCAGGGTTCAAGCGATTCTTGTGCCTCAGCCTCTGGAGTAGCTGAGACTACAGGCACACGCCACCACGGCCGGCTAATTTTTGTATTTTTAGTAGAGACGGGGTTTCACATGTTGGCCAGGCTGGTCTCGAACTCCTGACCTCGAGTGCTCCTCTCGCCTCTCAAAGTGCTGGGATTACAGGCCTGAGCCACCGCGCCTGGTCATACATCTTTAGATGTTGGGTCATCTTAATGTGAGGTTCACCAGCAATGTGGTCGCATCATGTTAGGGGGCAGGGCACAAAACTAGCCTAGCTGTGCCGGGGCCTCCCACCCACTGCCTGAGGCCTGCAGGGCCCACCCGCTGCCTGGCAGGAGTGAAGCAGAAGAGTCCTCTCTCCATGGACTCTACCGTCCCAGCCCTTTAAGGTTCCAGCCCAGCAGGCCTGGAATTCCGGCCCTGGTGACCTAAGCTGCTGCTTAGCCAAGCCAGGCAGGAGAGGACAGATCCAGCTGTGGGAGGCAGGAAGCTCAAAGCTGGAATTTAAACAGCTGCCTGAGACCTGGGGTCCCCACTGCGTGGGCCTCCTCCCCGTGGCTCTGCACATGGTGACATGGCCCAGCTGACCTGCCTCCCACCTGGGGAGCTTATGTTGGACACTGGGCCAGGAGCTCAGATCCCTCAGTCCTTAGGCCATACCTGGTGTCTCCAGCTCTCTCATGTACACAGGCTGAGTTTGCAGGATTGGATGTTCAGGACAAGATGGGATGGCACAGTCAATGCCATCCCATATTCTGCCCTCAGCTAGCCTTGGGGCTGGGGACCCTTCAGGTTTTGGGAGCTTCAATGTGGAGGCAGCAGAACATAGGGTCGGGTTTCGACTTTGGGGTCAGACATGGCTGTGTGATTTTAAACAAATGACCACTCTGGCCTTGTCAGGCTGGAAGTTTCCAGAGTCATAGAGTTGCTTTGCCTCCCTAACCCCCACCACCACCTCCACAACTCCAGACACAAGGAGCCTGTGGAGAGGGGTTAGCCTTAGAAACCCCTCCTTGGTATTCTCTCCAGGAAAAGGATGGAGTGCTAGGGGTCTGGGCAAAGGCCGTGGAGCCCACCCTGCAGTCAGAGGCTGCCCTGAGTCTGTTCCGTGCACCAAGGAGCCAGCACTGTGGGGAAGGAGAGTCTGGAGGGGACAGAAGTCATGCTGCTTCCAGGCAGCTACTCAGGGTGTGTTGTGTTGTGTTGCGTTGCGTTGCGTTGCGTTGCGTTGCGTTGCGTTGCGTTGCGTTGTGTTGCGTTGTGTTGTGTTGGTTTGCTTTGGTTTGGTTTTAGAGACTGGATCTTGCTCTGTCACCCAGGCTGGGGTGCAGTGGCATGAACATGACTCACTGCAGCCTCAACTCCTGTGCTCAAGCGATCATCCCACCTCAGCCTACCAAGTAGCTGGGACCACAGGCATGCACCACCACAATCAGCGTATTTTTTTAATTATTATTTTTTGTAAAGATGAGGTCTCACCATGTTGTCCAGGCTAGTCTCGAGCTCCTGGACTCAAGCGATCCTCCTGGAAGATCCCAAGGTGCTGGGATTACAAGCATGAGCCAAGGCGCCCAGCTTTATTTTGTTTTGCTTTTTTAACAGCTTTATTGACATGTAATTCACATACCATGCAGTTCACCCATTTTAAGTGTCCAATTCAGTGGTTTTTAGTATGTTCATGGAGTTATGTATCCTTCACAACAACCAATGTTCAAACATTTTTACCACCTCAAAAAAAATCCCATACTCTTAGCTACCACCCCTCCCTCCCCGATCCACCTCCACACCCAGCCCGAGGCAGACACTTACCTCCTTTCTATCTCTATAGATTTTCCCATTGTGGACATTTCTTTTTTTTTTTTTTTTTTTTTTTTTTTTTTTTGAGACAGAATCTTGCTCTGTTGCCCAGACTGGAGTGCAGTGGCGCGATCTTGGCTCATTGCAAGCTCCGCCTCCCAGGTTCACGCCGTTCTCCTGCCTCAGCCTCCCGAGTAGCTGGGACTACAGGCACCTGCCACTATGCCCGGCTAACTTTTTGTATTTTTAGTAGATTCGGGGTTTCACCATGTTAGCCAGGATGGTCTCGATCTCCTGACCTTGTGATCCGCCCGCCTCAGCCTCCCAAAGTGCTGGGATTACAGGCGTGAGCCACCGCGCCCAGCTGTGGACATTTCATATAAATTGAATCACATAATATATGGCCTTTAGTGGCTGGCCTTTTCCCTTAGCATGTTTTCAAGGTTCATCCATGTTGTTGCAAATATCAGTACAGTTGGCCTCTTTGTCCATGGGTTTCACATCTATGAATTCAATGAACCGTGGATCAAAAATAGTCAGGGACCAGGCACTGTGGCTCATGCCTGTAATCCCAGCACTTTGAGAAGCTGAGGCAGGCCGATGACTTGAGATCAGGAGTTCGAGACCAGCCTGGCCAACATGGTGAAACCCCATCTCTACTAAAAATACAAAAATTAGCCTGGGGTGGTGTTGGGCACCTGTAATCCCAGCTACTTGGGAGGCTGAGGCAGGAGAATCGCTTGAACCCAGGAGGCGGAGATTGCAGTGAGCTGAAATCGCGGCACTGTACTCCAGCCTGGGTGACAGAGCAAGACTCTGTCTAAAAAAAAAAGGAAAAGAAGAAAAACTCCGGAAAAGAAAATGAATGGTTGTATCTATACTGAACATGTACAGATTTTTTTTCTTGTCATTATTCCCAAAACAATACAGTATAACAACTATTCATGTGGCATTTATATTTTACTAGGTATTGTAAGTGATCTAGAGATAAAGTGTATGGTGGGACTGTGTAGGTTGTGTGCAAATACTATGCCATTTTATATAAAGGACTTGAGCATCTGTGGATTTTGGTGTCCACAGGGAGTTCGGGAACCAATCCCCATGCATACTGAGCAATGGCCCTCCTTGTTTTTATTTGTTATTAGGTAATATTCCATTGTGTGGATATATCTCATTTTGCTTATTAGTCATCCATTGGTGGACTTTCGAGTTATTTTCACCTTTTGGGCTCTGATGAATAATGCTATAAACATTTGCATATAAGTTTTTGTGTAGACATATGTTTTCATAGCTCTTGGATGTATGCCTAGGAGTAGAATCGCAGGGTCGTATGGTAAGTTGATGTTTAATCTTTGGAGGAGCTATCAGACTTTTCCAAAAGCAGCTGCACCATTTCACATTCCTGCCAGCAGTGCATGAGGGTTCCAGTTTCCCCACATCCTGCCAGCCCTTGCTATTGTCTGTTTTCTATTTTTAGCTATTCTAGTGAGTGTGAAGTGGTATTTCATTGTGGTTTTGATTTGCATTTCCCCGATGACAATTGATACCGAGTTTTTTCATGCCCCTATTGGCCATTTCTTGGAGAAGTGTCTGTTCAGATCCTTTGCCCATTTTGTTTGTTTGTTTGTTTGTAACAGAGTCTCGCTCTCTCACCCAGGCTGGAGTGCAGTGGTGCAATCTCAGCTCACTGCAACCTCTACCTCCTAGGTTCAAGCAGTTCTCCTGCCTCAGCCTCCCGAATAACTGGGATTACAGACACACACCACCACGCCTGGCTAATTTTTGGTATTTTTAGTAGAGAGGGGGTTTCACCATGTTGGCCAGGCTGGTCTCGAGCTCCTGATCTCAAGTGATCAGCCTGCCTCGGCCTCCCAAATTGCTGGGATTACAGGCATGAGCCACCGCACCTGACTTCCTGTTTAAATGACTTCCTGTTCTTTTTACTATTGAGTTGCAAGAGAGACTTGTATATTCCAGATAGAAGCCGCTTATGAGATACAGGATTTGCAAATATTTTCTCCCATTCTATGAGTTGTCCTTTACTTTCTTGATGATATCCTTTGAAACACAAACGTTTTTAATTTTGATGAAGTCCGATTTATCTGTATTTTCTTTTGTTGCTCTACACTTTTGGTATATGTCTTAGTGCATGTTTTTAACGTAATACTTCTCCCCACGGAAGAAATGAGGCAGGAGGGGCTGTTGGGCTGGACTGAGTGGTTCCAGTGGGCTCAGGGTGGCCCAGGGTTCCTTTTGACAGGGAACTGAGGCCCTGTCCGCTTCCTGAGCCATGGGCCCCTGGAGCCCACCAGGCCTCAGTTCTTCGTCATTGAACACTCAGCCAGCTTAGGGCTGGGAAAGCAGTTTCAACAACGACTTGCTCCCTGGTCAGATTGACACAGCTGAGAGGTGAGAATCGGGGCTCTCGACATAGGTGAGCCTGGCTTGGAATCCTGGGAAGGCCACCAAGTGGCAGGGGCACATGGAAGGGACATTTCGTCTTTCTGAGCCCTGTTTTCTCACCTGTTACAAAGGTGACGGCGGTGATGCCACTTCTCAGCACTCAGGCATCTGGAGAGGACAGCTGAGGTCTTGGGAACTAACTCTCTCCTTTATCCCCAGCCATGAAAGCTGATCGGAAGCGCTTAAAGGGCGAGAAGACAGACCTGGTGAGCCAGATGCAGCAGCTGTACGCCACACTGGAGAGCCGCGAGGAGCAGCTCCGAGACTTCATCCGCAACTATGAGCAGCACCGCAAGGTCAGCCACCGCCCTGCCCTCCCCTCCCCTCCCGACACACCAGCTCCCACCTCCCCTGCTGGCTGGCCACCTTCACAGGCTCTGCCTCTTGAATCCCCAAACACAGATAGTGAGGCCCTTGATGTGTCCAGCCAGGCCTAGGCACCGAGATAAAACCAGCACAACCCCCGGAGAGGGATCTCCATGTCTCCTGGGCAAACAGGACAGCATGGACTCAGGAGTCCGGGGGGTTCAGATCCCGGCTCCTTGTGTGTGTGCCCTCGCAGGTCTCGCTTGACCTCTTAGAGCCTCAGTTTCCTCTCTGCAGAGTGGTGATTGTGGTGACCTTTCAAAGCTACAATAAGGACTCTATGAGATGATGAATGCCGAGCACTCAGCCTGGTGCCTGGCACATAGTATAGCATCATCAATAAAACGCATAGCTAACATTTACTAACACCATAATAAAAGTGTGAAGAGAGAGGTGGGGAGCCCCAGTGAGACAGCAGGAAGTTCTGCCTATAGGGAGGGAGTCTTGGAAGGCTTCACAGAGGAAGTGACATATGCATTGGGCTCTGTGGGGTGAATAGGAGTTTATGGGTCAGATAACTGAGGAATTTGTTTCACCATGTATCTGTCTGGCATCTGTGGTATGACATGCCAAAGAGGACACCAAAACTTAAAGAAGAGTCAGTCCCCTGGTCAGGCATGGTGGCTCACACCTGTAATCCTAGCACTTTGGGAGACCCAGGTGGGTGGAATGCTTGAGGACAAGAATTCAAGACCAGCCTGGCCAAAAGCCCATCTCTACTAAAAATACAAAAAGTAGCCGGTCATTGTGGTGCACACCTGCAGTGCCAGCTACTCAGGAGGCTGAGGCACGGAATCACTGGAACCCAGGAGGTGGAGGTTGCAGTGAGCCGAGATCGCGCCACTGCACTCCAGCCTCAAGCTGAATGCACTTCCAGCCTCTGTTTTCTGCCCTGCGTAGGCACCTTGGTCACAGCCCTTGTCACAGGGTGTTCAGCTCCAGGCCCCTTTTTTGAACAGTGGGAAGCAGCAGGCCAGGTGAATGAGTCCTTCCCAGATGCTGCCTCTGAGCCGCAGTTCAGAGACCAGAGTGTTCCAGACTGGATTTGAATCTAGATGCTTGGTCCCCCCTACCCACTTTGGTCTTCACCAGTGATTCCTCACTGTCACCTCCCGGGCATGCACATCACTTCCTTTCTATGATGAAAGGAGCCTCGAGAGTTCTCTGGGCCAGGCCACCACAGCCCCTGATGGGGAGGGATCTGGGACTTCTAGCTGCCCTCAGTGCCCTACTCAAGAGCAGGGCCCGGCTCCCCCTACCCTGCCTACCTGTCCCCCGACCCGCCTCTGCCCTGCCTGCTCGGCCCAGCCCTCCCCTGCCCTGCCCACCCAGCTCCCCCCGCCCTTCCCGCCCAGCTCCCCCACCCTGCCCGCCCAGCTCCCCCCGTCCTGCCCGCCCAGCTCCCCCTGCCCTGCCCACCCAGCTCCCCCTGCCCTGCCCACCCAGCTCCCCCCGTCCTGCCCGCCCAGCTCCCCCACCCTGCCCGCCCAGCTCCCCCCGTCCTGCCCGCCCAGCTCCCCCCGTCCTGCCCGCCCAGCTCCCCCCGCCCTGCCCGCCCAGCTCCCCCCATCCTGCCCGCCCAGCTCCCCCCGCCCTGCCCGCCCAGCTCCCCCCGCCCTGCCCGCCCAGCTCCCCCCGCCCTGCCCGCCCAGCTCCCCCCGCCCTGCCCGCCCAGCTCCCTCTGCCTAGCCTGCCCCGCCCGGCTCCCCCTGCCCTGCCTGCTCGGCCCCGCCCTCCCCTGCCCTGCCTGCCCAGCTCCCCCTGCCCTGCCCACCCAGCTCCCCCTCCCCTGCCTGCTTGGCCTGGCTCCCCTTCATATTAGATGAACTGAGCCTCCCCATGCCTGTCACAGGCAAACGGTTTGGCAGGAAGGGGACGACCCAGAAGCAAGGCAGAGGGAGGCAGGGGAGCCCACAGAGGCTGCTTTCTCAGACTCTGGCATGGGGAGCAGCTCATGGGCCTGGGCTGCAGCTCGTGGGCCTGGGGTCCGCTCCTTAGGGTGAGGCTGTCTCAGCAGCATTGCCTTTGGCCACCAGCAAGGAGTCAGAGACCAGGAGCTCAGAGTGACCTCCATGCAGAGGGAGGGGTAGGGGACCCCGCTATCCTGTCTGATGATGCAGGTACACGTGTGTGCTCACAGGCGCGTGCTGTGGGAGTTACGGCATGTACTTCAAGGGCTTACAGGAAGAGTTCTCAGAGCCTCGTGTGTGTCCATTCATTTAACATCCACACGGACACTGTGGGGCATATGGTTATCCTCCCATTTCACAGATGAGCTGATAGACAGAGAGGGGAGATAACTCACCTACGGTCATGCAGCTGGTGATGGCAGGGCAGGGGCTTACAGGGCCTGGGTCCAGAGCTTACGTGCCTTCCCCCTGTGCAGCGCGCCTCTTCCCCCAACCCCATCACCCCCTGGCACTCAGCACAGCATCTTCTGGTCGCCTCTGCTCCCTGCCTCCCCTTCTGTGTCCACCTCTCTCATTTCTCCATTCTCAGCCCAAGGAGCTTGGTCTTTTTTCAGTGGGCAAGGCAGGGAGAGTCTCTGCCTGACCAGCCCCATGCCCAGCAGCAGGGAAACCTGGTTACCTCTTTTTTATTGGGGACAGGACACAGTGGGGCCAGAGAACCAGCCCACAGCCTTCAGTGACATGCTGGCCCTGGGGCAGAAGACAGGCTCCAAGCTGACCTTCTACTTGTCCCCTGAGCCACCAGCTTCCTCCCCTCTGGGACCAGGGTCACGCAGGGATTAAGAGCAGACAGATAGGTTAGCATCTCACCTCTGCACTCGCTATGGGGGTGGCTCAGGCAAACAGCTGACTCTCCCCGGTCTCAGCCTTCACATCTGTAAAGCAGGATGAAGACTGCAACTACTCACAGCCCAGTGCTGTCAGCCCTGAGGTTCCCGGGGCATGGAAAGCAAGGGGGGTAGGGGCATATGCCTGCTACCATTATTATTATCATTATCATTATTATTGCTTTCGGGGATTCGGAGTCAGCCATTTGATCATGAAAATTCCACAGTGGATTTCAAAGCCCCTCTGCCGGCCCCTCACCTGCCACTCCCTGTTGTTGGTCTCACTGGCAAACCCGGAGAAGGAAACAAAGGCCCCGGGTGGGCAGGATTGGAGGTGTGGCTGGTCCCACACAGACCCCAATTGTAGGTCTGGTTTCTGGGAATGGGGTGGAGAGGCAAGAGCTGTGCAGAAAGGAACCCAGACAAGACCTTCTGGGAGGGACAGAGGGTCTCAGAGGACCCAGGAATCAGGAGCTAGAAGAAAGAGCTCCCTGAGAACACATGCCCTGAAGGAGGACAGATCAGGATTTAGAAAAGCAGCCAGTTACGGTGGCTCACACCTGTAATCCCAGCACTCTGAGAAGCCAAGGTGGGAGGATCGCTTGAGCCCAGGAGTTCAAGACCAGCCTGGACAACAGAGTGAGACCTCCATCTCTACAAAACATTTTAAAAATCAGTGGGGCAGGGTGGCACACGCCTGTAGTCTCAGCTACTTGGGAGGCTGAAGCAGGAGGATTGCTTGAGCCAGGGAGGTTGAGGTGGCAGTGAGCCCAGATTGTGCCACTGCACTCCAGCCTGGGCAACAGAATGAGACCTTATCTCAAAAAAAGAAAAGAAAGAAAAAAAAAAGCAAGAGGGTGCTGAGCAGAGTCCAAGAGGATCCAAAAGATGACGCTGTTACCAGGTAATCGTCCTGGCAAGGACTGAGGTGATGGCTGCCTTCAGAGGCCACCTCAGCAGGAGCTGGCATGAACACAGTATTACCTATAGCAAATGTTTACTGTGCACCTACTGTATACAGGCATGAACATGGTATTACCAATACCAGACGTTTGTTGTGCATCTGCTGTGTACAGGCATGAACATGGTATTACCAATAGCAGATGTTTATTGTGCACCTACTGTATACAGGCATGAACATGGTGTTACCAATAGCAGATGTTTATTGTGCAACTACTGTTTAAGGCATGAACATGACAAGTAACAGACATTTATTGTGCACCTACTGTATAAGGCATGACCGTGACAGTACCAATAGCATATGTTTATTTTGCACCTGCTGTATACAGACATGAATGTGCTATTACCAACAGCATTTATTGTGCACCTACTATATACAGACATGAATGTGCTATTACCAACAGCAGACGTTTATTGTGCGCCTACTGTATACAGACATGAATGTGCTATTACCAGTAGCAGATGTTTATTGTGGGTGCACAGGCACTGCCCTCATCTCTTCACATTTGCTACTTTAATAGCAATCCTTCGAGGAGTGATTGTCCCCATTCCCCCCATTTAACAGGTGAAAACTGAGACTTAGGTAAAGTCTCAGGCCCAGGGCCACACGATTATGGAAATGGGTAGAGGCAGGATGCAAACCCAGGAGGTCTAGTCCCAGAGCCCCAGCCCCAGAGCTCATAGGACTGGGCCTGGCCTGGGCCACCCTCCCCACACCACTCAGTGCATGTTCAGAGGAACAAAGGAATGATTCCCACTGTTTGCCGTTTTCAACAACCCAAGGCCGACCACAGAGAGGAGGTCACAGCTGTCCCTATGAACCATGGGTAGAGTGCTGGCTATTTCAGTGGCCAAACTAGCGTTTCATACCAGTGCTTCTCTGTGTCTTTTCATGATATATCAAATTTGTTTTTTAAAATTGTTTGGGCAAAAATGATAAATTTTCATGGGGTACATAGTGATGTTTGGATCCATGGAATGTATAGTTATCAGATCAGAGTAATTAATATATCCATCTCAAAGTGTGACATCCATCTCATATTTGGCAATAAAATTCCCATGGAGAGCACCGTGTCATTTTTTAAGACATAGGTGACTAGGGGCATCCCCCAAGTCTGACCAGCAGCTGAGGTGGGGTTGACGCTACTCAATGGAAGCCTTGTGGCTATGACTGCCGGGGGCAGCTCCCTGTAGCCACAGCTGAGTGCCACTTTTATTGATTGGCTTCATAATGCCTTTCAGATTCATTCAGAAAAATGAAATTTGGAAAACACTCATTTTAAAAAAATTAATACCTTAATACTAAGATATGAATATTAGAAGTGGAGAGAGTCGTGCCTGTAGATCGGTGGAGTAGCAACATTAAAACAATATTTTAGTCATTGTTGGGTCCAGCCCCATTTTACAGGTGGGAAGACTGAGGTCCGCAAGGGTCAAGTGACTGACCCAAGGACACATGTTTAGAGCCAGTTTGGCAAAACTGAAGCCACAAGTCCTGGTTTTATTTCACCTCTTCCAAGATCTTGCAGCTGGTTACCAAAAATGATTTGCATTTTATGTGCATGATAAATGTCCCCCTGGAACAGGATGACTGGAACCCTCAGGTTCCCTCGCCCACGCAACTGTGCCCGCTTAGTCTGCCATGGCCCACCCAACTTCTCCAGCAGACTCCTGTAGGACTCCACTGGAGCAGGCAGCAGGAAGGACCCCAGGCCCTGAGCTACTGGGAGTGGGGGGATGGCACAGGAACAAGGCTGCTGAGAAAGGAGGGGTCTTGGCCTGTCCAGAATGTGGCCCATGGCCCAGCATGGTGGCTCATGCCTGTAATCCTAGCACTTAGGGAGGCTGAGGCAGACAGATCACCTGAGGTCAGGAGTCCAACACCAGCCTGGTCAACATGACGAAAGCCTGCCTCTACTAAAAATACAAAAATTATCTGGATGTGGTATTGTGCGCCTGTAGTCCCAGCTACTCGGGAGGCTGAGGCAGGAGAATTGCTTGGACCCAGGATGCAGAGGATGCAGTCAGCCAAGATCGCACCACTACACTCCAGCTTGGGTGACAGAGCGAGACTCCATCTCAAAAAAGTTAAAAAAAAAAAAAAAGGAAACAGAAACAAACAAACAAAAAACAGAATGTGGCAAAACTGCAACATTTCTGCAAGCTGTGCCAAATGCACTTTCCCTGTCACGTGACTGCAGATGGAAGGGAAACAGGCCACTTTCATCTCACCACTGTCACCTCCCCAGCCAGACTTTTTTTGTTTTTTGTTTTTTTATTTTTTTTGAGATGGAGTTTCGCTCTGTTGCCCAGGCTGGAGTGCAGTGGCATGATCTCCACTCACTGCAACTTCTGCCTCCTGAGTTCAAGCGATTCTCATGCCTCAGCCTCTGGAGTAGCTGAGAATACAAGCGCATGCCACCACACCTGGCGAATTTTTGTATTTTTTTTTTTTTAGTAGAGATGGGGTTTCACCATGTTGGCCAGGCTGGTCTCAAGCTCCTGACCTCAAGTGATCTGCCCTCCTCCACCTCCCAAAGTGCTGGGATTACAGGTATGAGCCACTGCACCCAGCTCCTAGCCAGACCTTCATGCCCCTGCAGCCCCCTCCTCTCCCCTCTGTATTACACTCCCCACATTTTTTTTCTTTTTTTTGTGTGTGTGTGTGTTTTTGAGGTGGAGTTTTGCTCTTATTGCCCGGGTTGGAGTGCAATGGCGGGATCTCGGCTCACTGCAACCTCCACCTCCCAGGTTCAAGCGATTCTCCCGCCTCAGCCTCCCGAGTAGCTGGATTACAGGCATGCACCACCACGCCCAGCTAACTTTGTATTTTTAGTAGAGGCAGGGCTTCTCCATGTTGGTCAGGCTGGTCTCGAACTCTCGACCTCAGGTGATCCATCCACCTCAGCCTCCCAAAGTACTGGGACTACAGGCGTGAGCCACTGTGCCCGGCCACACTCCCCTCTTATGTCCATGTGATCCCCAAGTGCTGGCAGCCCCAAAGAACCTCAGCTCCCAGGCCTGTCATCCAAGGCCCCATGAGGTCTTGGCCAAATCCCACCCTCAGAAATTCCCGCCACCCCCAACCCCCTTCCAGTTCCAGACCTCTCAGGCGTCTCCTTTCAGTTCCTTTCCTGCCTCAGGTACCAGCAGGGATTGAGGCCTCTACCACACTGTCTATGAGCTGGCGAAGTTGTTTTACCTCTCTGAGCCTCAGTTTGCTCATCTGTGAAACAGGGATAATCATAGTCCCTGCCTCAGGGGTGGTTGTGAGATTTAAATAATGCACCTAAAAGCCTTAGCCCTGTACAGAAAGTTCTGTGACAGTTGCTGCTGAGCCCAGCTCTCCTGCTGCCGCGGAATATGACCCCAAGGAGGTGGGAGTCCAAAACTTGAAAGCACCTACAGGCCTTCCCACCCGGCCTAGAGCCCTTGGTCTGTTCGTGAGTAGTAGTGTGAACCAGTGACTGCGATGAGACAAAAATGATCCTGAGGGTCCTAGTGAGGCTTCCTCCTAATTCAGGGACATTTTACAAGCAGCCTCTTGTACACCAGCGGGTTCTCAGGGACAACCCTTACCCCAGTGGTCAGTTTCTACACTGTAGCAGAATTTTTCACTATAAGCTCCACGAGTGCAGGGATTTTTGTCTGGTTTGTACCAGACAAATATCCACAAATATTGGTTGAATAACAGACCAGTATCAGCTTCAAATAAAGAAAACAGGTTAGAGAGGGCCTGGGGCTTCTTTCTTACGTGGGTGGTCAGGGAAGCCTTCTCAGAGGAGGAGACAGTTGAGCAGGGATCTGAGTGAGGCGAGCAGGTGCCTGCTGGGAGCCCAGTCCTGTGCAGAGCTCTCCAGGTGGATTCCCTCATGCAGACCCACACAAACGCCCCAAAGTATATGTGGTGTTATCCCCTGGTTACAGATGGGGAAACTGAGGCAGGGATAACTCACAGCAGTCATTGCAAAGCCAGGATTTGGCCCAGATTCTCCCTCTGTCTCCAGAACCAAGGCCATAGCTACAGCTCTGACAGCCACAGAGAAAAGGCCAAGTTCTCCCTCAGCCTCCCTGTCTCTCACCATCTGGAAGTGAGGCCTTCAGAGACAGGTTTGTCAGACAAGGCAGGATGGTGGCCTCTCTCCACGGTCCCAGGCCACACGGAGACCTTGGATTTGCTTTTGATTTGGTGAATGGGAAGATGGTGGCTGGGTGGATGGGTAGAGCTCCCCGCTGGGACTGTCCTTCTCAAAAGGACGCCTGTTGTTCTGAAACTTTGCTCCGGCCAACAGAGGTCACAGCCTCGATTCAGCTGTCTGTTCCTTCCCTGCTGGCTCTGCTCTGGGGACTGGCACAGCCGGGGCCTGGCCCTTCCCTGGACAATCACAGAAAACAGCTCATGCAGGAGGGCCAGCCTGGGGAGGGGCTGGGGCAAGCGGCTGAGGACTGTGCTGCATTCAGGACACAGCAGCTGTTTCTCTCACAGGCTGTGACCCTGTGGGGTGGTGGCCAGACCTTGTGGCAGTCCAGACAATTGGGGTCGCTGGTGCCTCCTTACTGTTGACCCTGTTTCCCTGTGATGAACACAATTTACCAAACAGAACAAAGCCCCAGAACAACTATTGCACCCTAACTTCTGTCAGACTGTGTTAAGTATTTCCCACACGTGAAGTCATTCAATCTTTAGAATTCTTTGAAACAAGTAGGATTGACTCCTGCCCCATTTTACATAAGGGGAACCCAGACTTGATGAGGTAGAATGACTTCCCCAAAGCAGTCATTTGCCAACTTACTCATTCATGCAGCAAAAAAAGGATTTAATGAGTGTCTACTGGGTTCGTCTCTGTTCCAGTCTTCCAGCTAGTTTGTGGCAGAGCTGGAGTTCGTGCCCACGGCTTTCTCACCACAGAGCCAGAGCTCCTGGCCACATGTCATGGGGCCTCCCCACTTCTTTTTTTTTTTTTTTTTTTTTTTTTTTTGAGACAGAGTCTCGCTCTGTCGCCCAGGCTGGAGTGCAGTGGTGCGATCTCGGCTCACTGCAAGCTCCGCCTCCCAGGTTCTGCCATTCTCCTGCCTCAGCCTCCCGAGTAGCTGGGACTACAGGCGCCCGCCACCATGCCTGGCTAATTTTTTTGTGTTTTTAGTAGAGACGGGGTTTCACCATGTTAGCCAGGATGGTCTCAATCTCCTGACCTCGTGACCCCACTTCTTTTTCCATCTAGGAGTTAGGCCCCCTCTAGGCATCCCTGGGCCAGGAGGAGCCTGGCTGTAACACCCACGGTGCTCTTTCCCTCTCCCACCCACAGGAGAGCGAGGATGCGGTCAAAGCGCTGGCCAAGGAGAAGGACCTGCTGGAGCGTGAGAAGTGGGAGCTGCGGCGCCAAGCCAAGGAGGCCACAGACCACGCCACGGCACTGCGCTCCCAGCTGGACCTCAAGGACAACCGGATGAAGGAGCTGGAGGCCGAGCTGGCCATGGTGAGAACCCTCCCCACCCAGGTGGGCCTGGCATCTGCTAGCAGTGCCGTGCTGGGAGCCGGGACGTCTGGCATTGACTCACATCGGAGACCTAGGGTGGGGTAGGTGGGGCAGAGCAGAACACAAGCAGGGGGCAGGGCCCGCCGCGGGAGGGGGCTTTCTGCAATGCATCATAAGTTTCCCTCCAAGACCATGCCCCCAGAGACTGGGCCAGCCTTTTATCCACCTGCCTTGGGCCCAGGGAGTGTGGAGACGCTGGGAAACCGCTCACTCTTCCACACACCCCAGCCTACTATTAGGAAAAAAAGCCCTAGTGCAGTGGCTCATGCCTGTAATCCCAGCAGTTTAGGAGGCCAGGGCAGGTGGATCGTATTTGAGCCCAGCAGCTTGAGACCAGCCTGGGCAACATGGCAAAACCCTATCTCTACCAAAAAATTAGCCAGGCCTGGTACATGGCTGTAGTCCCAACTAGACCGGTGGCTGAGGCAAAAGGATTGCCTGAGCCCTGGAGGTGAGGCTGCAGTGAGCCACTGCACCCCAGCCTGGGCGACAGTGAGACCCTGTCTCAAACAAAAAAAAAAAAGGAAAGGAAAAAAAATTTTTTTTGTTTAAAATATACATATTTGCTTAGGAAAATATTTGGAAGGAAATACATGGAAATATTAACGTTCATTCTCTCAGAGTGGTAGCAACTTTTATTTATTTCTTTGTTTGTTTATTGGCCTCTTTTCAAATGTCTTTGCAGCAAAAATGTCTTACTTGGGTCATTAAGGAAACAAATAATTTTTTCCTAACCCAAACCAAACCCTCAAAATACTTCCAGACACTTTGTTTTCCCAGGAGATGCGTACCCTTTGCGTGTGGGGACAGAGGGTCCGGGTCGGGAGAGAGGGCGCTGGAGGTCTGTTCTGCCTGCTCCTGTGTTACCTTGGGCTGCCCACTCAACTGTTCTGGGCTTCAGTGCCCTTTACTTGTTACTGGGCTGGGAGTGGAGTCTTAATCCCACCCTACGTTCCCCACAGGGTGGCTGGGCAGATCCAGGGAGCTTGTGGCTAGAGTAGGGGAAGAGGGAGGACGTAAGTCTTAGAGGATTTGTCGTCCTGCAGAGTGCTGATGCCAGCTAACGGTGTGGTTACAGCCATGTGATCTGGGTTCGAATCCAGCCCCAGGTGCTTCCCAGCTGTGTGACTTTGGGCAGGAGCCTTCACCTCTCTGGACTCCATATCCATCAACTCAAAACAGAGATAATGGCATATGTAGTTGACCCTTAAACAACGCAGGGCTTAGGGGTGCCGATCCCCTGTGCAGCTAAATCCATGTATAACTTTTGACTCCCCTAGAAGGTAACTTCTAGTAGCCCACTGTTGACCAGAAGCCTTACTAAGAACAGTCAGCAAGCACATCTTTTGTGTGTTAACTGTGTCGTGTACTGTATTTGTATTAGTTCATTCCTACACTGCTATAAAGAAATAGCTGAGACTGGGTAATTTATAAAGGAAAGAGGTTTAATTGACTCACAGTTCCGAATGGCTGGGGACGCCTCAGAAACTCATAATCATGGCGGAAGGCAAAGGAGAAACAAGGCACCTTCTTTACAAGATGGCAGGAGGGAGAATGAATGCAGGAGGAACTACCGCACGCTTATGAACCATCAGATCTCGTTAGCATTCTATCACTATCACGAGAACAGCATAGGGGAAACCAGTGCCATTATCCACTTACCTCCACCTGGTCCTTCCCTTGACACGTGGGGATTACAATTCGAGATGAGATTTGGCTGGGGACCCAGAGCCAACCATATCAGTATTCTTTGAATAAAGTAAGCTAGAGCAAAGAAAATGTTATTAAGAGAATCAGGCCGGACGTGGTGGCTCACGCCTGTAATCGCAGCACTGTGGGAGACCGAGGAGGGTGGATCACCTGAGGTCAGGAGTTCGAGACCAGTCTGGCTAACATGGTGAAACCTTGTCTCTACTAAAAATACAAAAATTAGCCAGACGTGGCGGTGGGGGCCTGTAATCCCAGTTACTCGGGAGGCTGAGACAGGAGAATCGTTTGAACCCGGGAGACGGAGGTTGCAGTGAGCCAAGGTCAAGCCGCTGCACTCCAGCCTGGGCAACAGAGCAAGACTCCGTCTCAAAAAAAAAAAAAAAAAAAGAGACTCATAAGGAAGAGAAAATATATTTGCTATTCATTAAGTGGAAGAAGAGGATCATCATCAAGGTCTTCATCCTCGTCGTCTTCACGCTGAGTGGCTGAGGAGGAGGAGGGAGAGGAAGGATTGGCTTTGCTGTCTCAGGGGTGACGGAGGTGGAAGAAAATCCGCCGATAACCGGACCCATGCACCCATGCAGTTCAAACCCACGTTGTTCAAGAGTTGACTGTGCTTTGTAGGGCTCTTGTGAGGATTTCCAAGAAATAAAGCAGGAGAAGCATTTGGCACCGGGCCTGGATCCCTGGACGTGGTAAAACCACGGCAGGATGGTTTACTAAGGACCAGGCCCCAGGACAGGCCGGGGCGGGATCCCTGGGCCTAGCCTAGGTCTCCTTGTCCAATGCTGACCCCTAGTGGTGAGAACTGCTGGGCAGGGAAAAGCTGCGGCTGCAGGGACTTCTGGGGTCCAGGGTGTTGCCACCAGTGGGGCTGATAATACTGGAGGCCCTGCTGCTACGTGCAGCCCAGAAAGAAACCTTTGAACTTGCAGGCCAGGAAAAGGCCCCTGTTCTCCCAGGTCTTTCTCATGCCTTGTGGACAGACAGATATGTCTTCCTTCCTTGGAGTCCTGGCCTTAGGCATCCGAGGACTCCCTGGGTCTTTCTGGCCTAGAAACCAGCTCACCCTGGCTTCCACTCCCACTGTGTCTGGACACTCAGCCTGTTTCCGCTCTGGCCAAGAAAACTCAGCTTCTGGCCTCCTTCTGGCAGGCATCAGATGCATCTGCCCGTGTGAATGTTGGCAACTCAGGTTGATTGGTTTATGTTCATGTTAACAGCACAGGCAGTGTCTACCCAGGGCTTGGAGGCAGAGAGAAGGGGCTTCACGAGGAGCTGTGATGACCCCAGTCTTGTTGGGGTGTCCACCTGACTGCAGGTTCCCTCCATTGCCCGCCATGCCTAAAGTTTCACCGCCAGGCTGTGTTGCCTGCAGGCCCAGCTCCCCCACTGCACAGCTGACCCTTCCTCGGGGGGTGCCTGAAGTCCTGGGTTGCAAGCAACAGAAAGCAGCTCTGCTCTGCCAGTGGAAGCACAGAGGGTGGGTTGGAAGGAAGTCAGGGTCCACACGTGCAGTGGGGAGGTGGAGGGCGCAGCTTAGCAATGGCAGAAGCCACGGCAGAAGCCACAGCAGCTGCAGGCTGGGCATGGTGTCTCGTGCCTGTAATCTTTTGGCTTTGGGAGGCCAAAGCGGGCAGATGACTTGAGGTCAGGAGTTTGAGACCACCCTGGCCAACATGGAGAAACCCTGATTCAACTGAAAATACAAAAATTAGCTGGACGTGGTGGCACGCACCTGTAATCCCAGCTCCTCGGGAGGCTGAGGCAGGACAATCGCTTGAACCCAGAAGGCAGAGGTTGCAGTGAGCCAAAATCGCACCACTGCACTCCAGCCTGGGCAACAGAGCGAAACCCCATCTCAAAAAAAAAAGAAGCCCCCCAGGTGCGGAGGTGGGGAGCCAGGCCCGGGGGGATGGTGCACTCAGCAGCCCCTGCAGCTGGGGGACGAACATGTCTCTTTTGTCTTCTGATGAAATCTTACCTCTGAGGTCCATGCAGTGTGCCCTGTGGCCCATCTTGGGCCACTTACTTGCCCCTTACCCAGGGGTCCTGGCTGTAGCCGCTGGTGCTGGGCAGTTTCCTAAGTGACCCTGAGGTGCTGCCACAGAGGTGGCAAAGCTCACACCTGCCAGTGACACTGAGGCCACTGGGAAAGCAGGTATTGGGGAAAGAGCCCAGGCTGGTGCCGAGTGAGGGGTGAGCAGCCCGTCAGGATCCAGGCATCATCCCTCGCCCCGTGTCCTGAGGAGCCAACTCTGGGCCGCCCCACACACCCTCTTCGCTGCTTCACTTGGGGAAAAGCCAAAAAGACATTTGCTTCTGCAGACATTTCCCAAGAAGCAAAGCCCTCTATTGGCATTTAGCAATGAAGGTGGGCACCCTGAGGCCTGCCCAGCCATCCACCCTTGCTGGGGGCATTTCCTGTTAAATCCTGATTGAACCAGGCATTACCACCCACACAGCAACTTCTCTGTAACCACACTGGCCCCATGGGACCGCATGTGTGTGTATGTGTGTGTGTGTGTGTGTATGTGTAAAATATTGTTTATCAACTTAGAATGTCAAGGCCCGAGCCCACATGAGCCTACCATTGCCCCCGCAGGAGCCTCCCCTCCATGGCCAGAGCCAGCATTGATCCTCGGTCGTTGGTCCTTGGTTATTGGTCCTTGGTCGTTGGTCCCGGGTCGCTGGTCCCGGGTCGCTGGTCCCTGGTCGCTGGTCCCGGGTCGCTGGTCCCGGGTCGTTGGTCCCGGGTCGTTGTTGGTCCCGGGTCGTTGGTCCCGGGTCGTTGTTGGTCCCGGGTCGTTGGTCCCGGGTCGTTGTTGGTCCCGGGTTGTTGGTCCCGGGTCGTTGTTGGTCCCGGGTCGTTGTTGGTCCCGGGTCGTTGGTCCTGGGTCGTTGGTCCCGGGTCGTTGTTGGTCCCGGGTCGTTGTTGGTCCCGGGTCGTTGGTCCCGGGTCGTTGTTGGTCCCGGGTCGTTGGTCCCGGGTCGTTGTTGGTCCCGGGTCGTTGGTCCCGGGTCGTTGGTCCCGGGTCGTTGGTCCTTGGTCGTTGGTCCCGGGTCGTTGGTCCCGGGTCGTTGGTCCTTGGTCGTTGGTCCTTGGTTGTTGGTCCCGGGTCGTTGGTCCCGGGTCGTTGTTGGTCCCGGGTCGTTGGTCCCGGGTCGTTGGTCCCGGGTCGTTGGTCCTTGGTCGTTGGTCCCGGGTCGTTGGTCCCGGGTCGTTGTTGGTCCCGGGTCGTTGGTCCCGGGTCGCTGGTCCCGGGTCGCTGGTCCCGGGTCGTTGTTGGTCCCGGGTCGTTGGTCCCGGGTCGTTGTTGGTCCCGGGTCGTTGGTCCCGGGTCGTTGTTGGTCCTGGGTCGTTGTTGGTCCTGAGTCGTTGGTCCTGGGTCGTTGTTGGTCCTGGGTCGCTGGTCCTGG
This sequence comes from Gorilla gorilla gorilla, assembly GCF_029281585.2. Taxonomy (NCBI): domain Eukaryota; kingdom Metazoa; phylum Chordata; class Mammalia; order Primates; family Hominidae; genus Gorilla; species Gorilla gorilla. Next base: position 225,141,103 of record NC_073224.2, on the reverse strand, counting down.
GTCGCTGGTCCTGGGTCACTGGTCGTGGGTCGTTGGTCCTGGGTCGCTGGTCCTGGGTCGCTGGTCCTGGGTCGTTGTTGGTCCTGGGTCGTTGGTCCTGGGTCGCTGGTCCTGGGTCGCTGGTCATCCGTTCAGTGGTTTTTAGCATGTTGACAACATTGTGCAGCCACCACTGCTGTCTAATTCCAGAACAGTTGCATCTCCCCAAAAAGCACCCTGTCTTCATGCGCAGTCACTCCAGTGAGGTCTGTATTCTTACGGTTTCGGAGCTGGAGATCAGGCGATCCTGTACTCCACGGGGTGACGGCTTTGCTGGGGAGGCTTTTGACGGGAGTCCAGCCATGGCCTGAAGGAGGCAGCTCCCTTACCAGCCTTCCCTCAGTCCACAGGCCTTTCCCACCAGCCTCCCTAGTCACATGTGGGGCTGGGAGACAGGGCTGCCTGCTCCTGAGACCATGGGCATCCCCTACACACTGGCCCTGTCCCCGGGAGCCCAGCTCACACGGACCTCGCTGCCGACGAGCGCGGCTTCTCCAGCACAGGAAATGCTCTTCAGTTTACGGTGCTCTCTGTAAACAAGGGCACCATAGACGTTTGGGGCCACATAACAGTGGTGGGGCTGCCCTGTGCTCTGTAGGGTGTGTGGCAGCTTCCCTGGCCTCCACCCACCAGATGCCAGCAGCACCCCCCCCCCACCCCAGCCCCCCAGTGTCACAGCGGTAGACTCCAGACATGGCCAGATGTCCCCTGGAGTGCAGAATCACCCCAGACTGGAAGCACCCCTCCATCAAGTAGGACATTTTGCAAGAATCAGACGTTCCTATCTGTCTGGGCCTGGGCTGTTTGAGTCTAGCAGAGTCCCAGTTTGAGTCTTGTTATTTTATGTCTGTGTGACCCTTGACAAGGGACTTAACCTTTCTGAGCCTCAGTTTCCTCCTGCATCAAATCAGAACTATAGGCCAGGTGTGGTGGCACACACCTGTAATCCCAGCACTTTGGGGAGGCTGAGGCAGGTGGATCACCTGAGGTCAGGAGTTCAAGACTAGGTTGGCCAACATGGTGAAACCCGTCTCTACTAAAAATACAAAAATTAGCCAGGCATGATGGCGGGCGCCTGTAATCCCAGCTACTCTGGAGGCTGAGGCAGGAGAATTGCTTGAACCCAGGAGGGTTGCAGTGAGCTGAGATCACACCATTGCACTCCAGCCTGGATGACAGAGTGAGACTCCATCAGAATAGAGTAGAGTAGAGTAGAATAGAGTACAGTAGAGTAGAGTAGAGTAGAGTAGAGTAGAGTAGAGTAGTCTCCATCTCAATAGAAGAACAGAATAGAATAGAATAGAATAGAATAGAATAGAATAGAATAGAATAGAATAGAATAGAACCTTCCCCCTAGAGTGACAGTGCAGGGAAATGAGGCAGTGGGTGAATCAGGCAGGCACGCCGCAGAACTCGGTCAGCGTTCACAGCTCTGTGCTGAGGTTGCTCTAGAGCCACCCTGTCCTCAGACCCCACTGGGGAGGAAGAAGCATGGATTCTCTTGCCTGTTCCACTCATCAGTATTTGACCTCGCACATGTCACCTTTAACCTTTTCCTGCCTCAGTTTCCTCATCTGTAAAAACGACAGCCACCACAGGCCCAGAGGAGAGGCAGGGACTGTGAGGGATGAGCGGGCGGAGAAGCAGGAGCGTTTGGCCAAGCCTCAGGTTTATTTTTAATGGCCACGCTCTGAGTCTATGTCCCTTGTGCCCGTTCTCAGCTGCAACGAAAGCAGTCTGCCCCGAATGTGCCACCTCCAGGCCCCTGGCCACCGCCTTCTTGGACCATTTGGACCAGCCCTTGCCAAGCCAGTTCCTAGGCTGGGTCTGAACCCGGAGTGGTGGGGGGCCTGCCGCCCTGCATGAGGGCAGGGTCTGCCCAATCCCGAGCCCACCTGAGCCACGCCTGTCTTTGCCCCCACAGGAGCCTCCCCTCCACATCCAGAGCCTGCATTGGTCCTTGGTCTTTGGTTATTGGTCATTGGTCCTTGGTGTTGTGACCCATATTTGCCTCATCAGCTCACACCGGTGCCTCCCTGCTGGAACTGCTCCCACCCGTACCTCTGAGATCTGTGAAAGAGGGTCCCAGCCGGCTTCCCCCCAAGGAGAAGAACTTAGCTGTGCCACAGAGTGTGTTTATGAAGCACGGGAAGAAGGTGGCCTTGTGCCCGCTCAGTGCCCGTTTGGCGCAGTGTGCCATCCGCACAGGAGCACCAGCCTTCCGCTGTCTGCTCAGAGGCTCCTGCCTCAGGATCCTCCCAGTCTTTACCCCAGAGAAACATTCCCTAGACAAGCACTCATCAGCTGTAGGACCCGGTAGAGGATTCGGTTTCTGGGCACAGCATGCCTGCAGGGCCAGACTTGCTCTCTGATGTGGGAGATGTGATGGGTGCATTGTGACCTCCAGATCAGCGGAACCTCAGGCCCTCCTGGTTAACAGGAACTGCCATTGGCCCCAGCCAAAAGGCGGGTGAGGGCAGGGCCCTGTGCTGCCATCTCCCCTTCCTGCCTCATGGGTCTCACTGCCCAGGCTCAGGGAGCGCATAAGTAATCCTAACTGAGCACTATGGCTGCTCTGAGACAGTGGGCCAGACTGGATCCTTGACCCTGGTGTGAATTACTCCTCACATCATCCCTGCTTGTGAAATAGAGACTCTTTAATAACAATCGCTAATATTTGTTGGGTATTTTTACCCTGGACCAAGCACTTTCCCTAGGACCGTGTGAGGGAGGAACTGTCATTATCCCGGTTAGACAGCTGGAGGAACGAAGGCACGGAGAGGTGTGGAGCCTACCTTGGGATCCCACAGCTCAGAGTGGCAGAGCCAGAACCAAATCCAGACAGAGCCCAAGCTCCAAAGAACTGTGCCAGGGCCTGGCCACCTCATCACACAACTCCAGAGGGTGCTGCTTACATAAACATGGTCCCTCTTGGTTTCACCATCTTATATTGTGGGACCTTGAAGTTCAGAATTGTGGAGTAATTTGCTCAAGGTTACACAGCAAGTTAAGTGGGAGAAATGGAGTTTGAAACCAGTTCTGTCTGACTTTTGTCAAATGGACGCATTTGTGTCAAGTTAACAATTCCCAGGAGCTTGACGTTCCAAGTTCTGAGTGCTTGGAAGAGGCTGGAGGCTCAGAGAGAAGAGAAGAGTCAGAACCCAAGGGGAGTTCCCAGCATTAAATTGCATTTAGTGGAAGAGATTAGTCAGAGAAATGTGTCGATTGCCATAGGAGAGGATCTAATGCATGTGTGTGTGTGTACGTGTGTGTATGTGTGTGTGTGTGGTATTAGTCTCTTCTCATGCTGCTGATAAAGACATACGCGAGACTGGGTAATTTTTAAAGAAAGGGAGGCTTAATGGACTCACAGTTCCACATGGCTGGGGAGGCCTCACAATCACAGTGAAAGGTGAAGGAGGAGCAAAGGCACGTCTTACATGGTGGCAGGCGAGAAAGCATGTGCAGGGGAACTGCCTTTTATAAAACCGTCAGATCTCGGGAGACTTATTCACCATCACAAGAACAGCACAGGAAAAACCTGTCCCTATGATTCAATTACCTCCCACCAGGTCCCTCCCATGACACGTGGGGATTATGGGAGCTTATAATTCAAGATGAGATTTGGATGGGGACGCAGCCAAACCATATCAGTGCATGTACATGTGTATATGTGTGTGTATGCATGTGTGTATTGCGTGTGTATGTGTGTGCATGTGTGTATGTGTGTATATGTGTGTATATGCATGTGTATGGGTACATGGGTGTGAAAGCAGGTGCATGTATTTTAGATGAGACTTCACACGCGTCATCTGCAGTTCCTCTCCATTGTAGCTCTGCCTTGGAAGCTTACAATCCTGAGTGGGCAGAGTGGACAGTTTATCCTTGTGCTTCAGAACTCACAGGTACAGCCACCCCATTCTGAAGGACCAACATAGGGGACCTCCCAATTGTCAGGTAGCAAGGATGTCAAGCTGCCTACTGAGATGGAAGATGCCACTCCCAGGCCCAGACAGAGATGAGACCCCACCTGGGAGAAGGAAGCCGATGGGTTCGGGAGAGCCACCCCACCCAGGCCTCTTCCTCACTCCTTCCCGTGCTCCCTGCAAGGGCTGCCTGTTTCAGGGGCTGGCTTGTGCAATCCTGTGCTTCCTAGGCATGTGGCTGGGAGTGTTTGCAGGAGGGGGAGCTGAGGGTTCATTCCCTCATGATGGCAGACCAGCCTGGGTGCTTATTTCTCCCGAGTCGCACTTTCTGGGCAGCCAGATGGACTAGGCAGGTGGAAGCAAGGGAGTGGGGCATCCCCCTAAGACTGCGAGTGTAGTAGTGTGGAGGGCCAGGAGGCTGTGTGCATGCACACCTGGAGGGAAGGCAGGTGCCGCCACCGACTCACCTGGGCTGGGTGTGGTGGTTCAGGAAGTGTGGGTCTCCATGATGCTGGGTCTGCTGCAGGTGTACAGAGGCTCAAGACACACCCAGCTTCACTCCTTCCTTAAACAAAAAAGTTACCCCATTGTTCTTGCAGTAGGACAACAGAGCTGTTCCCTGGGCCATCAACACAACAAAGGCTCTGTGAAGCAGCGACCTGCTTCCATTTATCCTGCAGGTTCTTACAGCATGCATCCTGGATGTGCTGAGCCCCAGGCCAGGTGCTGGGGACTCTGGTGAGCAGACAGAAGTGGCCCACATCATTTGTGCTGGTTGTTTTCTTGCCCCACAGGAATGTGGGCTTAAGGGAAACCACACCGTGCTCCCAGTCAGACACCAGGGTTTGGTACCCAGGTTGGATGTTGTGCCCACTGGAGAAGTCACTAAACCTCTCTGAGTTTTGGTTTCTTACCTGTTGAGCACAGATAATCCCGAACTCCCTACCTGCAACCCAGCACTGTTGCACAGAGCGCGTGAGGGTGGCAGAGCACAGGTGGTTTTCTCGGCCAGAGCAGGGGCAAGCCAGGTTGGGGAGGCAAGGCTGACACCCTCAGCTTAGCCTCTGTGGTATGGATTTCTATTCCCTGGAAGCTGGCAGTGGGAGGGAAGTGATTTCACAGACTTCTAGGGTGTCCGAGCTGGAAGGAGCCCTGAAGATCACTTGGTCCAGGCTTTTCACTATACAGATGGGGAAACTGAGGCTCAGAGGAGGGAGTGACTTGTCTAAAATAACACAGCTGGTTGATGTGATGAGAGTGCATCAGGCATTAGGCCAAGGACTGTCCGTTTCTTGGTGGGACCCTTTCTCAAGAATCCCTGCTCTGCCAGGAAGAACTCCAGGCGTGGGGCAAGGTTAGAAAGGTTGTGGAGAGATTAGATGGATTTTTTTGTTGTTGTTAATCTGTGTTCACATGAGAGGCAAAGCCAGCACTCACAGTGGCCCTGCCATCTGTAGCTACCCCGGAAACGTCCATGTTCACCCAAAACCTTAGTGCAGGGGACCCCTGGGCCTCTCCCTGTCTCCTCTGCCCTGTCATGAGCCCCGGGAGCCAATCAGAAGTAGAAAATGACTGTGATGAAAAAAATGTGCATTAACACTTTGAGAGGCCAAGGCGGGTGGATCACTTGAGGTCAGGAGTTTGAGACCAGCCTGGCCAACTTGGTGCCACCCTGTCTCTACCAAAAATACAAAAAAATTAGCTGGGCATGGTGGCAGGTGCCTGTAATCCCAGCTACTCAGGAGACTGAGGCAGGAGAATTGCTTGAGCGTGGGAGGTGGAGGTTGCAGTAAACCGAGATCGCGCCACTGCACTCCGGCCTGGGCAACAGAGTGAGACTCCATCTCAAAAAAAAAAAAAAAGAAGAAGAAGAAGAAGAAAATAATATGCAGTAACACATTTCTAATACTTGCCGTTTTTCTCCCCAAAAGAATTTGAGATCACTTCTAATAAAACCCCAGATATTCTAGGGGGAGATAACACAGCTGAAAAAGGTCTCAGACACTGGGCAGAGAAAGGAAGACCTGTGTGGCCAGTCGAGGCGGCCTCCCGGCCCCAGCTCAGCCTCACACTTGTCCCTGGGCTCCCTCCTGTCTTACATGTTCTTGGCGTGGGCTCCTGAGAGCTGGGCTTAGGATCTGCCTGTCCCCAGCCTGCATTCAAGAAGGAGCTAGTCGTGTAGGCTGATCGTGCACCTGCCCATCTCCTTGCTAGTTCTGCAGAAGGTGCACATGGCTCTTCTCTGGCAAAACCTTGTGAAAGGGAGAAGAAGCAGCCTTCAATCTTGCAAGGAGTTAAACTAATGGGAGCCAAAACACCTTTTTATTACAATCGGACTTGAATCCTGGCTAGTCCGTGGAGAATCCAAAAGAATGGGTGGTAAGAGTGTTCCTGGGGCCGGGCGCAGTGGCTCACACCTGTATTCCCAGCACTTTGGGAGGCCGAGGCATCCCAGCACTTTGGGAGGCCGAGGCAGGTGGATCACTTGAGGTCAGGAGTTCAAGACCAGCCTGGCCAACATGGTGAAACCCCATCTCTACTAAAAATACAAAAATTAGCCAGGCATGGTGGCACATGCCTGTAATCCTAGCAACACGTGAGGTTGAGGCAGGAGAATTGCTTGAACCCGGGAGGCGGAGGTTGCAGTGAGCTGAGCCACTGCACTCCAGTCTGGGCAACAGAGTGAAACTCCATCTCCAAACAAAACAAAAAAAAGGAGTGTTCTTGGAACCCCTCTATTTCTGGTCTCACTTTGCTCTTGGTGGGTAACCCCCAGGTTAGCTCTCGGGTGAGTTAACTTGACACAAATGCGTCCATGTGACAAAAGTCAGACAGAACTGGGTTCAAACTCCACTTCTTCTACTTGTTGTGTGACCTTGAGCAAATTACTCCACCATTCTGAACTTTAGGATCCCACTGTATAAGATGGGGAGACCAAGAGGGACCATGTTTATGTAAGCAGCACCCCCTAGAGTTGTGTGACCAGGTGGCCAGGCCCTGGCACAGTTCTTTGGAGCTTGGTCTCTGTCTGGATTTGATCCTGGCTCTGCCACTTCTGAGCTGTGGGATCCCAAGGCAGGCTCCACGCCTCTCCGTGCCTTCGCGCCTCCAGCTGTCTAATGGGGAGAACAACAGTTCCTCCCTCACACGGCTGCGGGGCAGGCGCTTGACTTACCAATTGACGCTCGATGCCGAGCCAGCAATACCCGGTGCAGAGGATCCGGGCTTTCTCCCCATGGCAGTGGGTGGTGCCAAGCAGCTGGCCAAGAGGTCCCCTTGATCATGACTTCTTCCTGTCTTCTTGCTCTCTCCAGGCCAAACAGTCCTTAGCTACGCTGACCAAGGACGTCCCCAAGCGGCATTCCCTCGCCATGCCGGGCGAGACGGTGCTCAACGGCAACCAGGAGTGGGTGGTGCAGGCGGACCTCCCGCTGACCGCAGCCATCCGGCAGAGTCAACAGACTCTCTACCACTCACACCCCCCTCACCCTGCGGACCGGCAAGGTGAGTCCTGCCCTGGCCTGGCTCCGCCACGACTTCGAGGGGCTTCACAGGAGGCCATCTGACCCAGTGGGAGAGGCAGCTGCTTTGTTCATACTACAGCAGCTTAGGGGGCGTGGGACAGAGACCTTGGGCTCATGTAACTGAAAAATCTAAGAGATGGACAGCAGGCATAGCTGGATCCAGAGGTTCAAACACTATCTGGGTCCCTCTGACCGTCTCTCCATCTCTTAGCTCTGCCCACCTCCTTTTGGCCTCATCTTCAGGCTGTCTCTTTCAGCAAGAAAGTAAAATAGTCCGCTGCAGTTCCAGATGTTTAAGACCCTCACAGCTGAAGTCTTAAGAAAGAAAAACTATCTCTTCCCCCTGTGTCCGTAGCAAATCCCAAAGAAAGACTCTGATTGGCCACATCAGAGTCACATGGGCATCCTTTGGCAGGGGAGGCAGCAGAACTCCTTGATTGACAGCTCTGGCCAATCACAGGGCATCCAAGAGGGGCTGATGTCAATGTCACAGATGTTTGCTCCAGGCACTCGGCAGGGAAGTCTGGCCTCTGGACAGCATCTGCACCTACTGCCCATGGAACAGGCTCCAAACTTCTCGCTGTCCTGTTGCACGTCTGCAGGCCACCTTGCTCTGTTCTCTGTCCCTTTTGCAAGTAGTTGCCCTTATGTGATAGATGCAAGTTGGGAACAGGCATCCAGCAGCAGCCAATGCACCAGAGGTAAGAGCTGGTCACTGTGAAGGCTGCAGGCTGGGCTGGCTGTTGGAGCTGCAGGAGATGAGTCAGACACAGCCCTGACCTATAAGGGCCTGGCAGGCTGGTCAGGGAGATGCCAGCAGGCCCTGCTATTGCCTGTCAAGGGTACAGATGGGGGAGTGTAGGTGAGTCATTGGGACGAAGGGGCATAGGCCCTGGATTCAGACTGCTGGGTTCAACTCTGGCCCTGCTGCTTACTAGAGTTATGACCCATGACCTAGGCCAGGGTCCTCAGTTTCCTCATGTGTAAAAGGGGCATTAGGCTCTTAGCACACAACGTACATTAAAGGTGTTTGCTGAGACTTCCTTTACCTACTTCATGGGGCTGTCGTGAAGATGAAATGTGTAAAACTGCGGGAATGGGGCTGGGATCATGGTCAGAGCTGGGTAAATATTAGCTGCTATTCTCATTATCATCATCATCATCACCATTGTTGTCATCATTGATAGGTGACACTGGGGACTTTGAGAACCAGACAGTAAGCAAATTCAGAGTCTTCCCTTCCCACTGAGTGGGATAGCAGCCCTCCCTTCACTGTCTGACCCAAGGTGGTGTGACTTTTTTGGGGTAAGGGTGGGCAGCTCTGGCCTTCAAAGCCTCAACTCAGAGGTAGAAGAGCTTATAATAAAACTGCTCGGGGCCAGCATCCTCGTCAGGCAGGGAAACTGAGACCCAGAGAGGGCCACCACTTGTTCAGAGTCTCACAGCCCAGCCATGCAGCCAGCTGTCCTGGCTTTGGGTCCAGCCCCGGGGCAGCAGGAGGGCAGAGGTGCAATGTGAAGGCAGGCAGGGCTTGGGCAGTTTCTGAATCACATAGGGGCAGCAGACTCCTGGTCATCCTCGTTTGCCTCTGCAGGGCCTCTCCTCAATGGAGCTGGCTCTGGTCTGGGAAAGCTTGGACAGGCTGGTGGATCTGCCCTCTGGGCCCTTCCTCCTCCACAGTATCTGCCTCACATACAACCATCTCCATGCATTTTATCAGACACCCCCTCCTCCAGGAAGCCTTCCGTGCTCTCTCCCCTGTGTCCTCTATGCTCCTGTAAAGTTGGGTGCTCACCTGCGTCAGAGCACCTCTTACCCTACCTCGGGTTTGCTGTTGATGCATCTGTCACATGACTCCTCCCATCTGTCCAGTGCCTGGCACTGTGGTAGGCTCATCATACATGTGGCTACTGTCTGGGATTGGTACCACTGGCATCCATCCCCATGTTACACATAACAAACCTGGCTCAGAGGGGTTAGGGAGGATGCCCAAGGTCACACAGCCTGTAGGGTAAACTCACCCAGATTGGAATTGACTCCAAAGCCAGGGCTCCTTCAGCCACCCATCTTCTGTATTAGAGCATATGGCCATTGGTGGCAAGGACTGTCTTTTGCAGGAATGCAACCCCACCTGCTGGCATGCCACCTGCACATAATAGGTGCTTAGCCAGTCTTGTCAAACAAAAGATGCTTTCTCCATCCAGTGCCAATGCCTGCAGACAGGAGAGCAACCTGCTGGGGACTTGGAAGGGCTTCTGAGCTGTGGCTTCTGGTCTGGACCTTCCATTCAACCACTATTTATTGAGTACCTATTATGTGCCAGGCACCATGAGCTCTGGGATTCAACAGGATAAGACACCCAGGGTACCTGCCCTCACAGAGCAGATGTTGTCAGTGTACAGATATGATATGTAAATATACTATTAAATAACAAGCAGGCTGGATGCCGTGGCTCACGCCTGTAATCCCAGCACTTTGGGAGGCTGAGGTGGACAGATCACGAGGTCAGGAGTTCGAGACCAGCCTGGCCAGCATAGTGAAACCCCGTCTCTACTAAAAATACAAAAATTCGCTGGACTTGGTGGTGGCAGATGCCTGTAATCCCAGCTACTCGGGAGGCTGAGGCAGGAGAATCGCTTGAACCCGGGAAGCGGAGGTTGTGGCAAGCAAAGAACACACCACTGCACTCCAGCCTGGGCAACAGAGCAAGACTCTGTCTCAAAAATAAATAAATAAATAACAAGCAGAACGATGACAGATTGTAATTAGCACAAGGAGAGGAATCAACAGAAAACAGGCACTTTTTTTTTTTTTTTTTTTTTGGAGAGATGGAGTCTTGCTGTGTTGCCCAGGCTGGTTTCGAAGTCCTGGGCTCAAGCAGTCCTCCCTCTTCCGCCTCCCGAAGTGCTGAGACTACAGGCATGAGCCACCATGCCCAGCCAAAAGCAAGCACTTTGATAAGAACCAACAAGACAGGGTAGGGAGAGCTGATTACTGGGGAAGGCCTCCTGGGACAGGCTGAGACCTGGAGGATGACAGTGCCCCTGATGGACAACAGGAATGGCAGAGACCAAGGCAGGGGGACATGGCCTGTCTCAGGCAGTCAGAAGGCTGATGTGGCTCCAGCCGAGGCTGCTGGGGTAGGCAGGGCCGTGGCACATCAGGCCACCTCGGAGGCCAGGAGGAAGAGAGATGAGATGCTGGCTGGTGGCCCATGCTCTGGTGTGTAGAGTGGAGTCAGCGCGACCCACCGGGAGGCCTCGTGGTCTTCCAGGTGAGAGTCAGTGGTGGCAATGCAGTGGGAGAGAAGCAGGCAGATTTGGGGCAATGTTTTGGAGCTGCTGCTGCCGATTGGATGTGGGATATGGGGGAAAGAGAGAAAGTGGTGGTGGCCTTTAGGTTTCTCATTTGGGAAACCGATTTGGGGCAGTGGTTAGGATTGCACCAGGTCTAGGAATGTCCAGGTGGTGGGAGCATGTGAGCGGAGTCAAGTGTTAATGCATCACGGTGCTCCTTAGAAATGAATTTATAAACATCAAGTACTTTCCTGTATTGGACTTGGAAACGAGGAGACTTGAATTTGGAATGAGAAGACTTGAAAACTTCCATGTCTTCTCCTCGTTCACGCTGGTGGAGGAGGGTTCATTGGATCCAGAGGCTATGGGAGGTTCTTCCCAGCAGCTGCTCTATGGGAACGTGTGGAGCTGTGGAGTAGGGGGTTGGAGAACCAGGCAAGTCTCTTCCCTTCTCTACACCTCAGTGTTCCCATCTGTAGAATGGGAGTGTTGGGTGGAATAACCGCCAAGGCAGCACAGGCGAGGACGTTCTCTCCATCCCTCACTCACCAGCTGTCCCTGCTTTCCAGCGGTCAGGGTGAGCCCCTGCCACTCCCGGCAGCCCTCTGTCATCTCCGACGCATCTGCCGCCGAAGGCGACCGGTCGTCCACACCGAGCGACATCAACTCCCCTCGACACCGGACACACTCCCTCTGCAACGTAAGGCCAGCAGCAGCGGGGCCTGGGCCCCTGGGCCCTGCCCAGAAACTGCAGGGGCGGGGGTGGCGGGGTGAAGCCATACTCGCTGTTTCCTCTCGTCCACCCAGGGAGCACTCTGGCGAATGCATTTCCTGTTCTGTTCTTTCCTTTTGCAAGAAGCGATGGATGTGGGGAGAAAAAGGAATGAGGCCCGTTTGCTCCTTGTGTCCGGGAGGGTGAGGAGAATCCAGAGGAAGCGGGCCTGGGTTGGCCGCAGGCACAGCCTGGAACTCTGCCCCAGTGGGCCCTGTCTGGGACCGTGGGCTTCTCCTCCCACACATTACCTTCCAGAGCTCAGGGCCTCCCCAGCACCTCCTCATTTCCCTTTAGAGCCAGCTCTCTATCCTGACCCAGGAGTCTTGGCATGAATTGCCTCTGGAGAGGCGTGTGAATATGGTCTAAGTTTGTTTCCTTTGCTTATTTCATCAAACACTTTTTGATTGCATACTGGGCATCAGCTCCCAGGAGGCAAAGGCCCTAGCTGCCTAGCTCTTGATGACTAGTGGGGCAGACAGATGGGCTCTGCAACAGTGAGGGAGTAAATTGAAGGTGGGTTGAGCTTCTGAGGACAGTTGGAAGCCATGTCGAGGCTCTAACGTGAAATATTGGGGTCTGGGTGTGGGGACCACCGTGAATTTTTGTTCTATCACACAGTTGGTAATGCAGAGGCTCCCCTCTGCCATATCCTGAAGACAGACATCATAGGGTTAGATCCTCAAATGCATGAGACGGCTTTTTCCAAAACTCAGTTAATGTCACTTTATTAACCAGCGAAATAGATAATAAAAAAGAAATGAGGTGAACACATTGGACAAAACCATTACTTGCCAGTGACATGATTCTCTACCTGGAGAACTCAAGAGAATAACTTGAAAAGCTATTAGAATGAATAATAAGCATGTACATAACAGTGTTGCTTGGAAATCATTGTGTAAAAATCAATCACTTTCCTATAGTTGAGTCGTAATTATGGAACCATTTTTTTCAATCCACAATAATGAAAAGTGCTTATAAAAATAGCTAAGACTAAACTTCAGAGAAGCTGCCTCAGTCTGCTGAGGTGGGCGGCAGAGATTGCTGGCCCGGGGACTTTAGATGGCCTCCTCAGAGTAGGAAGGTCATTTGCAGCCTGGGGCCCTGCTCAGGCCTGGGATTCTCTTTTTTATTGTTTTATTTTATTTATTTGTATGTGTGTGTGATGGAGTTTCACTCTTGTCACCCAGGCTGGAGTGCAGTGACGCGGTCTCAGCTCACTGCAACCAACACCTTCCAGGCTCAAACAATTCTCCAGCCTCAGCCTCCCAAGCAGCTGGCATTACAGATGCCTGTCACCACACCCGGCTAATTTTTGTATTTTTAGTAGAGATGAGATTTCACCATGTTGGCCAGGCTGGTCTTGAACTCCTGACCTCAGGTGACCTGCCCACCTCAGTCTCCCAAAGTGCTGGGATTATAGACATGAGCCACCGCACCTGGCGGGATTCTCTGTTTTATACTGGTGCTTTAAGGAAGCAGTATGTTCTTCTCTTGTCCCCAGGAGAGAATCCTAGTGACAAAGGCTATCTTGACTAACAGAACCAAGGCAAGGAAGGTGGGCCACTGGAGGGGTCTCTGACATCCATTCCCTGATCCTGGAGGACCACTGTGGAATTATACCTACAGCCAGCAGTGTCCCTGCACCATTCTCATCCCAGTTGAGAATACCTTCCCCCCACGGCCATATTTTATCTTCTCATGGTGGGCCCATGGGGACTCTGGCAGCAGAAATGCTGCTGGAAAAACCCCATTCTGCAGAAGGAGTTCTCCAAAGGCCTCTTGAATTGCATTTGACCCAGCCCTAGTCTTTTGCCCACCGTAGCCTTGGCACATTCCTGCTGCCAGGAAATGGGTGCTTTGATAAGCCAGTTGTCTGCGTACAGGCGTTTCAGTGAGCAGGCCCCATTCTCTTTACCCATAGATTTGGCAAAGATGTTCCTATCCAGAGTGGAACTATCTTAGCTGCCTTCAGAATGGATTCTGTTTGCAAACCTTAAGACTAAAGACTAAACTACCATTCATTAATTCCCTCACTTCCTCAACCCTTTTTATCCCCCCATCTCAACAGGTGTGCATGCAGGTAAGCCAGGAAGAGCCCAAAAATAGCTGCAGGTAACCCTTTGCCTTGGGCATCTGACATCCACCAGCAATAATAGTGCAGCCTGGACTAATGACTGCCTCATCCTCTCACACTCTGGTCACTAATTTAGAGCAGAAGTAGGAACTCAGCATAGAGAGGTTGGAGAAGGTTAACGGACCTTGGCATTATGCTTGCAATTCCAGAAATAACCACCAGGAGTCTCCCTAGGAATGACTGTTTTGATCCAAAGGATCTGTGGGCTCCAGACAAGGCAGACTGATTCTGGGATGTAGTGAAGGCTTTTGTACACCCATAGGCTATTAAGGGTTCCCTCCACACCCACGTAAGGCAGGGGTGGCAACACAATGGAAATGTCCTACCTGCCCATCCTAGGGACCTGTCTGAGGCTCCCTAGGAAAAAGGGAAGGAGTTCAGACCCCTCCTGGGGCAGCCCAAAGCTCAGGACCAAGTGTGCAGTTACCCTGCAGCTCCTGCCTGGAAGGAGCACTGTGCCAGGAGGAATCTGACAGCCCCCAATTGGAGCTGTAGCTCTGCATCCAATTAGCTCCACGGTAGTGGACTGTCTGCTGCCTCTCTTGATATCTGTGAATAAGGCTAACGAGTTCTGCCTGCCCCTGCGCAAACTAAGAGATTCGTTGTGTCGGTTGTGGGGGAAGCTAGAGGCTACGTGGTCTCCCAAGTTTGTTTCTGTCCCAAAATTCTCTATTTCGTGCTTTTTCTATAAAAGTACATTTCTTTATGAAAAGCACCAAGTCTAACCAAGCTCTATATCTAACTCAGAGGACAGACTGGGATAGGAACTTAGACACCCTGGAGTGGCTAATTTGTTGGTCAGAAGATGTTGGGGGTTGAGAGGCCAGACTGGGCAGGAGAGGACCCCAGGGCCTCTAGGGAAACTCCAGGCCCCATCGATAAGCCATCTGGGGGTATCTGCTTCAGGAGATGGGGGGTGGGCTCCCCACTGCAGAGGCAGGGTGGCCCCTGAGAGATGGCATCCTTCCACGGAAGGCCCCACAGCACACGGGCCGCCTCTGCTCTCCTGTGTCACCTGTCTCTGCTGTTTCATCTTCCTCTTCTCCTCTGGCTACAGGGCGACAGTCCCGGCCCAGTTCAGAAGAACCTGCACAACCCTATTGTACAGGTAGGTGTGCCCTCCCTGGCCACTTGGACCCTCCCTCCACCCCACCTTGACTACAACTTCACCCTCTGTTCCCGTGAGCCCACATCCATGCCGCACACCCAAGGTGGAGAGGATTTATGCCACTTCCGCTGAGCCCACATCCATGCCGCACACCCAAGGCGGAGAGGATTTATGCCACTTCCGCTGAGCCCACATCCATGCCACACACCCGAGGCGGAGAGGATTTATGCCACTTCCGCTGAGCCCACATCCATGCCACACACCCAAGGCGGAGAGGATTTATGCCACTTCCGCTGAGCCCACATCCATGCCACACACCCAAGATGGAGAGGATTTATGCCACTTCCGGAGTCTCAGGTGGGCTGGGGCCTGAGCCAGTCTCAGCACCTGGGCCCGCCTGGCCCTGTGCCCTGCAGGGCTGTGGAGCTGCTGAGTGCACACATGTCCTCCGTCCTGATGCCCTGGCCATGGCTTACCCTGGCAGCCAGCTCTATAAAATTCCCATTATTATTGAAAAGCTCATAGCCCAGGCAGTGGGTTTTTTGTGCTGCTGGAAACTTGATTCATTTTTAACATTTTCAATATTCTGTCGAGTGAGGAGGGGGCTGCAGGGAGGACAAACAACATGAATTTGAGGGTCTGCAGGGGTCTCTGAAGTCACCTTTCTAGTCCTGGGCTCCCCACCTGTGGGTCTGCACACCACACATTCGCAACGGAGACCACCAGGGAAGTGGTTCAAATGCAGACTCCTGGGCCATTTGCCCTAGAGATTCTGATCCACCAGGTACAGGGTGGGGCCTGGAATTCAGGAAATCCCTAAGTGTTTGGGGAGCCATGAGTCTAGTCTAAGCCCCACCCCGGTTACGCATGATGCCACCATATGTCTTTGTATGAAGCACTTGGCAGTTTGCAAAACTCTCCTGCAGATACCACCCAGATGCCTGTAGTGTCCCTAACAGGAGGGCAGGGTAGACCTTACCACCATCACCTTATAATGTTTTCCCACGTCACAGACAAGAAAACATCTCAGAGCAGCTAGGGTGCTTTCCAGGGTTCCACAGGTAGAGTCATGATCAGAAATGGAACCCGCAGTGGCCATACTGTCTCCTGTCCAGGGCAAGTACCAAGCCATTGCCCTCAGCTGACGCAGGCTCCAGACTCCTCCACATTTTCCGGACTCTCCCAGGCCCACTTGCCCATGTCACTGTGTGCTTAGTGCCCTGGCACGGCAGACAGGGCCTGTGGCCGCCCTTCCTCCCTATGGCCTCGCATCGTGGACATGACCACAGGCAGTGGCCGAGCACGTGGACATCCTCCTACAAGCCCTCAAGAAGCACCTGAAAGTTGTGGGCAAATTGAATTTATTATATATAACAATATTATTATATAACAATATTATTATAGTACAAATGACCACAGCTGCTCACTGTACTGAATGCCTGTGGCACACCAGACACCGTCCTTGGGGTCTTTTTCTTTCTTTTTTTTTTTTTTTTTTTTTTTGAGACGGAGTCTCACTCTGTCGCCCAGGCTGCAGTGCAGTGGCGCGATCCTGGCTCACCACAGCCTCCGCCTCCTGGGTTCAAGTGATTCTCCTGCCTTAGCCTCTCAAGTAGCTGGGATGACAGGTGCCTATCACCACATCCGGTTAATTTTGTATTTTTAGTAGAGACGGGGTTTTACCATGTTTGCCAGGCTGGTCTCGAACTCCCGACCCCAGGTGATCCACCCGCCTCGGCTTCCCAAAGTGCTGGGATTACAGGTGTGAGCCACCGTGCCTGGCCTGTTCTCAGGGTCTTTATCCTCTCTTTAGCAACATCCTCGTGGTAATCTTGGAAGGGTCTTACTGTTGTCCCTGAGAGGTTCTGTGACTGGTCCCTGTTTGCTCAGTGAATGAGGGGCTGACCTTGGCATTCCAGCCCTGGAGGTGGCTTCTCAGCCATCCCAGCCCGCCCCTGACCCCACTGGCTTAAAGCTCAGAGAGGCCTTCCCCACCCCGGATCCCATCCACTGCAGTCTGCACCCCAGCTAAGCTTGGCTTTCTTCTTCTCCCCCACCCTCTGCCACGTGGCTCCTGACTCCTCAGTCACTAGAGGATCTTGAAGACCAAAAACGGAAAAAGAAGAAAGAGAAGATGGGATTCGGCTCCATCTCCCGCGTCTTCGCCAGAGGGAAGCAGCGGAAGTCCCTCGACCCCGGCCTCTTTGATGGTACCGCCCCTGATTATTACATAGAGGAGGACGCGGACTGGTGATACGCGCTCCCCTGCGCCTGCTGCCCGCAGGCGTGTCTGTGCGTGTGGGCGTGTGTGCAAGCGAGCGTGGGTGCGCGTGTGGCCGTGCGTGGGGTGTGTGTGCACGTGTGCGCTGGCACACATGGGTGCTGGGTGTGGCCGAGCGCCTCTAACAAGCGAAAACACGAGTGTGAACCTCTCTCCCCTGCGTCGCCACCTCTGTAATTGATGTACATACCGCAAACCGTGTGTGAACCTGTCAACTCTCTGTCGTCTTTGGAGCGATACAGTTGTGTTGTTAATCTGGTTTATTATTTTTCTTCAATGTTTGGTTTTTCTTTTTTTTTCTTTTTGTTTGGTTCGTCGGTTGGTTTTTGTTTTTGTTTTTTTCCCCCTTTCTCCTCCCCTCCTCCTTTTTATGAAACTTGAAAACTTGAAGGACTGCTGTGTATTTGTAAATAACAAAACTATTGTGCCCTCTGTGCTTGCAAATGTTCCTCGTCCAAACCGCTACTCCTGGAGCCCGTCTGGCAGAGGATGTGGTCTGTTTTTGATGTCCCCCCTCCCGCCCCCCTGGTGTGAACGTGTGGGACCAGACCCTGTCCTGGGGGTGCGCCCAAGTCACTTTAACCACAAAACGCCATCGTCGTCAGGGTAAGCTCTGCTCTCTACGAAGACTCGCGAGCCCGGCCAAGGGGCCTTGTCTTGGCTGGGTTTGTCAGAGGTCAAACGGGCTCTTTTAAACGGCCTACCAGTTTTTAAATTGCATTGCCGTTTCTTTCTTTATGAAAAAAAAGAAAAAAAGAAAATTGTTTCATTTAATTTATTTGCACAAATGCTGAAAACTTATTCTATCTAAATTATTACATAAATATTGGAATGTCTATTTTTCCATGGGGTGGGCGGGAGGTGGGTGTCTCTGTTGACTTGTCTGTTCTGTTACCATGCTGCTACCCAACTGTGCAAAGTAGTTTAGGGTGGCCAGAACCCAGGGACCATTGGATTTTAAAGCTTGCTTTTTCTGTTCTTTCTTCTCTCTCCCTCTCTCTCTGTCTCTCCCATTCTCCTGCCCATGCATGAAAGGATCCTCCACCTTCTTCCCACCCAGAGCTCCCTCCAGGCCTTTCTCTATATATTTATTTATCTGACATACAGAACACGACCTCAGTGAGCAGAGTGCTGACAGTCATGGTCCCCTTCTTTGGGTCTGTCTTTTGAGAGAGGTTGAGCTCAGGGCAAGACAGCCTGCCACACATCCAAGGGTACGACCAGTGGGACCCTGGCCTGAGTCTGTTCTCCGAGGGGCCTCCAGCAGCTTCTGTTCCTCCCTGCAGCTGTGTCTTTCTTGTCCTGGGTTTAGGATGCAGGTGGGCCAGGCGGGTGTTGTTAGGGGAGGCACCCACTTCAAAAGGAGGGCCACAGTGGGGACACAGAGTCCAGCACCTGAGCCCTCCACCCTCCCCATTCTGGTTGGTTCCATCAGCCACACTTAGAATCTGCCAGGATCCCTTGGACTCTGTCCCCCAACTTGTCACAGCAGCCTGAGCCTACCCACCCCAGGAGACAAGAGCTGGCAGGAACATCTGCCTATATGGGGGGTGGCGTTGGCCCCAAAGAGGCTTCACCAGCAAAGGAACTGTGTGCATTTTAATGCCGGGGGACGGAGGATGTGTGAGCTGTTCAGCTAGGTCTGCCCAAGGCCTAAAACTCAATTTCCTTATTCTTTTGCTTCTGCTCGTCCTTAACAACTAACAGCTCAACCCACACCTCTAGACAACAGTAGTCATGCTTTCTGCTAACGGTGACATTTTCAGCTCTTAAAAAGAAGCAAGGAGATTTTCAAATGCTAGAGTATCTCTATCAGAAGGCATAGGACATTGTGTCCAAAGTCTCAAGAACAAGCAACACTTTCCTTCTGACCTGGTCCAAAAGTCAGCAAAGAGCAAGCAGGCAGAGGCCCTCATAAGGACTTTTCTGTCCTCCTTTGACCAAACTGTTTAACCGAGCCTAGGGGTGAGGGGGAGCGACCCAAGCTGGCATCTTTCTCTATGGAGACAGATTTTAGAAAATACTTTTCTTGCCCATGAATTTCTTTTCTGGTTGATTTTTATCATTTTCCCTTTACTTACAAGAAAATAAGATTGCAACCACTCCTGCTAATGATTTAGTAGTTCCTTTTCATTTCAGTTTTTGTAAATTAGGAGATAATTCTAAGAGTTACTAAAGGATGATTTATTTAAGAGAACTACGTCAAATAGCGAATGAGTTATGGGTAACATTAGACGAAAATAACCTTTCCCCTGGGAAAGGTTTCTCGAAGGCATGGATGCAAATATAAAATATTAAAAAAAAATCTAAATAAAGCTTATTTTAAAATATGATCGAATTCTATGTTATTTGATTGCTTCTATTTGGCTCCGGGTGGGAGGCTCTGCCCCTCTGGGAGGCACAGGTTGGCATGACCTGCTCCTTGGACTTCCAGGGCTGGGTTCTGGGAGGGGTGATGGGAGGGGCCGAGGAAAGCTGGCTGGATTCGGGGCCCTTGGAGGGGCCGAGCCGGGGTAGCCTCCCAGAAGCATCTCGCCTCTGCCGCCCTGACTGTAATTTGGAGGGCTACCCTGTGGTCCAAATGCACCACCCCCAACCTGGCACCCTGCATTGTGGAGCTTAGTGGCCCCAGTCAGCTTTCGTCTGCTTCCTTCTCCCCCTGAGCTCCTTCCAGAGGCCCCAAAGGAGCCTGTGCTTTGGGGCGTGTTACTTCCCGCAGACCTCAGTGGACCTCTGCACGTCCCAGGATCCCACCCTCCCTGGAGGACCGAGAGGAGCTTCAGGGAGATAGAGAGGGAGCCACAGGCTTCCTTGATGGAAGCCAGAGGGAGCCAAGCTTTTCCTAGCCCCAAGAGAACCCCCCCAGATACAAAACTCAGGCCTCCCCCAGCGAGACTCCACTGTATGTCCCGAGAAGAGGGTACCCGGGTTACCCCAAAGCCTGACATAGTCAGTACCCTCAATCTCTATATCTCCCAACTGAAAAAAAATTTTCCCCGGCAGTAAGACTGATGGAGGGCTGGCTTTTAAGTCCCCTCCCACCTCTGCAGCATAAAGCTATGTAATACAGACACCATGCCGAGGTGAAAATGAGCCCCCAGTGAGGATGCAAGTGGATATGGTAGGATTGGGAAGGCCAGGAAAGCCCTGGGTGACAAGGAACTTAGGGCCATCTACCCCAGCAGTTCTCAGCCTGACCACACCTTAGGGAAAAAAAAAAATACTCATTCCAGGCCATATTCCTGGAATTGAAGTGTATTTAAATCTCCTCTGGTGATTCTAAAGGGTTGCCAGGATTAGAACCACTGAGCTGATCTGAGGAGGGCAAGTGTGGCCACACGCATGCCCCTACTCCCCTCTCCCTGGCCTCATGCAGACATCACCAATCAATTGAAGAGACCTTCCTGCCCATCCCGAAGTGGCCTCTGATTTCTCACTTTACATAGCCTCAGACAGCCACAGCCAGGCAATCAGAGTTGGCATACAAGGATAAAGCCTTTTTGCCCTCTCAAAACTAACCCCGTCTCTCATGCTGGACATATGGCAAAAACTTTGGCCCAGAGAGGAATGACTTGGCCAGCATCCTAGCTATTGTGCCTCTCATCCTGGGACCTTCTCAAGAGCCAGGCCATACCTTATTTGGGTCTTTGTAGCTCCACTCAAAAGCCACCGTACCTCCTTTTTAAAAAGAATCTTCTCCAGGGAAGCTGAGGCAGGAGAATGGCATGAACCCGGGGGTTGGAGCTTGCAGTGAGCCGAGATCGTGTCACTGCGCTCCAACCTGGGTGACAGAGCGAGACTCTGTCTCAAAAAAATAAATAAATATTTAAAAAAGAATCTTCTCCAGGACCTTGCTCCAAATGGTCCAACTTCAAATGGTACCTATTAGAAATTGGAGTAGGGCTATCCAGGGCCAGCTGCACAGGTTGTGCACTGCATCACTCCAGAAGGTGCCATTCTCCAGGCTACCACGTGAATGGTGTCCTGGTTTTTCAATACAAAAGCTGCATGACTGTACTCGGTGGCCCGTCTGTGTGCTCCTCCTACCCACGTTGCAGGCTAAAACAGCTGTAACCAATAATAACAATAATAATAATATCTAACATTGGTTAGGCATTTACCACAGGCCAGGGTCCATGCTATGCACTTTACACATATTAACTCAGTTAACCCTCCCAACAGCCTGTCATTGATGAGAAAACAGAGGTTGAGTAACTCATGTGAGGTCATGGAGCTGGGAGACAATAGAACTGGGCCTCAAACTATGGAGTTTTGGCTACAGAGTTTGTGCCCTGAACCACTCCACCGTCTGAGCAGTGAGGGGCTGCTGCCAAGCAGCTGGGCCTTCTCCCTGGGGGGCATCTTCAGCGCATCATCTGGGCCTGGTTTCAAGGCCCCTCGCCCACCAGTAGCCTCTGACACAGCTTTGCACTGCCTCACTTTTGTGACTGAGTCTGTTTCCATCAGCCTTTTCCCCGCAGGCCCAGAAAGCTCACCCCTAGAGAGGAATCAGCGGGGGAATCAGAGCAGAAACCGGCTGCTGTCCAGCACCAGCTCTCCCTTCCTCTTCCTGGCTAAGTCAGGAGCAGAATCACCTCCACTGGCCCTGCAGTCCAACCCCTGGCTGTACCAGAGCTGCAGATCCTGAGGGGTAGTGCAGCCCCCCACACCTGGGGAGCTCTGTGGCACCCTTCCCCGCCACAGCATGAGCCTGCGGTCCAGGAGCCGCCCCGCACCTGTGACAGATGGTATCGTGCCCGTCACTCAACCTGGGCTCCTGGGGAATCCAGGCAGAGTGAGCCTGAACCGTGGGGGACATCAGTCGTTTGACAAAATGATTTTTAAAATACCTCTGGGCCAAAAGTTAGCCGAGTGTGGTGGCACACGCCTGTAGTCCCAGCTACTCAGGAGGCTGAGGCTGAAGCATCCCTTGAGCTCGGGATGTCGAGGCTGCAATGAGCCGAGATCTAGCCACTGCACTCCAGCCTGGGCGACAGAGACCCTGTCTATTATTTATAAATAAATAAATAAAATATCTCTGGGTTTTCCCCCAAAACTTGCATTTTCCCAGACACCCCAGATGGCTCCTAGGCTTTTTCCAGTTGGACTCCACTGGGTGGGGCAAAATATGCCCCGGTCCCTGGCCCCCACTTGTTCCCATTTTCCAGTGGTTACAGAACCTGGTGATAATGAAGAATGAATAGGGAACATGTATCAGCTTATTCTTTATAAAAGAGTATATTCGTAATTCTGCACTACAAAATAATGCCCCCAAACTTACAAATATCTTAGCAGTTTGTATGTTAGAAGTTATTTAAATATCATCAAAGTTATGGCATGTCACTAAAATGTCCCCCTGTGGGCAAATTGAGGGTATAAGTCTGGGATGGCAAATAGGATATGGATATTTCTCTTTTTATTTTTCTTTTTTTTTTTTTTTTTTTTTTGAGACAGAGTCTCACTCTGTCGCCCAGGCTGGAGTGCAGTGGCGCGATCTCGGCTCACTGCAACCTTTGCCTCCTGGGTTCAAGCGATTCTCCTGCCTCAGCCTCCCTAGTAGCTGGGACTACAAGCATGCATCACCACACCCGGCTACTTTTTGTGTTGTTTTTAGTAGAGACGGGGGTTTGCCATGTTGGCCAGGCTGATTTTGAACGCCTGACCTCAGGTGATCCACCCACGTTGGCCTCCCAAAGTGCTGGAATTACAGGTGTGAGCCACCGCACCCAGCCTGGGTATGGATATTTCATACCTGAACCACAATTGGGTGATGTCTCAAAGTCCCGTGGCTGGAAAATATGCAAATATGCAGGATGGTACTCTATAGGGCAACAAACTGAATCCTTGAGAAAATGATCCCAACAGGATTGATCCAAGAATAGCAGCAAGGGAAAATCTTGGCCTATTCATCCTGAAAATGGCAGGACCTCTGATGACCTAGCACGTGCCTTGCAAGGCCTTGTGACATTGCCAGGCTGTGTACAGAAACCATGCTTCTGAATCACAGAAAACACTGGCTGGTAGCTTGTTTGCATTTCTGAGTTTTAGGTTTTGAAAATTCCTTATTGCTTTCTTAATGGTTACCAGTAAGTAGCTGTTAATCGCACCAATACAAGAGAACCTATAAAATTGCGTGCCTTGCTTCCAGAATCCTCAACGGAAGATTTGCCTTTGGGAAGTCATTTTTGCCCCCATCCAGAGGACCGTTGTAACCCACCAGTGGCTTCCCGGTCATACCTGGATAATCGCTCCCAGTTCTGGCCCCACATCTGATTCTAAGCAAGTTGTTTAACCTATGAACCTCAGTGTACTCATCTGTAAAATGGGTGTAATCACCCTCCCCCCCTCGTAGGTTCAGAAATGAGAACTGAATGTGTTTTTGGAGACTGAAAAGGGCTGGCCCCATGATTACTATTCTCTGTGATTTGTAACACATCTTGAGCCTGACAGTGCCTCAAATCAAAACTTGTCCCTGGGGTAAAATCAGGGCATCGGGCTGTGTGTGTGAAGTTCCTCCAGCTGCCAGGGTCTGTGAACACCAGCCCTCAGGGTGCAAATGCAGTTCCAGCACTGCTACAAAAAAGAATCTGGGCTGCTCTGCCTCAGAACAGGGAGGGTTTGAGTTATTTGCCCCTAGAATCCACCAGCTCTGACAGCATTCTGTCTTTCTGAGGTCTGAGCAGAAACACTTAGACGCTGCTGTCAGAACCCAGGGCCAGCCTGATCTGGAAGTCAGGGCTGCCTCACCTATGCAGTATTTTCTTTGTGCCAAGCACTGTTCTAAGCTCTTTCCAGACACTCACTCGTATAATCCTTCCAGCAACTCTCCAAAATGCATGTCATCCCCAGTTTACAGATGAACAAACCAAGGCACAGAGAGGTGAAGTTCTTGACTGGAGTCACACACGTAGGAAGAGGTGGAACTGGGATTCACCTCTAGCAGTCTGGCTCCAGAGTCCATGTTCTTGGTAACTTTGCTGTGTAGTCTCAGGTCACCCACTGGCCCCAAGCCCCCTCTCAGGGCCTGCTGAGCAATAGAAACCTTCAGAGAACATCAGAATGAAAGCCTCATTGGTAGGATGAGGCCGGGCGCTGAGTAGGCCAGCTTTTTAGAATTCAACTCCTTAATCCAGAAGAGGAAGAGACTGGCAAAATATGGGGTTTGCAAACTGTGTTCCATGGAACCCCGAGGGGGTTCCTCAGCAGTCCCTCAAGGGGTTGCCATAGCTGGCGAAAGAATCAGCAGGCAGGGCTCCAGCCTACCCTCAGCCAGTGGCTCTGCACTTACCTGTTACACACTGGACTTCCGTGTACGAGTCCACGTGAAAGGTCCCATGGTAAAGTGAGTGAGAAGGAGAGAGGAAGAGAGGAGGTTTGAGAAGCACAAGGAGATCAGTGGTTGTCAAACCTGACCTAGCCTTGGGTTTTAAAGATATCCATTCCCAGGCCCCATCCTGTAGCTACCGAACCAAAGGGTCTAAGGCCGAGGCCCTGGGAGCTGTGTGCGTATTGAACAAGCTGCCTGGTGTGGGCTGTCACAGGAGGTGACATGGGGCAGAGACTGAGGGTGGCAGTGTAGTGCCCGTGGGTTGGAGTGCAGACTCGCCAGGGCCATCACAATGTAGGTTGAGGCCACCTTCCCGGGGCAACCCCAGGGTCCCCCCAGTAAGGGAGGAACCTTACCCAAGCCAGACCCCAAGCTGCCCCCCAGGCAACCTGCTGCTTGGGGCCTTGCTAGGCCCCACTGAGCAGAGGGGACGGGCACTCTGGAGTATCTGACGCCCCAGGCCAGCCTCAGAAGCCTGCAGCAGCACCCACACTGCAGGCACAGAGAGGTTCCCCGAGTCTCCGAGAGATGCGTAGCCAGGAAGTGGCAGAAGCAGGAGTCAAACCTGAGTGAGCTCTGAGTTCTGAGCCTGAGGTCCATCCGACTCCTCCTGACCTGTGTCCGACTGAGACTTCTGTCCGGTGGACCTGCTGGCCTCGGTCTGGGGCCAGTGATATCCCATGGACACCAGACCATGAGCCCTAAATTGGGGGCAAGTCAGCCCAAGCTGCTGCACTCTGGGAAGTGGTCAGATGTGGAGCTGCTACAGAGGGGCCTGCAGGCCTCTGCCCACCCCTGCCCTTGGGCTCCTGAGGAGGCCCAGTCTTCTTCACCCAGAAGCCCCACCACCCCCAGCCCAGCGCCTTCAGGGCCCCTGAGCCCGGCTCCGGACTCCCAGTGTTCAGGTTGGTCAAGGACTCGCTGTGTGACCACAGGCAAGCTGGTCTCCCTCTCTGGGCCTTAGGCTGTCTCTAAAACAGACCAGGACAGTGGTTTTCCACCTGTGGCCTGTGAAATCTAAGTCCCTGGATGTGCCTCAGAAGGCGGTCGGCAAGGAAGAGGCTGCAGCCACTGTGTTGGAGGGTCCCTCCCTGCCATCCGCCTCCCTGCCCTAAACTCCAGTGTATTCGGCTTGTTGAAATAGGTGTGAATGACGGGTCTGCAGCATCTCTGCAGCTGAGAGGCAGTATGTGAGAAAACCAGGGGGCACATCATCTCCAGGCTCCTCCAGGGGTCTCTGGGCTGTGATCAGGAAGGGAGAGGGGCACCAGCCTGGTGAAGGAGTCACTCCCCATGGGTGTCCCCCGGCTTCCCTGCTCACCCCTCCTCCCTATCAGTGAGGGGCAGTATGAGACCCTCCTTAACCCTGGTAGAACAGGAAATAGGAAAATGGGGCCCCTGGCTCCCCTTCTGGAAGTCTATAAGACAAGGCCAAGGCCATGAATGTCCCCCACGAACCACAGGACAACTGCATGGAGCAACGCCTCCCCAGGTCACAGCGATTTACAGTTCACGACACTCTTTCACAGGGAGATGGGGGTCAGGGTTAAGAGATTACATCCTGGGCAAACTCCCTGGGTTTCAACCTCAGTCCTGACGCTTGTTACCTGGTAACCTTAGGCAAAGGACTTCACCTGCTGTGCCTTCGTTTCTTCATGGGGACAATAGGGGTGAAAAGATACTAGGTCAGAGTGTGGCTGCAGGGATGAAACAGGCCAATATGTATACAAGGCTTAGCACAGGGCGCAATAAACCTTAGCCACCATGATGATGACCGTGATGATGACAATGGCAATGGTGATCTCATTTCAGCCTCTCGCCGGCCCTGTGAGGTAGGCAGGACAGGGCCCTTTGTACAGATGAGAAGACTGAGGCCCAGGTAAGTTCAGCAATTTGCCCAAGCTGCAGGGGCCAGCCCAGAATAGGACCAGAGGGAGCAAGAGTTTGGGAGCTGAGAGGGGTGTCAGTGGTCTCTAGTCCACTCCCCTCATATTGCAGATGGGAGGGTGCTTGTCCACAGCCCAGCAGGGCATCAGTGTCTGAACTGGTTCTGGAACCCAGGGCTCCTGCCTCCCTGGCCAGTGCTTTGAGTTGCCTCCAACCATAAGACTCAACTAGGGGGAAAAAAATCCCTGGGTCAGTAAGTTTTGGAAACACTGCATCAAATCTCCACCCCTTATAGATCAGCACAACCCTTTCACTTATTAAGGCTCTGACAAGTTCTGCAATGAAAGAAAATCTTCTACCTTTACCCAACTAGTGTTTCCAAAATGTACGTGACCACAGAACCACACCTTTTACTCTCATTCGGTGGATCACCGACTGGGAACTATTGGGACAGATGACTTCTTTGGGCCCTTTAGCTCCACTGTTCTGTGCTTTGAGGGCACTGTCAGTGGTTCTGTGGCGATCTCTAAGCATGCCACCATTATTTAGCCATGAGAAGTCTCTGTGGCTCATATGACATCCCTATGGGCCTCCAGAAGGGAGGTGACAGGCACAAGGCCAGGTGTAGTCATAGCCCCTCTATCTCAGCATCCACTTTGCTAAGAAAGGACTCAAAGCAGTGCACAGCACCCACATGAGGCAGAAGAGCCTGACAGATTGGCTTGGAAATGCCGGTCCCAGGGTGTTCATTATTTTCCTGCTCTCCTAGGTCCTAGATATAGACAGAGGGGCTGAGTCTGTTGGCACAGGGACCCAGGGGATGGGCATGTCCATGCTGCCAGGGTGTCTGGCCCCACCTGCCCTCCAGAGCACCTCATCACCCTTTGGTGGCTCTGAGCTGCCTAATTGCTTTCCCTGGGACAGGCCAGAGATGTCAGAGTCACATCCAAATTGGATCCGTGCTATACTAGGCCAGCTTCCTTCCTTATTAGGAGGCTGATGTCTGTGGAGGCCGTGTAGAGCCTGTGGCCAGGGCATGTGGACCAGGAGGGAAAGAAGCAGCCTCTGACAGCTGTCACTGTGGGCACCAGAGCTGTGGTGGCAAGGAGGAGACTTGAGACAAGCCAGGAGGAACTTGAGGGCCTGTCCCCAAATGGAGGGTTAGAGGTAACAGGCCCGGGTCACTGATGGCAGCTTGAGTGTGTGAGCCAATTCCAAATTCCTTGCATCTTTTCACATGTGTGCAAGAAACAAACTCATCTTAGTGACAGCCTGAGCCCAGCAGAATTGGTCAGCCTCCTACAGGGAGGGGCTTGAGGAAAGGCCTCGGCTTCGGAGCTAGATCCTGAGGCTCAATCCCAGCATCGGCACATACCAGCTGTGCAACACCGAGTCCCTTTGAGCCTCAGTTTCTCCTTCTTTGAAATAGAGATAAAACATATTGGCTGTTGCAAAGATAAAATAGCAAATGGAGAGACGCATCCAAGACATCCCAGCTGCTTCTTTCAGGGCTGCAGAGGCCCACGTGACAGAAAATCTCTGCTTCAGAGCAGGAACCCAGGCCCTGAGTCTGGGCTGTGCCCTCTGCACACAATTGATTGGCTTTTCTGAGCTCCACTTTTCTCACCTGTAAAATGGGCCCCTGGAAATCTTGAGTCCCCCTCTCTGGGGAGGATGCAGTGAGCTCATGCTTGCTAGTTGTAAAGCACCAGGCAAACATTAGCCGTCACGACTGCACGGCCTCGCGGAGCAAGCTGGGATTACGCTCACCACCTGCTGCTTTAGATCAGCACCCACTGCAAACACATATTAGGGTGACAATGACAAGGACCCACCTTGTGGGCTCTCTCAGTTGCCAGCACTGGGCTGGACATTTACTCGCCTCATTTCAACTATGCCGCAAACTCAGAGGCCTGTGGGGACCCTGCAGATAGGCGGGTCAGTGACGTGGCCACGTGGGGCCAGCATGTGCTGTAGCAAAAGGAAGCAGCTCTGCTCACTCCAGCGAGGCTGCTCGGAGCAATGCCAGCCCGGTGTTTCCAGAGCTCCGGATCTTCTAGAGAAGCCAAAAATCTCACATAATACACCCCAATTCTTTCATATTGACAACTAATTTTTTTTTTAATTTAGTGTCCATTGGGGGAAAATGTCCAAGGCCCTAATTTGTCTCAGGGCCAACAGCTCTGTCACCTCCAGTCTAGATTCTCTCTCTGTGGACACCTCGTGCTCTGACAGTCCCTGGTCTTCCCCTGCGTGTGGAGTCCCCGGGCCTGCCTGGCTGTAGGCGCCCATCTCAATTCACCACTATCCTCCTTCACTGGAGGGCCCTCCTGTCCTCCACTCCCTGACGGCCAGGCAGCAGGGCTCCACGCTCGTTTCTCAACCCAGAGAAGTGTTCCCAAGACTTAGAGTGTTTGGGGAGTGGCAGCGGAGAAGGGAAAAGCGGTCTTCGCTCAGCACTGCCCTCGGAGGCCTTGAGTCACTGCAGGAATCCTGAGCTCTTCCCCTCCTCCCCAAGGGCTACACAGGACCAGGTCAGCTGCTTGCAGCCACGTGACTCAGTTGTTTTTTATAGTCACTACCGGAGTCTCTGGGACTCAGAGATGGGGGTTGGGGGTTTCACCTTCAGGTGAAGATGTTGATGGGCCTGACAATAGGGTGACTCCGTATTATCCAAGAAATCCCAGGAGGCTGCGCAGTTATCAGCATGAAAAGCAGCTGCAGGCCTCCCAGGGATGCGGACAGGGGCTCAGAATGAGGAATGGGGACAAAGACTGGCTTCATGGGAGCAGGAGCGGTAGCAGGGGGTGTGAGGAAAGCTAATATGACTTGCTGACATTTACTAAGTGCCTACTGTGCCAGGCATGTGGTAGGCACTTTATGTACACTCATTCAGTCATTCAACAAACACTGACTGAATGCTTCCTATATGCCAGGTTTAGGGCTTAGGGCTGAGGATGCAGATGTGGATGATGAGATAAATTATCCTAACATCATCCTCACCAAAGTCACGTAAGAAATTTGGTGAGGAAACTGAGGCTCGGAGAAGTAACATACATAGCCCAAAGAGACAAAATAAGTGATGTGCTGGATGCGGTGGTTCATGCCTGTAATCCCAGCACTTTAGGAGGCCAAGATGGGCAGATCACTTGAGGCCGGGAGTTCGAGACCAGCCTGGCCAATTCCATCTCTACTAAAAATACAAAAATTAGCTGGGCATGGTGGTGCGTGCCTGTAATCACAGCTACTCGGGGGGCTGAGGAAGGAGAATCGCTTGAACCTAGGAGGCGGATGTTGCAGTGAGCCGAGATCGTGCCACTGTACTCCAGCCTGGGCAACAAGCGAGACTCCATCTTGAAAAAAATAAAAAATAAAAAATAAAGTGATGGAACGAGGCCAAGAATTGGGGTCCAACAGACTGCACGACACTGCTTTTCAGGCAGATATGATTGAAGCTGATTAAACTGTGAGCTGTTAGGATAAGGCTTTGTTCTCTAATTTCCAGAATTCAAGGGCTGGAGGGAGGCAGACAAGGCAGGGAGCAGGGATCACGATTAAAGGTCACCTACAAAGGGAGAGAAGATTAATTCACAAAATGGGAAGAAACCTCCTAGGCTCCTTTGCCCCATGCTGTGGCTCTGGCTGAACATATTAACAGATTCTAGAAGGGCATCGGTCGGCAGCGCGCATGCTGTTCCTCTCAGCTGCCGCTACGGACCGCCAGTTAGAACGTTTCATGAGGCATGATTGGAAAAGCCAAAACTGGTGCCAGTGTTCCCCTTGCCATTCTCCTATAGGTGTCTAAGCTGCAAGAATTCCCCCCACCAAGGACCTCATCAAAGCTGTCTTCGTTTTGAAGGAAATTAAATCAATTCTGCTCGTAAATGTGTTTGCTGTTCCTAAACTGGCCTTTGTGCAATGCATAGTGAAAGCCGCTCACCACTGGCTTAGGAAATTCCCGGGAGGCAGTTGCAAAGCTTTTTGAGGGAGGTCAGAGGTGGGACAGTTTGCATGAATCATGCAAGATAGTCACATAGAAGACAGCACCTCCAATCACCTCATCCTGGGCTAGAGGCTTGGCATCTGGCCCAGTGGTGAGTTCCTGTCCCGGTGTGCAAATGGGCAAGGATTCACCAGGCAGGGTCTCCCAGCCGTCACAATGCCCAGTGTCCGTAGGCACCTGCGGAAGAGGCTCAGCTGAGCCAGAAAGAACCTAGGTTGTCTGGAGGCCTAAGGAGGAACTGCTTGCCAGGGAGGGGGCTCATTCAAGCCAAAGAGGCAAAATTGGTGAAAATCTAGCTAGGGAGTGAATTAATCCAGTTAATTAATTATTAAAGTAATAACTAGTCATTAAATTGTGGACACAAGATGAAGGACCTTTTGTCACAATTCAATCCTGTTGGCTTATTTTTTTTTTTAGTGAAACCCAACATAATTTCAGATATTTTACTAAACAATGTGAAAGTGGGGTTGGAGCACAGCTGATTTCCTGAAACCCACAGCCATCCATCGCCCCCAGCTTTGCCTCCAAGAGCTGTACAGATGCACACGTGCCCGGCCTCTGCATGGGTGCGTGGAGAAGGATGGTCTTCTTGCCCTGGCCCCCTGTGTCAAGATCCCCCCCTTACTTCTCATGGGATCCACCTTTCAGGGCTGCCCACTGGCAGAGAAGCCTGCTGGGAAAACTTGTCAGAAAAGAGGAGTCAGTGTGGGACTTGCCCAAGGAGGCCAGCAGCTGGGGAAAGATGGGCTTCGGCTGCACTTGCAATGGAGACTATAAGAAGGACTTCCCAAATGTGGGTGCTGCTGCAGCAGTGGAACAGGTTAGCAAGGAAGAAAGAGGAAAGCTTTTGATGTATAGATATATATGTAAAAGCATAAAGTCATTGTCATTGGATAACTATGTGTTTGTCTTCCCTGGACCTCTTAGCAGCTTCCTCCTAAGTGCATAAACTTAGAGAATACTTGTCAAGTATCTGCCTGGGAATTGAGTGCAGAGCAGTGGGGACCCTGGCCAACCCCAGGATCTCAATTCCCTGACCCTTTGGAAAATTTT
The DNA here is from genome assembly GCF_029281585.2 of Gorilla gorilla gorilla. Classification (NCBI taxonomy): domain Eukaryota; kingdom Metazoa; phylum Chordata; class Mammalia; order Primates; family Hominidae; genus Gorilla; species Gorilla gorilla. The sequence continues at coordinate 225,109,750 of NC_073224.2, read as the reverse complement.
CAGAGTGTGGCAGGAGGGACTGAGGGAGGAGGGTGTCCTCCGAGGTTGGGAGAAGGGTGGCTGGTCATGGGAAAAAGCACAGGTCTAGGCCTTTGCAAGATGGTGGCACCAAAATGAGGGGGCGCCCATGTGATTTTTTAAAAGCATAAAGCAGTTATTGTTGGTAAAAGCAGCAGTCTGCTGGACTTTTCTATTTACTTTATGATGTCGTAAATAGGGACACGTTGGGGTGGGAAGTACCACCAGTGTTTTAGCCCAGGACCTCCCAAGGGTGAGCCTGGCCCTGGGGTCAGGGGTGGTGCAGGTTGGCGGCAGGGCCCCTGCCACCTCGCTGCCCACCGAGGGTCCTGCCATCAGCCCCCAGTAGCCACAGTGGTGAGTGACTGATAGGCTCTCCTCCTGATGCTCTTCACACCCACGCTGTCCCTGGTCCTGTGGGCTACCACAGAAGCCTTTCACCCATTTCATAAGTATTTCATGGGGCTTGTGACTGAGCGATCAGCAAAGCATCTACATCCAACAGGGCAGCCATGATCGGGCCAGAAAAAGTTGTTTCTTCACATTATCATGAAGTGTTTAAAAAATGAGAATTCAGCTTTTGGAGCTACATGTGCTGATGGAGGCTCCCCTGCCACTTCCCAAGGGCAGGGAGTTTTGACAGTAGTTGGCTGCCTGAACAGAGCTGGGCTCGGCTGAGAACAGAGGCCCCGGGGTAGAAGGGAGTAGGACCCTCCCTGTGCCTTAGGGCAAGCTGGGGACGCTGGGAGCAGCTACACTCGGTGCTCCCCAGCAGCTTGTGGATGGAGGCCAGGGATGCTGCTACACGTCCTACGATGCACGGGACAGCCCCATAACAAGGAAATCTGGCCCCAAATGCCAAGAGTGCCAAAGTTCAGAGGCCTTGCCGTAGGCAGAGGGACAAGAGAATGGTAGCATCTACTGCATAAGAGGGGCCACAGGTGACCCTGCTGTGGCTGGAAGAGGTGTGGACGAGGTGGGGTTGGCAGAAGATGAGACCACAGAGGAAGGCCTGCTCCCTCCCTCTCTCCGTTCCTCCCTTCCTGCCTGCCTTCTTTTACTCAATACTTAGAGGGCTCATTCGATTGCAGGCAGTGCTGGGCCAGGGCTGGCTCACACCGGCCCAAGGATGGATCTCTTCCCAACTCCACGTCCAGTGACAGCCTGCCAGTCACTGAAATTGGCCACAATAGGAGTATTTACACCACGGAAATTGGCAAGCAAATGCTAAAACCAGCGTACCTCTTGAAAATATAACAGCCGGTTGTTAAACGTGGTTGGGCCCTTGCTAGGGACTAGAGATGTCTAGGGAGCAAAACCAGGCCCAGCACCTGCTCATGTGCAGTTTATGGTCTGGTGGGAGACACAGACTTTCATTGAATAATTACACAACTGTTCGTTTCAGCTGTGAGAGATGTCATGCAGGAAAGGTTCCAGGAATTAATGACAGCATGTGTGTGTGTGTGTGTGTGTGTGTGTGTGTGTGTGTGTGTGTGTGTGTGTGTGTGTTGGGGAGTTGTAGGGTACCCACACTAGGTGACCAGGAAAGGAGTCCCTGAAATAATCAGTATTGAAACAGAGCCCTGAGCCTGTGTAAGGTTCACCAGGCAGAGGAAAGTGACAGGCCGCTGTTCAGGCCAAGGGAACGGCAGGTGCAGGGATTGGAGAGGGGGAATTAGGGGCATCGGGGAAATGCAGGAAGCCCAGGGTGCCAAGGGCAGGGGTGAGAAGCTAAGGATGAGGCTGGCAAGGTCGGCCTGTGAGTCACAGCAAGGACCTTGGACTTTACCAGGGAGCCATTGAAGGATGATGAGCAGAAGAGGTCCCTGGGAAGATACCATTTTTTAAAAAAATTTCCTCTGGGCTTGAAGAGGATGGAATGAAAGAGAAAAAGGGAGGTAGGGTGTTGAGATACAGCTGGAGTGCTCCGGATAGGAGATGGTGGAGCCAGCTGAGACAGGGGACAGGTGATGGAGACTCAGGAGTGATGGAATTCAGCAGGGGACGTTGCAACCTTAGCCTGCCCTCACCAAGCTCACTGCCTCAACTCTGCCTCAGTGGCAGCCGAGGTCCAAGTGCTCAGCCCCCCTATCTGAGGTCTGAGACCCTATGGGGCAGCAACAAGCCCAGCCAGGTGCAGGGACACATTCAGCCACCTCACGTGACCTCCAGAGAAGCCTGGTTCCCTGCGCCACCTCCAACTCAGACACACAAGACACATTTACAACTAAAGCTTTTCTATCAGGCTCCAGGGAGCTCTGCATCCAGGCACACATTTGACCCCAGGGATACAGATGCCAGGGAGGTGCCAATGTGCTTGACGCTGCAGACATCAAAAGAGGCTCAGAAGCCCAGGGCATGGGTCACTCAGCCACAAGCTGGGTATAGACTCAAAATTTTAAATAGTAAAAGAAAAAAAATTAATTAAAATACTAGAGCGCTCTTTCCCATAGCTGCTGCCAAGGGTGTCTGCCAATGGCACTCTGAGGTCAGGGACATAGGGGACCAGGATGAAGAATGCCACCTCCCTGGGGTTGGGAGATCAGGAGTGAGGGCTGCCCTCTCACTCTCCATGCAGGGTGGGCATAGGAGAATTTACGAGGCCTTTACCTCTAAGCCTCTGTGGTTTGTTTTTGTTTGTTTTGTTTTGTTTTGTTTGAGACGGAGTCTCGCTCTGTCGCTCAGGCTAGAGTGCAGTGGCATGATCTCGACTCACTGCAACTTCTACCTCCCAGGTTCAAGCGATTCTCATGCCTCAGCCTCTCAAGTAGCTGGGATTACAGGTGCGTGCCACCATACCTGGCTAATTTTTGTATTTTTAGGAGAGACGGGGTTTCATGTTGGCTAGGCTTGTCTCGAACTCCTGACTTCAAGTGATCTACCTCTGCATTTTTAACCACCTCCCTGGTCGCTGACGTCCCTGGTCTAAAGACCTCTCTAGGAGCAGTCTCCCTCCTGTAAGTGCCAGCCCTACTGCAAGACTGTGGGATGGACCACATGACCTTGAGGGCACCATTTAGCCCTAGAATTCTGAATCCCACTGGGTGAGAGGCCCAGGTGACCCCATTCATGATGCCATTTGAGCAGCAAGTACCAGGGTGCTCCAAACTCTTTGGAGGTAGGCACCTTTCCTTGCTCTGGATGGCTCCTAGACAGGCGTGTGGACTCAAGCCTGTGCAGCCCCTTTTAGTTGCAAATGTCAACCTCAGGCTAGGTGGAGGGGGGACTGTTTCAGGGCAAAAATGGTGGAAAGTAGTACATAGCAAAACCTTCTCAAAGCTTCTACCAGACACTGGTGAATGGTGCACTGGTGAATGGTGCACTGGTGAATGGTACACTGGTGAGTGGTGCACTGGTGAATGGTGCACTGGTGAATGGTACACTGGTGAGTGGTGCACTGGTGAATGGTGCACTGGTGAATGGTACACTGGTGAATGGTGCACTGGTGAATGGTGCACTGGTGAATGGTGCACTGGTGAATGGTGCACTAGTGAATGGTACACTGGTGAGTGGTACACTGGTGAATGGTGCACTGGTGAATGGTGCACTGGTGAATGGTACACTGGTGAGTGGTACACTGGTGAATGGTGCACTGGTGAATGGTACACTGGTGAATGGTGCACTGGTGAATGGTGCACTGGTGAATGGTGCACTGGTGAATGGTACACTGGTGAATGGTGCACTGGGCCTGTCCGGCCATCACCTCTGGCTCCAGGCTGCCTGTGTCACTCCAGCCCAGGGCTCACCCCCGCCAAAGTCTACCATCCTTCCATCCCGCCTTTCCATGCCACCTGTCCCCGGTAGCTTAGTAAGCATTAGGCGTGAGTGTCTCTGGTCATAGAATGAATATGCAGGCACTGTACGGTTTGGTAGAGCAGTCCAAAGGATGGACAGACACGCAGAGCCCCAAGTTCAGTGGCAACACCCACGTGAACATCGGCCTGTCTTTCCCGATCACAGGCCTTTGGATCCCATCAAGTCTGTCTCGGTGCTTAGGCCTGTCTCTCTGTCTCTCTCTGTGTCTGTCTCTCACTCTGAGTCATGGCTGGCTTCAAGTTCCCCAGCCTGGCAGGCAGGGCCAGGAGCCATTTCCCAGCCTTTGAGAGTATCTTCCCACACCCCACACACCATCCTGCCTCTTGCCAGTTTGAGCAATCCTTGCCAATGTTATGTAACCAAGCACAGGCATCCAAGAGCAGGCGAGAGGGCTGCTCACATAGGTTCTTCTACACTGGGAGGTGGGGAATTCGGGGTTGAAGCAGAGCTCCCACACTAGCCTGCTGGAAACATCGGGGGACCCCTCTGAGCCTTCACTTCCCATCTGAAATGTGCCCTTTGCCTCTTTATTCCTGGGGGAAGGCAAGAGAAACTGAGGCTTCCCGAAAGAATATCCAAGTGAATAATGATATCATCTTCCTTGGATGTCAAAACAAGTAGAACAGGGAAGGGCTGAGCTGGGGGGAAAGGCAAAGGAAATGGTATTTCCCATAACCTGGACTTTTCCCATCACTGATGACATTGGACATCTCCATATACCAGGCCCTGGTAATACGAATATGGAAAGACTTGGCTGATGACCTCGGCAATCACTTTGTGGCAGGGCAGATGGACAGGCCATGCACAGCAGTGCCAGCAGGAAGCAGTGTGCTGGGTGAACAGTGCACACAGCCAGAGGGACAGCCACTCAGGGCAGCTTGGGGGAAGCCATATTCGGAAGGGCCTCCCTCTACAAAACCAATAAATCTGGAATGAAACATACTTTTAATGCATTCCTGATCTCACAGAAAATAAGGGAAATCCCCAAGACGTCTGCAGACAAAAACCGAAAGCTGTAAGCTAACACCAGAACAGGAGCAGTGAGTGATCACCAAAGGCAAAAGCTGAGGTTGTCCTAGAGGCAAATGCTGCTATCAGGACTGTTATCAGGGGGTTAAATTTTGGGATATAGCAAAGTGGAAGAACAGAGCCAGAGATGCTGTCATTCAACCAGAGTCTCTCAAAGGGGCATGAAGTGGCCCCTGGACCCAGGTCTCATCCCCACTCCTCTTCTCTTCCCCACCCCAGTAGAAGTTCATGTAAATCCTCTCTGGAGAAAGGCATCTGCTATTTAGACCCAAAGATTCCCGTAAATTAAGATCTAATATGTGTTCAGCATGAGTGAAAGTCAGCAAAAACAAATAGCAAATTTAGACCCTCTAAGGTCTTTTCAGGTATAGCAATTATCAGTACCAAATACAAAATACTAAATACTATGCATAAAATACTTAGGGAAATGTAGATGAAATCACAGACATGCGCAAACAACAGGAAACTGTCTGACAAGACCAGGAAAACTTCAAAGAGAAAACAGATAAAAAGTTTTAGAAATGAAAAAAATATAGCTGATAACATTAAAAATAAATAAAAGGGCGGGTTAAACAGCAGACTAAATAGGTGAAGAGATAATTTTAAAAATGGAAAAAAAGACCTAAGGAAATTACCAAGAATGCAACGCACAGAGATGAGATGAAAACTAAAGGAGAAATTGCTGTATCGAATACAGTAGCCACTAGCCCACATGTTCTTAGATTTATATTTGAATTAATTAAAATTAAATACAACTAAAACTCAGGTCTTTAGTTGTACCAGCCACATTTTAGCTCTGCCATTATTTTTTTTTTTTTGAGATGGAGTTTCACTCTGTCACCCAGGCTAGAGTGCAGTGGCACAATCTCGGCTCACTGCAACCTCCACCTCCCAGGTACAAGCGATTCTCCTGCCTCAGCCTCCTGAGTAGCTGGGATTACAGGCACCTGCCACCACGCCCAGCTAATTTTTGTATTTTTGGTAGAGATGGGGTTTCGCCATGTTGCCCAGGCTGGTCTCGAACTCCTAGGCTCAAGCAAGCCTCCCGCCTTAGCCTCCCAAAGTGCTGGGATTACAGGCGTGAGCCACCATGCACCACCCACTAGCCACATTTATTAGCTCATAACCACTTGTGGTTAATGGCTATCCTATTGGTCAGTGAAGGTTATGGCAGATTTTCATCAACACAGAAAGTTCTGTTGGACAGCACTAGGTCACAAGATAGGAAAAAATAGAATTAGAAAGTCCAACTTATATATAACTGGAATCCCAGAAGGAGAGAACCGAGAGAATGGAAAAGAGGTAATATTGTAAGAGATAATGGTTCAGAATATTCAAAAAAAGGAGTCCAGAGATACAGGAAGCACAATTATATCATTCAGAATAAATTTTAAATATCCACATCTAGCCACATTGTAATGAAACTTCAGAACACCAAGGACAAAAAGAAAAAATTTTTTGAGACAGAGTTTTGCTCTGTTGCCCAGGCTGGAGTGCAGTGGTGTGATCTCAGCTCACTGCAACCTCTGCCTCCTGGGTTCAAGCGATTCTCCTGCCTCAGCCTCCCAAGTAGCTGGGATTACAGGCGCCCCCCACCACGCCCGGCTAATTTTTGTATTTTTAATAGAGACGGGGTTTCACCATGTTGGCCAGGGTGGTCTCGAACTCCTGAAATCAGGTAACCCACGCGCCTCGGCCTCCCAAAGTGCTGGGATTACAGGCATGAGCCACCATGCCTGGCTGACAAAGAGAAAATTTTAAAAGTAGCTAATGAAAGAACAATTAGGGTTGCAGTGGACTTCTCTTTAGCAGAAATGAAATGAAGACCCACGATCATGAAACAACGTCTTCAAAGCGCTAAAACAAAAGGCAAACTCTCAACCTAAAACCGTGTTCCCAGCGAAACCCTTTGAAGCACAAGGGTAAAACAGACTTTCTTCAGATAGGCAAAAGTTGTAACAGCTAACTACCAAAACACTTTTAATCGAAAAATCTTTTAAACCATGTTCTTCAGGAATAAGAAAAGTTATTCCAGAAGGAAGGTCTGAGGTACAAGAAGACATGATGAACAAAGAAATTGGTAAACATGTAAGTCAATTATTTTAAGCAAACGTTATCAGTATAAAATAATCATCGTGACAATGTCTAAATTATGGGGTTTTAAAAGAGGATAGAATTAAAATCCTGGATGTGGTAGCATGGAAGTCAGGAGGAGTGAGCAGAAGTAATATATTTTAAATAATTCTTACTATTTAGGACGGCATTAGGATATTGAACAACCCTAGGTTTTATTAAGGTAAATAGGTATAGTGACTTTTCAAGGGTAATCATTAAGGCAGTGGTTCTAGAACTTGAGAATACCTCAGAATTATCTGGTGGGTTTTGAAGCAGACCACTGGGCTCCACCCCCAGAGTTTCTGTTCCAGGAGATCTGGGGTACAGTTCTAGAATTTTCATTTCTACCAAATTCCCAGATGCTGCTGATGCTACTAGTCCAGGGACAACACTTTGAGAACTACAACTACTATACTAAAATCAGAAGCAGAGAAAGCTTAACTTCCAAATCAACAGAGGGAGGCGGGGAAATGGAATGAGAAAACAAACCAAAGAAAAAATAATCTTCCATCCAGACCAGCTCTGTCCAATAGAAACTAATGCAAACCACATGTGTAACTTTATACCTTCTATTAGCCACATTTGAAGTAAAAAGGGACAGGTGACATGACTTTTAATAATATATTTTATTTAACTGGTACACCCAAAATATGATCAATATGTTATCAATTTTAAAATGATTATGAAATAGTTTACATTCTTTTTTTTCTACTGTCTTCAAACTCCAGTATGTGTTTTATGCTTAAAGCACTTTTTTCTTTTTTTTTTTTTTTGACAGGGTCTTATTCTTTCGCCCAGGCAGTAGTGCAGTGGCGTGATCTCAGCTCACTGCAACCCCCGCCTCCTGGGTTGAAGCAATTCTCCTGCCTCAGCCTCCCAAGTATCTGGGACTACAGGCATGCACCACCATGCCCAGCTAATTTTTTTTGTATTTTTAGTAGAGACGGGGTTTCACCATGTCGGCCAGGGTGGTCTTGACCTTGGGTGATCCACCCACCTCGGTGTCCCAAAGTGCTGGGATTATAGGCATCAGCCACCACACCCAGCCCTTACGGCACTTCTCAATGTGAGCTAGCCACATTACATGTTCTGTAGGCACATGTGGCTTGTAGCTGCTGTACTGGACAGAGCAGTCTGGACAGTAAGTGACATGGGCCCGCAGGGGACAGAGGCCTCCACTCCGTCACTGAGTATCCACTCTATGTCAGACACAAGGCTGAACACTTTGCACACATCATTTCATTTCATCCTCACACCGTCCTGTGAGATTAAGCGTTCTTATCATCCCCATTTTACAGAGGGGAAAACCGAGGTTGAGAAAATGTAAAACGCTTCCGTGAGATCTTTTGGTTGATAAGCCACGGAACTGGGATTCAAACCCAGGGCTCCCGTATTCCAGTGCCAACCTCTGAACCTCTAGGCCAGGCGTTTCTCTATGTGGTCTTTTGCACTGGGCCAAAAAACTTTGTGGGCTTTAAGCTTTAGGCTTTGTGGCCTGTCTCAACGTCTCAACTCTGCCATTGTAGCATGAAAGCAGCTTTAGACAATAAATAAACAAATGGGCATGGCTGTGATCTAATAAAAACTTTATTTAGAAAAATAGGAGGGAGGGCTGGATTCGGCCTGGGAGGCTGTAGTCTGCTGACCTCTATGCTGGGCCAACACAATTGCCTCTGTAAGGCCTCATTTACGGGAGACCTCAATGGTCACACTCAGTAGTACTAACATTCTGTGGCGGGGGTGTGTGCATGCATGCATATGTGTTGGGGTGGGTGGAAGGATGCAGAGCCTCTCATTCCAAAGTCCACAGTCTTTCTAGTTTCTGGAAGGATCCCGAGTGGCTGCCTTTTAGTGGTAGCTTCTCAGACTCCACCAGGGACTCAGCCAGCACCCCTGACTAGGCAGCCCCTCCGCTGAGCAGCCTGGCCATCAACATGAGTTATTCCCTCTCTCAAGACTGAGAAGGAGGGAAATAAAAGCCAGGATTGATGGAATCCGGACATAAAATCTGGCCCCATAATGCCTGCATTTTGGAAACTGCCTTTAATTAATGGTTTATGACCCCAAGGCCCCCCTAGACTCCTCCCAAGCCCTTCTGTCACATCGTCTCCTTGGCGCTCAGTCCTCAGGGGTGGGGGAGAAGGAGGCGGTGGTGAATAGGGGCGGTGAATAGCTGTCTTGCAGAAACCAAAATGTGTGGTTTGCGCACATGAACCCAGCTTGGCCTCTGGCATTCCTAGGGCCTGGACTCCATAAATAATGCGAGCTGTAAAGCCAGCTCCGCTCACAGCCCTGAGGCCTGCTCACTACAGAAAATAAATAACCCACACACACTCACAAAGACACACAGGCACACGCACACACACGCTCACATTGCACACCAGACGTTTGCCTTTTCTGTTTGTCCACGTATCTGTTATCCCCTCTCTGACCTCGACTCCCTCTCTCCCTCTCCTCCTTTCAATTTACCTTCGCATCTTTATTGCATCTGGACACCCTTTCTCTCCCCAAACCCTCTTCTTTGAACCTTCCCCTCTTCTGGGGGACTCAGGAGTAGCAGCCAACTTCTGCTCCCATCTCCCTTCTCTCCTTCCCATGCTCCTTTAGCTCCCTTTCTTGGGGAGACGTAGCCAAGGGCTGCAGACACCCCCCACCCACCCACCTGGGCACAGAACGGACCGATCCACCCTCACCTCACTGACAGCCCCACCCCTCCCACCTTGACCAGGCAAGAGTCCAGCAGGGACAGTGAATTTCTGCCCTGCCAGGCTGGACAACCAGGAGGACTTGTTCCCTCTGAAGGCACCAAAGCTGTAGCCAGGAATGTAGTGGGAAGGAAGCGGCTGCAGCTAAACTCTAGGTGTGGCCAAACAGTGCCCAAGCCCCAGGAGAGGGGCCCCTTATTGCCAACAATAGCCAGCCTTGACTAAGTGCCTACTGTCAGCCTGAAAAAAGAGACATCAGAAAAAAATATCTCCTATATGATGAATGTATTTGGGAGTAAGCATAAATGGATTAGTCTCTGGAAGCATAGCCGTGGCAAGCCATAGGTGCGTCTGGAGAGGGGACAGCAAAGGGAAGCTTTTATTGGCAAAAAAAAAAAAAAAAAAGAAAGAAGTTCACATAAGCTGCTTGGAAACAGACTTCATTGGCTGCAGAGGCTCAAAGCTAGAGTTGGCGTCAGTTCATTGGTGGAGACGACGTTACTGGGCAGTGTTCTTTGGAGAACACCTTATCTGAATTGCTGCAGTCCTGAAGAAGGAATTTCTTGGGGGCTATTTTAGAAAGTCCTTGAGACGGTCCTTATCTCAGACATGCAAGCATGAGTTCCCCTCCTTCGTGATTTCCCGGCTCTAATTCTTCTGGTTCTGACAAAAGTGATTTCATCCTGGTATCTGCAACTTTCACACCCCCATAGCTTCGCATTCAGAGTTTATAACATTCATTTCAAGCTACGAGGCAGATATTCTCATTATTCCCATTTTATATATGGAGAAACGGAGGCTTCAAGGAATCTGCCTGGTGCTGAGGTCTGTTCAACTCCAAAGCCTGGTCCAAATGGATGACAGGGGCCGTGTCTTGGAACTTTGGGTAACCAGATTTGGCCACATATCACCTCTCCTCTTCCCAGAAGCACATAACAGAGGTGAGACTCAGCTAGCAGAATAAAACAGAGTGAAGCCAGCCAGGCTGGAGGCCTCCCGGGGGCTCTCAGCTCTTTCCCATCCAGGAAGGATGCCGTGTTTCAGTGCCCGTTCCAATCCCTATAGAACTTGGAGTCCTGTGCCTGATCCAAAAGACTTCCCTGCAAGCCATGCCGGTCCGTGGGAGCTGGGCACCAGCACTGGCTGCCGGCCTGCACCCCGGCCTGACAGCCCTGTCACCTGGCTGGAAGGTGGGGCCCTGGCGGGGCTGCAGAGGCAGCTGCTGCCGTTTCCACATTCCTGGCACCATGGCAACAGGAGGCCACTCAGACGGGTGACCTGCACAGAGGTCTCTGCAACCTCTGCCATTTCCTTGGGAAAAACAAAGGGCTTAGGCCCACTGAGAAGGGAAACGTGATAATATTGGCAGTGACCTCTCAACCCGTACTTGTCCCAGCACGGACAGCCCCGTCACACTCACCACCGCTGAGTCCTCACGGCAGCCCACAGAGGAGGCAGGCAGCAGAGAATGGTACCGGGTTAGCTTTACAGAGGAGGAAACTGAGGCAGAAGGTGTTTGGGAGACAGGTTTTGGTGGGATGATGGATGAGTGTGTGGTCACGAGGTGGATACAGTCCTTTTCAAAGAGTCCCTCAAGGAGTTTAAAATGGAGAGAGGGAAGGCCTTGTGGGGAGGGGGTTTGTAACTTGAAAAAGTGAGATTTCTAGGCTTTTTTCTACATATCAAACATAATATAGTCAATGCAGAAAACTTGGGAGGCAGAAAAGTATGCAGAGTCACAAATACTCTCACACTCACATGGGCACATTCACACACACACTCGCACAATTACCTATCACTTCTTTTCCAGAGACAGACTTTTCATGTTGATCTATCTAGTACTTTACATATTTTTATATACTAGATTTTCTCCACCTAGTATATTGTATACACACACGTGTATATAATAATTATACACTTTACATCTACATATAATTTTTAAACCACAGTCAGGGTTACACTGTGCCTGCCGTGTTTTGTTGTTTTTTGTTTTTTGTTTTTGCAATGGAGTCTTGCTCTGTTGCCCAGACTGGAGTGCAGTGGCACGATCTCGACTTACTGCAACCTCTGCCTCCCAGGTTCAAGCGATTCTCCTGCCTCAGCCTCCGGAGTAGCTGGGACTACAGGCGTGTGCTACCACGCCCACGCCGGGATAATTTTTTGTAATTTTAGTAGAGATGGGATTTCACCGTGTTAGCCAGGACGGTCTCGATCTCCTGACCTCGTGATCTACCTGCCTCCCAAAGTGCTGGGATTACAGGCGTGAGCCACCGCGCCTGGCCGTGTTTTCCTTTTTCATTTGGCAATAGGTGGTGGATGTTTTCCCGTGACAGGACTTTTTATTCATTGCACATATTCCAACATATGAATGGAGCGTCATTCTTTCAAACAAACTCTCATCAATAACCATTCATATTGCTTCCTAGTATTTAATTTTTCCAAAGTTTTTATTACAAAACTATACATGTTTACTAGGGAACTTTGAAAATACAGAGACATACAACAAAAAGAAAAAAACCATATTCTCCCCAGCACACAAAGGCAGTAACTATGAACATTTGTGTAGACTTATTAGCTACTGTTTTAATGTTGTGTCCTGTCTCTATGGATGGATAAGCATTTTTTTTTACATCCTTGTAATGATTTATAACATTGAATTTCAGCAGGGTCATTTCTAATCAGAGATTTGTTTTTTGTTTTTTGTTTTTATTTTTACTTTTTTATTTTTTGGAGACGGAGTTTCACTCTTTTTGGCCAGGCTGGAGTGCAACGGCGCAATCTCGGCTCACCTCAACCTCCGCCTCCTGGGTTCAAGCGATTCTCCTGCCTCAGCCTCCCGAGTAGCTGGGATTACAGGCATACGCCACCACCCAGGCTAATTTTGTATTTTTAGTAGAGACGGGGTTTCTCCATGTTGGTCAGGCTGGTCTTGAACTCCCGGCCTCAGGTGATCCACCCACCTCGGCCTCCCAAAGTGCTGGGATTACAGGCATGAGCCACTGTGCCTAGCCAGTCAGAGTTATATTTAAATACTTGTTGTTTCTCATGGTATTGAGTTTGTCTGTTTGGGTGTGTGTGTGGGTTTTTTTGTTTGTTTGTTTGTGTGTGTTTTTTTTTGTTTGTTTTGTTTTGTTTTGTTCTGTTTTGAGATGGGGTCTCAGTCTGTCACCCAGGCTGGAGTACAGTGGTATGATCTTGGCTCACTATAACCTCCGCCTCCCTGGCTGAAAAGATCCTCCTACCTCAGCCTCCTGAGCAGCTGGGACCCCAGGCACACGCCACCACGTCCAGCTAATTTTTTTGTATTTTTGGTAGAGATGGGGTTTCACCATGTTGCCCAGGCTGATCTCAAACTCCCGAAGCTCAAGCATTCTGCCCACCTTGTCCTCCCAAAGTGCTGAGATTACAGGCGTGAGCTACCACGCCCGGCCTGTTTAGGTTTTTATCGAACCCTGTTTTAGAGAGATTCTTTTCCCCTCTCAATTGAGTCTCTGTAACCTGAACTTTTCATATTTACCAGGCATTGATGCAACCAACCATATGTAGAAGAGTGGGGTTAGAAAATGTTGGTGGATGAACTTTTTTTTTTTTTGGTCTGTGAGGGCCATTCCAGAAACAGCTTTCAGTGTATTAAGGAATGGAGCTGGGTTCCATTTATCCTACGAAAATAAATCACCCAGTTGCCCAAAGACGACTGCCGCTGTGTTGTTTACAATAGTGAAAAATTGGAAACAACCGCCATGCCCATCAGTAGGAGGTGAAATAAATTACGGAGCCTCCTTCTGATGAATCCCGCGCAGTCAAAAGGTACCGCAGGTCTCTGTGGAGATGGAACAGTCTCCTCCACAGCGAAAGTGAACAGGCATATCACAAATGCACACACTTCAAATGCACGCACCCCGTAAGCAAGCGGGTCTGCGTGTGTTTGTAAGTGTGGCTTTTCTGTATCCCAAAGAGTATTTAACAGCTGCTATCTCTAGGTGGTGTCGATCCAGAAGAATGATGAGACAGGTCTCAGTCATTTTAGGAGGTGTATTTGTCAAAGTTAAGGACGCGCGCCCAGGAGACAGGTCTGTGCCTTTCTCCGAAGATGATTTTGAGGGCTCCAGATTTAAAGGGGAAAGGATATTGAGAAGCACACAGTTTCATGTAAGAGGGGGGTGGGGGAAAATAATCATTCGTGCCTTTGTCTGGCCCAGTGAATCTGCATTTTTACATAAGGTAACATAGACAGATGGGGAACATGCAGGAAATCGACATTTTTACATAAGATAAAGATAAATGAGGCAGGGGAACAATCAGATATGCATTTGTGCCAGGTGAGCAGAGGGGAGAATACTGTGTAAAGATAAGCTATCCATTTACATTGCCATGGTGAATTTTAACAGAAATGCTTTAGGGTAAATATCTCCAAGCTCACCAGGAATTTCCTTGTGGGCAAAATATGAGGGAGGTGTGTAGCAGTTCATCTTATTTAGGAATCAAAACGGGGAGGCAGGTTTGTGTGACCCAGTTCCCGGCTTGACTTTTCCCTTTGGCTTAATGAGTTTGGGGTCCCAAGATTTATTTTCCTTTCACAGTCACGTGGGGTGATCTTCATTTTCTGTTTTATTTTTTTCTGGGATAAGCTTTTCTTCTTTTCTTTTCATAGATTACTTTTGTAATGGGGGCAAGGGCAGAAAAACAAAAACACCAAAAGCCACTTTGATTTTGAAGAGAATACATGGAGGGGAGGATGTCCCCACCACCCTCTGCCTCCCGGGGGTACGGCCTGCCCAGCCCCTGCCCCCAGCAGCCTCATCCCCCAGCATGGCCTGCACTTGTGTGTTGCAGACTCGGACAGCCAGTGCAGCCCCACGCGGCAGAGCCTCAGCCTGTCGGAAGGCGAGGAGCAGATGGACCGGCTGCAGCAGGTGGAGCTGGTGAGGACCACCCCTATGTCCCACTGGAAGGCGGGCACCGTCCAGGCCTGGCTGGAGGTGGTGATGGCCATGCCTATGTACGTCAAGGCCTGCACGGAGAACGTGAAGAGCGGGAAGGTAGGCAACTCCGGGCCCCCTATGGGATGCCACCCATGCCCTCTGTGAGCTTTACGCACCCAGAAGCTGGCCTGCCCCCCACTCCTACCCTGGAGTCAGGAGAAGGTGCAATCTAGGAGCTAGCCAATGCAATCAGCCTCTGATGTACCTGCTCATTGTGCCTCCCTGGCAAGGCAGAGAGCCCTCAGCTGCCTCATCCTGACAATGGACTCAAGTTTCCTTTACCTGCCTAAGGGAAAGGGCTCCCTCTGCCTGAACAGGGATTCCGCCCCACATCAGAGTTGCAGAGGTTTCCATGTGCCCTGACCCCACTGTATGAAAGGTGGGCAGGAGATGGGGAAGGAGCCCCATGTCAACAGACCCCCTCTAGGGCAGGAACCCCGCCGGCAGCTGTCCCAGCCCCCATATGACACTCCCTCCCGGGGGCAGGTGCTGCTGAGCCTGAGTGACGAGGACCTGCAGCTGGGCCTTGGGGTGTGCAGCTCCCTGCACCGGCGCAAGCTGCGCCTGGCCATCGAGGACTACCGTGATGCCGAGGCAGGCCGCAGGTGAGCCCACCACGAGGGGCCCCGGGGGAGGAGAGAAAAAGTCATCCTGAGGCCTTTGGTCACACAGGTGGGGTGAGCGGGGCACTGTGGGCTGAACCAGGTGGTGGGGGACATCAGGGTGTGACTAAGATGGTCCAGGGATGCCCCTGATGAGGGGGCTTGGGCATACCCCAGCCCTGCTCTGGGCCAGCCCGCTCCGTAGAAAGACAGACACATGGGGAAGATGAGAGGCCCCAAAGGCCCTAGTACACCCCCAACCAATGCGGGAACCTCACAAGCCTCCCAGCACTCCTCTGCCTTCCGGGACCAGCCCAAGCGGCTCTGCACACTGGGCCGCCATGGTGTCTGCTCCTGGCTCTTACCATTCCAGGGTGAGGAAAAACGGTGCAAGGCAGAGCCGAGGCAGGCAGAGATCAAGTAGGCATGAGTGGGCTTGGTGAAACCTCTCCCATAGAGGAGCGGGCCGGGTGGAGGGGGCTTCTCTTAGCAAGCATACCTGGGATGGCTGCAGGGCCTTCTCATCAGGTGTACCCCCGCAGGCCACCCACCCCCACCGCTCATACCACTCCTGCTCTGCCTCCGGCCTGCCTGCCTCTCTCCCGGCTTTCTGTGAGCAAAATTTGTTGAGCAGGGGCAGCTACAGGGTAAAGGGAAGGAACCCCCACCCCCACCCCGCCCCACCCCGTTCTGAGAATGTGGAGAGGGGAAGAACTCGCTTTGTAAATCTGACACTTCTGTTTTGCATAATTATGTCCTTCACTGGTTTCTCCATCATTTTTGTGTAGTTAGTTAATCAAACCTGGTGGTGTGTGCTGTAATTTGCAGAAGCAGCTTAGGGGATTTTTTTAGAAGCAGGGTTTGGGGTGGAAAATCGGCTGGTTTGGAAGCAGGAAAACCAAATCCATATGTGTGCAGGAGAGGGGCCCTTGGCATGACTCTAGGGTGGCAGGAAGTACTGAGGTGAGACTGGATCAGAAACTTAGGGAGTGACTCAGAGCAAGAAGGTGCCAGGCCTCATTGGCACCATCAGGATGCTGGCTCGTCTGAGACAGGGCTGGGCTGAGGGATGGGGAGGGGGGCCATGAGGGCAACCCCTGCTGGGCTTTCCTTCCTGAGGGTCCCAAAAGCACCTTACACCCAGCACCCACCTCCTAACCAGTTCCATCCAGGAATCCCCTAAAGCCATCCCCGAATCCCCTCACCATCTTTGGTCACCCAAGTAGGAAATCCCTCCTGCCCCCTCACCCCACACCCAGCAGGGTCCATAAACACTGCCTGTGTTCATTGAACAGGGTGGGGATGACTGCTTCATCTTTCAAAAACTTCAGGAGTCTGGGCTACTGCCTGGGTTCCCCCTAAATGGGGATAAGCTTTTCTTCTTTTCTTTTCATAGATTACTTTTGTAATGGGGGCAAGGGCAGAAAAACAAAAACACTAAAAGCCACTTTGATTTTGAAGAGAAGAAATGCATGGGGGGAGGACGTCCCCACCGTCCTCTGCCTCCCAGGGGTGCGGCCTGCCCAGCCCCTGCCCCCGACAGCCTCGTCCCCCAGCATGGCCTGCACTTGTGTGTTGCACAACACAGCCCCTAAATGGGGCTGTCTTAGTCTGCTTGGGCTGCCATAACAAAATGACACCACCTGGGTTGCTTCGACAACAACTTACGTCTCACAGTTCTGGAGGCTGGAAGTCCAAGATCGGGATGCCAGCATGGTTGGGACCTGGGGAGGGCTCTCTTCCTGGCTTGCAGAAGGCAACCTTCTTGCTGTGTCCTCACATGGAGAAGAAGGAAGAGGGACGGGGAGTGATGTCTCTGGTCTCTTCCTGTAAGGACAATAATCCCATCATGAAGGGCACCCCTATGACCTCATCTAATCAGCTCCCAAAGGCCCCAGCCACAAATACCATCACATTGAAGGTTAGGATTTCAGCATGTGAATTGGGTGGGGGGCATGGCAGAGGGAAACATTTAATCCCTAACAGTGGCACCATGTTAACCTCCAGGAACCAGGAGTCTGTGGTCCCAGGGATCGTGGAGCCCCACCCTTAGACACCCCCAGGGCCTCCTGGAGGAGGCAGAGGACTTATTTTGAGTTTTCTAATCCCAGTGGGAATCTGGCCTGTCTCCAGTTTGCCACATGACCTTGCCCTCTCTGGGACTTTTCCCACCTGAGAAGTGAAGGGAGTTAAATTAGGACAGTGGTTTTTAAACTTTTGAGGATCATGACCACTTTAAGAATCTAATAAGAGCTTTTGACACTTTCTCTAGAAAAAATACACAAAACTTCGCAACTTTTCACTGCGTTGGGTTGGTGGGTGGGACTCTCTGGCCCACTCACTTTTTAGGGCTCCATGGACTCGGGGGTAAGAACCCTAAATGAGTTCATCTTTGAGAACATTTTCGGCCATGACATCTTGTGTGACCATGGGCATGATGGTGTCCTCTCTGGGACTGGTCACCTTATCTACAAAATACCAATGACAAAACCCACCAACCCCTTACCAGCCCATCATCACCTTATGGATATCATTTTATTTACCCTCACAATATCAATGCAGGATAGACATGCTTACTCCCATTTTAAAGATGGAAAAGGCCGGGTACGATGGCTCACACCTGTAATCCCAGCACTTTGGGAGGCCAAGGCAGGTGGATCACCTGACATCAGGAGTTCGAGACCAGCGTAACCAACATGGTGAAACCCTGTCTCTACTAAAAATAGAAAAATTAGTAGGCGTGGTGGTGTGTGCCTGTGATCCCAGCTACTCAGGAGGCTGAGGCAGGAGAATTGCTTGAACCCAGGAGGCGGAGCTTGCAGTGAGCCGAGACTGCACCATTACACTCCAGCCCAGGCGACAAGAATGAAATTCCGTCTGAAAAATAAAGTCAGAGAAAATTAGATGCAGAGAAATCATGAGCATAAAGTCACACTACAAAAAACCTGACTTCAAAGTCAGTTGCCTTTCCAGTGTCCCATGCTGCCTTTGTGTTAAAAACAAGAACAATGACAGCTTCTACTACTACTATTTATGGAACACTAGGTGTGTCCCAGACCCTGTGTTAGGGGTTTTGCATTCTCCTCTCTTTTAGTCCCTACAACTCCATGAGGCAAGCGCGATTCTCCCCATTTTACAGAGGAGAAAACGGAGACCCAGAGGTTCAAGGTCCCAGAGCTAAAAAGTAATAGAACCAGAACAGCCTCCCGTTTTCCATGCTGTGCCATGACCCAGACAATATCTAAATTTTGTGCCTGTCCTCAGATTTCAGAGTCTAATCCGGCTCCAGTTCAGGGACGGGGCAGTGACAGATTTTATAAAATGTCTGAATTCCTTTTAAAATCATGCTGTTTTATTCAACTTGGGCTCTTACAATAAATAGCTCAAACCAACAGTTGGGAACGTATCGCCAAGCTGAGGCCCCATGGGGACACCGTTAATGAAAAGAGAACATTTCTGAAGGGCAGGAGCACATTAATTGTGGGCATGCAGATGGAGATTGCTGATTATGGATGGGCCCCTCTCGAGTAGGTTAAGTGGGGTGCCCCCTCCCCAGCTCTCCACCCCAACTCTTGTTGCACCATTGATTTGCTGACCAAACTCTTGCTTCAGAGAGGAGAGGAGGCCATTCTAGTCTTCATCAGTGACAAATCTGGCCCAGTGGCATCTGATTCAGAGGGCTGTGGGCTCCAGCTCCTGCCCGAGAGAACGGTCCTGCAACAAGGCTGAGGCCGGCCCTTGAGGGACAGGGAGGGGGACTGCCCCAGGACCTTTTCATCCTAGAAGGGAGGTTGTCTTGGGCCAGAAGTTTCCAGTTCAGGAGCTCCAGCTGGGCAGCCTCCAGGTGGACTGGGGCAGATGACCCGCTCACCCAGCACTGCTCTGTCATCCACACATTTGACTATGAGACAAACACTGGTGAGTGTGAACTCAGAGCCTGAAGGGGCCCTGGACATTCACAGATAAGCCACACCCCATCCTGCCCCCACCCAGGAGCTGACCGTCCAGTGAGGCAGCTGGCCAGATGCATAACCATGAACCACAATGTGACTGGTGCACAGATGGGGACTTCCAGGGGCTTTGGACACAGAGAAGGGCTCCTGACCCAGCATGACATCTTGGAAGGCTTCCAGGAGACCAGAAGTCTCTGCAGAGTCCATAGGAGTTCACCGGGGGAAGAGGGCGGGGTAGAGGACAGGCCCGGAGACAAGGGGGGGCCCGGTGGACCCAGGTGGTTCTGGGAGGCTGACGGGCAGAAGGAAGGAGAGTGAAGCCAAGCTGTAAGCCCATCCTTCTCTTAGCCATTCTTCCAGGAAGCATTCAATCAGTGTCTACTGTGCATGTAGACTGTGCTGTTTGGCAGTGAACGCAGTTTCTGTCTTGACAGAGCTTATCTGCTAAGGTGGGGAAGAGAGAAAATAAATTAGTGGACAAACCAGCAATTGCTTAGATTCAGTATGTGATTACAGCTTTGAAAGAAAGCACTAGGGACAGTAAGCAGACTTGGGGGCAACTTTAGACAGCAAATTCAGAGAAAAGGGAGATTTGATGCCCAAGGAATGAGGAGGGGTGAGCCCTGGGCAGGGTTGCAAGGGGCTGGCCGGGGAGGGGAATGGGGGGTGAAGAGCTCAGTGCCTCCAGGAAACGGCCCCCAGGACCCCAAGCCCCATGTGCGTTGGGGGAGGGGAAGTCAGCCAGGGCCAGGGCAGGTGACCCTTGTGGACCATTCAAAGGACTTGCGATTTTACTCCTGCAAAGAGAAGCCACAGAGTGTTAAGCAGGGGAGTGCATGATCAGACTGACATTTTAAAAGGACCCCCTGGTGGTCCTGGGGGATGTGGAATAGAAGGGAAGCAAAGGCAGGAAACGGGGAGCAGCCGGGGAAAGTGGCAGAAACCCACACCAGAGATGCCTGCAGCTTAGAGCTGGGAAAGGAGAGAAGTGGACAGAGGATGCACTGACCAGAGTGACCGATAGACAAGGACGGGCTATCAGCTTGGGAGCTGGGTGACAGAGAAGGGCCCCTGGGTGACGGTGACAGTGACAGTGAAGGGGAACAACGGAGCCATTAAGTATGACACGTCTGTGACAGCCAGGCAGCGTTAAGAGGACAGCTAGAGGCTGAGAGAGGAAAGAGGGGCTCAGAAAAGAGCTCAGAGCTTAGATGCTCAGAAGAGAGTGGAGAATTTGGGAGCCCTCCCTCACGGGTGCCTTCCAGAGCCCTGGAGATGGGTAATACAGAGACAGGAGTGCCTGGAGAAAGAGGGGAGGGGGTTAGGAGGGAAGAGGAGCCCATTGTATGGCAGCATGTACCCCAGCAGGGTGGTCACGGGATGCTGAATGCATATCCAGGCATGAAGGCAGGAAGGACAGAGAGGACCCACCCAGGACCCTCAGCAGGTGGGTGGCATGACAAGCTGTCTCTGGCTGCTGCCCCAGGAGCAGGGTGGAGTGGCTTTGCAAGCCCACCACTTTCCCTTTCACATACTGATGGCTTCGTGGCCCCCTGCACCTCCCACTTAGACCAGCGCTCTCCCACCTGTCAGACCTGGGGCATTTTGCAAAGTCCCTTGCAGGTGGGATGCGGTGATCCTCGTTCCTTCTGCAAGGCTGCCACTGTGTGGCGAGCAGCGGAATGACAGCCAGGCACAGTCACACATTCACCGGCTTGAAAATTCAAGCACTTGTGCACCTGCTGTATACGTGGTACAGGGGTCATTTCTATGTGGGGCACAAGGAAATCTGAGACCTGGCAGTGCAGTGGTAAGAGAGAGGGTTTGTAATCAGTCAAACATGGACTTTAATTCTGACTCCAAGATGGGCCACTGTGTGGCTCTAGGCAAAGTTGGAGCATCCCATCTGTAGAGCGAGGACGGCAGCTTTGCCTTCTTCGCGCATGATTAGGACCTGCCTGGCACACCTGAGTGTCCACCCAACATCCCTGAAGCAGGAAAACAGATCGCAGAGCACTGGGGAGGGATGCGCTGATCAGGTGGGCCAAGCCCAGGCTTTGTGGGTCTCGGGGATGCTGTGGAGGCCCCCAGGGAAATGAGGGGGGCTTAGGTGGAGGGGCGGGGTCCCCAGAGGTGCTGCCTCCTGCCACACATGGCCCTTCTGCTCCCCGCCCCTGCGCCTTCTGACCCTCACTGCGTCTGAGTGTGGGATTCTCTCTTCCTGTTCCCTTCCGTTTGTTTCTCTGTTGATCCCTTTCTGTTCTTGAGTCTCGGTCTTTCTCTCTCTCTCTCTCTCTCTCTCTCTCTGCCTCTTCCTCTTTGTTCTTCTCTATATCCCTCTGCTCCTTTCTCTCAATGTCTCTCTCTCTCCTTCTCTGTCTCTTTCTCTCTTTGTTCTCTCTTTCTGTGTCCCTTTCTCTCTCTCTGTCTCCCTCCTCCATCCACCTCTTTCCCCATCTCTGCCCTTTCTGTCTCATTTTTTCCCTTTTTCCTCTTGATCTCTCGGCTCCATCCCTGTCCCTGTCTGTCTCTGTGGCTCTCTTGGTCCTCCCCCAACCCCATTGCTTTTCCTCTCTCTGCATCTCCACCCATTTCCGCCCGTCCGTCTGTTTCTGCCGCCTTTCCCCACCCATCCACTCTCTGGCTATGTCTCCTCCCCAGCCTGTCCAAAGCTGCCGAGCTGGACCATCACTGGGTGGCCAAGGCCTGGCTGAATGACATTGGCCTGTCCCAGTACTCCCAGGCCTTTCAGAACCACCTGGTTGATGGGCGGATGCTGAATTCCCTGATGAAGCGAGACCTGGAGAAGCACCTGAACGTGTCCAAGAAGTTCCACCAGGTCAGCATCCTGCTGGGGATCGAGCTGCTGTACCAAGTGAACTTCAGCAGGGAGGTGAGGACCAGGGCACAGGGTGGGGGTGCCTTCCACTGCCCACCCCTCCCCTCTTGGCATCTACTGTCTGTTCATCTGTCCACCCACCACCCATCTATCCATCTGTCCACCCATCCATCCATCATCCAGCCATCCATTTATTGATCATCCGTCCATCCATCTACCTACCTATCCAGCCATCATCCAGCCAGCCAGCCAGTCAGCCAGCCATCTTCTCTTCCTCCTTCTTTCCAACAACCACCGATTGGGCATGGGCCAGGCGCTGTGCTCAGTGCAGGGGAAATGGGAGCCCTCATCCTTGGAGAGCTAAGTGCTCACCAGAGAGAACCACAAGGAAGCTGGTGGTGCCAATATTGTGGGAGGTTGTCCCAGTGAGGGAAGCCCAGGGTTTTATGAATACCCAGAGAAGATATACCTACTATGTATACCCACAAAAATTAAAATAAAAACTTTTAAGTGTTTGCTATTTTAAAAAAAAGAAAAAAAGAAAACCCAGAGAAGTCTCCAGGGGGCTCAGGGATGGCTCCTCAGAGATAGCAACGACTAAACTGAGACCCGAAGGAGGAACCCCAGGGATCAGTAGAAGACATGAGGGGAAAAGCAACCCAGCAGAGGGAACAGCGTGGTGAAGGCCCAGAGGACTGATCCACGGCAGCAGAGTTGCCGAGAGTCCTGTTGAGTGGGCTGCTGGCTTTGAGGTGGGAGGTGGTGGGGGGTTGCTGCAGAGGTCACCAGGGGCCTGAGCTGCTGGGCGCTGTGGGGCTGAGTCCAGGTAGCTGACTTTTCTTAGAGTGATGTCAGAACCCAACAATTCAGGGTCCGAAGAGGGGCAGAAGAGGGGGCCATCCAGCCTTGTGTCCCCCTTCTCAAACACCCACTGAAAAGCATCCACTGTGTGCCTACTGTGAACCCTGGGGTCAGTCCCTGTGGGACCCAGGGAGGCCTGCGATACGGTGGCGAGGTGGTGAGAGAGGACCTGGAATCAGCCAAACATGGGTTTCCATTCCAACTCCAAGACGTGCCACTGTGTGGCTCTGGGCAAAGTCGGAGCTCCCTGTTAGTGGAGCGAGGACAGCAGCAGTGCCTTCCCCATGCCACGCCGAGGACAGGGAGTGACAAGGACACAGACCCTGGCCCCAGTTCCCAGTCTGCCAAGGAGGCACGTGTGGGAGATCACAGCAGTTACATGTAAAAAGAGGTGCAGGGGCCGGGCCTGGTGGCTCACGCCTGTAATCCCAGCACTTTGGGAGGCCAGGGTGGGTGGATCACAAACAAGGTCAGGAGTTCGAGACCAGCCTGGCCAACGTGGTGAAACCCCATCTCTACTAAAAATACAAAAAGAAAGCAGCCCGGTGTGGTGGCAGGTGCCTGTAATCCCAGCTACTCAGGAGGCTGAGGCAGGAGAATTGCTTGAACCTGGGAGGCGGAGGTTGCAGTGAGCACAGATAGCACCACTGCACTCATGCCTGGGCAGCAGAGAGAGACTCTGTCTCGGGGGGAAAAAGAGATGCGGGGCGCCCCCACTCCACACGTGGCCTCTGCGCGTCCCCTTGTCCCTCCGAATGACCCACTGTCTCCCCACAAGGCCCTCCAGGAGCGCCGGGCCCGCTGCGAGACGCAGAACATTGACCCCGTGGTGTGGACCAACCAGCGGGTGCTCAAGTGGGTTCGAGACATCGACCTGAAGGTGAGGGTGATAGCGGAGGTCGGGGTGACTCTAGGGCTTACACAAACCCCATGCAAATCTACATACAAATCAATATGCAAATCCCATGCAAATCAATATGCAGATCTCAAGCAAATCAATGGGCAAATCCCACACAAATTAATATCCCCTTCGTGTGGGCTGGAGCATCTTAACTCAGGCCCAGCAAGAATTACCTGCCTCCTGTTATTCAGGAGGAGGGAACTGCTTACCTTCCAAATAGGAGCTCCATGTCATGATGCTTTGCTCACATGGGGTAGAGAGGCTGAGCCAGCCCCACTCTCCTAAGCAAGTGTGGGGTTGAGATTCATTTAACAAATATTGATGATTTCCTGCTAGGGTCAGGGGCCATCTCAGTAACAGGAGGTCCCTGCCCTCGCGGCTCTAAAAAATTGGGGAGGGGTTCCTCTTCACCGTCAAATTAACTGGTCCCCAGGGGGTCAAGCCCTTGCTGTTGGGGACAGAGCCCCACGTGGAACTGGGGCCCCCTTAGGCCAGCAGCATGGCCCCTGCAGGCTAACAAGCCCCCTGCCTTTGCCCCCAGGAGTATGCAGACAACCTGACCAACAGCGGCGTCCATGGTGCTGTGCTGGTGCTGGAGCCCACATTCAATGCCGAGGCCATGGCCACAGCCCTGGGCATCCCCAGTGGGAAACACATCCTCCGGAGACACCTGGCAGAGGAGATGAGCGCCGTCTTCCATCCAGCCAAGTGAGCACGGGCTGGGATCCAGTCGTGTGGGCTGCTGGGTACAGTACAGCTCAGGGCTTTGGAAGCAGATGGTCCAGCTCCCCATCCTGGCCCATCACTTACTGCCTCCCACTCGTTCTTTGCACCACGGTGGTCACCTTTTACAGATCAGGAAACTAAGGCTCAGAGAAGCAAAGTGCTTTAGCCTGAAGGTCATAGACTAGAAAGAGGTAGAGGAGCAGTCAGGTCTTGAATTAAGTGTATATTAAATCAAAAAACACCCAGGTGTTTAGAGAAGAGATAGCAAGCAGTGCATGTGTAGGGAAAGGCCACGTGCAGGTGGAGTGTAGCTGGGAGGACTTGCATTGGCCTAATAGGTTGAGTTGGTTGGTCCAGGTGGGGCAACTGTGGGGACAAAGGCTTGGAGTCAGGAATGAGCATATTAATGATGCTTATGGACCAGGTAAGCAGACCACATCAGCCCACCTATCCTAGTATCCTCATCTGAAAAGTGACCAGAGAGTGAACACCTGGGCATAAACCAGTCCCCCTCCCAGTGGATTCTCTTCTTAAAATCATGCACTTAGGGTTAGATGACCATTTATTGAATACTTGCTGTGTGAACTATCTAATTTCATCCTCCTGGCAATGTCAAGAGATCAGTAGCGGTATCCCTCCTTTATAGATGGAGAAACTTCTTCAAAGGTACCAAGCTATGTGCCCAAGATACACAGCTAGTAAGTGGCAAATCCTAGATTTGTCCTTTATTCTATCAATACGGTGTATTATATTGATTGATTGAATTTCATATGTCAAACCAACCTTGCATTCCCAGGATAAATCTCACTTGGTCACAGTGTATAATCCTTTTTATATATTGCTGGATTAAATTTGTTAGTACTTTGTTGAAAAAATCTGCATCTATATTTATAAGGGATATTGGTCTATAGTTTTCCCTCCTTGTGATGTTTTTGTCTGATTTTGGTATCAGGGTAATATAGCCCTCATAGCATGAATTGGGAAGTATTCTCTCCTCTTCTGGTTTTTGGAAAAGCTTGGAAGGATTGGTGTTTGTTATTCTTTAGACATTTGGTAGAATTCACCAGCGAAGCCATCTGGTCTTAGGCTTTTCTTTCTGGGAAGTTTTTTGACTTCTGATTCAATCTCTTCACTTGTTAGAGGTTTGTTCAGATTTTCTATTTCTTCTTGAGGCAGTTTCAGTAGCTTATATCTTTCTAGGAATTTGTCCATTTCATCAAGGTTAGCTAATCTGGTGGCATGCAGTTGATCATATAATTTTTATCTTATAATGCCTCTTATATATAAAGTTGGTAGTCATATTCTCTCACTCATTCACTTACTCCTGGTTTTAGTGATCTGAGTTTGAGTTTTGTTCTTTTTTTTTTTAATCAGCCTATCTAAAGTTTTGTTGATTTTGTTGACAGAGCCCAGATTTGACCTTGGGGCTTTCTAACTCAGGCCTGAGTGCTAAACCCCCAAACCACATGGAGCCTTAGGGAGCAGCTGGGCCACTCCCCATGTTATACAGGTGGGGAAACTGAGGCTTAAGGAAAAATTGTGCATGTATGGGAGGGTCCAGGTGTCCTGGGCTGCTCTTCCCTATTGGCAGGCTGACACCCAAGCTGTTCTCAAAGTGAGGCCCACCCCACAGACCCTTGCAGCAGAATCATTGAAGCTATTGTAAAATGCAGATTCCCTGGTCCTGCCTCAGACTTGCAGGACAAGTATCTGCTGGCAGAGCACAGGACTCTACATTTTTAGCATTTTGGGGTGGTTCTTGCAGAGACAGTGTTTGATAAGAACTCTGTTTTAGGCCAGGCATGGTGGCTTATGCCTGCAATCTCAGCACTTTGGGAGGCCGAGGCAGGAGGATTGCTTGAGTCCAGGAGTTCAAGATCAGCCTGGCAACATAGCGAGACCTTTTCTCTACTAAAAATTTAAAAAATTCCCTGGAGGTGGTGGAGTGTACCATATAATCCCAGCTACTCAGGAGGCTGAGGCTGGGGATTACTTGAGCCCGGGAGTGTGAGGCTGCAGTGAGCTATGATTATGCCACTGCACTCCAGCCTGGGTAACAGAGCAAGGGTCCATCTCTACAAAACAGAAAAACAAAACAAAACCCTCTTCCAGGAGCCATGAATCAAAAGACACAGGAAAAAGCCTTTTCTCCTCAGAATTATCCCCTTTCCCTGACTTCCCTTCTGGAGCCACATGATCTGTAACAAACCTTTTTCTGAGCCCTGGAGAGATGGCTCTAGCTAAATATTAGCAGGCATTCGTGTATCTGATTAAACTCTTGACCACCCATGAGGTGACAGGTGTGTTCAGGACTAAGACTAGTCAGGGAGCACCAGAGAAGGGACTGCTGGGGACAAATAGGGTGGGTTTTTATGTTGTGGTGGGGCAGGGACTTCTTCAAGAATGAGACGAAAGCAATGAACCTCCCAATGATAAGAGGGAAATGACTCTGTCCAGGCTCCACATTCACCAAGAGCTTATGGGTCCCAATATGACGTCATCTCTAGTCTCCTCCCACAACTTTGACAATGCACATGACCCAAAGGCGCCAAGGAGAAGTCTCTGCCATGGTCTCATGGTATCTGCTTTGACACACACTGACTTCCTGCATCTCCCGATAAACCTTGGTCCGGCGCCAACAATGTGTCAGTCATAGGACTGTTCTTTAAGGACCTGGAGAATAAAACCAGTGGGCAGGAAGGATGCAGCAAGGAGCAGAGGTACCCAAAGGCAGCTGCCAGGGGATCGGAGGAGTCAAAACAAAAAAAAAAAAATATGCCTTGAAGGCAATATGGCCTGTCACTAAAACAGAGTCAGGGACAGGACACACATAGGAGCAGGACTGGAACCAGAGCAGGACTGGAACCCAGGTCTCTACTCCTAGTCAGAAGCTCTTTCTGGAACTGATCTCTCTCCCCTGGGATCTAAGCTAGAATAGTGCCCCTTTTGCCGTAAAAGCCACCCTCCACAGTCATTGAACACCTGCTGTGAGCAGGCACTTGAGTGATCCATGTCCTGCCTTCACGAAGCTTACAGAGATGGGAGAAGACCTCATAGGTGGATGGTGTGGAGTTCCAGCCCAGGGCCTGCTTCCACTCCAGGTTTTCTCTCTTTCCCTTTTTTAATAGATCTCTGAGGGTCTCTGCTCATCCAAGAAAGGCTTTGGCTCCTATCCAGGCAAGAAACTGGTTTCATAGACAACTAGGTGAAGACATAAACCCATCCAGAATGCCTTGTGGCACTCTAGCCCCAGGCAGCCCAAGTTCAAATCCCAGCAGCACCAATCCCGGCTGTGTGACCCTGGGCAAGTTACTTAACCTCTCTGAACTGTACTTTCCTCATTTGTAAAATGAGTATGGTAATCACTATCTGCCACCCAAAGAGCTGATGGCAAGATGAGGTAAGACAAATGCATAAAACAATTGGCAAAGGAACCAGTACATCGTAAGATACCCAGTAATATAAATATTAGTGATTTATTCCAAACCCACCCCTAGCCCCACCACCGCTGCCTCCCATTCCTCCTCTGCAGGGCAATGGCTGCAATGTGGGTTCGAGCCCCAGCATCACTGCTTTCTTGCTGTGTTGAACATGAGCTAGTGGTTTTAGGTTTTACTCTCTGAGCCTCAGTTTCTTCCTCTGTAATAGGGGAATATGACTCATACCGACCTTGTAGCTTTGTTCCAAAGGTTCCGTGAGGCAAATTGTATGCAGCCTGCTTGATACATAGATGCCCGGCAGTAACTGAGAGCTTCTGCCCCTGCCTTCATCTGGAGGCAGAAGAATCTCCATGCAGTCAATTTCCTCTGGAGTAGCTGCATAAGAGTCCCCTTCTGTCAGTTTGCTCCAGTGTTCTCATTAGCATTTCAATGGAGAAGAACAATTCCATTACAAACTCAAATAGACTTGACCCTCAAACACATAGAATGAGAGAACCTCGTCACCTGTCCCACCTCCTCAGCTGACAGGCTTCCCAAGACATTGGCAATGGAAAACATTTATTCTCTGGTCACTCAATAGGCCACTGGAATGGGGGTGGAAGGACACATTGAGCTTAGATGAGATTCTGTCCCACCCCACCCTCAAACCATCCCTGAAATGTGAGCCCAAACTCCAGGCACTGGGTCAGCTCAGTGCCCAGAGGTGTGGGCCTGTGTGCGATGGGACCCAGCGGGGCCTTTGAGGCCACATTCTGGCTCCTCCGCCATCATCGGTGTGATTTTAGACAAGAAATTTACCCTCTCTGAGCCACGGTTTTTTCAGCTTGCAATGGGGATGATCACTCCTTCTTCCCAGGGCTTTGCAGAGGGTTTGCTGAGCCACCGTGGTGAGGAGCTGACACTGCCCAGGACGTAGCAGGTGGCCCTCGAGTACTCTTTCCTTCCCATTCATTTTCTCCAGCACAGCATCTTGTGCCTCTCCACCCTTGTAAATCCTTGGTTAATGGGTTGAGACTCAATGCTCGGGCTGGCCCAGCTGGTGGAGGCTGACTCCCAACCCCCAACCTTCCTTCCTGCACCATGATGCCTATTTAGTGCCCAGGGTGCTCTACATTGACTCAG
The DNA here is from genome assembly GCF_029281585.2 of Gorilla gorilla gorilla. Lineage (NCBI taxonomy): Eukaryota > Metazoa > Chordata > Mammalia > Primates > Hominidae > Gorilla > Gorilla gorilla. The sequence continues at coordinate 225,080,641 of NC_073224.2, read as the reverse complement.
GAGATTCCAGTGAGATGCCCCATTCACCATAACGTTCCCTCATCAAAAGTTCTCCTTCTAACGTACCATTTCCTCGAGGTCCAAGTGACTAGAAATACTTAATAGGTCGGTTCAAAGCTTCCAAAGACCTTGGCCCTGTGCTTGGCTTATCCCCTGGAGTTTTCGTGTTTTCATCTAATCCAAAGGCCTAGATGGGGGGATTTCAGCCACTGTGGAAAAAATAAGGAGGGAGGATATTTTGGCACAGTGGAGGCCAAGGTCACCCCGTATTCCTTTGTCTACAGAAAGACAACCACTTTCTGTGCATAGGGTAGCTTGTTAAGACCAGGGCTGGCCAGGCATGGTGGCTCACACTTGTAATCACACCACTTTGGGAGGTCGAGGCCGGTAGATCACTTGAGCCCAGGAGCTGGAGACTAGCCTGGGCAACATGACAAAACCCGGTCTCTACCAAAAATACGAAAATTAGCTGGGTGTGGTGGCGTGCACCTGTAGTCCCAACTGCTTGTGAGGCTGAGGTGGGAGGATCACCTGAGCCCAGTAAGCCAAGATTGCATCACTGCACTCCAGCCTGGGCAACAGACCGAGACCCTCGCTCAGAGAAAAAAAAGATCAGGGCTGCTTACTGGACTTTATCGTACAGATGAGGAAACTGAGGCCCAGTAAGGTGTTCTACTCGCACCAGAACATATGGAGGGAATAGCTGAGCAGGAACTCCAACCACGTCTGTGTCCCCAAAGCCTTTGTTTGGCCACAGTAAGATGTAATTGTAGCAATTACTCTTTCTATTGTTACTCAGAGCTTAATGTTTATGTGTGTGTATATGTATGGGTATGTATGGGTATGTGTGTGTGTATATATGTGTATGTGTGTTTGTATGTTTGTGTATGTGTTTATATGTGTGTATATGGGTGTATGTGTATGTTTGTGTATGAGTGTGTGTTTGTGTGTATATATCTGTGTGTATGTGTGTTTGTGTTTGTATGTCTGTGTACGTGTGTCTGTGTGTATATATGTGTTTGTGTGTATGTGTGTATATGTGTGTTGTATGTGTATGTATGTATGTGTATGTGGTGTTTGTGTATGTTTGTGTATGTGCGTGTATATATGTGTGTATGTGCATGTGTGTGCTTGTGTGTATATGTGTGTGTTTGTGTATGGGTGTGTGTGTGTGTTTGTGTATGTGTTTGTATATGTGTGTCTGTATGTTTGTGTGTATGTTTGTGTATGTGGGTATATGTGTGTTGTGTATGTGTGTATGTGTAGATGGTATTTGTGTGTATGTGTGTATATATATGTGCGTGTGTGTGCCTGTGTGTATGTGTATATGTATGTGTGTATGTGTGTATTTGTGTGTGTATTTGTGTATGTGTTGTGTATTTGTGTATGTGTGTGCATATGTGTTTGTGTGTGTATATGTGTGTGTATGTGTGTATGTTTAGGTGGTGTTTGTGTATGTTTGTGTGTGTGTTTGTGTATGTGTATATATGTATATGTGTATGTGCACTTGTGTGTATGTGTGTATATGTGTGTATGTTTGTGTGTGTATATGTATGTGTGTATTTGTGTGTATTTGTGTGTGTATGTGTTTGTATTTGTGTGTGGGCATATTGTATATGTGTGTATGTTTGTGTGTATGTGTGTATATGTAGTGTGTATTTGTGTGTTTGTGTGTGTCTGTGTGTGTGTGTGTGCATGTGTTCATGTGTATTTGTGTATGTGTGTATTTGTGTGTGTGTTGGTATGTTTGTGTATTTGTGTATGTGTGTGCATGTGTGTGTGTATATATGTATGTGTGTATTTGTGTGTTTGTATTTGTGTATGTGTTTGTGTGTGTGCATATGTGTTTGTGTGTGTGTGTGTGTGTGTGTGTGTGTGTGTGTGTGTGTATCCTCTCATTTAGTCCTCACAATGACCTGCCGAGGAAGTTCTGTTATTAACCCCACTCTGCTTAGCACGCGGCCCAGGCCATGCCAACGCTAAGGCACTGAGCCAGGCTGCTGACGTGGAGCCCACACGTGTGACCACTGTCCTACCCTAAATCCCAAGGTGGGAAGGCCGTGGTCTAGACCTTGATCCCAGAGGCCCAAGTTCAATTTCCATCCCTGCCACTGGGTGTCTTGTGTATCTTTGGACAAGACACACCCCCTCTTTGGTCTTCTGTCTCTTCTTCAGTGAAAATAAGAGATGGGACCCCGAGGCTCTCCCAGGCTTATTTGACTGCTAGTGTTCCAAGAGCTGGGGGATCCAGCACCCCTCTGTGCCAGAGAGCAAACAGCCAGCTGCCTGAGTTTACATTTTTTGGCTTCTGCAATTACAGCTGCTTCCCCACTGGACCTGGGGAATTTCGCCTCCAGGTGGAGCAGAGGGGCCATTCATGAGGGCATTTCCTGACCCACCACTGAGCAAGGCCCTCCCTGTTATGTGGAAGCCTGTGGAACCCACGAGTTTGAGAACGTAGCTCATTTGCCATTCAATCAATGCTGTCTCCTACACACCACTCCCCTCCCTTGAACTTTCTCAGCAAAATTTGCCCCAGAAGAAGAACTTCTCTGAGGCAGCTTAAAAGATGCTAGAAGGTTTTTTTTTTGTTTGTTTTGTTTTTTTAAACAGAGTCTTGCGCTTGAGTGCAGTGGTACGATCTCGGCTCACTGCAACCTCCACCTCCCAGGTTCAAGTGATTCTCCTGAGGTTCAATCTTAGCCTCCGAGTAACTGGGATTACAGGTGTGCCCCACCATGCCCAGCTAATTCTTTTTGTACTTTTAGTAGAGATGGGTTTTGCCATGTTGGTCAGGCTGGTCTCGAACTCCTGGCCTCAAGTGATCCACACGCCTTGGCCTCCCACAGTGCTGGGATTACAGGCGTGAGCCACCATGCCCGGCCTAGAAGTTTCATTTCTTTCAATGAGTCTACCTCCGTGGTGACTTCTGGCTCCAGGCCGGGCCTCTTGCCCCAAATCTGTTTATCCACAGCATTGATATGCAGACTTTTTCTGTATAAGGCCAGATAGTGAATATGTTACGATCTGGGAGCCATATGATCTCTGTCAAAAGTCTACAACTCTGTCCTTATAGCAACAAGACAGCAGCCACAGACAACACATAAGCAAATGGGCACAGCTGAGTTCCAATAAAACTTTATTTATAAAATCAGTCGGCCAGCTGGATTTGACCCGCAGGCAGGCTGTAGTTGGCCAAATCCTAACAGAAGCTTCCATGCTTTTGCACAAAGAAGGGAGTCATGGGGGCAGCTTCAGGCAGAAAGCCAGGTGGGGGACACAGATTGCAAATTCAGAGCAGGGGAGACTCCTCATGCTTCTCCGAGCACAACTAATTAGCTACCATGCTGAGATTCTCATCTCGAGTCTGTTGCAGTAAGGTTCACAGTACACTGAAGAGTTAAGATTAAGACTTTGGAGTGTCAGAAGCCTGAGTTCAGATCTTGATTCTGCCGCTTACAGCTGTGTCGTCTTGGGCAAATTGCTTGCTGTCTTCAGCCTCCTTTCCCTCGTCTGTAATGCTGGGCTGGCAGTCCCAAGCCCCAGGCATGTTGTGAGAATCACACTTATAAAGTGCTGAGCACAAGGATGGCACGTGGGAGGTAATCAGTCGGTCTCAGCAGCTGTGGTCATTGTCACCAATGTGTGTGTGTGTGTGTGTGTGTGTGTGTGTGTGTGTGTGTGTCTCTGGGGAGCTGACTGAGCCTCCCCTGCTGACTCAAAATGGTCCTCTCTTCAGCTCCACAGGCATCCGGGAGGCTGAGCGTTTTGGAACGCCCCCTGGCAGGGCCTCCAGCGTCACGCGGGCAGGAAAGGAGGAGAACAGCAGCGGTCTCAAGTACAAGGCTGGCCGGGTAAGTCTCTCAATGGATTTGCCTGTGAGTCCTGCAGACCCGGGAAAGGTCTTTTTTTTCTTCTCCCAGCGGCAGGTCTTTTTTTCTCCTCCCAGGATCTCTGTGGCTCCTGTGTTGGCCTGTGAAGGTGGAGTGCCAGGCCGGGTCACGGGGGCATCCAGGACAGATGCCCTGGATGTACCTTCAAGGAACCTTCACGATGCTTTGGGTACAGTGCACAAAGCCCCCACAGGGCTTCGAGTAGCACCTGGATCTCAAAGTGCAGGTCTCACCTGCCTGCGTCAGAATCACCTGGGGCTATTACAGAACGTGCAGATTCTGGGACCCACCTTGGTCTCCTGGAAAAGGAGTTCTCTGGGGCGAGGGGGATCCTGCATTCAGCTAGGCTGCCCAGAGGGTTCCAGCGCAGCCCCAAACTCTGAGCCCCAATCACTGATTTCAATTTGCGACTTCAGTGACCTGACCAATAGCAAAGATGAACCTCTGGTGACTCCAACCAAACAGTATGAAAACATGTGCAGTTCAGGTCTGATTGCACAGACTCCAACTGACACAGATTCCTCAATGGAAATGCACAGACACAGACGGCAGAATTGGGTAATCCAAAATGTCTTCCATTTGAAGAAGGCACGATCCCCATTCATTCATAAAGATGAATACATTGCCACTTTACCCTTAAGAAGCTCCATTCTAGAACATGCATTCTAGTAATTGGGGCTGATATTGCCCCCCAAAGGAGTGAAAATTTGTTTTGGCGGTGGTGGGGGGAGGGGGAGGGGGCGGTGGCAAAAATTCTTCTTCTTTCTATGTAAAAGCACAAATGGACATATGGTACGGAAGCAGAGGCGTAGTATGTCTGTGGCATTACAATTTCACAGCAGGGGTGCAATTAGGAAAAACTGTCTAAAAAGTCTCCTTAGGGAGCAATAATAATAAAAAAAAGAAGATCTGGAAACACTGGTCTGGAAAGAAAGGCAGTCAAAGAAATAGTTACAAAGCACTAATGTGACTACTTTAACACAGAGATGTGTGCAATAAGAGAGAAGTATTTTTGAAGGCCTACTGTGTGTGATAATAATAGTTACTATTCATCAAGTACATCAAGTACTTACTCGGTGCAAGCACTTGCTATGTGCTTTGCAGATGGGACTTGACTTTTTTTTTTTTGAGACAGGGTCTCACTCTGTCAGGCTGGAGTGCAGTTGCACGATCTCAGCTCACTGCAACCTCTGCTTCCTGGGTTCAAGTGATTCTTATGCCTCGGCCTCCTGAGTAGCAGGGACTACAGGAGCTCGCCACCACGCCCGGCTAATTTTTGTATTTTTAGGAGAAGCGGGGTTTCACCATGTTGGCCAGACTGGTGGGACTTTACTTTTTACAACAAACCTGGGAGTTAGAAACTACTATTCCCATTTTGTAGCTGAGAAAAATGGGCTCAGAGAGGGGAAGTGACTTGTCCAAGGTCACACAGCTGGGAAGTGGCAGAGCAGGGATCTGAACCAGGGTCTGTGAGTCTCCAAAACTCGCATTCTTTCTGCCACACCAGGCCGTCTAGAATATTCCTCCTTGACTTGGGAGTGCAGTCAGACCTCATGGGCCTGCTCAGACATTCTCACAGGTAGTCTCCAGGACACACTTCCTCAACTCTCCACCCACCAAGGAGGGAAGAAGGAGGCTTTTGTGAATCAGGAATAATCAGACTAACGATATTTGTCCTCACCCTTGGTAACCAACTGAATCCTTCCGGGGGCGGGGGGACACAAAGCTCTCCCCTAATGGTCATTCACAAACTCCCCTCAACCTCCCTGAGCAGGGAGTATTATTACTAATAGGAGGAGCACACAGAGGTTAAGTAAGTTACTCAATCACAAAGCAATTAGAATTGGAGACATTTCCCAGACCTTCATTCTTAATTCTTGTTTCTCTTCTTCCTGTCCTTTGATCATATTCTTCTCTTCTCAGCTGCCCCTGGGGAAGATAGGAAGGGGCTTCAGCAGCAAAGATCCCGATTTCCATGATGACTATGGCTCTCTTCAAAACGAAGATTGCGGAGATGATGACCCCCAGAGCAGGCTGGAACAGTGCCGTCTGGAAGGCTACAACAGCCTGGAGGTCACCAACGTGTAAGGAACTGGTGGCTCCACCAGACCCAATGTGAGAGACCCAGGAAGGAAGAGAAGCCAGATGGCCTCAGGTGTCGTTCTCACTGTACATAGCGGCCGCAGGCTGAGGATGTCCCTTGCTCCTGGGCAAAATCCCGACGGACTCTGCGGTTTCAGCTCCACAGCGCCCAGGAGAGAGAAGACACCAGCCCACCTGTCTTGGGTGGGCCATGGACTTTCCTGTTCAGCTGGAGATGGGCCCAGAGGACCTGTCACAGTGTCCGGCCCTGCCTCCATCCAGGATACACAGGCTCCACCTCAGAGTGACCGTCACTGTGGAGTAGCCAAGCAGTCCCTGGAGCCTTAAACGGAGCTGCCAAGGTGGGAAGAGGCCCACAGTTCCCTAAAACACCCTTCCGGCGGGAGCAGGGGGGACCCCAACCCCACACCCCAGCGCCCAGTGCATTGGCAGAGCCGGGTGCAGGAAGTGCTGCCTCTTGCCGAGACGTCGGACAGGGCGGGGGTTGGGGGACTCTCGGCTGCAGCATCTTACCCTTGACTGAGAACTTGGGTCCTGACTTGGCTCACTGAATCTCTCTTGGGAGAATGCAAAATCCTTCCACCTGAAAAGCTCTGTGACACATGGGGGTGGACGTATTGAAGAGCTGTTTGCCGATCCACCCAGGAGTGGCTACGCTGAGTGGGGAGCCAGTGAATGATCCGTGCAGGAGTGGGGCTTAGCAGCCACATTTCTAGGAGATGCAGATATCCTATCACCAGAATGAAAGCTATTGGGACAACAGGATCGGGGATGACCGATGGCCCCATATGGTGAATCTCTGGCCTGTGGTTTGGCTTTACTGAGATTCCAAACCCCACTATCTGCACTCCGTGACAGTGGTATGGAGTGTGGCAATGAGTTTGGGGTCTGGAGCAGGGAAATGCTTGACATTGTTAACCCAACAAACCTTTGTTGTGATGTCCCTGTCACCTGAAACATAGGTGACATAGCTCACCAATGTCCTAACCGAGACACAAACTCCACAGAGCAAAATGATTTGGTATTGGTGGGGAGAACCCCAGCCCTTTTCTTGACCTGCCACTGTTATGCTGTGTGGCTTCTTCCCAGTGGCCTCACCTCTCTGTGCCTCAATGTCTTCATCTACGATACTTCTGGTTCCCTCCCAGGGACATCGTGAGGATTAACACTTGCTAATATCTGTAACACAATTTGTAACCTCTCAGGAGACAATGGGAAGTTATGGGGTAGCTAATTTCCCATTTACAACACAGAAATGACATAGAGCTAGTTCGCTCCAACTCTTTAGGTTGAAGCAGTGTGCAAAAGGAAGAAAAGAAATGTTTAATGTTCAGACCTGCCAAGAGCCTCCAACAGGGCTCAAGAAACATATAAATCCCATGAGCACAGCCTTGAAAACCAGTTTGACTCAAGCCTTTGGGCCTCAGTTCATCGACCAGATGACAGCCACGTGATGATTAGGGAAGGACGGATGCATTGCGATTCTGCCTACACCTCGGGTTATCAAAGCGAGTCACTTGCTGGAACCATGATGCTCGACCTCCTTCAAGGCCGTTTGCACTGGGGCTTGAGTTTCCAAGATTCACAACAGGTGTCAGCTTCTGAGAACCCTCAAAGCGTGTGTTCTTCAACCTGGCAAATTGTTTCCTCTCATGGGGGAAGCCGAGCTCTGATGAACTTGAGAATTACACCTCTCTCATGCCGAAGACCGTGGTGTTCCCCCCTAATGACATAAACGCAGCCTTTCTTGCTGTCTGAGACCAAATGTCTAGTTGGTAGACAGGTGGATGTTTGGCCTCCTAAGGGCACACTTCTGATCCTGGGCCCCAGGTGGTGAATCTCTGGCATGTGGCTTGGCTTTGCTGAGACTCCAAATTCCATTATCTTCATGACATTCGGCCTCATCCATAGGGTCCTGAAGCTGCAGTCCACAGCTCAGAAAGGAGAGGTGAGACCTCCCTCCAACCTGGTGCCACAGGTCTCTCCCAAGCCACATCCAGCCTGGATGACCTGGGACCCCAGAAACTGCCGTTTGGGAGGCAGCAACGGCAACGTGCCCAGGCAGGCAGTTATTCCCGCAGAGTGAGTGAGAATTGTAGCAGGGCACTTGAATGCAGAGCTGATGATTTGAAAGCAACGTTCACCCAAGTTGTCAGAAATGGCACTTACATGGTTCCATCTTGCTGGAGACAAGTGGACAATTGGGGGTCACTGGCAGAGACGGTATTGCCCAAAACGTTCACAGCAGGAGGCCAGCAGGCCTGGGGCAACACGGGCAACCACAAATGCCTCTTTTGGTTTAAATTATGCCATCACAACCCTCTTTCACCCACGAGGCTCCCCATCCCTGACAGCCAGGTGAGCATTTGGAGCTGGTTTCTCAACATGAGGATGGGTTGGTTGTTAAATTAACAACCTCCGCAGTGTCAGATTGGGTGAGCTTTGTCTGCTGGAAAAACCCAAAAAGTCAACTCTGCTTCAAGGTGGGCAAGAAGAACAGAAGGCGGAGACTTGGCAGAGAGACTCAAGCTGATTGTCACAGGCTACAGAGGGGCCAGCTCCAGAACAGTGACCCGCTACATCCTGTCCAAGCAGCCTGAGTGTGGTCTTGGTCCCTGCAGGGCGATGTGGGCATCTGGACCTGGGGACGATGTGGATGCGCTTCTTGGAAAGCTGTTGTAGCTTGTGCCTGTGGGTGCAGAAGGCACCTGCCCGGCAGACTCTCAGCTTTCTGACCCCCAGGAGCCTCTGCAAGGCCCCTTTGTCCTTGGCTGAGCCGGACCTTTCTTTTGGAAATCTGTCTGTCTGTTGGCATCGCTGTTTTCAGACCCCAGGCTGCAGAGGAGGGGAGAAGCCACACAACAATCTGGACCCAATAAAGTGGAGAGAAGGGCGTCTCTACACAGCCCGGCCAGCGTGGAGGGCCCCAGGACAGGGACCCAAAAGCTTGACGTCACTGAACAGGGCTGGGTACTGGCAGAACAGGAAGATTTGGCCAGAGGTGACCTCAGTATTTCCTCCAGGGGCATCCAGGCCCCTCTGACCTGGGGAGAAGAAGGCCCATGCTCAGGCCCACCTCCCCCTTCCCATCAGAGCCCATGCGTCCTGGGCACCACCACTTCCACTCTGCTTTCCGAGGCTCCGGAGGGCTCTTCCTGCTGTGAAAGGAGAGAAGAAACCCTGTGGGCAATGGCAACCTCTGAGTCTGGCATTCTTGCCAATGGCTGGCCAGCGAGGAGAATCTCCCAAGCCCTGACACACAAAGGCATTTTGTGGCTGCAGAGGAAATGGGTTGGCTCTGAACAAAGATGCAGTTTCTAGGGCCGTGGCCCCAAATTGCTTCCCCGAGAGTGAATTTTAACACTGTAACAATAAATACTACTGCACAGCACTTTATGGCAGAGGGGGCTTTTTTCTGTGTTTTCTTATTTAGTGTTCCCAGCAGCCTCTTTGTGAGATTTTGAACCCATTTCACAGGTGGAGAAGCTGAGATCGGAAAGGTGGAGGGCCTTGCCCAGCTCTGTAAAGCTAAGACATCCCAGGGCAGGGACTCAAACCCAGTCCATCTGCCTCCGAATCCCAGGCTCATCCTCACAATTACACACTCTCCCAACCCTCGCCCCCCTGCAATGTTGGCAAACCCCCCTCCCCCCACCTCCCAGCATAGGATTTACCTTAGCAGGTAGCATCACTCAAAATGCAATTCAGGTGCACTCGGAGTGTCTAGAAAAGTCCCTGTGGGGGCATTGCCTTCTGCCCTGGGAACTTGCAGTCAGGAGGGGACACCTGACAAGTCCCCTCCCCTTGTGTCATTTGTGTCATTCCGTCACTCCTCCTGGGGGCACTTACATCTTCAGATTACCGGACTGGATCTCTAGTGGTGGGACGCCCCAGCACAGTGCCCTTCAGACCGCCCCATGGCCTCGGATCACCTGGTGGGGAGGTATTTTGGGAGTGCAGGTGCAGATGCGGGAATTCTGGAGTCCCACCTGAGATCAGCATTTCCAACAAGCTTCCAGGTGCTGCTGCCGGTCCAGGGATCTCACATCGAGTTCCAAGGTCATGGCGCACAGATGGGCCTTCCTAGCAAAGCCCTAACCACACAAGGTGGGGGCTGGTCTGTGGGCTCCACCCAGGTATCCAAACAGCCCTGATGGAGCCCCACCTACCAAACCAGGCTGTGTGCTTCTCGTGGGGCAGGAACCCAGCTGGACGCACTGCCCATTGCTCATGTCGGCAGGGGCTGAGCACTCTGGAAGTGTGTATTAAATGGGGAGGAGACAAGAAAAGTTAGAAGACGCTGAGAGATAGACTGGGGATGGCCAGTTTTTCTAGGCTGACCACAGATACTGTATCATTCAATCCACCTGGGAGCCAGGGCTGGTCCTTGGTGGTGGGGATCCAGTGGCAGAACTTACACAGGTCATGAAAGGAGGTAAGAAACACACCAGTGGCCAGGGTGATTGATTTCAGATAGTGACGAGTGTGATCGGGACTTCAAGTAGAGCGCGGGGGATCCTTGAGGATTTCTGAGCTGAGACCTAAATTCTGAGGAGCCAGCCCTGCAAAGATCTGGGGGAAGACCATCCCAGGCAGACAGGCAGTCCCTGAGCTAGACGCTGGGACGTAATGGTGAAAAATCCTGCCCAACCACTACCCTCTTGGTGGGAAAGACAGACATGAATTAAATACTCTGCCAAGTGTCACTGTGGTCTGTCTTTTTTTTTTCTCTTTTTTCTTTCTTTTTTTTTTTTTTTGAGATGAAGTCTTGCTCTGTCACCCAAGCTGGAGTGCAGTGGCAGGATCATAGCTCACTGCAGCCTCAATCTGCTGGGCTCAAGCAATCCTCCCACCTCAGCCTCCCGAGTAGCTGGGACTACAGTCATGTCACCACACCTGATTAATTTTTTTTTGTAGAGGTTTCACTATGTTGCCAGGCTGATCTTGAACTCCTGAGCTCAAGCAATCCCCCTCAACATTGGCCTCCCAGAGTGCTGGGGTTACAGGTGTGAGCCACCACACCCAGCCAACTGTAGTAAGTCTTGACGGCAGAGGTAGCTGGCAGTCAGAGGGCTTTTCATATCTTTTCACATGGGGGATTTAATGTAGAAAAGAGAAGGTGAGGCCTGGGTGGAGGGGAGTTCAGCAGGTGGAGAGGATTCTAGACAGGATGAACAGTGTGCAAAGGTCCTGTGGCAGGAGGGGCAGAGCCCCACGGCTACAAAGGACCCCCTGAGGCTGGAGTGCTGGGGGTGAGGGGTACATCTCCTGAGGGTAAAGAAGGGGCACCAGGCAGATCCTCTGCTGGGCCTCTGCCCCCTCCCAGGACCCTCGACCTGGCTCCCGTACATCTGTGTCATCCCAGATGCAATTAGTGCTTCCTAAGTGCTACACCTGGACACGAGGCCCCCGCCTTCTGCAAATGGTTCGCTCTTTCCCTTTGCTCTGGCTCATGGCTAAATCAGATTTATCAGGCTACAGCCCAATGCAAGGGACCCATGAGGTGGCACTAGGGTAGCCAGGGCACAACTGATTGGCTGCCAACTAAGGTGTCAGGTAGAATCTGCCCAAGATGCCCGTTTTCAGCCATGCTGGTTGCAAGTTGTGCCGCTGATTCCCAGTGGCAGGGAATGAAGCTGGAGAGGAGCTTCATCAAACCGGTGGGAAATGCCCAGCTCCCCTCAATTCACTTGAACCAAGCAGGGCTTCTTTCTGTGGTTGATCTCCGGCACCCCAGGCAGCCCTGGCATTGAGGGGAGTCAAGAAAGGAAGACCCGGCCCCCAAGGAAGGGTAGAGCCTCGTGTGGGATGGAGGTGAGGGGCTGGGTCTCCCTGAGTCTTTCTAAGCCTCACAGTGCACCCCCCAGGAGGAGAGGGCTGAGTCCTCCTAATAATTGGCAGCTAAGATTCTATGCATATGTTTGTTCCAACCACTTACTGTATGCTGAGGCTTTGCACAAGTATCTCTTTTAATCCTAAAACCATCTGGAGGGGTTCATGCTATTACTATTTTACTGATGAGAGTTGGTGAGTGAAGGAGCTCTCCCAAGTGTTCACTGCTAATAGAGCCAGAATTTGAACTTTGGCTGCATTAACCCTATTCTGCCGGGCCCTGTCCCCTCCAGCTGCCTCTCGGATGAGGACTTACATCCCAGAAGGGCTCCTCAGCAGAGCGCAGACGGATCAGTTCATCTCAGTGTTTGACTAATCGCCCTTGAGGAGTCTTATGCAGTCCCGCCCCATCTCCGCAACATCTCTCTGGACCACGAGAGATCTCCGCTGAATTCCAGAGGCTATAATCTGGGTCTCCTCTGAGACATTCCACATTCTCACCTTTGCATTACGGTAATTTGTGGGAGGTCTGTAGGGACTGTGGCTGCTCCTGGACCACATTTCCCAGTGTCCAGCACACTGTTGTTGTCTGTTAAGCAAACGAACAGATAAATATATAAAAATTCACAGAGCAACAGCTGCCCATGGAAGACGCTACCCTGCTGTGCCGGCCAATATGGCAGCCACAGGCCACATGTATTTACTCAAATTATGAATTAAAATTAAATTAGAATTTAAAACTCCATTCTTCAGTCACACTAGCCATATTTCAGGTGTTCTATAGCTACATGTGGCTAGTGGGTGGCTGCTGTACCAGACAGCACAGATACAGAACATCCTCTTTGTCACAGAAAGTTCCACTGAACTGTGCTGCCTCATAGCATCCAGAGGGAATTGAGTTTATTATACAAGCCCTGCCCTCAAGAAACTTCCAATCTGGCTAACGAGGAAAAAAAAATAAGGTTGCAGGAAAACATAAATAGAAAAACAAAAGACCGTAGGGCGGGTAGAATTTCTATATGAGCCAGTGATATAGTTCGAATATTTGTCCCTGCCCAAATCTCATGTAGAATTGTAATCCCCACTGTTGGAGGTGAGGTCTGGTGGGAAGTGATTGGATCATGGAGGCCAATTTCTTTTTCTTTTTTTTTTTTTTTTTGAGATGGAGTCTCGCTCTGTTGCCCAGACTGGAGTGCAGTGGCATGATCTCGGCTCACTGCAAGCTCCACATGGAGGCCAATTTCTAATGAGTGGTTTAGCACCATCCTCTTGGTGCTAGCCTTGTGACAGTGAGTGAGTTCTCACGAGATCTGGTTGTTGTAAATGCTGGCATCTTCTTCCTACTTTCTCTGTCTTGCTCCTGCTTTTACCATGTAATGCACAATACATGGTAAAAGCAGGAGCAAGAGAGAGAAAGTAGGAAGAAGGCATCTTCTTTTGCCTTCCACCATGATTGGAAGCTTCTTGAGGCCTCCCTAGAAGGGGATGCTGGCACCATGCTTCCCGTATAGCCTGCAGAACCATGAGCCAATTAGACTTCTTTTCTTATAAGTTACCCAGTGTCAGGGATTTCTTTATAGCAATGCAAGAATGGCCTAATACAGCCAGTGACCAGTGACTGAAACCCCACTCAAAGAATGGTTTGCAAATACAGTAAATGGGAATGAAGCGGCATATGTAAAGAACACTCAAGGTCAACAGCTGGCTTTGGACACAGCTGGCGCCAGGGTGTCCGATGATGCTTTCGAGACACTCAGCCTTCTTCACCTCTTGGGTTTGCTGTCGTTTATACCAGTTAATTCTCAGACAGATTGTCCCCATTTGTTGGCAAAATGGTCACAAGACAAACACTGTCTCAGCCAGCAACCCCTGCACAAGAGAGACCCTCTCGCCAGGCGGTTCTAGCAAAGTCTCAGGGTGGAATCCCATTGGCTTGGATAGGATTGCAAACTCACCAAGGGTGGAGGCAGCCCACCCGGGCTTATGGCCTGAGGACACAATGCACGCACGGATTTTCCGCTCTTAAGAGGTGAGAGAACAGCAGCCCAAGAGCGCCCTGCGGCTCTTAGGACGTGCGAAGCCAGTGGATCCTCTCAAGTGGCCCGGCAGGGGCCTCCTCTTTCCCAACACAGGCTTCCTCTCCCCTGCAGGTGGGGCTGGGCAGGCAGACTCCAGGGGAGAGGAGCCCCCTGATATTCAGACAGGAGAAAAAACTTAAGACCAAGCACCCAGCAGCTCACATAAGTGCCAGAAACAGAACTGAGAATTCAGGGACATCCAACCTTGAAATGGGGACTAATAAGCACCAATGCTGATTGGACCATCACACTGTCTTTTACGCCAGCATTTCTCAGTGAGCACTACTGACATTCTGGGCCAGTTTTTGTTTTGTTTTGTTTTAATTTTTGTAGAGACAGGATCTCTCTTTGTTGCCCAGGTTGGTCTTGAATTCCTGCGCTCAGGCAATCCTCCCACCTTGGCCTCCCAAAGTGCTGGGATTACAGGCATGAGCCACCGCACCAAGCCCAGATCATTCTTATAGGATGTTTAGCAGTATCCCTGGCCTCTACTCACTAGATGCCAGTAACAACATCTGTCTACCTAGTCAGGACAACTCAAAATCTCTCCAGACATTGCCAAATGTCCCCGGGGGAACTAAATCATCCCTGATTGAGAATCACAGCTGTATGTGTTTTTGCTCATTTAGTCTCCACAACAATCTCGGGTAAGCATTGTTTTCCTCATTGGTCAGATGGGAAACTGAGGCACGGAGTGTTCCATAGATTTCCCAGTGTCCCACCCTAGTGAGTGGCAGCTAGGACCTCAGCCTCAGCAGACTGGCTGTCTGCGGAGTCTGGGCTCGAACCCACTGGGCCATTACAGCCTTGGCCCTAAAGCTGGCTGGTCACACCCAGCTGTTTACAGTAAAATTTCCTGAAGCCAGATGTCCCCAGGGCGGAAAAGACCTCCTCATTATTAAGTACTGCACGGTTGGAAGCTGGATCCACCCCCTCTGCCTGGAAGAATATTGCTCTGTAAATTATAGGCTTAAAGGGTAAAGACAGCCCCATCAGCCCCGTGAGCTCCTGACTTAAAACAAGGTAATAATTTAGGGACTTAGAAAGGTCTGGTTCAGTGAGTACTTATAATAGCTAATCTTGCACCACACCTGCATCATCACCACCTTTTTTAAATTTTTAAATTTTATTTATTTATTTTTATTTATTTATTTTCTTGAGACAGAGTCTTGTTCTGGCGCCCAGGCTGGAGTGCAGTGGTGCAATCTCGGCTCACTGCAACCTCCGCCTCCCAGGTTCAAGCAATTCTCCAGTCTCAGCTTTCCAAGTAGCTGTGACTACAAACACGCGATACCACGCCCAGCTAGTTTTTGTATTTTTAGTAGAGACGGGGTTTCACCATATTGATCAGGCTGGTCTTGAACTCCTGACCTCAGGTGATCTACCCACCTCAGCCTCCCAAAGTGCTGGGATTACAGGCCATCATTTTTTAAAAATAGACAATAGGAAACAACCAGGACATTTTGGAAACTTGCCCACGTCCAAATTGGGCAAGTGATTCGGGCCCGGCCACTAATACAGCACATTAGCGGCGGTGCCTGGCAGCAGCTGGGTGTGCCAGCCTTCCTCCCCTTCTAACCAAGGTTGGAGCTGAAAGACCTGGTGGGGCTGACTGTCTGTCACCCAGGCTCTGCCACATACACCAGGCTGTGTGACGTGGGGCCAACTCCTTACCCTGTCTGAGCCTCGTGGAGTCGAAGCGGATGTTCTCTGAGGTCTTTTCCCGGCTCTGAAGTGGTAGGTTGGGTGAGGAATGGAGGTGTGGGCCGGGTGGACAAACCAGGAGGGGTCCCTGTTCTTCCATGTCCCACCTCAAATCCTAGATAAGGAAGAAAAAGAATGGACACCCTCCCATCACCATGACGCCACATGGCCGTCGCCAGCCACCACCACTCCACACACTCACAGGGACCCGCCTGCCTGCGCCCCAGGAGCGGCCCGGGACCTCCCAGTGGGGGTCCGCCTCGAGCCTTGTGGTTTGGATTTCATGGGAAATTCCTGGGTGGGAACCAATCAGGATGGAGAGGGGAAAGCATCTCTGCTGAGACCTCTGATTGATTGGCTGGCCTCAGGGAACTGCTCCGCCCCCACTCCGTGAAGTTCTTGGAGGCGGGGGTGCTGCTGATCTTAGTGCCCTTAGGATCCTGCTGCCCCCACCTCACCCCCAACCCCGCCTTCAGGGAAGTCTCAGGATCCTGGCTGGACCAATCCAGCCCTGCAGCCCTGGCCCATGATGAAAGGCCCGGGAGTAGACTCCAAACCTGAGAGGTGAAAATCAGAACCCTTTCCGACAGGGCTCAGAATTGCAGGTGGCGGTGAGCTGCCGCTTTTTTTTTGGATCTTAAGCTGTACGACGAGTCCCAGAGCTGCAGGCTGCCCCATCCCACCCACAAGGAGATGCCTAGAGAACGGGGCCCAGCCAGAGTCGGATGCCTAGATGGGGGAGGGGGGCAAGGACAACTGATCTATTCTCAGATCCAGTTGTCTCCAAGGCCACGTCCACCCCTGCTTTCTGAGGTTTGGTTGTGACGCACTAAGCACCACCACCCTACCATTCCCATTTCTCTGTGTCTTAGTTTGCTAGGGCTGCCATAATCAAGAGCCACAGGCCACGGTGTTTGCACGACAGACATGGACCCGCCTATGGTCCTGGAGGCTGGAAATCCAACCTCAGGGTGCCAGCAGGGTTGGCTTCTTCTGAGGCCCCTCTCCTTGTCTTGCAAACGGCCATCTTCTCCTTGTGGTCCATCCACGGTTGCCTCTCTATGTATGTGTGTGTCCAAATCGCCTCTTCTTATAAGGCAGTAGTCATGTTGGATTAGGGCCCACCCATCTGACCTCATTTGAACTTAATTACCTCTTTAAAGATCTGATCTCCAAATACACCCTTAGGTACTCCACATCTGAATTTTGAGGGTATGCAATTCAGCGCGTAAGAGTCTCACACACTACCCCCATCACCAGCTAAAGACAACTAGAATTGGATTCCACATGCTTGACTGGAGAAGATTCCCAGGTAAATGACCTACTGTCCACTGGCCTTGACACTGAGGTGACTCCCACCCTTTCTCCCAGCAACTACATACCACACACATGCACACACACAACTCTCGCCTGCATTTTAAGGACTCTATCTGCATTACACAGAACAACTTGGAAGCATGAAAGAATCCTAAATGCTTCTGTTTTTTTAATTGACCCAGTCTTGCTGCTAGAGATGAGTAACCAAGTGCCCCCATTTTTCCTGGAAAAAGACAAGGAGTTACTATTATTCTTTATTATTTTCTCTTCTTTTCTCCATTTCTCCCTGTTCTTCACTTCCTACTTAGCTCTTTAGAAATGCAGTTATAGCCTTTTACCTCCTCTTCCCCACACACTCCCTACAGGGCAAGTTCACCTAATCATGTGCTTAGAAGCTCCAAAGCAAAACTCTCACCCACCAGGAGGTTTCCTCGATAGATAACAGTTGATTGATGACCCAAAGTATGCCCATGAAGATGCCAACTCGAGTCCCAGTAAATAAGGCATCAAGATAGCATGTGAAACCCCCCTGCTCACTTCCACCCCTGTGTAGGCCCCTTTTAAAAACACTCCCCTTCTGCTCCAAAGGCAAGGCGGAACCCTTAAGGCAGGAAGCCTGTACTTCTTTCCCTATGTTAGCTTTGGAATAAAAAGTCACTTTCTTTATACCAAACCTAGCTCTTGTTAATTAGACTCTGCAAGTGGCGAGGAACTGAGTCTGCATTTTGGTTACAATGTCGTCCCCTTGAGCCTGTGAGAGTTGCAGAGTCAGAAGCCAGGCTGCTTTTGTGGGCAAGTTATGGCTCTGTGTCTCCTCACTGCCATGCCACCATCTGGACACCCCAGGACCATTGCCCCTCTTTTGGTTTCTTCACAGGGTTTCCACGTGGCTCTTTTCTGGCCAGGTTCCTCTCCAGGACAACGCCGGTTCTAGCTCAGGATAGAGATCAACCCAGCGCCAAGAGGATGGAGCCAACACCACCCTGACAGCACAGAGCCCTGGTACACTTGCTGCA
The DNA here is from genome assembly GCF_029281585.2 of Gorilla gorilla gorilla. Taxonomy (NCBI): domain Eukaryota; kingdom Metazoa; phylum Chordata; class Mammalia; order Primates; family Hominidae; genus Gorilla; species Gorilla gorilla. Next base: position 225,062,698 of record NC_073224.2, on the reverse strand, counting down.
AGATGCTCTTCCAGGAGCCTCTCAGAGATAGATGGGCATGCAACTGGCGTCCCCAAACAACTAGAGCAAGTCTTATCAAAGTTGCTTCCATCATTTATTCACTCAACAAACACTTGCTGGGTGTGTGTGCCTTATGCCAGCACTATGTGAAATAGATCTACTGACAAAACAGTCTCTGGCCTAAAATAATGCACACATACATATATATCATGTCAGCAGGTGCTGTGAAGAAAAGAAACACAAAGCAAGAGTGAAAGACTCCAGGAGACACGTGTTAGGTGGGCAGGTTCATTTGGTTTTGTGGTCACTTAACCCAACAAACTCCAGCATCGAGGTCACCAGAGGCTTCAGACTGGCTTGCTAAAAATGGCAACTTTGCTGACACCGTCTTGGTGACACAAGAGTGAAGGCCCTGGGGTGGAGTCCTCACTCACAGGAAAGCCAGTCCATGTCACTGACATCAGTCTCCAAACCCAAGCAGAAAGTTCCTCTGTGGCTGGGTTCCCCAAGACCACCCTGACTATTCCAACCACATCCACAACCAGCTCTACTATTATTGGCATAATAGCTGCCTATTTTAAATCGGGCCAGACCTGACATCACTGCCTGTGTCTGTGTAACCACAGGCCTAAGACGCTGGCTCTTTTTTCTAATACATAGATGTGGGTACAGATATGTGTGCCTCTATGTGCCAAGTATGCACATAAATATACAAATAAATATTCCTGCAAATGCTCACCTGCATGTCCCCCAAATCAGGTCACACTTCATGAGGGACATAAGTGCCACAGTTGGGAACCACTGCTTTATGGCACCCAACAGATTCCTCATGCAGCATCGGCCTGCAGGCTCCTGTGGCTGTGAGCTCACTGTACCATGAGTCTGCCTGTGCCCTTCTTAGTTCCAATTGCTCATGGGGACTTCCTATCACTCTGCTTCCTGGTCCCTCTTCCACGTTGACCCTCTGTTATTTGTTTTGTTTTGGGGAGACAGAGTCTTGCTCTGTCACCCAGGCTGGAGTGCAGTGGCACGATCTTGGCTCACTGCAACCTCCGCCTCCTGGGTTCAAGTGATTCTCATGCCTCAGCCTCCTGAGTAGCTGGGATGACAGGCATGAGCCACCACACCCGGCTAATTTTTGTATTTTTAGTAGAGACAGGGTTTCGCCATGTTGGCCAGACTGGGCTCGAACTCCTGACTTCAGGTGATCTGCCCGCCTCGGCCTCCCAAAGTGCTGGGATTACAGGTGTGAGCCACCGCGCCCGGCCTGTTATTTTTTTTAAGCAGCGTAAATGCCTCCCTCCCAAAACATCTTCTTCCCCCAACCCCATTACAGACCCTCAAGCCTTCTCCATGCCCCTTGTCCTTCTTCCATGGTCTCCCCTTCCATCTCTTCCTTCTCTGGACAATCCTCTCATAAATACATCCCTGAATAAGGACACCATGCTCCCAAATAGACCCAAGCAGTGGAATTGTAATGAAGGGCCCAATTCCCAAGGGTCAGGCCCTGTGCCCTTTACCTGAGATCTAATTGAGTCCTTGCTGTAATCCTGGCAGACAGGTACTCTTATCCCCACTTTACAGAGGCAGGAAAAAGTTAAGACACTGGCCCCGGGTCACATAACTAGTAGTATCAAAAGTAGGGATTCGAACCCAGATGTTTTTAACTGCTATCCTCCCTTAACCTGGACTTTATGCTCCTAGTAATACGATCGAATATTGTATCAGCTTTTAAAATAATCTACATCCCACAGTTGCCTCATTTATCTTGTGGGCAGCTGAATGGGTGGTGTTCAAGTCAAGCTGCTCATGAGAGTCATTGGAGTACTCTTGTTAAAAGTTCCGATTTCTAGGTCCTTCTCCAAAGCCAATAATTTAGGGTTTTGAGATAGGGCCTAGGGAATCTACACGCTAAAGCTAAAATGCTTATTTCCAGGCCTCGGGATTTCTGATTCACTAGGTGTGGGGTGAGTCTGGAGCCTACGTAGTTTTTAAACTTCCTTTGGTGATTCTGTGGCATGACCAGGGGCCTGGGACCAACCGCCCTGGTATATATGGCTCCACTATAGGCAGCGCCTGGGCCATTATAGCTCGCAGTCCCAGAACTCGCCACTAGATGGCAGGACAATACGCCCCTCACCAGCCTAGCCCAGCTCAGCTCAAGAAGGACCAAAGCAGCCTAGGCCACTCAGAGATCCAGGCCCAGTAGACAAAGTTTCAGGTGGGCAGGACCCCCCACCATCCCTGCCAGCTGTCTGCAATCCCAAAGGGTGGCTTTTGGTGGGGAAATGGCTTTTGTTTTCTTTCCTCCACAGGATGCCAGAAACATCAGTGGGGTCGGCAAAATTTGAAAGCTGGCCTCAGGACAAATAAAACCTGTTAAGCCACCCAGATTCCCTTCCAGCCAGGAGGCCCAGATCCTGAGCCCAGCACGCTGTGAGGATGATAGACCACCCAGCAGGAGATGAGCTGAGGAATGGCGTGATGCCACGCATGAGGTCTTCCTCTGTGCATGCAGCTCCAACGTGAAACGGCAGCTTTTTCCCTTCCTCTGAGGGGTGGCAGGCAGGTGGCCTCCTGGAGTAAAACCACGGGACCACAGGACCACGTGGGCAGCCCCAGGGAGTCAGACACACACGTGGGAACCTCGAAGCAAGACCCTGAACATCACTTTGTCCAGCTGCCTGCCTCCTCTTCATGTTCCTACACGATTAATGAGCCTTCCTCCTGGCCCCTGGGCATATGGGGAGTGCCTCCTCCTCTGGGTGCCAGGACCCCCCCTGCCAGGGACAATCAGGCAGCCAGGTGTGGCCTGTGAGAAAGGGGAGGCCCTTGGGTCACATGAAAACTGATTCAAGGAAGGACTCCATGGTCACCAGAATGATGGGTCCCCAGAGGCCCACACTCTGGTTCCTAGAACCCATGATTGTGATACTTTACATGGCAGAGGGAGCTAAGGTTGCAGGTGAGATGAGTGCTGCTCATCAGTTGACCTAAAAATAGGAAGAATATCTAGATTAGATTATCCAGGGGGCCCTATGTAGCCACAGGGATCCTTAACGCTGGGTGAAGGAGGAGAAAGAAGTGGGTCAGAGGTAAGTGTGGCTACTGAAAAGGTCAGAACGATGCAACGTGAGAAAGACTCAACTTCCATTCCTGGCTGTGGAGATGGAGGAAGGCGCCACAGACCAAGGAGTGCCGGTGGCCTCTCAGTGCTGGAAAGGACAAGAAATCGGATTCTCCCTAGAGCCTCCCGAAAGGGACACAGCCCTGCTGACACCTTGATTTTAGCCCAGTGAGTCCCATGTCATATTTCTGGCCACAGAACCGTGCAAGAATAAGCCACCAAGTTTGTGGCAATCTCCTACAGCAGCCACGGGAAACTCACACACTGGGCAAGGTGGCTCATCAAGGTAGGTAACATTTGATCCTCAGGGAAGAGGCTGGGCGAGATAGAGCAATGTGTGGGACTCACACTGCTGGTGTTAAAAGATAAATGGTGGCACGTTAAAAAGTTAAAGAGTTTATTTGAGCAAACAGCAATTCATGAACCGGGCAGCACCAAATCGAAGGTGGTTCAGGGCTCCTCCAGAGGAGTTTGAAGGAAGGGCTTTGATAGAGTAAATGAGGAAAATCAGATAAATTAAATAAGGAATGTGGAAAATAAAGAAATTATTTGATTGGTTAAGGTTTGGGCAGTTGCCTTATTTAGATGATCCTGGTGGAAAGTTCCTGATTATGTAATTAATGCTTAGCTGGTCTTTTATGATTGGCTAAGGTTAAGCTTCACCTTGTTTATATAGAATTCCAGGGCATGGGAGCCACCTCAGCCTAATGGCTCCCATTTTATTTTAACACTAGGTAAGAGAAACAGCTCACATTAGGCCAGACATGGCAGTTCATGCTTGTAATCCCAGCACTTTGGGAGGCCAAGGCAGGAGGATCACTTGAGGCTAGGAATTCAAGATCCAATAATAAAATTTTTTAAAAGTTGGCATCAAACTTGGTTCTTTCTAATGCCCATGATCTCAAGGTGTTGTGCCCCCAACAGACCAGGCAGCTTCTAAATGGCTCCCAATGACCCCACCTTTTGTGAAGTCTTCTCTCCTTGATCATGTCTTGCTTCTAAGAATAGAATCCAGTAAAAATGATGGGCTGTCACTCCTGAGATTAGGTTATGAAAGACTGTGACCTCCATCTTGCTTGTGTATGTGTGGGCATGCTTGCTCTCTGTCTCTCTCACTGTGTGTGTGTGTGTGTGTGTGTGTGTGTGTGTGTGTGTGTCTCCTTATTTGCTTGCATTGATAAGGCCAGCTGCTAAGTTGTAAGCCATCCCATAAAGAGACCCATTTGACCAGGAACTAAAGTGGTCTCTGGCCAACAGCCTGCAAGGAGCTGAGTTCTACCAACAACCACGTGGGTGAGCCTGGAAGCAGGTCCCTCCCCAGTTGACCCTCAGGATAATGCAGCCTGTCTGGCATCTTGACTACAGCCTGTGCCAGACCTTGAACCAGGAGCACCAGCTTTCATCCTGACTCACAGAACCTATGAAATAATACATACTGTTTTTCACAGAACCACTACGTTTTGGCATAATTTGTAACATGGGAATAGATAACTAATATGCCAAGGGAACAACAATTTGCAGAAACATTGCCCTTCCTCCCCCAGAGTGTGCAGTTGGCTCTTAAGAGTGTGTTGAAAACCAGAGTAGGGGCCACCCCCATGCAACTGATTCCAGACAACTAGTAAGTTAATGAGATGAATAATAGTGACAACATTGATAATAGTAATAGTTAACCTTGTGTAGTGCTTACTAGGTGACAGGCATTATTCTAAGTTCATTAAATATAATGAAATGTATTCAGTCCTCACAGCAACCCTACAAGGCAGGTGTTGCTATTTTCACTCTTTTACAGACGCAGAAACTGAGGCACAGAAGGGTTAAGCTGTATATAATAAAGCAAATCGTTTTGGTTTGGTTTTTCTAGAAACAAGGTCTTACTATGTTGCCCAGGCTAGATTTGAACTCCTGGGCTCAAGCAATCCTCCCGCCTCAGCCTCCCGAGTAGCTAGGACTATAGGCGTGTGCCACTGTGCCCCGCAAATGTGAGAGTTTTGTTGGGTAGAATGCAAAGGTGGCATGAATTTGTTCAAGATAAAATGCAATATCTCAAAGCAAGTCTGTGCCTGCCAGGGTGCAGCCCCAGCTAAGCACATCCCTGCTCTCAACTGCATCTCCCAAGGGCACCTGTCCCCTCTCTTTTCCCTGCTTTGGTCTGGGCAGGGACCAGATTGAGAAACAGCAGCTGGTTGGCTGCTGGGGCCTCTGGCCTGTCTGAGCAGGTGTCTGCACGAAGCCATTGCCCAGGATGGTGACCCCCAGCCCTCACAGCACAGCGCCCAGACACAGACACTCCGGGCCAACATTTGGGTTAAGAGGGAGATGTGAACATTTTTCCAACAACACAAGTTCTATTAACTCTGGAATCAGTTTTTACATTTTCCCATCTAAAATCTTAGATGAGTTACATAAGTGAAAACTTATTCATGTTGTGATAGTACTTTTTTTTTTTTTTCAAGACAGAGTCTTGCTCTGTCACCCAGGCTGGAGAGCAGTGATGAGATCTCGGCTCACTGCAACCTCTGCCTCCCGGGTTCAAGCGATACTCCTGCCTCAGCCTCCCGAGTAGCTGGGATTACAGGCACAGGCCACCACGTCCAGCTAATTTTTGTATTTTTAGTAGCGACGGGTTTTCACCATGTTGGCCAGGCTGGTTTCGAACTCCTGACCTCAGATGATCCACTGCTTTGGCCTCCCAAAGTGCTGAGATTACAGGCGTAAGCCACTGCACCCAGGCTACTTTCTACAATTATATGAGTTGAATAGATATTTGTGGGCTAAGTTGGAAAACCACCTTGGTTTTGATAACAGTGTCACTATAAGAAGAAGAAAAAAAAAATATATATATATATATATATATACACACACACACACATTTGTAGAGATGGGGTCTTTCTATGCCCAGGCTGGTCTCAAACTCCTGGCCTCAAGCTATCCTCCCCTCTCGGCCTCCCAAAGTGTGAGGTTACAGGCGTGACCAGCCACACCAGGCCAAGAAAATATATTTTAATTCCCAGGCACCCACCTATCAAGAAACTTTTGAAATGTAACCAGCTCCGGTGTGGACTGGCCAGCACCCACAAAACATCCCTGAATATTACAATCAGGGCATTCGCGTGCATTGTCAATTGAAATGCCATTGGGTAAATAAGGCCAGAATAACTTTTTCTCCCCCAGGCAGCCCTACTGTTAAAGAATCTCCATTTGTCTGTAGAACTGCATACCTGAGAGGAGAGAAATAATTTTTAACACAAGGGGCAAGGACTAGTTTTTTCCTCCAGGAATGAAAGATACTACTAATTTCATAGGAAAATGAGAACATCAAGAAATAAAACTGGGGTCCTTCTAAAGCGATCAGGGCAATTTTAAAGATTCTTAGACTCATACAAGAGACCTTGCATCAAGCTCCCCCTGCAGAATGGTCACGAGGTGCCTGAGATGTTTATTCTTTCAGCCCTCAGGTGACTAGCAGGTGATCTCAGGTGACCAGCAGGTCACTTCTGGTCAGGACCAGCCTTATCTGTTGACCTCAGGGTGCCAAGCAATTATGGGAAGTAAGGCCCTTGTGCAGAGACCCTCAAGCTATAAATGAGCAGGAGAATCACCTGGGTGGTGGCTGAAACTGCAGATAGCACACCCCAGCCCCAGTGAGCTAGCTGGTTTTTAGTACCAGAGTGATATGGTTTGGCTGTGTCCCCACCCAAATCTCAACTAGAATTGTAGTTTCCATAATCCCCACGTGCCATGGGAGGGACCCAGTGGGAGGTAATTGAATCATGGGAGCAGTTTCCCCCATACCGTTCTTATGATAGTAAATTTTCATGAGATCTGATGGTTTTATAAGGGTCTTTTCCCTTCGCTCGACTCTCATTCTCCTTCCTGCTGCCCTGTGAAGAAGGACGTGTTTGTTTCCCCTTCTGCCATGATTGTAAGTTTCCTAAGGCCTCCCCAGCCATGCTGTACTGTGAGTCAATTAAACCTCTTTCCTTTATAAATTACGCAGTCTTGGGTATGTCCTTATAGCAGCGTGAGAACGGACTAATATACAGAGCCAAGGCATGTTTGAAGTACCTGGAGAGTTTAAAAACCCTAATGTTAGAGTTCCTCTCCACCCCAGAAGGTTCCTATTCAATTGGTTTGAGGTGGGTCCCACAGTTATTCTTTAAAAGAAGCTCCTAACATGTGGACAAGATTGGATATCACTGCTTTCTCAGACCAACTGCTCACCCAAGGTAAGAGTTTCCTAAGACACCTTGACAGGTGCATCTGGCCCAGGTCTCAGATGTTTTCCCACCTTCCTGCTGCTGAGACCGGAGCAAGCACTGTGTTAATGCTGGCTGCCATTACTATTATTGTTGTTATCATTTTTATTGTCACCATTAGTATTGGATCATAGCTGCAAGTTCAGCCCACCTGTTCCCTCCCCGTATCCCACGTGGAACCCTGTGGTTTCAGTGAAGCATGGGAGCTTAGTGTTCCATTCTCCTGCCTGTCCCTGGAGATTGGGTCAGCAATGAGCATGTGACCTCATCAGAGCCAACACGATTCCATTCCAGGACTTATACTGAACTATTGGCCAAGAGAAATACTCTCTTTTCCCCTTGGCGGATGACAGCCTGGAGGAGCCAGAACCACCACAGTGAAAAAGAGAGGCTGCCTAAGAATAAGACAGTACAGAAGAGGCGAAGACAAGAGCTGGAGAGAGATCTCATCTAAGATGACACTGTTTGATGTCCCATTCTGGGCAGAGGGAACAGCAAATGCAAAGGCCCTGGGGTCAGAGGCCACTGGGGTCTGGGCTGAAGAACATTGAGGAGGACCTTTTGGCTGGAGTGAGGTGAGTGGGAGGGTGGTAGGAGCTGAGGTCAGAGAAGTGAGGCAGGCAGAGGGCATCAGTAGGGCATTATAGATTACCATAAGGACATTGACTTTTTTTTTTTTTTTTTGAGACGGAGTCTTGCTCTGTCCCCCAGGCTGGAGTGCAGTGGTACAATCTCAGCTCGCTGCAGCCTCTGCTTCCTGGGTTTAAGTGACTCTCCTGCCTCAGCCTCCCGAGTAGCTAGGATTACAGGCGCCTGCCACCACACCTGGCTAATTTTTTGTATTTTTAGTAGACACAGTGTTTCACCATGTTGGCCAGACTGGTCTTGAACTCCTGACCTCAAGTGATCTGCCCGCCCACCTTGGCCTCCCAAAGTGCTGGGATTACAGGCATGAGCCACTGTGCCCGGCCTCAAAATGGTCTCTTGAATGTTGAATAGAGTAAATATGACATCTGGCATCTACACATGGGCATAAAGATGGGAACAACAGACACTGGAGGCTATGAGGGAGGAGAGAGGGATGGGGGGCAAGGGTTGAAACCGACCTGTTAGGTACCATGCTCACTACCTGGGTGACGGGTTCGATCAAACCCCAAACCTCAGCATCACGCAATATACCTTTGTAACAAACCTGCACATGTACCTGCTGAATCTAAAAGTTGAAAAAAAGAATAAATTAAAAAAATAAAAGCTTGCATCCAAAAACCATGGAAGAATGGTTACTAGAAAACCCTAAACATTGAGGACAATGGCTCCAGTGCAGCCCAATTATTTCTGGGGAAGATCAATGCATCTAATTGTTCCTCCCAATTTACAGACAAAGCTGAAGGGGTGGGTTGCCCCTCCACACCTGTGGGTGGGGTGTTTCTCGTTAGGTGGAACGAGAGACTTGGAGAAGAAAGAGCCACAGAGACAAAGTATAGAGAAAGAATAAAGGGGGCCCAGGGGACCGGTGTTCAGCAGCCGGAGGATCCCCGCCGACCTCTGAGTTCCCTTAGTATTTATTCATCATTCTTGGGTGTTTCTCAGAGAGGGGGACGTGGCAGGGTCATAGGATAATAGTGGAGAGAAGTCAGCAGGTAAACACGTGAACAAAGGTCTCTGCATCATAGAGAAGGTAAAGAATTAAGTGCTGTGCTTTAGATATGTATACACATAAACACCTCAATGCCTTGAAGAGCAGTATTGCTGCCTGCCTGTCCCACCTCCAGCCCTAAGGCGGTTTTCCCCTATCTCAGTAGATGGAACATACAATCAGGTTTTATACTGAGACATTCCATTGCCCAGGGACGGGCAGGAGACAGATGCCTTCCTCTTGTCTCAACTGCAAAGAAGCGTTCCTTCCTCTTTTACTAATCCGCCTCAGCACAGACCCTTTACGGGTGTCGGGCTGGGGGACAGTCAGGTCTTTCCCTTCCCAGGAGGCCATATTTCAGACTATCACATGGGGAGAAACCTTGGACAATACCTGGCTTTCCTAGGCAGAGGTCCCTGCGGCCTTCCGCAGTGTTTTGTGTCCCTGGGTACCTGAGATTAGGGAGTGGTGATGACTCTTAACGAGCATGCTGCCTTCAAGCATCTGTTGAACAAAGCACATCTTGCACAGCCCTTAATCCATTTAACCCTGAGTTGACACAGCACATGTCTCAGGGAGCACAGGGTTGGGGGTAAGGTTACAGATTAACAGCATCTCAAGGCAGAAGAATTTCTCTTAGTACAGAACAAAATGGAGTCTCCTATGTCTACTTCTTTCTACACAGACACAGTAACAATCTGATCTCTCTTTCTTTTCCCCACACAAAGCCACTGGAAGCTAAGGCACTTGGTGTTCCTGACCCTGTCATTTACCAGCTGTGTGGCTTTGGAAGCATCACTTCCCTTCCCTGGACACCAGTTCCTACCTGTAAAATGGGAAGATTAGACTAGATCATCTCAGGTCAACAGGCACCATCGGGAAGGGAACCTTCTCCCAAGGCTCAGAAAACCTCTCATGCACATTTCCAGCAAAAGACCATATGACCTTTTTAAAAGGGGAAGTGCTGTTGGCAAGAGGGTTTGTTTGTTTATTTGTTTGTTTGTTTGTTTTTAAGATGGAGTCTCACTGTGTCGCCCAGGCTGGAGTGCAACAGGGCAATCTTGGCTCACTGCAACCTCCGCCTCGCAGGTTCAAGTGATTCTCCTGCCTCAGCCTCCCAAGTAGCTGGGATTACAGGCGCCTGCCACTGCGCCCAGCTGATTTTTGTATTTTTGGTGGAGACAGGCTTTCTCCATGTTGGCCAGACTGGTCTTGAACTCCTGACCTCAGGTGACCCACCCACCTTGGCCTACCAAAGTGTTGGAGTTACTGGCGTGAGCCACCACACCCACCTGGCAAGAGGGGTTTTTACATCTTCTGAATGTGGCTGCTGCAGCGTGGTGCCCTCTCTCTTCTTTCTGCCTCTCGGCTCCCATGCCTGGAGCCCAGAGCCTGGTCTAGAGTGGGTATGGGGTGGGGAGGTGAGGGACACACACTAGGTCCCTTTTCCCTCATCTTGGAGCATTTTCAAGTAGAATGACTACAAGGCTTGGAAACACTCCCGTGTGCATGCCTGGCAGAAATGAATGCTCCTGGGTGCCAAAGCCATGTGCACAAATGATCATAGCTGTTTTATTCATAATAGCCCCAAACTAGAAACAACCCTAAAGCTCATCAATGGGAGAATGAAACTATAAATTATGGTATATTCATACAATGGAGTATTACACAGCAACGAAGAAGAAGAATACAGCTATACACAACACCCTGGCTGGATCTCCCAGACTCAATGATGATGAAAGAAGCTAGACACAAAAGAATACATACTGCATGATTTCTGTTTATTTGAAGTTCAAAAATAGGCAAAATTAATTTATGGTGATGAAGGTTCAAGTTGAGGTTATTTTTAGGGGTTTTGACTGGAAGAGGATACAAGGGGAACCTTCTTTGGGTCAGGGAATGTTCTTGATTTTGATCCAGGCAGTGGCTATATGAGTATATACACATGTAAAAATTCATTGGCTGGGCACGGTGGTTCACGCCTGTAATCCCAGCACTTTGGGAGGCCAAGGTGGGTGGATCACCTGGGGTCAGGGGTTCCAGACCAGCCTGGCCAACATGGTGAAACCCTGTATCTACTAAAAATACAAAAATTAGGCAGGCTTGGTGGCACAGGCCTGTAATTCCAGCTACTCAGAAGGCTGAGGCAGAAGAATCGCTTGAAACTGGGAGGCAGAAGTTGCAGTGAGCCAAGATTGCGCCATTACACTCTAGCCTGGGCAACAAGAGCGAAACTCCATCTCAAAAAAAAAAAAAAAAATGATCAAGCCGTCCACCTGAGAGTTTTGCACCTCACTGAACATAAATTATGCATCAAGAAAAAGAAGAAACAAAAAATAAGAAAAAGGCCTAGAACCAGAGGACGGTTCCAGTGCACAGAGGTTCTCAGCCACCCATCATCAGGGAATTTCCACAAGACTGGGTGGCGGCTCCCACCTCCCCTGGCAGCCCACAAGGTCATTAACTCAGCACATCTGGCCATGGCTTCCTCCTCCTGAGCGACTGGGGCCCCAGCAGCCAGGAGGACACAGGGCAGAGCTGCTTGGGCTCCCCACTCATCTTCTACCTCTCCCCATCTTCCCACCCCCTTCCCGAGAGCCAAGGCCTCTAAGTAGCCTCCTCCTTCATCCTTTGCCCATCTCCTCCCACAGTTCATAATCCAAGGAGGGATGGAGAGGAAGTCTCAGCCTGGTGCCCTCCTCTTGGCCTTTACGCCTCTCTGGGTGAATCCCACAGAGCCTCCATGGTTGGTTCTCCAGCATCTGCAGAGACAGCGGAGAGTCTAGTTCAACTACCAGGACTGTGTCCTTGCCATTCAAACCACAGGTCTGCTGAGACCAACAACCCAATCCCTCACTCAAGAGCAGCAACCTCACCACTCCAACCTCTCCCTGACTCAGAACAGTCTCGCTTACGTTAGGAGCGTTTCTCCAATAACAACAATAAAAGCTTCCATCTATCTGTCTGTCTGTCTATCTATCTATCTATCTATCTATCTACCTACCTACCTACCTACCTACCTACCTACCTACCTACCTATTTATTTATTTGACACAGAGTCTTGTTCTGTCGCCGAGGCTGGAGTGCAGTGGTGTGATTTTGGCTCACTGCAACCTCTGTCTCCCGGGTTCAAATGATTCTCCTGCCTCAGCCTCCCAAGTGACTGGGATTACAGGTGCCCACCACCACGCCCAGCTAATTTTTGTATTTTTAGTAGAGACAAGTAGCTGGGATTACAGGCACCCGCCACCATGCCCGGCTAATTTTTGCATTTTTAGTAGAGACAGGGTTCACCATGTTGGCCAGCTGGTCTCGAACTCCTGACTTCAACTGATTCACCCACCTCGGCCTCCCAAAGTGCTGGGATTACAGGCATGAGCCACTCTGCCCAGCCGAAAGCTTCTTTTTAGAGAGCAACTTTTCATGAGCCAAGCATTGCTTTCTACATTTCACAGACATCTACTTGGTCAGGACTATTACTAACCCAATTTACAGATGAGGAAGTTGAGGCTCCAAAAGGTTAACTAACTCACCCAAGGGCCCACGGTCAGCAACCAGCAGAGCTGGGATGTGAACCCAGGCAGCTGAGCCACAGGACCGTGCACTTCAGCACCAAGCTGGGCTACCTCATATATGCAGGACTCAAAATGTAAGTACCAGCACTATCAATGGTGACCAGTATTAGCTAAAAGGTGATATAAGGTGAAATAAACAGTGACACTTCTAACAGGACAATATCATAATCCCAATTAGTGCAAATTTTTAAACTTTGAATTACATTGAATTAAAAACAAAAAAATTCTGGCTGGGCACTGTGGCTCATGCCTGTAATCCCAGCACTTTGGGAGGCCGAGACGGGTGGATCACCTGAGCTCAGGAGTTCGAGACCAGCCTGGCCAATATGATGGAACCTTGTCTCTACTAAAAATATAAAAATTAGCTGGGTGTGGTGGTACATGCCTGTAATCCCAGCTACTTGGGAAGCTGAGGCAGGAGAATTGCTTGAATCCAGGAGGCAAAGGTTGCAGTGAGCCGAGGTTGTACTACTGCACTCCAACCTAGGTGACAGAAAGACTCCATCTCAAAAAAAAAAAAACAAAAAAACAAAAAACCAAAACCAAAATAAAACAAAACAAAAAACCATTCTCCTTTCTGGTCAAATAAAGGGTCAGTAGGTCAATAGCGCCATCCAAATCAGTCCCAGGTGTAAGTGTCCAACAATATCACCCATAAGAGAACCTGAAAACATCAGACTGTGTCGGTCTGTGCCTGGGGCTGCACTGACTCAGCCACTGATCCCAGCCCCGCAGGCTGCACAGGGCCTGGAATACCAGCCTCCAAGCAAAGCCCGCTGGTGCACAGAGGTCTGGCCAGACAGATGGCTTATCAGGTGTTCCTGCCTACCAGGGGTGACAAAGGAATGCCTTCCTGCCGAGTACAAAGAGACAGCAGCTGTCAGGGGGCCCACTGACTAACAAGTTCATCTGTTGCTATCAGGGCCCTCTGATGTGGGATGGCCCAAGGGCCAGCTGGGCCAGGCTCTGCAGGTTGCTGAGCAGCAGAAAATCCAGGGTGGCCCTCAAGGCTCTGAATTCTAATTGGATTTTCCGAGAAATGGCTTTGTCCAGGTTGCAGGGAGGACTGCTGATTTACAAACTGACGGCCGCCAGCCTCTCCCCCGACCCTGTAACTAGATTTTCCAAGGCTGTGACTCAGCCTCTGGTCTTGTCCTTCCATTTTGAACCCTGCCCTTCTCCGGGGAGCTGATCTATCTGCTCCGGCTGGCTGGACTCTCCTGCTGGGGTTGAGGGAGGGCTGTCAAGGGTCAGGCTATTTCACAGTGTCAGTAACTGGAACCCTATCCACCCCAATCAGCTGGGGATGAGTGAGCCACCCTCAGAGGTAGACTTTAGGAAAAGCTCGACCAGTAAGTAGCCTTTCACTGTCACCTAGGTAAGGATTCCCACCAGTCCCTGCCCTGTGGAGATGCATAGGGACCTGGATTGTGGGAAGCAAGAAGGGGGGCTGTGAAACAAAGCCACGCCTTTGTGGGAAGTGAGTGGTGAAGAGGATGGGCTCCAGGTTCAAGTACCAGCTCTGCCCCCTCACTAGCTGTCAACTTCGGGCCAACAGCTAATCTCCCTGAGCCCCATTTCCTCTTTGACGTGGAAATGGGAGAGAATGGGTGTAAGTGCTTAGTGCAGTGTCCGGCGTGGGAAGAAAGATGATGAGGGTGATATATTTGAATTAATCAATGCGTTTTTCATTCCCAGTTTTCTCTATTGCCCCAACATCCTAAAATTCTGGCAGCTGTTAGCTTACTGCCTCCAGGAAGGGGTGAACAGCAGGAAAAGGGAAACAGAGAGTCCTGGTTTTTGATTTTAAACAGTCTAGAAGAGGAGGAGAAACAGAAAGGACTGGTGTAGGTAGACGATGGAACAGATGTGGCACTGCGGGGAAGGGGACACAGATGCCAGACCGGCAAGGCTTCAGCCTCTTGAGATCAAATAAAAGTTCCCGTATCAGGAGGATGAGGTCTGAAAGCAAGCAAGGCAAACCGAGAACGAGGTCCCTGGGCCGTGTCCCACGGTGACCCATTCCTGTGTGGAGCCCGGGGTGGGCATAGGAGGCAGCAAGACCCTAGACGGAAGGGCTATCCCTCGGCAGGTGGGTCTGAGATAGCATGGCAAAGTTTTTCTGTACCCCAGCAAGGAGCAGCAGGAGAAAAATGATCCCCAGAGACCCCAAAATGGGACAGAAGTGAGGAAGAGTGAGGGCTGCCACCTCAAGCTTCCATGTTGCCAGGTAGGTTTTGTAAAAGAGTGAATCCAGGCCGGGTGTGGTGGCTCACGCCTGTAATCCCAGTACTTTGGGAGGCCGAGCCTGGCGGATCACAAGGTCAGGAGTTCAAGACAAGCCTGACCAACATGGTGAAACCCCATCTCTACTAATAATACAAAAATTAGCTGGGTGTGGTGGCGCGTGCCTGTAGTCCCAGCTACTCAGGAGGCTGCAGCAGGAGAATCACTGAACCCGGGAAACAGTGGTTGCAGTGAGCCGAGATCGTGCCACTGCACTCCAGCCTGGGCGACAGAGTGAGACTCCATCTCAAAACATAACAAAAAAAGAGTGAATCCAGCCAAATGAAGGGGTCAGAAATGGTGGGGACTGTGATGAACCCACAAGGAGGCATGCCCAGGTTCAAGGGGCAGCTGCCACACAGTGAGGTCCAGCCGATTGCTGCCCCAGGGGACGTGTGCAAAGAGGACTAGCCCAGATATCTACACTCGTATGTGAAAATGCCCCATTTCAAATATTGGCAAGTAGTGATTTAAAATACTCTATGGGCCGAACAAAACACACGAGGACTGCATTTGAATTGCAGGACACCAAGTAGTGGCTTGTCTTCCTGCCAGGTTTCCGTCGAGCACAGCATGGTGTTGGGTT
Source organism: Gorilla gorilla gorilla (assembly GCF_029281585.2). Taxonomy (NCBI): domain Eukaryota; kingdom Metazoa; phylum Chordata; class Mammalia; order Primates; family Hominidae; genus Gorilla; species Gorilla gorilla. The sequence continues at coordinate 225,047,229 of NC_073224.2, read as the reverse complement.
TGGGGTGATGGACAGCTTGGCAGGGGCTTGCACAGACCGAAGGCTGACAGCCAGCCTGGGAACAGGGACCAGGTGTCCCCCTGGGGGGGCCTTTGGCACTGCATAAGGCCCTCGGAACTTAGATGCCATTCCAGCCAAAGGAGGAGGGGAATATTTCCACCACCTGGCAGAATGGAGGCTTGTAAGATAAATTAGACTGAGTCATGGAAAACTAGTTCTATTTCCTGCCAGCTTGATTTGTGGTCTGAGTCTCAAACGTCCTCTGGTAATTTGGGGAATTTAACTTTTTCAACACTGCACATGCTTTTGATAATTTTTTGCCCATCTCCCTATGTATGATTTATTATGTGGGTTAAAAGTCTTTATTTTAAGGTAATTACAGATGCTAAGGAAACTGAAAAAGTTATATAGGGAGATCTTCTGTGCCCTTCACCCAGCCTCCCCCAGTGGTAACATCTTGTATAGCTATAGTGCAATATCACAGCCAGGAAACTGACATTGGTATAATCCACAGAGCTTATTCTATAACATTGGGTTCATGCTTCACCTATATTCATGTGTGTGTGATGCTATGCAGTTTATCATTTCTGCAGATCACATTCCTGTATGTGTGTGAGATTCTATACAGTTTTATCATTTGTGTAGGTTTGTGTAACCAGCATCACAGTCAAAACACAGAACTGGGCCAGGTGTGATGGCTCACGCCTGTAATCCCAGCATTTTGGGAGACCAAGGTGGGAGGACCACTTGAGGTCAGGAATTCAAGACCAGCCTGGCCAACATGGCAAAACCCTGTCTCTACTAAAAATACAAAAATTAGCTGGGCATGGTGGCAGGCGCCTGTAATCCCAGCTACTCGGGAGGCTGAGGCATGAGAATCACTTGAATCCGGGAGGCAGAGGTTGCAGTGAGCCGAGATTGCACCACTGCACTCCAGCCTGGGGGATAGAGCAGGACTCTGTCCCCATCCGCCCAAAAAAACAACACAAAACTAAGGAGAGAATATGGAGAATATGGAGAAAAGGGAACCCTCGTACACTGTTGGTAGGTATGTAAATTAGTATAGCCACAATGGAGAACAGTTTGCAGGTTCCTCAAAGAACTAAAATTAGAGCTACCACACGATCCAGCAATTCCACTCCTAGGTATATACACAAAAGAAAGGAAGTCAGTAGATTAAAGAGATATCTGCACTCCCTTGTTTTTGGAGGCACTATTCACAATAGCCAAGATTTAGAATCAACCTAAGTGTCCATCAACAGATGAATGGATAAAGAAAATGTGGTACATATACACAATGGAGTACTACTCAGCCATAAAAGAGGATGAGATCCTGGCCTTTGCCTGTTTTTGGATGGAACTGGAAGTCATTATGTTAAGTGAAATAAGTGAGGCACAGAAAGACAAACTTCACCTGTTCTCACTCATTTGTGGGAGCTAAAAATTAAAACAATTGAACTCATAGAGACAGAGAGCAGAATGATGGTTACCAGAGACTGGGCTGGGTAATGGGGAGTGAAGGGGAAGTGGGGTGGGTAATGGGTACAAAAATATAGTTAGAATGATTAAGATGAATGAATGAATAAGATCTAGTATTTGATAGCACAACAGGGTGACTACAGTCAACAATAATTTATAGTACATTTTAAAATAACTAAAAGATTAGAATTAGAATGTTCATAACACAAAGAAATGATACATGCTTGAGGTGGAGACCCCATTTACCCTGTGATTATTACACATTGTATGCATGTATCAACATATCTCATGTACCCCATAAATATATACACCTATTATATAACCATAAAATTAAAAATAAGACATTTTCAAAAAATATAGAACTGTTCCATCAACATGAGCTTCCTCAGGTGACCCCATTGTGGCCACCTCCATCCCCAACCCCTGGCAATGTTCTTCATCTATATAATTTATTCCAAGAATATTATATAAGTGGAATCATAGCGTATATAACCTTTTGAGATTGGTGTTTTTTTACTTAGCATAATTCCCTTCAAATCCATCCAGGTTGTTGCATATATCAATGATTTGGGGGTTTTGTCTTATTTTTTGAGACAGAGTCTTCCTCTGTTGCCCAGGCTGGAGTAGAGCGTCACGATCTCGGCTTACTGCAACCTCCACCTCCCAGGCTCAAGTGATTCTCAAGCCTCAGCCTCTCAAGAAGCTGGGATTACAGGTGTGCACCACCACTCCCAGCTAATTTTTTTGTATTTTTAGTAGAGATGGGGTTTTGCCATGTTGGCCAGGCTGGTCTTGAACTCCTGACCTCAAGTCATCCACTCCGTCCTCCATCTCCCCAAACGTTGGGATTACAGGCATGAGCCACCCTGCCCGGCTGATTTGGGGTTTTTTTTCCTGTGTAGTATTCCATGGTATAGATGCACTACAGTTTAACCATTTACCATTGAAAGACATTTGGTTTGTTCCCAGTTTTTGGCTATTACGAATCTTTATGATTTATAAAATTAATTTAGAAAATGTCAGCTAGTGGCTGTTGTTTTCTGAGTTTGAATGGGGTGCAATATTTCCTGTGACCCCTCAGTCATGGAAGTTCTTAGACTTTCTCATTTGAACCCTGCAGAAGCCCTGGGTGTGGGGGAGGCGGAGCGGAGATAGAGTTCTTCAGTCAACCCATCTGTATAGAGTACTTCCTATGTGCCCTGCGCTATTCTAGGTATTGGGGGTACTGCAGGGAGCAAAACAAATGAAAATCCCTCTCCTCATTTATTATTCCCCAATATACGTATAGGGAAACTGAAGCTCAGAAAAGCTATATGATTTGCTCAAAATCACACAAGACAGAAGTGATGGAACTAAAGCTTGAACCTAGGTCTTCTGACCTCGAGGCCACCGATTTTCTGACTAAATTTTGCTCTCTATCCTCCTAGACATCAATTCCAGAGCAAAAGCCGTATGCCGGGGATCCTGTGTTCAATGTTTTAAGCAACAGTTCTTTTGTTTGGTTGGTTGGTTTTTATTTTTTAGACAGGGTGTCACTCTGTCACCCAGGCTGGAGTGCAGCGGCGCCATCTCAGCTCACTACAGCCTCGACCTCCCGACTTCAAGCCATCCTCTCACCTCAGTTTTCCAAGTAGCTGAGACTACAGGCACCTGCTACCACACCCAGCTAGTTTTTGTTATTTTTTGTAGAGACTAGGTTTCACCATGCCCATGCTAGTCTTCAACCCCTGGCCTCAAGTGATCTGCCTGCCTCAGCCTCCCAAAGTGCTGGGATTACAGGCGTGAGCCACTGCACCCAGCTAAGCAACCATTATTAACTGGGGCTGATTCCTCTGCCACCAGGGGAAACAGTTGGCAATGTCTGGAGACATTTTGATTGTCACAGCTGGGGAAAGGGGTGCTACTGGCATCTGGAGAGTAGAGCCAGGGAAGCTGTTTGGCATCCTGCAATGCACCAGTCTCCCACGACAAAGAATTCCCAGCCCGAATGTCAATAGTGCCAAAACTGCAAAACTCTAATCTAAAGATCTCAGAGTCACAACGAAGACAACTGCTACCCAGACAACATTGTGTAATACTGAACTTCCACCCAAGTACACACAATGACAGGTAGGGTAAGAGCAGGTACACTATTGGTTGAGGGCTTATGGTCGTTATGAAGTAGGTACAAAGAACCATCCACTCTGCTGTGTCAATACTGGGAGGCTTTTCTGCAGAGGAGGGGATTGGGACAGTTTGGATGGTAGGAAGGAGAGACTGGTGGGCTGCTCACAAGAGGATGCAGAAAGGGCAGGAGGAATATTGTGACCTCCACTCTATGACTCTGCCACATCTGTTTCTCCTAAAGAACCCTGGTAACCTCCTCCTTTGTGTAGAAATGAGCAAGAAAGCAGAGCAGGACATGCAAAGCCCTTTGAGGAACAGCAGGGAAACCAGAAGGACCTTCGGTCACATCCTAAATGTGCAAGAAACACAACTTCCACTCTCAAAACTAGATTGAATTTCTATTTCAAGTCCCCATTTGGCTGGTAGAAAGACATCTAGCCATAATTAATCAGGGCCTCCCTACCTCTTGCCCTGGGTTGTGTCTAGATTTGTTTTTGGGGTAGAGGAGGCTCAGAAAGTGCCAAGGCCTGGGCAGAGGGCAGTGTCTGGTGTCCCCTGACATCTGCTGTGTTGGCCTCACTTCCATCTTCCTGATGGCAGATGCAGCTGCCTAGGCCTCCTGGAAGTCTCTGTGCCTGGCTTCTTTCTCCTCCTCTCAGCTTCTTCCTCCCTCCTCTGGGGCACACGGGAGATGTTGGCAGAGCTTGGTAAACCTCTGCAAGGCTGCGTCACCCCTCTGCCAATTACTCCCTCCCCCACTGCATCTGTGCCTTGGGAGGGGCGGAGCAGGCACTCTCCTGAGCTTGCCCGAAAGCCACACTTATGAAGCTAGTGTGGGACCGCTGCTTGGGCGCCACCCACCTCCCTAGCCCCACATCATCATGGCTCATCCACTCTCCTTAGATCCTCTGCCCAGACCCCTGGCCCAGGGCACTTGACCTCATCTCGGTCATGGGGAAACGACTTTTGCATCGTGCTCAGTCTTCAGGATGTCTTGTTAATGACACAAATTTTATTCCTAGAAGGCTCTGGGACTTCTGCTTTTGAAACTCAAAGCCCAGGCTCTTGTAATGCCAAAGTATTGGTTCTTGAAACTCAAAAGTGTCTCTGCTTTTCTGCTGGATGAGGCTTCCCCTAAAGGAAGAAGAGCCACTGTCTGGAAAGAACAAAAGGGGGGAAAAAAAACTTTCATCAAGTGAAATATTATCCCACTACAGCAGCATGGCGGAGTACGTGGGCAACCAGGACCATGGCAGGTGTGGAAGATACTGTCATTGCTTCTCCCTTTGGGCCCCTCTGTCCCCAGGTTTATGACCCATTCTCCAAACCTGGATCAAGGAGTCCCATCTGAAGGGTGTCACAAGCAACCAGTTCTATGAGAGCCAGGGTAGAGAAGCTGCAAGAACACAGCATCCAGGCAGCCTGGGTCCATGCCCAGACCCCAGCTTTGCCAGCTCGGTGTTCATGGTCAGGTCATTTAACCTCTCTGTTTCAGTTTCCCCATCTGTGAAAAGGGGAAATATAGTACCTTCCTCATGTGGTGACGAGCCTGATCAAATGCAGCAGGCCTTGTACAGTGTGTAGCAGACTGCCTGGCCCTGGTCAGCACTGTATGACGGTTGGCTGCTATTATTGTTGTCATTGGCTTATCCAAGGGGTGAGTGGATTTCCTTGGAATCCCATCACACAGGGCCCTTGAGCAGTTAGTTAACTAGCAGAAGGTCAGGGCACCCATGCCTGGCCTCTGGCATTACTCCTCAGCTGCTTGTCAAAGCTTCAAAGGGACTCTCTTAGTGTCCTTTTATTTCAAGAAACAGAAACTCATCAGGAAAGGAAATTCCTGGGAAAAACAGAACTGGAGGGCCAGCAGTAATCCAGGCCTCCTGGATTACACATTAAGAGTAAGTGGGGACTGGCGCGGTGGCTCACACCAGTGATCCTAGCACTTTGGGAGGCCAAGGCAGGTAGATCACTTAGGCCCAGGATTTTGAGACCAGCCTAGGTAACGTAGCAAGAACCCCATCTCTACAAAAATAAAAATAAAAATTAGCCAGGTGAGGTGGTGCATGCCTGTAGTCCCAGCTACTCAGGAGGCTGAGATGGAAGAATCACTTGAGCCCAGCAAGTGGAGGCTTGCTTCTTTCTCCTGCTCCCTCTGCAGTTGGCTTTCCTGCTTCAGTGTGTGCCAGTCCAACGTGGCAGGTTCCCTGGGCTTGAGGTTACCTGCTGCAGGGACCCACTGGGGTCTTCTGACAGCCATTGGCATTGTTTCTGTTGTCAAAGCCTCCATTTGGTTCAGGTGTCTTCACCAAACCCCAGGTGACTCCAGGTGAATCCTGAGAGTCTACGCCCATTTTGAGAGTCCTTGCCAGTGACAGGCATATGACCCAGTTCCGGCAAAGGAGGTATCAAGGAAGTTTACTGGGAGCTTCTGGGAAAGGTTTCGTCGCTGATGAAAAAGAGACCCACGGGAAGATGAGAGAGCATGGAGCCCAAGGGATGATGAGTAATGAGGCTGAGCTTGTGAGAAGGGCCCACCTCCTTAGGAAGTCCCACATGTCCTTGCAGAGAAGGCTGGACTGCATGAGGGGACAACGGGGACCCACTGAATTGCTGACTTTACAATACAGAGAATGGATTAAAGGGGGAGGGTTTGGGAGCAGGACACCAGTTAGGAAGCAGCCAGATGAACTGCAATCATGCTGAGGCTTAGAGGGAAGTTTCTACAAGCTGGAGCACAAGAGGAGATGGGGTGATAGGGAGGTAGAATTGCTAGCTGGCTGTTCTCAGGGGTCTCAAGAACTTGTACCCCAATGCTACGATGTCCTCAGAAGCTCCATTCTGGGCTGTCTACACAGGTCCAGTTACACTGGTAACTCAGATAGAAACACATTTCCAGAATCAACATTTTTCAGCAAACGGGACAAAACTGTTTTATTTAAACTAATGGTCCAACTATCCAATTTTGCTTTGTGCTATGTGAGCACAATTTGTCTGCCACACAGACCTGATTCAGCCTTCAGTGGGGCTGGGCCAGTATATCACCAGTGAAACCTACACGCAAGACACATCCCTTCCCGGTGGCTAAGTGCACCGTTTCAGGAAAAGGCCAGGTTGAAAGTGCACATACGTGATTTACTGCTGACTTTGGCAAGAGTTGTACAGCAGAGACACTGCTCAGCTCCTCACAGGTTTAGAAATAAGCCCACATTAAGAGTAAGTGGGGGCTGGGCGCGGTGGCTGACACCTGTGATCCTAGCAATTTGGGAGGCCAAGGCAGGTGGATCACTTAAGCCCAGGATTTTGAGACCAGCCTGGGTAACGCAGCAAGACCCTCATCTCTACAAAAAAAAATTTAAAAATTAGCCAGGTGTGGTGGTGCATGCCTGTAGTCCCAGCTACTCAGGAGGCTGAGATGGAAGAATCACTTGAGTCCGGGAAGTGGAGGCTGCAGTAAGCAGAGATTATGCCATTGCACCCCAGCCTGGGTGACAGAGAAAGATTCTGTCTCAAAAAAAAAGTCAGTGGGAAGAGAGAGTGACCTGCTCAGAACCAAGCAAGGGTAAAGAGTGACAGATGGCAGAGAACAGAGCAAGCAAGGGAGGATACAGGGACAGATAATAGGAGGATTTGCTCCTGGTGGACAATACAGGTGGTTCCCAGCCAACTTTATTATTAACACATTCTCACTGAAAAATAAAATTACCTCCCCAACACACACACACACCCCTCAGTTTCTAAGGGTAACCTGTTTGGATTGATTCCTCCCATAGTCTTTCTGTACATAATCAAATATATGTATGTGTGTCTACATCTTTTTAAAAAGTCATTTGTGAGCCAGGCATGGTGGCTCATGCCTGTAATCCCAGCACTTTGGGAGGCTGAGGCGGGTAGATCACTTGAGGTCAGGAGTTCAAGACCAGCCTGGCCAACATTGTGAAACCCCATCTCTACTAAAAATACAAAAAATTAGCTGGGCTTGGTGGTGTACGCCTGTAATCTCAGCTACTCGAGAGGCTGAGGCAGGAAAATTGCTTGAACCCAGAAGTCGGAGGTTGCAGTGCAACCTCTGCACCACTGCATTCCAGCCTAGGTGACAGACACTCTGTCTCAAAAAAAATAAAAAATAAAAAAAGTGGTTTGTGTAGTATCATCATATTTAGTGCCTTTCTCGGTGAATGATACAACTTGGACATTCTTCCATGTCAGATAGCTCTACCTCATTCTTTCTGGTGACTTCATAGTGTGCCAGCATGAGTCTATGCCACAATTTACTTAGCATAGCTCCTAGTGCTGGGCATTGAGGTTGGTGACCATTTTTCACCATTACAATTAATCAGCAATGAAAACCCTTGGACTTTCTGTTCCTGAGCACATGTGTGAGTTGTTCTGCATGATGATCTATTTCTATAAGCTGATTTTCCAGCCTCACTTTCATTGATGTGCCTGGAAAGTCAGTAGCATGACAGACTGGGGTCTTGGTCACTGACCAGGGACAGTCGAATATTTTTAAACTGTCGTTATTTACCCATTCAGCCAGAAAGAATAAAAATGTAATGCCACGGGAATTCTCAGAACAGTATCCTCTCCTCTTTGAATTCAGGCTTTCAGAACTAGACAGGCTAATGCTCCCACAACTCAGGTTCAGGCCACACTGGGTACTTTGTCACATACTAGTTCACCTGATCCCCGAGTTGGTCCTGGAAAATAGGTATTATTAGCATAGAAATGCTAATAATTTTTTTGACACATGAGGAAACTGAGGCTCAGAGAAGACAAGACATCTGCCCAGGGTCACACAACTCATAAATGGCAGAGGATTCAGAAACCAAAGACAAAGGTGATGGAATCCTGCCTTCTTTCTAAATCCGTGATGTAGGCTAGATCATGGTGCCTCTTCAGAAGTTTACAGTGGACAGTTAGCCAAAAAAGCAGGTGAAGTGAACATCTGCCTAGGTGACTGAGTTTTCAGGATATATTAGTTTTCTCCCGCTGCTGTGACAAATTGTCCCAAACTTCATGGCTTAGAACAACACAGTGAACTATCTTCTTACAGTTCTGGAGGTCAGATGTCCAAAACAGATCTGCAAATGCCTTCCCACCTCCAAATCATAAGGCAGACCCAAACTTGCCTTTTTGTGGATGCCAAGAGCTCCTTCTGGATGCTCTGGCTGAGACTCCATTCCTTTCCTTTTATAGCTCCTAGAGGCTGCCCACATTCCTTGGCTACTGACCCTTGTCCAGCAACTGTATCATTCTGATCTCTACTTCTATCATCACATCTCCCTCTCTAACTCTGACCCTCCCGCTTCCCTCTTGTAGGAACCCTTTTGACAACATTGGACCCACCAGGAAAATCAAGGATAACCTCCCCGTCCCAACATCTTTAACTTGATCCCATCTGCAAAGTCCCTTTTGCCACGTAAAGTAACCAGTTCTGGGGATCAGGTTGTGAACATCTTTGGGCAGCCATTATTCTGCCTATCACAGAAGGGGGTTCCTAGCTTAGTGATTTAGAGCAAGGGCCCTGCAAAGACCCCAGATTCAAATACTTTGTCACTTGCTAGCAGATCCAGGTACCTAACTTCTCGGAGTTTTAACAGCCTCATCTGAAAAACTAGAATAATAGAATCTTCCTTCTAGGGCTGTTTTGAAAACCAAATAACACAATGTATGCAGTGCACGTGAAACACAGGGTTCAATAAATGGTAGGGAAGATTCAGAGAAACTAACCATGTAGAGGGAGAGGGCTGTGGAGGAGAGGAGGATAAGGAGAGACATGCTTCCTTTGGTAGCTTCTTCAGTTTTGCCTGGGCCTCAGCTTTGCCTGAGAATTTCGTCAGTCTCTCCCCAGATCAGCCAGGGTGAGCCTGCTTAAATGGAACACTCTGAAGATGATATCCTGTGATAAACAAGACCTGCCCAGTTGGGTCTGCAGCAGAGTGGGGCGGGTCTGGGATGATCCTGGCATGGAAAAGTACAGCAGCTCTTTGCCTTCAGATTACGAGCTGGGACAGCTGTTCTGACATGATCACCCCCCCCCCGCCCCCACCCCAGGTCTCTCCAAAGTCCATCTTGCAGAGTCAAATGAAAACCAGATTCCTGGTCTTATCTGAGAGCTACGTGACTGTTTCCTGTCACTCCTTTGGAGCCTGGGAAGGTCCCCACATGCATTGTCTAAACTTTGGGATGAATACACACAGCTCTTAAATGGGAGCATATTATTATAGGTACCTGCCTACACAAAGGGTCCTCCCCATTCACTAAAATCATGGGTTATTATTTAGGGCTTTCATTCATCCAACAAATATTTATTCAGCATTTGCAGGTGGCCAGGCAAGGTGAACATTCTCTCAGGGTGGAGAGTATGTGCAGACAGGAGGAATTATGCTATGGGAGGGAGAGCAGAAGCTCTGGAGTGGATCATCTTGGGTCTAGATCCTGATACTTCCCAGCTGTGTTTTCAGTGGGCAAAATGACCTCACCTCCTTAAGCCTCAGCCTTCTCTTCTATAAAGTGGGCATAACAAATAACCGCCTCCTAGGTTATGAGGATTAAATGAGATGGTTCAGGGGATGTGGGTGGTAACCCCGCGCCTGGTTCATAGCAAGGATGAGGAATAGCAGTTGCTGTCATAGACATGGAGACTGTTTCCCCAAATGCCTTCCCACCCCCAAATCATAAGGCAGACCCAAACTTGCCTTTTTGTGGACGCCAAGGTTCTGTCGAGCTGTTAGGGTGCAAGTAAAGAAGCCAGAATGGCGGGGTGGGGGGAGAAATTTCCGCATGTTACAACTCTGCAGGTATACACACGTGGACACCATATGTACCCATGAATTCCGCCTTTGGAAGTGAACTTGATTGCAGCCTATTTTCGTCTGGAGGCGGTGGATTCCCGGTAGGAGGCGCCTTCAGTCCTCGGCTCGATCCTGTGACGCCAGCCAGCTGCCTATCGGCTTCTCAGTGTTTGAACTTCAAAGGGCTGGACGCTCACCCAAGAAGGGGACCCCGGCCTGACCTCTCTCGGAATTCAAAAAAATCTAAGGCTGAGAGAGGGAATGGGAGCTGGCTCTTCTCTCTGTGTTTAGCATCCACGTTTTTTGGCGGTCTGGCTGTAACCAGCCCACCCTAGTTCGGGCGCCAGAGCAACGCGGTTCCGAGGGCAAATCTCCAAGGGGCGGAGGCAGAGCCGCGGGTAAGAGGCGTCCGCGCCGACTTCGGGTTTGCACTCCCCGGAGCCAGGACTCGGCGGCGGCTCCGGGCCTCCGTGGATCCGAGCAGAGACTGGCTGCCCGCCTGCCACTCGCAGGCTGGGAAAACGCCAGCCGGTGCCTCGCCGGGAAAGTTCTCGGCAAAGCTGGGGATGAGCCCTCAGCAGGGCAGGCTCCCGGTGCAGCGCGCCCCCATCCATTGCCCGGCGCAAGAACCCGGAATGGGCCCCACCTGGGCCGGGACTCGGGCGTGCGATCCCGAGGGTGCCTTGGGGACCAGGCATCGGGTGGGGACCCTGGCCGAGGGCGTGAGCTGACTCAGTTTTTAAAAACTCGCTTCCTCCTTCCCTACTTGTGCCGGTCACTCACCTCGCTGGGAACCAGCCCCCGGCAGAAGGGGGAGAGGGAGGCGGTGGCCTCCCCAGGAAGGAGGAGAGGTGAGTGTCCCGCCAGGTAAAGGCGGGGCGGCTGGCGGAACTGTGCCTCGGCGTCTGCGCCTGGTGTGGGAGGAAAGCGGGTCTCCCAGCTCCACTTAAACCCCTAAAACCTGGGACTTCTGGCTTGAGACATTCCCCGACCACCACCCGTCACACACACGCGCGCGCGCGCACACGCATGCACACCGATTCTCTGGGCCCTAGGCAGGAGGGGGGATCAGGGCTCTATTTTCTCCCGACCCCCTCTTATCCAACTCGGCTGGCAAGGGTTGGGGAGAACTTAGGCCCAGCCCCCGGCACACACTCAGCGCACTCCAGCGGCTTACGCTGGGGAGTGGGTGCCCGCCCCGCTCAGCTGCGATCCCTCGCCTCGGGCCCGGGGGTGGTGCCGAGGGCCGGGAGGGAGGGTCGGCCGGTGGGCGGTGCTTCTCCGGACTGGAGGCCGCTCCTGGCCGGCGCCGCCCTCCGCCTCCCGCGGTCCCTCCCTCCCGCACGCCGGCGCTCCCAGGCCGCGCTTCCTGCGTCCCCAACCCGGTCCCTGAGAGGGCAGTGCGCCCTCTCCACCACTGCGTTCCCTCGGCTGAGAATCCCCCGAACCCCAGCCCCGCGATCGCGGCGCCCCCCGAGGAGGCCGCCCGGGTGGGGCGCGGGGGTCGCGAAGCCCGCAGCCCCGGACCGCCCAGCCGAGACGGAGCCGGACCCGCCGCCTCCCGGGTGAGTCTCAGCCGCCGCGCCTTGCGCCCGCTGCTTCCCGCGGAGCGCTGTGGGTTCCCCACAGGGCCGTGTAAGGGGGCTGAGGCCCGTCTGGGTCTCCTGTCCGTCCGTCTGTCCGCCGAGCGCTTCCCGCCTGGGGTCGACCACCGGGAGGACTCCGCACCCCGCACCCTCTGCGGCCGCGCCCCGCCGGTGCGGGACGCTCCCGCCTCCCGGGCACCGCGCCTGGCCAGCTGGCCTCGGCTGGGGAAGGCAGCTGGCCTTGGGGGCCCCCTGTTGGCAGGAACAGGTGCTATCCGCCCGGCGGGCTTCGAACCCTTGGCTTCGCCAGAAGCGCTTTCAGCGCGTGGTTAGAAGCAGAACTTCTCAGTAGGTCCCAGGAAACCACCTTGGCGCTTTGCTCGCGCATCCCTTACTCTATGGAAGTCGGGGCCTTTTAGGGACTTAGATTCGTGTGTCTGTGTGTGTGTGTGTGTGTGTGTGTGTGTGTGTGTGTGTGTCGCTCTACAAGCAAACACGGGGGTAAAGAATCGGGCATGAGCAAAGTGGATTGAAACTCGAGTCCTTCCCTGAGCGCATCGGTTTCTTCATCTGTGAAACTGACATGACAACGTCCCAGGGTGCGGCGGGGCATTCATGCCCAGCACCCAGCAAGCACTCAGCGGTAAGTTAGGTTACCGGGCCTAGGGGAGAGCAGAGTACAAATCAGATCTCAAATCAGCGCACAAACGGGAGGCGCTTGGCCCGGCGCGCCAGGTCTGCATTACAGGATAATGGTCTCTTTCCCAACCAGGGGTGGGGGCGAGAGACCTGGCCCCTCCCCCACGGTTTCCCCAGGGAGCAGCCCGTGGGGTGTCCTGCGCAGCGCTCCGAGGTGCCTGTGACGGTGCATGGGACTGCGGGTCCTTCCCAACAGCAGGGGAGGTCTGGCTGCTGGGAACCCGGGAGCTGCCGGAGTGGGGTGGGCGGGGATGAGGTGGGCGGGGCAGGGACCCGAAGCGGGAGGTAAGGCAGCGGGTGGAAGGCTTGCCCCTCTAGGACCGGCCGGCTTCTGGCTTTCCTTTTGAACGGGTTACCCGGAGAACAGCTTGTCTAGGGAACTGTTGGCCCTGGGACCGTGAACAGCTTTCACACCCCGGAAACCTGTCACAAGAGGATCCTGACCTATTGGGACAGAGCCCCTGCCCCTCCAAATATCTCACTCCACCAATTGAGAGGTACCCCCAGACTAGGAGAAAAGGCCAAAGAAAGAGAGAGGAGGCTGGTGGTGAACCTGCTCCTCATGGCTTCGGAGCTGACAGCTCTCTGATGGGGTGTCTGGGGCCTGCCCCAGTGACCCAGAGCCCAGAAGCCTCAGGGAGCCCCCAGCCTAGTGAGGGAGTCAGGGATACTCATGACAAGTGTTGCAGAATTGGCGATACAGTCAGGCCACACCACTTGCTGGCTGTGTGACCTGACCTCTCTGAGCCTCAGCTTCTTCATCTGTAAAATGGGATGATGATCTCCAAGGGTGAGGTGGGGTATTTATGCCTAGCACATGAAGTATTCTATAGTAAGTTATGTCACAGGGCTTAGACAAGAACAGAAGAAAGGAAATAACTCAGGAGGTCCTTCTAAGAAAAGAGTATTGGAATATTCATCAGGGAACTGGAGTCCCCCCAGGGAACAGGGGAGGAAGGGTGTCTGGGCAAATCGAACAGCACAGGCAAAGGCACAGCGACAGGAGAGTGCCTGGGGTGTGCTGGGCTGGGGAAGGTGCTCAGGCAGTGGAGGGTGTGGAAAAGTAAGGGGAATGGAAGGTCCGGAGTGAGCTGGACTGGACAGGTGGGGGCTTTCTTGGAATCATTCAACATATGTTGGCTGAGCACCTTCTGTGGGCCAGGCGCTGTTCTAGGTGCTCAACAAAGATGAACAACATGGAGAAAGATGTCCCTTTCATTCAAGTTCTCTAAGCAGGGAAGTCGTCTGATCCCATCCATATGTTAAGAAGATAATCCTGGCTGCCTGGAAGTTGGCGAGGATCCTAGAGAAGACTCCTAGGAGAGAGAGGCTGGCCTGTGGGTTGGTGGGGGCAGTGGGAATGAATGGGGGAGCTGGATGAGAGGCCCATACAGGAAGCAGAGAGTAATGTGTGGCCTTCACTCATGACTGTTGGTCAAGGGTAAGATTCTGGGGTTCTACATGAGGCCCAAACTGCCAGCCTGGTCTTCTGCCACAGAAAAGTAGTGAGTGAGTGTCTGGGATATTGGCAGGACCCAAGCCCCTCCAGCTGCGACTCTCCGGCTCTCTGGCTCCAGATGTCACGAGGCCTGGGAGTTTCTCTGTCTGCGTGAGGGATGGGAAAGCTGGAGGCAGAGGCCAGCTGGAGCTTCTGGGGCTCCCGTTTTAATAGGTTGTGTTTCTGGTCAACGTTCCTCCCTCCCTCTGCAGGCCTGGCTGTAAACCCCTCAGACTTCTTGGGCTGGAAGAGGCCAGAGTGTGAGGAGCTTTAGTGTGGATTCTCTTCCCCCAGCCCCAAATTAAGGTGGGAGTCATGCAAAAGAGAAGCATTGTCTCCCTGGGTGCTGGGAAAGTTTCAGAAGCTCAGGTGTCTTCTGACCTGGGATGTGGTATGGGGGCTGCTGACTTTGCTTTCACTTTTGTTTCTGCTCTGAAGCTGGGAGGAATCCTCCTCTTGCAGCGAAAGCTGTGAGAATATCCTTCTCCATGCTTCAAGTCTCCCTTTGCTTGGAGGGAAAAGGAAGGTCCTAGAATGTCTCAGGTGGAGGGGACCTTCAGGTCATCAGAGACATCATTCTCATTTGACAAACAAAACTCAGAGAGGGGATGGGACTTACCCAAGGACACACAACAGTTCAGCAGAACTGGGACTGGAACCCAGCCCTCCTGACTCCCTTCTAGGGCCCTTTACTTTAACCCAGGAGACCTGGCCACATTCGGGACCAAGACTGTTTTGGGCCCCAGGTTTCTCAACCTCTCAGTCTTTCAAGCGGCTTCATAGAGTTGAGCTCCTCCCCAGCCTGGACAGGTGGTGCAGCCTCCCCTGCCAATGTTTTATTCTCCCTTCCTCTGGATTGAGCCCTCGCTGCCATGGCCACCCCTCCTGGGAGCTCTTGCTCCTGAGAAAGAAAACAGGCCGTTTGTCTGGAAGAAACAAGCCACCTGTTTGGTTTCCCAATACCAGGCCACACAGCCCTGTCCCTCCCAGACAGCCCCAAGATGCTGACCAGAGATAGCCCTCTGAGGGTCTCTGCTGAGCTCCCCTGACTCTCGACTCCTCCCCTCAGCTCCCGTCTCAAGACTGCTGGTTGGTCCTCACCTTCTATCTGTAGTGTTTACTTGGGCGGAGCAACCTAAAGTCTCCACATTCTCTCTTGCCCTGGATTTATCAGACTTAGCAGCCCTTAAACCTGAATGCGTAGCTTCAGATCTTAGAATATCGGGGCCAGAGGGATCTTAGCCATCAGAAAATCCACTCTGCTTATTTGACAACTGGGAAGACCAAGACCCAGGGAAGAGGAGATTTGCCTGAGATCACAGCCAGGACCAGAACCCGAGGTTCCAGAGTTTGTCTTGAATGATTTTGAGGATGATTCTTGAAAAACAAAACAGGGCACCCTCCCCCTCCAAGATCCCCTTTCTGTCTGCACTTCACACTACCAGGTGTTTTTGTGGCATCCGTGGTGACATGGTCAGGAGGAGTGAGGGCCAAGGGTCCTGAAAGATGAGGTGTGCACATTGAGGAGTGTGTCTGCGCATTTCCAGGTCCTGTCTGTTCAAACTCGCATTAACACCACGGCATGAGCTAGTGAGTGCATTTATCTGGCACTCCCTTAGCCAGACTTGATAATGTGTCTTTGGATGGCAGGCTTTTAAAGTTGTCTTCGTCCACAGATTACAAAAGAAGTATGTGCTCCTTGTAAAAATGAGCAGATGACATCGTGAAGGCTGGCGACCACTGTTAATATGGTGGCGTTTTATTCAGGTTTTTGTTTGCTGAGCTGTTTCATGTCCTGGTTTGCTGTTGCTGCTTTTGAAAAAATAGAGACAAGGTCTCTGTGTGTTGCCCAGGTTAGTCTTGAACTCCTGGGCTCAAGTGATCCTCCCACCTCAGCCTCCCAAAGTGCTGGGATTCCAGGCAAGAGCCACTATGCCCAGCCCGTATCCTGGTTTTTCAACTCGTCATTACAGTGCCTGTTATCTTCATGAGATAATGTGAGTGACTTCACGCAGGATCTAACCTGTGGGTCTCACGTGCTTCCACCCCTTGATGGCTAGCAGGTATTCCCTTGGCCAAAACCCTGTGACGCTGTGCAAAGTGCAAAGACGTTTCCAATTCACCACTGTGGGAGTCCAGAGGGCCGTTTTTCTGCATCGCCGTGGGGTTTGGGAAAGCAATTCTCTCTGAACTCTTAGAAATGGAAGCCACGGGCCATCTGGGCGTGATGCGTGTGACCCAAATTCATACAGAGGGAGGGAGACAGCTTTGTTTCTTCTGACTTTTATGTGTTTATTTTTGCTGTGTTTGTTTTAACCCATCCAAGTGCCGCCACCCCACCATCACTGCCCCTTGCCCCAAATCTCCCTGGGATTAGGCATGGGGTTAGGCAAGTTGCAGGTCTCTAGAAAAATCGGTATTTGGCATGCTCATCTCCAAACCCTGGCTCTTGCAGAGTAGGCGTTTCAATAGCAAAGATGTGCAGAGAATTTGTTTCCTAATCGGTGATTCAGGTAAGACACCCCACCCTGGGAACAGGATGGGGCGGGGTCTCTGTCTCTCTCTACCAGGATCACAGCTTTGTTAATGCCATAAATCATCAGTACTGGAAGTACTTGTATCTTGGGGATTTTCTAAGCTCATGTTCACAGAATGGACAGCCACTTACTAGTGGATTTGATCATCGTTGAGTGGTTTTCCGCTGGATTTTTAAAAGTGAAGTAGAAGACAGTGGACTAGAAAATAGCATGCATTTCCTGTCGCGAGAAATATTCCTTAGTAAAACTTTCAGTTATCTGTTTGTGGATGTGCACTGAGTCACTAGGTAAAAACGTCTCTCCTCCTGCATGGTAAGAACCTTGCGCAATGTAGCTCCGGTTCACTGGCTTTTATACTGTGATCCTGGGAAACCTTGGATGGGTCCTAGAAGCAACTCAGGGGTTTGCAGGGACAGAGCTGAGTGGTGGAGGCAGGGCCGACAGGAAGGAAGCTCGGCTTATGCTAAGGATACAAAACATCCACTTTTAAAACTCTGTGACTTTAAAAATAAAACAGAAAGTTGGAAGCCGTTGTTCGTCTAGCCTCCTCAATTCCTAGAAGAAACTGAGGCCACAAAACAGAGAGGCTGGGGCCTTTGCTGCAGGGGAGGTAGCACTCAGGCCTCACATTGAGGAGAATCTGCAGATGTGGACCCTTGACCCCTCCACAAATGAGCGACTCAAAACACACGTTCACGGTGCAGCCTGTGACCCCCATAGGACACACTGTTGCGTGCACTAGGAATTCATGTTTATCCTAAAGCCTGTCACTCTCGTGCCAACAACCCAATTTATATTGCTGAGATGCACAAAGCATTAATTTTTTCAATGCCACATTTCAAACAAAGAAGAGTTAATAACCCTGTTCTGGCATTTCTTTTTTTGTTTTGTTTTGTTTTTTGAGACAGAGTCTCGCTCTGTTGCTAGGCTGGAGGGCAGTGGTGCAATCTTGGCTCACAGCAACCTACACCTCCCAGGTTCAAGCGATTCTCCTACCTCAGCCTCCCTAGTAGCTGGGACTACAGGCATGCGCCACCACACCCAGCTAATTTTTGTATTTTTAGTAGCGATGGGATTTCACCATGTTGGCCAGGATGGTCTCGATCTCTTGACCTCGTGATCCGCCCGCCTCGGCCTAGGCATGAACCACCACACCTAGCCTTCTTCTTTTTTTAATGTCCCCAGAGCTTTACCAATGGAAGCTTCCCAGGCCCATCCCCTGGCCTGAGAGGCCTTTGGGATGATAAGCCCAGGGTCACCAAATCCTGGCAGAACCTGGCAGAACGAGAACTCACCACAGGGGGCAAGTTCTTTTTTTTAAGATCGTGGACTCACATGATATGCAGTTCTAGATGTCTCCAGGAGGTTTTGCTATTTCCTCAACAGGTAAAATTAGGTGGCTCTAAATCTTGGGCAATTTTATGTCTTTTCCATGTTTTTCTCCTCACATGTGGTCTAGGGAGGGGTGTAGAGAAGCAGGTGGAATTTACTTGCCTTACCTTATCCTACCTTTTCCTGGAACCCACAGGTTGGGCCTGTGCTGGTTAGGGTGTGGGGCATGATTTGTTGATATTTGGTGAGGGAAAATGACTTGATTTTATTTTATTTATTTATTTTGAGACAGAGTCTCACTCTGTTGCCCAGGCTGGAGTGCAGTGGTGCAATCTTGGCTCACTGCAACCTCTGCCTCCTGGATTCAAGCGATTCTCTTGCCTCAGCCTCCTGAGTAGCTGGGATTACAGGCGCATGCCACCACGCCCGGCCAATTTTTGTATTTTTAATAGAGATAGGGTTTCACCATGTTGGCCAAGCTGGTCTTGAACTCCTGACCTCAAGTGATCCACCTGCCTCGGCCTCTCAAAGTGCTAAGATTACAGGCGTGAGCCACCACTCCCAGCCAGAACATGATTTTAAAAAACAAAACAAACACTCAAACTTTCTTAAGTTACCATAAGAGACCTCACATACAGCTTCCTTAAAACTGCCTGCAATTTGGAGAGAAGCAGTTAGGTACTGGAACTGCCTGTGGGTAATTATTGTTTTCAAACAGTGACAGATGCAAATTCTCTTCTTTTGGGGGAAATTGCCTGTAGCTAAACACAGGCGCCATCACTTTAAACAAATCTCCTGATACAATGGTGTGCCAGGCGCTGAGCCCAGGAACGAGGGAGAGTCAGCCCCCGCCCCCCGCCCCGATGGAGCTGATCCCCCACGGGAGGCAGCAGGGATTGTACCTTAACAACATGTGAATAAAGATGAGGAAGCACAGCCCGTGAAGGAGGAGGCTTAACCCAAACTTGGAGAGTCAGGAAGGATTTTCAGAAAGAGTGCAGTCTGAGCTGAAATGGGGAGCGGGGAGGGCAGGTGCAGCCGCCGCCGCCAAAGGTCTTCCTGGTGGAGGCAACTGCCTGTGCAAAGGCCTCAAGGTGTAAAAGAGCTTCGTTAACACAGGCCAATACTGAGTGTAGAAACGCTGCACTCAGGGCAGATGCTGAAGGCAGAGGTGGAAAAAGTATTTTATATAGTTTCTTCTTAAAAGTCATTTTGGGGGCTGGGCATGGTGGCTCATACCTGTAATCCCAGCACTTTGGGAGGCCAAGGCAGGTGGATTACTTGAGGTCAGGAGTTCACGACTAGCCTGGCCAACATGGTGAAACCCCGTCTCTACTAAAAATAGAAAAATTACCCGGTATGGTGGCAGGTGCCTGTAATCCCAGCTACTCAGGAGGCTGACCACAAGAATCGCTTGAACCTGGAAAGCAGAGGTTGCAGTGAGCCGAGATCGTGCCACTGCACTCCAGCCTGGGCAACAGAGTGAGACTCATCTCAAAAAAACAAAAGTCATTTTTCTCAAAAAATTAAAATCGAATAACCGTAGGATCCAGCAGTTTCACTTCTGGGTGCATACTTGTCTTAGTCCATTTGTGTTGCTGTAAAGAAATACCTGAGATTGGGTAATTTATAAAGAAAAGAGATTTATTGGCCGGGTGCAGTGGCTCACGCCGGTAATCCCAGCACTTTGGGAAACCGAGGCAGGCAGATCACGAGATCGAGACCATCCTGGCCAACATGGTGAAACCCAGTCTTTACTAAAAATACAAAAATTAGCCAGGCATGGTGGCGGGCACCTGTAGTCCCAGCTACTCAGGAGGCTGAGGCAGAAGAATGGCTTGAATCCGGGAGGCGGAGGTTGCAGTGAGCCGAGATGGAGCCACTGCACTCCAGCCTAGCGACAGAGCAAGACTCCATCTCAAAAAAGAGAGAAAGAGGTTTATTTAGCCCATGGATATACAGGGCTGTACAAGAAGCATGGCATCAGCATCTGCTTCTAGTGAGGGCCTCAGGCAGAAGGACAGCAGGCGTCATGTGGTGAGAGAGAAGAGGAGAGAAGGAGTGGGGAGCAGACTCTTTAACAACCAGATCTTTGGGCACCAAGCCATTCAAGAGGGATCCACTCCCAACAACCAAACACCCACTAGGCCCCACCTCCAACATTGGGGATCAAATTTCTCTTCTTTTTTTGAGATAGAGTCTTACTCTGTTGCCCAGACTGGAGTGCAGTGGCACAATCTTGGCTCACTGCAAACTCTGCCTCCTGGGTTCATGCGATTCTCATGCCTCAGCTTCCCGAGTAGCTGGGATTACAGGCATGTGCCACCATGTCCAGCTAATTTTTGTATTTTTAGTAGAGATGGGGTTTCACCATGTTGGCCAGGCTGGTCTTGAACTCCTGGCCTCGAGTGATCCACCTGCCTCGGCTTCCCAAATTGCTGGGATTACAGGCGTGGCCACCGCATCCAGCCTGGGGATCAAATTTCAACATGAGATTTGGAGAGGACCAATATCCAAACTATATCAATGCTCAAAAGAATTGAAAACAGGTTTTTGAAGCGATATTTGTACCCCCATGTTTATATGAGCATTCCTCATAATAGCTAAAATATGAAAACAACCCCAGTATCCATCAAAGGATGAGTGAATAAACAAAATGTGGTCTATCCATACAGTGGAATATTATTCAGCCTCCATGTGGAAGGAAATTCTACCACCATGCTGCAACATGGACGAACCTTGAGGACATCATGCTAAGTGAAATAAGCCAGTCACAAAAAGACAAATACTATATGACTCTACTTGTATGAGGAATCTAGACATCATAGAAATGGAAAGTAGAATGTTGGTTGCCAGGGGCTGGGGGAAGAGGAATGGGGAGTTAGGGTTTAATGGGTAAGGAGTTTCAGTTTTGTAAAATGAAAGCGTTCTGTGAATGCATGATGGTGATGGTTGCACAGCAGTATGAATGTACTTAATGCCACTGAACTGTTCATGGAAAAATGGTTAAGATAGTCAACTTAATGTTATGTGCATTTTATCACACTAAAAAGTTGGTGGGTGGGGCAGTCATTTTGGAAACAAGACTCAGATAGTCATTCGGCCATATCATTGCGTTCTCTCTACAGACCAGGTGTTCTTCCAGGCTTCGGGGGGAAACGGTGCCTAAGACAGGCTCAGTTCCTGCCCTCTTGGAGCTTACACCTTATTAGGCAGCAGGGAGGAGTCAGTCAAGTAGGAAACCAACAAGTAAAATAACAAATCAGTAACATGTCAAATGCACTGATCTGAAATCTTTGCCACTTCCCTATGCTGGCGAGATCAAGCCAAGGCTAAGCTCTTTAACTTTCAACACTATAAAGCCCGGACTTCTTAGAGTCGGCCTCGGTTAATCTTTCCAGACCTATTACTGCTGCCTTACCCCCACTTCAACTGCATCAGTCACAAGGAACTACTTTCCACCCCCACCTACCTCGTACCCCTGCTCAAAGCCAGGAACTTTGGCGGCTTTTTTCCTTCCTGTTCTTTCTGCTTTTCTTTCTAGACTGCCCAGAGGCTTTAGAAAACACCATAATTTCAATTCCAGAAGTTTATCCTAAGAAAACAATTAATGAGTATAAGGAGTTCGTTTCGAGACTGTCATTTTTTGTAATAATAGCAACAAAATTAGAAACCCGTTTTGTTTTTAATCTGTCCAGAGATGGTCCTAGCCACGACCCTTTAAATAAATTTTTGTTTAATTTTTGAATAATTTTAGATTTATAGAAAAGTTGCAAAGGTAATATGGGGCATTTTTGTCTACCCTTCACCCAACTTCTCCTAATGTTGGCTTTTTTTTGGGGGGGGGGGAGGGGGGAGGGGACAGAGTCTCACTCTGTTACCCAGGCTGGAGTACAGTGGCGCGGTCTCGGCTCACTGCAACCTCCACCTCCCGGGGTCAAGCGATTCTCCTGCCTCAGCCTCCCGAGTAGCTGGGATTACAGGAATGCACCACCATGCCTGGCTAATTTTTGTATTTTTAGTGGAGACAGGGTTTCACCATGTTGGCCAGGCTGGTCTTGAACTCCTGACCTCAGGTGATCCGCCCACCTCGGCCTCCCAAAGTGCTGGGATTACAGGCGTGAGCCACCACGCCCGGCCTAATGTTGGCATCTTACATAATCGTATTATACTTATCAAAGCTAAGAAATTGACATCACAACTAACTAAACTACAGACTTTATTTTGATTTCGCTGGATTTCCCACTGCATTTTTATTCACCAGGATCCAATTCAAGATGCCACATTGCATTTGGTCATCTTGTCTCCTTAGTATCTTCCGAACTGTGACACTTTCTCAGTCTTTTCTTAAATTTCATGACCTTGAGAACTTTGAAGAGTACTGGTTAGTGTTTTGTAGAACTTCCCTGAATTTGGGTTTGCCTGATGTCTTCTCGTGACTGGACTGGGCCTTTGGGTTTTGGGAAAGAATCCTACAAAGGTGAAGTGTGCTTCTCACTGAATCATGTTAGGATGGAGATAATATCAGTGTAACTTCTTATTGATGACATCAGCCTTGGTCACTTGGTTAAGGTGGTGTCTGCCACATTTCTCCGCTGTAAAGTTACTACAGCCCCTTTTTGGAAGGGCCTTTTTTAACATGAGAGTGAAAGGCAACATTATAAAAGATTATTGAAATGATTTTTAGATTAGGCTCCTAAAATTTAAAAACTTTGATATGTCAAATGATAAACTGGGGACAATATTTGCAACACAGAACAGACAAAGAGTTGTGTTCTGAATACATGCGGGAGCTTTGCTTTTTTTTTTTTTTTTTCCTTTTTTTTTTTTTTTGAGACGGAGTCTCCCTCTGTCACCAGGTCAGAGTGCAGTGGCACAATCTCGGCTCACTGCAACCTCTGCCTCCTGGGTTCAAGCGATTCTTCTGCCTCAGCCTCCCGAGTAGCTGGGACTACAGGTGCGCGCCACCACACCCAGCTAATTTTTGTATTTATAGTAGAGACGAGGTTTCACCATGTTGGCCAGGATGGTTTCCACCTCTTGACCTTGTGATCCGCCCACCTCGACCTCCCAAAGTGCCGGGATTACAGGCATGAGCCACCACGCCCAGCCTGCTTTTCTAGTTAGTAAGGAAAAGCTGAGTGCCCTAGTTGAGAAATGGGCTAAAGAAGAAATGCTGAGGCCGGGCACAGTGGCTGACACCTGCAATCCCAACGTTTTGGGAGGCTGAGGTGGGAGGATTACAGGAGCCCAGGAGGTAGAGGCTACAGTGAGCCGTGACTATGCCACTGCAGTCCAGCCTGGGTGACCCTGTCTCAAAAAAAAGAAGAAGAAATGCTGGTGGCCAATTAGTACATGGGAAAAAAAAGAATCAGTATTCAGCCTCATTGTATTAAAGGAAATGCCAATTAAAACAATGCCATCTTTCACACAGGAAATCTAAAATGTTTTAAAAGTTTTAAAATTTTAATTTAAATAATGCTAACTGGGAGGTAGTGCTTTCAGGAGCTCAGCGTAGAAGTGTAAACTGGAGAACAGTCTGAAAACGCAGGCCCAAACCTTTAAAGCACTTAGCTTTAAAACACTTTTAATTCCAAGATTTTAACCTTGTTATTAATATCTTCAATACCAAGATTTTATCCCAAGGTAACAATTTATGGTTGTATACGGAGTTAATTTCAACAGTATTTTTTATAATAGCAATAAAACTAAAAATCAAATATATTTGCAGCAACAGGGAATTGGTGACATAAATTGCAGCTCTTTCATATACTGAAGTGGTCCTCAACCACTAAAAATTCCAGTACTGATGAATACTGATGATATGAAAGATTGTTCATTATACATCAACTTTTTCAAAATTAAGGTTATACCGGGAGGTGGAGGTTGCGGTGAGCCGAGATTGCGCCACTGCACTCCAGCCTGGGTGACAGAGTGAGATTTCGTCTCAAAAAAAAAGTTAGGGTTATAAAACATATTGCAGCAATATCCCATTTTTGTAAAAAACAAAAAAGTATTTTGTTTACACAGCACACAAGAAAGCATGGAGACCATCATAGATATTTATCAGCAGTTATGGATGGGGGTAGCCATGGGGGGTTTCAACATTCTTTCTGCTAATCTATATTTAAGTAATTTTTATTTCTTAAACAAGCATTGTTTTCATAACAAAACTGTTATTGATAACACCTTCTCCTCCCATCTGGAACTTTAATGACCTGTGCTGAAGACCCATAGGCTTGTTATGCATCCCACAGGGATTACTGCCAGGCAAGGTGCTTTGGGAACTGTAGAGAGCTTTGAAGACATCGGCTGCCACTCCTGGTGGTTGGTTTACCCTTCAAACTTCGAGTATCTGGGCCTCCCTTCTTAGACTTAGGAAGCTGAGATAGGAGCATGGTGGAAGCCACAGCAGCCGACTCATAGGCAACTGTGAGAAAATACTCACCCAAGGCTGGGCGCGGTGGCTCACGCTGTAATCCCAGCACTTTGGGAGGCCAAGGCAGGCGGATCACTTGAGGAAGGAATTTGAGACCAGCCTGACCAACGTGGTGAAACCCCGTCTCTACTAAAAATACAAAATTAGCTGGGCGTGGTGGCAGGTACCTGTAATCCCAGATACTCGGGAGGCTAAGGCAGGAGAACCCCTTGAACCCAGGAGGCGGAGGTTGTAGTGAGCCAAGATCAGAGCACTACACTCTAGTCTGGATGACAGAGTGAGACTCTGTCTCAAAAAAAAAAAAAAAGAAAAGAAAATACTCGCCCAGCATTGTATTTTATATGTACGTACGTAATTTTCAATTTGAACACAGTTTGATGAGTTTTGACACACAAGCAGTCATGTAACCCCCAGCACAATCAAGATGTAGCAAAGTTCCATCACCCCCCAAAATTCTCTCCTGCTGCTTCTTTGTAGTCTTTCCTGTCTCCACCCAGCAGCCCACTGATCTTTTTTCTGTCCTTATAGTTTTGCCCTTTCCAGGATATCACGTAAATAGAATCATACAGTATGGTGCCTTTGGAGTCTGGCTGCTTCTACTCAGTAGAATACATTTGAGATGGCTGGGTGCGGTGGCTCACGCCTGTAATCCCAGCACTTTGGGAGGCCGAGGCGGGTGGATCACGAGGTCAGGAGATTGAGACCATCCTGGCTAACACGGTTAAACCCCGTCTCTCCTAAAAATACAAAAAATTAGCCGGGCATGGTGGCGGGCGCCTGTAGTCCCAGCTACTCGGGAAGCTGAGGCAGGAGAATGGCATGAACCCGGGAAGCGCAGCTTGCAGTGAGCCGAGATGACGCCACTGCACTCCAGCCTGGGCGACAGAGCGAGACTCCATCTCAAAAAAAAAAAAAAAAAAAAAAAGAATACATTTGAGATTTCCCCATACTGCATTTATTCCATGGTATGAATGTGCAGGACCACAGTTTACTTATCTCTTCACCTGTTAAAAGGATATTTGGATTGTGTCTACTTTTTTGTGATTACGATTAAAGCCGCTATAAACATTCAGAGGTTTTAGTATCAACATATGTTTTCATTTCTCTTGGGGAAATACCTAGGAGTGGAATTATTGGGTTTGTATGTGAGTGTATGTTTATCTTTATATGAAATGACTAAACTTAGGAGGTTAGGGCCAGTTCCTCCAGCCAGCACCAGGGCTATGCAGGGACCTAATGAAACATTGATAATATCCTCCCCTCCCATTTGGAACTTCAGTGACCTATGTTGAAGACCCGGTGAAACCATCTGTCTTTTCTGGAGTGATGCTTTCACTTTGCCAGCTGATGTGGGTTTCACCCTGCCGGTAGGAGGTTGACCACCTCCCCATTGATGACTCTCCCTTTCCCATATCACAGGCATGGAAATGATAATGAGTAGTGATAGTTCTTAACTTAAATAACTTTTTCATTAACTCTTTTTCTTTAATTAGGAAACTAATATATGCACATGGTATAAAAAAATCAAATGGTGTAAAAGGATGTCCAATGAAAAAATATACATCTCCCTCTCATTCCAGGCTCCCAGTCCCTTATACGAGAGTAGCCACCATCTGCTATTTCTTGTATATACTTCTAGAAATTGTCTCTGCATATAATGATGCTTTTAGATGCTGCTTTTAGATGTTTGCCTGGTCATCAAAGCAATAAAGTATTATAGTGGTCAGGATCATTATGAAATTGTTGGGTAATTTCAAACTTGTAATAACTCCTATGAGGGTCCTCAATCACCTTTAAGGACCCACTAACCACCTGAAATGGTCTGTCAAGCATTCTCTGTCAAGTATTCTATCTCTGCATTTTTCTGTGGCAGGTCAGTAGCTTTCATCAGATTCTCAAAGGGGTCTATGCACCAAAAGAAAGAAGGGGAATGGGGAAGAAAAGAAGGAAGGAAGGACTGTAGAGGCAATCTTTTACAGACAAATGGTAGATAAATGTATAATGAGCTTGGATACATCTGCAATTAGCTGTAACTCAGAATGTATAAGTTCCAATTTTATGTATTATTGCCCCTTGGTTTTATGATTGGAAGCTGGTAGAACCACTGATTTAACAGCATAGGCTGTTTTATCTTGGGCTAAGAGGCACTGTGCCTGGCTGAGCCAAGAGAGACGAAGGCCATGGAGTTCTTCAACCTTGCCTGTGTGTTTGTACTGACTCACTGCATCTGAGGAAGTCTGTTTGTAGCTTAGAACACGCGTACTGTCTCTCCCAGGGTGAGCCAGTGACTGGGAACGTCTCACAGAAAGGAGCAGACAAACTTGCTTCCCACAAGAGGGCTTCAGGCTGAAAAATATTCAAAAAGAGTTTAGGGGAATTCCTGGGAGTCAGAGCCATATCCGGCTCATGATAAAAGTTACAGATATTTGGGGACTACCCTTATTAGAGTCAATATCTGGAGGTGGAGTGGGGAGCAACTAAGCTTTCCCATCACTCTTAAGTCATTTGATGCTCAAAATAGTTCTATGTTGGGGAAACCGAGGCAGGAGTATGCTAGCTACATACAGTGCAAACTACCCCACATCTGAAGGACTTAAGGCACTCCAGTTACATTTTCATATATTGTGTGGGAAGGTGGGGTCTTGGCTCCACACAGTCATTCAGGGACCCAGGCTTCTATCTTCAGCACTTCCTCTCCAAGGGTTTAGTGAGCTAATAACAGGGCCCACAGCTAGAAAGTGAGGGAGTCGGGATTTGAACCCAGCCAGTCTCATTCTGAACTATGATGCTATGGTGAGAAACAATAGTACTGGCATCTAACTAGATCTACCTGGCATGTAACTTCAGAACTGGGAAGTGGGAGATAACTTGGGATTCTGAGAACATTTGTTCCTTGTTGCCAAGGAATCAAGCTCTTCTTTTTAAGGAGTGAGATGGGTAAATCTGAGAGACTTTTTTTTTACTTTGTCTTCAGGTGAGAATTTTCAGATTCAACACATAAAAATGAGAGCCTTTTCCCCCCAAAAGTTTGCCCCTGAAATAAACGTGCATGAGACTATGTTGCCTGGTGCTTGGGTCCTTTCATTAGCAAATATCAACCCCCAAAAGCTGATCGCCCTTCCACCATGTTACTGCTCATTGCAGGGAGGAAGTTTGAGACATTTCAGCAACCTGATTAAAAGATTTTTTCCCAGTTGAAATGTCTTCTTGTAGAAACAACCCAAATGTCCCATATAAAAGCCTGTGGTTTCTACAAGGTTATACAAGGGGAACACCACATGGCCATTCAACATGGCAATGACACAGAAGGCTCTGAAAGACATAGAAAGATGAGTCTAATTTGCTAATGTAAAAAGGCAGATTACGAAGCTGTCCATTTTTTATTTCAAAATTCCCTAATACACAAAGAATAAAAATTTGACTATTTACTATAATGTTTCCAATGTTTATTCCTAACAGATTACAAGTAATTTTTATTCCCTCTCTCCCTGTCTTCTCTTTTCTAACCTGTACTTTCTGAGTTTCCCACAGAGAAACATGTATGACTTTGTATTAAAGTAACCGCTTTAAGTTCAAATGGTCCTAATAATCTGGGTGACCTTGAGCCATGGCTCACTTTCTCAAAATGGGGAGAATAGTTTTAGGATTTTGTGAAGATTCAACTATAAATGTACTTAAAACAGTACATGCTCAATACATTTTTAGGTGTTACTGTCATAATTATTTTTGAAAATCTTTCCATTCTAGTAAGTCCATTCCAAATCCAAGCCAAGCACACCTGAGAGTCGTGGGGCTTTATCTCAGAATGCCTGGGAGTACAGACCCATGAACAAGCCAACTTCCTCCTTTCCCTCCTCTCCCCCAGCCCTCTGCTGCAGGGCAAGGTAAAGCTAGGTGCCTGGGATACTGCTGGGTTTTTTTTTATCTTTTTTTTTTTTGAGATGGAGTCACTGCAACCTCCGCCTTCCAGTTTCAAGCGATTCTCCTGCCTCAGCCTCCTGAGTAGCTGGGATTACAGGTGCGCGCCACCACGCCCGGCTAATTTTTGTATTTTTTGGTAGAAACGGGGTTTTGCCATGTTGCCCAGACTGGTATCAAACTCCCAGGCTCAAGTGATCTGCCCACCTCAGGCTCCCAAAGTGCTGGGATTATAGGCGTGAGTCACCACCACACCTGGCCTATTTTAACCAATTTTAAGTGTACAATTCTGGGACATTAAGCATATTTACAGTGCTGTGTGACCATCGCCACTGTCTTTTTCCAGAACTACTACATCATCCCAAACTGAAATGGAGGCAGGTTTTCTTTTTTTGAGACGGAGTCTCGCTCTGTCGCCCAGGCTGGAGTGCAGTGTTGCGATCTCGGCTCACTGCAAGCTCCGCCTCCCGGGTTCATGCCATTCTCCTGCCTCAGCCTCCCAAGTAGCTGGGACTACAGGCGCCCGCCACCACGCCTGGCTAATTTTTTGTATTTTTAGTAGAGACGGGGTTTAACCGTGTTAATCAGGATGGTCTCGATCTCCTGACCTCGTGATCCGCCCGCCTCGGCCTCCCTAGAGGCAGGTTTTCTAAATGCTTGCATGAGTGTTTCTCCATCTTCAGCTTGTGTTAGAATCCTCTGGGGTGGGGGGCTTGTTAAAACATAGATTGCTGGGTCTTCCCTCCTCCTCCACCCCCTGCCACATCCCCCACCCCCAACTGCTGATTCAGTAGGTCTGAGTGGGTCCCCAGGATTTGCATTTCTAACCAGCTCCTGGGTGACGCTGATGCTGTTGATCTGGGGCCACGCCTGGAAGACCGCTGTTTTAGATCAAAAGGTTTGCAGGTCAGAGTGGATGACGGCATCCTTCCAGGTCAATGAGAGAAGCCAAACTTCTATGACCTATGGGATAAGGGGTTTGTTATAGGAATTAGATCTTATGCATTCATAGGGGGGCAGAAGAAAGGAAGGTGGAAGAGTTGCCGGGGACCAGGGGCATCGCCACCTGGCCCTGGGTACACGGGTAAACTGGTGGAGAAGTCTACAGCCAGCCGTTGTCTGGTCCATCCCCAGCCAAGTGTCCGCGGGGGGGCCTCGGCTGCTGTTGGTTAACAGGACCAGCAGTCAGGAGAAAGATCTGGATGCAGAATGGAGGACACGCTCGAATGTGCTGGAACCCACGGGGCTGTCTCTCACCTCATCCAATCATGATGACCTCTAAAGTGTAATGGCCGCTGCTTCACTTCCATCTCCCAGCTTTCCACAGATTCCTCTTTTGACCAATTATAACCCAGAACCAGTCAGAGAAGGGTATTCTGGGAAAAGTAGTTCCAGCATAACAGAGCCGGCACAGCAGGAACTACCACAGCTGATGAATCAGTCCTTGCCGCGGAACCTCCTCCTTGAACCCACAGGTGGTTTCTGGGGCTTTGCTGGGTGTTCCCTGACTCTCTTGACAGGACCTTCTAGTAGAAACAGATGTGGTCCATCCCAACAACCCCTTGCTCAGATCATCAGCTGAGAACTTAATAAAAACAGATTCCCAGGCCCCAGCCCAGGCCTGCCGAGTCAGACTTCAGCAGTGGGACTCAGGAATCAGATTTTCAAACAAGCTCTCTAGCTGGTTAAGATACCTAGCCAGGTTTGGAACTTCTGATGTATGGAAAAGAAAGTGGACTCTGTCCAGGCACAGTGGCTCACACCTGTAATCCCAGCACTTTGGGAGGCTGAGGCAGGTGGATCGCTTGAGCCCAGGAGTGCAAGACCAGCCTGGGCAACATGGCAAAACTCCATTTCTGCAAAAAAGAAAAAAATACCAAAATTAGTGGAGCATGGTGACACGTGCCTGTAGTCCCAGCTACTTGGAAGGCTGAGGTGGTAGGGTCACCTGACCCTGGGAGGTCAAGGCTGCAGTGAGCCAAGATTGTGCCACTGCACTCCAGCCTGGGCAACAGAGTGAGTGAGACCCTGTTTCAAAAAAAAAAGGAAGGAAGGAGGAGGGAGGGAGGAAGGAAAAGAAAGGAAAGGAAGGAAGGAGAGAGAGAAAGAAGAAAAAAAGAAAAAAGAGAAGAAGGAGAGAGAGAGAGACAGAGACAGAAGAAAAAGGAAAAGAGAAAGTAAGTGAACTCTGGGGCTAGACAGCCATGGGTTAGAATTCTGGTTCCACCAAGTGCCAGCTTTGTGATCTTGAGCAAGTGACTTAACCCTTTATGATCCTATATTGTCTACAAGAGTTCCTCCTTTTCTATCATTTCACTCTCCACTGTTTCAGTTACCCATAGCCAACTACAATCTGAAAATATTAAATGGAAAATTCCGGAAAGATATGATTCATAAGTTTTAAATTGCATGCCATTCTGAGTAGTGTGATGAAATCTCACACTGTCCCACTCTGTCCTGCTCCAGACGTGAATCGTCTCTTTGTTCAGCAGATCGGTGCTGTCGACACTACCTGCTCATTGGTCACTTAGGAGCGGTCTGGGTTAGCAGATCAGAAAACGTCGTATGTGTAAGGTCGGGTGCTGTCTGTTGTTTCAGGCATCCACTGCGGGTCTTGGAACGTATCCCCGAGGATATGTACTCAGCTATTAAATGGGCTCAATGCCTACCTTTTTCATGGAGGGTTGTGGGAACCAAATGAGGCCATGTGTAACAAACTTCTGGCAGGTGAAATATTGTTGTGCTTAATCCAGTTAATAGTTGTGCCTAGACATGCCTAGGGAGTAGGTCAGATGGGCCCAGCATCTCCTCTTTCTGCTTAGGAATCTGGGGTTTAACCTGATCATATTCTTTTTTTGAGCGAAACGGAGTTTCGCTCTTTTGCCTAGGCTGGAGTGCAGTGGCGCAATCTCGGCTCACTACAACCTCTGCCTCCCAGGTTCAAGCGATTCTCCCACCTCAGCCTTCCGAGTAGCTGGGATTACAAGCGCACACCACCACACACGGCTAATTTTTTGTATTTTCAGTAGAGACGGGGTTTCACCATGTTGGCCAGGCTGGTCTCGAACTCCTGACCTCAAATGATCCACCCACCTCAGCCTCCCAAAGTGCTGGGATTACAGGCGTGAGCTACTGCGCCTGGCCAAACTGATAGTATTCTTAACACAGATTGTTTTCCTGCCATCATGAAAACTAGACTTGCTTTAAAGTCTTTAGAGTCTCAGTTCATATTCCAGGCATTGTTTTATATAAATATCATCTGTTTATTTTTTCTTTAAGCAAATTTCACAAACTCCATCTAAAAAAAAACACACACAAACAAAATTCATCTGTCAAAGAAGAGCCTTTCAACTTCTAGTTCTGTTTATCTAAAAACACCCTTTCTTCAACCTGGAATCTTGGACATTTTGCCACATGCTGAACGTTTCTATGAATTTCTTTTTGTGTCTGTCACCTTGACGTTAGTTGTCACCTTAACTAGGTAAGACTTAGGTTGTGGTCTGCATGAGTAGAACAAGCTAGTTTTTCAAGAAAGCAAGTTGGAAGGTTTCATAACATCTGCTCTTCAATGGGTTAAGGCAGTGCTCCGGGGCCAGGCCATCTGATAAAGGGAGTGGTAACTTTGAAGTGTGGCTTATAAAGAAGCTGTTATTTCCACAGCAAGCGAAAGCAGCAGTAAAGAAAATAGGGTTTTGCAGTTCTGCTGGAAGGAGGATGGGGAAGGTCAGAAATCAGGGCGGGAACTTCGAGAGCAGCTGTCAGCACTGGGCAAAGGCTGAGACAGGTGAGCATTGGGCATCTCTGAATGACATGCAGGGTTCTGTGCCTTAGACACACTTCTGTAGCCTTCGTTGATAGAATCCCATCATTTTCCTTTTTCTTTTTCTGATGGATTTCACTCTCTTGTCCAGGCTGGAGTACAGTGGCTTGATCGTGGCTCACTACAGCCTCCACCTCCTGGACTCAAGCAATCCTCCCACCTCAGCCTCCTGAGTAGCTGGGACTATGGACACGCTGCCACCACGCACAGCTATTCTTTAGTTTTTGTAGAAACCGGGTCTTGCTGTGTTGCCCAGGCTGGTCTCAAATTCTGGAGTCACGTGATCCTCCTGCCTTAGCCTTCCAAAGTGCTGGGGATTACTGACATGAGTCACCACAACCAACCCCCTCATTTTCCTATATCGGTCTCAACTCTGAAGTGTTTCAACC
The DNA here is from genome assembly GCF_029281585.2 of Gorilla gorilla gorilla. Lineage (NCBI taxonomy): Eukaryota > Metazoa > Chordata > Mammalia > Primates > Hominidae > Gorilla > Gorilla gorilla. Next base: position 225,014,629 of record NC_073224.2, on the reverse strand, counting down.
TGGAGACCTAGGTAAATTTCATTCATTATTTGAGATTTTCCTATATCAGTAAAGGGCTCAGGTTGCCATACAAATATCATACACTGGGTGGCTTACACAATAGAAATTTATTTTCTTGAAGTTCTGGGGGGTGTAGTTTAAGACCCAGCAGTGTTCAATTTCTGGCGAGGGCTCTCTTCCTGGCTTGCAGATGGCCGCCTCCTCACTGTGCCCTCACATGAACTTTCCTTGATGCATGTGTGCAGAGAGAGCTCTCTGGAATCTCTTTTATAAGGGCACTAATCCCATTTGACCACCTTCATGACCTCATCTAACCTGAATTACCTACCCAAAGGCCTGTCTCCTAATATGTTGGGAGTTAGAGCTTCATATGAATTTTGGATGGACACAGATATTCAGTCTGGACAGCATCCTACCATCCTTTTGGTCGCTGACACTAAAATCCTCTGTCCCCTTCATCTCTCCTGCCCAAATCAAACTCATCACAAGTTCTTCTCCATTGGTCAACTTTGACTCTAAACTAGGGCCGTAGGCTGGGTGCAGTGGCTCACGCCTATAATCCCAGCACTTTGGGAGGCCGAGGCGGGTGGATCATCTGAGGTCAGGAGTTCAAGACCAGCCTGGCCAACATGGCAAAACCCCATCTCTACTAAAAATACAAAAATTAGCTGGATGTTGTGGCGAGTGCCTGTAATCCCAGCTATTTGGGAGGCTGAGGAAGGAGAATAGCTTGAACCTGGGAGGCAGAGGTTGCAGTGAGCCGAGACCATGCCACTGTACTCCAGTCTGGGCAATAAGAGCGAAACTCCATCTCAACAAATAAATAAATAAAATAAAATAAAATAAACTAGGGCTGTAAGCTCCTAAGTGGTTTTCTGTTCCCCTTCTATCTTGCCCATCCTCCAAGGTGATTTCTGCCTCAGGGCCTTTGCACTGGCTACCTCTGTGTATTAGTCTGTTCTCATGTGGCTAATAAAGACATACCCGAGACTGGGTAATTTACAAAGGAAAGAGGTTTAATTGACTCACAGTTCCACATGGCTGGGGAGGCCTCACTGTCATGGCAGAAGGTGAATGAGGAGCAAAGTCATGTCTTACACGGTGGCAGGCAAGAGACAGAGCTTGTGCAGGGGAACTGCCATTTATAAAACCATCAGATCTCATGAGACTTATTCACTACCAGGAGAACAGCATGGGGGAAACTGCCCCCATGATTCAGTTATCTTCACCTGGCCCCGCCCTTGACACATGGGAATCATTACAATTCAAGGTGAGATTTGGGTGGGCTCACAGCCAAACCATATCACTCTGCCTGGGACTTCCCCACCTCCCCAGTCTGCTGCCACCTTGTCAGTCTCAGTGAAAATGTTGTCCTCTCTGAAAGCCCTTTCTTGATCACTCTGTCAAAAGAACCCATCTTCCACCTTGACTCTTACATTCTTCTGTTTTCTTTTCCGGACATCTTGTGATAGGTTATCCCTTTACTTGTTTGTCTCTTTCAGGAAAAGAGAAGCTTTGTGAAAACAGGCCTTTGGCTTGTTCACTTCTGTGTTCGTAGTGCCCAACAACCCAGTGGTTGCTCAGTCAATGTTTATTGAAATGAATGAATGAAGTCAACAGAGATTTGTTGAGGCTTCCTGTGAACAGTCCTATGCCCAGTGTTAGAGGAGTCCCAGATAAATATAAAAAGCCCCAGAGGCAGCAGTGAGAACACAGGTGTTCAGCCCTGCGTGTTAAACTTTAGTTAGAGAGAGAAAGCGGGAATGAAACCAGCACCCTCAAGACGACTCTAAATGGCCGGTAGCAATCGGCTGATACAAACAACCTGCATGAACAGAACTTGAGAGCCACTCCCCGCTGGCCATGGCAGGAGGCTTCTGGAAGAAAGGGGAATAGAACCGGATGTGGAAGGAGAGGCCTTCAGGATGGGGTAGGGGAGGAGAGAAAGGCAAGACACAGAGAGTGGAGGGCTGCAGAGGCTGGAAGATAGACCCAGGACCGTTTCCCTCCTTGGACATGTTCAGGACATTACTCTGGTCTTCCCCTGAGAGAGAACATGTTTTTCTCCACCCTGCATCATTGGTGCCTGGTACAGGGCCCTGCACAAAGTGCGTGTTCAAGGAATTAAAGAATTCAGGTTGGATGAGGTAGTTCACAGCCTCCCTGGGGAGCTGGGGCTTTATCCTGTGGGCTGTGAGGGACACTGAAGTTCTGATAGACACAGTGACTGGAGGGTTGGCATGGCTGGGCCTGAAAGCCAGGGAAGACTTAGAGGAGTCAGTTATCACCATCAGCCAGGCCTGAGAAGTGAGAAGGAGATGGATGAGGCAGGAAGAATCACTGAAAAGGACTTTGACAAAAAGAAGCAACATATTTGGGAGCCAACTGAACGTGGATATGGGCGGGAGTTGCCGATGTCTGAAAGGAGCCAGTGGGGGATATTAAGGAGAGAGTCTGGCCAGATGGGAGGCAGCAGGGAGTAGTGGGGATTGTGGCAAAGTGGGGTGCCAGGCCCCTTCCCTAGGACAGAGCCATGACTCAGCACCACGTGAGAATTTAGGCCAGAGACGCCAGATTTTCAAGTTTTGCATGCGAGATCACCCATGTTCTCAATATTGGCAATTACTCCATATTACATAAAATAAATAACAAAAACACTTCACAGGCCAAAGAAGACACTTCCATGGGCCAGATATAGTCCTGGAGCTGCCAGTTTGAAACCAGAGAGTGTGTGTATGTTAGAGGGGTGGAGTCGGGGAAGGGAGAGAATGCCCAAGGTCACTGAGATTTCAAGCCCAGGCCACCAGGAAAGTGATATGTCCTTGCACTGGAATGGGGAAGTCGGGAGGAACCAGGGGCCGGGGAGGATGGGCAGGGAGTGGACGATGCTGCAGCAATGGGGATGGTCATTTGACAAAAGAGGACACAGACTGAGAGCAGCTCATCCCGAGCAAGCAGCTGGATCCCAAATGCAGTTGGTCACAGACTGGAGGGGGGGCCTGTCTCTGTGGTTAATTGGCGATGGGCGTGCAGTGTCTCTCTGGACCTTCTTTATGCTTCTCTTAAGCATTTGATTGTTTTAGCTTTGGGGGATTTTTAAATTTGATTGATTGATTGATTGATTGATTAAGATTGCATGATTTGCACCCTTGTATGAAGCAACTATAAGAACTCCGGTGTTAAGCCTCAGAGAATGGGTTGCAGAGTATTTCTCAGGTTATCAGTGGTCACCAACCCCATCCCCATCCCTAAAGAGGAAGCGCGATAAGCCCAGCGCTGTAGCATAACAACCGCGCATGGCATGCCTAACGTCATGTGAAGTCTTCTAACCCATACGCGCTGATGAATCCTGGCAACTCCATTAGGGAGACACCACTTATCCAACCCTTTTCATGGCCCAGCTGAAATAACACACTGAAGTTCACCCAGCCAGGAAGGAAGTAACACAGCTGGGAGTCAAACCTAGAACCAGAACCTTTGACCCTGGCTCAATAATGCCTGCCTTGCACAGGCATTTAGCACTTTGCTGAGTTGACCCATCAGGCCACATGAGGTCCTTGTGGCTGGAGACCTGTGTGGCCAGGCTGGAGCCTTGCTAGGTGAGCAGGGGTGGAGGAGGGATTCCCTGGGGCAGAGCCAGGAGACAGTCCTGGTGGAGGAGTAAAGCAGTCCCTTGGGTTGCCCATGGTGGCTCTTCCAAGCCTTAACTCCCTTCCTGGTCCTCCCACCCCACCTGTCTCTCTATCCTTGAGCTCAGCTGATTCCTCAGAGTCCTCTTGGGTCCGCACCCCAGGATGAGGGCTCTGAGGCTTTAGTGAGCATCAGGATCACTTGGCTAATTAAAAGCAGATCCCGGGCCTTACCTCACATTCTGATTCTGTAAGTCCTTCATCTGGCCCAAGAATCTGCATGTTTAGCAGACCGCAAGGTAGCGCTTCCGGGGTCTTCAGATAACGGCCGGGTCTCAAACTGCTGCTCCCTTTGCTTCCTGACCCCCATCTGCTGCTCACCTACCATCTCCTTTTATATACCTCATATACTCCAGTATCATGAGTTAGTACTGGTGGTGTGCCCATTTTACAGATGAGGACATTGAGGCTCAGAAAGTTGAAGCAACTTGCCTAAAACCATCCAGACAGACCTGGATTTTTATCTCCACTGACTCTAACCACCTTGCTCTACTGCCTCTGCTAGACCTGCATTGGTCCCCTGGAGGTCCCTTAGCAGAGAGTTTAGGGGAAGGACTGAGAATGGTGCAATTTAGCAGCGTGTTCAATGGGCATGAAACCTGGTTGATGCCTTGGCAATCGGAACTTTCCTTGTGTTATCTCCATGGGCTTTTAGCCCTCATATGAACAGCTGACATCATTAGTCAGAACAAACCACCCAGAATCGCTTCAACTTTCAAAGCTAAATGGGAATCAAAATGTGGAATGACTCAGGGACTGCTCGTTAGGAAAACTGATTCCTCTGTGACTCAGAGCAGATCTTGTAACCTCCAGGGGCTTGGCATCTGGACATGGGGCTTAAAAGAGAACAGACTGGGGAATCGCACCCCAACTGGGCAGCTGTGGCACCTGGACAGGTGATTAAAATAACTCTTCTACCTGTGACCCAGCAATTGCACTTCTGGGTATTTATAGAGAGAAAGGCAAACATCCTGCCTTTTTCACACAGACTGGTACACAGAGGTTCACAGCAGCATTATGCCTGACATTATGCATTTCCTCTAGTGGAGGAAACATCCCAGCTGTCCATCAGCAGGCCAACAGCTAAACAAACTGATACAGCCACACAGCTGACGGCTACTCAGCAAGTTAAAGGAAGGAAAAGAACCGGGATACAGGCCACACCATGGATGAGCAAAGGAAGGCAAACAGAAGAGTACTTTCTGGGTGATTCCACTTCTATAAACTTCTGGCCGGTGCAATAGCTCATGCCTGTAATCCCAGCACTTTGGGAGGCCAAGGTAGGAGGATCACTTGGGCCCAGGAGTTCAAGACCAGCCTGGGCAACATGGCAAAACCCTGTCTCTACAAAAAATATAAAAATTAGTGGGCGTGGTGGCGCACGCCTGTAACCTCAGCTACTTGGGAGGCTGAAACGGGAAGGATGGCTTGAGCCCAGGAGTTGAAGCTGCAGTGAGCCAAGATCATGCCATTGTACTCCAGCCTGGGTGACAGAGCACGACCCTGTCTCAAAAAGCAACACAAACAAATGCAAAACCTTCTAATATAAGCAAAACTAACGGCTGTTAAAATAAGGCAGAAAGGTAGACTGAAAGAAGGTATGCACATATGAGGGAACTTTCTGGGATCATGGAAATGTCTTCTATCTGGGCAATGGTTACATGGATATATACAGTTCTCAAAAGTGCATCTAAGTGTACACTAAGATCTGTGCATTTTACTATATATAAACTGCATCTTAAGTAAATAAATAAGTAAAGGGCAGATGCCTCCGCCCCAGCCCTGGCAACTGAGTCAGCAGACCTAGGGTGTGGCCCACGAGCATCTCCATGCTCAGCAAGTGCTGAGTGTTGATGCCCAGCCTGCGGTGGGCACCACCAGACACTAATTGCTAAAGTCTCTTCTGGCTTTAGCAGGATGGCTGAGTCTTTGCAGTTGTTGAGCATTTACCATTAGTCTGTTTTTAAGCATAAACCTAATTGCGGTCAAAGTCTGGTCCCAGGGCTGTCTCCTGATCGTCAGCAAGACCAGCTCTAAGCCATGGACAAAGGCTCCTCAGTCACCGGGCAGATCCTGGCCATGTGCCGGGCATCACAGGGCCCGCTGTGCTGGGAACAGAGGCCAGCACTCACTTGCAGGGCTGCAGACATACATCAGGCATTGGGCGTCGGGCAGAACCAGACAGGCACTCTCTGATCAGTTTCTGCCTCCCTGGAAGCCCTCCAGATAATGATTTTTGGCTGTGTGCTGAGGAGCTATTGTGTTATAGACACTATGCTGATTGTTTTGGGGGCGTGTTTAATTATATGAGCGGATGCATTGTGTAGTTCTTAGAGGCTGGAGCTAAGAGCCCCCACTTCTCCATGATTGCCTGTGTTTCTCTGTATAAGTGACCTAACCTCTCTGAGGCTCAGCTCCTCTTCTGTAAAACGAAGACAGTGGCCGTACTTCTTCCCTCACAGAGCCTTTAGCATGGGGAGCATTTAGCAAATGTTGGCTATTATTATCTAATTTAATCCTTATAATAACCCTATAGGCAAGGTGCTATTCTTATCTGCAGAGCAAAAACCAAGGCTCAGAAAGGTCAAGTCCCTCGCCCAAGATCATACAGCTAGAAAATGGAGGAGCTGGGATTGAAACTTGGGTCTGCTCAACTCCTGCCTCTGTTCACTGCACCATGCTGTCATCAGCTTTGTGGGATGGGGATCAATGCAGAAGACCCCCTGCAGACTGGACGGAGAATCCATCGCTGGCTGAGTGAGAGCCTGTCCTTCCGGAAGGCTGTGTGCACTGGTTCCAAGAGTGATTTCACATCCCTCTTCTACCAGCTGTGGGACCTTGGACAAGTTACTTAATGCCTCAAGCCTCAGTTTCTTCATCTTTAAAATGGGAGTGCTAATACCAGCCTTAACAGGCTACAGTGAGGATGGAATGAGTCAATAGGTGTAAGGCGTATAGAACGGCACCCTGAACACTGTAAACCTTTCGTACTTGTCAGCTGATATTTGCTGTCATCTGCGAGGTCACACACACCTGTCTAGGTTTGTAACTGAGCTGGGTGGGGCTCCAGGTTGCAGTAGGATGGGAAGTTGTCCTTCATGCCTTTGAGGAAGTGACAGGATAGCCTCCAGGTGGCATGTGGCAACAGGTGTAGCAAAAAGCCTTTTTGAACTACATCCAGGGACTCATAAGCGCTCAAATTAAACCGTCTTTTGGATTCTCTCATTTTTAAAAACTCAAAGCCTCATTCCCAGGCTTCAGTTCCTAACCATCTTTCTTTACTCCCTTGCAAGAGATTCGGGCTGATGGTTACCGTCATGTCTAAGTAAACGATGAGCTTCCCACCCCACAGCCCTGGCTCTCAGGTCATGGCAGCAGGTTCTCGACCAGACGGGGCTCAAGGTGAACAAACAACCTTTCTGTTTATTTATTTTGTATGCTTGCTTTAGTGTTTTGCCTGTGTTGTGGGAACCACAGCATGGGTTTCTCAAGCTGCTCTGTTTTCTTTGGGTTGAAAACAAAAATAAAAGGTGAACCATCAAACCGTGACGTCTGGCTGCCTGCATGAAACTCCATGAGGGCTGGTTTATAAATTTAAAATGTGTGACTGTCTGGGAGTGGTGGCTCACGCCTGTTAATCCTAGCACTTTGGGAGGCCAAAGTGGGTGGATTATCTGAGGCCAGGAGTTCAAGACCAGCCTGACCAATATGGCAAAACCTTGTCTCTACTAAAAATACAAAAATTAGCTGGGCGTGGTGGTGGGCGCCTGTAATCCCAGCTACTCGGGAGGCTGAGGCAAGAGAATCGCTTGAACCCAGGAGGTGGAGGTGGCAGTTAGCCGAGATTGCGCCATTGCACTCCAACCCGGGCAACAGAAGCAAAACTCCATCTTAAATAAATAAATAAATAAATAAATAAATAAATGACTGCACTAGGCTGAAAGCAGAATGGCAGTACATAATAAGAGCATCCCTTCTGGAGTCAAATCCCCGCTCTCTTCTTGGCTGCATGACCTTGAGAATGTGACACTCTTCCTCTGTGAGCCTCAGTCTCCTCATCTGTAAAATGGACATAGTCATGGCGCCTGCCCAATCGGACTGTTGTAAGATCAAGCAGGCAAGCTTTTGGCACAGCGTCAGCAAGCCTCAGCTTATGTGATCATCAGTATACCAGGACCACTCTGAGTTGAGCTGTTCAAGCTCTGGGTCTCTCGCCAACTGGCAGTGTGACCTTGAGCAAATAATTCACCTCTCTGAGCTTCGGGTTCCTCATTTGCAAAATTGAGGCCCCATGTTCTATCTAAATGGATTGTCCTGCATATTAAATTCTGGAAATAAGTACCTTAGGCAGTTGGGAGCAAGAAAGAGGACAGGCAAGAAGGGCCATAGAAGGAAAGTACTGGATCCCCAAAGCTAAAAGATTATTTACCTGGTGGCTGTGAGGAGGGAAGGCCAGCCTGACAGAGGACACAGAAATATCCACTGTTTCTTTTTTTGGGGGGCACAGAATCTCACTCTGTCACCCAGGCTGGAGTACAGTGGCGTGATCTCATCCCACTGCAACCTCTGCCTCCTGGGCTCAACTGATTCTCCTACCGCAGCCTCCATAGTAGCTGGGATTGCAGGCACCTGCCACCACACCCAGCTAATTTTTGTGTTTTTAGTAGAGATGGAGCTTCACCATGTTGGCCAGGCTGGTCTCAAACTCCTGACCTCAAGTGATCCTCCCGCCTCAACCTTCCAAAGTACTAGGATAACAGATGTGAGCCACCACGCCCAGCCAATGGCTTCTAAATTTGAGTGGCCCCAGCATCTTCCCTGTTGGACTTGTTTTATGTCTGCTGGTAGAATCAACACTCTTTGGGAACATGTGGATCTATGGACTTTGCTTAAACAGATTCTGAATCCAAGATGTCATTTACCAAAAAAGCACACAAGGGATAAATATCCCCCAACAGCAGAATTCTTTATTTTATAGAAGCATTCACTAGGAAATTCCTTTCAATGTTATGCATCCCTCATGTGCGTAATATGCTACTTGATTTACAAATAAGGCAGTATCGTGCAGAGGTAAAGGGTACAGTTATGGGAGCAAGATCACTCCCCACCTAGCCCCAGGTACCCCGATTCTGCCAATTACCAGCTGCAAAACTTTATGTCCCTTTGCCTCCATTTCCTCATTTATAAAAGGGAGATTATCGTACACGGTATCTATCTCGCCTATAGGTTGCATGAAGAATAAACAAGATAACTATAGATTGCATGAAGATAATTCTTGTAAGGAAAACTTACTACCACATAGTAAAGGCACAATATATGTAGCTAATATTCCTTCCAATACTATTTTCTGAGTGCCTTCTGTGTGTTTGGTGCCATCTGCCCTGTGTCTGCCTTCATAGAGCTTACACCAGGGATGTGGGCTATGGACACAGAAACAGGCAAGGCAACAAATAACATAAATAAACAAGATGATTACATGTTGTGGTCATAGCTATGTCCAAAACCAGCAAGACGCTGAGACAGAGAACTGCATGGACAACTACTTGCAAATGTCCGGTTTGGAAAGCCTCACTGTGGAGGTCACATTTAAGTGACAGATGAGAAGAAGCCAGTGAGAAGGACAGTGGGGCTGCAGCCACTCATTTCAAACATGAAGGTGCACGTGCCTCCTGCAAGATCCAACTCAGCAGGTCCGGGGCGGCCCTGAGTGTCTGCATTTCTTTCTTTCCTTCTTTCCTTCCTTCCTTCCGCCTTTCTTTCTTTTTTTTTTTTTTTTTTTTTTTTGACGGAGTCTCGCTTTGTCACCAGGCTGGAGTGCAGTGGCACGATCTCAGTTCACTGCAACTTCTGCCTCCCAGGTTCAAGTGATTCTGCCCAGCCTCCCGAGTAGCTGGGACTACAGGCGTGCACCACGACACCAGGATAATATTTGTATTTTTAGTAGAGACAGGGTTTCACCATGTTGGCCAGGATGATCTTGATCTCTTGACCTCGTGATCCTCCCGCCTCGGCCTCCCAAAATTCTGGGATTACAGGTGTGAACCACCACGCCTGGCCTTGCCTTTCTAACCAGCTCTCAGGGCTGTTGACACTGCAGGACCACACTGTGAGTGGCCAGGGACTAGCAGAGGACAGGGGGCAGAGGGTGGATCCAGGTCCAGACGACAGAGTACCTTGAAGGCAAGTGGGGAGTTTGGATTTTATTCTCAGGATAGTAGGAAGCCAGGCAGAGGAGTGACATGACTGAAGGATGCTTCTAGAAGCTCATTTTGGCTGCTGCGTAAAGACTTGCTGGGGCCAGGGCAGCCACAGAGAGACCAGGTTGGAAACTGATATCGTTGTCCAGGTGACAGTGGCTTAGACAAAGGTGGTAGTGATGGCAGAAGCAGGAAGTAGGTGGATTTGAAACCTTTGGACAGGTAAAATCAACCACACTTGCTGAGGTGTTAAATAAAGCCATCCATCATCATATAAGATATGTGCTTATCTTAATTTTTTAAAACTCAATAGTATAGAGTATAGAGCTCTCAAGCAGGGGTGATCTTGCCCTCTCGTGGGACATTTGGCAATGTCTAGAAACATTTTTGGTTGCCCCAGCTGGGGAGATGCTATTGGTATCTAGTAGGTAGAGACCAGAGATGCTGTTATACAACCTACATTGCACAGCACAGCACTCCCAACAAAGAATTATCTGCCAGTATGTCAGTGGAGCCAGGGGAAAGAAACCTTGCATAGAAGTACAGGAAGGCAGAAATGTCCTGCCTGCCCCACCCCCATCTGACCCCCACACCCCAAAGATAACTACTGTTCCCAGTGTGCTTGATGGTCCAGACTTTGTTCTGTGTGTATACGCAGATTTCCCATAAGCCGCCTCACCGGTGAAGTAATGCTTGGGAAATGCTCAAAACTTAGGAGCCCTGAGCCCACCATAGGAAAAGACTGTTCATTTTGTCAAATCTGTTCTATTCCTACCCCATGGGGAAGGTTACTGCCACACTGCCCAAAATTGTATTCATTCTATCAGTTGTGATATTTTTTCTTTTTCTCCAAAGAACTTTCCAAAAATTGCTATCCTTGTGACCTAGGCAGCCTTCTCTAACTGGGACTAACTCACGAAACCTGAGAATTTCAGTGCAGGAAGAAATGTTGGGATAATATAGTCCTACCGAAGTTCTTACTGTACAGGTGGGAAAACTGAGGCCCAATACTTCTTGGAAGTGGGGAAATCCCCTTATAATAAGTAGTCTCTTCTTCATTTACTGGGATATTAATTTCAGATTTTCAGCTTAATACACAGTTATGGCTTATGTTTCTGATTTATTTTTCTTGGTCGTGTCTATATGTGAGGTTGGTTACAATGGGAGACAAAAGGGACATTCTTAGCCTTGTACTTCCAAAGTGCTGTGACAGGTGGTCTCCAAAAGATGGGAGGAATTTTACCAGTCTGTGAACTTGAGCTCTGTAGTCTGGGAAGACCGGTTGAATCTTTTTCACTGGCTGAACTGAGCGTCATCTTCACGTGCCCATCTGTGGGTACCACAGCTGTGCAGAGGTCAGTTTTGAGTTCAGGCTCACACGTGGAATGGTGCAGCCTGTGGCCATCCTCCCATTATCCTTGCTGTCATCCCTTTAAACGTCCACAGAGACCTCCAAGTGGAAAGAACCATGTCTACCCCATTAGAACCCCAAGCAAGGACTCTGCAGGTCAGAGAGGCTGACTCCATGGCAGCAATGAGGGCTCCAACAGCTGGAATCCAGTCCTGTCCTCCAGCTACCTGTGTCCTGAGCCCAAGGGAGGGACCCTGCCCCCTCCTCCCACTCAGCCAGTAGAGAGAGGCGGGAGCCTCTTGAGAGGCTTAGGAAGGCACCCTGGGAAGCCTCCCTACTTGTTTTCCCAGACCCCTCAGGTTGGGGGTAAATGGTGTGAAGGAGTCTGGTCTTTGATTCTTTGGCACTGGGGAGCCACTGAAAGTTCTTGAGCAGGAAGTAACCGGATAGAAAATGGCTATTCCAGGAGGATCAAAATGGCAGCAGTGTGCTGGGTGAATTGGATGGACAGGAAAGACGGTGAAGGAAGCCTGGTGGGTACAGTGAGGAATAACAGTCTACCCCAGAATGGCAGCAGTGAAAACAGAAAAGGGGGAAGAGATGGGCATTTGTGACTAATGGATGTTTGTGACTTGCCCCTGAATGAGGGAGAGCCGGGGGTCATGGATGACCTTGGTTTTGACCCCAGATGAGGAAAATGGTGACTCTGCCGATATGGGAAATGGGCAAAGTTTACTTAGCCTCTCCCAGCCTCACTTAAGACATCTGTAGAATGGGGTTGTGTATTGAGTGGTGGGAAGATTAAATGAAATTGTGCATGGAAATTAACCCAGGCCTGAGGGGAGTGGCAGGCACTAGGACCATGAAGAGCCTTATGAGCAGGGCTTTATTCTGCGAGGCCATAGGGAGCCATGGAGGGATGTTGCCTGAGGGTGGGATGGTCACATTTGCCTTTTGGAAGGACCTCTCTGAGAGCAGTGGAGAGAGGGCAGGCCAGGGGGCAGGAAGACCACAGGGGAGGCCTTTGCAGTCTGTATCCAGGTGAGGTGTGGGGTTGGTCCAGACCAAGCAGAAAGTAGGGGGCAGTCCTGAAGCAGGCAGGCTGCCTTGTGTGCCTCCTCCCCTTTGTGCTTGGGGAAACCACTGGGAGGAATGGGAGGTGGCCAGCTTGTGTCCCGGCAACCCCACTGTCGGGGGGTATGTGTGACTGATGGGCCATCTCTACACAAACCCTGCACTGGGCCGGGCCCTCCAGCAGCTGCAGGACATCAGAGGCTGAGCTGTTTGACCAGAGAGGCCACAGCTATCCAGTGGGAGTGTGCGGCCCCAGGCAGAGTCACCCTCCTTCCAACACAGCACCCCCATCTCCCAACCCCCATCCACCCTTCCCCGAGTCAGATCCCCATCCCCCACTGACTCCTTGGGGACTGGATCTTAATTCGCCCTGTTCCCACCACTCTGCCCTCATCTCTTCCTCCCCTGCGCTTCCACGGGTCGCCTGCACTTCTGCTCGCTTTTCCCTCATCTGTGCTGTCCATGCCTCTCTGTTCCTTCCTGCCCTTGGCCCCTAGCATGTGGTCTCACTGGGGCTTCTTCTCTCTTTGTCCATCTTGTGCATGCAGGAGGCTGAGGGCAGAGGGTGGTGATGCCTGTAGGTCCTAGCACCATGCCCGGCCCATGGGGGGAGATGGAGCCCCAGGGGCTGTCTGCCTGCTCTGTCAATCCATCTCTGCTTCCTTTCTTTTCTCCTGTATCTGTTTGCTGGATGTGCATCATAACCTTGACAGTAACGTTTTCAAGGGCAGGCCTGGTTCTTCCACACTCTATTTCCTGCTACCCAGAGGCATTCCCACCACAGTGATTTATGACCCTCTCTATGGAGTGGCGTCTTCTAGGGCAGTGGCCTAGGAGACATTTTCCAACTTGCAGCCCTGGGACTCTGTCCTTCTTCCCTCACTGCTGGGGCCACAGCCCTCTCTCAGTGAGTGACCTTAGCAGCCATCCTCAAAACACCCCGGCCAAGGAAAGAGCTCTGATAAAACCCTCAGAGCCTGACTCTCAGCCCCCATTCCCGAGCCCCCACTTTGCAGCTGCCAGCGACCTGACTGTGCAAGCTGAGAGGATGCATGGGCACAGGTGGCATTAGCTGCTCACACTGTTGGCACCAAGCTGGCCTCAGAAAGGGGGGGGGTGGGTTTTGTTTTACTGTTTTGGTCACTTATTTCATTTAAAAAAATATATTAGATGAGAGTGTTTTTGGCTCATACAACGGAAACAATCCTAGGTCCAGCTGGATTTCTGGGTCCAGTGGTACCCTCTGGAGTTTCACTGAATCTCCACCTCGGCTCGCGTTAGCTCCCTGCTGGTCCCCTCCTCAGGCAGCCTCTCCCCTTGCGATGACAAGACGGCCACCAGCAGCTGCAGGCTGCATCCCGTCCTTCCTGCAAACCCAGAGGGACAGGGAAGTCTCAGTGTTTCCCCCAAAGCAAAGAACTGAGCCTCACTGGTGCTGCCTGGGCCACAGCCCCGCCCCCTGGGACACAGAAGAACTGATTGGCTAGGCCTGACCACGCCCAGCCTTAAAACCTGCAAGGAAGAGGCCCTGCCTGGTAGGCAAGCACATGGCATGGCCACCACATCACCTGAGTGCTCAGCAAGGTAACCCTGGGCAGCCCAGCTCACCCAGCCCAGCATGGCCATACCCCAGGGCCCAAAGACCCTTGTTGGGAATCACTTGTGCAACAGGCTCGGATAGCTTTACACTCCAGAAAGACAGTAGCATTCTACTTGAAGGGTCTCTGCAGTGACTTCTTTTCTGATAACAAGAAGCATTCCTCAGTTTACCTGTTTGGGACATTCCTATTTGGTGTTAGGCTTTTGTAAAGAGAGGGTGTACCTGTGGGGGACCTGGCACTGGGTCATTTCCCCAAGATGCCACTGCCGTGTCCCCCAGCACCTGGGTGACTGCTACATCACTGCCTGTGACCTCAACTCTGTTCCTTCCTCTTATAGCAGGGATGAGATCACAGCCAGGAAGTGTTGGGATGATTCCATTACAAAGATAATGTTTTTTGAATGGATGTCTGGAGAGAGTAGCCAGAGGTCAGCAGCTTTGCTCCTGCCTCTCCAGGGTCCACCCTCACTGGGCAGTACCATCCTACCATCCATGCCCAGCTCATAGAGGGCACTCAGGAAATAGCAGCTGATATTTGGTCATTATATATTTTTTTGGAGACAGAATCTCACTGTGTTGCCCAGGCTGGAGTACAGTGGCGTGGTCTAGGCTCACTGCCACCTCCGCCTCCCAGGTCAAGTGATTCTCCCACCTCAGCCTCCCGAGCAACTGGGATTACACGCACCCTTCACCACACCCGGCTAATTTTTCCTTTTTTTTTTTTTTTTTTTTTTTTAGTAGAGACAGGGTTTCACCATGTTAGCCAGGCTAGTCTCGAACTCCTGACCTCAGGTGATCCACCTGCCTCGGCCTCCCAAAGTGCTGGGATTACAGGCGTGAGCTACCACGCCCAGCCATTGTCATTACTATTGTTATTGTGCTGGTTGTTCAGCCTGGAAGTTTCTCCAGGCTCAGGAAGCAGTCTTGACCCTTGCTGGCCTTCACCTCTCTGGCTGCCTCCATTCCATGCCTAAACATTTGGAGTTACAATTCCTTAGCTCATCTTTTGGATCTAAACACCCCAGAGGGTAGAGATGATGCTGGTGTAGCTCCTGGCCTGAGGGAACACTCACCGATCTACCAGAGGCTGGGACACCCACCGTGGGGCTTTCAGGAGGATAATCTGGTTTTGAATCTGCACAGTGCTGGTTATGAGCCTGTGATCTCCACTCCCTTCCCTCCTCTTACAGCAGGGACAAGACAGCAGCCAGGGAGTGTTGGGATGATTCCATTTACAAAGATGACATGCAAAATGTCCAGCTCAGTGGCTGATACCGGGGCAGGGCTCTAGGCCTGTGGGTTGAGATTCATCTGTGAAGCCCAGAGAGGGCAAAGTTCCTGGACATAAGGCCTCAGGCAGCCCTGTGAGCCCTGGATAGCAGGGGCTAACACAAGGTGGCAGAGAGGCCCTTTCGGCATTCAGCCTTGACCCCTGTCTTCCAAGGCAGGTTGCTTAAGATATTGGTATTTGTCTTTGCTACTGACGGCCTGGGACAACCCCTCATCCCCTTCCCTCTCTCTGTCATTAGCAAACCTCTGCTTCTGACCTTAGATAAAGGAGTGCTTTGTTCATGGAACTGATGTGTAGATTAAAAACTCCTTCTTTTAGAGCAGGGCTTGGGGGCAGGCGAGAGACAGGATTTTAGAGGGGTTGAGAGGATGGACTCTGGACTCATTATCTGTCTCACAGCCGTGCTCTGCTACTTATTAACATGAGGCTTTGGGCAGGTTAAGGAACCTCTCTGGGCTCGAGTGTCTGTGACTCTAGCATGGGATTGGCAGTGGTGGCTGCTTCGTGATGACATGAGGTCATTCGGGCTCAGAGGAAGCATTCAGTGTATGTGAGCTCTTCTGAGCACAATGTGAAGATGCATCTTTTAAAAACGAAACGCCCACTGATAAAATGTGTACTCCTCCCAATTTGGAACCTGACACACATTGTCTAGATCCACCTGAAGCTGCAAGAGCCCTGCTGCCAGATACCAGGGCAGGAAATCTTATCCTGGGGGACAGTCCAGGAAAAGCCAGTGACTTCCCTTTAAATTATACAGGATTGTGCCTATGGCCCTTGTGGTAGGCTAAATAATGCTCCCCTACCCTACCCCCAAAAGATCTACATCCTAATCTTAGAATCTGTGACTATTTACGTTACATGGTAAAAGGGCCTTTGCAGGTGTGATTAAGTTAGGGCTCTTGAGACAGGAACATGATCCCAGGTTATCCAAGTGAGCATGATGTAGTCCCAAGAGTTTTTTTGTTTTGTTTTTGGTTTTTGGTTGTTTTGTTTTTGTTTTTGTTTTTTGAGACACAGTCTCACTCTGTCGCCCAAGCTGGAGTGCAGTGGCGCTATTTTGGTTCACTGCGACCTCCACCTCCCGGGTTCAAGCAATTCTCCTGCCTCAGCCTCCCCAGAAGATGGAATTATAGGCACGTGCCACCACACCAGGCTAATTTTTTGTATTTTTAGTAGAGATGGGGTTTCACCGTGCTAGCCAGGATGGTCTTGATCTCCTGACCTGGTGATCTGCCAGCCTCGGCCTCCCAAAGTGCTGGGATTACAGGCGTGAGCCACTGCGCCCGGCCCCACAAGAGTTCTTATAAGGAGGAGGCAGGCAGGCCGGAGTCAGAGAAGGAGGTGTGGTGACCAAAGCAGAAGCCGGACGGATGTGCTTTGAAGGTGGAAGAAGGTTCCAGCAGCCAACAAAGGCAGGTAGCCTCTAGAAGCTGGAAGAGGCAAGGAAATGGATTTCTTCCCTGAAGCCTCCAGAAGGAACACAGCCGTTGGTCACCTTGATTGTAGACCTCTGACCTTCAGAACGACAAGAGAATACCTTTGTGTTGCTTGAAGCCACTAAGTTGGTGGCAGTTTGCTATATCAGAAGTGGCTGGGGAAGCAACATGAAATTAACACAGCCCTTCTTGGGGAGGTGGGTAGCCGTTTATCAGGTTTTCACCCACGTCGAGTCAGCTGAGGAACAGTCACTGGTCCAAGTCGCCCCACCTGGGCCCCAGAGGCCCCTGCTGGGAAGGGCAGCCACCACTGCCATTCCCATGCTACAGGCACAGACACTCAGGCCCAGAGAGTTTCCTTCATCTGCCCAAAGCCTCACTTTAATAAGTAGCAGAGCACGGCTGTGAGATGACTGCTATTTTCTCTTCCTCCTCCTCAGCCTCCGTGTTCCTAGATCACTCATCCCAAATGCAAATATATTTTTCAGTAGTAATTGCTTCTCTGGGGAGGAATTTTTTTTTTTTTTTTGAAGTTTGCAAATCTTTTTATTTCCAGCTGTTGAGACAATATTTTTGAGAGCTGATGTTACTCTAGTGGCCAAACCAGTGCCAGCTATTGAACAGCCAGAAAGCTACAGTAATTGACTACGTGACCATTTCTCTTTGAGCACGTTGTTTGTTCTCCTTTTCCAGAAGTTGTAGGCGTCTATTTAGTTTGATTATGTGTCGTCTTAGTGAAGCTGCATCTACAACAGTCGGGTCATCCGATGTTCCTTCAGTTGTTGCGTCTGTATTTGAAATGCCATACGTGATGTTGTCATGATGAGGATTAGAAGTGGCCGGAGCAGACCTGCCACGCGACACAGGGAGAGAATCATTTCTGACCAGCTGTCCGTTTTGATGAACAGCATTTTCACTCATAGACCGTGCCCTCTTTAGTCTGCCAGCTGCAAAGATTTCTTCATTTTCAGGGGTTGTAAGAGATCTTTCTAAATCCAGAAAATCTGGTGGTCTTTCACTTAGCGTAAGTACACGGGTGGTGTTTTTAGCACCAGGGGTTTGAAGGGAGTTGATTGAATAAGGTCAAGATCTACTGGTCTTGAAAGTGGAATATCTTCATTATTTCTTACAACACCAACCCTCTCCAGAACCTGCACACTAGTGTCTGGAACTCCTTCTTGGAATCCTTGCTCCAGGTCAGCGTTTCGCAGTGCTACTTTTTTTCTTTCTTCCTTTTCTTTTCCTTTTTTTTTTGTTTAATGACAGAATCTTGCTCTGTCGCCCAGGCTGGAGTGCAGTGGCATGATCTCCTGGCTCACTGCTACCTCCATCTCCCGGGTTCAAGCAATTCTCTGCCTCAGCCTCCCGAGTAGCTGGAATTACAGGTGCCCACCACCACACCCGGCTACTTTTTGTATTTTTAGTAGAGACAGGTTTCACCATCGTGGTCAGGCTGGTCTTGAACTCCTGACCTCGTGATCCACCCACCTCGGCCTCCCAAAGTGCTGGGATGGGATTACAGGTGTGAGCCACTGCGCCTGGCCGGTAGTGCTACTTTTAACTTTTCTGGGATCCTCACTTAATGACTAATGCCTTCAGTCTATTCCATTTCTTACTGAATTCAACTGATTTCTGCCATCTCAGCAGCAGTGGGAGAAGGAAATGCTGCCCCACTCACAAATGTGTACTTGCTATTGGCACGATTTGCTTCTACGCTTCATAGTAAATCCTTTGACTTGCTTCAATGTGCATGTGCTAGATTGAGAGCCACTTTTGTCCCCCTGGGCCCACAGGAGGATCCCAGTGAGGGCTGCCGTCCGCCGGTTCCCGGGGGCGTTGGGGCAGGTGCTCTTAGAGGCTGTTGGCCGAGAGCACGGAGGCGCCCAGGCACAGCACCGGCGTAGCAGCCCACAGAGGGCCCCTCTGGGGAGGAGTCTGAGAAGCCCACAGAACAGCCTGCGCTGTCACTCTGGGGGTTTCTAAATTAGAGCCATTCCAGGTGACCCATGGAGGTACCTCTCCTAGTCCCCAGTTGCACCGGCTGCCGGCCCTAGGCCTCCCTCTCCAGGCTGCCACTGCCTGTCTTTGTGGGGAAACTGGCTGTAGTTCCTGCAGTGGGATGGATATGGGCCCTTCTGTCTTGGAATAAACCTCTCAGCAGCTGCTTGAGATCACAGGCCGGCACCTAACTTGGAGTTATCATTCACACACCCAGAAAGGCAACAGCCCTGTGGCACTGTTCTCTGGCCTCCCCAGGTTTCCCACAGCAAATGACAACAACAGCTTGCAGTGTGCCTGTCCTATGCCGGACCTGGACTCTCAGAAGTGTCTGGGGAAGTAGACAGCATTTTCTTTTTCTTTTCTTTCTTTTTTTTTTTTTTTTTTTTGAGACAGAGTCTCACTCTGTCGCCCAAGCTGGAGTGCAGTGGCACGATCTCGGCTCACTGCAACCTCCATCTCCTGGGTTCAAGTGATTCAGGATTACAGGTGCATGCCACCACGCCCAACTAATTTTTGTATTTTTATTTAGTAGAGACAGGGTTTCACCATGTTGGCCAGGCTGGTCTCAAACTCCTGACCTCAGGTGATCCAACTGCCTTGGCCTCCCAAAGTGCTGGGATTACAGGCGTGAGCCACTGCGCCTGGCCAGCATTTTCTTTTTAACAGATGAGGAGGTGAAGTGCATTGCCAGGGGTGTACAGAATTAAACCTACATCCCACAGACTCCAAAATCCATCTATATTCCACTCTACTGCTAAGCCAACTACTGATTCACTCAACAAATTCCACTATACCACCATGCTGTGCTATTCCTTCATTCAACAAACATCTATTAAGCTCCTCTGGCCTGTGCCAGGCTTGTTCTTGGACTAGAGAGAGCAGAGAACAAAAATGACAAAAATTCACACCCTTGAAAGCTTACCTCCTGCAGCCACACTTTCCAACAGAAATAGAATTCAAGGCCCATATAAATTTCCTGGTAACCACACCTTTTTTAAAAAGGACAAAGAAACAGGCAAAATTAATTTTAATAATATATTTAGCTCGACATGTTCAAAATATGTCATTTCAACATGAAATTAATATAAAAATGTTAGTGAGGTATTCTTTTTGGCCTCCTAAGCCTCAGAAACTTGATGAAAGCTAGTTCCCTCTGGCCACCCGACAGCAAGCTGGGTGTGATTATCATTGGGTCACCTGGAGCTCAGCCCGCATTCTGTCCATCAGTCCGTTCCTGCTATGTGCCCCTTGGGACTGCACTGGCCATAGCAGTGGGCTCCGTGGCTCCCTGTTGCTGTGGAATTGGGGAGCCACCATTTCTCTGGATTTAGAGGGGTGCTGGGCCTCAGCTCAGAGGGCTAGGTTAATGCACCTCTCAGTTTGTAACTTGTCGTTGTTACTGGGCCCTACAGAGCCGCTTCCAATCTTTTCGTTGTTATTCTCTTATTCCTCTTTTCTCCCCTCTCCCATTCCATCCAGGGCACCCATCCTAACATGTTTAACGTGCCTCTTGTTGGCTGTGGTCTTGTACATTGTGTCTTTCTCATTTCTGTGGATGATATTGGGTTCTGTCTCATTCTGATTGGTTATCCCCTACCTTATGTTTTTCAGCCAGCAATTTTATTTTCCTGGCCATAAATTCAAGAGCTCACCTGCAGCAACACTAGCCAATGGAAAGAGAATTCAAGCCCCATATATAATTTTACTTTTTTTTTTTTTTTTTTTTTTGAGACAGGGTCTTGCGAGTGTCACCCAGGCTGGAGTGCAATGGCACGATCTCATCTCACTGCAACCTCCACTGCCCAGGCTCAAGTGATCCTCCCACTTCAGCCTCCCAAGTAGCTGGGACTACAGGCACTCACCACCGTGCCCAGTTAGTTTTTTTGTGTGTGTATTTTTTGTAGAGATGGGGTTTCGTCATGTTGCCCAGGCTGGTCTCGAATTCCTGAGCTCAAGCAATCTGCCTACCTCGGCCTCCCAAAGTGCTGGGATTACAAGCGTGAGCCACTGCACCGGCCTGCCCCATATATAATCTTAAATTTCCTGGCAACCACATCTTTTTATAAAAGGACAAAGAAACAGGAAAATTAATTTTAATAATAGATTTTACTTGATATATCCAAAATCTGTCATCTCAACACGTAATTAATATAAAAATGTTAGTGAGATTTTCTTTTTGTCCTGATAAGCCTTGGCAATCTAGTGTGTGTTTTACACTTGAATAGCACATCCCAATGCAGACTGGCCACATCTTGAGTCCCATAGAGTTTATTGGGACTCTCTTGTCCCCATAGTTTGTTCCCATGAGTCCCCCACCCTCGCTCATCTTCTCTAGGCTACCTCAAAGGAACCGGTTTGCCCTCATTCTCTAGGATGTTCTAGCTCCTTCTCTGAGTCTCTTGACTCATCGATTCTTCCTTGAGTTCTGAGATTACTACCAGCTAGGGCTTGCTATATGACATGTCACTTTGTCCTCACATCACCCCCATTCTGAGACTAAGGGAAGAGCTGGCCCAGGGTTGCACACCTAGTGGGTACTGAGCCTGATTCCAGACTCCAGCAGCCTGAGCACAGAGCCCAGCTCCTAACGAGCATCTCCTGCCTAACTGACTGCCCTCGGCCTTGACCCAGCAGGATTCCCAGGAGACGTGGCTTGTGGGAAAGAAGCCCAAGCAGTTCTGGCTGAACTTCTTTTTCTGAGATGTGTTGAGAGTATCAATTATGTGTGGGTCCTCAGAGACATGCAACTCCGTGGCTTACTCAAGGCAAAAAGTTCCCTCCCCATCACTTAAAAGATGGAGGCAGTCCTCAGCCCTGAGTTTTTATTCCTGCGACTTTGCTGTGTGTGCATCTCACTCACTGCATCTGACAATTGCACGGCACTGCATGGTGTGCGCCTAGCTCATCCACCCATCCATCCCCCACCCAGAGACACCCAGACTGCTGCAGTGGACAGCCTCACCCACGGGCCCTGCGTGGGATGTGAACTCAGGTAGAGACCTGCCGTGCTGTGCCAGAGTGAGCTTGGACCACTTTACAACAGCCAGTCGTGCACATCTCCTCCCTACTCCGAGTTCAGTGACATCGTGTCAGTAGCTCGATAGCGCGGTGATGGGAATATTTACACCACAGCAATGGGCCATGGCAATCACTACAAATCTGGGCTGTGTGTGTGTGTGCATGTGTGTGTGTATGTGTGTGTGCATGTGTGTGTATGTGTGTGTGTGTACGTGCGTGTGCACGCACCCACGTGAAAGAGAGAGGGGGAGGGAGAGAGAGCTAGTTTACCAGCATACCACTGTGATGGAGTATGTGGAGACTTTGTTTTCTAGAGACATGGTCTCACTCTGTTACCCAGGCTGGATCGCAGTGGTGTGATGATAACTCACTGCAGCCTCAAACTCTTGGTTTCAAGTGATTCTCCCACCTCAGCTTCCTGAGTAGCTGGGACTACAAATGTGTGCACCAGCACACACAGCAAGAGACAGGGTCTTTCTGTGTTGCCTGGGCTGGTCTCAAACTCCTGACCTCAAGCAGTCCTCCCACTTCAGCCTTGCAAAGCACTGGCATTACAGGCATGAACCATTGTACCCAGCCCTTTAATTTTATTGAATTAAGTGCTTCCAGACTGGTACCAGAATGACCATCCAATTTTACATGTCATTTCAAAAAAATTGTTTTCCCAGTTTCCAATTTAAAAAGACTTATGAACAAGTATGTGCATTAAACAACAGTGACAACATAATTTCAAGTCACTTATTAATTCAGCTAGTTGGCCCTGGGATGTAGTGCAGAATTCTAAAGATAAGTGTTGACTAGAATTCAGTTTCTAGTTTTGGCATTCTAGGACTCTTTCAAATGCAGGAGACAGAAAACTCAGTGTAATGAATGAGCTCTTATCACTCAGCCCTCCAGGGGTTCTTCAGACACAGCGGGATCCAGGTTTGCAAACAGTGCCATGAGGACTCACTCCCTGCCATTTGGTTCTGCTTTTTGCTGTGTTCATTCATTCCCAGGCAGGCTTTCTCTGCCCAATGCTCTGAGCTGCCTATGCAATGGAGGAGCGTCTCTTTCTCAGCAATTCCAGGGAAAGTTGAAATTTGAAACTCATTGGCCCAGTGTGGGTTACGTGTCCGTCTTGAAATTATCACTGTGCCCCAGAGTGTGGGATGCCCTGATTGGCCAGGCCTGGGCATGTGCCTGCCCCTTGAGCCAGAATCAAAGTCATGTGGACTGAGAATGGGGAGGGCCCTAGAGAAGGAAAACCAGGCACTGTTCCCAGCAGGTTAGGAGTGCCTGCTGGGCAGGTAAAACAACAGCATCCTCTCAACTTCTCTGGGGCGCTTGAGACTGACTGGTGCCCCTCCCTGTTGGACACCTCCTCCTGTGACCTTTGGACCCTGCGTTTTCAGGGCTTCCCGGCCTCTCTGACTGAAGAGGCCTTCTCTGCATCTTTACCCAGGCCATCTTCTTACCCTGCTTCTGGCTGAGGCTCTCTCCAAAAGCCCCGTACTGAATCACTCACCTCATTCCTGCTAAGCGTGTGTTGTGACCAGTGCTCCGATTATGGGCATAGGCTCTGTGTACTCTCTTGTCGGGATGGTATCATTGTTGCCATTTTACAGATGAGGAAACCGAGGCTCTCAGCGGTGGAAGGAGCAGCTAGTGAAGCAGATGCACACCAGGGTCCTTGTCTTCAGCTGCCGTAGCCCTCCACTTCCCTGATCTCGCTGTGTCTGTCACCAGGGCCCTCCAGCTCTGAAACTATGTCCCTTTCCTTGTGGTATCTGCACCTAGCCAGCCGCCACCTTTCCTCCCACAACTGTGAGCCTCTCAGCCTGTGTGGACAGGCGTAGCTTTGGCTATACATGACAAAAAAAAAAAAGCAGATTCAAAAAGATAAACTTTTATTTTTCTCTTATGTAAACAGAGTCCAGAGGTCAGCAGTGCAGGGCTGAAAAGGCAGCACCGTGATCCTCAGGGACCTAGGCTCCTTCTATCTTGCTGCTCTGCCAGTCTCTACCTCACATCCCAGTATGGCTGCTTGAGCTCCAACCATCACATCTGCACTAGAACCAATAGGAAGTGGGAAGCAGGGGGAGACATGTCTCCTCATTTAAGAATGCTTTCCTTCCTGAATGTGCCCCACCCCCTGTACACACCCTGCTTATATCCCATTGGCCAGAACTTAGTCACATGCAACCACTAGTGAGCTGCCTAAGAGGCTGGGTACTGCTATCTTTATTCTAGGAAGCCACGGAAAGCCGAGCATCAGCTTACTATGGAGGAAGGGGAACACATATAGGGAACCACAAATAGGCAAAATTAGTATTACTATTATTTTTTGAAACAGAGTCTCACTGTGTTGCCCAGGCTGGAGTGCAGTAGCATGATCTCAGCTCACTACAACCTCTGCCTCCCGGGTTCAAGTGATTCTTGGTGCCTCAGCCTCCCGAGTAGCTGGGACTACAGGTGTCCGCCACCACGCCTGGCTAATTTTTGTATTTTCAGTAGAGACGGGGTTTCACCATGTTGACCAGGGTGGTCTTGAACTCCTGACCTCAAGTGATCCGCCTGCCTCGGCCTCCCAAAGTGCTGGGATCACAGGCGTGAGCCACCCCACCTGGCCAACCGGCAAAACTAAACCACCCTGCCGACCAAATGAAAACATCAGACCAGTGAATTGGCATGCTCTCTTTTCTTTCCCTCCAGCACAGGGAGAAGGAGGAAAGAGCAGCAGGCTCACTGTGCTTGGAGGTGAGCTGTGCCGGGCAGGTGACATCTCACCTTGGCCAGATCTCTCTGGTGCATTCCTCAGGAGGTCAGCCCCGTTTCCGGCCCTTAGCTGGGACCTGCTTGGTGTTTACAGATTGACGTGGCAGAGGGGAAAAACACCCAAGATGTGCCCACTGAGCCCTGTGAAATCGTTTTCCAGCATGGAAGTTTCACCAGGGCTTCTCTATAGACAGTGAGGCCACTTCTGAATGCCATGCTGGCTGTGAAGAAAGTCGATTGTGTCTTTTTTCAGTTCACGGAGACTTTTTTTTTTTTTTTTGAGACGAAGTTTCACTCTTGTTGCCCAGGCTGGAGTGCAACGGCGCAATCTCAGCTCACTGCAACCTCCGCCTCCTGGGTTCAAGCAATTCTCCTGCCTCAGCCTCCCGAGTAGCTGGGATTACAGGCTCACGCCACCATGCCCGGCTAATTTTTTATATTGTAAGTAGAGATGGGGTCCCACCGTGTTGGCCAGGCTGGTCTCAAACTCCTGACTTTTAGCTGATCCACCCTCCTTGCCCTCCCAAAGTGCTGGGATTACAGGCATGAGCCACCACACCCAGCCAGTTCACAGAGATTTTAAAACCCAGGGGGGCAGGTGGTTGTGAGGGTGGGCTAGCCACGGGTTGGGGGAATCATAATGCCAGCTTTCCCTGCAGCATCATGTCTTGGCAACACCAAACACAGAAGAGGAAACTGAGATTCTGAGAGGCGTAAGGAGCAGCTACTGAAGCAGATGCATGCCAGGGTCCTTGCCTTCAGCTGCCATAGTCTCCCATCTCCCCAGTCTCCATGTTTCTCTGTCACCAGGGCCCTCCAGCTCTGAAATGATATACCTTTCCGTGTGGTACCTGCACACAGCCAGCCAAACACTCTGCTGGATAACCCTCCACGTGGATAACACGCTCACCCCTCAACCCTATGAGACCAATATTGTATCCTAGCTGCTGCTGGGCAGAGGTGGGATTTAGTTCCCTCCTGTGAGCTGTTGTGCCCTGACTTCTCTGCGAAGTGGGGACCGTAGCACTTCCTTCCCGGGGCTGCTGGGAGATGATGTGTGAAACATATTAGCAATACCGTGGAGGTTGTGAGCACTCGGTCCAGGGTAGATCTTTTTTATTACCCAGTGGGAAAGAGGGGCTAAGCGAAGCAAACGTGGGCTGGATTGCGTCCCCCGCCAAATTCCTTTGTTGAAGCCCCCTGTCCCCAGTACTCAGAATGGGATTGCATTTGGAGATAAGGCCTTTACATAGGGGATCAAGGTGAAGTAAAGTCATATGAGTGGGCCCTAATCCAATATCACTGGTGTCCTTGTGAGAAGAGGATCTCCTGAGCCCAGGATTTCAAGACCAGCCTGGGCCATACTGGGAGATTCCATCTTTACAAAAAAATGCCAGGCTTGGTGGCATGCACCTATAGTCCCCAGCTACTCAGAAGGCTAAGGCAGAAGGATTGCCTGAGCCTGGGATATCGAGACTGCAGTGAACTGTGATCATGCCACTGTACTCCAGCCTGGGCAACAGAGCGAGACTCTGTCTCAAAAAAAAAAAAAAGAGAGAGATTAGGACAGAGACACACACGGAGGGACAACCGCGTGAGGACAGAGGGAACAGGTGGCCATCTACAGGCCACAGAGAGAGGCCTCAGAAGGAACCAACCTTGCTCAGAAGGAACCAACCTTGATCTTGGACTTCCAGCCTATAGAATTGTGAAAAAATAGATTTCTGTTGTTTCAGCCACCCTGACTGTGGTACTGGTTATATCAGCCCCAGCAAACTAATACAAGCTCTTAATCTCTCTTCCCCTCCCCTTCCCTGCAAGCTGTCCCCTTTTAACCTTAATTCCAGTTTTATGATTAAACATCTCAGCGTCAATTATTTACAACACATCCAGATGAGTATCAGAGCTGCAGGGGACTGAATGACTCACACTGGGGAAGCTGGTTTTTATGAAGGGAAAAACGGCACTAAGAAAAACAGGGAATTGTATCTCCTGACCACAGAGACTGAAACTGACCTAGGGAAAGTTTCTGTCAGCCGCAGCACAGGGAGGGTCTCTTCGTGGGAGTGGGGGGCCCGGGAGGCACCAGGCAGTGGAGTGTGCCACAGGTGCCTCACACCTGTATATGGCACCTGCCAGCACGCAGGCTGTTTACTTACCCAATAGTTGGTTTGACTGGGCACAATTCCTTCATCCAGATAAAACTAATCACTCGGAGTGAGTCGTGTCTAGTTTGAATCTTTGCTGCACCATTCACTGTGTGACTTTGAGCAAGTTTCTTAACTTCCCTAACTACAGGCTCCTCTTCTGTGAAATGGGGCTTATTCTAGAAACTTTTTCATCAGCTTGGGAAGTTTAAGCATGGTAATAAATAACTGAAAAATTAGACTGTGATTATATTAAGTAAATAATATTCGTAATAGGTCGTTAAGAAAAATAAATATATTAAAATTTTATAAATAAAAACAAAACAGAATACATAAAATTAATAAAGAAAAGTAAATATATAATGAATATTAAAATTGTATAAATAAAATTTAAAAATGGAATACATAAAATTAATAGTAATAATAAGTAATAAATAATAATAAAGGCATGTAAGGCACCCAGCACTGGCATTTCATAGGAGCTTAGGAGAATGTTCACTGTAGTTGCCACAATTCCGAAATGTAACAGTTGGAAAAAGAATCAAGTGTGACAAGTGACTTCCTAAAAATCGAAGGCAGGAAGGAAACCCAGGACTCGAGAAAGCAGCTCTGGCTAAAATGCTTCGAGTAGGAAAGTCAGGTATAAAGTGGAGATGAGGGAACGGGGAATGGCGAGGGGAGGGGGACAAGCTCGGCTCAATACCAAAAGAGCTCTTGGCAGCAGGTTTGGGAACCACTTCTACAGAGACAGCATTGCTGTGGCTAAAAAAGAAAATGTCCAGATATGGGCAGGACAAACTTTCTCAAACGGTGTCCTAATCTCCAGAATCAGAGCTGGTCTAAGAAAAGTCTGGGAACGCAGAGGGCTTGCTTCTGCAGGACTCGTGGGCCTGCAGAGGGCTGGCTGTCTGCTTCACGTACCTCGACTTTTGGCTTAAAAGCCCTCATGTAATGAGTACTTAAAATAAACGTCAGTCTTGTCCTGTCGTCAGCACTTTGGAACTGCAGTTTTGAGCCCCCAGGAAGTGGGGTGCCTGCTGACTCAAGCACGAGAATACCTTTATCAAGTTTGTTGGTCCCAGCAATGTTAGAACAAGTGTAAACTTGGCTCGTTAGCAGAATCCTGGGTTAAAATGTAAACTTGGTAGAGGAGCACCGCCATGCTGAGCCTCCCTCCAACCTGGCCACACGAGGAAAGGGCGCATAATTCACCAAGCGATTGGTTTTATCAGGATTGAGAAACTGTGCCTAATCAAATCAGCTATTGAGTAGGTAAACAGTCTGTGCTGGCAGGCACCATACACAGGTGTGAACTGGAATGCCACCTGCAGGAGTTGCCTGGGTCTGCCATAACAAATTACCCCAAACTTCATGGCTGAAAACAACACACATTTATTGTCTTGCAATAAATGTGTTCTGGAGGCCAGAAGTCCAACCTCAGTTTCACGGGCTAACATCACAATGTGGGCAGGGCTGGTTCCTCCAGAGGCTCTAGAAGAGCATGCGTCTTCTTGCCTTTTCCAGCTCCTGGAGGCACCTGCATCCCTGGACTTGTGACTCTCTCCTCACATCCTCCTGCTTCCACGATTCCATCTCCTGCTTCCTCCTTTGACCTTTATGCTTCCCTCTTATAAGGATACTACTCATCAAATTGGGCCCACCTGGATGATCCAACGTAATCTCCCCATCTCAAGATTCTTAACTTAATCATGTCCAAAAAGGCACTTTTTCCATATAGGCTAAAAGTTACAAATTTTGATTAGGACCCGGATATCGTTGAAGACCACGATTCAGCCTCCCATGTGCCTGTTCCCAAATTCCAAGAAACACAGGGTGTTGAGCAGCAAAGAACCTTGTGCAGGAGCCCGCTTCTTCTCTGCCTCTAACTTGAATGGCCTTGAGTTAGTCTCTGACCCCTTCTGGGCCTCTGTAAAGATGAATGGACGCCCACCTGCCTCCATAGGCCTGTAAAGGATTTCTGGCACAATTAGAGCAGCTACTGTCTGCAGGGCATTGGGTCAAGGCCCTCAATGTATTCACTCATGGATTCTTCAGCTTTATGGTCCCTGAAAAGTGCTGGGCAGGCTCCTGACTTAGAGCCTTGGCTCTGTGGTTCCCTCCTCTGCCTGGAATGTTCTTCCCCAGGTATTCATGTGATTCCTCCCTCGCATCCTTCAAATCTCTGCTCAGATATCATTTTCTTGGTGACTGTGTACCTGGCCACCGTTTTTTGTTTTTTTGTTTTTGAGACAGAGTCTCGCTCTGTCACCCAGGCTGGAGTGCAGTGGCATGATCTCGGCTCACTTGCAACCTCTGCCTCCCTGGTTCAAGCCATTCTCCTGCCTCAGCCTCCCAAGTAGCTGGGATTACAGGTGTGCGCCACCCCTCCTGGCTAATTTTTGTATTTTTTTTTTTTAGTAGAGACAGAGTTTCACCATGTTGGTCAGGCTGGTCTCGAACTCCTGACCTCATGATCCACCCGCATCGGCTTCCCAAGGTGCTTGGATTATAGACATGAGCCACCACACCTGGCCTGTTTTTAAAATCACTACCCACGGCTCTGTTATTTTCTTTTAGCTTGTATTACCTGCTACCATACCACAGACTCTAATGTGAGCTCTATGGGGACAAGGCCTTCTGTCTGTTTTGATTGTTTCTATGTCCTCAGTGCTTAGATCAGGACTTGGTCCATAGTAGGTGCTCAGTTAATATTGTGTTAGGTAAATGAATAAACACCCGTAATCAAAACTCTGAGCTCGTCACTTATAAACCCAGTGAGGTAGATCCCAGTAAAATTTACTTTGTACAGATGACAGAGCTGAGACTGAGAGCCCTAAGAATTGTCTTGTCTAGGTAATTACTAAGTTACAGAGCTGAGATACAAACCCGGCCTCTGATCTGGAGCCCAGGCTCCCAGTCCCACGGCATAACAGGTGGAGTGGATACTCACCAGCACCCTCTGCAGTCCCTGATTTGATAAATTCTCATCTGTGACTTCTCTCCTTTTTTCTGCAAAATGCCCCTTGGGGAAGACAAACCAAATGAATCCAGTCAGTGTCCAGAACTGCCTGTCACACAAGGACAAATGCTGAGTCCAGATGGCACTGAGGTTCACACAAGCCTGGCTGGCCGCCAGGAACACTGACCACAGGCAGCAACGTGCGACAAGCTCCAGCTTCTCTTCCAGGCCCTCAATCCTCCCACTCTTCAGATTCCAGGGCTAAGCCTCCAAAGTTGTCCACCTAGGCTGGCTGCGGTGGCTCACGCCTGTAATCCCAGCACTTTGGGAGGCCGAGGCGGATGGATCACCTGAGGTCAGGAGTTTAAGACTAGCCTGGCCAGCGTGGTGAAACCTCATCTCTACTAAAAATACAAAAAATTAACCGGGCGTACTGGCGGGCGCCTGTGGTCCCAGCTACTCGGGAGGCTGAGGCAGGAGAATGGCGTGAACCCGGGAGGCGGAGCTTGCAGTGAGCTGAGATTGCGCCACTGCACTCCAGCCTGGGCGACAGAGCCAGACTCCGTCTCAAAAAAAAAAAAAAAAAAAAAAATTAGCCGGGTGTGGTGGCGCACGCCTGTAATCCCAGCTAGTTGGGAGGCTGAGTCAAGGAGAATCACTTGAACCTGGAAGGCAGAGGTTGCAGTGAGCCAAGATCGCGCCACTGCACTCCAGCCTGGGTGAGAGAGCGAGACCTCATTGATGGGAACTCTGCCCTGCCTTGGTGGAAAGGCTGGCTTTTCTGCTGCTCCGTGAATGAGGACGGCCTAAACAAGGGGCTTTGTGGACAGGCGCTGCCACTTACTAAACTGAGACTTTGGGCAAGTTTCTCCACCTCTGTGCCTCAGCGTATTCCTTGATAAAATGGACAGAGGTGGGGATAACAGTACCTCCCTTATATGATTGTTGGGTGGGATAAATGAGCTAAATTGTGTGAAGTGCCTGGGGTGTCAGTGCCCTAACTATGTGCTGGGGGTTGGGGGAATAGAGTACTAGGGGTCTGGCTGTTGGTCAGAGCCTGTGCTTAGCCTTGTTTGCCGGGGTCGGGGGGCTGCTGCTGTCGTCCCCAGAGACACCGATGGCCAGAACCTGGAGAAGGTTCGAGGTGTCAGACTCACATTGGGCTGACGGGGACAGGAGATCTGCATCCCTCAGTGCTATCCTGGCAGAGGAAGACTCTGAAATGTGAGATGTCACATTTCCCAAGAAATACTGAATGTGACTGGGTCCCCCGTGCCAGCCTTCTAAATAAGGCTGGACACCAGCCACCTGCTTAGAGAAAGACACTATGTCAAGCGCCTCAAGAAAAGATGTATGGTTCATGAACTCGCTGCTTCTGCTTCTGGTCCCCGGAGTCTTCAAGATGAACTTGTCTTCCTTAATTTCTCCACCACTTACATAGATTAGCAAGGACCCTGGTGATGTGAGGTTTTATACAATTCACCGACATCTTGTGTTTGGAGTCGGGGAGGGAAGCTGCCTCTTTTCTCTGCAAGCCATGACATATTCTGGAAGATGCCCACTTTCCCATCGCTGTGGGATTACTGAGGCTGAGCCCTCACCCTGGAATATCCTGATCTCTTACCCCCAAATTCCACCCACAGGAAGACCACAGAGGCCTCAAGGCCCTGCAGAGCTGCATGTGTATCTTCCTTCTCCCTGCCCTCCTCAAATTGAATCCGTCATTCTTTTTGGAAGCTCTTCAGACATGCTCCATTTTGGCAGTGCTACTTGGTGTTTAAAAGCATGGGTTTTAGGATCAGGCGTACCCTACCGCTGCCTTGTACTCACTGTGTGACCTTAGAAAAATTACTTTCCCTCTCGGAACCTGTGTCCTTATCTATAAAATAGAACCAATAACTATTAAATGATGATGCACATAAAGAGCTCCACAGAGGGCCTGGCACAGAATTGGCATTCAACACACATTGACGCTTTCTCTGACGCTGACTTCCCTTCTGTTAGGCAGAATCGCCTGTCTTCCTGCTGGATTGTAAAAGTCTGTCTCATGTATCTCGGTATCCCCCAAAGCTCCTGGCATACAGTAGGGGAACCGGGAATTGTTTAAATCAAAGTCTTCAACAAGTCATTTTAAAAGAAATGTTCAGGTCCAGTAGCTCATGCCTGGTAATCCCAGCACTTTGGGAGGCTGAGGCAGGCAGATCGCTTGAGCCCAGGAAATCGAGACCAGCCTGGGCAACAGAGCGAGACCCTTTCTCTACAAAGACACAAAAAATAGCTGGACATGGTGGTGTGTGCCTGTAGTCCCAGCTCCTCGGGGGCCGAGGTGGGAGGATTGCTTAAGCCTGGGAGGTCAAGGGTACAGTAAGCCATGATCATGCCACTGCAGCCTGGATGACAGAGTGAGACCCTGTCAAAAAAAAAAGAGAGAGAGAGAGAGAGAAGAAAGGGAAGAGGAGGGGAGGGGAAGGAAGGGAACATTTACCTGTCACCCCCTCACACTTTTGTCCTGAAACACCTCTGGGAAGAAGGAAGGAAGGAAGGAAGGAAGGAGGGAGGGAAGGAGGGAGGGTAGGGAGGGAAACATTTACCTGTCACTCCCTCACACTTTTGTCCTGAAACACCTCTGGGAACCTCGGTGCCTTGCCCAGAAAGTGGCCCCCAGGGACTCAGCTTTGTGGGAACCCGCACAGTGCAGGCACAGGTGGACTTCACAGTCAGCTGGATTTGATTATGAGTCGACTGTGCCACTTACCGGCTGTGTGGCCCAGGGCAAATTACTTACCCTGTCCAAGACTCCGAGATGGTGGGGCGGATCATTCCTTGAAGGGTGGCCGTGAGGATCGGGTGAGTTTAGGAATGCACCTGATTCATGCTGAGTATCAGCTGCTGCTGATTTCATGATAGCTGCTGCGGAGACTGCTATTCTTGTTACCATTATTCTTCTTACCCTGCCTTGTGTATTACTTAACATCCTTTCTTCTTTTTCCCATCAGCTCTCTCCAGCTGGGCAGCCCTCCTCCCAGCTACCCTGCCTCTATGCCTCATTTGCACATTGCTTTTTGTTTTTCCCTAGTGCACAGTCTAAAAGATCCCTGGTGCTCTGTTGAAACAGGAACCTGACACCCTTTGACCTTGGTCCGTGGGGAGGTGGCCTGAAACTCCCTCCCAGGCAAGACAGGAGCAGGGGCTCAGCACCTTTCTTCCTACCCCCACTGCATGGGACTGGAAATTGTGACAAAAGTGATTGTGGGCTGAAACTTGGCAGAGAGAACCCCACTGAATTCCTCCTTTGTGATGTGAATGTGGCACAGCCCGGTGGAACCGGGGATCCCTTTCCCAATTATGCAGCTTGGCAGGAAGAGGTCGGTGCAGGGAGAATGCTCAAGGAGCCCCTTTGTCACGGGGGTTGGTAGCACCGCCAGCCGCCTCCGACTGGCAGGACCTCCTCCCATTAAAGCCAGCTGGGCTGGGCACTTCTGCAACTGCACCTTCCGGGGCCACAGCACAGAACTCAGTGGTCACGTGAGGGTCTACATCCGATTCCCAGTTTCTAAACTGTGTCCTGGAGAGTTTCTGCAATTCAGCGAGAAGAGGCAGCAGAAGGCCCAGCCATCAATGCTTGGGCCCTTTACCCCGTTTCAGCCGGGGCAGCGCTGCTTTCCATTGTCCCATCTTATTTCAGTCGTTGTCTTCACGTTCAAGTTCATGGAGACTCAATCCAGATGTGCCTGGCTGTGATGGCCCCACTCAGGTCTCAGCCACTCTGATGTCTGGAGCTGGGTCTACCTCCCTGGCCCCGACTCCTCCACACCCACTGCACAGCCCCTCCCTGCCGGCTCTGGTTGGCCAAGGGTGTGCACAGGAGTGGAAGGAGCCTCTGCCCAGCGTGGAGCGGTGAGGCTAAAGGCTTCCATGTTCCCTGCTGACTTCCACCTGCAAAGGCCAGGCAACCGCTGAAAACTCCAGCCCCACCAGGGAATACTGATACAGTCACTTTTTCAGGTCACAACGGAAATCACATTTATTCTGCATATTTTTCTCATGTTGCCGGCAAATTATTTGCATACGGATACAAGATTTGGGTATCTGGATCTTCCTGCAAGTTAGCTTTTATCAATCCTCTCCCCTCCAGGCTTGGACTGGGAATTTCCCCTCATTGATATGAGACATTGGTTCAACTTTTAAACTTGCCAGGTATTCATTTGTTTGTTCTATAAATATCTACTAAGTACCTGTTAAGTTCCTGGCATGCGGTGCTGGGGCCTGGAGCAGGCAGTGGACAAGACAGACAAGAACCGTGTTTCAGAGAGTTCATACTCCAGTGGGGGAGACAGGGAGCCAACAAGAAAGCAAAATGAGATTACTACTGACTGCAATGTGTTATCATCACCTATGGGAAGGAAAGGCAAGGAACTCAGCAGGGGACCCAAGTGTAGCTGTGTGAGGGAGGAGGCATTTCCATTGGGTGGTCAGAGAGGTGCTCACTGAGGAGGTGGCATTTGAGCTGAGAGACAGAGGTCTCTACTAAAAAGTAGCCAGATAGCCAGGCATGGTGGCTCATGCCTGCAATCCCAGCACTTTGGTAAGGCCGAAGCAGGAGGATCACTTGAGGCCAGGAGTTCAAGACCAGCCTGGGCAACACAGCAAGATTCCATCTCTACAAAAAGATTAAAAATTAAAAATTAAAACATTAGCTGGGTGTGATGGTGTGCACCTGTAATCCCAGGTACTTGGGAGGCTGAGGTGAGAGGATCACTTGAGCCCAGGAGTTCGGGGCTGCAGTGAGCTATGGGTGACAAAGAAATATGCTGTCTCTAAAAATAATTTTTAAAAAAATTTTAAATACAGAAATAAATAAATAAGTAGCCAGACAAAA
The DNA here is from genome assembly GCF_029281585.2 of Gorilla gorilla gorilla. Lineage (NCBI taxonomy): Eukaryota > Metazoa > Chordata > Mammalia > Primates > Hominidae > Gorilla > Gorilla gorilla. The sequence continues at coordinate 224,980,227 of NC_073224.2, read as the reverse complement.
GAGACAGGTGGAAGGGTGTTTTCAAGCAGTAGGTATAGCAAGTGCCAAGGCCCTGTGGTAGGAAGTAGTTGGTGCCAATGAGGAGCAGAATGGAAACCACTGAGGGCTGGTGAGCAGGAGATACGAGCTGTGACAGCAAGACAGGAGCCTCGTCCAGGCTGGTGGGGCTTGAGGGTCATGGCCAAGGAGTTTGGATTTTATGCTAAAAGTAATAAAAACACATTGATGGGCTTTTGGACATTCTTGTTACAAACTATTTCAGTCATTCAAAAGAGTATATATAAGATATATGTGAATTGTAATGAATAGTATAATAAAACGCTCATGTACCCTTCACTGTTCGCCTCCCCAGTACCCATTCTTCACTCTTCATTTCTCCAGGAGGTAGTGTGTGTGTGTGTGTTTGTTTGTTTCTTTGTTTGTTGAGACAGGGTCTCATTCTGTCACCCAGGCTATAGTGCAGTGGCGTGCTCAAGGCTCACTGCAGGCTTTACCTCCTAGGCTCAAGCAGATCCTCCCACCTCAACCTCCCAAGTAGCTGGGACTACAGGTGTGAGCCACACACTGGGCTCATTATTATTATTATTATTATTATTGTAGAGACATGGTCTCACTATAGTGCCCAGGCTAGTCTCGAACTCCTGAGCTCAAGCGATCCTCCCACCTTGGCCTCCCAAAGTGCTGGCATTACAGGTGTGAGCTACTGTGCCTGGCCAGAAGGTAGCCTGAATTGGTCCTGAATTTTAGTTTATAGTCTTTGCGTTTCTTCCTAATACTACAAAAATAGAGCAACATATTGTTTGGTTTTGAACTTCATTTAAGTGGATTTCTGCAGTGTGTATTCTTCTGCAGTTTGCTTTTCTGTTCAACATTATGTTTGTCAGGATCATCCTCACTGGTGCACACAGCTGCAGTTTACTCACCTTCACTGCTGCATACGTAATACTCCACAGAGTGACACGTTGTGGTTTATCCTTTCTCCTGGGACCAGTTTCTAATGTTGAACCAAACCCTGCATTCTTGGGATAAACCCAACTTGATTATGAGGTGTTATCTTTTTAAAAAATATGGTTGGGCTGGGTGCTCCCTTCTGTAATGCCAGCACTTTGGGAGGCCAAGGCAAGAGGATCTCCTGAGGTCAGGAGTTCGGACCAGCATGGCCAACATGGTGAAACCCCGTCTCTACTAAAAATACAAAAATTAGCCAGGTGTGGGGGTGTGCGCCTGTAGTCCCAGCTACTTGGGAAGCTAAGGCAGGAGAATTGTATGAACCCAGGAGGCGGAGGTTGCAGTGAGCTGAGATCATACCACTGCATTCCAGCCTGGGCAAAAAAGTAAGACTCAGGAAGGAAGGAAGGAAGGGAGGAAGGGAGGGAGAGGGGGAGGGAAGGAGGGAAGCATGGATTCCATTTGCTGATTTTTGTTTAGGCTGGTGGGTCAGACTGGCCTGTCATTTTCCTCTCCTGCCTTGTTCTTTTCTAGTTTTGGTGTCAAGGTATATACATTCCTTATAAGATGACCTGAGAGTATTTCCTCTGATATTCTCTGGAGCACATGTCTAAGATGGATAATACCATGAAAGAGTTTGATAAATGTTAGCTACCATGTTGTCATCCTTCTGCAACTCATATTTTTTGTACAGAATTCTGGCTTCTTCTGGTACCACTTGTCTTGCATAGATACCTACCCTAACCCTTGCCCTTTTCCCCCTAAAAAACAAAGAAAACACGTGGCTCCCCAACATGTAACTCCAATTGCAATGCTCACAGCTTGCTTAGAAAGCTGCATCTCTGTGGTTTTTTTATAGGTGGATCTTTAACTCAAGACTCTAGCATGAAGAGTTGCCTTCTGGCCTGCCCTGAGTCTCCTCAAATAACAACAGGTAGATACCTCTCTAACTGGTTAATAATTTTTCTTTAAAAACTCAGATATAGAATCATTCATATCTCCCTTAGGGCCTCCTCAGACATAAGCAGTGATGGGGCCAACCCCAGGGTCTAGAGGTTGAGTTTGGCCAAGCCAGGACCCCAGACTGCCCACCAAGCCTCCTGTGTTTTAGGGACATATTGGAAGCCATGTGGTCCAAATCCTCTAAGCATAAAATTAGCTTCTTTCCATATTTTTGAAAGGAAAAGAACACCATGCTAAATATAGCTCGGGTGCTGTCCAGGGTCAACAAGCCAGGAACAGGACAAACAGCTGACCAGATGCCCCGCTGGGAGCTGGGTTTCTACAGACCCCATAGACCCATCAAGATCACAGTCCCCAAAGAGAGGGCTGAACTTGAAGAACAAATTTACGCCACCGTTGCACACATAACCCTGCCATGAACCCAAAAAACCAAAACTATTTTATGAAAGCAACACATAGATATTTCTGTTTTCTAATTCTTATTCTCCCAGTAAGAAAAAGAAAATGAAAATCATGGTTAATCCCATCACACACAGAAAATAACTATAAACATCATAATATATAATCTGAGTGTTGTGAAACTTAGTATGATACATTCAACAGTGTTTCTCAACCTTTTCTGCCACCTTGCCCTCCCTGAGAAGTCTTTTTAGACATTCTTTTTGGAATACTTGAAAATTTAATGCCAAGGATGCCCTGTGTATCTATTTATATTCTGTGGCCCTGTGGAGGGCCACAAACCATTGTAATATCCAAGATTTTTTTCACCCCGTCCCCAAGAAACAATTTTTGCCCCTTGTGGGTGATTTTACCCCATTGAGAATACAAGCTCTAATTAACATTAAATACCAATTTTTTTTGTCTGTTTAAGAACTTACTGTTGTGCTGGTCACATACTGTTCTTGGTGCTTTATGTATATTATTTATTTATCATAACTCCCCTATGAGGTAGGTACTAGAGAGTTTTTGTCTCCCTTTTACAGCTGTGGAGACTGAAGCACAGAGAGGTTAAGTAACTTGCCCGAGGTCACACAGCTGTGAAGGAATAGAGTGAGGATCTGAGCCCAGGAAGCCTGGGTCCCAAGCTCACTCTTAACCACTCAGCTATGCTACCTTGCAGCAATACAATCAGACTGTGAAAATTCAAAAGAGAGAAATAGAAAGTAAAGGGTACACTTTCCGAGTTTCCTTCGTCCCCAGAAGCAATCACTGGTACAAGTCTGAAAGGTGACCCCCCCCCCCCCGGGATTTTTACATACGTGTGTATATATAAAAATACACTGTCTCTTTCATTTCAATGTAAGTACAATCATCCAGGCTTTTTCCCATATATTCATCTGTGTATGGAGAATTTTTTAAAAATTAGAATCACGTTGAACATACTGTTGTTTCAACCTTGTTGTTTGATTTAAAAATATATTAGCTGCTTTGAGACCATAATTTCGTTAACTGCGTGAACCATAATTTATTACCCTGATCTGGATTATTGGCTATTGAAGTAATTTCTAGCTTCTCACCACTATAAAGCTGTGATGATATCTCTGTACATAATTCTTAGAAGTTGGAATTATAGAGCCAAAGGGTATAAACATTTTTGAAACTTTTGTTCTATAAATGCCAAAACTTGCCATCTAAAAAAATGCCATGAAATTGCCATCCCAACACCTTTCCCCACACGTGAGTATTATCACCTGTTTTTAATCATTGACAGTTTATCAGACAAAAAGAATGTATTAATCCCGACATTTTTATCTCTGCCCATGACTCACATCTGGAGCCTGTCTTTCTCTCGTGCAGCATAAGGCAAAGCTGGAATGGAGAACGAATGAGGGCAGGCAGTGAGGAGGTTAAAGCGGCTCAAATCACTAGTCTGCTAACCACACTCTCAGCGTCCCACGTACAAGGCCTGCCTGTCAGGCACTTAGCATGTGCTCAGAACGTGGTATTTTCATCACTCCTGCTTCCAGCACAACCCCCTGGCTGTGTACTTCTCCACCCTCCGAGTCTGACCTTGTCCCAGATCCATTTGGTAGAACCGGTGCATTCCTAAGGCTGCCAGAGCCCCCATCCTTCCTTTTGCCAGCCATGAGTGATACTGTAAGAAATAAATATCCTTGTGTACGGTCCCATCTGGTCCTACCGCAGCTGTCTGCAGTGGGATCCCTGTTCAACGCCCTGCACGCCACACACATGCCCATCCTACCTGTTCATATTCCATACATATGCATGCATATGTACATAGGTGCTCGCACGCATGCACATGTGCTCACGTGTGCATAAACATATATGCACACATGTTCATGCCCCAGTGTGCCTTGGTGCTTCTTCTTAACTCCTTCAAGAGCAGAGCCAGTGCGTTCACGCACGTGCACACATACCGTGCTGTGCATTCAGGGTTCAGGCCCAATTAGGCCAGTGGGAATCCTCTCCCACATAGACTTTCTGTATGTCCCACAGCCCTGAGCTAGGACACCCTGCTGTCTAATCCCACAGTTCCTGTACTTCCTTCTTACTTTATTGGTATTCCCTATAGATCATTTTCCTGCTGGCCTAGAAGCTCTACTAATCCTTAACTTGCTCAGTGCTGTTTCTCCAGTGCCTAACACACTGCTTAGGAGGTAGTGAGATGCACAAGAAATATTTGTTGAGTGAAAAAAAGAAGGAACAGACTTCAAGCTGGTAAAGGATGTTGTTCCAAATATTTTTAGAGTCTCTTTTAACAAAGTGGCCAATTTCAGATAAACTCATGGTTTCACAAGAAAATATCTTCGCAGCATCAGATTTCAAGCAGCCTGGTCAGTCATCCTTTCGGAGAGACTGGAAAGAATGCAGAGTTGAAAACAGGTCCTTGCCCAGCTAAACATCTTGTAAATTTTACTGTTCTGCAAAAGTTCCTGTCACAGGAATAACGTATGGGGGAGAGGTTTAGCGAGGGGCATTGCTTGCTCCTCCTCCTTAGTCCTTGAAAATGTTCTAAACTAAAGCCTTAAGTGACTGCTTCTCTGGCTCGCTCTCAACCAACAAATGCTGTGGAATCCCAGGACCGCTGGCTGCTCCCTTTAGCGCAGGGTCTCTGAGCTGCTTTGTGGAAAGAAGGTTTATTTTGTCCAGCTGGGCACAGGAGCTGAGAGGAAGAATGTGCAGGCCTGTGTCCCCTTTAACAAAGGGAGAGCTCGATGTGGTTTCAGAGAAGCTTGTCTTGCTGGGTGACTTCATGTGGCCTCCATTCATTTCATCCCACATTGACTCTGCAAACTTTTTTCTTTCTTTTTTTTTTTTGAGACGGAGTCTTGCTCTGTCACCCAGGCTGGAGTGCAGTGGCACAATCTCGGCTCACTGCAACCTCCACCTCCCAGGTTCAAGCAATTCTCCTGCCTCAGCCTCCCAAATAGTTGGGATTACTGGCACGTGCCACAGCATCCAGACTTTTTTTTTTTTTGTATTTTTAGTAGAGACGGGGTTTTACCATGTTGGCCAGGATGGTCTTGATCTCTTGACCTCGTGATCCATCCACCTCAGCCTCCCCAAGTGCTAGGATTACAGGCGTGAACTCTGCAAACATTTTTTGAGTCCCTGCTGTGTGCCAGGCTTAGAGATGATGACGATGTGGTCATGGGAAGAGAGAGACTCACCATGGTGGTTGCTGGAGGATTTGGGGAGCACATGAAAGGGGCATCTGAGCTATGGGTGACCAGAGAAATGTTCTGGAGGGTGGTTGGGGGTGGGTAGTGCAAAGAAAGGCAGGCTGAGACATGCAGCAGGAGAGGCAGGAGCCAGGCTAAGGCCACCATGAGCAGCATCATTCTAAGAAGCTGGATTTTCTCCTGCAGGAAATAGGGAGCCATTGAGGGTGGTGAACAGATGACAGTAGGCTGTTTGGCCTGGTCATACCATTGGCTGAGGCTCTGTCCCCCAGGTGAGTCTGTTACAACCATCGATTGTGGCCCATTCATCCCATCGCTCACTCTCCTAGCAGCCTCCAGCAAGAGCTGCGATTTTACTGCACTTCATTAAATTCCACACAATGTTTTAATGACCTGAGCTCCGACCTTTCTGGCCTCCAGCAGGGAAAGGTCTGGCTTTTCCTTTTCAGGGAGTAGCGGGCTGGGCAGACCGGCCTCCCTTCTCGCAGCCTTGCACAAGGAGCCTGGGCACGTAAGACATCTGGAATGCATCAAAGGCGAGGCCCAGCCGGAGCCGGCGTGCTCGGTGCTGCTGCTTAACTCCTTCAAGAGCAGAGCCGCCACATTCACAAAGCGTCTGGAATCGGAACTGATCGTCCTCTCTGCTCTTTCTGCTTTCCTTCCAGGCCCTTCCGCCGCAGCCATCCACACGGGAGGCCTCGCGATTGCTCGGAACCATCCCGCAGGAGTTCAGCTGATATTTTCTAGTGTGGGGCGAGAGATTTTGTGGAGCGCATTTAAGGGGTTTTTGTTGTGACTGCTGCTTTGTATATATTTATTTTCTTTCTTGGAACTGGGCCTCGCCCTCCTCCCACTGACATGATGGCCCAGTCCAAGGCCAACGGCTCGCACTATGCGCTGACCGCCATCGGCCTGGGGATGCTGGTCCTTGGGGTGATCATGGCCATGTGGAACCTGGTACCCGGCTTCAGCGCGGCCGAGAAGCCAACAGCTCAGGGCAGCAACAAGACCGAGGTGGGTGGCGGCATCCTCAAGAGCAAGACCTTCTCTGTGGCCTATGTGCTGGTCGGGGCCGGGGTGATGCTGCTGCTGCTTTCCATCTGCCTGAGTATCAGGGACAAGAGGAAGCAGCGGCAGGGCGAGGACCTGGCCCATGTCCAGCACCCGACAGGCGCTGGGCCTCACGCCCAGGAGGAAGACAGGTGAGGCCTGACTGTCCCCTTCCCTCCCCGGATCGGGGATGGGCACGCACGCATGCACACACATGTTCACACCTTTCTGTGGTGAAAAGACTGTCATCTACAGGCTTTATTGTCCCATGTTCGCCCATGAAGCCTCTGTCAAAACAGTTTATCATTTTACAAATAACTTTAGACTTTTCTACCAGAGCTTCCCAAATAGCATGGTACAAATGGATTACAGGTAAACCAAGATTTTTTAAAAATTTTATTACAATAGATTTTTACACCATGGAATACTATTCAGCCGTAAAAAGGAACAAAATACTGTCTTTTGGGCCAGGTGCAGTGGCTCACTCCTGTAATCCCAGAACTTTGGGAGGCCGAGGCGGGTGGATCACTTGAGGTCAGGAGTTTGAGACCAGCCTGGCCAACATGGTGAAACCCTGTCTCTACTAAGAATACAAAAATTAGCTGGGCATGGTGGCACATGCCTATAGTCCCAGCTACTCGGGAGGCTGAGGCATGAGAATCGCTTGAACCCGGGGGAGTGGAGATTGCAGTGAGTGAGCTGAGATAGCGCCACTGCACTCCAGCCTGGGTGACAGAGTGAGACTCTGTCTCAAAAAAAAAAAAATACAAAAACAAAAAACTGTCTTTTGCAGCAACTTGGATGGAGCTGGAGGCCATTACTCTTAAGTGAACCAGCATTTTGACTCGCCCAGGGTCACTGAACAGGGCCTGGGGTGGCCAGCATATTTGCTTGTCCCTTCACCCCAGCATGCTGTGTGTATGCTTTAATTTGAAATGGCTGGGAAGCAATTTTCCATTTGAGCAAAAATGCCACCAACAAATTTAAAAGATAAGTGATACATTGGGGAACATATGATAATAGTTGATAGCCCTATTATAAAAAGAGCTCTTAGAAATGAATATGTAAGATGAATATACCAATAGGAAACAGACAAAGGTTATGAATATTCCATAGATGTTCAACCAATAGATGTTCAACTTCATTAGTCATGAAATGCAAGCAAAAAGATGTCTTTTCTTTTTTTTTGCCTATCATATTGATCAAGATAGACAGCCCCTACTGTTGGAGAGTTGTAGGGAAGATGGATTGCTGATGAAATGTTGACTGATAGAAACTTTCTTAAGAGTTTCACCATAAGGGGCAGTACTGAAGATGTGCGTATTGATCCTATTTATAAGAGTTTATCCCTGGGAGACAGTCCCACAGGTGCAAAGGAGTTTGTACCAGTATATTTATCAGATCATTGTTTAGGATAACAAAAACTTGGAAACAACCTAAAAAACCACCTACTGAGTTAAATGACGTACCTATTCAATGGAGTTCTATGCAGCCACTGTTGATCTATATTTGTTCATGTGGGACCATATCCACAACAATGAGAAAAGGAAGATATAATACAGCATCTTTGGTCAGGTTATGGTCCCACCAAATGTTGTGGCTGTGGGATTGGAGAGGGGTAGGAAAGGTATACACCAGAATGTTACAGTGGTTTGTCTCCAGGTAGAAGGATTCGGGATGTTTTTCTTTTCTTCATTAGCTGTTTCTGTGTTGTTTGAATTTTCTACAAGCATTCCTTATCTTTATAATGGGAAGGGAATTGTTCTTAATTTAATATGGATTAAAGGGAACCCTTGGTACACTAATGGTGGGAATGTAAATTAGTGCAACCACTATGGAGAAGTTTAGAGGTTCTTCAAAAAACTCAAAATCGAGCTGCCAAATGATTCAGCAATGCCACTTGTGGGTATACACCAAAAGAAAAAAAAATCTTGTTATATTGAAGGGATTTCTGCCCTCCAGTGTTACCAGTTACCACCCCTTTCCATGGTAATGACCTGGAAGTTACCATCCCTTTCCTAGAATGTTCTAAATAGCTTGCCCTTCAATTTACATTAACCCACTTCTTACTTTTGCACATAATTGAAAGTGGGTGTAAGTGGGTACAAATACAATTTCCAAATTAAACTCATTTTCTGATAGCAAAGAATAATATATGCTGTATTGGTCAGGGTTCTCCAGAGACACAGAACCAGGGGGATATATATTTTTTTAAATGGAGATTTATTATGAGGAATTAGTTCCTGGGATTATGGAAGCCAAAAAGTCCCACAATTTTCCATCTGTAAGCTGCAGACCCAGGAAAGCAAGGGGTATAATTCATTCTGAGTTTGAAGGCCTGATTGAGAACGAGGAGAGGTGAGGGTATAGATCCTAGTCTGAGAGCAGGAGAAGATGAAATGAGATGTCCCAGCTCAAGCAGTGAGGCAGGGAGAAATGAGTCAAATTCCTGCTTGCTCTGACTTTTGATCTAGGGCCTCCATGGGTTGGATGGTGCCACCACACTGAGGAGGGGAATCTGCCTTACAGAGCCCACCGAGCTGAATGCTAGTATCTTCCAGAAACACCCTCACTCTCACAGTGTTTAATCTGGGCAACTGTGGCCAGTCAGGTTGACACCTAAAATTAACCATCACACATGCTTATTCTAGAAAACTTGAGAAATATAGAAAAGAACAAATATCAATCACTCATCATTCCCCACCCTAGCTGTGAGCACATTTGAGTTCATTCCTAAAGGAGGGTGGGAGGAAAACCAAGGCAGACTTTGAGGTTTCTGATGTTGGCCATGATCACCCCACAGGTTCAAGTATAGAGTCCTGGAAAGTGGCTATTGGCGTTAATTCCGACAAATGTGTAGAAAATCTCCTGACTTTTTGGTTTTCTCTTTCAACAGTCAAATGGGAATACGGCTGAGAGGACCTGATCTTTTTGAGTCTTGGGATAAACTTGGAAGATAAAATTACAGAATAATTTGAGACACACATAAATGTTATATTTCAGATATTCTTTCTCTACTGAAAGTTGGTAGCAACTTTGTACATTTCTGTGTTGCCTTTGACCAAAGGACCCAGCTGAGCATTGGAATAGCTCACCCAGCATGTCGCTAAGTGGGAAAGGCTTAAAGGCAAAGGAGGTTTAACACCCAGATAACATGGTGGAGTAGTTGAGAGTACAGTGTTCACTTCCTGCCCTCCCATTTCCCGAAGGTCTGACCAAGTCACTTAATCTTGATGTATCTCAGTCCGTCTATAAATTGGGTATTATAATAATAGTGAGATAGAAAACAGGCAGGACTTGTTTTCGGATCATAACCCTGCTGACCAAAACAGGATGTGGTCCAGATGAGATAAGGTTTAAAAAAACACTAGCCAAAGCCAGCAAACGGGAACGAGGGTGATCCCTGGCTGCCCTCATTGCTCATCAGCATGGGACACTCTCACCAGTGCCATGACAGTTTACAATTGCCATGACAACGACCTGGCAGTTACCATCCCTTTCCATGGTAATGACCCAGAAGTTACCTTTCCTAGGAAGTCTTAAATAGCTTGCCCCTCAATTTGCATTAACCCACCCCTTAATTTGCATGTGACTAAAAGTGGGTATAAATACAATTTCCAAGAGCGCCTATGTGGCCAACTCAGGGTGTACTGCCTATGAGTTAGCCCTGCTCCACAAGAAGCAGTGCCCTTCAATAAAGAATTGTGGTCTAACACCACTGGCTCACCCTTGAATTCCTTCCCTGATGAAGCCAAGAACCCTCCCAGGCTAAGCCCCAGTTTGGGGGACTCACCTGTCCTGCATGACTAGTACTTAACTCATAGTGTTGTCAGGAATCTGAAATTGGTTCATATTTGCTAAAATACTTAGAAGGGAGCCCAGCTCATAGTAAACACTTGAAGTGTTCACTTTTATTGCCTCTAAGACCCATTTGTTATTTACAAGGCTGCTGTGTGTGGACTCTTTGGAGCCCATCTCTTTGGGATTTTGAATGACTTGAGCACAGGCTAACACTCTTCCTGTCTGTGTGTCTTGCAGCCAGGAGGAAGAAGAGGAGGATGAGGAGGCTGCCTCAAGGTACTATGTTCCCAGCTACGAGGAAGTGATGAACACAAACTACTCAGAAGCAAGGGGAGAGGAGCAGAACCCGAGGTTGAGCATCTCTCTCCCATCCTATGAGTCACTGACGGGGCTCGACGAGACCACCCCCACATCCACCAGGGCTGACGTGGAGGCCAGCCCTGGGAACCCCCCTGACAGGCAGAACTCTAAGTTGGCCAAACGACTGAAACCGCTGAAAGTTCGAAGGATTAAATCTGAAAAGCTTCACCTCAAAGACTTTAGGATCAACCTCCCAGACAAAAACGTCCCTCCTCCCTCGATAGAGCCTTTGACTCCTCCACCGCAGTATGATGAAGTCCAAGAGAAGACCCCCGACACCCGGCCGCCTGACTGAATGGCCCCACTTGAGCCACGCTCCCTCCTGTCTCTCACACCTTTCACCCCCAAGACTCTAACAAAGCCACATGAGCCACGGTTGAGAAGCGGAGGGGCCAGCTGTGCATGGAGCCATTTGGATGGCGGTGGGGGGATTCTGTGTATCAGGAGTGACTTTGTTGCCCCACACAGCCTCCTGCTGCAGGTGCTTTGGAAAGAGATGCTGCCTTGGAGCTGGTGAATCTGTGGACCACATTCAAGGGTGTGGCACAGGCATCTTCCCATCCTCTTCACTCCGAATCGCTGGCGACACATTCTCCTTTCCAGCTAGGAAAGGTTTCCTCGCGGCTGGTTTAGATTGTGGTTGTTTGTTTTGCTTCTACTAAGACTGTTTTGTTTCAAAAAGGAAACAAGTTTTGTGTTTGCTGTCTACGCTGGAGTCCTGAACTGTGGGTAGAAAACACGACCTGGCTTTGTAGAAAGGACACAGGACTGTTTTATGAACTAAGCGGTGAGGCTCAGGTGGCGGCTCTCACAGAGCCCCTGATGCTGTTGTTCTTTGAGGGCTTAAGGCCTGATGAACTTAGGCATATGATGCATAATAGTCTTAAATGATACACTTAACTAGTCTCTTCTGTGTAACAGCAAAAAAAAAAAAAAAAAGAAAAAAGAAAGAAAACTGTAGGAAATGTTCTTTTTGAAATGCCATGCAATGGAGCTTTTTGTAATAAAATATTTTATATGTAGTACATTTGGGTGCTGAGTTACTTTAGCAGCTCTTCCAATACTGACTTTCTTAGGGGAAAATGGCAATAATAATAGCTAATACGTACTGAATACTTATGCCCAGTGTTGTGCTAAGCATTTCACACATCACCCCATTTTGTCTGGACCCAAGTCTGGTAATAATGCCATTCTGTGGTCAGCTCACAGAGGCTTTAGGTTAATGTAAGTGCCCTGTGTCACACTGCTAGTCAGCAGTAGAGCTGGGGTTTGAGCCCAGGTTGCCTGGCTCCAAGGCCTGAGTTCTTACACACCCCCCAGGTTGCCTGGCTCCAACGCCTGAGTTTTTACACACCTCCCATACAGCTCAGTGTAAAGAGCTTTTCCAGACTTTGAATGAAGACTTGCACTTCTCAAGTTCAGAGGTTGTCCCTGTCAACCCATGCACCCAAAAGAAAGTTCTGGTTGTTTGAACAGCAGCTTTCTACCTGTCTAGGCATCCTTCCTATCTCCCTCTGCTGAGAACTGGCCCAGGAGGGAGCTCAGTGCAGCTTGTCCTCTGCCCCGAGAACTGACAGGCTATGTAACTGTGGGGGGTGGGTGAGCATGTCCCCCTGGAGGGGGAAAGTGAGTCTGTGCAGCCCAGAAAAGCAGTGCAATGAATAAGAAATGCCCAGGGGATCGCACGCTCTCGAAGAGGGGACATAGGAGGGGAATGGAGACCTCTGGGGTCAGGATCTTGACCGTGGAGTGAGTGTCTGGGAAAACAGACCCAAGTCCAAAGGAAGCCTTCCTGCTATTGGTGGGTATGGAGCCAGCCTGCTGAGGAGTCTGTGTCAACCTGGTTGGAAGAGTAATTCCCAGGCCCAGATGTTTTCCTAACAAGCTCTGGTGGACAGGGAAGGGATGACAGGCACCGAGTCACCTTCTTATCTCAAGATTGGCAGCAGTGACTAAAGTTCGAAACTTTCACTTTCCTTATGCAAGGCATTATTAAAAGGGGAGATGTTGGGATTAGCTTTGTGGCATGGGACAGACACCCAGAGTCCTGGTCCGTTCCCCAGCCCACTCCTGAGCCAACCCATGGCTCTTTGTGTCTCATGTCTCTGGGCTGGGCTTGCTTTCCTGTTACTTTCTGTGCTTCTTCCAAACCAGAGGATAAATGGGAGGAAAATAGAAGAGAAGAGTAAGGACCCAGATGAGTTGAGAAATGACTTTCTGGAAGAGCTCTCAATCTGGCTTCTGGTAGACATATTTTGGGGTGTCTCCCTAGTCTAGACCCTCCACGGGGAAGAAGGAGTTGTGAGGCTTAGGTGGGCTGATTGGTGGTCCCCAAAGGTATCAGACCCTAATCCCTGCAACCAGTGAATATTACCTTGTATGGTAAAGTTTTTGCAGATGTGATTAAGGATTGAAGATGATGGGATTGTCCTGGGTTTGCCAGGTGGGCCCTTAATGCCAACCACAAATGTCCTCACAAGCAAAAGAGGGGGAGAGTATATACAGAAGAGGAGGAGGCAATGTGATCCCAGAGGCAGACATGGGAGTGATGAATCTACAAGTCCAGGAAGGCCGGCAGACACTGGAATCAGGAAGAAGCAAGGGATGGACTCTCCCCTAGAGCCCCTGAAGGATGCAGTCCCCTGCTGGGGACTTGATTTCAGGCCAGTTAATATGATTTCGGGCTTCTGCCCTCCAGAACTGTGAGAGAACAAGTCTCTGTTGTTATTGGTCACCAAGTTTGTAATAATTTGTTACAGAGTTCATAGGAAACCGATACAGAGCTCGATCTTCAACTCACTAGAGATCAGCCCCCCCTTGGCCTCAACACTTCATGACTCTTCCCACAGAGAGGAGTGCAACTGAAATAGCATTTAGGACCCCTGCTTGTATGTGTGGAAATGATCAAGTAGAAAACTATTCATATTATTCAGAGGATTATAATGGATATGCGGTATACACAATATAAAGCATAGGCTCACCTCTTTCTAAAATGAAGGCAGAAAGAATGTTAGCTGGAAACCTTAACCACAGGTTTGGAGTCCTAAATAGTGCCTCGAGGCAAGGAAGTTCTCTGCAGTACTGAGTTAAAACCACCTGTCAAAGCAGGAGGCCACCTTCACTCAAAATTCCCCAAAGCACATTTGCCCTGTTTGTTTATTGGTTCAGAGCTATCATTATCATCCTCAGGACTCTCTCTTTATCTTTGGACTAGAAAAGAAAAGAAGAAAGGAAGAAAAAGGAAGAAGGATAGAAAGGAGGAAGGAAGATAAATAGAAGGGGGAAGGAAGGGAGGGAGAGAAGGAAAGGAAGGGAAGGGAGAAGGGAGGGAAGGGAAGAAGGAAAGGAAGGAAAGGAAGGAAGGAAGGGGAAGGGAGGAGAAGAAAAAGGAAGGGAGGGGAGGGGAGGGGAGGGAAGTCAAGGGGGGAAAAAAAAGGGAGAAGCTAAGAAGGCAAGAACCAGAAGACTCTAGTTCTTTTCTTTCCTCCCAGTCATGTTTTTGTCCCTAAAGTAAACATAAGTGCACAAACATGGGGGAAATGCAAGTAGCAACCCACATGGCCCCAGGGCTATGAAAGAGCAGCAAGAAGAAATCTGAATGAATTCCAGTTTGTTGAAGTCCCACTCAGCACTCCCACCCTACTCAAAAGGACAGATCTCAGCAGCTTGTTGGGATCATGTGACGTCCATGCTTTCAGGTCACAGCTGATTTGGATCTGAGGTATGTATCCGGGTTACCCAGGGAGAACCAATCAGAAGCTGAGTTTGGCTAGGCAAGTCTTTCCCAGGAGCCCGGCTTGGGATGGAGAGGTCAGTTCTGCGTGATGCGGTCTCAGGGGTTAGGTGACTGTTTGGGGGCCATCAGGGTGGGTCACAGACACGTGAGGCAGGAGAAGCCACTCTGCAGAGAGAGAATGGAGTTAACTGCTCAAATATGGAGACATGAAAAATGAGCCTCAGAGACCGCTGCCTCCTGGTGACTTTCTGGTCCTTGGTCTTTGGACCAAGGTACTGAGAGAAATTGTACAGTTGGACCAAGCCCAACTGTACTGAGAGAAATTGTCCCCCAGTCAATTTCCTTCTTTAGCTTTGATCTTCTCTTTATTTTCTTTTTTGAGACAGAGTTTCACTCTTATTGCCCAGGCTGGAGTGCAATGGCGCAATCTTGGCTCACTGCAACCTCCACTTCCTGCCTCAGCCTCCCAAGCGATTCTCCTGCCTCAGCCTCCCAATTAGCTGGGCTTACAGGCATGTGCTACCACACCTGGCTAATTTTGTATTCTTAGTAGAGATGGCGTCTCACCATGTTGGTCAGGCTGGTCTTGAACTCCTGACCTCAAGTGATCCACCCGCCTTGGCCTCCCAAAGTGCTGGAATTACAGGTGTGAGCCACTGTGCCTGGCCCGCTTTGATCTTGAATTTAACTGAAATCCTTGAGGACAGAATGGCCTTTCCATTGTCCACAGTGCTGGGCCCAGAGTTGGTTCTCCACCTAACCTCGATTTTGATTTTTCCTTTCCTCTGACTGGTTGCAGTTCTGGGGAAGGGGAGCCACGAGCAGGTGCTTAAGGCACAAGACTGGAGCATGACTGTGACTGCAGTGTAGACCACTGCCTGGGGAGTGCAGCTGAACCAGCTGGACCCATCCATTTCCACGAATGCTTACTCAGTGCCTGTTAGATGCCAGGTACTGCTCTAGGCTCCAGGATACAGCAATGAAGCTAAAGCCTGCTCTTCATGGGGAAGATTCGTGCTTGGGCACTGCTTCCCAAAGCAGGTCCTGTGGCCTTGGGTGACAGTCACCTTTGGGTGATCATTCGGGACTGACTAGTTGAACTGGGTGCAATACATTTGAAAGCTGCCGGGTAGCCACATGCACAGAGAAAGCCAGTCCTGCAGGAAGAGATGGAGGAAGCAGAAGGGCACGGAGGAAACAGCCCTCCACAGAAAGAGACAGATTTGCTGCTTTGTAGTTCCTGGCTGGGGAGCCTGGCCACACACTGTGACCTTTGGGTATATACAACACGCCAGTCTGCTTTCAATAATGCCTATCTTTCCTTAAGCAAGTTGGAGTGGGCTTCTGTTATTTGAAGCCACATGTCCTGAAATGACTCACTTCCGCATGGACAAGCGTGAGATGGCAAAGCCAAAATCAATCCACAAGCGTCCTGAGATACTGAAAATGGGACACAGCTGTATCGCTGGAAATGCGTGGATCAACTGAACCACAGGCTCTAAAAGGCAGTACAGGAAAAGCCCTTCTGAGGATTCGTGGACTTCTTTCTTATTCTAAAGACCCTGACAAGGACCATTTAGCTCCTAGGACAAATCATGCTGCATATTCCGGTGTGGAGTTACAGAAGGACAGCCCTTGTTATGTCTGCAAGCATGGAGGGCGGGAGAAGGGCTTCCCATCTGAGCCTCGATCTCTTCACCAGCAAAATGGAAGTTCCTCATTTTGTGATGAGTACCTGAGACCAACACAGATAAAGTGCCCCCACTGCACTCAGCACATACAAAGCAAGGGGGCCGGGCACAGTGGCTCATGCCTGTAACCCAGCACTTTGGAAGGCCAAGGCAGGCAGATCACTTGAGGTAAGCAGTTCAAGACCAGCCTAGCCAACATAGTGAAACCCTGTCTCTACTAAAAATGCAAAATTTAGCCAGGTGTGCTGGCACACTCCTGTAATTCCAGCTACTGGGGAGGCTGAGGCACGAGAATCACTTGAATCAGGGAGGTGGAGGTTGCAGTGAGCTGAGATTGTGTCACTGCACTCCACCCTGGAAGGCAGAGTGAAACTGTGTCTCAAAAAAAGGGAAGGAAGGAAGGAAGGAAGGAGGAGGAGAGGGGAGGGGAGGGGAGGGGAGGGGGAGGGCGGAGGGGATGGGAGGGAGGGGGAGGGGAGGGGAGGGAGAGGGAGGAAAGCAGAGGGGATGGGAGGGGGAGGGGGAGGGGACAAGAGGGAGGGGAGGGGGAGGGGATGTGCAGGGGGCGGGAGAGGGGAGGGGGGATGGTGAGGGGGGAGGGAGGGGGGAAGGTGGAGGGGAGGGAGTGGGGGAGGGGAGAGGGGGAGGGGGGAGGGGAGGGAGTGGGGGGGAGGGGAGGGAGTGGGGAGGGGGGAGGGGAGGGGAAGGAAGGAAGGACAGTGCAGCTGTGATGAAGCCACAGTCGGATGGAAAGCTGACCTGAGATCTAAGCGCTTCTCCCTGCATGAGCCTCACACTCACTTCTACAAGTGTGTTCAGAGAAAATTCACCAAACGCCACAAGTCTGTGAGGCATCTTCACAGAAAGCCGGCTTCAGGGAAACAGCAGCCAGGCCGCGTAACGAAGGCCAACTGAGGCAGCCCCCGGGGTCAGCCTAGCCCAGGGCTTGGGCCCTCCGTCACGGAGAGTGGTCAAGTCAGTCCGTTTGGTTTGGTTTTCAGTCTGATGCCATGTTGTCAGCACATTCAGAAGGGAGCAGCTCGTCCTAACACAATGAATCTCAGGAGGCCACAGCTGTCAGGACTTTTGATTTCCTGGCGATTCCTCAAGTGTATTCTGCTGGATGTTAACGGGTGGGTGTGGAAAAGTCCCTAATTAGATCCATTTGGAAATCCCTGAGTGAAACAAAGTCTATTTTTATTGTGCACCTACGAGCCAGCAGGAGAAAGCTGTGTGCTTGTCTCTTTGCAGCAATGCAGCTGACCTCGGAAATGATGTCCAAGAATGCCTGAAGCTGAGATGGAAAGTGGCAGCACCTACTATGTGCCAGGTGCTCTGGATAAAGCTGCAAAAAAAAAAAAAAAATGGAGCAAGTCCTTGCCGACACAGAGGTGACATTCTGGGTGGAGCTAGAACAGAGGATGAAAAATATGTATACGGTATAAACTCAGAAAATGAGAAGAAAAATAAAGCTGGGTGAAGAACAGGAGGTGAGAGGGGCTCACCTTCAGGGTGATCAGGAAGAGCCTCTGGGGGGTAACACTGGAGGAAAGTAGGCAGCAAGCGCCATGGGCATCTGGGTGCAGAGAATTCCAGAGAGCCTCTCATATGCTCATGCGCATTATAAATCTCAAAGGAGGTACCGCAGGACATAACATCTGCCAAACCAGTTTAACACAGGCCCTTTTCCCCCACAAAGCCTTTTCCATGGCCAGCATTCCCAGAACACACAGCAGGGAATGATGATTGAGCCAAACACAGTCCTTCTACAGCAGAAAGAAATGGGCCCAGGGAAGATAAGACACTTGTCCAAAGTCCCACAGCTTGTGGGCAAAGATACCCGTTAGCCTCTTCACTGTGTGGCATTCAGATCACAGATCACCAGCTAAGGCAAGCCACTAAGATCACCCCATCCCCTGACAACTTGCAGGAGGTGGTCAAGACCATAGATCCAGGATAAGCCAGACACAGGTGCCTGGGGCCTCCCGGCTCTCAGACCCACTGCAGACCTTCCTGTGTCCACCCCACCCTGATCGGTAAGTACCTCTGAAGGGAGGCTTGCCCCCCTCGTGACAGCCCCCACCATGAAGAGGAGTGGATGCTTCCCCGAGCTTTTGCCATCTGTGTGGATGACAGTTTGCCCTCTGGGGTGGTTTTCGAGTCACCTCCAGCTCATTCAGAAGTACCTTCACATCAGGCTAACAGGGGAAAGCTGTGTCCCTGTCTCTTCGTAGCAATGCATCTGGGAAATGATGTCTGGGAATGCCTGCAGCTGAGACGTGACAGTGAGCTGCAACACATCAATCTCACATTCTCCAATAATGGATGGAGAAGTCAGATACCAGCTCTCTTCAGATACCGTGGAGCAGGCTGGCCAGGAGAGGGAGGAAAAGACCCCAAGAGACAGAGGAAAAAAACAATATATGGATGCAACCGTCCAGAAAAGTCACTGGAGAGAACGCACATCCCTACACGAGAGGCCTTGAAAACGTGGCCCTTGCAACAAAGGTTTCCTCAGGGTCAACCAGGCTGCTTGCCACACGTGTTTCCTCCACACCAGTTTCCCAGGGGACACGCAGCCCCTGGAACTCTGCACATTCCAGGAAGACAGTCAGATGGAACACACATCCATACAAACCAACCAACCCCCAGATACAACATACGCAATGCAACATTCTCCGCTCCCAGGGAGGCTGTGAAACAGTTGCACCAACACCAGAACTCGCTGTTTCACCTTAGGTCAGTGACTCTCCACCAGGACTGATTTTGCTCCCGGGCAGCACTTGGCAATGTGACAGTGGTGGGGGAGAGGCTACTGGCATCTAGTAGGCCAGGGATCCTGCTAACCCTCCTACAACGCCTAGGACAGTCCCCACAGCAGAGAATTATCCTGCCCCAAATGTCACTAGTGCGGAGGTTGAGAAGCCCTGTCCTAGATGCTCTTGGACATGGGGACTGCAGTCATACGGCCTGGCCAATCAGTGTGGACCCCGTCGAAAAAAAGCAAGAAACAATCATCCTTGCATTGCTTATCATTTTTCTTTTAAAAACCTGTCAAGACTGTTTTTCTGTCCTTCCCCCCATCCCAGAACTGCAAATCTAATTCTCCATGTCATGGTATGCACAAATTTATCTTCCTTTTTCCTTTTCTCCATCCATTCTCAGCCCAACATCTGTTCATTAAAAACCTGATATGTAGCAACTGTAATATGAAGGGTGTGGGAAAGATAATGGTATAATACTTACAAATTCAAATAGACTCTGAGAAATTTTGGACTATTGAAAAAGCATACTTAAAACCAATAAAGGTATGTAACAAAATAAAACAACTGGAATACAATTTCAGAAGCAAAAATTATAGCGTGACTTTTTCTGGGTTATAAATCTTCTCAGAAAAACAGTATCAGATAATACAGCATGATTCTGAGAGATAAGCTAGGCTTAGTACTTTGTTTTGTGGAGTTTTTTTCTTTTTCCTTTTTTTTTTTTTTTTGAGATGGAGAGTCTCGCTCTGTCGCCCAGGCTGGAGGGCAGTGGTGCAATCTCAGCTCACTGCAACCTCCACCTCCTAGGCTTGAGAGATTCTCATGCTTCAGCCTCCTGAATAGTTGGGATTACAGGCTCCTGCCTCCACGCCTGGCTAATTTTTCTATTTTTAGTAGAGACGGGGTTTTGCCATGTTGGCCAGGGTGGTCTTGAACTCCTAGCTTCAAGTGATCCACCCGCCTCGGCCTCCCAAAGTGCTGGGATTACAGGCATGAGTCATCGCACCCATGGGCTTAATACTTTGTAAAATTTAGGAGTTGTGCAGGAACTTTAAGAAGAAGAAAATGTTCTTAGTGTTTATTCTCAAGATGTCTTATTTCAGAATGTATCCTTGTGATACTATCTAGTCAAGAAAAATCATTAGCATCTATTTTAACAAAGCATAAAAGAGAGATAAACAATGGAATAACATGATAGCAAGATTCTTCTTTTATTTTTTAGAGAAAGTATGACAAGTCAAGTATGTGTGTTCATAAAAGAAATTGTATAAATACTTGACATAAGCCAGTGAATAAATGCCCCACCTTACCTAATTGCTGCAGCTTTCAAAATTAAACCGAGAGAGAGAGAAAGCTGCATCTTTTGGTTTCTGACAAATTAGTTACCTTTTAAAAATCAGATTCAAGCTGGGCGCCGTGGCTCATGCCTATAATCCCAGCACTTTGGGAGGCCGAGGCGGGTGGATCACAAGGTCAGGAGTTCCAGACCAGCCTGGCCAGCATGGTGAAACCCCGTGTCTACTAAAAATACAAAAAAAATTAGCCGGGCGTGGTGGCGGGCACCTGTAATCCCAGCTACTCAGGAGGCTGAGGCAGGAGAATGGCATGAACCCAGGAGGCAGAGCTTGCAGTGAGCCAAGATTGCGCCACTGCACTCCAGCCTGGGTGACAGAGCGAGACTCCGTCTCAGAAAAAAGAAAAAAAAATCAGATTCAAAGTACTGGTTCACCAATTGACTTTTTGAACAGGAAGGGTCAGGCCGTCCTAGAAGTTACCAATGGTACATTCATTTAGCACCAACTGGGGTGTTTTTGTTTTTTTTAATCAGCACAAATGCAGTAGAGAAAAGGAAATAGGAATATACATTTTATAGGAGAAGTTGGGGCATATGAGGGCAATAATTTTATCGACTTTAAAAGGTAATCCTAAGCTTATTTAAAACTTCCATTGAATCAATGAAAATGGCAAGGAGGAGTCGGGTGTGGTGGCTCACACCTGTAATCCCAGCACTTTGGGAGGTGAGTGGATCACTTGAGGTCAGGAGTTCGAGACCAGCCTGGCCAACATGATGAAACCCCGTCTCTACTAAAACCACAAAAATTAGCTAGGTGTGGTAGTGCATGCCTGTAATCCCAACTACTTGGGAGACTGAGGCAGGAGAATCGCTTGAACCCGGGAGGTGGAGGTTGCAGAGAACAGAGAACCACTGCACTCCAGCCTCAGTAGCACAGTGAGACCCTGTCTCAAAAAAAAAAAAAAAATTGGCAAGGAGAAATCAGGACAAGCATTCTAGCTGCTATTTGGAATAAACCTTGATTTCGATGTTTATTTTTCCAGTTAAAAAAGTTTTAATGCCTAAAATTTTTCCAATGGCTGAAAGTAGTAAAAATCATCCACTAAACTTCCCTTAGGCCAATAATAGAAAGGTCTCACGGGGCAAAATAGGAACCAGGAATAAGACCAGAGGGGGAGGAGGAGGAGAGGAACACCACTGACTAAGTCCTACGCGTATGTTGAAGGCAGACTATCCCTTGCTCCTACTTCCTGGGTAGTAATTTCATAGACATGTACATTATCATACACCCCTCCAGTGAATAAACACTGAATTAAATGGAATATGATTTTATCTCTGTGTATTGCTTCAACTCTGGGTTTCTGAACCTTGGCACTATTGACATTTTGGGCTGGGTAACCCTGACATGGGGCAAGGCGTGGCTAGGTGGAAGGCTGCTCTGTTCCTTATAGGAAGTTTACAGCATCCCTAGCCTCCACCACTAGATGCCAGAAGCACTGCCCAGGTGTGGCAATCAAAAATGTCCCGAAGCATTGTCAAAAGTCTCCTGGGGGCCTGGGTCAGGGCGCAAAATGCCCGTGGTTAAAAACTGTACAAACTGTAGCTTTAGGTCTACTGGCTGCGGGGGGTTGCGGGGAGAATGTAGTATGGAGAAGTGGAAAAAAAGATTGTCATCTGAGTGGCAATTTCCATGTTTGAAAAATGAAATATTGATTATTGCGTTGGGCCACAAGACTGGGAGAATCAAATGAGTTAAATTATATGCTACAAAATGCTACAAAAAGTAGAATTTTAAAGAGAAATGGTTCTAGAGTTCATCTTGCTCAGCTTCCTCGTACAGGAAAGGAAAACCGAGTAAAAAGATGTTTCCCTAAAGACCACAGTAATGCTTCACAAACGCAAACGATTATAATGAAATATTGTTTCCACCCAGAAAAACAAACAACACAAGAACCAACCCAAATGGACCTGCTAAGGTGGCACCATGTGAGCATCAAACCAAATAGTGACTTCAATGGATTGAAACACATCTACATAATTCCAAATCAAATATTCCTGATGATACTTTTAAAAACTCATTGGTCACTTTGGGAAGTTGCTTGTTACTGTGAATATTGATACATAAAGGGAAAGAATCCATCATTTATTCTGCCTTTCCTGAACAAACTGTGTTTTACGGTAAACATATAATTGGCAGGCGCAGTGACTCACGCCTGTAATCTCAACCCTTTGATAGGCCTAGGCTGGAGGATGCTTGAGCCCAGGAGTTTGAGATCAGTCTGGGCAACATGGAGAAACCCCGTCGCTACAACAAGTTTAAAAATTAGCTGAGTGTAGTGGTGTGTGCCTGTGGTCCCAGCTACTTGGGAGGCTGAGATGGAGGGATCACTTGAGCTCAGGAGGTTGAGGCTGCAGTAAGCCATGATAACACCACCACACTCCAGCCTGGGCAACAGAGTGAGACCGTGTCTCAAAAATAATAATAATAATAATAATAATAATAATAATAATAATAGTTGATGAAGAAAATGCATTGACAGTTGATGAAGAAGAATTCTAGCAATAATTAACAAAGGAATATCAGAAAGATCACTATTCTGCAACCTCAAAGGAAAGAATGGAGCTAGGGAATGATCCTCAAAGAATGCTAAAACTATTAGGTAAAAAGTTGATGGGGCCGGGCACAGTGGCTCACACCAGCAATCCCAACACTTTGGGAGGACGAGGCAGGAGGATCATTTGAGGTCAGGGGTTCAAGATCAGTCTTGCCAACAAATGATCCTCAAAGAATGCTAAAACTATTAGGTAAAAAGTTGATGAGACTGGGCGCAGTGGCTCACACTGGTAATCCCGAATACTTTGGGAGGCTGAGGCAGGAGGATCACTTGAGGTCAGGGGTTCAAAACCAGCCTTGCCAACATGGTGAAACCCCATCTCTACTAAAAATACAAAAATTAGCCAGGCATAGTGGCACTTGCCTATAGTCCCAGCTACTCAGGAGACTGAGGCAGGAGAATTGCCCGAACCTGGGAGGTGGAGGTTGCAGTGAGCTGAGATCTTGCTACTGCACTCCAGCCTGGGTGACAGAGGGAGACTCCATCTCAAAAAAAGAAAAAAAAAATGTCGATAAGCCCAAGTGTCCACCGATGAATGAATGGACAAACAAAATATAGTCTGTGCATACAATGAAATATTATTCAGCCTTAAAACAGATGGAAATTCTGACACATGCTACAACACGATGAACCTTGAGGACATTCTGCAGCGTGAAATAAGTGAGTCACAAACACACATACTGTGTGATGCCACTTATACGAAGTATCTAGAATAGCCAAACTCATAGAAACAGAAAGTACAGTGATATTTCTCAGGGCCTGGGAGGAAGGGAATTACAGAGCTAGTGTTTGGTGGGTACAGAGTTTCAGTTTTGCAAGATGAAAAAGTTCTGGAGGTTGGTTGCACAATGATGTAAATGTACTTAACACTACTGAACTGTACGCTAAAAATGATTCACATGGTAAATTGTATGTTATGTGTATTTTACCACAATTAAAAATAAAAACTGGCTGGGCCTGGTGGTTCATGCATGTCATCCCAGCAATTTCGGAGGCCAAGGCAGGAGGATCGTTTGAAGTCAGGAGTTCAAGACCAGCCTGGCCAACACGGTGAAACCCTGTCTCTACTAAAAGTAAAAAAATTAGCCAGGCATAGTGGTGTGCACCTGTAGTCCCAGCTACTTGGGAGGCTGAGGTGAGAGGATCGCTTGAACCCAGGAGGCGGAGGTTGCAGTGAGGAGAGATCTTGCCCCTGTACTCCAGCCTGGACATCAGAGCAAAATTCTACCTCAAAAAAAAATTAAACATAAAAATTAAAAGTCACTGGAGAAAAATTTGATGAGAACTTTATGATGGACAGATCAGCCTGTCAGCACTGATCCTACCGAGCCATGTTGGCATCATTAAAAAGGACCAACCAAGATGTTACATGTCCACGATGTGACACAGGAGGAATCACACAGCCTGCCTATGAAGTAGTCTTGACAACAAGAAGACCGGATCTCATCAGGCCTTGAGATTTCACTCTTAGTTTGCAGGAAACATGGGGAAGAGAGGAATAAGTTAATTGAAACTATGAAGAAGCAATCAGTCAAATCTAGGGTGTGAATATTCTATAGGACGAAACACCCAGTTTCTCCAGCAGATCAGTGGTATGAAAAAGGTAGGGGATGCTGTTATGGAATAAAAAATATTTCAAAGACATAACAACCAAACACAACGTGTGGATGGCATCTAGATCCCGATGTCAACAAATCATCAGTACAACGACATCTCTCAGAGAATCAAGAAAGTGTGAGCATGGATAGATGTTAGACGATATTCAGGAACTGTTACTAGTATTGCTAGTGTGATAATGTCATGGGGAAAATAATGTCATAAAGGTGGGGAAGCGCCTTTTAGTCAGGAAGTATTTATGTATGAAATGACACAATGTGTTTTAAGTTAATCCAAAAGGAAGTTAATCAAAAAGGAAGGAAAAAGCGATCAAACAAGATTGGAGAAGTATTGAAGCTGGATTATGGGTACATGGGGTTAATGGTACTCTTTTCCCTACTTTTGTGTTGTATGTTTCAAAAAACTCCATTATAAGCCCCAATTTTTTTCTATAGAGAAGCAATATGTTTATACTAAAAACTATAACTCTCTTCTATAAGACATTTCTAATGCAGACGTGAAGATTAATTTGATTTCTAGCTACTTCTAGCCCCCAAACTACCAGCATTTTTTTTAGTTTCAATTTTTATTTTAGACACAGTGGGTACGTGTGCAGATTTGTACGTGGGAATACTGCATGATGCCGAGGTTTGGAGTATGGATCCTGCCACACTGTCAGTGAGCACACCACCTGTTGAGTAGGTTTTTTTTCTTTTTTCTTTTTTTTTTGAGATGGAGTCTCACTCTATCACCCAGGCTGGAGTGCAGTGGTGCAATCTCGGCTCACTGCAACCTCTGCCTACCGGGTTCAAGCAATTCTCCTGCCTCAGCCTCCCGAGTAGCTGTGACTACAGGCGCATGCCACCACGCCTGGCTAATTTTTTTGTATTTTTAGTGGAGACAGGGTTTCATCGTGTTAGCCAGGATGGTCTCAATCTCCTGACCTCGTGATCTGCCCACCTCAGCCTCCCAAAGTGCTGGGATTACAGGCGTGAGCCACCATACCCGGCCCTGATGGATAGTTTTTTAACCCTCCTGCCCCCACACCGTCTAGGAGTCCACAGGGTCTATTGTCCCTATATATTTATGTCTATGTGTGCTCAATGGTTAGCTCCCACTTCTAAGTGAGAACATGCCGTAGTTTTATTTTCCTGAGTTAATTTGCTTAGGATTATGGCCTTCAGCTCCAACCATGTTGCTACAAAGGACACGATCTCATTCTTTTTTATGGCTGCATAATATTCCATAATGCATATGTACCACATTTTCCTTATCCAATCTACTGACCACTGATGGGCACCTGGGTTGATTCCATGTCTTTGCTATAGTGAACAGCACAGTAATGAACTGACAAATGCATGTGTCTTTTTGGTAGAATGATTTATTTTCTTTTGAGT
Source organism: Gorilla gorilla gorilla (assembly GCF_029281585.2). NCBI lineage: Eukaryota > Metazoa > Chordata > Mammalia > Primates > Hominidae > Gorilla > Gorilla gorilla. The sequence goes on along the minus strand of NC_073224.2, from coordinate 224,954,367 downwards.
ATATACTCAGTAATGAGATTGCTGGAGGACACCCAATTTTTTTAAGTAAGTAGTCCCAAAGGAACATACACACACACACCATAGGCAGAGCTAGCTATAACCAAAGTATAAGCGAATGAGGAAGCCAGGAATTCCTGAGGATAAATACCTCCATCAGTGTGGAAAGTTAACAGGCGCAGGAAATAAGAAGTCAGACCTCAGACCTTTGCAAACTGAGCTAGCAAAATCTACAATGCCCATATTAAGCCAGGACCTTGAAAGGTGCTCTACATCCTGAGAAAGGGAAGGCTTTACGTGTATTTTTCTGGACTGCCAGAAAAGGGAGCGCATGGGCTCTTCAGGGTTTCTGGAGGGGAAAATTAACAATGGCCACCATAATAATGACGATTGTTAACCCTGAGGATTCGTAACCACGTGGTACTAGGAATTAGTTTAACACTCCGTGCATTCAAGGGGGAGACTCCAAGCTGAAGAAGTAAATGTAAGGGATCACAGGTTGGTAGCAGCCCTGGCATCCAAATGAAACAAACAAAAATCCTTCCTAGAGGAACGCAGCCAGAAATCAGACTCCTCAGGACTCCCGCAGATCAATTTCAATCAACACTGAGATCACATTCAAATTATTAACCCTCCAAGAAACAAGTCAGTATGAGCAAGAGTGAGCAGAAAGAACAAACAGTAGATTGAGACACTTCCTCGCACCCCAAGGACATCAGGTGTTGGAATTCCCAGATACTGATTCTACTTTGTATTAAATAGTTTTTAAAAGAAGGATTTAAAAATGAGCAAGGAATGAGATGATCAAAAATGGCCAGGCTCATCATCTGTAATCATGAGAGAAATGCAAATCAAAACCACAACGAGATACCATCTCACAACAGTCAGAATGGCTATTACTAAGAAGTCAAAAAAACAAACAAACAAACAAACAAAACCAGAAGCTGTCGAGGCTGTTGAGAAAAGGGAATGCTTATACACAGTTGGTGGGAATGTAAATTAGTTCCACCACTGTGGAAAGCAGTTTGGAGATTTCTCGAAGAACTTAAAACAGAGTTACCATTTGACCCAGCAATTCCATTGCCAGGATATACCCAAAAAGAAAAAGATCATTTTACCAAAAAGACACATACGCTCCTACGTTCATCGCAGCACTATTCACAATAGCAAAGACATGGAATCAACTTAGGTGCCCATCAATGGTGGATTGGATAAGGAAAATGTGGCACATATACACTACAGAATACTACGTAGCCATAAGAAAGAATGAGATCATGTCCTTTACAGCAACATGGTTGCAGCTAGAGGCCATTATCCTAAGTAAATTAACAAAGGAACAGAAAACCAAATACTGCATATTCTCACTTAGAAGCGGGAGCTAAACATTGAGCCCACATGAGCATAAACATGGGAACACTCAACACTGCAGACTACTTGAGGGGAAAGGAGGTGGGGGGGGGGGGGGTGTTGAAAAAGTACCTATTTGATACTATGCTCACTACCTGGGTGCAATGTGCCCGTGTAACAAACCTGCACATTTACCCTCTGTATCTAAAATAAAAGTTGATTTTTTTTTTTTTTTTTTTTGAGGCAGAGTCTCACTCTGTCGCTCAGGCTAGAGTGCAGTGGTGCGATCTCAGCTCACTGGAACCTCTGCCTCCCGGGTTCAAGTGATTCTCATGCCTCGGCCTCCAGAGTAGCTGGGATTACAGGCACCCGCCACCACGCCCGACTAATTTCTGTATTTTTAGTAGAGACATTTTCACCATGTTGGCCAGGCTGGATTTGAACTCCTGACCTCAAGTGAGCCGCCCACCTCGGCCTCCCAAAGTGCTGGGATTACAGGCGTGAGCCACCATGCCCAGCTAAAAGCTGAATTTTTTTAACGGCCAGGCATTTGACCTCAGAACTTTGTGGGAACACAGGGAGAACTACTTGACCCCTGTACTTTTAGCACTTCCATTCTGGTAGGATAAACAGATCCACATAATCAAAATACATCAGGTGTAAAAACTCAAGCAGTTATAGAACAGAGAAGGAATAAGAATAAGCGCGGCGGACAAGGAGGGCACAGGCTGTACCTGGAGGCGGCAGCCTCTCCACACGCCTCACAGATTGTTGCTGTGTGTGCAGGAACAGAGCCCAAGTATTGCCTGATGTTCCAATTTCCCCAGAAAAGACATAAATCCAAATTGTAAAGTAAGTCAACGTGATTTGTACGTTAGCCACTGCAGGAGACACCTGAAGCTTCTGCCACCCAATATCAATTCACCTTTCTTCTAGAATATTACGGTGTTATGTATGATTCCCCTTTGGGGACCACCCCCTTTCCTATTCTCAGCCCAGTCTCAGTCTCTTCCTGGTTGAGTTGACTCCATCTCCGGCTGCAGGGATGGGCATGTGACTCAAGCTTGGCCAATCAGAGCAGAGCAGTCCCCCGGACCACACTAATTGGCTTAGAAACGGGCCTGTGAGTCAATCAGAGAAAATGAGAAGCCATGAGGCCTTTGGGAGAATCTTAGGAAAAAATTCTCTCTCATCCCCTTGGGATTCAAAGCTGAGAAGATGTAAGGACTGGAGCTGCAGCAGTCTTTCTGGGACCATTATACAGAGATTCTGTCTGAGGTTGGATCCACGTGGTCAAAAGTATTGCTGAGGAGCCAGAGAGAGACTGAGGTCTGATGACATCACTTGAGCCCTGCAGACTTTTCATTTACGGTAACCAATTAATTTGCTTTCATGCTGAAGCTAGTTTGAACTGGGCTCTGATATGGTTTGGCTGTGTCTGCAGCCAAATCTCATCTTGAATTGTAGTTCCCATAATCCACACACGTCGTGGAAGGGACCCAGTGGGAGGTAATTGAATCATGAGGGCGGTTACCCTCGTGCTGTTCTCTTGACAGTGAGTGAGTTCTTGGAGACGTGATGGTTTTATAAGGGGCTTTCCCCTTTTGCTTGGCACTGCTCCTTGCTGCCGCCATGTTAAGAGGGACACGTTTGCTTCCCCTTCCACCATGATCATAAGTTTCCTGATGCCTCCCTTGCCCTGCAGAACTGTGAGTCAATTAAACCTCTTTCCTTCATAAATTACCCAGTCTCAGGCAGCTATTTATAGCAGCATAAGCATGGACTAATACAGGCTCTTTATCACTCCACAGAAAGAGGCTGTATCCTCCATCAACTAGTTGAAAGTATTTTAACACACTGTGAAAGCCAAAGAAACATGGAGGCTGACTGTGGCCTTCAGTTTGCAGTCTCAGCACCTGGCCCTGCCTCCCTCTGTCCCACGGTTGCGTAGCCTCCCTCATTCCCCATCTTCCAGCTCTTGTTCCCACTGCTCCTTCCTCCTGCAATGCCTTTCTCTTCCTTCTCTCCCTCCTGAAATCCTACCCATCCTTCAAGACCCAGGTCAAGTGATTCCTTTTTCTCAAAGCCCTTCCTGACCCCACAAGCTCCACCCCACGTGGAAGCACGTCCCTCCCTCTCCAACCCCAGCCCCTCAGCCCCTGGTGAGCACTCGGCCCTTCTACTGAGAATCCTAGTGACCCAGGAACATTATTGTCCCCCTTGTTTCTTGACAACGATTCAAATTCAGAGCCAGATTAGAAGGGACAATCTTTGAGACTTAAGTTTCAAAAAACAATCAGTTCTTAGGAGAGGTCAGAAAACACGGTGAAAGGTGAGGATTTAGGTAAAGTATCAGAAAGAAAAGAACAGTTGTTCTCGAGAAAAGAGAGAGTCTGTGTTGAGTGCCGTAAGGAAGGCAGAAAAACTGGACATGTTTAGACCAAATAAAATGATTCAGAGGAAACCTGAGAAGAAATGTTCAGCGTGAGGGGATTGATCAGCTCAGAAAGGAAGATCAGCAGCCAGTGATGGGGATGACCTGAAACAAAAGCAAAATGCCTAAGATAGGAGCACTGTTGGCCAGGCGCGGTGGCTCATGCCTGTAATCCCAGCACTTTGGGAGGCTGACATGGGCAGATCACGAGGTCAGGAGTCCAAGACCAGCCTGACCCCTGGTAAAACCCTGTCTCTACTAAAAATATAAAAATTAGACAGGCATGGTGGCGCACACCTGTAACCCCAGCTACTCAGGAGGCTGAGGCAGGAGAATTGCTTGAACCCGGGAGGCAGAAGTTATAGTGAGCCGAGATTGCACCACTGCACTCCAGCCTGGGCAATAGAGTGAGACTCCATCTCAAGGGAAAAAAAAAAAAAAAAGGAGCACTGTTGAAATGAGAAGAGAATGCAGATGGCAGTGAGATGCTACAAAACCTCCAGAAACCCAGAGAGGTGACAAGGGCTGAGGTCATCTCAAACTAGACCAACAGGGAGGCCTGCTGTTGATTGGAAGCAGCTTTCTCAAAAGGTAGGAATCATGTCGACTTGCTGTTGATGGAAACTCAGGGCCACCAAGGCCTTCTGGAATTTGCTATTCAATAAACAGACACAAGGGAGGGCACAGGAGGCCAAGCAGTGGCTAGATGTGCCAAAAGAGCCACCATAAGTCAAAGGACAAAGTGAGCAGGGGTGTCAGCTTATAAGCCACCCCAGGTAGAGACTGTCTGTCTTCTCACTTCCTAAACCCTGCCAAGCACCACAGAGCCTTGTACACAGCCCCTGTGCCTCCTTCCCCAGGCCCAACTATTTCTTTATAGGATAAATCAACTACCCCAGACCATGTCCAATCAAAGAGGCTCTTAACCTTTGCTGGGGAGAAGTCTGGTTAAGGCTCTGGGCCCTCTTTCCAGAAAACTACACATAGGCCCAGACACATCAAAGCTTCCTCCCAATTTCAGTGGTTCACACCTTCCCTGAGGCCACCAGTAGGTCTTCTTGGACAATAGTCCTAAACTCCTTCATTCATTTACTTTAAGAGACGGGGGTCTCACTAAGTCACCCAGGCAGGAGTGCAGTGGCGTGATCATAGCTCACTGCAGCCTTGAACTCCTGGGCTGATGCAATACTCCTGCCTCAGCCTCCAGAGTAGCTGAGACTACAAGTGTGTGCCACCATATCCAGCTAACTTTTTTATTTTTTGTAAAAGCAAGGTCTATCTATGTTGCCTATGCTGGTTCAAACTCCTGGGCTGATATGATCCTCTCACCTCAGCCTCCCAAAGTGCTGGGATTACAGGCGTGAGCCACCATGCTCAGCCCCTAAACTCATTCATTTATTTAAATCCTTATTGAATGTTGGCTGCATGTCAGGTACTGCTCTGAGCACCAGGGATGCTTGGGTGAACAAGAAAAGAATGGCCGGGTGCACTGGCCCATGCCTGTAATCCCAGCACTTTGAGAGGCCAAGGTGGGCGGATCACTTGAGGTCAGGAGTTTGAGACCAGCCTGGCCAACATGGTGAAACCCCGTCTCTACTAAAAATACAACAAATTAGCCAGATGTGGTGGTGCATGCCTGTGGTTCCAGCTACTTGGCAGGCTGAGGCAGGGGAATCGCTTGAACCTGGGAGGCGGAGGTCACAGTGAGCCGAGATTGTGCCACTGCACTTCAGCCTGAGTGACAGAGCGAGACTCTGTCTCAAAAGAAAAACAAAAAGAACAACAAAGAACCTTCACCACATGGAGTGTAGCTTCCAGGTTATATCCCAGCCATCCAACAATCAGAAAGTCTGGAGGTACAGCCCAGGAACAGTGATTCTGACATGGGGCCAGGTTTAGGACCTCCTGTTCCAAGGAACTCCTGGTCAAACTCCTTCTGTAAGAAGAGAGGGGAGAGTAATAGTTGAAGGCATGTGCTGCGACTCAAGTATTCATGCACTGCTGGGGGGTGTAGATTGGTACCAGCACTTTGGAAAAATGTTTGGCAGAATCTTTTAAAGCTGAACATCCATCTTCTGAATCTGCAGCTCAGCACCTCCATTCCTAGGTCTATATCTAATAGACATGTGCACATATGCATACCAGCGGACATACACAGTGGCGCCCAATTACCTCTGGTGTTCACACCTCTGTGGAATCCTCTCCCTTGAGTCGGGGCAGGACCTGTAACTTATTTTAAGCTGTAGAATACAGCAAAGGTGATGGGATGTAATTTCTGTGATTATGTTACGTAAGATTATAACTTCCATCTCTCTATTGAGAGTCTACTGGGGGTCCAGAGTCACAGACTCTGTCTACTGACTCTTACTGACTTTGATGAAGCAAGCCACCTTCCAGAGAGGCCCACATGGCAAGAAACTGAGGGTGAGCTCAGCTAATACCCAGCAAGGAGCTGAGGCTCTCTTTCTGATACCCTCAAAAAAACCAATCTTACCAATAACCATGTGAGCTTGAAACTGGATCCAGCCAGGTGTAGTGGCTCATGCCTGTAATCTCAGCACTTTGGTAGTCCAAGGTGGGAGGATCGCTTGAGCCCAGGAGTTCAAGACAAGCCTGGGCAACATAGTGAGATCTCATCTCTATTAAAAATAAAAATTAAAAAAAATAGGCTTAGTGGTACATGGCTGTGGTCCCAGCTACTCAGGAGGCTGAGGTGGGAGGGACACTTGAGCCTGGGAAATCAAGGCTGCAGTGAGTTACGATCACACCACTGCACTCCCAGCCTGGACAACAGGAGAGATCCTGTCTCAAAAAAAAAAAAAAAAAGAAAAGAAAAGAAAAGAAAAAAGAAAAAGAAAAAAAAAAGAAAGCAGATCGGGCCGGGCGTGGTGGCTCATGCCTGTAATCCCAGCACTTTGGGAGGCCGAGGAGGGTGGATCACGAGGTCAGGAGTTTGAGATCAGCCTGGCCAATATGGTGAAACCCCTTCTCTACTAAAAATACAAAAATTAGCCAGGGGTGGTGGCACTCACCTGTAGTCCCAGCTACTCGGGAGGCTGAGGCAGAAGAATCGCTTGAACCTGGGAGGCAGAGGTTGCAGTGAGCCAAGATCATGCCACTGCATTCCAGCCAGGCTGACAGAGCGAGACTCCGTCTCAAAAAAAAAAAAAAAAAAAAAGCAAGCAAGCAAGCAGATGCAGATTTATCCCCAGTTGAGGCTCAGATGAGATCCCAGCTTGGCCAGCTCCTTGATTGCAGCCTGTGAGACCCTAAAGCACAGGACCCTGCTGAGCCCTGCCCAATTCCTGACCCACAGAAACTGTGAGATGATAAATGTGGGTTGTTTTGAGCTGCTAAGTTTGTGGTAGTTTGTTAAGCAGCAATTGATAACCAATACAATGGAATACAACACAGCAATGAGAATGAATGAACCACAGCTACTTGAAAAGACATGCTTGAATCTCCCAAACATAATGTCAAGCAAAAGAAACCAGACAGAAGATGGAATCTGTAGGATCCCATTTACATAAAGTTCAAAAACAAACAGAACTGGCCAGGCACAGTGGCTCACGCCTATAATCCCAGCACTGTGGGAGGTGAGGCGGGTGGATCACCTGAGGTCAGGAGTTCGACTTCCGGACCAACATTGTGAAACCCCACCTATATTAAAATACAAAAATTAGCTGGGCATGGTAGCAGGTGCCTGTAATCCCAGCTACTTGGGAGGCTGAGGCAGGAGAATCACTTGAACACGGGAGGCAGAGGTTGCAGTGAGATCGTATCATGGCACTCTACCCTGGGTGATAAGAGCCAAAGTCTTGTCTCAAAAAAAACAAACAACAACAACAACAAAAAACCAGAACGAATCTATGACATTAGCAGTCAGGATAGGGGCTACCCCAGGGGGTGGGTAATGACTGGAAGGGGTCACAGGGAGACTTCTAGGAGTGCTGGTGATGTTTTGCTTCTTGATCTGGATTCTGGTTAGGTGGGTGAGCACACTTAGTAAAAATTCAAATGGTGTCTCAGCCCATTTGTAATGCTATAAAATGCAATTATGACCTGAGACAAAATGTATATTTTCAATATGTATATTATCTTCGATAAAAGTTTACAAAAAGGGTGGGTGCGGTGGCTCACGCCTCTAATCCCAGCACTCTGGGAGGCCGAGGCCGGTGGATCACAAGGTCAGGAGATCGAGACCAGCCTGGCCAACATGGTGAAACCCCGTCTCTACTAAAAATACAAAAAGCCAGGCATGGTGGCGTGTGGCTGTAGTCCCAGCTACTCAGGAGGCTGAGGCAGGAGAATCGCTTGAACCCAGGAGGAGGAGGTTGCAGTGAGCCGAGATCGCACCACTGCACTCCAGCCTGGGCAACAGAGCAAGACTCCATCTAAAAAAAAAAAAAAAAAAGTTTACAAAAAGTACAGCACTTTGTAATCTGGCAGCCAGAGTTTGAATTCCAGAACCACCATGTGCAAGATTTGTAACTGGTTAAGTTACTTGACTTTTCTGTGCCTCAATTTCTCTTTCTGTATAATGAGTTGGGCTAAGAACTAAATAAAACTGTGCATGACATGGTGGTTGGTACCTTGTTAGCTTTAATAAATATGAGCCGAATTTGTTAACCACATTCATAAAGGTTCATTGTCACTCACAAAAATATAGTGAAGGTTTGCCCACATGCTTGGAAGTAGAATTTATGGAGTTGTCCAGCAGGTGCCACCCCATAGAGACTGCTGGGTTCCCAAGAATCACCTCTAGTTGTGACTAGAGGAAGGAGCACATCCCATCTCTTATATCCATATCCACATCTAGAAAGGTCTCAGAGCAGCCGGCCAGATAATATGAGACTAGTCATCCAGAGATCAGGTTTGTTCTGGAGTAGGACTGAGTCTTGATGCAAATCAAAGTTTCTCCAGTGTTTGTGACCTGGGTTGAGATTGGGGCTCTCTTCCCACAGCATCAGAGAAAAAGAAAACAGGCAATAATCGTAAACACTCATAGAGCCATTCAGTTGTACCAGCCACTGATCCACTGTTTCATACGTCTTAACCCATTTAATCCTTTCAATAAAATGGATTGTTGTATACCCATTTTACAGGTGAGGGAAGTGAGGCACAAACAAAATACAACAAAAACCAGGCCCAGGACAGGTGGGGCCAACACACTTTGCAGTTTTTGAATGGATGGTACAGACAGACCCCCCACAGCAAAGCGCAAGGAACCAAGGGGAACTGACTTTGAAGAATGATTTGAAAGATAACTGAATGCTCCAAACCAGCATGAAAGAGTCGACATGAGACGAAGCTCCATGTTTTCTCATTTTCTGCCATGGGAAAAGGCAAGGATGGCTGCAGAAAGCCTCAGTTACCAGTTATTCTCTCCATGGTTTGAAATTATTTTTATGAGTCTCTGTGTGTAGGTCTGTATATAAAAATCTGTACTTTCTAAGCTTATATGGTCAGGTTACTAATGGGCTGTGGAGTCTCTAGTGGGCCGTCTGCTCTCTGTCATCCATCACCCTGCGCAACAGCTTGGCTATCTCCTGCACTCTTTACTCTCTTGTTCTTGCGCTTTCTCTGGCTCTCTTTCATGCCATAGAAGCTGAGGAAGCCTCCGCACCTCTCCTGGCCGGGGCTGGGGCCTGAAGCCAGCATTCATTTCATGTTGGAATGCAAGGGCAGCAGGAGAAACATCACACAGGTCTCTGAGGATGGAGCACAGGGTTAGGCTCTCCTCAGGCAAGAACAGCCCAGAGAAGGTGGCTGGGAAGGAATGAGATTTTACGGGGGCAGAAGTTCTGCAGGAACGAAGCCTAGTGCCCAATGTCAGCAGGTAATGTGGGTGGCAGGCCTGAGCTGCCTCCTCTTGGCTTATGCCCCCTTCCCTCCCTGCCCTGGGCACTGCCTGAACCTTTGGACAGACAAGAGTGCAGGCTGCTCAGAAGTGAGAGAAAGCAGTTGTGAGTAAGTGGCATCTTGTGATTGTGACAGCTGTCACCTGTAGTTCCCCAGGGGAAATACCTTCCTTGTCACATTCATCTAGATTCAAATCCTGCCAGATTTTCTAGCTGTGTGACCTTAGGCAGATTTCTCCCTGTCTCTGAGCCTTATTTCCTACAATATGGGCTTCGTAGTCACCAAGAGTTCAATAAAAGGTTAACTGTAGGCACTGCCAAGAAGCACAAGTAATCTAGAAACATCGATTTGTTTTTCAGGGACAGTATTTTTAATGCCCCATCACTGTTTAATTGCAATGTACAACTCTCTTACTCAGCCCAGGAAATTATATCATAAAACCCTAAGTTATTGGGTATTTGATTTTCTGTTTTTGAAATGCAAATGGATGATACGGAATTGGGTTTCAAGAATTTTGCACACCCTTGAGATAACAGTGGCATCCTGAGGGAGAGAGGATCCAATTAAGATTTGGCAACTTCGGCTCCACTGATTCTGAGTGTCAGCTTTGCTCTCAGTTTAGGATTTTTTGTTTTTCATTGAGATATCAGCTAACAGCAACAGATGATCTCTCAAAGCCTGGTGAGGGGCATGGGCTGTTCCAGCTCATGGCCAGCCTGGGTTTCACTGGGATCTGTCTGATAGCAAGTTTGTGTCCTGGGTTCATGTTAATGACAAGAGTTTGACTAAAGACAAGCATGGAGGGGTGGTGGTAGGGATGGAGGTGGTGTTCAGGCCTGGGCAGGGGACTAGAGAAGCCGACATCCTGGGGCGAGGACAGGTCAGCCCAGCAGTCCTCAGAGGACAGGAGGCCAGGCTTCAGAAGGGTGGCAGGGGCTTCCCCCTGCGTATTTATTCATTCAGACATTGTTCTAGGGACTGGTGGCACAGCAGCGAACAAAACAGGAAAAAAGAAATCCCTGCTTTCATGGAGTTTAGATTCTACCAGGCGTCAGGGAGGGAGACACAATAAATAACATAAATAAATAAAAGAAATAGTATGTGAGTTGATGATAAGTGATGTATTAGTCCATTTGTGTTGCTATCAAGTAATACCTGAGGCTGGGTCATTTATCCAGAAAAGAGGTTTATTTGGCTCACAGTTCTGCAGGTTGTACAAGAAGCATGGTGCCAGCATCTGCCTCTGGTGAGGGTCTCAGGCTGCTTCCACTCCTGGCAGAAAGTAGTGCCTGCATGTGCAGAGATCACATGACGAGAGAGGAAGTGAGAGTGAGCGAGGGGGAGGTGCCAGGCTCTTTCTAACAATCAGCTCTTTAGGAAACTGATAGAGTGAGAACTCATGCACCCTACAAGAACAGCACCAAGCCATCCATGAGGGATTCGCCCACATGATCCAAGCACCTCCCACCAGGCCCCACCTCTAACACTGAGGAGCAAATTTCAACATGAGATTTGGAGGGGTCAAATATTCTAACTATAGCAAGTGGCAAAAAAGAAGGGAAGAGGGATAGAGTGTTGAGGTTTTTATTTTGTTTGGATGTGCTTTTGTTGTTCTTATTTTTATTTGCTTTTGTTGTTCTTATTTTTATTTGCTTTTGCTGTTCTTGTTGTTTTTATTTGCTCTTTTTTGTTGTTTATTAGATTTCATGGTGGTTGTTTTATTTTTTCAAAAAACCAATTTTAGAAAAGATGATATGTGAGTAAAAAGCTAAAGTAAAGAAGGCAAAGGAGACTCTTGAGGGGAAGTGCATTCCAGGCAGAGGAACGGGCAAGAGCAAAGGCTCTGAGGCAGAAACGTGTGGGAAGCTGGGCTTGACCCTCTCTGTTCCTGTGAAGCCATCACTTGGGTCCCAGCCCTTGTGGTCCCTCCTAGCATTTTACGCCTAGAATCTTTCTGGTTGTAGGAAACTGATCCAGGCAGAACCTTCCAGACTGAGGGCCTGGAAGAGATTTGTAGGGACAGGCTCCGGGAGAGGTCTCTGCAGTTCAGCTGCATAAATCAGGGTTTTGTCAAGCTTGTTGCAAATGCACATTCCTGGATTATGTCCCAGGCCTGCTAAATCAGAATCTCTGGGGTCTGTGCCCAGAAGTCCGCATTTCTAAAAGCCTCCAGGCACGTTTGAGCATCTTCACTGTATATTCCACCACAAATCGATGTCCATGATTTCTTTCTCAGATCCTCTTCCTATTGACTAGGTGTATTAGTCTGTTCTCACACTGCTATAAAGTAATTCCTTGAGACTCAATAATTTACAAAGAAAAGAAGTTTAATTGACTCACAGTTCTGCACTGCTAGGGAGGCCTCAGGAAACTTACAGTTATGGCGTAAGGCCAAGGGGAAGCAAGGAAGCTAGCATGTTGTAACATGGTGTAGCAGGAGAGAGAGAGAGCAAAGGGGGAAGTGCCACACTTTTAAACCATCAGATCTCAAGAGAACTCACTCGCTATCATGAGAAAAGCAAGCGGGAAGTCTGCCCCCATGATTCAATCACCTCCCACCAGGCCCCTCTTCCAACACGTGGGGAGTGCAATTCGAGATGAGATTTGGGTGGGGACACACAGCCAAACCGTATCACTAGGGTAGAGTGTGCCATAGTTCATCTCTCTTAGAAAAACGTTTAGAGTTTTTCTTGAGGTGTCTGGTCAGCCATTTCCTGCCAGTGAAAGGAATCACTCTCCAGGTAGAGTCAGCAGGTTGCTCTGCCCTCAAGTAGAAGTGGGAGATGGCGGGAGATAGGATTTGCACATCTTCTCAACACACTCCATCCCGCGAGTCCTGTGCCGGCTGACAAGCGGTTTCTTAAGGACAGTAACTGTTCCAGGTGTATTCTGGGATCAGCGTGTGACACTCATAGGACTCAAAAGATGTTTGCAGAGATAGAGAAAGGGCAAAAGAATAAATAAATGTCACTCTTAACAGGGAGGAGCAGAGGCAGCAGGATTGTGAGTTTGGAAATATTTTTTCCCCAGCACATGGAAGAAATCCTCATTCTTTCAAAATTGTTCATTCCACCCCATCCGTTTCCCAATCCCCACCCCACTCCCAGAGATCCCCTCTTCTTACTCTTTCTATTTTCTGGCCTGTAACGGAAAGGACTAGAGATTTGGGTAGGGCAGGGGGCATACTAACCTCCAAGGGTCTCATGAGTTCCGCTCCATCAATCTCCTACCTCTCCCTATCGCCCCCGACCCTCCCTCAACGCATCCAGCTTACAGTGAGGGGTAATGGAAAGGATTCTTGAATCAAATCTCCTCCCTGCTCCTTCCTCGCTGTAAAACCTTGGGCCATTTCTGTGACCTCTGAGCCTCCGCTTTCCTATCTGTGAAATGGGGCAGGCTCGTGGGGCCTGGAACATTCAGCAGGCGGTAACCCGGTGGGCGTTCCCTGCACGGTACCACGCCCCCTCTGCCGCGCAGGCCACGCCCTCACCTGTTAGGCCTGACCCCGCGGCGCCTGGCGGCGTTGCCATGGCAACACGCGTACACAGGCCGGCCGGGCGCGCGGGGTGCCGGGTGCGGGCTGGAGACTCCGCGGGAGCGCGGCCGGGAGGCCTCGCCCCGGAGCTGGCCCGACGCCTCCCGAGCTGGCAGGGCTCTCGGCGGAGGTCGGAGCGTGGGCTTCCTCCTCCCGCCAGGTGAGTGCGGCGCGGGAAGGGGTGGCGGGCCGAGACCGGGGACCGGAAGGGGCGGCCCCGCGAGGACTAGCCCTGGCAGGAGAAGGGGTGGCTTCCCGGCCCCATCCTCCTGGATCCAGGCTCCGGTCCCCAGGAGCACCCCAGTAGCTGCCCCAACATCAGCCCCTCCTTTCCAGGTGCAGGCCCCACCCCTCCCGCGGAGGAAGCCCCCGGGAGCCTTAGACCCCTCCTTGGCACCAGCCATGCCACTCTGGGAAGTCCTGGGGGGTACAGCTGGGATTAGGAGGGGCATCCCTGCTGCCCCTGACGTACGAACGACACCCACCCAGCGGTCAGAGAGACTTCCCCCCTTGCCTAACCTCTCCCTTCCCAAATACAACACTGAGGAATTTCTAGGGCTCCCAGGCCACTTAAGATCTGGTAACCCCTCAATAGAAATTTTGCTTCTCTATCTCACTTGTGACCTATAAGCAGGGAGTGCAGATGCCTGAAGCTCTTTTGCTCTTTTGCATGGTCGGTGCCCTATATCTTAGAACTAATTTACAGAGTTTAACGCATCTAATCACTTTCTACAGTGTTTTCAGGTAGGAAAGTGACTGCACAGCGCAAGATTAAAGTGGGGAAATAGGGCCCAACCCATTCAGCTAAAGAAATAGACTTTTTTTTTTTTTTTCCAGAATGTCATCTAGGATAAATACTGAAGGGGAAAATGAAAGGTAGTTACTGTCAGAGGTTCTTAGGCTACCCTGACTTACTTTTAAGCATTATTTTGTACTTTCATTCATTCATGATTTACTGAGCACCACTATGTGTCAGGCATGGCAGCACTGGGGGCCAGAGGGGAGTAATGAACAGACTGTGAGGAAATGCAAAGGGTCTGAGATTTTTACACTACTTGCAAGCTAAGTTAGCCTGCCACTGCTTAATGATGCTAGCAGAAGACCAGAGACTCCAGGACCAGAGACAAAGGATGTTATTACTCACAGCACAGCAGGCACTGTGAGCTTCATGTTTGCGTTGGTTCCCCTTGCCCTGCAAGTACCCCGGGGTGATGCAGGACAGCTCAGGTGGATGCCGTGCACACTGCGAGTCTGTGTCCCAGCTAAGGAACCCCAAGCTCAGGAAACTCCAGTCTTTTAAAAGGGGCTGCTAGCCAGTGCCCAACCTTTGCCCTGGAAGGAGATGACTTTTTTTTTTTTAAATTGAGACAGAGTCTTGCTCTGTCTCCCAAGCTAGAGTGCAGTGGCACAATCTCAGCTCACTGCAACCTCTGCTGCACGGTTTCAAGTGATTCTCCTGCCTCAGACTTCCGATTAGCTGGGACTACAGGTGCATGCCACCATGCCCGGCTAATTTTTTTGTGTTTTTAGTAGAGACAGGGTTTCGCCATGTTGGCCAGGCTGGTCTCAAACTCCTGACCTCAGGTGATCCGTCCACCTGGGCCTCCCAAAGTGCTGGGATTACAGGCATGAGCCACCGTGCCCAGCCAGAGATGACATTTTTATCATAAATCTTCACTCTGCCCTGGATAGGGACACTATCCCTATCCTCTCAGGATATTTGCCCTACAGATGTCCTTGGAAGATTGTCTGGAACAAAATCTGTCAGTGTCTTTGCTCTGAAGATGGGTACAAACACAGGAAACCCATGGAGAATTGAGTTTAACAAAAACAACACAGTTTGGGCTCTCTTGGAACGTATCTCAGTGAAAGGGAAACAGTAAACACATAGCTAAGTAAAGAACAAGAAAATGACAGAGAATGATAAGCTCAAGGAAGGAGCCACAGCAGTGACACATGCTAGCTAGACAACAAAGTGACTGGTGACGCCTTTAGCTGGGGTGGTCAGGTAGCTACCGCAAGGCACCAGCTGTGGAAACATCGGGGGGAAGAGCTAAAAAAAAAAAGCCAGTCATTCAGATTTGGGGTTTTACCCTGGAGGCATTTCCTGTGGCTTTCCCACAAAAGAGACATTTCTCGAAAGTTGACTTTAGATTACTTTTACTTTAGTTTGGATGTGGTGCTTGATGATGTAGTCCTCTGCAATTGAAGATTAATAACTCAGGCAATTTGAGGGCAACAGGGCATGGTTCTTTTGGAAAAGGAAGTGTCTTTTTATCCCTATTAAAGACAGCAGACTTAAAAATAAAATTCTCATTATATGAAAGTATTAATATTTCTGAGGATTTCTCATAGGCTTCGGAATTTACAAACATAAACTATCTGGCTTGTTTTTATTTGTCTTACTCCCAAGGGTCTTTTCTTTTTTTGCAGAGGATAGAATTCTGGTGTTAAGGGCTATCTGTTATTTCATGTCCTAAGTGTCAGCAAAACAGTGACAACCTCAGTATCCCAAGTGACAACCTCTCCCTCCCCCGACTCAGCGACTCTCTCTGCTCCCCCATCCCATCCCCTCCCCACCCAGCAGTGATGGAGGTGTGAAAAGTTGAGCTGCCTGAGGATTATATAGTAGTGACATGCAATGGCAATCTCCCTGCCCGAATGCTAGGGGACCTTAACCTCTCTGCATCTCAGTCTCCTTTTCTGTAAAGTAGGGACAATAATGACACCCACCTTGCAGGGTTTCTCTGAGGATGAAAAGAGTATATTCAAGGAAAAGTGCCTGGCACTTACTAAGGACTCCATAAATGATGGTAGAGATGATGATGAAAAGCAGAGCCAGCCCCGAGAGTCCATACCACCACAACTAGTTGATTTTTGTTTTTATCCATAGTCCAATAATTTGTCATTTCACTGACTTTTCAATTGAAAGGAAAAGAGAGAGACTGTTGTTCTTTGACAAGGAATTGAGGTGGAGGATATCACATTGCATCTTTAGACGTAATCTCAAATCGGATTCAAGCATCGAGATGAATTACTGTCAACATTTTAGAACTTTCTGAAGTCACTGAAGTGTTTGTCTTAAAAGATGTGTATAGAACTTATTTCGAAATGCACCACAATATAAAATGGATGGACACACGGATAGATGGAAAGATCTGTGATAAAGCAAATATGGCAAAATGCCGATGGTAGAATCTGGTGGTGGGTACATAGGAGCTCATTATCTGCTTCTTTCAGCCTCTCTGTATGTTTGACATTTTTATAGTAAAATGGTGGGGGGAATACTGTGCAGGGTCCTGATTACATGGCTGAGCTATAATCTTGATATTTTGCCTTTAGAAGTAATCTTTTTTCCCCTAACTAAATAAATGAAGAAATGCAGCGATTTAAAAAGAAAAACATCATCTAATGCCTGCCTCTCCAATGATAACTCTTTAAGAAACTCCAAAAGCAGACATGGTGGTGTGCCTGTATTCCTAGCTACTCTGGAGGCTGAGGCAGGAGGATCAGTTGAGCCCAAGAGTTCAAGACTGCAGTGAGCTATGATTGTGCCATTGAACTCAGCCTGGGCAAAGAGCAAGACCTCATCTCTAAATATGAATGAATGAATAAAATAAGCTCTATAGAAGTTTAGGGTTCCTTGGATCAGAGTTTGAGAAGCCCAGGTTAACAACACTAATAAGAGTAGTAAAAATGAGTGTTCAGTGTGTGCCAGGCACCATTCTAGATACCTCACGTGTATTATTGCATTTAACCCATTTTAGGCTGGGTGTGGTGGCCCCTGTCTGTAATCCCAGCACTTTGGGAGGCCAAGGCAGGAGGATTACTTGAGCTCAAGAGTTTGAGACTAGCCTGGGCAACATGGCAATACCCCATCTCTTTAGCCAGGTGTGGTGGTGCACACTTGTAATCCCAGCACTTTGGGAGGCCAAGGCAGGAGGATTACTTGAGCTCAAGAGTTTGAGACTAGCCTGGGCAACGTGGCAATACTCCGTCTCTTTAGCCAGGTGTGGTGGTGCACACCTGTAATCCCAGCTACTGGGGAGGCTGAGGCAGGAGGATTGCTTGAGCCCAGGAGATCGAGACCTCAGTGAGCCAAGATTGCTCACTGCCCTGCAGCCTGGATGACAAAGTGAGACCCTGTCTCAAAAAAAAAAAAAAAAAAACACCCATTTTATAGATGAGGAGACTGAGTCACAGAGAGAGAATAAGTAACTCACCCAAGGTCACAGAGCTAGTAAAGGATGGGTTAGGAACACAGAACTTGAATACTTGGTAAGTCAGATCACTAAGCTTATACTAAGCTTGATGGGAGGTGGAGAGCAATCATCACTGGAACTCAGATTTGTTGTCAGGTTGTTTTAGCTTTTGTTTGTGTCCTGAGTTACTTAAGAAATGCCCTCTGATTATTAGAACCAGGCTTTTCTATGCTAGATATCATGGTTAGAAGAGATCGTCTTAAAAACCTGCAGAATTGTCCTTGTCATCATTGTTGACTCATCTATCTAATCCCCCCTCTTCTGATTTCTCACTTTGGACATGACTCTGTGGTTATTTCATTCATTCTAAGTATGATGTTGTTGAATAATTAGAGAACTACATTTTCTAACAAAATTCTTTCTGAAAACCTTATGTAGGGAAAACAGAGAGGATGAAGGCCTATCTAAAGAGCGCAGAAGGCTTTTTTGTCCTAAATAAAAGTACCACAATTGGAAGGCATGAAAATTCAGACCTTGTTTTACAGGTAAGAAGTCTTCCCACCTGTTCCCGTCCCCTCCCTGACCCCTTCCTTCTCCCTCTCTAACAGTCCTTAGTGTTATATGGACTCCAGTCTCTTGTACACCACAACCTGGGCAAGCAGCCATACCTTTCCTTGGTGTGCTACCAATAGCCAGTTGCCAAGGGTACCCCATTTCCCTGGCATAAGGAGTGAAGCTGAGTGCTGTGCAGAGCGTGATGCGCTCCCATCCTTTGCTGAACGCATCTGTCACTGTCCCACCCATTGCAGAACAGATGAGCCCCAAAGTAGGGCTTATCCCGAGAGGGTTCTTGGCTTTGCACAGGAAAGAATTCAAGGGCAAGCCAGGAGTAGAAGGAAACAGCCTTATCGAAGCAGCAGTGTTACAGCTGTGTGGCTGCTCCTACAGAGCCCGGCCACCCTGTAGACAGAGAGCAGCAGCTCAGGGCAGTTTTGCAGTCATATTTATACTCACTTTTAACTGCATGCAGATTAAGGGCTGGTTTATGTAGGGAAGGGATAATAACTTTGGGATCATTGGATGCTATGGAAAGGGGAGATAATGCCCAGGTGTTGCCATGGCAACAGTACGTTGACATGGCACGCTGGTGGGCAGGTCTGATTGAAAGTTGCTTTCACCCTGTCCCTATTTTAGCTAGTCCTCAGTCTGGTCCGGTGTCTGAGCCCCACCTCTGGAGTCGAGTGCCACCTCCTACCTCACACCTGTGGTCATCTCCCCAGCAGCCTGATGTGTGGTTCAGAAGGTGGGCACAGAGCTGGTGCTTTGGCCTTTGCCTGCTCTGGGCTAGACCTCTCTTCCTTTCAAGACCCCATGGGACTGCCGTGGGCCCCTCAGAGGCCAGGGAGGCCACGGAGCTCCAAGCCCCGGGCTTAGCCTGGGCATTCTTTCATTTCCTTCTCTGAATTAGCTGTGGTTTGGTCCAAAGCCTCAGCTCATTGACAACCAAGGAAGTTGAAAGAAGGAGAATAATAATAAAAACAGTGGATTTGAGCCTTTTTAAACATGGGAGGGGGTTAAAATATTGAAGTGGAAAGAGAAAAAATGCCGTGGAATCTCTTTATAACTGTGAGAAGCAGATCTCTTTCAGACCTCACTCAATAGACTTTTTTAACCCTTCATTTTGAAATTAGAGATTCACAAGAAGTTCCAAAAATAGTAGGTAGAGATCACACCTACCTTCCACCCAGTTTCCTCCAGTGGTTACATACTATGTGTGACTATAACAATATCAAAACCAGGAAATTGACATAAGTGCTGTGTGTATGTGTGTGTGTGTGTGTGTGTGTGTGTCAGAGAAAGAGAGAGGACAATGTGTGTAGTTCTGTATCATTTTATAGATCACATGTGTATTAATAGATTTGTGTGTAGCAATCAAAAAAATTCTTACCTCTTCTGCTTCCTTTCCCTTTCCATATAAATTTTAGAATAAGTCTGTCTATATCTATGAAATGTCTTGCTGAGATTTTGATAGAAATTGTGTTTAAATCTATACATCAATGTGGAAAGAATTTATATATTTAATATGTGGTTTTTCAATCCATCAAAATGGTATGTTTCTGCATTGATTTAGGTCTTCTTTGGTTTCTTTCATGAATACTTTGTAGCTTTCAGCATACAAATCCTGTGCATGTTTTGCTGGATTTATACTTAAGTACTTAATTTCTCCTTTTTTGTTTGTGATGGTAAATGGTATTATACTTTAAATTTCAGTGGCCGCCTGTTCGTTGCCAGTATATAGAAACATAATTGATTTTTGTATGCTTATATGGTGTCTTGCAACCTTAACTGAACTTTCTAGAAGTTTTTTTGTCACCTGCTTAGGATGTTACCATGTCATCTGCAAATTAAAAGTTTTATTTTTACTTATTTGATCTGTACACTTTTAATTTTATTTTCTTGAGATATTGCATTGGCTGGGACTTCCAGTAGTCTGTTGCATAAGAGTGGTGAGAGCAGTATAAATCTTTATATTTGCCTTGTTCCTGGTTTTAAGGGAAAAGCATTCTGTCTTTCATCATTAAATATTATATTAGGCCGGGCGCGGTGGCTCACGCCTGTAATCCCAGCACTTTGGGAGGCCGAGGCGGGCGGATCACGAGGTCAGGAGATCGAGACCATCCTGGCTAACATGGTGAAACCCCGTCTCTACTAAAAATACAAAAAATTAGCCGGGCGTGGTGGCGGGCACCTGTAGTCCCAGCTACTCGGGAGGCTGAGGCAGGAGAATGGCGTGAACCTGGGAGGCGGAGCTTGCAGTGAGCTGAGATTGCGCCACTGCACTCCAGCCTGGGCGACAGAGCCAGACTCCGTCTCAAAAAAAAAAAAAAAAAATTATATTAACTGTAGGGTTTTTTTATAGATGTTCTTTATCAAATGGAGAACATTCCCCCTGCATTTCTAGTTTTCTAAGAGTTATAAACTCAATCGATTTTAAAATAACTCAACATACCTTCCTTTGAGATTCTCATCCATGACATGGTCTCCCTACAAGGACACAGAAAACTGTTCAGTGTACAAAGTGGAAAAATCAAATAAAAAGAATCGTAGTTTCTTCTGTATCATAACAAGGGGTAGATTTAAGGTAGTTTTACTTTCTGGGTGGCCAAGGTAGAGACAGTGATCTCTGTTTTGAACTGGACTATGATATTAGAAAACTGTAGTAATTTTTAAAAGCACAGGCTTTGGAGGTAGACCTGGATTTGAATCTCTTAGACCGTTTTCTGGCTGTGTGACTTCAAGCAAACTACTTAATCTTACTGAGCTCATTTTCTCCATTTATAAACCACTTATTTCACAGAGCTGTAGGGATTAAATGAGAAAATGCATATAAAGTACCTGGCATATGGTACTAAGTAAATGACGCCACAATCATTATTATGGTCACATAAAGTGGAGACTGAGAATTTTTGTTCACAGGGTTAAGGTGGGTATCCACTGATATTAACAAGCTATTTGGAAACAGGAACTAATGAGGACAATTATTATATATATAGACAGAAACTGAGCAGCATTGATTGTATAAAAATAATTGACTGCTTACTGCTCCTTGGCCTTAGTTTAAAAAGTAAGTCACCACTGTCAGCAACAGTTCCATTGATTTATGAAGGAATCAGTTGCATTTCCAGAAGCATGAGCTTACACTGGCTCCCGAGAGAACAGATGATACATGAATTGCCAAATGCTTTGTGAATAGACTTTTAATGGGCTTTTATATCTTCTCTTAGACAAATCCTCTTCCCAAAGCTTAAATGGATTTGGGAGAGATTTGCTTTAAGAAGGGATGTGGGGGACACAGGTCTGTTTTGAAGAACTGAAACCTACAGCCGTGTCCATATTTTTCAGAAAATATTTTATAAGACAAGATAAGGTGAAAATTGCCCCCTCTTTTGCCTTCACTGGGCCTTTCTGATTAACCTGAGAATCATGCTGGATCAGCTAGAAGCCACCCTGAGTAATAATTCAACAGTCAATTTATCATTTGTCTTATTTGTGCTGCTAGAAGTCATTCCACTAAATAAAGTTCAGGAATCTTAAAAAAAAAAAAAAGTCAGCTGTGAAATTACCCAGCATTTACACCTAGCAAAGAAAGAAGATTGTTTTATTTACTTGGATAAATCCTGAAGAGTAGGGAGCTATGCTTGTAAAGATTTATTAATATATTCATTTGCAAAGCTGCCTTTTTTTGCTTATTGATATTATAATATTCTGACATCATTCACATATTCTGATAATGGAAGGTAATTATGGGCCTATGTTTTTTAAAAAATTGGGAGAAAGCAAACTGTAAAGAAGAAAATAAAAATCACTTGTAATCATGTGACTCAGGGACAATCAATATTGATATTTGTAGGGTTTTGCCCTCCAGGCTTTTTTTTTCTGTATCATGAAAGGAGTTTGGTTTCCTAATGGCAATAGAAAGCCTGTTTTAGCCAGCCTGGTTTTTGCCGTTATTATCACTCATTCATTCCACAGACATTGGCCTGGAGCCCCAGCACGGAGACAAGCCTGGGGACACTCACACATGGTCCCTGCAATCAGGAAGCTGCTAAGACACAGACATAGGTCAGAGGATCTGCAGAGCCTGGATGGTTTCAAGCCTACGTCAGGGCTCTAAAGGAAAGGAATATGGAGGATGAGAAGGACTTAACTAGACAAAGGGAGAAGGAACAGTGTGTGCAAAGGCCCTGGGGTAGAAGAGCATATGGAGAGCCTGATGGACTGAAAGAAAACCAGTGTGTAGAGGTCAGAGTGGGAAGGGGGAGAGCTAAGAGGCAGGCGGGACTCCTTCATGCCACTGTAAGGATTTTGATCTTGATCTGAAAAACAATGGGAAGATGCCACTGATGGATTTTCAGCAAGTGGAAGGCCTGCCTGTTGAAATGGGCTCCCTGGCTGCCTTGTGCAGAAACCAGGAGCTCCTTTCAGAATCTGCCCCTGCCCCCACCTGCATTGGACAGGGCTGGAATACCTCGGCCACCAGCCTCGCTCATTTCAGAGCTAAACCTTCTGGTTATAATCTGTATAATTTGATGTGGGTTTTGAACTGTAATGTTTATAGTTGGATGTGGCTGTTACTTGAACACTGACAAGAAAGGGACTTAATTCTTCCAGAACGCAGCAATGTCACAAGCCAATGGTTGCTGGGTTTTTCATGTGCATGAGTGTGATTGTTAAACATGAATCCCAAGGCTTTCTGACACAGTGAGGTTAGGTGAGGTCAGGAATCTGTCCATTTCTCTGTTCTGCAGGTTCAGGTGAGGGTCCCCACAGAGATGCTTCCAGGACCGCACAGCCAGGCATGGTGGCTCACGCCTGTAATTCCAGTACTTTGGGAGGCCGAGGCGGGCGGATCACTTGAAGTCAGGAGTTCGAGACCAGCCTGGCCATCATGATGAAACCCCATCTCTACCAAAAATACAAAAATTAGCTGGGTGTGGTGGTGCACACCTGTAATCCCAGCTACCTGGGAGGCTGAGGCAGGAGAATTGCTTGAACCTGGGAGATTGCAGTGAGCTGAGATTGTGCCACTGCACTCCAGCCTGGGCCACAAAACGAGACTCTGTCAAAAAAAAAAAAAAAAAAAAAAGGGTGGAGAGCTGATCTCCTCCTTAGGACCTCACCCTGCCCTGCCCTACACCAAGGAGATTTCAGGATTCCTTTACAACTGACTTGTAGGGCAGCCAGAGTCAATGCAGTGCCGTGGCTAGGAGGGCGAAGATCATGGAGAAAAGCAAAGGACAGAAACTGCAGGGGGATGCAGGTGAAATGCTCATGCCTGCCCCTCTGCCCTTTGTGGACAGCATCCTTCTAGTTGGCTCCTTTCTCTCTAGGGGAACTGTTCTCTATAGCATGTCAGCCCCTTCTCATATGGGATCAGAGGGTCAGGGCACAGGAGTGATCTAACACAACAGAACCATCCAACCCAATGAGTTGTATCCCTTTGCCTGGCACCTGCCATTTCTGGGCTGCCTATAAGAACTATAAGAGCCTGCATCAAAGTCTTTTTTATTAGTATTAAACAATGCTGCACTGAATACCTTTTACCCATCATTTCACGGACGTGCGAGTCCATGTGCCACGTCAAAGGACATGTATGGCTGCAGCTCTGTTGGCATCGCCACACTTCTCCAGTGAAGGCTTATAGGGTCAGTTCACCACCAACAGTGAGGGCACCCCCTCCCCTCCCGAGTGGAGCATGTGACCTACCTGACAAATTTCTGCTCATCCAAGAGGCGAAACACGGTATCCGTGACATTTTAATTCACATTTCCCATGCTATGCGTGAACCCCTCAAGTTTTGAGAGAGAAGGTGACAGGTGGACATGAACCTGGATAAAGATGCTCACCCCTCCCTGGTCCTGTGACGAAATCCACCAAAAGAAGCAGGCCTGGGGGATGTCCAGCCACCCGCTGTCCCATCAGGACGCGCCCGTTCACCTTCCTGCCTCAGCTGTGCTCGCACGCTCAGCCCTGGCTCCTCACCAGGCGTCCTGCACTCTGTGACGTGCCTCGTCTGATCTCGTCAGTCCTCGGGGAACTCTTCTTTCCCCTGATGTCACTGGTCAGTTCCCAACACAGCAATGCATGGGCCTACTTTCCCTTCAGCACGTGGAGGGCGCAAGAGGAAGAAGTTCCAAGAAAAGGACTAGATTATCATCTCTCTTTTCAATAAATACACATAACGTAACATTTATCATCTTCGCCATTTTAAGTGTACAGTTCAGTGGCATTAACTGCATTCATGTTGTTTTTTTTTGGGAGGGGGGAGACAGAGTCTCGCTCGCTCTGTCACCCAGGCTGGAGTGCGGTGGCACAATCTTGGCTCACTGCAGCCTCTGCCTCCCGGGTTAAGTGATTCTTGTGCCGCAGCCTCCTGAGTAGCTGGGATTATGGGCATGAGCCACCACGCCTGGCTAATTTTTGTATTTCTAGTACAGACGGGGTTTCGCCACATTGGCCAGGCTGGTCTCAAACCCCCTACCTCAGGTGATCCACCTGCCTCAGCCTCCCAAAGTGCTGGGCTTACAGGTGCAAGCCACTGCATCTGCCACCACCATCCATCCACAAGAACTCTCTTCATCTTGCAAAACTGAAACTCTGTACCTATTGAAGAAGAATTCCCCTTCCCCTCCCAGCCCCCCAGTCCCTGGCAGCCACCGTCTTTCTGACAAAGTACTTTCTGTCTCTGAATTTGCCTATAGCAGGTTCCTCATAGACTATACTATACGCTGAATCGTATAGTACCTGTCTTTTGTGACTGGCTTATTTCACTTGGCATAATGTTCTTAAGGTTCCTCTGTGGCAGCATGTGTCAGAGTTCCCTTCCTTTTGAAGGCTGAATAGTGGCTGCTGCATGTCTGTACTACATTTTGTTGATCCATTCATCTGTCAATGGAACTTGGGTTGCTTCCAGCTTTTGGCTGCTGTGAATAATGCTGCTATAAACATGAGTGTCCAGATATCTCTGTCTCTCTCTCTCTCTCTCTCTCTCTCTCTTTTTTTTTTTTTTTTTTTTTTTGATGGAGTCAGAGTCTCACTCTGTTGCCCAGGCTGGAGTGCAGTGGCACAATCTCGGCTCGCTGCCAACCTCTGCCACCCGGGTTCAAGTGATTCTCCTGCCTCAGCCTCCTGAGCAGCTGGGACTATAGGCATGTACCACCACGCCTGGCTAATTTTTTTGTATTTTTAATAGAGACGGGGTTTCACCATGTTGGCCAGGCTGGTCTCAAACTCCTGACCTCAGGTGATCCGCCCGCCTCGGCCTCCTAAAGTGCTGGAATTACAGGTATGAGCCACCACCAGATATCTCTTCAAGCCCCTGCTTTCAGTTCTTTTAGATCCATACCCAGAAGAGAAGCAGAACCGCCGGATCAGATGACAGTTCTATTTTTAATTTTTTGAGGAACTGCCATACTGTTTTCCACAGTGGCTGCACAATTTTGCTTTCCCAGCAACAGTGCATAAGGGCTCCAGTCTCCCCACATCCTCACCAGCACTTGGTATTTTCTGGGGGTGGTTGTTGTTTTTACAGTAGCCATCCTAATGAGTGTGAGGTAGAAGATCATAATCTTTTGAGACACATTGCTGTCTCAGCTCAAGGTTCTTTTGACTAGCACAGATAATACAAACAGCCACACCCCCATGTATAGACCACTTATGAGGCATTTCGTGTGGTTTTATATGTGTTCTATGTATATGCCGTGTATGTGTTACAGAGCTGTATCCTCAAACAGCCCTATCAGGCGAGAACTACTATTACCATTATTATCCTCATGTAAAGATGTGGAAATGGGGCTCAGAAAGGTTAAATAACTTGCCCCAAATCACACATCTAGTCGGGGACGGTGGGGCTGAGTTTCAGAGTTGGGGCTGTCTGATGCAATGCTTCTAGACAAAGATACTTCATTGTTTGGTTGTAAATTTGGCTTTAGGGAACATCTAAAAATCTAAATATCTGAAATTCCTTGTGTGTCAGTTAAGATAATCGGTAGTGGGAAATTCCACAGTTTGGACTCCTAGGTGAGGATTATCAGAACAGCGAAAATCACTTTTCCTGTGATCCTCATTGATGCAACAAACTGAGGTGGCGCCCTCTAGTGTGGGATTGGGGTAAAGAGGAAATGTCGACCCAGACTGCAGGTGTTTTCCTGGGAAGAGGTGTGCCGAGGGCTGCGTGGATGACCCACGAGGATCCTGTCTCGGGTGTCGGGGACAGCTCCTCAGAGATGACCAAGCTGGAGCTGCCTCTTACAAGAGAAAGCCTGGTTTGCCAGGTATAACAGGCCAGAAAGGGCCCCCCTCTCCCTGCCAGGTGTAAGAAACAGCGCACACAAAGATCCGGAGGTGTTGCTTGAAGCACTTGACATGGCATGATGAGGGCTGGATGGCCCTGCCACCCACATGCAAAAAGGCCACGTAAGCTAGGCTAAGCGTTTCATGTTTAACTTGCTGCGAAAATGGAACCCCCTCCTCAAAAGGCTTTGAGCTGGGGAGAAATTGATTGTCTTTGTTATTTTGAAGAGAACACTGACAAACGTAGGCAGAACGGGTGGACAAAGAACAGAAGGGCGGCTCTAGAACAGGGTGGTCAAGAGCATGAACTCAGTGCTAGGCCTCTTGCCTGTGATCCTGGCTCTGCCCTCTGAGTTGTAGGGTCCCAGGCAAGTTACCCAGCCATTC
The DNA here is from genome assembly GCF_029281585.2 of Gorilla gorilla gorilla. NCBI lineage: Eukaryota > Metazoa > Chordata > Mammalia > Primates > Hominidae > Gorilla > Gorilla gorilla. The sequence continues at coordinate 224,927,750 of NC_073224.2, read as the reverse complement.
TCGGCTGCAACTTCTGTGTGTGTATGGTGGGGAACTGTGTTACGAGACTGAATTACCATGAAGTGCTTAGGACAGTGCCTGGCAGGTGGTTAATACTACAGTACATTTTGGTTATTGTATTCGTTTTCTATTTATAACAATGAGTGTTTATTATCTCACAGTTCCTTAAGTCAGAAGTCTGGGTGGACTCAGCTGGTTCCTCTGCCCCAGGTCACTCAAGGCCAAAATCAAAGTGTTGGCTGCCTGGGCTCTTGGCCGGAGGCTCCAGGGAATCGTCTGCTTCTAGCCCCACTCTGTTGGAAGAATTTAGCTCGATGCTGCTATAGAACCGAGGCCTCCGTGTCCTCACTGGCCATCGGTTGGAGGCCAGCCTCAGCTTCAGAGGCCTCCCAATCCCGCATGGCTCAGGGCCCCTTTATCTTCAAAACCAGCAACAACGGGTCTAGTCTTTCTCATGCTTCAGATTCCCTGAGCTCCCCATCTGACTCATCTCTCCAACTCCAGCAAGAGAAAGTTCTTTGTTTTTAAGGGCTCACGTGGTTGGATTAGCCCCCTCTGGGTAATCCAGGTTAACCTCCCTGTTTCAAGATCAGTCATCGTTATCATATCTGCACCATCCCTTTGCCATGTAAGGCAGCAGCACACTCACAGGTTCCAGGGATTAGGACATGGACATCTTTGAGGGACCATTCTGCCAATCACAGTTATTACCATCTCTTGCTTGGACTCTGGCCATAGAGAGGGAAGCGATAATATGGGATGTTGAGAGCTTTTCAGAGGAATCAGTAGGGTCACTGCCAGGGACAGTGGAGAAAGATGGTGGATGAGCCAAGAGGATGATGCTATCATTTGTGTTATTGTGGGTTTACTTTGTGCCAGGCACTGTTGTTTGCACTCTTGTGTGTATTAACTCGTTTAATCCTTTCAGCAACCCTACAAGGTAGGGATCTCCCTTCCCCCATTTTACAGATGAGGAAGTTGTGGCACGGACAGACTAAGGAGCCTGCCCAAGGTCACATATGACAGGCACAGAGGGCTGGGATTCATGGTCAGGCTGTCTGGGACCGTGCAGGGACAAGGAGCTTCAGGAAAAGAGGACTTCCGGAATGGGGGTGTGGACACGAGGATGACTAATCGCTGCTCTGTCATGAGTGCCTAGCAAGTGGGCACGCATTACTGTCTCAGCTCAAAGTTCTTTTGAGCTGTCAGTGCACCGAGGGGAAATATCACAGACTCCATTACACAGGACTCTCGGAACTCTCCCCTCCCTCTCTCAGGGTTGCACTGATTCTGGGGAGCTCTCAGAGATACCCCCTGAAACAGCATCTTCTCGGGGACTTGCCTGTTCCTCAAGACTCTCCCAGAGAAGCTGAGCAAGGCTCTGATTGACAGGAGGGAAGCCGACAAACTTCCTCTTTCCCTCTGCTCCCAGACTCACAGTCTTACCAGAGCCCTGGCCATTTCCTCATATCCTTATTCCTTTGAAAACCCCAGCTTGTTCTGTTTCTGCATTACATCCCTTTCCTGAGGCAGTGACAGGGGTCACAGTGGGGGCGCAGGATGGCCAAAGACCAAAAGGTAAAAAGAAATATGATTCGATACACACATGTGCCTGTCGTCCCAGACACTCGGGTGGCTGAGGCAGGAAGATCACTCGAGCCCAGGGGTTCAAGGCTGTATTATGCTTTGATGGTGCCTGGAAATAGCTACTGCACTCCAGCCTGGGCAACATAGCAAGCCCCTGTGTTTTTAGCACACACGCACACACACACACACACACCAGTTAATTTCAAAAATGTTATCCCACCACACTGAAAATTTTGCCAAATAGTATCTTTTGTCAGTCCTTTGAGGTAGAGCTTATCACACTCATTTTTGCAGCATAGGAAGCAGCCTCAGAGAGGCAAAGAAACTTGTCCCAGGCTGTACAGCAGGAACGCAGCAGAGGTGGGACTTGAACTCAGAGCTTTCTAAGTGCAGAGCCCATCCTTCTGCGCATAATAGCGAACATTTTAACACCTGCTGTTGGGCTAAAATACTCTTCTAAGTGCTTTTTATATATACTGTTTCATTTATTCTTCACCACAAACCCATAAGGGCCATTCTGCTATTATCTCTGTTTACAGATGAGGAAACTGAGGTCCCAAGGGAATAGATCACTTGCCCAGGGTCACCCCACTAGGAAGTAGGAGAGCTAGAAACGAGGTCTCACTATGTTTCCAGGCTGGCCTCTAACGCCTGGGCTCAAGTAATCCTCCTACCTCAGCCTCACAAAGTGCTGGGATTACAGGTGTGAGCCACAACATGTATTTTGTGACTGCTTTATTTCACCAGCATATGTTCATCCATGTTGTGGCAGAATTTCCTTTCTTTTAAAAGCTAAATAACATCCATCGTTTGGATGGACCACGTTTTGTTTATCTTTTATCTGTCCATGGACACCTGGGTTGCTTTCACCTTTTGGCTACTGTGAATAATGTGAATAACGCTGCTAGGAGCATGACTGTACAAATGTCTCTTTGAGACCCTGCTTTCAATTCTTTTGAATATATACCCAGAAGTGGCATTGCCGCATCATATGGTAATTCTATTATTACATTTTTGAGGAACCACAATATTGTTTCCACAGTGGCTGCACTATTTTACATTCCCAGCCACAGTGCACGAGGGTTTAACATCTCCACGTCCTCGCCAACACTTATTTTCTGTGTTTTATAGTAGCCATCCTAAAGGGTGCAAAGTGGTATCTCCTTGTGGTTTTGATTTGAATTTCTTAATGATTTGTGATCTTGAGCATTCTTCTCATATGCTTGTTGGCCATTTGTGTATCTTTGGAGAAAGTTCATTCAAATTCTTTGCACATTTTTTAATAGGGTTATTTTTGTTTTGTTACTGTTGAGTTGTGGGGTTCTTTATATATCATGGATATTAACCCCTTTTCAGATATGTGATTTGTAAATATTTTCTTCCATTCTGTAGGTTGCCTTTTCACTGTGTTGAGTGTATCCTTTGATACATAGAAGTTTTAATGTTACTGTATTCCAGTTTATCTATTTTTACTTTTGTTGCCTGTGTTCTTGGTGTCATTGCCAAGAAATAACTGTCAAATCTATTGTCCTGAAGCTTTTCTTCTATGTTTTCTTTTAAGGGTTTTATAGTGTTAGCTCTTATATTTAGGTCTTTGATCCATTTTGAACTAATTTTTGTTTATGGTGTAAGTTAAGAGTCCAGTTTTATTCTTTTTTTTTTTTTTTTGTCTGAGACAGCGTCTCACTCTGTCGCCCAGGCTGGAGTGCAGTGGCGCAATCTCGGCTCACTGCAAGCTCCGCCTCACGGGTTCATGCCATTCTCCTGCCTCAGCCTCCAGAGTAGCTGGGACTACAGGCACCTGCAACCACGCCCAACTAATTTTTTGTATTTTTAGTAGAGACGGGGTTTCATTGTGTTAGCCCAGATGGTCTTGATCTCCTGACCTCGTGATCTGCCCACCTCGGCCTCCCAAAGTGCTGGGATTACAGGCGTGAGCCACTGTGCCCAGCCTAGTTTCATTCTTTTACTAATACATGTGGATATCCAGTTTTCCCAGCATCATTTCTTGAAAAGACTGTCCTTTCCACCATTGAATGGTATTGACACCCTTGTCGAAAATCATTTGACCATATATGCAAAGGTTTATATGGGGGCTTTCTAATCTGTTTCACTGTCTATGTGTCTGGCATAAATACTAAGCCCACAGTGTTTTGATTACCCTATCTTTTTAATAACTTTTGAAACCAGGAACTATGACACTTCCAACTGTTCTTCTTTTTCAAGATTGTTTTGGCTCTTCAGGGTTCCTTTGAGAATCCATATAAATTTTAGAATAAAATGTTCTATTTCTGGGAAAAAAGAACACCATTGGAATTTTGATAAAGATTGCATTAAATCTGTAGGTTGCTTGGGTAGTATTGATGTTCTAAACAATATTAGGTCTTCCAATTCTTGAACATAGGTTGTCTTTCCATTTATTTGTATTTTCTTTAATTTCTTTCAGCAACATTGTGTAGTTTTCAATGTACAAGTCTTTTGCCTCCTTGGTTAAGTTTATTTCTAATATTTTCTTCTTTTTGATGCTATTGTAAATGGAATGGCTTTCTTATTTTACTTTTCAGCTTGTTTATTGTTAGTGTATAGAAATACCACTGATTTTTGCATGCTGATTTTGTATCCTAAGTACAAAATAAATGATTTTGTATCATTTATTATGAGTTCAGTGTTACATGTATATGTGTGTGTGTGTGTGTGTGTGTGTGTGTGTGTGTAATCTTTAGAGCTTTCTACATATAAAAATCATGTTGTCCAACAATACAGGTAATTTTATTTCTGGGATATATTGAATGCCTTTCACTTCTTTTTCTTGTCTAACTACTCTGACTAGGACTTCCAGTACTATTTCAAATAGAAGTGGTGAGGGTGGGCATCTTTATCTCATTCCTGTTCTTAGAGGAAAAGTCTTAGTCTTTCACCACTGAGAATTATGTTAGCTATGAGCTTTTCACATATGGCCTTTATTATGTTGATGCAGTTTTCTTCTATTCCTAGTATTTCTTTAGTGTTTTCATCATGGAAAGAGTGTTGAATTTTGCCAAGTGCTTTTTCTCCATCAGTCCAGATAGTCACGTGGTTCTTCCTTTTCATTCTGTTAATGCGTTATGTTACACAGATTGATTTTCATGTTGAACCATCCCTGCATTCCAGGAATCAGTCCCACTTGGTCATGGTGTATAATCCTTTTAATAAGCTGTTGAATTACGTTTGCTAATATTTTGTTGAAGATTTTTGCATCAGTATTCATTAGGGATATTGGTCTGTAGTTTTCTTATAATGTCTTTGGTTTTACTGACAGGGTAATGCTGGTCTTTTACTTCGCCTTTTGAGTCTCAGCTTCTCCATCTGTAATATGGAGATTATAGTAGAACTCCCTGTAAAGGGCTGTTTTGCAGATTAAATGAGGCAATGAACACAAAGTGCTGTGGTAAGGCCCAGTTCACAGGAACTTCTCAAAATATGTTAGCTGATAATAATAATAAAAACAGAACAGCAGTTAATCTCATAATGAGACAGTTCAGCAGAGTGGAGCTTGTACATTCAGCCTATGTTGGCAGCAGAGCTTTCTACCAACATCAGTTTTTTGCAGTTATCTAAATACAGGAGGGAGTGGTATTATCAGGCAGTCCTCAGAAACTCTCCCTTGGCCTAACATGAGGCAGAGGCTTGTCCCATTTTGTGGTATCATCCAAAACTTCCTCCTGGCTTTGATTTCTTAATCACGGCTTGACAGCTTCTGAGGAGCTGAAAGTAATGGGATTTGAGAAGAGAAAAACAAAATGTAACACATAGAACTTATCTCTTTGATGAGTTATTAAGAGTTCATAGGCTGGGTGCGGTGGCTCACACCTGTAATCCCAGCACTTTTGGAGGCTGAGGCGGGCAGATCACCTGAGGTCTGGAGTTTGAGACCAGCCTGGCTAACATGGTGAAACCCTGTCTCTACTAAAAATACAAAATTAGCTGGATGTGGTGGTGTGCCCCTGTAATCCCAGCTACTGAAGAGGCTGAGGCGGGAGAATTGCTTGAACCTGGGAGGCGGAGGTTGCAGTGAGCCAGGATCGTACCACTGCACTCCAGCCTGGGTGACAGAGCAAGACTCCATCTCAAAAAAAAAAAAAAAAAAGAGAGAGAGAGTTCTTAGAGCACAAAGAAAAGTGGTCAGTAGGAATGGAGATGAAGATGATGTGGGTAGCATTTCCCAAAGAGCGAATATGTTTTCATGTTTATTTAATAAACTTTATTATTTTTGTGCGTTTGTTTTGAGACAGGGCCTCGCTCTGTTGCCCAGGCTGGAGTGTGGTGGTGCCATCATGGCTCACTGCAGCCTCAACTTCCTGGGCCAAAGCAATCCTCCCACCTCAGCCTCCCAAGTAGTTAAGACCACAGGTGTGCACCACCACACCTGGCTAATTCTTTTATTTTTGTAGAGATAGGGTCTCCTTATGTTGCCCAGGCTGATCTTGAACTCCTGGGTTCAAGCCTCCTGCCTTGGCCCCTCAAAATGCTGGCATTTCAGGCATGAGCCAACATGTCTGGCCTAGACATTTTTTTTTTTTTTTAGCAGTTTTAGGTTCACAGAAAGTTGAGCAGATAGTACAGAGAGTTCCCACATATAACAACCCCTCCCCCACCACACACATACACTTGCAGTTTCCCCTATTATTAACATCTTCGTTACTATGACACATTTGTTGCAATTGATGAATCAATATTCATATGTTATTATTAACTCAAGCCCAGAGTTTACATTAGGATTCATTCTTCACGTTATAAAGTTCTGTGGGTTTTGACATAGGCATAATGTCAGGTATTCACCAATACAGAATCATACAGAATAGTTTCACTGCCCTAAAGATCCCCTGTGCTTACCTGTTCAACACAGCCCCCCACCTTCCCCTGACCCCTGGCAATCACAAATCTTTCTATAGTTTTATCTTTTTAAAAGTTTCATGTAGTTGAAATCATACAATATGTAGCCCTTTTAGATTAGCTTTTTTCACTAAGCAATATGCATTTAAAGTTCCTCTGTATCTTTTTGTGGCTTGAGAGCTCATTTCTTTTTGTCATTGACTGATGTTTCTACCAGTTTGTTTATCCATTTACCTTCTGAAGAACATTTTGGTTGCTTCCAGTTTTTGGCAATTATGAATAAAGATGCTATAAACATGTATCCAAAATAAATGAGTCTTAAAACCCAACAATAAGAAAACAACCCAAATTAAAGATGGACAAAAGATCTGAACAGATACTTTGCCAAAGAAGATATACAGATGGCAAATAAGCATATGAAAAGATTTTAAACATCATATTTCACTTAGCAATTACAAATAAAAGAATATATCTCCCCATTTTTTTTTCTTTAGCCTCTTGATGCAATGGATTACATTAATTGATTTTCAAACGCCAAATCAGTTCTTGAATACCTGGCATAAATCCCACTTAGTTGTGGTGTATAATTATTTTTATACATTGTTGGATTATATTCACTAATATTTTGTTGAAGACTTCACGTCTATGTATATGAGAGATATTGGCTTGTAGTTTTCCTTTCTTGTAATGTCTTTATCTTGATTGGATATTCAGGTGATATTGGCCTCACAGAATAAGTTAGGAGGTATTCCTCCTGCTTCTATTTTCTGGAAGAGATTGTAGGGAGCTGGTATCATTTCTTCCTTAAATGTTTGATAGAATTTACCAGGGAGCCCATCTGGGCCTGGTGCTTTCTGTTTTAGAAGGTTATTAAGTATTGATTCAAATTCTTTAATAGATAAGGGCCCAGATCATCTATTCCTCCTTGTATGAGTTTGGGTAAATTGTGTCTTTCAAGAAATTGGTCCATTTCATCTAAGTTATCAAATTTGTGGACAGAGAGCTGTTCATAATATTCCTTTCTATATCGTTATAAATAATATATAAAATAATAATATAAATGATATATAAATTATAAATATAAATATATAACATATATTTATAAAATATTCTATATATTATAAATATAATATAAATATATTGATATGATATAAAAATGTGTTATATATAAAAATATGTTTTATAGCATACAAATAGGAATATAAAATATATATATTTTTTGCTGTTCTTTACATTTTCTTTTCTTTTTTTATTTTATTATTATTATACTTTAAGTTTTAGGGTACATGTGCACAATGTGCAGGTTAGTTACATATGTATACATGTGCCATGCTGGTGTGCTGCACCCATTAACTCGTCATTTAGCATTAGGTATATCTCCTAATGCTATCCCTCCCCCCTCCCCCCACCCCACAACAGTCCCCAGAGTGTGATGTTCCCCTTCCTGTGTCCATGTGTTCTCATTGTTCAATTCCCACCTATGAGTGAGAACATGCAGTGTTTGGTTTTTTGTTCTTGCGATAGTTTACTGAGAATGATGATTTCCAATTTCATCCATGTCCCTACAAAGGACATGAACTCATCATTTTTTATGGCTGCATAGTATTCCGTGGTGTATATGTGCCACATTTTCTTAATCCAGTCTATCATTGTTGGACATTTGGGTTCGTTCTAAGTCTTTGCTATTGTGAATAGTGCTGCAATAAACATACGTGTGCATGTGTCTTTATAGCAGCATGATTTATAGTCCTTTGGGTATATACCCAGTAATGGGATGACTGGGTCAAATGGTATTTCTAGTTCTAGATCCCTGAGGAATCGCCACACTGACTTCCACAATGGTTGAACTAGTTTACAGTCCCACCAACAGTGTAAAAGTGTTCCTATTTCTCCACAACCTCTCCAGCACCTGTTGTTTCCTGACTTTTTAATGATTGCCATTCTAACTGGTGTGAGATGGTATCTCATTGTGGTTTTGATTTGCATTTCTCTGATAGCCAGTGATGGTAAGCATTTTTTCATGTGTTTTTTGGCTGCATAAATGTCTTCTTTTGAGAAGTGTCTGTTCATGTCCTTTGCCCACTTTTTGATAGGGTTGTTTTTTTTTTCTTGTAAATTTGTTTGAGTTCATTGTAGATTCTGGATATTAGCCCTTTGTCAGATGAATAGGTTGTGAAAATTTTCTCCCATTTTGTAGGTTGCCTGTTCACTCTATATTTATTATAGAATATAAATATTCTATAATAAATATATCCATGGGATCAGCTGTGATGGCCTCTCTTTCATGTCTGATATCAATAATTTGTGTCTTCTCTCTTTTTTTCTTGGTTACCTACTAGAGGTTTGTCAGTTCTATTGATCTTTCCAAAGAACCAACTTTTGTTTTCTTTGATTCTCTCTATTGTCTTCAATTTCATTCATTTCTGATCTAATTTTTCTTTCAGTTCTTCTGTCTATGTTAGGCTTATACTGCTCTTCTTCCTCTAGTCTCCTAAGGTAGAAACTTTGATTATTGATTTCAGATCTTTCTTCTTTTCTTATGTGTGCATTCAAGGCTATAAATTTCCCTGTAAGCACTGCTTTCACTGCTTCCCACAAATTTTAAGTTGTATTTTCATTTGCATTTAGTTAAGATAATTTTTAATTTCTCATGAGATTTCTTCCTTCACCATGTGTTATTTAGAAATGTGTTGTTTAATCTCCAAATGTTTTGGGATTTTCCACCTATCTTTCTGTTACTGATTTCAAGTTTACTTCCATTGTGGTCTGAGAGCATACTCTACATGATTTCTATTCCTTTAAATTCATTGAGGTGTGTTTTATGGCTCAGAATGTGGTATAGCTTAGTGAGTGTTCCATGTCAGCCCAAGAAGAACGTGTACCTTGTTGTTGTTGGGTTAAGTGTTCTACAAATATCAATTAGATCTTGTTGATTGACGGTGTTGTTCAGTTTAACTATGACTTTACTAATTTTCTGCCTGCTGGCTCTGCTACTTACTGACAGAGGGTTGTGGAAGTTTCAGCTGTCATATTGGGCTTATCTATTTTTCTTTGCAGTTCTGTCAGCTTTTGCCTGGTGTATTTTGGCACTCTGTTCTTAGGTGCATGCACATCAAGCATTGTTATGTCTTCTTGGAGAATTACCCCTTTACCATTATTTATGGCTCTTTTTTTTTTTTTTTTGAGTTTCACTCATGTCACCCAGGCTGGAGTGCAATGGCATGGTCTCAGCTCACTGCAACCTCCACCTACTGGGTTCAAGCGATTCTCCTTCCACAGCCTCCTGAGTAGCTGGGATTACAAGTGTGCACCACTACACCCAGCTAATTTTTGTATTTTTAGTAGAGATGGGTCTTCACCGTGTTGGCCAGGCTGGTCTCAAACTCCTGACCTCAGGGGATCTGCCCGCCCCGGCCTCCCAAAGTGCTGGGATTACAGGCATGAGCCACCGCGCCTGGCCTAATGCTTCTCTTTATCCCCAGTTTTTCTTGTTCTGAAACTGCCTTGGCTGCAGTTAGTATGGCTACTTCAGCTTTCTTTTGTGTTTTCATATTTTGGGTGGCAAAGTGTTTGGTGGAAACTTGGAAAGTGGCTAATAGCACAGACATTTGAATCAGGCGAACCTGAGTACAAGCCAGGTGACTTGTCAAGCGGGGTGACTTTCGGTAAATTCATTCTGTGTCTCAGTTTCCCTATCTACCAAATGGGAAACTATCTCTAGATTGTTGTGAAGATGAAATAGGGCAATGCAATAAAGCACTAAGCAATTTCCTATCTTGTAATGTGTAAGTAATATGTTTTATTGTTACTCTAGTATACATATTAATATATTCTATTATTAATATAAGCTCTAGGTTGTTATATGATGGAACTTTAGATGTCTAAATGCAAGTACTTTTATATAAAAGCTGGACAGGGCACCCTGAGAAGAAAAACTTAGAAAATAGTTGCAAAGTCTCAAGCTGACATGGATGTCTGGTTGACAGTGCCCTTAAAAGATGAAGACTTTGGCCAGGCACGGTGGCTCACGCCTGTAATCCCAGCACTTTAGGAGGCTGGGGCATGCGGATCGTGAGGTCAGGAGTTTGAGACCAGCCTAGCCATTATGGTGAAACCCTGTCTCTCACTCCTGTGATCCCAGCATTTTGGGAGGCCGAGGTGGGTGGATCACAAGGTCAGGAGATTGAGACCATCCTGGCTAACATGGTGAAACCCTGCCTCTACTAAAAATACAGAAAATTAGCCAGGCGTGGTGGCAGGCGCCTGTAGTCCCAGCTACTCGGGAGGCTGAGGCAGGAGAATGGCATGAACCCGGGAGGCAGAGCTTGCAGTGAGCTAAGATCGCGCCACTGCACTCCAGCCTGGGCGACAGAGCGAGACTCCATCTCGAAAAAAAAAAAAAAAAATTAGCTGGGCATGGTGGCACACGCCTGTAGTCCCAGCTACTCGGGAGGCTGAGGCAGAAGAATTCCTTGAACCCAGGAGGTGGAGGCTGCAGTGAGCCGAGATTGTGCCACTGCACTCCAGCCTGGGTGACAGAGCGAGACTCTGTCTCAAAAATAAAAGACGAAGACTTCAGTGTGCTCTGCAGCTCACAGTCAGAACATTTCCCTTCATCCCTCCAGGGCCCTGCAACCAGGGGAACATGCAGTCACCTCCTTTGTGCTGAGCTTCACTCAGTCCTCTTATTAAAGTGAAATTACAGAGGAGCTTCTGTCCCTTGCCATCAGTTTGCAGACGCACTGGCTGGGGCCCCTTTCCTTTGGGGAAACATGGTCACACCAAGCCCCCTTTTGAAAAGCAGGCCATCTGTGGTTAGGCAAATCCTGAATAGCTTTTAAAAAGCAATGGAAATAACTAATCGCATGGGAAATGTTTATTGTAACATCAAGGTTTTTCAAAGGTAGTTATAAAACTATGTATGTAAGGTGTGATTAATTTTGTTAAAAAAAATTTAAAAGGACGTAAGCATAGAAAAAAAACGTGGAAGGATGTGAACCTCAGTGTTAACCATGGCTGCCACTGGTGAGGGTGGGATTATGAGTAACAGTAATGGCTTCTTTAGTACTTTTCTCTATTTCTTGTTTGGGCCATTTCTGCCTCCTGTCCTGGTACTGAGTACCACCATAAATACCCATGTGGAGTCAGGGAAAAAGAAAATGGCCAATTCCTTGACGATTTTCGGTTTTGGTAAAATAAAAAATAAAAATAAAAACAAAAACAAAAAGAAAAGAAAATGGCCAATTCCCTCGTCCCATATTTGCCCAATATGACTCTCCCAAGATCCCTTTGCCTTTGTGTTGCCTGATTTCCCCACTCAACAACTTAGGTACCTGTCCCCAGGTCTGGTGTCAGACAGAGCACATATCCCAAGCTCCTTCACACACTAGCTGTGTGGCCTTGGGCAAGTCGCTTAACTTCTCTGATCCTCAGCCTCCTCCTTTTAAAATGAGGATTGTCGTGATGATCTGGCGGCGGCAAAACAGGTAAAGCACTCAGCTCAAAACATTAGGGGCCGTGTCATTTTTGTTTTCATGGCTACGACTGTCCTCCTTCTCCGTTGCAGTCTCCGGACATCGACAACCACCATGCACTCATTGAATATAACGAGGCGGAGTGCAGCTTTGTTCTCCAGGACTTCAATTCCCGCAACGGCACGTTTGTCAACGAGTGCCACATTCAAAACGTGGCTGTGAAGCTCATCCCTGGAGACATCCTGAGATTTGGGTCTGCAGGGCTGACCTATGAACTGGTCATTGAAAATCCACCTCCGGTGAGTCCGGGCCACTGGGGATAGAGGGGCCATGTCGCCTTCGTGCAGCCCGGCGCTCGGATGCAGCTGCAGGGTGGCGCTTATCCACACTGGTGCCACTGTGATCGCATGCTGCACACAGGCAGCAGAGACAGTCGACCCTGTGGAGTTCTGAGTCATTCCGGTGGGTCCCAGGAAGGAGAGAATCTTAGCACCCTCTTCTGGGCATTTCTTGGAGTTGCATCTTGGCTCACATAGAAACAGTTTTCCAAAAATGTGCAACTTCCTGAGAGGAGGCGGAAAACAAGGTGTGCTTTTGAAAATGCAGAGGTGAATTTCATTTTTAGGTAGATCAGCGCGCTGCTCCTTCCTAGCTCTGTGACCTGGGCCAGACTTCTTCATATGCCCAGGTCTCTGCCTTCTTGACGGCACATGGCATTGAGAGAATGTCTGTAGAGCCTGAAACTCAGTGTCCAAGTAGACGCTCTTAACACATAAGCGCCTGAAAAGCCAAATCTGTGAAGTCCGAGCCAGTGTTTCCCTAAACATGTCTGATTATCAGAATTTGAGGGGGACTGTTCAGTAAAATTACAGGTTCCCGGGGCCCCTCCATGGGAAATTCTAATTTTGTGACTTGCCAGTGAGGGAGGAGGAGGACGCACAATATCTGTATTTCTTTTTTTTCATACAAAGATATTTATTGAAGTATTATTTGTAGTGGCATAACATTTGAAACCTAAATGCCCATCAAAAGGGGCATTGTTTAATAAAATATAAGGGGTTCATTCTTATGTGGATAACTATGCTGCTTTTTTAAAAATGCAGCTTTATTGAGGTATAGTTGACATACAGTAAAACTGTACATGTCCAAAGTACATCATTTGCTAGGTTTGGGCACATGGATATACCTGTGAAGCCATTGCCACAACCAAGACATTAAGTGCACCCGTCACACTACAGGGTTCCTCATGACCTTAGCATTTCTTTGCTTCCTTGCTTTGAACAGCTTTATAGAAGTATAATTTATGCAGCATAAACCGTGCCCATTTTAAGTGTACAATTCAACACATTTCAGTGTATTTACAGAGGGGTGCAGCCATCACCACAAGCCACTTTCAGAACATTGCCATCACCATGTACGTCCTAGAAAGAAACCTGTGAGATACTTGACTTTTTGTGTTGGTTTGTGCAATTTTTTATGTTTTAAATTGTGGTAAAATACATATAACATGAAATTCACCATATTCACCGTTTCTAAGGAACAGTTCGGTGTTGAGTGCATTCACATTGTGGCGCTGCTGTCACACCGTCGATCCACAGAACTCTTTTCATTTTGCAAAACTGAAACTCTGCCCCTATTAAACAAGAGCACACTGTCTCCCTGTTGCCCTCTCACCCTAGCCTCTAACGACCACCGTTCTACTTCCTGTCTCTGTGAATCTGACTACTCTGGGTGCCTTGTATAAGTGAAATCATACAATATTTGTCCTTTTGTGTCTGGCTGGTTTCACTTAGCACCAAGTCCTCAAGGTTCATCCATGTTGTAGCGTGCGTCAGACTGTCCTTCCTTTTGAAAGCTGAAGAATGCTCCCTTGTATGAGAGACCACATTTTGCTTATCCGTTCTTCCATGGGTAGACACGTGGGCTCCTTCTGCCTTTTGCCTATTGCAAATGATGCAGCTGTGAACCTAAGTGTACAAATTTGGGGAGGGGTATTTTGTTTTAATCACATAAGTGTGTCACCCAGTGGTAAAGATGTCCAACCTTCACTACTGAAGGAGCAAAAGAATGTATTATAAAAGATTCTGTTTTGGCCAGGCATGGTGGCTCACACCTGTAATCCCAGCACTTTGGGAGGCCGAGCCAGGCAGATTGCCTGAGCTCAGGAGTTTGCAACCAGCCTGGGCAACACGGTGAAACCCCGTCTCTACTGAAATACAAAAAAAAAATTAGCTGGGCATGGTGGCGGGCGCCTGTAGTCCCAGCTACTCTGGAGGCTGAGGCAGGAGAATTGCTTGGACCCAGGAGGTGGAGGTTGCTGTGAGCCGAGATCATGCCACTGCACTCCAGCCTGGGTGACAGAGCGAGACTCCGCCTCAAAAAAAAAAAAAAAGATTCTGTTTTGTATGATAGTTTATATTTTGTTAGTGAATGAGAACGGTAGAGTTATTATAATGGAATAATGAGGAGGAGCAGGAGGGACACTGTGCTAAGGCATTTACCTGCTTTCCCTTATTTAATGCAACAGCCTAGGGCATGGGCTCTCTCATGATCCCCATTTTGCAGACAAGGAATCTGAAACTCAGAGAGGTTAAGTAATTTGCCCAGGACCACACAGCTAGTCACTGTGAATTAAACTCTGTCTCCACTTGCAGGTAACAATTGGGAGAAAACCGTTGGATCAGCTGCTAGGTGCAGCAGTATCATCAACTGGTTTTCAAAGACAACAAAGCACACTTTTTTTTTTTTTTTTGAGACGGCGTCTCACTCTGTCGCCCAGGCTGGAGTACAGTGGCCCGAGCTCGGCTCGCTGCAAGCTCAGCCTCCCAGGTTCACGCCATTCTCCTGCCTCAGCCTCCCGAGTAGCTGGGACTACAGGTGCCCACCACCACGCCCGGCTAATTTTTTGTATTTTTAGTAGAGACGGGGTTTCACCATGTTAGCCAGGATGGTCTCGATCTCCTGACCTCGTGATCCGCCCGTCTCAGCCTCCCAAAGTGCTGGGATTACAGGCGTGAGCCACCGCGCCTGGCCAACAAAGCACACTTTTACAGTCACTTGGCTGTACATGAATTTTAAAAATTCTTATTTCTACATGCAGTTGCCTCCTGCTTTATTAGCTAAGGGACTTTTGGCAGCCAGACATCTGCCCCCTGGCCCATGCCCAGGGTACCTCACAGCAGCCCGAGCGTTTCCAGGGGGCAAGCCGAGCCTCTGTCCCTGCCAGGTTTTCCTCAGAAGACCCCCCCGCCTCCACCCCATCCTCACAAAACTGCTCTCGGCTCCCTTTCAGAGCATTCCTAGATCAAGAGACATTCGTGCAGGCTTCCTCTTAGTGACAAAGGGTCCTTTGCAGGCCTGAGTGAGGGCAGCCATGTGGACTGAGTTTCTCCTTCTGATGGCGTCCCTTTCTGTTTGCCTGATGACCTCGACCTGTGAGCTATAAAAAAGAAAAAAGGAGGTAGTGAGGAGCGTCTCTCATCAAATCTCACCTCATTTTGGGGTCCAGTTTTTCTAAGAAATGTGTAGCTGTCTTGATTCCAGCATGCTCTTGTCTCTTATTGATTCTTTGAGTCCCTAGAGAGGGCGCTGTGTCTTCCCCGCGGTAGAGTTTTCAAGGATTGTTTCCTTTGGAAGAGGATTGTCCTAATATTGTAAGGCTTAGCTGTTCTTTTCCCAAGAAAGAGTTCCCAAACAGAAAAATTTATTTCAGGCTTTGTGGTGACCATAACCAACAGAGAGGGACGTGACAGCCATTTCAATAGGAAATGGGAGGTGGAGGCAGAAGTTAGAGACCCAAATGTGTTTGTAGACATCACAGTGGCTAGCGTGGGTGTCCTGAAGTTCAAGTGAGTCTGCCCCACACAGTTCTGCCCTGCTCTTGACCAGCTGTGGGATCATGCACAAGTTGCTTCACCTCTCAAAGCCTCAGTTCCCATTTCTGTAAAATTGGAATCCTAATAGTTCCTCATGTGGGGTTACTGTAGTAGTAAACGGGTCATTGTTTGCAAATTGCTTAGCCCAGCATCTGGTGCCTATGATAGCAGGAAGGTAAGAGGAGCACGCTAGCAGCCACCTGCCTCCACTGTGAGCCTTCCCATGGACAGAAAACCTCCCAAGACCTCCCAACTACCAGGTGGATGCCTTTGCAAATAACTTACCCATGGAGTGACATACAAGGTAGAAAAACAGAAAGAAACTCTTGGTTTACAAAGTACATTGGCACCCACGATATGCTTAAGAGTACACGTTATATATCATAGCTTTTTTGCCAAAGTATAGCCTAGGGGCCGGGCGCGGTGGCTCATGCCTGTAATCCCAGCACTTTGGGAGGCCAAGGCAGGAGGATCGCTTGAGGCCAGGAGTTCGAGACCAGCCTGGCCAACATAGTGAAACCCCATGTCTACCCAAAACACAAAAAATTAGCCAGGCGTGGTGGCACATACCTATAGTCCCAGCTTGTCAGGAGGCTGAGGCACAAGAATTGCTTGAACCCGGGAGGCAGAGGTTGCAATGAGCGAAGATCATGCCACAGCCTGGGCAACAGAGTGAGACACTGTCTCAAAAAAAAAAAAAAAAGTATAGCCTAGGGCCACCACCTTGCACAACTCCTGTCACCATTCACAGTAGAGTCCACGAAGATGGCACCCCCTGGAGTTGTGCGAGGCATAACCTACAGGGCCATTTGCGATGCCCTGAAGCAACTGTTGAGTAGTAACACTGACTCCCTGCCTAAGTGTCAGGCGTGTGAAATCCAAGTCACAAAGTCAGATGTGCTTGCCGCGTTGTGCCTGCCATTATGATGTTTGCTTGTTGGTTTCTTTAGTGCTTTATGATTTCCAGGAAAGGAGCTGTGAGTGAGGGTTGTCCTGTGAACACTAGTGCTGTTCTTATAAAGCAGCTAGGTAAGGAAACCTACGTTGGCCTGTTCTGCCCTGCTCCCATTCCAGCCAGAGCTTCCCACATGACTTCTGGATGCAGTCCTTTGACCCTCTTGCAACCTCATGACATCCTGCCCAACCTGAAGAGTGCCCATATCCTGGCTACTCACTGCCTTAAAGGGGAAGCTCTTTGGGAGTGCAGTGAAGAACACAAAGGCTTTGGAGTACGATAGACTGAAGTTCAAACTCCAACGGCAATCTAGCCTTTCTGAGCCTCAGTTTCCAACTTTTGCCGGGCAGGAACACATTAACCACAGGCTCCCTTTCCCCCTTCAGAATTTGCATACAGGCCTTTGGGACCATCCCATCACTGTATAAACTGAAGCCCAAAGAGGTTCTGCAATGTTCCCAAGATTGTGCAATCAGTTACGGCCAGAACCAGGATTAAGTCTCCTGAGTCCCGGTCTGGGAGTCTTTCCCAACAGCCCAGAGCACCTCGGTCACCTGAGAGCTCAGGCAAGTTCCTCACTGCAGTGCTGCCAGCCTGCCACTTCACATGCTCATGGGGGATGATGTATCATGTGGGTAGAAATGAAAGCCACCGATGATAGAAGAAAATGCAGTTTCAGATAGGGGCTTCCTCATTCGCCTCCACTATCTCTTCACCAGGGATGCTGCTGAAGTTCCTGGACAAACTCAGTTCCCCCCTTTCAGTTTCTTTTTTGATGGCGATGATAATGTCTGGTGGCTAATGTTTAATGAGCATTTACTATACGTACCAGGAAGTGTTCTAAGTACTTAATATATATGATCTCATTCAGTTCTCACAAAGTAAGAAGTATCTGTTGTCATCTCCATTTTACAGGTGAGGCACAAAACGTAACACATTTTTCAGGGTTATAGATGGTAGGAGGCAGAGGAGGTAGATGAACCAATTCTGCTTAATTCTAAATCCCATGTTCTTAACCAGAGGTCGGCGGACTACATCCCATGGGCCAAATTGAGACCATCTCCTGTTTTTATAAATAAAGTTTTATTGTAACACCTCCATGCCCACCAGTGTTTGCTTTTCTGCTCCAATGGCAGAGTTGAGTAGACAGAGATCATATGGCACACAAAGCCAAAAATATTTACTCTCTGGCTCTCTAAGAAAAAGTTTACCAACCTCCACTCGTAACACTATGCTATTCTGCCTCTTTCATTTACCCAGTGTCTGAAAGAAGGGCTAAAAAGGAGGATAGGAGATTCTGGGGATAGGAGAAAGAATGAATGCCCCTGCTATCTGCTAGGAACTTGCGCTGGTTAATAGTTTACTTAGTTAACTGAGGAATAGGAAAAAGGGAAAATACGCTTTGAACAGTCTTCATTACCTCTTTTTTTTTTTTTTTTTTTGAGACGGAGTCTCACTCTGTTGCTTAGGCTGGAGTGCAGTGGCACGATCTCGGTTCACAGCAACCTCTGCGTCCTGGGTTCAAGCAATTCTCATGCCTCAGCCTCCCAAGTAGCTGGAATTACAGGTGTGTGCCACCATGCCCAGCTAATTTTTGTATTTTTAGGAGAGACGCAGTTTCACCATGCTGGCCAGGCTGGTCTGGAACTCCTGACCTCAGGTGATCTGCCCACCTTGGCCTCCCAAAGTGCTGGGATTACCCGCCTTCATTACCTCTTTAAAACAGAACTTGGAGATATGTGGTTCTAAATATACACATACATGTATATGCATTTGCATATATAGTAATATAATCATATTGATACATCTGATAAATATGCTTGACATTAATGTATAATATACACAAGAGATGAATATTTATAAATTTTACCTGTTTCTTCAACTGGAAGTTTTCTTTTAAAACTTTGGAATGTTTTCCCTGGTATAACTTTTGAAACAGAAATTTGAGGTTTATAGTCCAGAGGCTGCTGTAGCTAGAGAACTGTTTATTTGTTCCAAATTTCTCCACCTGATGTTTTACTACCTGTGGTTGGTTCCTTGGTCTTAAGTCACTTCTTCTCTGGGGCCACTGCTTTACTCTTACAAGTTTAAAGGTAAATTTGGTGCATGATTATAGCCTGGTGGGTTTTACTCAAACAAGTCAGAACTCGCATTAACACCTTTCATTCTGAGTACATAGTGATATTTGTGCTCAAGTGTCAATAAGCATATTTTCCAGGAAATTTTACTGTTTGCAAGTGTCAGAAACCCAACTCAGACTAGCCTAAGCAAAAGAAGGAGAAGAAGAAGTAGCTGAAGTTATTTTTCATGTAACTGAAAAGGCCAGAAGCATCAGCTTCAGGCCTGGCTAGATCCAGGTGCTCAAGGGATGCTCAGGAATCTGTCTGTTGGGGTTACCTCTCTCGGCTTTGGAGCCCCCCTCCCTCTTTCTCTGTACCGGGAGTTTCTTCCTTCTGTCTTCTTCCTTCTTTCTTGCCTATTAAACTTTCCGATCCTTAAAACTCAAAAAAAAAAAAAAAAAAAAGGAATCTCTTTCATCTTTGTGAGCTTCACAGTCTCAAGCAGATTCTTGCCCCACCTGTAATGAGGTGGCCACTGGCAACCCCAGCACCTTCCAAACTCAGCAGCTCTAGGAAAAGAGCAAGCGTCTTCATTGGCTTCGTTTGGATCACATGACTATCCCCGAACCAATCAGTGAGGCCAGAGACATGGAATGCTCTGACTGGCCAGGCCTGGGACATACTCCCTCCCCCGGAGTGGAGGGGATGAGCCCCATTGTGGGAGGGAGGGGTGTCTCCCCCACACCCATGCAGGAGATGGATGCAATGTAGGGAGGAAAAACAAAAAAAAGCCCATGGCAAGAAAGCATTCCTCCTGCCTAAGCCGAGCCTCCGTAATGAGATTCCGGGCTAGGAGCTTGGGGTAAGAAAATGATGAATAATCCATTCTCTATCAGGGAAGTTCCAGGCCGATCTCCAAGGAAGTAGGGTGGCTTGTTTTTCTCCTCGGTGTATGATGAGAAGGACACAGAGTTGGGGGTTTAGTCATCCATCCCAGGGAAGGTGGCAGTTCCCATCTTCATGGGACCGTTAAGTACTCCCCGTTCTTGAGAAGAATGTGGCTTTGCCTGTAACCAGGCCGAGTAACTGGGGATTGAACAAAGAACCAGAGAGCACGGCACACTTCAGAAGAAACGTCTCGATAGCCAAGTTTTGTCATCTCCCATCCCGATCGTGTAGTATTTTCCTCTACACTGTGCTGTTACAGCTCCTGGGGGGGGACCTGCTGATGTGATGAAAAGTCCTGAGACCAGGTTTTTTTATATCAAAGGACATTTTCCAAAGCCCGTGAAGTGGAGGGCATGGGGCAGCAGACAGCCTCAGGCACAATGTCCTCGGCAAAAACACAGAAGGACTCCTGAAGTTTGCTTCCTCCTCAGATGTCTACAGAGTGTGCAGACAGCCTAGGGGACTGCAGGGAGGAGCGCAGGCGGAAGCCTTAGCATCCTGGTGAAACAGAACACGGACGACCCGGCCCAAAACCCCAGGGATCAACCGTGGCTGTTTCCTGCAGGTCACACTCTTCCCAAACCGCAGCCACATCGCCGCTTTTCCTAAGTTAGTTGATCATGCATTGGTTCATTCAGTCACTCAATCTGGCAAGACTGAGCTCCAGCAGGCCGAGCCTAGGGTAGAAAAGGCAGTTTGCAAACGTCTAAGTGTTTTCTCCTTAGATTCTCTTTCCCATTTTATGGACTGACCAGGAAATGAATTAGAACTTAAAGGAAAAGGAAAACTTTAAGCTAGAAGGTTTACAAAGATGGAAAGTAAGATGGGCCAGAATGCACTTAGGTGTCCCCTAACCCACCTGGCCAAAATCCAGATGAATGGCCTTTTTGAATAGCTCAAAGGGACCTACTTCTTTAAGCTCTAAAACGTGGAAATAGTATGTAACTTGGCTGTTCTGTGTTCTAACATGTATAATCCCGATTTCTGGAATGGAAAATCCTAGACATAATTGATCCTTTTCTTGGAGACTTAGAATTATTGCCCCATTTTGAATCCTGGCACCCACCAGGGGCTGTTGAGATGGAGAAGGCTGTCTTCCTGGGCCACACATAGCACCCTCTGCTGCCCTGGGGCTCTTCTGTCTGCGTTTTAGGGTCTGGCAGTCAGTTCCTGCTCTCTGCTGGGATCAGTGTGCCTCCTTTCCCCCTTCTTTCTTGCCCCTTCCTGTCCTTGTAATTGTGTAGTTATTAGGGTAAAATTGAGTAAGATCAGAGGAAGTAGAGGCTGAAAGTAGACCTAGAGGACCACCTGTATGAATAAGCGACATTAGTGGTTCCATGTGGATTTTGTATTATTTTTTTCTGGTAACTCAAAAGTCCCTTAAAAGAGTTTTGTTTTTGTTTTTTAATTAAATAACCTGGCCAGGCATGGTGGCTCACACCTGTAATTCTGGTACTTTGGGAAGTCAAGGTGGGTGGATCACTTGGGGCCAGGAGTTTGACACCAGTCTGACCAACATGGCAAAACCCCGTCTCTACTAAAAATACAAAAAATTAGCCAGGTGTGGTGGTGTATGCCTGTAATCCTAGCTCCTCGGGAGGCTGAGTCGTAAAAATCGCTTATGCCCAGGAGACGGAGGTTGCAGTGAGCTAAAATCGTGCTACTGCACTCCAGCCTGGGTGACAGAGTGAGACACTGTCTCAAAAAAAAAAAAAAAAAAAAAAAAACGGAGAGGGGAGGAAGGGGGCATTGATTAAGACTCAGCTCCACCTCCTGATTGGGGATTACTTATGTGTGTTACATTCTTCTGTACGGAAGTGTCTCTTCTCTGCCATTGAATTATTTACTCATTCATGTATCTATATCAGTACGGACTCCTGTATCTTTATTTGATTCTCTGTGCTATAATCCACCTGATGTTATTTATTTTGTAGCTCATATTGTCCTAGCCTTGGCCACTGGAGCGCTTCTGGGTTGGTGCTCATCCCTCTAACACGGCCCGCACCTTCTATTTTTGAGCACTTACTCACTTTCTGCTGTTACAAGATGCCCCGGGCTCATAGTGTATTCTCCCTGCCCCAGCCCCAGAATCAGCTGAAGCGTTTTTTTAAGTTTGGCTCTGTTTGCCAATTGTTCAATTCAGTTCGGTCAGCAGGCACCTAGAGTGTGTGCCAGGCCCTTCACTGGGCACTGGGTCCAGCCAGTGCTATGCTGATGAGTGTCTGAAAAAGTAAAGTATGCAGGTATAGTATAAAGCTTACTGACACAAAGAATGTGTAGCACATTCTTTACAAATAATAACAAAATATGCAGGACTCTTTATTGCAAATTTATCATAAATTCCATAGAGCCATTGATTCTCACAGAGGGTTTTTATTGATTTTTGCCAAACTCTTGTATCCCTAGCCAACTTATGGTAGCAACTGATGAATGTTTCCAACCGGAATACTGGTGGATATATTTGTTTACCTTTGTGAGTAAGACAAAAGTGAAATGAGAAAGATTTGTATTGGAACCTCACATGTTCATCAATGACATGAGCACCTTCTTTGCTATCATAGTTTATGAATACCAGAAGAAACTATTGGATAATAGTTTTTGAATATCAGAAGAAAATTTCCTCCATGTCTTTTGTGCTACTCATAATGTGATGGCTACAGACATAAAACACTTTTAAATCTCATCTGTATTACTAATATTTTATCCAACACCTTCCTAAGAATAGACAAGCAACAAAACGAAAAATCAATCCCTGATTTGTAGCATTTCCTGATTTCTGTGGTGTAAATACTCCCATTAATGCAGAATAGACAAGCCCCAAAATTGGGACTTAGCCAGGGAGGGTTCTTGGCTTTGCCCAGGAAAGAATTCAAGGGCAAACCAGCAGTGTGAGACAGCACCTTTTATGGAAGCAACAGTGCACAGTGGCAGGAGCGGGGCTGCTACTTGCTCAGCAGGGCTACCCCATGGGCAGTGCGCCCAGAGTAGCAGCTCAAAGACAATTCTGCAGTCATATTCATATCCACATTTAATTACACAGAAACGAAGGGGTGGTTTATGCAGAAATTTCCAGGAAAAGGGTATTACCTTTCAGGTAGTTGGGTCATTGCCATGGAAAGGGGTGGTACCTTTTGGATGTTGCCATGGCAATGTGAAACTGACATGGCACACTGGTGGGCGTGTCTTATGGAAAGCTGCTTCCACTGCAGCCCTGTTTTAGCTGGTCCTCGATTTGGTCTGCTGTCTGGGCCAAACCTCCAGAATTGAGTCCCACCTCCTACCTCACCATCCTGGCCAATTTCAAGCTTCACAACACAGAGCCACAGAGAGCTGGGTAGCAGCACATCACTCTACAGCACTGCCAACACACAGACGCAGTAGGAAGAATAACTGTAAGAGCACAGATTATCATGAAATATAGTAAAATAATTAGGAGGCTAAGTTTTAAGTATTTATTACTGTTGTTTCTGGTATAATTTAATTGTAAGTATATATAATTTATTTTTTAATGGCTGTGTTTATCAGCCAGCTCACAGAATTCTCAACATTTACTCATCAGCTCTCATGAGCCAGCACCAACAGGCCCCAGCTCTCCTCTGGCACAGCAGTGAGCCAGCTACAGCCCTGCCTGGGGGGAGACTGCGGTTCTCTGAGTGGCATCCAAGGTGCTGCACATACCCTGTGACTCAGACTTGCAGGAGGGAACCTATAGCGTTCCTGGAAAATCCTGTCCACACACAGCCCATGCACCATCTTGGGGATTTTCACACCATCTATTTCTCATTTTCATTTTTTAACTCAGAAAATCTATTCTTCATTAGCCAATCATCTAAGATCCTTTTGCAAGTATGGAAAGCACATGTAAATCATGACTTCAAATAACCTGGAAGCTCCAGGGGCACAGAGTTTGGAGTCGAACAGCATCACCACTTCCAGGCTTCAGGACCTGGGGCAAGTCTCTGAACCTCACTGAGCCTCTGCTCCTTTAATGCACAAAATGTGGGTAAAAATGCTTCCCCTACCCCAGAGTTATTGTCGTGATTAGATGAGGCCACATATATGAAGGGCACAGCACAGCCTAGCACCTAGAGCCTTCTCTCCTTGGTGGTTCAAAGCCAAGTGGTAAGAATTGGAGGCCGGGCGCAGCGGCTCACGCCGGTAATCCCAGCACTTTGGGAGACCGAGGCAGGCGGATCACGAGGTCAGGAGATCGAGACCATCCTGGCTAATACGGTGAAACCCTGTCTCTACTAAAAATACAAAAATTAGCCGGGCGTGGTGGTGGGCGCCTGTAGTCCCAGCTACTCGGGAAGCTGAGGCAGGAGAATGGCATGAACCCGTGAGGCGGAGCTTGCAGTGAGCTGAGATTGCGCCACTGCACTCCAGCCTGGGCGACAGAGCGAGACTCCATCTCAAAAAAAAAAAAAAAAAAAATGCAGATAGCAGAAAACATGACACATGCTCCAAGGGCAAGGTCCACTTCCCCACCTTGTCCACAGCCTCCAGGGCTTCCTGGAAGAATGCATGGGTCCTGTAGGACTCTGGGCAAACTCCCTTGGCGTTTTAGGGTGTCCTTCTCACCCTGAAGCCTTGACAGGGTCAGAAGCAGATGTTAGCGTTAATAACACAAGAAACAAGGAGATCATCCGGAAACAATGGATTTGGAGTTCTCGAGTACATTACTGGTTGGGTGTTTGTTCAAGCTGATAGAAATTCAGCCGTGGGTGTGGTCCAGGTGGTTGGCAACCTGCTATTTGAGACAGTGTGGGAGAGATCAGGAAGAGCACATGCGGCCTCAAAAATAAACAAGGAAAAAACCACCAAGCCACACACCATATGGTCAGAGAGAAAGAAAGAGGAGGAAAGAAAGAAAGAAAGAGAGTGAAAGAAAGAAGGCACTAGCAAGGATTTTTTGACTAATATTTCTAAGCCAGACTTGTTGATAACTGACCTTGATCCCAAACTCTATGTACATTCTAATGCGAGCTCAGCCAGGAGCCAGTTTTTCAGGAGTCTTTTTTTTATGTTTGTTTATCCTCCTCACTGTTTCCTTGTAGTTACCAGCAGCAATTTCTGAGAAAACCTTGACCTTGCTTATGATAGAGTAGGCCTGTTAAGTAGAGAAGACTGACATTAACCTTCCAACTAAAGCCACCTTAAATCAGCATGCTTTCAAAAAACAAACAATGCCGGGCGCTGTGGCTCATGCCTATAATCCCAGCACTTTGGGAGGCGAGGCGGGTGGATCATCTGAGGTCAGGAGTTGAAGACCAGCCTGGCCAACATGGTGAAACTCTGTCTCTACTAAAAATACAAAAAATTAGCTGGGCGTGGTGGCACATGCCTATAATGCCAGCTGCTTGGGAGGCTGAGGCAGGAGAATCACTGGAACCCATGAGGCAGAGGTTGCAGTGAGCCGAGATCACGCCACTGCACTCCAGCCTGGGTGACAAGAGCGAAATTCCGTCTCCATAAATAA